>NC_140596.1:8769667-10184667 GCF_057381915.1 Diplotaxodon limnothrissa
CTGTCCTCCATCCGTCACGGCATGATACAGCTTGACTGTGGTGACTTAATGCCACTGAGCCATTGTGGCTCAGCGGTTAGTGCTGCCATGTCACAACGAGAAGGGCACAGGTTTCATTTAGGTTCTTTGAGGAGTGTGTTTAATCTCACCATTCTGGCACTGGTTTCAGTCAGGTGCCTTAAATATTTTTTTTTCCTTTCTTAATGAACCGTAAACAGAAATGAAAATATCATATGAGGAAATTACTACAATCAAGCCATAGTTTCCATTTATCTTTGCGCCAGAATGTCACTGGGCAAGATGCCTTGCAAGCTGTTTGCAGGGAATTGTGAATATAACAGTTAATACTTTACTGTTGCTTCCATTACAGCTATATCAGCAGTGATATCTTGGGAAAATAAGATGCTTAGTGTGTGAGAAATAGTGTGTCCCAGTAGGCAAGCTTCCATAACCAGCACAATAGTCAGAGGGATAAGCCAGCACAGCTCTAATTAGTTCAACAGAGGAACTTTTAAGGGCTGCATCAGAGCCAGGGGCTGAATAAATACATATAAATCTCCAACAGAAAAAAAATCAGAGTAATATTCCTTTCATTGCGATCAGCATTAACCTGAAGCACTCGTCTGCTTTGCTCTACAGTGTGTGAGAGCCTTTTTCTGATAAGCTAGATACACCTATTGAATTTGCTGATTAAAGTCATATCAGGCAGTGCTCCTGACAGCTGTGCAAAGATACAAGTCTGAAGTCTGTGGAATCATTTTCAGAACACCACAAGTTTCCCACACCAGAAAGGATGAATGCTACACAGCTGCATCAGAAAAATTATTTCATATCCATGCTAAAATGGTTTTCATTTAAAAATGAGGCTTCTTTCTGGTGAGATGAAGCTAAGGCCCCTTGAGTGATTTACTCACTTTCTCTGGAAGCTCTCAGGCTGCCTGGAGAACTAGAGGCTCCTCCATCACTGCCTCCTTCACTCTAAAAGCCCAGCAGAAGACCCTCATAAAAGCATGAGCCATCACTCGTACTCCTGTTTCACACTCTGCAGAGTAGATGTTTTTTCATCTTCGACCTTAACTGGTCATCTTACACTCTTAAAAATGCTGGGTTATTTTGACAATTCAACTGCTGGGTAAAAGCCGTAGGTTTGTAAGTTGGGTTATTGTGACCAAATATTGGTTCAAAAGTCATGACTCAGGAGTTGGGTTGGTAATGTGCCAGGTTCTTCAATTCACTCCACAGCTTGACTAATAGGTTGGGCAGCTTTGATAAAATATTGGGTCAAATTTTTACCCAATTGTTAGGGTTGAAGATAAGCCTGAGAAGAAGCCACATCACTCTTCACAAACTGCCTTTTTCAATTCTTCTCCACTACTATGAAATAAAACATGGTAAGTAAAAAGTGAATTCTAACAGTTTGAAAATCATAGGGTTGATAATACAATTTGTTGGTTTAATCTAGACCTTTACCTACTCGTTAAAGGTCTTTTAACAGATAACACCTGCCAGCTTGTGATGAAGAAAGCTATTTCTACTTAAAAATACTTGATATCATCGTTTAAATTTATTACTTGAAATGAGGCTAATGTTGCTCTGTTTGACAAACTATTTAGAGATCACTGTATGTAGAACAAAGAAAGTATGAGATTGGGTGTTGCATTTGTGTGAAAAAGGTAAAAAAAAAGAAAGAAAAAGGAACACAGTCTATCTAAACTATTTACCTCGGTAGCTTTAAGGTCCACCACTCCAAAATTTACGTGTAATCAAAGTAAAATAAAACAAAAAACAAAAACAAATTTACTGACTCCTAAATATCATTTGTATTAAGCCTTTTGGCTTAATTCAAAATTTTGGGCCCATTAAAAAAGAGGTCAAAGTAACAGAACTCTTCTCATAAGCTGGCAACAAACAATACTGCTAACTCAAGCAAACTAACCTAACTAAACGAGACAAAGGGGAAACTTAAACAGTGGCTGATCAGCCAACAAAAACACAGAAAGGTGTAGAACACACAAAACCCAATTAAAACTAACATAACAAATTTGATTTCCCCCCATGCTCCCGAGTAGTGGTATGACCCAATTTGCAGGTCTCCACATAAGCTTGCTCCGCCCCTTTTCCACCTTTCAGCTCATCAACCAAGGGACTGGGAGCAGCTGCCACTGAGGTAACTCAGAAAACAAAGAAAGATTAAATCAGACATACATAACAGTGAAAACTAAAATGTGTGCACTTATTTTAGAATACAGTATTATGTAATTGTATAAGTAAATTCATTCTAAACTAAAACCAATTCTTTATTAGCCTGTAAATTAAATCCTACATTTAAAGAAAGAAAAATATAAGTGTAGTGTTATGGTTAAGCTTCTGATGTTTGGTAGACATTAGCACTGTGTGGCTGAAACTGCAGCCATCACAAGTAGATTCAATTATTCTAAAATTACCTTAAAAGTGTTTTAACTTTAATTATTTAACATAGGATGTTCATAGATGTTCCCAGGTATAAATTAAAGACAAAGGGAGAGAGGGCGTTTGCTGTGGCTGCACCCAGACTGTGGAACAGTTTACCTCCTCACGTCAGATTCTCCAAAAGCCTAGAAACTTTTAAAACTGCTCTTAAAACTCACCTCTTTTCATTGGCTTTTAGAAAGGTTTAATTTATTTGTTTATTTATTTTTTATTTGATCAGCGAGGTGTTTTACGAAATTGTGTTCTATTGTATTTTTATCTGTATTTACTGTACAGCACTTTGGTCAGCCTTGGTTGTTTTTAAATGTGCTCTATAAATAAACTTGACTTGACTTGACTTGACTAGGAACATCCGTGAGGTACATGAGGGGGACATCTTTGGTTGCCAGTCTTGAGGAACACCATATCCATATATGAGGGATGGAGGGTCCAAATACTTATTTTACACTTAATAGAGCGCTATGGAGAAAAGTGAGTATTTCTTGTACATAAACTAAATAAGTTATAAGTTGTTTTTTTTTGTTTGTGTTGGTTTGTGTGGCATTTTCACTGTGGCTACATTTAGGCTTCTTGGTCAGAAGAAGGACACTCCTGGGACACTGCACTGTGCTGGCCCAAGTAAAATGACTCCAGTGGCAGCTCCTAAAGTGTGTGCGCTGGGGTGATGAAAACAAAGAGGACCAGTCAAAAATGTTTGATTTCTTCTATTTTTCCAAAGCTTCTGCTCTTTGTACTCGTTTATTTTACAAGAAATCTACAGAAAAGTAAAGTTTTTGCTTATCCAATTTAATTACCTGCAACTGTTTTTGCTTTCAGCCTAACTTCAGGAATAAAGGCAATTTTAGCATCATGAATAGTAGATCAGTTTCCATGTTTAAAGGACTGCCATGGCACAGGACTTCAATGGATACACACAACAACAATTAAAAAACCTAAATATTGGGCAGTTTTTCAATCAGTATACTGAGTGTCATTGTGATTATAAAAATAAATATACAGTTTGTGTGTACTCAGTTTCCATATCTTTAAAAGATGCATGCACATTATATGTCACTCATTCAAGTGACATCTTCAGTCATATGCACATTATAGATGCATAAATAATAACATTTGTTTAAATCTATTGCGAAGTTGGCAAAAAGGTTTGTACAACCTTGTGACAGTGTAAAGTGTATGAAACATAATACTTGATCTTGGTTTAGTCCATCTCCTAACAATTAATTGCCAGCATTCACAACCACAGACTGGTCTACTTTGTTGTTGTTTTGTCCTCTCTGAGCAAATGTCAGGCATAGTGTTGGAGCTCACAGCTTCAGGATTACAGACAACTTAACATTAACCAAACAACTACGACTCAAATATGATCAAATGAATGAGGGCTCATTTAGCTATGGAAGCGTAAAATGTTGCTCATAAAGGTGCATGAAATGATCTGAGAGGGAGATTCCCTCTTGCCACTTTTCCAAAGTGTTGATGTATGTTAAATACTGAAAAAATCATCAATTCATTAGTTTTTTTTTTTTTAAAGTTAAGAGTTTTTACATGTAATTTGTTCTATAAACAGAGCTGGCTTTACATAGCATGTCTTTATGTGTATTAACATGTACATGTTATGTAACCAAAGACTAATTTGAAATAATTGATATAATATAATGAATTATATACTTTTTTTTTACATGCATGTAACTTTAATTGATATATTTTTTTATGAATTTGCTGTCCATGTTTTATGTATCATACGGCAATAAAAAGATTTTTTGAGAAAATCTGTTTTGAATCTAGTTTTCATTAGCTGAATTTTATAATAAGTAGAAATCTTAACCCAAATATTAATGGTAATATAACCCATGTGATGGGTTCTGACTTTCGACCCAATGTGTGGTAACCTCAACTTCAAACATTGGTCAATTTAACCCAATTTTTTGATAGATATCCTAACCCAGTGTGCTGGGTCAAACCAGTAACCTAACCCTGTTAAGTTGAAACAACCCAGCGTTGGCTCGATCCATATTTGACCCAGCATTAGGTTACTGATTGGGTCATTTTTAACCCAGCATTTTTAAGAGTGTACAACAACAGCAGCAACTATTGCATACACTTAACTACTAGGGGTGTGACGATACACAAAATTCACGGTTCGGTTCGGTTTGATACTTTGGTGTCACGGTTTGATATTTTTTCGATACAAAAAATGTTCATGCCTTTTTAATTTGTCATTTATTCAAATTATAAATATATATTTTAACTCAAAAATACAGTTTTTAAATTTAATGTTGCTGTAACAGCAAAATAATAAAAAATAAATAGATCTATCTGATCGAGAAATCACTCATCTTTGGAAAAGAGAGTTTATTACAGAGAAAGGTCTCTTTCCAAAATAAAAGCTATACTATACGCTTCTTCTGGGGTATATTCTCAGCGGCATATTAAACATTTCAGGTCCCCATAAGGACTAAACGACTCAGGTAAAGTTTGTAGCATGCGTGCTTGTTGTTTTTGTCTGCTTCCACTTGTCTTTGCACTAGGATGATGTCGGCGTAAATGTGCAGTCATATTCGTTGTGTTCCCACTAGTGCTGTCAGTGTTAATCTCGTTAAAATGACGTTAATGCCATAACGCGGCAAATGTCCGTTAACAAGTTACCGCGGATCGCCCTGTGCGTGGGGCTGGACGGCGTCAATACTTTAACAAGCTAACTGCGCTAACGCACTAGTTCCCACCAATTGAGCATTGCGTGGCACATCCGACATACTGTTTTACTTTTGTCCATGACGCGCTTACCATCAGGGTCATGCTTCACATGAAAATCAAAATAGTTCAAAACGCCAGATCTGAATGAGGGTGGGGGAGGTTCAATTTCAGGTAGCGTTGATCCGATATTACGTATCGGTATCGGTCCGATACTGACCTAAATTACTGGATTGGATATTGGAGAGAAATAAAAAATGTAATCCGATCCGAAGTATCACAAAATCACCTCACAAAACGCGCTACTTGGCGTAACCCAGCTCGGTGCATCGGAGCACTATGTGTCACGTGATAGAGCGGTTGTTGTCTGCGAGAGCTGTCGGCGGTCTGTTGGAGCATTTGGAGCCTCCCTCTCCTGTTATTACTTCAAACATGAAACTGATCAATGATCAGCTGATCGGCTTTTCTGCCGCAAGTCCCGTCTTTCTTGTTTGTTTATTGCCCACTTTGTGCTAGAAAGAGGAGACCAGCGGATAAACAACAGCAGCACGTTTAAGCGTGATAAGCTGTTGTTAGACTGTATTTAATATTCATTTCTAGTATCAGCTGATGTTTGCTGGAGCCACGGCTGTAAACCTGCTGGTCATGATATTGGTTTGGATATGTGGTGAGAGGGAAACATGAAGATGAAACCAGGAAATGTCCTTACTAAATCATCAGAGCTGAGCAGGTGATGGAGAACCAGGTTTACCTTTTAGGTGACATGAATGAGTTAAAGTTATGAACTGTTTCTGAGAGACAAATAACACCAGGATCCTTTTTCTATGTAGCTGACAGCTGGTCAGTGCAGGGGCGGATCTAGCAACGTTTTGTCGGGGCCAGGTTGGGCATTAACAGGGAAAAGGGGACACAAAGAAATATTTTTCTTTGTTATGTCATTTAAAAATTTTGAATAAAGAATTATCTGAATCTTACAACAAAAGTGGTCATCTGATTAAATGTATAGAAATCCATTATTGTATATAGTAACTAATAAGTCTAATATACACCCTAGTAAGCTATAGTACTTTTTCCTTTGGGAAGGTACCATCTGTGCAGTCTGCAATTCTGTTGAAGAAAGATGTTGAATCTATTTAAATATTGTAGAAAAATAATTGATTTCTGTGCATTTGTTTTATACGTGCATTAAATTAAAGTTGATTACATCGATTAAGGGCGGGGGGTGGTTCCCTAATATTTTTGCTGGGAGTTGGCAACCCTATTAGTTAGTTTGCCTAATATTTCCACTAAGTACTCTTTAAAATACCAGAATAGGGAGGATGGTGTAGGTTTAAATTTATTAGATTGATCAGTGTTGCTGAACTATAAAATGTTTTGGGTGCAGTGTACAGTATTTTTTGCATACAGGTATAACAGAATACCTTCAGTCTCTTGTTTTTTAAAACTTGAGTATGAACTTATACAAAATGCAGCAAGATATTTATAAAAAACTGTTTTATTGATTACAAAATACGCTATATCGGATTCATATCGGTATTGGTCAGTGTTGGGTAAGTTACTTTAAATTAGTAACTTAGTTACATTACTAGTTACTTCTATCAAAAGTAACTCAGTTACTTCAAGTTACTCGTTACTTTCAGAGTAACTAGTTACTAGGGAAAGTAACTTTGGTTTTACTCAGAATTCTCTTGTTAATGTGTTGCTTCCGTAACTGGATACCCAGCAAGATTGCCAGTCTTCTAGCTTGCTTACTTGCCACAAGTGCACTGTGCCACCTACCAATAGAAAGGAAAAAATAATGTGCACATTTCCACGAGAGAAATCCCACGCCTGATTCTATCCTAGCTTGCTTTTTACATCCAACACAACAACTGCAGTCGTGGTGCTTTCGATTGTACTCAGAACTCGGAAATTCTGCCTTCTGAATAGAAAGATGTAGTTAACACCAGACTGAAGATGAACTGCATACAGGGCTGGACTGGGACAAAAAAATCGTCCCAGGCATTTTGACTAGAGACCGGCCCGCCATTATAGGAAAAATCATAAAGCCTTTGAATGAAAATAAACACTGTTGTGACAGTGATGTACACTGTTCTGATGGTATATATGTATCAATCTATCAATTGTTTGTTGCAAGACTTAGAAAAGGATCCCGGTGTTATTTGTCTCTCAGAAACAGTTCATAACTTCCCTTCAACTCATTCATGTTAACTAAAAGGTAAACCTGTTTCTCCATCACAGCTCTGATGATTCAGTAAGGACATCTCCTGGTTTCATCTTCATGTTTCCCTCTCACCACATAACCAAACCGATATCATGACCAGCAGGTTTACAGCTGTGGCTCCAGCCAACATCAGCTGATAGTAGAAATTAATATTAAATAAATTCTAACAACAGCTGATCACGTTTAAAAGTGCTGCTGTTGTTTACCGCGACATCCGCTGGTTTCCTCTTTCTGGCGCAAAGTGGGCGATAAATAAACAAGAGAGAAAAGCCGATCAGCTGATCATTGATCAGTTTCATGATTAAAGTAGCAACAGGAGAGGGAGGGGGAGAGAATGAGAGAAGAAGAGGCAGCTGTGCAGCAAAGACACAGAATAACTCCAGCTTTGTGTCTTTTTCATTGTAGCTGAAGTCCGGGACAAACTGTGTTCCTTTTCACCTCAATACGAAACGCATGATATTTTCTCTGAATACGAGACGATTCCGTTTTTTACGGGACGGTTGGCAACTCTAATAATTAACCTTATGAACAAAATAAAGTTCAACATCAGTAACATAGCACCCACCCAGCTGTATAGAAACTCCGTCATGCTAGCTAGCACGCACTACAAAAAGTCAGCATATCGAAAATAAACTCCACCTAAACTTGGTTCATATCTGACCCAGATGGACTGCAGGTTATAACTTCTTACCTGAAGTTCAGTTCACCTGACACTCTCGGACCAGCGGCCGCTTCGGGTCTCTCCTCTTGCCTCCCTTTTCCTTCATCCACCTGCTGGCTTCCACCACTTGCTAATGTTATTGAATCTGTGGAAGCGCCGCGATAGCCACCACACGAAGTAACGAATAACGAGCCTATCTAAATCCCAGTAATGAGTAACGCGTTCCCGGTTTTGGCATAATAACTAGTTACCGCGCTCGTTACCACAATAATAACGTAGTTACTGTAACGCGTTATTTAATAACGCGTTAGTCCCAACACTGGTATCGGCAGATATCCAAATTTATGATATCGGAATCGGTATCGGACATTAAAAAGTGGTATCGTGCCATCTCTAATGCGTACCAAACCGAAAGCTCTGTATCGAACGGTTCAATATCGATACATGTATTGTTGCACCCCTATTAACTACTATAAAGACAATGAAGTGTTGTCTTGTTTCTTAATCTGGAACTCTGTTTAGATATTTGAAGATTTTTTTTTTCATGCATCTACTTCTTAAGAATAAATAAAACTTTTCATTTACTTTGATATCTCTGTGATAGATTTTTTTTTTTTGTGAGCCTCAGTATTATTTTCTTCATTGGAAGGTCATCTTTTTCTCGTCACACTGACAGATGGTTGAAATGACAGCTCTCAAATCTGAACAGTAAAATGTGAACCATCTGTTTGCACTTAAATAAATGAACACTGGAACAACACACAGCTGCCTAATAAACTAAGTGACTAATGGAAAGCTTCACAGTGTGTTTTAGAATGACTAGATTTTGCAAAACCTTCCTTCTATACTTAAGTGAAAAAAACATAATACTAAAAAAATGAAATAAATCAGAAACTGTCAAATGTTTTCAGGTTTGGTATCACCAGGTCCCACTTGTTGCAGAACACCAATGGAAATTTTTATGATCCTTTGTCTTTCAGATTGCCCTGTTTTCTTTCTGCCACTGCCACCATTTTCTGACAGTCTTACTCCTTTTCTATCTGATTTACGGTTGTTCCTTGCCTGTATTATCTAGTTCTGATAAATACAGCTTTCTAACAAAGTGAAATCACTTGCAGCAAAATCATGTTTTCAGGAAAGTTCCAGTGAGCTCGACCTTCCTCGAACTGTGTTTTTCTATTTTCTCAACTCTACATACCTGAGGGGGAGAGTGCAAAATCTGAATGACTCTTAGAAGCCACATTAATAGGAAAATATACTAAAGGTGTCCTTTGAAAGAGTGAAAGACAGAAAGTAAAGAGGAAGAAACCTGGAGACTGAGCACGAATATCTTATAATGCTTCCCAAAGTCTTGTGAGAAACTTTGGCAAAACAATGAATAGTATATTTCAGGGTAGGGATCATTTTAACTTTCCCTTGGCACACAAATTGCTGTAGCGCAGGGATATTAATTTTTTTTTCTGCAATTTAAGTCTGGAGGGAGAAAAGGAATAACCTTTCAGTGCAAAATACAGAAAAATCTGTAGAAGTAATATGTAAAAGTTTCAGAGTGTGCTTTTGAAAATCAAATTTTGCATTTTTCAGAGTGCTGTAATTTTCAGAGGAAAGCAGTTTCAGAGCTTTGAAGGATGACAGTGTTTGAATAAGTACTATTGTTGTGAAAACAGAATCAAACAATACAACATACTCTATGAAGTATTTCTTATGAGCTGAGCAAATGTTTTGTTCACAACACAATAAATCAAACGTCCACCAGGGATGCAAAAGCATCCCTTAGTTTAAATGTGAATGCAATCCTCATTACCAGATTGTTTTGTTGTAAACCTTTGGATCACTTCACTTAGACAGTAGCATCTTAGCTTGACACCTCCGCCCTTTTCTTGCCATTTAAAAGTGGCTAAATTCAAATCAGGTATAGTTTTAGATTTTTTATGACTGCTGTCACAACTTTATGATCACATCAGGTATAAGATAGGTGTTGATTTTCCTTCCTTTGAATACATTTATATTTAGAGGTTACTGTTACAGTATCTGACAACAGCTGCATTGCAGCTAATCAGAAAAACCTGTTGAAACTTGAAATGAAATAAAACCTGTGCACAGCTTTTTAAGAAGTATTGAAAGAAAAAACAGTAAAAAGTAACGTGCTAAAAGTTAAAGCAAGTGAGTTTTAATGGAACCTGTTGTTGGTAGTCTAAATTCATCACCAACTTCAACTCTGCCTCACTGCTTCTGGAGGCTGATAGATAGGATTGCTGCTCATTGCTCTTTTCCTGTGCCCACACCCAGAGGACACGGTGATGGATGATTGGCGGAGGACAGCTGGTGCTCTGCCTCTCAGGAGGGTAACTAATAGAATGGGGGCAAGTGGGCTGGTGCAGTGAGTACAGAACCAAACAGAATGCCCCAAGTACAATTTTTTTTATTTCTTATCAGCAGGCAAAAATAACCCTCAGACCTCAAAGTTTTTTTTCATGGCTTCATTTTTATCTGCTAATATTTCAGACAGATTAGGTCACGAAATAGATGATGATTATACCTTGGCGGACACGCTGCATAAAAATGAATGTTTTTGCTCTTCTCAGCAGGTCACACATGAACTGTATCTCACACTTTAATGAGCAGGATTCTAAAAGGACACTTGTTTCAGCCTCTTCCCATTAGTAGGCTTGTGATTTCCAAAACAATGGCAAAAGAATCCACATTTAATGAGCATCACCTGCTCTCAATTAAATATGCTGCAAAATATTCAAGTCTAGCGTGCTTTTCAGTCTTTGAAACTGGTGCTTAATGTCCAAGCAGTTTGAACAGGGAGCTGTCTAGCCACATTTCAGTTATGAAAGATGTTGCTTTCTACAGTAAGTGGAATGAATGCAATCCAAGTTTGGGTCTTTTTCTGTTAGACAGCAAGACAAAAAAGCCTCTAGAGCAGAGGTTTAAATCCCTCCATTCTAATAACTTGAAAACAGCTCAAGTCAAGACTACTACTTATAAGTAGCCCTTTCAAAAAAAGAGGCCATTAAAACAAGAGTAATAAACACACAAATTAAGAGAAATAGCCATGCACGTTTCAACAGATTGGTGCTAAGAAACCATATGTAATTTGAACTATTTTAGAGTATAGCGGTGCACATGAAGGCTCCACTTGAAACAAAGGCTATAGGTAATCAAGAAGGTAACTAAGGTGATAGGTGAGATTCAGGCTCCAAAGCAGAACTGAATGAATGCTGGGAGGCATCACATGAGGTTTGTCTGGTGCTTGTTCATGGTCTTGTGAGCACAAGACAGAAGACAACAGCAGTGGAAGAAATACTGCCAAATCAGTTCACAGTATATTTCAGGGCAGGGGTCACTGGACCTCGGTTCCTGTTCACTAATGCGTTTCCTATGGTGCTTTCTGATATTTTTTACCCTGTGAAATCTGAAGGCTCACATGAGGGTTTGAGAACCCTGCTATCTCAGACCTGGAAATTGCCCTTTCAGGGCATAGTACATGTATATCTTTCCATATGGGTCAATTTAAACATGGCTGAAGGCAGCTTTAACTGTAAACAAATTGGCCTCAACATTTGTTGAGTGCCCGAGATGCACTTCAGAGTGATTTAGTCCTGAGGTTTAATCTGTCTGCACAAAATAGCTATATTTTAAATGGCATCACACCTTGCTGGTTATACACAGTAAGGCAAGCCTTAAATGGTACTTGAAAGATTTTGTACATCAAAGTCTGTTTACGGGTTTTCAACAATTCTAGTTAATATGAGAAGAAAAAAAAGTTCTTCCCAAATATCTCATTGCCTCAAGTCTTGTCAGTTAAAGTAAAGTTGGTTGACTATGAAAACTCCAACTTGGAAAATATCTGCAGGTTGACTTAGAAGAAAGTATGTTTATCAGTGTGTGTAAAGATGAGTCCTTATTCCTGCTCAAGTGGAGCTCACATATATGACCCACTTGCTGAACATTCAGTTTGACTGTAAGCACCAATGTGGTGCATAAGCAGTGCAGTACATATCCACTTTAGATTAGACTATATTTATATAAAAAAGTGGGCATAGCATAACTGCGACAATATTTAGAAAGTTGCATCCAAAAATTGAATAGGGACAAGGCAGAGATATGCAGGACTTAGATCATTGTCCTGCTACAAAGCTCAAGTGCACTTGAGCTGATTGATGAAATTCTCCTTCAGAATTTCATCAATCATGGCAAGTCCTAAAGGTCATGAAGCAGCAAAGCAGCCCCGGACCATCCCAATGCCACCACCATGTTTGACTGTTCATATGATGTTCTTTTTATTAAATGCTCACCAGTTTTACATCACTTGTGATGGAATTCAAAATTTCAAGAGTACGTTCAGCTTTTGTCTTGTCACTCCATATAATATTTTCTCCAAAGTCTTGGGAGTTATCAAGATGGGTTTTTTTGTGCGACATATCTGAGACAAGCCTTTGTGTCCTTTTTAGTCAGCAATGGTTTTCACCTTGGAACTGTCCCATGGATGCCATTTTTGCCAGGTGTCTTTCTTATTGTTACAATTACTTTCTTGCTCACCTAAGTTTGGATAGTTTTTTTCTCTCAATAAATGAAATCATAATGGGGTTTTTTTCCCCAATACATTTTGTATTTACTCAGGTTATCTTAGTTTAATATTACCAATTGTTGATATGAAGAATGCAAGTGTCAAAAATATGAAAAAACTAGAATTAGAAAATGGAGCACGGAGTCTTTTAATGGGATGTCTCTTTCTGCTGGCTACATTTTTTTTTTAGAATGCTCCAAAAGGCACCAACTTGAATTAGCAGAAGTGAAGTCTGGGAGACATCAGCTAGAGCTGCCCACGTTGGCAAATCTTTCAATCAAAGCAGCTAAAACCCTAAATATAAACGTTAATAAATTGGAAAGAGTGGGTTTTTTTCAAGGGTCCAGAAGTGAAAAAATAGCTATAGCAAACAAAGCAATTATTAGTAGATTCAGCCGCAAGGTACCTCTGGAGTACTGCAGGTTATTTGCACTTCTTTCTTTTTTTTTACTGCTTTGTAAGAACTAACAGCCAGCTTGGCATCCATGCATGCTTTCCTTTTTAAACAATAGAAGCATACAGTTCATATCTCAACTCTGTTTAGCTCGACACACTAGCTAAAGGCACTTCACACTTTCCACAGTGGGGTTGAATCACTCAAGTGCCTATCTACTTGTGCGACACATAATCATGTGCAACTGATCCATACTGAAAGGCTGTTTTGAACAGAGTTTTTTTCCACATAGTCCAGACGTGTTCCATTAATACATGCATTTTAATATATTATAGCAATAAAAAAAAAAACAGATAAGGACCAAATAAACAGAACACGTCAATGTGGGCTGAAAAGTTCAAGCCTCGCTAAGACAACTCTGTTATCTCAGATATGTTATGTGTGCTGGAAAAATACAAGGCATTACAAGGCATTCCACTATGACAGTGCCAAATGTAGCCAGTATACCCAGTATCCAAAACAAGAACAAAGTCCTGTTTAATGCACACGTAATAATACCATTGCTAAATGCACACTACTATGTGTCATCATACACTTAATTAACACTGAATACATTTGCTGCACAGGTGACAGTTACTTTGTAAATCTCATACACACTGCAGTGAGCACTTTGTTTAATCTACCATGCTCTCACACTCCCCTGAGGTTTCACAGTCGAGACTTTAACAGCAGGCACTTTACTGGGTGTGGTTGGCTACATAATGCACGCAATAAAAAGCAGCACTGCTCATACCCACATACGGTAGCCACCCCTTCACTAGAGAGAACAGTAGCAGTTGGCCATGTTTCTGCTGAAACTGCTTTGTCAGCTGTTTAACATTGTGTTACTGTAATTGACCATATGCAAGTAACAAAGAGACAAAACCAATATTGGACTAGAGAGCGTAAATACTTGCTCTTCCTGCAGTCTCCGTGATCTCAAAAGGCTTGGGAGGCTCACTCCATGACTTTCTAGGCAGGATATGTTGTTGTGGTTCCATAGGGAGCGCTGAAAGGATGGAATGGTTTCATCTGGGTCAGGTTGGCTGCAGAGTTTGAGTCCCAGAGTACATTAGAGAGAGCTGAAAAAATGCTCTTAGACAAGCCAAGGAGCTGATTCGAGTGCCATGGCTGCCCTGGAGTGCTTTTACCATGCCCTGTGGATCCTTTGGGTTCATTAAGCAGTTCGGAGTTTGAGTCAGAAGCCTCTCTACAACCTGCTGTGACACGAAGAAAACACCCTTGACTGAAAAAGAAAAAACAGTAAGTACTACAGGTAATGCCAGTAGGAAACCCTGAAGGGCACATTCTCTTGAATCCATTTAAAGAGTGAGAAGGTAGCTCCAAGGTAAACTTGGTGTTGAGGGTGAAGAGGGAAAGCAGAGTTCATAATACTTGATTTTTAGTAAAGAAATTTCACTTTCTTGCAACCATATTATAAACATGTTTTCTAAAACACAGAACAAAACTAAGGATATCAAAGCTATTAAATAAAACATACCTAAATATTTTAATGTAAGCACAACAGTGTAAATCCAGCAAAATTTTGTTAAATGTTAAACTCTTCTAAGAATTTAGATATTGTAACATAGCTGCACACTCATTGCACTGTCTTGATCAGCTTCATGCGGTTACCATCAGAAGTATTTCAAATAGTCTTGAAAAAGGTCCTACATATTCCGGCTGCTCAATCAGGCCCAAAGCATTTAAAAACCATCTCATTTGGACTTAGGCTTGCTGTGAAGGCCAGGCTATTTGATGCAGCACTTCACTCGCCATTTTTTTCAGAGCCTAGAAGTGTGTGTTTGGTCATTGTCCTCATGAAAAACAAATTGCAGTCTCACTATGGCCAAACCAGATGGGATGGCGTGTTTGAACAGGATGTAGAGGTATAGCTATGTTGGTTAAGTAAGAATAAATCTGAATCTGACCTTCAGGTATTAGAGTAATGATAGACTTGGATAAATTCTTGAATATTTTTTTTTCAAAGTGTCAAAGTTTACTGAAAACCATTCCAGGCTAGGACCACATAAAGATGGTCAACATACTGTAGTCAAAACAACAAAACAGCAGTGAAGATTTTAGGATGGAATTTTGATTTGTGTGATACTATTTTCCGGACTTGTTCCCGGTGGGTGATGGGCTCCGCCAGGGCTGCCCTTTGTCTCCGGTTCTGTTCATAATTTTTATGGACAGGATTTCTAGGCGTAGCCAAGTGGCGGAGGGCTTTCGCTTTGGTGGCCTCAGAATCTCATCTCTGATTTTTGCGGATGATGTGGTTCTGTTGGCTTCATCGGGTGAGGGCCTCCAGCTCGCACTGGAACGGTTCGCAGCCGAGTGTGAAGCAGCAGGAATGAGGATCAGCACCTCCAAATCTGAGGCCATGGTTCTCAGCCGGAAAAGGGTGGAGTGCCCACTCCGGGTCGGGGATGAGTTCCTGCCCCAAGTGGAGGAGTTCAAGTATATCGGGGTCTTGTTCGCGAGTGATGGGAGAAGGGAGCCGGAGATCGACAGACGGATTGGGGCTGCAGCTGCAGTAATGCGGACGCTGCACCGGTCCGTCGTGGTGAAGAGGGAGCTGAGTGTAAAAGCGAAGCTCTCAATTTACCGGTCGATCTACGTTCCTACCCTCACCTATGGCCACGAGCTGTGGGTAGTGACCGAAAGAACGAGATCGCGGATACAAGCGGCAGAAATTAGCTTCCTCCGAAGGGTGGCTGGCCTCTCCCTTAGAGATAGGGTGAGAAGTTCGGCCATCCGGGAGGGGCTCAGAGTAGAGCCGCTGCTGCTCCACATCGAAAGGAGCCAGCTGAGGTGGTTCGGGCATCTGACAAGGATGCCCCCTGGGCGCCTCCTGGGTGAGGTGTTCCAGGCATGTCCCACCGGGAGGAGGCCCCAGGGCAGACCCAGGACACGCTGGAGAGATTATATCTCTCGGCTGGCCTGGGAACGCCTTGGTGTTCCCCCGGATAAGCTGGAGGAGGTGGCTGGGGAGAGGGAGGTCTGGGCCTCTTTGCTTAGGCTGCTGCCCCCGCGACCCGGCCTCGGATAAAGCGGATGAAGATGGATGGATGGATGGATGGATGGATGGTGATACTATTTTGTAAGTTTTATGCAGACTGTACTGTAGTTGTATTATGTACAAAATATAAAAATAGAGATACCTGAATAAGTGTCCAGCTTTGACTGCTACATTTTGTCATTTTAAATCAGTTGCACAAAACTAAAACTTTTTTCTAAAAGAGAATATTTCTCTATTATGAAAGTTGTGTTTCGTTAAAAGCAGATATTCTACTTTGGAGGGAAACTTTTAAAAATCCCAGACTGTTGCTTTTTAAGTGTGCGTGCTTCACTGATCAGAGAGAATGTGATTTTATGTAATGATATGCAGAGGTGCTATTCTCATCTGGCAGACGGCTGCTGCACTGCAGTATGAAAGTGTTCCTTTCGGCAGAGAGCACGTGTTGCTGCATGGGTTCTTCCAACTCGAATACACCAGAGATAGAGACTAGGTCCGCTGGCACAACTCTACTGCCTTAGAAATTCACACTCTGCTCAATATCCGGATGAACTCTGGCAAGATCTATTCATGAAGTTTTAAAAAAGACCAAAAGTGTAAAAGATTCACAAGTATATTTAAACCTTCCAGACTGTATTTGTGCTTCAGTGCTATAAAGTCTTCTTATTCTACAAATTCTTATTCTCTTATTCTCTTTCCAAAGAATTTGATTTATCAATGAAGAGATACAAAGCTGATCTCAATTTCCTATAGATTATCTCGTTCTTGATGTTTGGAAATAAGAGTTCAGTGTTTCCCGACTGAAAATATCTGATATCTTTTTGCAGTCATACTGGAGCTTTTTCAATAAGCAGAGTCGAAGATTGGTGTATTATGAGGCAAGACCACTTTTACACAGCAGTATTTGTCATTTATTTAATGATAATACCCCGGAAGGTTAGAACACAGTTTATACACAGTACACTACAAAGTGTTTGTTGTTCCTTGACGAGCGTTAGAGAGAGCGATATGATTCATATTCGGTAAATGTTTGCTTTTTGACAATTTAAACACTGGTGCATTAACAGATAATGAACTTTAGTGTGTAAAGATGAGAAAACACAGGACATATACACATATAAACACACTCCCACATTTTTTACAAGCCACTAAGGAAATTTTGCATCTGGAGCTACAATGTTAATCATTAATCATTACTGATAAAGGAGGTAGAAGCTACAAAACACACTATTCTTTGATTTCAAGGTATTGCCCGTTGCTCATCTTAATTCTTCTGCTGTTGAATTATGTAGATTACAAAGACTGAGCTTGTTTAACCGACTACTCAGTTTCCCAAAAAGCAGCAGAAAGAACAAGGGAGTCAAAATATTTCTTACTGCAATTCAAACGGTAGATTTAAATTTACTGCAGTTATTTTCAAAATAAGCATAGAGTTGCATGCTTTTACTCAATCTACACAAAAATGGGTAAGTCATTATATATTGCATTCTTTTAAAGTTGTAAGAACAGCAACAAAGAGCAAATTTAAAGCAGCAAGGATGTACCAGTCTGTGATACAACATGAAATCAACAGTTAATGTTCATTTTAAATCTTTTTCCACCTGAGGTATAGCAAATTGGTAGCCAGGTGCTATACAGAAGCTGGCAGATACTGCAGTCAAATACATGACTGCTAGATGAGAAAAGCTACAACTCATCACTTTAAGCTTCTCTCGAAGAGGCAGGTCATCCTGTGGTCTTGACACAAGCATGAATCCTCCCAACCCAAATAAAGCCATCCCAAAGCACATCACCTAGTCTGCAGGCAGGTGCACTGAAACAGATACCAAAGCTTAGAGCCACTGAGGCCATTTAGTCTCCTCCCTGACAAAAGAGGTCCCAGAAAAATATTTGAAGTTGAAAGGAAACAGTGCTGTGCAGCAACATAAAGCAAAAGATAAAACAGCATAAAAACATTGCACTTCAGAGGCAACAACGCAGTTTATTACCCATCGCAAAGTCAGAAGACTTTGCATTTATATAGTCTGAATATTTAAACATAACCCTAAGCTGTCTGTCTGAGTCCAGGCAGATAATTGGCATACAGAGAGTAAAATGCATAGCCTAGGGTTTACCCATCCTACACATCTCCATGGTTGGCCTAATGCTTTTTGTCCACACCCTGATACCGGAGTACTCAGTAGCCAGGGGATTGGCTGCCCATGCAGTGCATTGCCTGTCAATTGATCAGGGCCTGACTCCAGCTTAGTGCACCCTCACTGGGAACCTCAAATGAGGCACAACACCAGGGCATTCATCTTCATCAGAGGACCACAGGATAAAGTATCAGGGAATTTTTTTCTTTCTCTAGCAGAGATGGGACAAATAAACCACTGAAAACAGATAATTTTTCCTTCTATTTGTAGTGCTTCAAGTGCTATCACTATCACATAATGCCTATGCTGTGTCCATGATGAAACTATATTGCAGACCCTCTCTGCTGACTCAATCTAATTACATGGTGCTTCTGTGCAGTGTTTAAGCCAAGCACATGCACATTTGCAGTATGATCATTTGCATCTTGGATATAACTGTGAAAACTTGATGCCCTCAATTTTTCAGCAAGCTAAATCTTCCATTTCTGCTGCTTCTCAATGATAAATCACCAGTTCACCGAAAACCCGAGTGAACAGGGAACTTGAGGGTTTGACCAATGTCAGAATTGGAGACATTGCTGTGCTACCAGTCAATACCAACAAATAAAACAGCCTGCTCAGATGGAGAATCGTGAATTTATTTTGCCTGATGTAATTCATTAAACTGTTGCTTATGCCCATTTATCATAATCAATCACAGGGCAGTGGAGCCAAAAGAGCAATTTAGAGTGCTACAGAGTTATGCCATTGCTGAGTCCATAATAAATTTGAGGAAGATTATATAAGGCAATATTGAACCTTGGGGTACATTCTCTGTCAGACTGTAATGAATCATTCATTGCTTAAGATCTATATTTTACAAATCAGTGACAGGTGAAAACAGATGAATGAATAAGGTGTGAATGCAAGTTTCAGAGGTTAAGCAAACCAGCTGTTGTGTGAGACACTGATTGTTAAGCACTCAAAATAATAACACTTTTTTTAAACCCACTGAACATTTCAGTTGAATGCATGTACCATAAATGATGAACTAAAACTCTGAGGTCAACTCAACAAACCAAAAACATACTTTTACCATGGTGTTGACAAATTTTGGTAGGTGCTATATAATAGGCAACTTCTTGCTCTGGGCAGACTTTGGATCCCAGAACTATTGATTGTGAGTAACACCAGATGTCAGAGTTGGATGAGAAATGAGGAGTCAGAGGATGGAACTGATGAGTGTGCCACGAGGAGGTTATTTGTCTTTTGGACAGGGAATTGTGTCAAGATTCACAACCCTCAAAATCCATCAGAATCTCACTGTCCAACAGACTATATGTTCATTAAAACAAATGGTGACATTTTCATTTCAAGATGCTGTTAAATGATCCTGTACACTTCAAGATTTTGTTTCTTGAGAAAAGTCTTTAAAACATGGCCATGAAATTTTATAGTCCAATCATTGATCTGGAGCACAAAATAATAACATTTCTATCCATTTTACAATGTGGGTGTAAAATAATGCTTTCCAGGGTAATCTGATCCCAGAATCTGTTCTATTTTTTGGCATAGATCTAATTAGTAAAGGATGTATTTCATAGCCATACAGAGATTTCCCACCCTTGCTGCTACAAAATAGGCAACACTGATCATTTTCAGCTTATTTTCTAGTCAGGCCTGCTGATACCCCACACAACAAATGGCCCACAGTCCCACCAGAGACAAGCTGCAGCTGCTGTGCTGGTGCGTCTTAGATCTTCAGCACTACGGCGATGTTTTGTCCCACATACATGCAGCAGCTTTGTAATTTAAAAAAGGCTTCACAATAAACCCTGCATGTGCTGCAGTGGTAGAAAAGCCTTCCTGTGGGTCTGAATTAGTGTTCTTGGACTTGTACCCAGAGTCCTTGCAGCCAAATCAAGTCAAGAGAAGAATTTTCTTTGCTGCCAAACACCAGCAGAGGGGGATGTGCTCAAGTCAGGAGGAGCAAGTTAATGTGTCAGCTGTGCCGGTTGAAGCCTCACAAGCTTCCTTGCAGCCACACCCTGATATAAGGCCACGTTCTCACAAAGCCACAGTGACGTGTGCAAGGATGTGTAATATTTATCTGAACAAGAGCACTGTTCACAGCCCACTGCACTTGAAATATTTCATATAAGCTACTTTACAACACAGTCAAAATACAGGATGTTTGTTGTCTCAAGATTAAATGCTCAACTTGTGTTTGTAAACATGACAGATGGAAATAGTGACAATTAAATATTGCTTTACATAAATTCCGTGATCATGTCAGATAATAACCGTGAGCATGTTTGGCACTTTGAGATTTAAATGACAGTGGTGTCATAGATTTTCAAAGGATTGTGAAATGAGGTTTTCACATGGCTGTCATTTAGGAAACAAAACTCGAAAACATTCTGCCTCAGTAGAGCTAAGTGAGCAGTGCTAATATTAGAAGGGTTTTTTCATAATAGTAAAAAAAAAAAACCAGGTTAAAAATCCCTTCTGCAGGGCTTTATGAAATAGTCTGAGATAAATTATGCACATCCACTGGCTTTTGATATCCATCCCACGGGGCTTTTTTTCTTTTCATTAAAGCTCTATTTTTTCCAACTATGAATCCTTTTTTTCTCAGAGAAAATGACTGGGCAAAATCTTTTAGTTCAAATCAGTGCAAGATTAAATAGCTTACCGTGTGTGCTTTTTTGAGGCTGATGAATGCGCACTGGCTGGGGGCTGTGATATTTTAAACTAGCTTAATTTAGTATGCCAACTTGTTGAAGTGGCACCTTGATCTTCTCACAATGAAAAGACTAACGGGACCTAAAATCAGTCAACTGTACACTGAGCAGGAAGACCACCAAAAGATATTTTAATGTCAGCCAACAACAGGATTATTTCTGGAAAAGGCTATATCAGTGACTTAATTAAGTGGCATAGACAACCATATACTTATAAAATAACTAATTCTCACAAAAAAACACAGTTTTTCTCTTGTTTTTATTGTTTGTATCTTTTTTTTGTTTTGGGTCATGTCAATAACTTTTCCCCAGCAGTGAAAACAGCAGTCATGTTAGGCCTATTTGTCTAGAAAACGCAGGATTTAGAAGGAAAAAATCCAGACTGTGTCCTCAGTTAAACGTTATCACTAATCCGTAATCTGAAAGTCAGAAAGTCATTCTCAGACACAAACAAACTCATACACAAATTGACAACGTGGCACTTTTACTGCATTATTGTTAATGATTTCTTAATAAAGAATGAGTATCAATAATCCCGGACTTCAATAAATTAATATAGCTCAGTCTCGTATCTCTGATAAAGGAGAATCAAACTCTATGCCGCCTCTACTGTAGCCGAGTCGCATTTACTATCGCAGCTCATATCGTACAGTTTACAGTTTCAGCGCCATGTTCCCATCCCTTGGTAAGAAAAGAAGGGTAATAATAACGATGAGACGCGTAGCTCATCCATATTAGAAGAGTCTTTAGTGAACTCGGATCGTCAGAGACACTCCTCCTGCTCCCGGCTCCCTCCGCTCCGCTCCCGTTACCAGACGATGCGCGCGTGAAAATTTGCAGCCCCATCTTTATCAGTATCATCGCCGTGAAGACAAAGAGAAGACCGCAAATGAAGATGTGCTGCACTAGCAGGAGAAGCCCCTCTTAAAATCACCGTTACCGCAGCTGTGCCCGCCCAGAGGCAGACAGAGAACCGGTCCTTGGAGACTCTTTGGGGATGCGCAAAGATGTGAGAGTGAAGAGTGAGATGCATTATGATTGGCCATACTCATCCTAAAAGCGTCAGGCAAGGAGAGTGATGTTTGCTCCAGCAAAAGAGTCGACGAGGTGGCATCAAACTTGAAGGAGACGTGTTCAGTGTGCACATTCAATGCTTTCACGGCATTAACCGTAAACTTGCATCATTTCCCCAAAGAGGCGGACGCGCTTTCCGTGGTGCTGAAACAGAGACTTGGCTGATCAACTAGTGAACAAGAGGAGGAACCTCTCACTTCGTCACCTGCTTCTGAGCTTCATTGTATTGAGGAGCCGTGGCAAGGTAAGTGCAGTGATGTACAGTGCCTTACAATGTAATGAAGATACGCTGTTTTCATTTATGTCTGTATCACGGCCACACATGAACCAGCGTCCGTTTTTTTAATCGCGTCTTTATCTGTTGCCCCGAGTTTCTGATGCGTACGTTTTATTTTAAAGTTTGGTCCGATTTTACCATAGCAACAAAGTTTCATAATCAATGCGTCTTTAGATTGTTTAGCTTACATTCTCCAGCTGTGGAAACGTATTGCAGTTTGTCTGTCCTTTATGCTTGTCAGTATTAGACACTTTCTAAATTTAATCTGATTTAAATTCTTTCCCCCTTATTGTTGTTTTAAAAGCTCGAGGGACTTCGTTTTCTATATTGCGTTAATTTACCCTTAGGTTCAAGTGCACTAGAGAGTTTACTTACTTCAGAAAGTGTTTAAAAATGATGAAAACATAGCTTTATAACTGCTTGTGCACTTAGTTTTCTGTGCTGTCAGACATTTTCACACATCACTCCTTCTTTGAAACATGTATTATTAGAGTGAGAAAACACAGCATATACTTTACCACTGCAGCATGGGAAACATTGTACTTAGTAATGGCGCTTTCTGTTGGAACAGCAGGAGTTTGTGCTGGTCTTTCATTTTGCTGCTGGTACCTGTACAGTAGTTGTAGTTGTTGTTTGTTTGTTTGTTTCATACCATGACTATGTGCCTCAAAACTCAATTCACATTCAGTGTTTGTAAGGGAAAACTTTAAAAGTTGTGTTGAGGTTTAGAAATTCATACCACTATTATGAGTAGATTACCTTTGTTATATCACGTTAAAATGTGGCTGGACTATAACCAGGAAATAGAAACAAGTGAAAAAAGATTGTGTGCTGTTGTTCAAGTGTCACATTAAGATTGGTGTGTTCACTAGACCATAAAAATAGCCGCTGCTCGCTAACTGGCTTCAGGGCTGTATTTTTGGGTTATGTCACTTTTATAGCACAAAAGAGATTGTTCTAACATAATCATCCCTAACATAACTTTAAGGTTTGTGGTGGCTTTCAAATGCTTGATGTTTCCAGTGCACTGTCCAAAGAAATCTGAATAAACAATATCATATCAGACCAATAAAATGTTGTAAACTGATTGTATAAGAGACTGCATGTTCAAACCATGTGGTCAGTTAAAAGTTTAACATCTGAAAGAGCTTGTAGAGTGTTGTAATTGCAAGAGCTGTGACTTACTTGCTTTAATCAAGTACCTTGTTGGACTGAGAAGGAGCGTGGGTGTCATCAAAGCAGAACAAAGCCTCTTTGAGGTGGAAAAACCTAAGTTGTGATTAATTTCAAAAGGCACGCCTTAATTTCAAAGGCACGTTCTTGTATTTGAGACGCTAAGTCAATATCCTACAAAGTCAGAGGACTTTTTGCGGTGTTGAAGGAGACTACTCAGAACTTAAAGCTATGGCTGATAAGCTTTTAAAACTGGATGGCTAGCTAAAAATTTACACACACAGCTTTTTTGTGTTCTGTGGCTCTTTAATAGATAGTTTGTTATTATTTGTATATTTTTACTAGAAGAGCTGTTATCCTCTCTCCCTAACTCTAACATGTCTTTACAATCTGAGAAGAAGGCAGGTGTATTTGTACCTGTAAGGCTGAATGAAGTACTTGACCTCTGTGTCAGAATTTGTTATTCATTCTTCATGCAAAGATTCAGACCCTCCACAAGATAATAAACAGAGTTGTAATTGCCAGTAAGGTTGCTCAGCAGCTTTAATCAATTACTGTGCCGTCTTCCATCGAGAGAGATTGGGAGTGCAGGTGTCATCAAAGCAGAATGAGTCTCTTTTGAGGTGGGAAATGCAAGACTCAATGACTTCACTCAGCTGGGTCACTGGACACACAGCAGAGCTTTGACGCGTACAAATTGTGCTTGAAGGTGCTGCGTTCATCCTGGGAGGCTCAGTGGCTGGCAGAGGACCAGCAGAGCAGGGACATTGCACTCCAGATGGCCAAGAGAGGCCAGAGGAAGAGTGCTGTCCAAGCCCAGCTGGGTGTACGGGAAGCTGGACTGCCGGTGGTGTGTGTACGTGATTGTGGGAGGCAGACGGGATGAGAGAAACAGTAAACGATAGAAAGAAAGAGGGATATACAGTATGTGAGGGTGTGTGTGTATTGAAGGAGTGGTTTGGGAGAGAAAGGGTGAGTGAGAGAGAGCGAGAGAGAGAAACTGAGAGCAAATGGTACAGGCGCCTCTGTGTGTGCTCGCATGCATGGAAGTAGTGATAAAAAAAAAAAAAAAAAAAAAAAAAAGGAAAAGTGTGGGTGGAAGAAGAAATGAAAGAGAAGATGAAGGAGCTTGCATGTCTGTGTGCTGGTGCTAGTGTATGTATGCAACTGTGTATTTCTCTAGCTGTGTGTGTGTGTCTGTGTGTGAGTGAGAGTGTTGAAGGGACAGAAGCAGAAAGGGTTGGAGACAGAAAATGAAAGAAAAAAGAAACAGGCACTTGTGTGTATGTGTCGGTGTGTGGGAGGGAGAGAAAATGAAACTGGAAGAAGCAGGCATGTGTGTATCTTTGTGCTTGTGTATGATTGCAGAGAAAGCATTACTCAGTAAAAAAAAAGACAAAAACAAAATAAGAGGAAGAAAAAGGAACACGTGTGTCCCTTGGAAAATGAGAGTATGAAGGGTGAGAGAAACACTGGTTTGATTGGATGCTTGCTTTTGTATTTGCGAGGAGAGTGTTGTACATGGGTGGTCTTAACCCTCGCGAGGCAGGCATTGCCGATTTGCAACAGTTAAAAACTAACAACCTGATTACCCCACATACATATTTTATGATTTTTTTTTACTCAGAAGTACCACTGCAGGTCTTGGTTGTGAATTAGCAACAAAAAGTTTAATTTGAGCCTGAGAGGGTTAATACTGATGCTAGTATTCACTGATGATACTAAGAGGTGTATGAAGGCTGCGTGGAAAAACAAGTAAAATGGAATTTTACCTCAATTGGAAAAAAGTATCTCAGCATTTCATTCAGCCAGCTCTAACCTCTGACTCTGCGTTTTACCATTTTTCACACACTCGTTCAGCAGCAATGTGACTTTCAGTGTTCTCTGAGTATATGCTTTATGGCAAAAGGCTCCAGGCAGATGACCTCTTTCTCAAAGGTCATAATCTGATATTCACGCCCCACTATGATGGAGAAGATCTGTTGCATGTGTCAGGCTTTTTTTTTTAAATCCTTTTTTCAGCACATTTTACATCTTTGATGTAACACATTCTCCTTCTGAAGTAAAAGCCACCTGAGAATGCGCACAGAGCACATGACGACAAACACACAACGGCTTCACAGAGATAACTTTGCCTCACTGTTTCCATTTGGGAAGCCGCTAGAGAGCAGATGGAGAGAAAGCATGCTCTTTTTATTCTGCCACATCTGCTCCGTGATGGAATGGAGCATGATCTGCACTTTGATCACAATGAATTATTCCTATCCCTGGCTATAAATATGGTCTGTCTACAGCACCCAGTCTCTCTCTCACTTCTTAAACTAGGAATCTGTGCTCGCCTCTGAGTCGCTCTCTCCTTGAGTGTGTCACTGCGGCTCTACTGCAGCTCTGGTTTTCTTCTTTACACTGTGAAGGAACCGAAATCCGTTCCTTCAGCCCAGTTCAGTAAAAGAAGCATTGTGTGCAAAAAGTTCTATATAAGAAACAAATAAAGGGGCTTTGCTCAATCTTCTATTATTCTTCCTTTATTCCATATTTCTCACTTTTGCAAAAAATAAAAAATAAAAAAAATAAAAAGATGAAAATGTCAAAACCAATAATTTGTCTCCCCTCTCAATACCCAGGCACGCTGTGAGTCTGTATCACACCCTGAAGAAGGATTTAATCAATATGTTTGCACATTGTGTTCACTCACTGACATTATTGTTGAAGATGTATTGCCAAACATGAAAATAATACAAATATAGCATAACAGCCAGTTTCATAAGTCTGTCCCTTCCTTACCAGACGGAGGTGCCATCCAGTGCAGCAGTGTGGCTCATTAGTGTGCTCTAAATGCTTTCTTAAAATAATGGATGGGATGTGTTAAATTCTCCCAATTATTTCATCTTTGGGCTGAAGGAAGGACAACACAGTGTATAAATGCTCAGTCAACAAGAAGAAAAAGATTTAGTGGCAGGCATTGGATAATATGGCTCAACTGATTACAGTCTGCATATCATATAGCTTTTATCCCTGTTCCATGATTGTGATACCAGCGTTGAAAAGATAAGTTTTAGTCCTGAGATGGACATTACTCTCTTACTTTTAAGACAATTTCAGATTTGAATTAAATATAGTTGGGAAAAATTGGATATACAAATTTACAAAACTGAAAATTATTAAATAGTTATTGAGGCCACAAACTCTTTATGAAAAAGATAGCTGTATGTATGATACACCTAATTTATTTTTCACTCTTTATTTGATCTAAGTGGGAAATTTTGTTCCTCTCCTCACTTATTCTGCTGTGTGTGTGTTTGTGTCACTGTGTGTGCCCCTCCTCACAGACACAGAGTGGAGTAGATGAGACTCAGATGGCAAATGGTTCATAGCGCTTTTCTACTCTATCTGAGCACTCAAAGCGCTTTACACAACTTGCCTCATTCACACAAGCACCTTTTTTTGTATGCTCTTTCTCTCTAACATTCGCACACATTCATACGGGCAACTTGGGGTTAGTATCTTGGCCAGAAATATTTGTCATTCGGAGTGGAGCACAGGGAGCTTGAACAACCAGCCCTTCAATTAGTAAGTGACCTGCTCTACCAGCTGAGCCACCCCATATATCTCATGCTCTTCCCAATAAAATTTATATCAAGTTGTCAAAACCTTTTTTTTTAATCAAAATAAATCCTGACACATGTTTAATCAAACAAAATAAAATATAAAAGCACTTTACCAACTCTTTGCATTAAATGACAATTCAGATGCTTCCAAAGAGTATTAGCCATGCTATGTTAGCTTTTCTTCAAGCATTCCACTTCAAACATTTTGACTCTACTTTATAGACTGGGTTGTGGTCAGGATTTATGATTCATGACCTCTTTGAGATACAAAATTGGGAAATAGACCATCAGTCACTGCAAGCAAGCCAAACTGGGATTGATTTTCTGTTAATGTGTAATTTCTGATTCGTAGAGCTGATTATAAGGTCTAGGATGGCATCATGAAAATTCTTTTGATATGTTAGGGACAAACTATGGCACAATTCTTATGAGAACATGAAAGCAATGGCAAAGACTGACTTCAGGCTATGCTTTATAGAAACAATCAGCAGAGATTGTATCTATGTCTTTGTACATCAGTGCATTCCACAGAGATGTGATGTGTCACTTTCTTAGCATCACTGCTTATGCTTATTGACTCATTTTCATACAAAGAATTCATAGTTCTTGCACACAGCACTTTCACATCATCTAACAGCCTTACCCGCAAAGTATGGTACTATCAACCTATCACCTCTAATGGGAACAAAAGGTCAGCCCTTAATTATTCATTCGGGATGTCAAACAATGCTTGCCGGCTGTTATTTAGGGTGAGGGAGACCCATATGAATAATTCAAGTGCAGGATTCGCTTTCCTTCGAAGAGTGGCACTGTGGTTCAGATGTTTGTGAGAGTCTTATCTCCGTGCAGGAGGCCTCTGTCATTCCTGAGCTGACCTTGGCTGTCACTGCAGCAGCAACATGGGTGGCACAGAAGGTGGCAGGGACGCTTGTTCTTCCCATATCTGCAGGCCTCCTCCACACTGTGAGAGTGAGTAGGAAGGACTACAGGGAGCAGGCTGTCTAAGCTCCCTCAGTGTCTGTTTACAGTACACTATGTGCCACGCTGTGCGGAGCCAGTGCCAATGCATTAAAAAAAAGCAGATTACTCTTTAACAATGAGTTATTCTGCTTTTCACCCGAGGTACGTTTCTGTTTTGGCACACTAGCCATGTCAATTGCTCTTAAGCTGCTTTCTTAAGATGTAAGGGGTGTTTATTGCAGCTGAAGAGGCAAAAGCAGATATTAATGCTATTAAAGTGCATTAAACTGAAGAATGCTGTAATGTGAGTCACTTCCATGAAAGGATTAGGGGGAGGTGGCATGGAGAGGATTCTGAGTAAGGAGAGAAAGTGAAAATGTTCATCTTGTTATGTGAGATGCAGGAGGGAAAGTGAGGGACAGATGAAACAGAGAGTGAGAAAAGTGTGTGTGTGTGTGTGTGTGAGAGAGAACATTTATGCCAACTCGAATATCTCTGAACAATAACAGAAGCACGTACACAGATACAGAGCACGTCTATCAAGCAACGGATGGCAAGCAGCCCAGAGAAAATCAAATGAGAAACATGTTTGTCATTGTAAATCCAATCAGCAGAATGATCCTATCCTCCTATGGCCACTATCTCACTGCTGTTTGTACTGTAGCACTCAGTGTAAGCGGAGGGGATCATCAGGCCTGTGACTCCTCTGCAGTTATAGATAAAATACCTTAATCAATAGTTGTTGATGGGGACACTTAACAGTGCATCTGCAATCAGGGATTTTCCACTGAATCCAGTGCGATCTTTTTTTTACAAGTGTCATTAAATTTAAGGTATCATTTTGAAAAGGGTTAGGTCTATAAATGGTTTATCCTTGGGCAATGATTGAAACCACAATAAAAGCAGCAGAGATCTAATTACACCATGCAGTCCTGTGACTACTGGTAAATCACTGATTTCTTGTCTTTCTGGATGTCTTAAATACAATATAGTAATTGCTCAAGCATTTTAGTGAAGAACATGAAAAAAGGTTCTAAATCTTGATTAGGGAGTATCGGTGAAGGCCGTTATGTTCCACGTTATAAGTGCACAAATACCTGTCACCTGGAAATCAAATCCATAAAGAAGACAGGCTGATGAATTGAAAACAGAATATTATTTGGGGGCAGGGATGCTCAGGGGTTGGCTTATGATCTCAGTATTTCTCTGAGAGTCACTGCCCTTGTTGCTACCACACTATGTGCAGAGAAGTGACAGTGCTCGTTTATCTTGGAGCAGAAAAAAACAGTTGAGGAGAAGCAGTTTCATCTGGGGTTTTCTGTAAAAGTTTGGAGGACGTGGATTAACTCATAGAACCCCAGGGGTTAGAAGCAGCTTCTTGTCCTGGGCTGACAAGGTTACTGTTTCAGTGGCTGATATCGAGGCAGTTGCTCTTTGAGGTCAAAGACAGCATGGTGCCTGGAAGTCCATGGAAGGACATGGCCATACTTGCTGCCAGCACCTCACCACACCACAGGGCACCTAAGATGTTAACCCTTCTGGAACCAGGTTGCAGCTCAGGCCAGAGTTTTGCAGCTTGAGTTAATTCCACAAATCTTACTCTCCAAGAACTTCATTTAAGACTTGACAACGCATTCAAGCCTTCATTTGTTACGTAGTTCGATTAAAAAGAATTGAAATCAGTGATTAAAAGTTAAAGAACTTCTATATAATTTAGATTGTGAAAAGTTTTGGAATTGCTTATAAAAAGTATATAAAAATAAGCTGCAGGTCCATGCAAGGAAAGACTTTGTAAATTATCAATAGTGTGCTGATTAAATGCATTAAATCATTTCATCAGCCTCCCATAACATTCTTTCACTATTCACAATGTCTTAAATACAATTCAAATCCCTTTAATCAGCACCTACTTCACACAGCTCTTTTTGAAATATTGTATTCATAGGGCAACAATAGCAATCATTTCAATGTAACCAGACTTTGTTAAGTTGGCTGAAAGATATTCCTTTGAATTACGTAAAAATCCGGTGTAATTTTTAAATAATGTATACGGATTGATTGTTTGTGATCAGATGGCTTTTTATAAGGTACAGTATATAAGTGCAGTTCACTTTATATTTTCTATTTAGACCACATTTCTTAGTAGCTTAGTGATTAATTATGTACATTGTTCATCACACGATGATCCTACAATAGACCATATGGTGGCTGTGTTATGTGAGATTTAGTTTTGTTGAGATTTAGCAGAATATCAATCATCAAAAAGGAAAAGGAAAAAGTTCCCTACATCCTCTCAAGAATTATTACCAAATTAGTCAATACAGCATGGCAGTGTTATATTACTTTAATGAATGGACAAGGCCATCATTTTTAGGGTGCATTTGCTACAAATTCACTGTTGACACAATGCATTTTAATATTATTTGTTAGAGGTAAATCCTTCTATTGTCAGATATTATCTGGTGTTTTAGAGTTTCATTTACATTGAACTGTTTATTATTCAGTCCTTGAATTCCTGCTTTAATTGAGTCAATACAAACACATCTACCTTGATTGTTATTTAATGTTTATTGTTAAGTGATTAATTCCTGCACTGCCATAATTACATCCACCCTCATAAAAGAAAATGAATCCCATTTTTGTTATTTTTTCTCTCCATATGATTAAACAAGAACCACAGGCAAAGGGTCGCTCATTCAATTAGACTTTCATTTACCACATTTAATTACCCACACTCTCTGCCCTCTTTGACCCTGCAGGATGCCTCATATGACTAATGAATGCACTTACCTGATTTCCTTGCCAGTGAAATCACATCAGTGTCCATTTCCAATCATCTGCTCAGAGGAAGGCTGTAAAATTGGTGACTGAAGATTAAAGGATTTTTTGGGTTGGGGTGTGGTTGTGGCGTGGGATGAGTATATATTGACCAGGGCAGAGGTTTCAAGCAAGTACAGAAAGTCTCTGTGATGTTTCCAGCTGGCCACCTTACTCAAACCAGACACTTTGATCTTCCATAATCCCATGTAGCCACAAGTAGTCACAATTCTCAGTGTGTAGCAGCTGAATCAAAACTAGGCAGAAAAGTGTTCTAGCACTGAAATCAGCAGTATTCGCTGTGGATGGTATGTAAAACTGCTAAAGGGTAAAATTTAACATCCATTACCAGCTTCACTTACTGTTTATTCTAAAGCACAACAGCCTCAGTCCTGAAACTCTGTCCTGAAAAGTTCCATACAGTCAGAATCATCACTGTCGTCATCATATGGTTCAATGAGCAAGTCTCATACATGACTGACACTAACATTCAAGATAATTGAAAGAGATACTGGAGGCCAGACAATTTGCCACAAAGACTATCTGATATTGTTTTGTTGGTGATGTTACTTAATTATAATATAAATATTATCATATAATATTATACTGCCCCAACCATCATTGCAGCTAAACAATTTCAACATTGTGATGTCATATATTAGGAAAAGATATTTGCTTATATTAAAATTTCACAACATAAGTCGTGTGTTTTTTTTTAAAAATTGTTTAAGGTTGTATTTTGACCAGAAAGCCTTTAGTGTCCTATTCTTGGAAGACTGTGTTCTCTAAAGGCAGATTTTTTAGGTACAAATGCATATGGGTATAAATGCTCATCTTTTATCTGGCTTTTTATTACGACAATTTCAAACAATGGTAAAATTTTAGCTAGGGCCAAATACTAAGCATCTTAAAATTTTTTTTAGATGAAACTGAAATTAAACTAGCTATTTTATTAGCTAGCTATTCATTCATTCTCTTCCACTTATCCCCATCAGGGTCAAGGGGGTGTTGGAGCCTATTCCAGCAACCATAGGTTGAGACAGCTAACTAGCATTATATAAAAAAATATCCACCCAGTTTGTGGACATGGTCTGGAATATTCCCCTAATATTATCTTAAATAGGGTTTAAAACAGACTGACTAGCTTTAGAAATGAGTCATTTTCTGGATCAGCTGATGATACCTTTTATTTAACCAGTATCATCTCTTACTTAGCTAGAAAATGTCAGTTATATAAAGTGCATTTTTTATGTGTGCAAAATATGCTCCCAACTGTATTAACTTGTTGCTTCTGCATAAAAATTCAAAAAGGAGGGCCTCTAGTAATAGCAACAGTATTATAAATGCAAAATAGAAAAATACCAGTGAAAACTGCTTGATAGTGGCCTGGAAGATTTTCTCGAAGACTATATTGGCACTTACCAATGCTAATATTATACACATCATTGATGTGCAGCATCAAATCACACTAGTTATTGCCACAGGGCTGCTGTGCTTTAAATCACATCTTTTATTCAGCTGCATATGCTACATGCCTTCAAAGAAGCAGTGTATTTACTTTGAGCAAAATACACAAGACATTAAGAATTACGTCAGTCTTGAAAGGTTAAAAACTAAAAGAATTCACCTCCTTAATACCTGCAAAAGAGCTCCTTAGGAAAACTTTAATAAAAAGGAGAGACACAGAGTTCATTACACTGTAGCTGCACATGATTGTCTGTCAGCTCCCTCTTTGACTTAATGAAAAGTTATGGCAAGTGAGTGACTTTATGAAGTGGTTTAAAGGAGTTCTTTAGCTCAACAAAAACTGCATGTTTTGCTCTCTTGTATAATTGGCATGTAAATAATTATGACTTGGAGTCCTGACAAAGTAAAAGTACTTAAAAACTGGCCTTAGAATCTGAGGAAATATGCAATGCTAAATTCAAATAGCTTTTTGCCATACGACAAATGTAGGCAGAATCAACCAGCTGTAGGCAGGATTATTTGCAGGATTTGTGGCCACGTTGTTTTTATATGTGATTTCTTCCAACAATTTTAAAATGAAAAAGACTTTAAGCTCACGTTTTGTATGGGTGTACAGTTGGAGTGCTCTAATTCTGAAGTATTATGGCTAACAGATAAATTGGATTAAATTTGGGTATGAGTCATTAGCTTTCAGCCATGTTGTTTCTTAATGAACTTATTTAGTAAAATTAAACTGTTGTCTTTTTTTATATACACTTTCTGGGTAGCACATTAAGTAGTGGAGTATTATTGCCTCAACATAACTGCTTTGCATTAAATTTTAAAGAGGGGCTCCTATTAATATTTAAGATTAAGCATTCAAGCAATAGTGTCTGACTATAAGCTCAGTGTGGATGTCTTTTAAAAAACTAAAGTTAACCCTTGTCTTCGCTGTTTCATACAAATAAAGATTGATTTATGGGGTCATTAAAAATTTACATTCCCATTCTACTCCTATTAATCAGTTCCTAATCGGATCTGAGGTGACTGCACATAGGCTATTTAAGCCTGGAATTATAGCAGGTGCTACAAATGACACTCCAGGGAACAAGGTTGGCCAAGAAATCACATTCAAAGTCATTCTGTATTACCATTTAATATTTCCTGTAAAATAGTTAAACTCGAATCAGGCTGTATATATTTGTTATTGTTATTTGTTATATATTAAGTTTAAGTATACATTGTACTGCAGAGACACAGAGTTTTGACTTGTGTCTGAAGTCAGGTTTCTCAATAAACATACACAAGTCGTACACTTGGTGAAATGCTCATCAAGTAAACTCACTGTACCTTGTGATGGAAGGAAATCATGAGTTTCTTTCACTATGAATCCAGCATTTTATTCAGTTACAGTGTGTCACCAAGAGGTGGTGCTTTCACTGCAAAAACGTTGATGTATAGTTTCAGATTGTTTTGATAGCTTGCAAAATAGATTGATCCAAATCTAGAGTGAATTTGAGCAGTTGATCTTTTCTTTTTTTTTCTTTTTTTCAGATCGCTAAAACTATTTCAGCAAACATTCCTTTTTTCCTTCATTTTAATCTAATCCAATGAAGAAATCTTTTCAAACTACAGTATTGTGCAAGAATGCAGAACCATCTCTTATTTCTTTATATTTTGTTTTTTGTTCATAAGAAGCCAGTGGTCCTGGTAATTTTTAAAGTGGTCTTCAGCAATACTTTTCCAGGCTTTCTCTAGGTCTAGGTCAACATTAACTGTTTTTTCACTCATTTTCAGTCCTGTAATGGTTGGAACAAGGATTCATAGGTCACTTAACACTGACCTATCATCATTCACACATAACCACCCCGCCTCCATCTCAAGGAATGAACATTGTTCAGTTCTTAGCAAAGAACTCATTTTAAATTATCATCAAGTCATGCCCACTAATATATGGCAGCATGTTCATTAATGTGTGTTACTAACATTAGTTTACGCTGGAAAAAAATTGTTATCTTTACAGGGACTCATGACAGAATCTAATAAAAGGCAGTTTGACAGAAAGTCTCCAAACCAGTCTGACTAGTGCGCATGCTTTCATTTTGTCAAAACCATATATCACACCTACACAAGTGATACTGGTCCCTGTCATAACCTCCTTTACGGACCAAAATTAACATCAGCATTTTTCTTTTTTCCCCCTTTTTATTGATCTCTTAATGTATTTTAAGTTGGTCATTTAAAAGTAGTAGGCCGTTTAGGCCTTGTGAAAATAACTTTTCAAAAAATTATTTATTAATTTATTTTTCATTAAACAAGAAGGGAGAGTTTTTTTGCACTGGTATGTCAAGAAAACAGCTGAAGTGGGGGTGTCATTACAAAATGAGACTTCACAGGAAACCAGAACTCTTTTTGAGAGACTGCTGTTATTAGTATATGACCGCACTGTTCCAGGGTATTGTGATTTCCCTTTTTGAATTAAATCATGCTTTTCGTGGAAGGCTTTAGTGTAAATATCCTCCTCTGACCATAAAGCAATCCTGTTCAAAGCTCTTTGGACTTAATATAGTCTTCTTCTTCTTCTTCTTCTTCTTCTTCTTTCTGTTTTATCAGAATTCTGCTAAATCAATAAACGGCCAGTATACAGTATGCAGTAAGCATAAAGTATAACATAATATACTGAATGTGAATTTGACGGCCACAGATGTGCATCTACCAACATGTGGTAAGTTAAGACACATCACCAGGAAGGCAATACTAAGCCTGCAGCCTGTTTTCATTGGGTCAGAGGTTCAAACATGAGCAGTATCATAGAGAATATGAAACAAACAGGCAGGTAACAAAATCAAGTTTGTGATCAAGTAGGTGTGGGTTTGAGTTCTTGATGCAGTTGGAAAGGTTTGGTCACGGAAAGGGAATAAGTAATGCTTTCTGAACCTATGCCCACAATGGCAGAGGTGTAACAGCTCTCAGAGTGAACATCTGCAGCCTCGTATAGTTGACTGAGACAGGCTGTGCTTTAAGTAAGCATTCCTTCACCCAATAAAACTGGCAGATTTCACAAAGCAAATAAGCAAAAAAAAAAAAGGCATTTTTAATCAATACAAAAAACAACACCCAAATAATGAACATATGTCTACTTTTTGTTCCCTGCCACATTATTTAGTTAACAAACACACACACACACACACACACACACACACACACACACACACACACACACACACACACACTGAAAAGTGTGTGTGTGTTGCTGATAAACGTCTCCTTAGTTTCTATTCAAATACAGTGTGGAAAGTATTTCCTTCTGTTATACTACAGAGACATAACTGAGCTTGCTGCTTTTGACAAAAGTTCCAGAACATTCTAAATACATAACAGGTAGTTTATTTGCATAGGTCTAGTAGCTGACTTTTTTTTTAATCACTATTGTAAATAGTTAAGTTGAGAAAATGTAGATGTGCATTTTGCACATAAAGCTTCAACCCCAAGTATTTTGCATGTTTTTTTGTGTGTTAAATCTCTGCTGTTTTGTCATCCAAACATTTTAGCAGGGACATTTCTAATTAGCTGAACTTTATAGTAAAATACAGGAACTGTTCCTCAACAGCTTACTCCTACTTAATGAAAAAGTTAGAATACATTAGGAGATCAAAAAAAGAAATATGCTGATGTGGCTTTCCTAACATTAAAATCATATGTAGTCAGATATGTGCCAAAAGACATGTTAAAACAGTGGAGTGAGCTGGCAGCAATCGAGTTTGCTCTTGATATCTATCATTGTGACAGGTACAGTGGATTAATACAAGCACTGTCATGGTCAAAAACCCAAAATCCAGACTTTTGCATTTTTGGGGTATTAAATTCTTATTTGTTATCAGATCTTCTGTTTGCTTCTTAGTATGTTTTTGCATCGCATCCTTGTCTTAGTTTTTTTTTCTGTTCCTGTTTATTCCCATTACTATTTTACTTAGGGTTTATTTTGTATAGACTTGTGTTATTTACCCTTGTGTTCTTCTGTGTCAAGTTAAGTGTGTTAGTGTCTTATCTCTGTTTGCTGTGTAGTGCATCCATTTCTGCTTTATCTTGTCTCCAGGGTCTGCTTTTGGGTCTTTTTTTTTTCTTCTGTTGCTTATGACAGGGACTAACGGCAAACCCTACTTTGCAGTTCTACTTGTGTAGGTGTAAAAATGAAAACATGCACACTAGTCAGACTAGTTTGGAAACGTTTCCTGTCACACAGGTTTTTATCACATTCTGCTAACAATTGCATTTTTGTTCCCACCTAAACTGATTTTAGAAACACAAATTGATGAACACACTGCCATATATTAGTTGTATATTAGTGTGTGCCATACTTACTCCTTACTTCTGTCATAGTGTTACATATAACTGGCCTTGCTGTTTCTGACAAACTGTTCCCAAATATTCCAAACATGTAACAGGTAGTTTGTTTGCATGACACTAGCGGCTGATCATTACATGTAATTTGCATGAAAACCTGCAACACCAAGTATTACAACATGTATCTACTTTTTTTCTTTCTGTCTCTGTTTTACCCCAGTCTCCCAAACATTTTAGCAGGTAAGTTTCTAATTAGCTGAAATTTACAATGAAATGTAGGACCTATTCATAGGCACTCTGTCATGGTCCCTGTGCCTCCCCGGCCAGCCCAGTGTGGCCACAAGTGTTTGTTGTTTTTCTCTCGCTCTCTCTCTCCTACCTGTCTGCCTGGGCGGAGCTCTGATTGGGCTCCTGCCCTTGGCCCATGCACCTGCAGCTGATCTCGAGCGAATTGCAGTTCTCTGGCTCTTAAGGCTGGGGCTCTGAGCTATTCGTCGCTGGAATATTGAGTAACTCTCGTTTACCTGGATCAGCCCTTTGTGACTCCTGGACCCCGTGAGTAGGAGAGTGAGCTGAGCTGCTTGTGTGGAGACTGTTTGGACGAGGAGCAGAGCGAGTGCGAAGAAGTGTGTCTCCCCAGCCTATTGATCCCCGGGACCCTGGTGTTTCCCCCCTCCCTTCACGTGTATATAGCGCACCAGTGTGATTAATAAAGTGTCGTTGAACTGTGCTACCTCAGTCTGCACCTGAGTCCGTTCCACCCCCGTGACACACTCCTCCTCTTTTCACTGAGGATAATTTCAATTAGTTAAGGCAAGGGAAGTTTATTTATATAGCACAATTCAACAGCAAGGTGATTCAAAGTGCTTTATAGAGACATTAAAAAACAAAAACAAATAAAAAGCATGATTTAAAATGGAAACTGACTTTGTTATTGTCCTAATGTGTTTTTCTAAGTTTAGGTCTACATCCATCACTACACCCAAATTTTTTGCCTTGTTGGTGGTTTTTAGGTGTATAGATTGAAGTTCTCTGGTGACCTGTAATCATTTTTCTTTGGCTCCAAAGACTATTACTTCAGTTTTGTTTTTGTTTAGCTGGAGAAAATTGTGGCGCAACCAGTCATTAATTTCCTCAATGCATTTACCAAGAGCCTGTAAAGGGCCTCGATCTCAGATGATTTGTGTGTCATCTGCATAGCTATGATAGTTTATTTTGTTGTTCTTTATAATCTGTGCTAGTGGGAGCATGTAAATGTTAAACAGAAGGGGTCCCAAGATGGAACCTTGTGGAACTCCACATGTGATACTTGTCTGCTCAGATGTGAAGTTGCCTATTGATTCAAAGTATTTCCTGTTTTCTAAGTATGTTTTGAACCAGTTTAGTACAGTTCCTGAAAGACCTGCTCAGTTCTCCAGTCGTTTGAGTAATATGTTGTGGTCAGCTGTATCGCATGCTGCACTGAGATCCAGTAAAACTAAGACTGACATTTTTCCACTGTCTGTATTCAGACATATGTCATTAAACACTTTGGTCAGAGCAGTTTCAGTGTTGTGGTTATGTCTAAAACCTGACTGGAAGGTATCATAGCAGTTATTCTGTGTTAAGAAGTAATTGAGCTGTAGAGAAACTGCTTTTTCAATTATCTTACTTAAAAATGGGATATTTGAGATCGGCCTGTAGTTGTTCATTTGTGTCTTGTCAAGATTGTACTTTTTCAGTATATGTTTGAATACAGCAGTTTTTAGTGCTTCTAGAAACACACCTGACATTAAAGAAAGGTTGATGATCTGTAACAGGTCTGACTCCAAGGTCTTTGAGACCTTTTTTGAAAAAACCTGTTGGCAGGACATCTAAACTGCAAGAGGAGGAGTTCAGTTGACCTAAGATGTCCTCCAGGTCTTTGCTGTTAATAGGGTAAAACTGTTTCATGGTGTTTAAACAGTTTTTCGGTGGACACAGTACATATCCTGAATCTGTTGTTGATGTACCAATTGCTTGTCTAATCTTTTGGATTTTGTCTGTGAAGAATTTGGCAAAGTCATTGCAGGCCATGGTCGAATGAAGTTCAGCTGCCACTGACACAGGAGGGTTTGTTAGCCTTTCAACTGTAGCAAATAAGACCCGAGCATTATGACTGTTTTTGGTGATGATGTGAGAGAAGTAGGACCTCCCTACAGAAGATTCCCCTTGACTTTGAGGATTACTTAAATTTTGCTCTAGCATTATCATGATGCTGGCATTTCTAATACAATGTATTTGATGGGTTGCCATAAAGAGATTTCTGTTGCCTCACATTCCCTGGATGGACGGATGGACGGATGGATTGATGGATGGATGGAGATTTGCTGTGTCCAGATGTTGCTTTAGTCCACTGCCACTTCAACTACTCTTATCAACAGCTCAGAATTCTAGGATTTCTCATGAAAGAGATTAAAATAAATTATAAAGACAACATTATTGTTTTGAATATGCACTCTCACACCCTAATATTTTGCTTCAAGCTTTTGTCATGTAATTGTAGCCTATGCACTTTGTTGATCAACTTGTGCTTGCTTACCAGTATTATGAAATTAAACGTCATTCACATTACCTATTACATCACCAACCTTCTAGTTTATTTTGACTTAATTATTAAATCTCTAGACTGGTTAAATGTTTTCCTATGAAGATGTGAAAGAAAGGAAAATCAATGTTTTGGTGTCAGTTCTGTGAGTGCATCTTTAAATTGCAATAGTTAATTGTTAGTGACAAGACAAACAGCAATCAGGCTACATGTCATCAAATATGACATGATATAGACAGGTAAAACTAACGAGCAGTGTTGCAGGCAGAGACATGGTGAATAGAATGCAAAATTTGACAGTGTAGTAGGAACAGATGTCCAAATTAGTTGTGTTGCTTGTGGAAAGTGAAATTCCTATGTGTGTGAATTGTTGTAGCCTTTCTGTTCAACAGATCACTTAAATTTGACTTTGAACCAAAACAAATGAAAGGCAGCTGGGAGTAGACACGGCAGAGTGTATCACTCCTGTCCAGTATGAAGTTTTGCATCCACTAACTGCAGCTCATAACCTTGCTGCGAAGTAATCCAGCTCCACTGGCATCAAAGCAACAACAACAGCAGCTGCTACCACTTTGAAGAGCTCAAGCCCACTTAATGAGTCTGGTCAGGTGAATTCAGTAATAGCAACATAATAGCTATTAGCTTGTTTTATGTCTTAAGTAGTGTCTGTCAGCATGAAAGAATAAAAAGGCAAGTCAGTGTAATAGAAATTTGATTGATTTTCCCTCAGTGGTTTATTCAGCAATCTTTTAACTCCCTCTAGCTACTACAGGTCAATAAAAAAGGCATTGTGTATATTTGACCATTTGAAATATTATAGATTCACATCAAATCCAATTGAGATGTTTTCATTTTTAATGTCATACTTTACTTGTTTTAGGAAATAACTGAAACTACACATGTACAGTAAACTTGCAATATGTTCTGGAACATTTGACTGTCCTGGCTTTTTTTTCTCCAAACAAAGCCACAAAACAAAACTTTAAATTAAAAAAGGATTAAGCATAGACCCCCCCCCCCCCCCCCCCCCCCCCCCCCCGGCTTGCACAGACATCAGAATCTTTTCTGAAACTTCTCAAATGAACTACAGCAGGCATTCATGAACACCAGTGCAAGATGTACATAAAATCCAGCTGCCAAAAGGTTATGGGAAACAAAACGTGTGTGATTAGCTGAAATATTGACATGCTACTCCCTTACTGTACTTGAGTTAGAAGCTAAACTTGTCTCTCCTCAAAGCAAATATTTACTTAAGTATTAAAATGTGGAAATTGGCTAGTCATAGTTGCGAGTAGAAGCAGAAGTGAACCATACTTAATAACCTATCTAGTCCTATCTAAATGTGTTATGCAGACAAATTCATAACACAGTTCTTTTAGAGACAAATTAGGTTCTATCCAGTAAAATTAAACACTGGAAACAAACTCCCCTTCTTCAAAAATTTCCAGAGAAAGAATCTTAAAGTGATAGAAATGTGTTTCTGGCAAAACAACTTTGCCTGACAGTCAACAGATTCCTCTTCTTCTCCTTCTTCTTCTGAACCTATGGCTTCTGCTGTTAGTCTGAATTCAATTCTACTAATTGTGAAATCATCAAATCAAATTTTTCACCAGATCTTCTCTTGCTAGCAGTAATGACTATGATTATATGCAACAAAATGGGATCATTTTCAAATTGGTTCACGTTGTTTTATACTGTCTAGCAACCACACATATAGAGAATTCTATATTCATTCATTTACACAACTAAGAATTGTAACATTATGCATGCACATAATTCTTATTTTTCGGCAGATTTACATGCTATATCCAATTTCTGCAGTGAGGAACACTACTGTTTTAATCCAAAGCTTCAATAATTTGACATTCATTATTTTTGCTTTCTTAATTCCAGTCCATTTGCTATACTCCCTGCAATATTGTCACTTGAGCCCCCCGCATGACATGCCAATATAAACCAACTACCCTTAAGTACCAGTGCATTATTAAGCTCTCCAGCACTATGTTGTACCAGCACAAGAAAAGTCATCACTTTGCGACGGCCCTGGTTCTGCATGTATCATCTGCAGGTCTTTTCATATGTCTAGCATAGAAAAAAAAAACAGTTTAAAAAAGAGTCATTAAAAAAATGTAAACCCAGGCTACAAAACAGCTTAAAATAGCTGTGACACACACACATGCATTACCTGTTCCTAGGACTGTGATCTCCGATGTTGTTCCTGGGATCTGCTGGAGCCACTCGCATAGCTTGAGAGTCGCCACACCTAGTGCTCCGATTACCACCGGGGCCACTGTTACCTTCACCCTCCTCATCTTCTCAAGCTCTTCTCTTAGCCCTTGGCATTGTTCAAGCTTCTCGTGTTCCTCCTTCATGATATTGCTGCCATTTACCATTTACCATTCAGAACCACTACATCTATTTCTACGACCGCCTTCTTCTGTTTGTCTACCACTACTACTACTATGATTGGTTAGCCACCACCATTTTGTCCGGCTGTATCTGGAAGTCCCACAGGATCTTAGCTTGGTTATTCTCCAGTACCCTTGGGGGCATCTCCCATTTTGACCTAGGGACTTCCATGCCATATTCGGCACAGATGTTTCTGTACACTATGCCGGCCACTTGGTTATGGCGTTCCATGTATGCCCTGCCTGCAAGCATCTTGGACCCTGCTGTTATGTGCTGGATTGTCTCAGGGGCTTCTTTACACACCCTGCACCTGGGGTCTTGCCTGGTGTGATAGACCCCAGCCTCTAAGGATCCTGTGCTCAGAGCTTGTTCCTGTGCTGCCATGATTAGTGCCTCTGTGCTGTCTTTCAGTCCAGCTTTGTCCAGCCACTGGTAGGATTTCTGGATGTCAGCAACCTCCTCTATCTGCTGGTGGTACATACCCTGCACGGGCCTGTCCTTCCATGATGGCTCCTCCTCTTCCCCCTCTTTCTTGGGTTTCTGCTGCCTGAGGAATTCACTGAGCACGCTAGTTGGGGCCATCTTCCTGATGTATTTGTGGATGTTTGTTGCCTCATCCTGGACCATGGTGTTGACACTCACTAGTCCCCAGCCTCCTTCCTTCTGCTTAGCATACAGCCTCAGGGTGTTGGACTCGGGGTGAAACCCTTCATGCATGGCCAGGAGCTTCCTTGTCTTGATGTCAGTGGCTTCTACCTCCTCCTTTGGCCAGCTTATTATTCCAGCAGGGTACCTGATCACGGGCAGGGCATAAGTGTTGATAGCTCGGATCTTGTTCTTACCGTTCAGCTGACTCCTCAGGACTTGCCTGACCCTCTGCAGGTACTTGGTGGTTGCAGCTTTTCTAGCAGTTCATGGTTCCCATTTGCCTGCGGGATCCCCAGGTACTTGTAACTGTCCTCTATGCCTGCAATGTTGCCTTCTTTTAGTTAGATCCCCTCAGTTCTGACTACCTTCCCTCCCTTTGTTTTCATCTGACTGGACTTATATTTTGGTTTGGTTTTATTTTATTATATATATATATATATATAGCACTGGGAAATTTTTCTAAAGACATTTATTCTTTTTTTGTGACAATAATAGAACAGTGAAGAATGAAAGAATAAACACAAGTCAGGAAATGTTGTAAATGGCTGAATAAAACATGACCGATAGGGTATGTACCACACCAGCCAGGTGTCTAAGGTGTAGATTGCCAATTTTTAGGACTAAGGGACTATGGGGAAATTATACAATATCAAATGCAAATCAAAAGGAGAGAGTTTGCCAAATTTAACTGAGGTTTATTAAAGACTATTGTTCTTTCAGTCCATTAGCTACGACATGTATGGGGTAAATGTAGCATCTTGATTGTAAAATCAGCCTGGAACCTTTGTCGCAAGGATTTTTTTTTTCTTTTGATCTCTATACTGATTACCATTGTGCAAAAAGTTCATAAAAATAGTCCTGGAAAATGCATTTCGCATCAGATGCTCAGGTTAGTCACAATGCTTCTCAGTGTGAAGAATTTCTTCTTAAAAGTTTTGTTTTTTTGCCTTACATAACACACAGTCAATATACACTTACAATACAGATAAACAGGTTTATAAAATGCCAACACCAAAGATCATCATGTTTAGAAAAAGACATGTTGCTACCTCTCCCCCACCCCCAAATTAAGCAGCCACTATATTCGTGCTATCTAATAAACATTATTTCTAAAAAAAAAAAAAAAAAAAAAAGAAAGTTTATACCAACACAAATGTCCACAAATGCTGTTTTTATTATTTAAATGGAATACAACAAAATAGCACTGCTTTCTGACAATAACAAAATAAGTAAAACAAACCAATAAAATTAAGATAAAATTAAAGGCCAGAAAAAAATAATAATGAAACAATAATAATCTAAAATAAAAGTAATAAAATGATAAACAGCTGATTAAAATTTAATAGAAATGTTTGCAAAATTAAAGGAAGTGCTGTCCAACAGTGTAACCACAAGTCACAACAAAATATGAAACAGCTTAGAAATCAATTTCAAGTTTGTCAGCCTGTTTAACAAAAAAAATCTAATGAATAAATAAATCAGTATCTGAGCAGAGCAGTTAGTTCAAAACTTTTGCATGTAAATTCAATTATTAATACAGTACCAGTTCCATGTACAATACAAGATTGCAGCCGCTGTTTTTGAGTTATTTATTTTCTGTCTCTATTTTCTTTCTCACATGTGTGATGCACATGAGGCATTGATGTGGACATGTATTAAGAGCAGTTCTAGTTCAGCTCTGAAATTAAGTGTCCAATGATATTTTTAGAGGATAAGTCTAAATAAGGGCACGTGCTGAATGATGAGCACTGCAATCCATGTAAGAGGAAGAAAGCCACCAGAGCTACGTGTGAGCAGAATATAAATACATAGTGGTAATGTTCTTTACACTTGTTGCATGTTTGTATTGTATCTCATCAAGTGATCAATGTCTGTGATGCTCTGTTTGAAAATGCTACCTTGGTATTTCAGTCTGAAAAGGGCATCTAGAACAAGAAGGGCACGGTGTCCTGGATCTAAATACCGTGTGCTTTTTATACCATATAACACTTGCTTAAGAGTTCTATCTTGTCTGGAGCCAGTGTTACAATTAAAGACTAACATTCATGTAAATGTTAACCAATTAATTCCAATGTTTTGAGTCTTATTTTTAGTTTACATATTTTTCACTAATTCACTAATTAAAATGTGTGACAAGTAGTACTGCACTAAAAAGTCCAGCACAACTGCACCTCCAATTATAAACTCAATAATAAACAAATATACATCAATAAAGAACACGCTGGAGTAACAGAATGATTTTTTAAAATGAATTACAATGCAATATATACTGATATATACCCGCAGGTCTAATCCCTTCTCCACTACTTCCCTACTGATCTTAGAGCCACAGTTGCTACTCATTTACCATGTTTAGCCTTTAATTGGCACAAGTATGTCTACCTGGATAAAAAGCATCCACTTCAAAGTGTCTGCACAGAGTGAGCAGCTTTCAAAATGTAAAAGACACCATGGGTACCAAGAAAAAGCTCAACCACGTACATCCTGTAGATACAAATTTATCCTTCATGTAGTTTCTTTAGTGAACAATGTTTTCAGCTCTCAATGAAATTATTCAATAATGCTATAATAACAGGACAATTTAAATGCATGTCCCTGTATTAATTGCTTTCATGTTTATCTGTTATTCTTTGCTGAGCAACAAAAGGGGCCTTGGAAGATGCACCGTTTTATGAAATACATGCAATTGGATTCCTTTATTACAAAATGTAAGAGGCAAAATCCACATCAACCTGGACCAGAACCACAGCTTTTGAACTAGATGGTTTATATCTGACATTTAAATTATTTTTTTCTTTTTAGTATTTGGATTCTTAGTAGTGATGGGAATTCCGGCTCTTTTTAGAGAACCGGCTCTTTCGGCTCCCAACCGGCTCTTCAGGTTGTTTTGTTGCTTTAATTAATTTATTATTAACAACAATATAAAATTATGCACAAAAGAAATTACTAATGTAAAACCATGGTTTTATTTATATATGTTTGTACGTGCTTCAGAGTTTGTACGTGTTTTGGCGTTTGTACGTGCTTTGTCTCTTGGGGCCACCGCAAATATACTTTTATTTATTCACTCCACATAAAATGTAACAAACAAAGTATAAAATACAAAAACCAACAATTTACATTTCAACTTTTAACTATTTAAATTTTCAGCTTTTTCCTTTGAAACAAATTTAAAGTGAAACTACACAAAACACTACAAACCACAACACAATGAAATATAAATTAAAATATGCAAAACAAAAAAGAAGATGCACATTCTCTGTCATATAGGCCTGGGATGATTTTTTTGGGAGAGTATTTTCCTGCTTGGAATTGCAATACATAGGATTCACTGCAAGAAGAAACGTTCTGAATCCTTAATCATCCGCAACTGAAAATAGTTGTGGATGATTACTATACCTTTCTAATGTGATGACGTTGTCTCTTGTTGTCCCTGGCTCTCTTTCTCTCTCTTTCCCTCCCACTCTGTTCCTGTGCCACTGCAAGTGTAACTACCGCCCCTTCCCCCCCCCTGCTCAGCGCAAGCACAAGGCTCACTGCGGAGTGAAGCGGAAAGAAGTGCGAGAGAGAGGGTGAGAGAAAGAAGAAAAAAAAACACGGCTCCCAATAAGGAGCCAGCTCGCGTTGTTCACTTCAAAGAGTCGGCTCTAAGAGCCGTTTCGTTTGCGACCGACCCATCACTAATTCTTAGGGCATCATTTGGACATGTGCTGCAAAATTGCTTTATATCCAGACTTTACTAACTGTACTGCCACAATACCAAAAGTATAAAAGAAGAAATCTGCAGAGACAGATATTTGAAGGCTTCCTTTGCACAAACTGCACTCTCATAATATAATTTTTAGAAAACCCTACCTGTCTGTTAAAGAAGAATCAGGATTTTTTTAAAACTTGCTACAATCTCAGTTAAAATCTGGCCTTTGATCACAACATTAACTAGTTGTGCATATGCACACATGCGGCCAGTGTTTTGTATTAAGGTTGTGCTTTGTTTTATGTTGTTTATTTTAGATACTTAGTTTTACAACATTACAATTAAAAATTGTTAAAAAAAACTATTATTATTTTTATGGTCATTTAAGGGAGTGGTGTTGGTAATTAGCTTTGGTTAGAACTTGGTTGATTTGGTACCTCTCCCTGTCATGGTCCTGGTTTGTTGTTTGTTTTGCTTTTTTTTTTCTTTTGTTTATTAGTGTTAACATTTTTCTCTTGTGTTTTCTTGTTTTTGCATCTCTTTGATTGTTTGTATTAGTCTCTACCAATAGCAGGCTCTTTGCATGGCCAGTGTTTGTGCCTCCATTGTGTTTCCCTCCTTTCATCTGTGTTTAATTGTTTTTTACCTGTGTCAGAATTTCCTTGTGTGTGTATGTAGTGTCATTTGGCCTCCATCTGTCTGTCTTCCTCTTTATGCTACTTTTGCACCTTTTTGAATTCCTATTTTAATTTTTACTTCGTGCTTAATTTAATTGCAGTGTCCTGCATTTCAATTCAGTCACTTAAATTGATTAAATATAATTCCAAACTTTGTTTAATAACCGTGTCCTAAAATTCTATAAAGCAGTCACTCCATATCTTTTATTGCAAGTGTATGAAAAAAGAAAAAAATAAATTTCCAATCATAAAAAGAATGAAGACAAGAAGAAGAGAAAAATATACAAAAACAACATTAAGATGCCAATTAAAGATGTAGACATTTTTTGTTTTTTTTTTACCTGTTTGGTAATCATTTTACAGTTGTGTACAACTTCTCTCACCAACCAAGACAACAATTTAACACTTTGACGTAGCTAAAAACAACTTTCTCTAACACAGTAGTACAGTAGCATGTAATCTGCTTCACTGAGATAATGAAAGCAACTGAAAATAGCACATTTCTATCAAAACCCTTTGCAGTCAAAAGCGCGTGAACCATTAATGGCAGCAGATTATTAGAGCTGGAAAAAGGGCTCTTCTCTCAGAATGTTGAGAAAAGTAATTAAAGTAGAAGCAAGTTTTTCCGAGGAAGATTTGGAAGACTCCAAAGAAAAGACATATTTTCAATAATATCAAAACCATAATGGCTTACCTAAGCAGTATCCTGTCCTGTATATGGAAAGATTCTGGATTAGTTTCTCTTAGAATTTCCTGTTTCCAGATTCAATTTTATTTATGATCCTCAGTGTATTTCCAACTAAATGTATTGTAACATTCACAAGAACCAGACGGTTGGGTCTCAGTTTGTCCGTTTATTCGGCACATAAGCAAGCGGGTTGCTAACTCCGGGGAGAGCGCCCTCATACAACTCTTCTCTCCAGCCTGGCACACACACACCCAAAACAACCAGGTCCCCCCTCCCCTTCCTGTACCACAGCCAAACATGAATCTTAAAGGAACAACAACAGTGTGCAGAGATCACCAACATGTCACTGTACAATAACACTTAACCATCGTTACAGTATATTTACATGCATCATATTTTATGCAGGGTAAAATATGGACTATTTAATTGTTTATAATCCAATCAGCTTTTAGAACAATATTATTAAGAGATCACACCACTGATTATTACTCATTTTATTTAACTTTTAAGACACTGAGAATCACTGCAAGATCTACACAGACAAGCAGAAATATTCTTATGCGATTACTTTAAATTTCCATGCACCTCTTTGTGAGCAGGTGTGTGTTCGTTGAAATTTGTGCATCTTTCCTCTGAAACAAGTGTAATGTGCCTTGCATTGGCTAAGCTCCTGTTTGCAGTTACCATTGCAGTGATTAAAGTTGACACCTCCAATAGATCACAATCAAATTGAACAGAGCAGCATATTTATTGCATGACTTGCAAATGGCCCTATGCAGGGCATGTGAAGCTTAGTTCAAGTCAATAAGCATCACTGAGACAGAGAAGAACTCTGAAGTCCTTGTGGGCTTGGTGGTTTAAAGATGCATTATGAGTGTTTTTGTCCTCCCACTAGCTATTCATGAGGTCAGTGACTGCTAGCATATTTTAATGTGATTAATGTGGGCTATTGTAACTAAAGCATACAGTATTCATTTTACATTATTTTCAGTATACCTGCCTCCACTAATCCATATGGTTCTATTATAGTTAGAAATGAGTCTCCTTGTATGTCTCCTATGTGGGACACATACAAGTATTTACACCAACATCAAATTCAGAATCACCAGTTAACATAGCATGCATGTCATTAAGAGGAAGCTACAATGGCACAGGGATACCATGCAAACTCCACGTAGAAAGTTCCCAGGCCTCTGGCTGATTCAATTCCAGGATCTCCTTGCTGTGAGGCAACAGTGCTAACCACTAGCCCACGTTGCTGCCTGGTGTCATCAATGATGAGCTAAAATTTTCCAAACACAAAGTAAAGTAATTTAAGCAAAATGGGAAAATGTCTTTTAACTGCTCATGTGCTGATTTGAAACTCTTGGACATCCCACACTGACAGAGTCAGCTGTCAAGAAACACTGAAATCCTATGCCATCCTGTCACAGAAATGGATACATATAAGTAAAAGCAGGCAATGTCAAAAAGATTATGTTACTTTGAAAGATACTTTAAAAAGAGCTGCTGTTCATCCACCTTCTGGCAAAACTCAAGAGTCTAGAGTCCAGCAGCGCATACGCACACAGCACATAGCGAAACAGGAATTTACAGGATAGTTCACAGCGTACTTTTCAGCCAAATAAAATGAAGCACATAAAAATACTAGCATGGAACTTAAAAGTTGTATGACTAAAGAAAGGGAGGTGACCTTCTACGAGGAACGAGACTAGTTATAAAAAAATGGAGCATGTATATATATTCATCTGTAAGATTAGTACAAGGCAGTGCAAAAAAACTTCACATGACCGAAAAAAATAACTATCATTTCCATCACAGGGAACCACAATTGTTAGTTGCTATTTATGTTATCAGAAATAAAAGACATTGTCAAAAAGAACTATGAATAAACTCGTGAAACTTAATAAAATCTGATATAAACTCTATTTAAAGCATGTTTCAGCTCCTTGTTGTTACATTAATTTAGGAATAGATTGATAACTAGCTGGACTTTTCTGTAACAATTCTGATATGGAAACAGTAATCATTCTTTGTAAGATTTGTATTTTGTTGAAAGTTGTGTTAACATATCAGAAACTGAGTCTTAGGGTTACTAAGACTCAGTAGTAAAAACTGACAGTAGTAAACTGTAGACTTTAAATACTCCCCAGTGGCACAAATCATTGGCACTTTGAACTCCTGATTGTAGTTTTATGGCTTTAAAGATGAAAACATTTTAGAATGTCCCTATTTTTCTATATGACAAATATCCACCGCTTCTAATCAGTGAATTTGGGGTGCCTTGTCATTTGCTGTTGTTGGTAGAGGTTGCTCCACAGTGTTTATCAACTCTAAAGTCAATGCAGCTTTTAGAGAACTCCATGCTTCCATCTGCTGACAAGCTTTATGGAGTTACTGATTTCCTTTTCCAGCAACACTGCCCACAGTGCCAAAACTACTACCAAATGTTTTGCTGACCATGTTATTACTGTGTTTGATTTGCCAGCCAACTTGCCTGAAATGAACCACACAGAGACTCTATGATGTATTATCAACAACAGGTGAGAAACAATTGACCCGACAATGCAGATGAGCTGAGGACCACTATCAAAGCAATCTGGGCGTCGGGGGGTTCCCCGGAGGCATCTTCCTTGGGGGGCTCAACCCGGGGTAGCGGTCACGTCCGGTTGGGGGCTCTGTTGGCTCTCAGGTGACTGTTTCCTCGCGGCTGCGTGCAGCGGGGCTAGGGGAGGGTCTGTGCTGACGGACGTGGGTTACTGACCTGGCAACCTGGCTGCCCCTGGGTGGGTCCAGGATGGGCGTGAGGTTCTGGGGGCGCTCCGTCTCTGGGCTGGGGCCCGGGCCGGGCCTCGGGGGCTTGGGTCCTGGTTGGTGTGTTGCCGGGGTTGTGGGCGGGTGGGTGCATGGGGGCCCGGCCCTGGAGCAGGGTGCCGCCGGTGCGTCGAGCCGCCTGGGGGGCTCTTCATCTGGTGGGGGGGATGGTCACATCTTGCAGGAGCTTTCTTCTCTTCAGGAACTCTCTGCGGGAGGGGGAGATACAGGAGAGGTGGAGGAAGATCTCAGCCTGGGCGTTTACCGTCTTATGTAGTCTGGAAGATGTGTGGATGGTGGGGTGGGTGCAGTTTTCTCTGTGGTGGGGTTGGGTGGACTGTCCAGGGCTCTGTGGAGCCGGAGGGCGCTACTGCACTGGGCCCCGGTCTGATGGGCCTGGGCCCCCCTTCCCTGGCGGGTCGCGGAGGGTGGGAGTGCCTACTGGGGTCAGCGGGGGAGCTGGCCCCAGGGAGGGGTTACCTGCCCCTCCCTTCCTTCCCTCCCCATCTCCAGCTGCCTCCCTCTTCCCGCTCCTCCACAACCACCCACACATGCAGGGCCTTGGAGTGGGGGTATGTCACCAGGGTGCAGAGGAGGCTACCCCCCCCCCCCCCCCCCCCTGTCCCCTTCTGGCTGCCTCTGCCTCAATTTTATCCCACAACTTAGACATTCACATTATTCACACTCTCATTACACATACATATAGGATCTTGGGGGTGGGCACAATCACGGAGTCCAATTTACCATCAGGGTGTATACCTCACCCCTGACGTCGTTGCCCACCTCTCAATTTTAAATACACTTAGTCATTGAGGGCTAGCAGGAGGGACTATGCGCTTACCTGCTGCTCCTTGGCAGGTAGCTCCATGCCCTCCTGGGTTTTAATTGCACCTTATAACACATATGCATCAACACTACAATGAGCGGGTGGAGGGAGGTTTGGAGTCTTCTCCCACCCCCATTCTCTGCGGCCTGCTGGAGCGGGAGGGCTAGTAGGAGGAGTTGGCCGTCCGACTGCGGTCTGGGGTGTGGGGCCTCCCTGCTGCTGCGGAGTCGGGGTGGTCTGCCTCTCCCCACCGCAGGGAAAAGGGTAACACCACCTGGGTCTGGGTGCAATTCCCCCCTCCAGGGGCAAGGGTACCTAGACCCGGTTTGTAGAGTACGCTTGGGGAGTGTGATTGTGTGTACAGCGTCTCTTTATGTCTGTCTCCACGTTGGTTGAGTGTGGAGTGAGTGCATATGAGAGCATGAGGGTGGGAATGGATGTTTGTGTCTGTGTGTGCCTGTATGTCTGTGTCTATATGTCAGGTTGGGTATCAGACGCCACCTCTCTGGGGACACCTCAGGCCCTCCAAGGTTTGGAGGCCTATCTCCACCCACCACCACTTCCCCTGCCGGTGGCGGACTCCCTCAGGTGTCGGTGTGTTGGTGGTTCTTTGTGTCTGGGGGTGGGCGTCCGGGTACACACCGGCTCACTCCTTGGCGGCCGCTTGTCGGGGCCTGGGGCTCGCTCGGGCCCCCTTTGGAGGTGGGGTGCCCCCGGCCTCTCGGCCTGGGGCTCGGTCACTCAGGCGCAGCTGGGGGCCGGCGGAGCTCACGGGCGCGTCACTGCAACTCCCCCTGACTTCTGCTCCGCGGCTGCTGGGCGAGCCCTCATCTGGGACTCTCCTCAGCTCTTACTGGAATAGTGGCGCGGCTGCCCCTCTGTTGGTCTTCCATGGTCTCTTGTGTTCTGGGGGCCTCTGGATATCTGGAGTTTTGATCTCCTCCATACCCGCTTCACACCCTGGAGGACGGGGCTGTGGCCCCCCCACACTCCCTAGCAGATCATTACATGGAGAAACCTTTGGAATGCAAGCATGCTGATCCACACAGGTATGCACACATGGGTATTCACAGACGCGGACTAAAGCTTTCTTGGCTGCTACCTCAAAGCACACTGTGCGCTGTCTATCTTGCGTGCTGCACAATATCGTTTATTATTTAGTAAATATTGATATCTATGGCTAGCTAGTTTATTGTGATGGTGCTTTGTTTTCTCTATTATTATGTTGCTCTTTGTTGTTTGCTGTCTCCTCTGTTTGTTTTTTTTGTTTGTTTTTTTTTTTTCTCCATACAGGTGACCCAGGAGTTCTTTTTTTTTTTTTTTCTCTCTCTTCCCCCCCCTTCTCACCGTCTCTTCTCCCCTTTGGTTTTCTTTCTTTCTCTCCCCCTCTTTCTCTCATTCATTCCCCCTGTCCTATTTATTAAAAAAAAAAAAAAAAAAAATGACAAAGGATGAACTGAAGCTCTGCCATCACGTAATGTCGCATACTGCTGTTTCTGATGTCATTTAAAAAAAAAAAAAAAAAAAAAAAAAAAAAAAGCAATCTGTGCTCCAACAACACCTCAGCTGTGCAACAAGCAGATCATCTCCATGCCACACTGCACTGATGCAGTAATTTGTAGTAAGGGATTGCCAACCAAGTACTGAGTGTATAAATAAACACAATTTTCAGATATTGGGATTTCTGTATTGTAATGAATTTGAAACAAATGAGTTTATCTATTTTAATTAAATTACAGCACAAATATTTAATATTTAAAAATATATATTTTTTTATTTAATAAACTATGCTATTAATTGCAATATACTGAAATTGTGTGTCTACTTTTGCATTGGCTGGGGTACAGTATCAGATTCCATTTTTGGTTTAGTATCCAGCTGTAATCATTGGATCATCTGTTAAAACTATCCAGGAAGGGTCCATAGAAATTCAGGCCTTATCTTGCAGACTATAAATGAATATGAGGTCACGCACTGCTAGATAATTATAAGTTGTTATTAAACCATTAAGCAATGATAGCATGGGTGAAATTGCAGTCCTCTTTGTTTGTATATTTGTCTCCTTGTGTATACATGTCTTCATTGCAAAATATAATCCTGCAAACACAGACTGCTTTGGGAGCAAGTACAAAGGTGCTATTGAGTATCTTGGCATGTGTTTACGTTTGGCAGGTTTTCTCAAAGCAGTAACTGCACAACCATGCATGGTGCATTCATCAGAACTTTAGAGGTATTTAGTGAGAATCCAGCTGAAGGACAAATACAAAGCAGGGTGCAATCCAACCCATGAGTAAAGGAGAAAAGTAGTAAGAGGACCCAGAGGCCATATGTGCCTATTTCACACGGTCTGCATTTTTTATGTACCTGTAATTCCCCATATGAATTATCAGATTGTCAGGTCATGTGGACTGAAGGTTGTTGAGCGGACTCAAACTAAAAACAGAGAGGCAGATAAGGTTTGCTGCATGTGGCAAATAGTGGCGTGTTTATTCAAAGCTTATGCATCAGATACTATTCAAAAATGGACTTTACAAATATACTTTTTTGAGATACTACACACAATAAAGTTAAAATAATAAATAACGGAAACACAACTTGTTTTTAGTGTATCATTGTTTGGGTATTTTTATATGCAGCTGGGATTTTTAGTTTGTCGTTTGGCTCCAGCTGCATCACAAATGAGCCTTCACTGGCAAAAGGCAAAATATCACAAAAAACATAGTCCAAAGCATTAACGTAAACAGTGCACAAGGAAAGACAGAAAATAGCAATCTGGTAACCAGCATGAGAACCAAGAAACATAGAGACCATAAAAAGACATTTTGACAGACAAGGGAAAGATAAGACTAGGTCTTCATAGAGGACATGTGCAGGACACAAGTGGCAACAATTAACCGCATATGAAAACAATGAGTGTGGGAAAGACAATCACTCAGGAGGGAAAAAATAAAATAAGATCATTGAAAAAAATACAAAAGCAAAGAAATTATTAAAATAAAAAGGGGAGAAACACATACCTCTACACACAATGCACACAGAATACCAAAATAAAATACCAAGATGAAACAATCTAATTCTGTCAGCGCTTCACTTCATTCTGGGATTAACTCCATACGTCCATCATTGCCGCTGCAAATTATTATTGTAATGCTTGTTATTTCAGTGGTTACTCTCTAAACTTGCTTTCCCGTGTAACTTTTACCTTTTAGCAGCTAAGAAAATATAATATTATTTTCATCATTATCATATTATCTCATCATTATATTCTATGAAACAGACTGGTAAAACCAGAGAAAATGTGTGCGTCAGAAACCTCCCAAAGATCTAACAAAGCAGATGTGTATCTAGCAGATCAGAATGATGTTATATGACCTTCCTCCTGGCAATATGCAAAACTACTTTGACAATAAAAAAAAAGGTGAGGGAGATTAATATATTCAGCACTATTGATTTACATGTGAAGCTAGGTGGGAACATGAAGAGCTAAAGGCAGTAAATCCAAGCAGGTCAAGGTTTAGTGGATGCTTGAAAAAAAAAAACAACAACTGAGGTTTAATGAATTCTTGATTGCATCCATTGGGGGGCTAAAGAATTTAAGCCAAGGTGACTATACAATAAAAGAGAATAAAATAAATGCAGAGGATTTCTGTGGTAACATTTTTTTTCTTCTTCAGGTTTTTCTTTTATGTTGATGATACAAACATGGACACATGTACACCTTTAAATGCAGATTGCAAAACTATTTCATTAGCGAAGCGAATGCATTCCTATTTCCAATTAAGGAATTAAGCTGCTGAAATCTGCTGAAATTACTTAATCAATTTAAAAAAAAAATGCTATATTTAATGCAACAGTCTTCATGACCTATGTATGATGGCCAGTAAAACTGGAAAATTGGACATTTTTAAAAAGTGTTTGAGCAACACAGAAATGTTTTTTAGAAGTATTTTTTCTACTCTGATCCTCAGTGTTTCCGACACAATTCAACATTCAAGTTTGTCACTGAGCTGCTTAGACCCCTACAACCTGGATGACTGATAACCTACATAGGAGTTCGGGAGTTTCTCCTTTAACCAGGTGGACCAGTTTTCAGTTGAGGGCATGGCAGGGATTGCAATCGCATGACAGGATATGGAGATTGCAGATTTTAGTAGAACCTGAAGTAACCTTGTTGACATTGATTATGCAGCAATTTGTTTTTGGGGAGTGTTTTATAGAGTAGCAAAAAAATAAAACAAAATTTTAAAAAGCAATAAAAAGAGGAAGAAAAGAAGGGAGCAGGGTTAGTATTCCACTAGGACTTATGTTGAAAATGTGTATTAACATATGGGATGTAAATTATTATGCAATGAGGAATTGTATAAATGAGCATGCTTATTGCTTCTTTGGTACAGTGACTTATCCTGTCTTTCTGGGAGGATGTGTGGTTAATGCGCTTCACCATTTTGCTCCATGCTCCATGTTTTGGTGTGAGTATATAGCATAAGCTTAGATAAATGTGTGCATTCACCCTGACTCCAGCCTTGACAATTACATTGTCACAAGTCAATCTGAAATGAAGGACAGCTCAATGTCATCCACATATATTTAAGTTTGTGTTTTGTAATGGGAAATTTATAATTAGAGCTATTTGTATTTATTAGAGCTTTTCTGTTACATTTTGTAACTTTTTAATATATTGTATTATTTACTTTAGTTACTGTTCTTACTCACTTGGAAAAACTGTGGCAATCAGCACCAGGTGAGGGAGGCTGTTGGCCCTGCCCATAGGCAGATACCAGGGATGCTCAGACATCCAGTGGAATTTTACAGCCACACACCTGGACTATGACACTTCAGACACATTCCACTTAGGCTTGTTTGTCCAAAGGACATTGTTCCATAAGTTTTGTGGATTTTTCACATGAAACTTTACAAAGCTACACAGTGTTATCATGTTCTTTTAGAGAAAATAGACTTTCTCTTGGCAATATTAACTGAGGCCTGTTGAATTTTAAATGCAGCTCTTGTTTGCAGTTTCTCTGAGCATTGGGGTGAGTTTGCTGGGATGTTCATTTTCTAAACACATCAGAATTCTTCAGACCAGCAAATTCACAGAACTTTCATAGAAGTGGTCAAACTTGCTGATCATCAACTAATGCTGCTACTTACTTTCTTGTTTCCAATGGAAGCAACACAGGCTGTTTTTAGTTTTTTTTTTTAGTTTGCTTGTTTTTTGTTTGTTTGTTTGTTTGTTTTTCACAGGACTTTACCAATAGGTGTCCTATGTACAGTGGGGCAAAAAAGTATTTAGTCAGCCACCGATTGTGCAAGTTCCCCCACTTAAAATGATGACAGAGGTCAGTAATTTGCACCAGAGGTACACTTCAACTGTGAGAGACAGAATGTGAAAAAAAAATCCATGAATCCACATGGTAGGATTTGTAAAGAATTTATTCGTAAATTAGGGTGGAAAATAAGTATTTGGTCACCTCAAACAAGGAAAATCTCTGGCTCTCACAGACCTGTAACGTCTTCTGTAAGAAGCTTTTCTGTCCCCCACTCGTTACCTGTATGAATGGCACCTGTTTGAACTCATCATCTGTATAAAAGACACCTGTCCACAGCCTCAAACAGTCGGACTCCAAACTCCGCCATGGCCAAGACCAAAGAGCTTTCGAAGGACACCAGGAAAAGTATTGTAGACCTGCACCAGACTGGGAAGAGTGAATCTACAATAGGCAAGCAGCTTGGTGTGAAAAAATCAACTGTGGGAGCAATCATCAGAAAATGGAAGACATACAAGACCACTGATAATCTCCCTCGATCTGGGGCTCCACGCAAGATCTCATCCCGTGGGGTCAAAATGATCATGAGAACGGTGAGCAAAGATCCCAGAACCACACGGGGGGACCTGGTGAATGACCTGCAGAGAGCTGGGACCAAAGTAACAAAGGTCACCATCAGTAACACACTACAACGGCAGGGAATCAAATCCCGCAGTGCCAGACGTGTTCCGCTGCTGAAGCCAGTGCATGTCCAGGCCCGTCTGAAGTTTGCCAGAGAGCACATGGATGATACAGCAGAGGATTGGGAGAATGTCATGTGGTCAGATGAAACCAAAGTAGAACTTTTTGGTATAAACTCAACTCGTCGTGTTTGGAGGAAGAAGAATACTGAGTTGCATCCCAAGAACACCATACCTACTGTGAAGCATGGGGGTGGAAACATCATGCTATGGGGCTGTTTTTCTGCCAAGGGGACAGGACGACTGATCCGTGTTAAGGACAGAATGAATGGGGCCATGTATCGTGAGATTTTGAGCCAAAACCTCCTTCCATCAGTGAGAACTTTGAAGATGAAACGAGGCTGGGTCTTCCAACATGACAATGATCCAAAACACACCGCCCGGGCAACAAAGGAGTGGCTCCGTAAGAAGCATTTGAAAGTCCTGGAGTGGCCTAGCCAGTCTCCAGACCTCAACCCCATAGAAAATCTGTGGCGGGAGTTGAAAGTCCGTGTTGCTCGGCGACAGCCCCAAAACATCACTGCTCTCGAGAAGATCTGCAGGGAGGAATGGGCCAAAATACCAGCTACTGTGTGTGCAAACCTGGTAAAGACCTATAGTAAACGTTTGACCTCTGTTATTGCCAACAAAGGTTATGTTACAAAGTATTGAGTTGTATTTTTGTTATTGACCAAATACTTATTTTCCACCCTAATTTACGAATAAATTCTTTACAAATCCTACCATGTGGATTCATGGATTTTTTTTTTCACATTCTGTCTCTCACAGTTGAAGTGTACCTCTGGTGCAAATTACTGACCTCTGTCAGCATTTTAGGTGGGGGAACTTGCACAATCGGTGGCTGACTAAATACTTTTTTGCCCCACTGTAGTTGTGAATGCTTATAGTCATGGCCACATTTGTGATCCTTTTTTTTTTTTTTTTTTACATAGTTTACTGTAGTTTACAGAATAGATGAGTGTGTGTTATTGTCTTTTTTCCATATGGTTCAACTGGTTTTAGTCATGATGGCAAAAACTGTTTAGGATATTCTGGACCCGGATATTCAGTGACTAGCTAGTCTCCAATCTATGTGTGTATCTCAGTATCTTTTTAATGCAAATTACAGGTTAAGTTACTGCACTGTTCCATCCCATAAAGGATATACAGGATATGTCAATGTCTATGATATCTCTATGATGCACGTCACAAACTGAGACAAGCGTCTGACCTGTGAGAAATACTTGTATGTGTAGTTGTGCAGATGCGTATGTGTTTGCTTCACTGAATTTTACATTCCATTAAACTCGGACTTTGTCTGTAAAGTTGATTTCACACAACCTTCTTCTTGATTAGTTGCTCCTCTTTGACAGGTCCAGAGGCTAAAAATATTAGGAATACCTTCTCAATACTGAGTTGCACCAGCATTGCACCATCTGTCTCTCAGTATGTCAAGGCATAAAAATTTGTATGCCTGTCTCCACCCTTGGATCTATAACCTGCTGACTGAAGTACATTTGGATAAAAATGGGCTATGGAAGTCAGCTGGTTTCACCTGGCCATTCTGTTCGGTACAACAGACCTTCTGCACATATCTTTTAATTAGCTGTGAATTGTTGGCAAGTTTCAGTGCATCTGTACTAAGAAAAGCCCATCAAGTGTAATTACATGAGTTTTAGATGGTAATGAAGGCATCAGATAATACAGCCTGTTTACCAAATTAGCCATTTGTCTGGTATATCAGGGTCAGGTGTGTTGCTGGTAGAGAAAATTGGCTGCAGCTTTGACCCCAAGCCCAATCAAACTAGAAAAATGTTTTTGTCTTTAATTACACTGAAAATTTCAAAATGGAAAAGAGCTGCCAGAAAGCTTTTGGAAAACAGAAACCACAAAAATGTCACACAGTCCAGAGAAATAGCAACACCTTAATTGGCAACTTTGCAAATAGAAGCGGAAAAGCACTTAATGATCACATTGTAAGCAATACAGTCAATTTAAAGAAATTGAAATTCTAAATGAAAACCAAAACATAATGTGTTTTTCCTTTGCCAATGTTTTACCTCTCCATCATGCTTCCTTAATTTGGCTTATATTTTTCAGTATCTTGGTGACAAAAATCCAAGACAAAATAAGACAGACACAGAGGAACAATAATATAATAAACAGTATCTCACTGGTTAAATAAAAATATTTTTTCTGAAAGAAAATAAATTGTTTTAAACGGCTAGTTTTCAATAGATATGTTTGCTTGTGATTTATCTGGTCAGTGAGCTGCTGTAGGACCCAACATATAAATAGAAACTAATCTGTAACCTTATCTGAGAGGTGGGTAGTAGAGTACTGTAGTGCCCCTTGGCAGTTATTGGGGTGACATGATATGACAAGGATGTGTTATGTTTGAGCATGTCTGATTGTGTTAGACCTGCCATCACCTGCTCTGCTCTGAGCTGGTATCTATCCTGAGGCCATCGTAGCAGGTCACCGTCACACAGCTTTCTCATTTGTAATTGAGTTAGAATGTGCTTTTGGTGTGGCAGTGCTTTGGTGGCCACTGTAGTAGGCATGGGTACATTATATACGTTCAAATTATTCATTTGACTTTATTTCGTTTTTGCAATGAAGTCATAGGAACATCTGTGGTGTTAGATTAATCTCCTAGTGAGATTAATGTAACACGTTTTTGTTCGAAATTTTTCAGAACACCAGTTCCAAGTCTCAGATTTGTAGACAACCACTGACAGGGCTCATCTATAGCAGTGAAGTTGGCTTTACTATGTCAGTTTAATATGTACAAATGACAGGTTTTACTGCCATTTTCAGCAGCAGCTGATTATTCGCAGATGAACAGAAGTATAAATAACAAGCAATAATTATATAGATGAATTAACATGTAAATAAAAAGGACAATCACAACATGGACATTTTTCCCCTTGTGTAGTGATGGAAAAAATCCACAATTCTGCACTTTGCGTTCTAGCTTTAATTTATTCTGAAATTATTAATTCAGGGTTCTGGCACTATCATTTTAGGACAATGGCACCTCTGCATGTTGCTTTTATATGAATAAACAAATCAGTCAGGTCATTGTGTGGAAATACTTTGCCGTCTTGCTGCTGAATAGGGGAACCCTTCCTAACATGTCTATGGACCCTTTCTAATAGCAGACAGCTGTGAAAGATAGCTAGCAGGATTGATGGCTGATTGCAAAGGCTCATCACAACAGTGTAGCAAATGCATTAATTCATCCTAGAGATCACCGGCTGTCATAAATAAAGACAATTAGAAGCCTTTGAACATGATCCTATACCAGCTCCCATTATACGCTTGTCAAATTCCCTTGCAGATAATCATTAATTTATGAAGCATGCCTGGCAGCAGCTTCCCTTTTTTTTGTTTACTAGCCAACACTTTTCTGTCTCACTGTCACACTAGAGAGACTATACAAGAAAGATATAAGAAATAGCCTGGAACATTTTCTAGAACATTTAAAATGCGGTAAAATGGGTAAAGTGGGAAGCAGTTTAAAGTATTTAGATAATAAAAATGGACGGCTTTCTTTGCCAGTGTGTGTTGTGAGGCTTTCAAATTCACATGCAGTGATTACTGCTCATTTATAGGCCAGTCTATATAAAATCCAGCAAATCTGAAGAGAAGTTCCCACCTGACCCTCTCGGGATCAGTTGGAAAGTATCCCAGCTGACATGGGGCGAGATGCAGAGTTGACTCCGGACAGGTTGTCAGTCTGTACAGAATCAGCTGATCAGAATTTAGCAGTGACTTAAGCAGTTTGAGTGCTCCGGGAGAGTAGAAAAGGACTACATAAGAATCAGTATCCATCCAATATTCCAATTTTTCTTCTGTTAAATAACTTCAAAATTACTCACGGCACCTTTAATGTTAGTGTCAGTTTCAAAAAATAATCAGTCTTTTTTTTATGACTGGAGTCAAACACTGAAAATCATCATCATCCCTGTTACACAATATACACATATATGTCAACCACATAGGTCACCAACTTTGCCCAGGAAAGAAACTGACTGTGTTAACACCCAGCTCTTGAACTGTTACTGACTCTAAGAGTGTGAGGCTTTTAAGTTTGATGGAGATGGAACACAGGAACAGTAGCTCACAGTCACCTTAAAACTCTGCATTGACTGAGGTAACGACAAACCAAGAGAAGATACAAGAATACTGCCATACAGTTTTTCCACAGTAACATCAGCAGAGAATGAATAATGTAGCTCCAAGCTGCCTTGTAACTGATGTTCTTACTTTAAACTGAAGCTTCAATCAGAACATGGCACTGCTGCATGACACTTCAAATCCTGTGGACCAAAAGAGCCCATTGGCCTGATTTTATATAGATTAAGGAAGTAATTAATCAATTAGGTAACTGTCTATAGAATATACATGCACCATTAAACTTTTAATGGATGTAATATTAAGGTAAAAACCTTACTAGTCTAATTAAATACTATATTCTGTAGCAGAACAAAACTCGTTACGAGAAAGTGCTCACATTAGCAGATTGCAGTAATGGCTCAGTAGTGAAATACTTTATATGCATGTAAACCACATGTGTTTGACTGCCACAGTTTTGATTTTGAAACTAAAAAGCAAAAGTCTTTGATGTGTATTATACATGAACATCAAACACAGAATCATCTCCATTACCGGTCTGACACAGAATAAAATCTTTCCCTGCACAAAATGGGACACATTGTGTCATTTCTTGGCATATACATCTGTTTGGAAGCAGAGTATAAATGCAGTGCGTTACAGATGAAGTGTTGTTTGATCTTAATGAGATGTTTGTGTCAAGTTGTGACAGGTGTACTGATTTTATTTTCATCTTTTTTTCATTATTTCAGATTAAACTGGCTGAGAATGCATTGTCTTTTCCTAGTTCGTCTCTGCTTTATAGTTAAAGTGGAATTAGCATGTTAAAAGTTTGTTTTATTTTGTTTTATTTAGTTACATTTTTTTAGAATAGTTTCATCATCATGGTGATCACTCAGGATAATAGTTAAATCATACACAGTCACTGGATATGTTAGTAGCAGGGGAAAGTCATTGTATTACCAAACCACAGGATTAAAACACTACTTTTTACAGTATAAAAACACTCCTGCTTCTCTTTGAGGCTGTCGAAAGAAAAATAGACCATTGGTATAATATTACACTCTAATAATGCAAGTAAACAATCATTTCCTTCTAAAGAATTTCCTTTTAAAACACTTAATCATAGTGTAAAATAAACACACATCCTACAGTATTAATAATTATATAAAAGAGATTAGCCCTTTTTCTTTTTTCTTCATTTTCTTCAGAGCTGTGAACAAATGTTTAGGCACTGTGCCCAAGTTTTTCAATGGTGGTAAAAACCTGCTGTTTTTTCTGGCACCATTTTAGCTAAAATGTTGATAATGCTTCTGTGAAAACAAACATTGCTGTACAAAAAGGGTAATATCAATGTTAGGAAAAAAATAATTATTATAATAAGGAAAATTTGTCACGGGCCTCTAGAAGTTGATGCCAAAGGTGAATATAATTAGTATGTATAATTTTAAGGGACCAAATCAAGAGCTTCATTTGGTTTGATTTAAATAGAAAAATGTTTCAGGTATCACAGTGGTGAGTTAAGTTTTTTCTTGAATTATAATAGATAATAATTGATAATTAGTTTCTTTGTTTCTTCATTTTTTATTTTTATTGTAAATCAAGTTTGGGGATTAACTTAGAAATACACTTAACTTGCACAGTAAAACTGAAATGCACAAAACATTCTCACAACAGAGATTTATGTGACATTGTCTCAGTTTAACAATGTTAAAGTGGCCTCTGAGGTCAACCTCTTGCTTTAGGTAACACAAAAAATAAATAATTAAACCCAAGTTACTAAAATCAGCATTGACACATATGTAAGCTTTTTCACACTTTGCCAACTTTATGTACCATTTCCACTTTGTCGACTGGACTCTGGGATATAAAATCAAACTTCAGTTTATGTACTTATTAAATATTGAGGCAGAAATAACAGTGAGGTGTTTACCTGACCCCGATAGTTTGTACAAAGGTAAGCTGATGAAAATATGAGGTGAAACTTAAAAAAAAAAAAAAAATGGAAATGGAATTGAAGACCTGGAATGACTTCCTGTGATAAGATTACATTCTGTGGTTTTACACTGGCAGTGTGAATGACACTGAGGTATAAAAGGTCAAACCCTCTTTAGAAAACTAGGTAAAAAGATAGCATCTGAAAAAACTCAGCTTTCCTATCTTCCAATAAAGTCTTCCACAACTCTGTAAGTAAAGGATGAAAATTGAGTCAGCTGGATGGTAACCATTTTAGTTTTTCCATGCAGTGGAAGATGGATTTAATTTAACAAAGTGTTGAATGATAAGCTTTAAAACCCACCTTACACTAAAAAGTGAAGGTTAACAGAATTCTGCAATGAGTCTAGTTTAACACCGGATTTATCACATATGGGGGCACTGTTGACACCTTGGCATCACATTTAGTCTTACTGGGTAGATTTATATTAGTGAGAAAGATAAGTTTTGGTAATTGATATATTTTAACCCCAACCATTATCATCTTCTTTACCTAATTAACTAGTGTTGGTGATTTAAAAAAATAAAATTAAAAAAAAAAGCAAAACCAAACAACTTTGCATCGTTTATAGCTTGTACAATAGATAGGCGTGTGTGTCCACATATACTAGTTTTCTTGTAATGTAAACACAATGCCACTGAAAAGTATTTGGCCCTTTCATGATTTTTTTGTATTTATTTTTGTTTTAGCTCCTTGCATATTTGTCACAATTACATGATTCAGATAATCTGATTTTTATATCAAACAAGATAACTTAAGTAAATACAAAGTGCAGCTTTGAAATTGTGATTTTATTCATCAAAGGGAAAAAGCTCTCCAAACCTAACAGGCTCTGTTAACTAATAACTTCATCCACCCTTGGCAGCAAGAACTGCAATCAAGCATTTGCAATAACTGACAATGAGTCTTTCCAGTGCTGTGGATGAAATTTGGCTTACTTTTCAAAATTGTTTTAAATTAGCCACATTGGAGGGTTTTGAGCATGAGCGGTCTAAGGTCAGGCCAAATTAGAATCAGAATCTTTATTGTCATTGTCATGAGAACAACGAAATTAAGAATGGTCCCCGATCATTGCATCATCCCTAGCAATATCAAAATATAAATAAAACAATAAAATTCAATAAATAAAATAGATAGAATACTTAAAATACTAATAAGATATAACAGTAAAACATTCACATACATTCCCACACACATGCTTCAGACCGTGCATAGATTAACACAAGAGTGGCGTGATGGACATTTTTTTGTAGTATTCAGATGTGTTATTGCAGTTGGATAACAGCTGTGTTTGAGTCTATTAGTCCTTGCTCTGATTGCCCTGTACCGTCTGCCTGAGGGCAACAGTTCGAACAGGGAGTGGCCAGGATGTGAGGTGTCTTTTATGATGTTTTGGGCCTTTTTTAAAACAGTGGGCGTTGTGTAGAACTTCCAGTGTGGGGAGAGGGCAGCCAGTGATCTTTTGGGCGGTGTTAATGATCCCTTGGAGTGCTTTCCTCTGAGCCCCTGTGCAGCTAGTGTACCAGATGCATATGCAGTAAGTTAGAACACTCTCAATGGTGGCTCTGTAGAAGGACACCAGCAGTCTCTGTGTGATGTTATTCCTCCTGAGAATTCTCAGGAAGTACAGTCTCTGTTGGGCCTTTTTCAGCAGCTCGGAGGTGTTCACACTCCAGGAAAGGTTCTCCTCTATATTGACTCCCAGGAAGTGGAAGCTTGCCACCCTTTCTACACAGTCCCCATTTATGAATAGTGGTTGGATCTCTGCCTTTTTCCTTCTGAAGTCTATTATGAGTTCTTTGGTTTTTGAAGTGTTGAGGAGGAGGTTATTGGCCTTACACCATGACGTCAGCTGCTCCACCTCGTCTCTGTACGTAGACTCGTCTCCCTTGGAAATGAGCCCCACCACTGTGGTGTCATCTGCAAATTTCACAAAGATGTTGCTGTGGTGGCGAGGAGTGCAGTCGTGTGTGTAGAGAGAGTAGAGCAGTGGACTGAGCACACAGCCCTGGGGTGAGCCAGTGCTGAGACTCAGGGCTGAGGATGTGTGATGGCCAACTCTGACTCTCTGTCTACGGCCCGAGAGGAAGCTATTGATCCACATGCAGGTGCTGTATGGAAGCCCCAGGTCTTGTAGCTTGGCCACCAGTTTGTGTGGAAGGATGGTGTTAAAAGCTGAGCAGTAATCCACGAAGAGCATCCGCACATAGCTACCATGCTCTTCCAGGTGAGTTAATGCAGCATGGAGTGCTGTGGCTACAGCGTCTTCCGTGGATCGGTTTGCTCTGTAGGCAAACTGGTGTGGATCCAGGCTGCGGGGCAGGGCTGCTGTGATGTGTCTGCGGACCAGCTTCTCAAAGCATTTCATTACCACTGGGGTGAGTGCCACCGGTCTGTAGTCATTCAGGCCGGTGATGTGGGGCTTCTTAGGCAAGGGGACTATGGTGGAGGACTTCAGGCAGAGTGGGACAGTCGCCTGTGCGAGGGATTTGTTGAAAATCCTGGTGAAGATCCCAGCCAGCTGTCCTGCACAATCCCTCAATATTCGACCTGGCACACCATCAGGACCCGCCGCCTTCCTCGGGTTAACAGCCTGCAGCATGCGCCTCACCTCGTGCTCTTCCAGGGTGAGGGTGGTGCTGCTATGGGTGGCGTGTTGCTGCTGTGGCTCCAATACCTCCGGTACCCTGGTCTCAAAGCGGGCAAAGAAGATATTCAGCTCCTCTGCCAGCTCCAGGTCACCGTCCGCAGCTCCGAGATTGATCTTATAGTTGGTTAGGTGCTGGATGCCTTGCCACACCTGCCGGCTGGTATTACTCTTCAAATGGTCCTCGATCCTCCTCCTATAGTCCCCCTTTGCCTCTCTGATGCAAAGATTTGACTTGTGATTTAACTAGGCTACTCCAGTCTTCTTTTGTCTTCTTTGCTTTTTTGTTTTTGCGTGGGGACATTCAGAGGTGCCACTGCTCATGTGTTTTGGATCATTGCCCAAGTGTTTTAACCTGCAGGGCAAGAACTGATGGCATGAACTGATGTCTTCAGGTTTTTGTGGTAGAGAGCATAATCTAAAGTTCCATTAAGTAGAACAAGTCATTCAGGTTCTGAAGCAACAAAGCAGCCCCAGATCCCACTACCACCACGATGTTTGACTGTTAGTATGATCTCCTTTTTATGAAATGCTAGTTAGTTTTATACCAGATTTAACAGGACTCAAACGTTCCAAAAATGTTTACTTTTGTCTTGTCCACAGAATATTTTCTCATATGTCATTTTTCTTTTCTTTTTGGGGGGGTAAACGTAAGATGAGCCTTTTGTGTTTTTTCTGGTTATTAGTCATTGTAGATTTTTCCTTAATAAATTAAATAATACTTTTAAAAAAAATCTGAAACATTTAAGCATGACAAATATGCAAAAACTAAGAAATTTTGAAGAAGCAAATAACTTATACAGGTTATATACAGGTTTTCAGTAACCTGTATTTGCATGGTAACTGTATGGAGTTCACAGTTGGCTCAATGTTCTAGCATATATTAATATGGCAGAAACGTCTGCTTGTACCCGCTTGTTGCCTCCACTGCTCCTGCTGTGAAGATGAAAGTGAAGAAAATGTTAAATAACACAACCGCTGAGCACAGAGTTTTACATCTTCATTACGACCATATACACAAAGATTTCTTCACCTTCACACAGAAAACTTTTAGAAACACCTTTCACAGTTTGTGCATGAGATGATACAAGCTTGATACAAGCTCCAAGTGTTGGAAGACTATTGTGTTGAACTGAAATGATGCACCCTTGAGTACATTCACCGCATTGTAAGAAATAAAAAACAGAAAATGCATTTCTCTCCACACCTCTGTGTCAAATGTAAGCTTGCCTTTCCATAATAACAAATACTTATTCAAAGAAAAAACAATTCTCTCACCTTTTGATTGCACTTTTTGCAGTTTATCTTTGCTTGCATGGTTTCTCTATAGATTGGCATGAAAAAACATTCAGGCCAGTGTTGTCAATAAAAACCAAAACATGGATTGGCATCTAACTAATTTATCCCAGGCACATGCAAATGAAGTCATGTTGTTCATTTCGATATGGGTTCTACTGCTGTATCTGTTAGGTGACGGCTGTGTGCAGGCAGGAATAGGACCCAAGGTGCAGACTCCGGAGACAGACGTGAACTCAAAAAAGGCTTTAATTTAATACTCAAAATATAACAAAACTCAAAACAAACTTAAACTAGAGAAATGACAGAACACACAGCTAAGAAAACAGTAGATCGCGACCCAGACACTAAGAAACACAGGGCTTAAATACACAGAGGGAGCAATCAGGAAATGAGTAACAGGAGGGAAACACAGCTGGGGCAAATCAGAACTGACGAGACCAAAGAAGCGTAACCTGAACACACTGAGAAAAGACGGAGACCTTCAAAGTAAAACAGGAAACACATAACACAGACTGAACAAAGACACAGACTCACATGCAGGCACTACAAAGGGAACAGAGACGTGGGAACAGGGCAGACACAAACACTGACTGAACAAGGGGATATAGGAACTTAAGATACACATAGACGCGAACTAGACAAGGGGATGCAGGTGATAGGGGAGACAGAGCAACTAAAGAAGACAGAGACATAAGCCATAAGACAGAACTCAAAGAAACCAAAAACTAGACAGTATAAATAATATCATAAACTCAAAAACCCTGGGTCGACGACCCAGGCATCCTAACAGTATCAGTTCAGCTGCTATCTGTCCAAGTAAAGTATCCCTATCATTTTTATCTTACTCTACAGTGGCAGTTGTTGACAGCATGTCAATAATTTTTATTTTTAATGTAGCTTAGAATTTTTCTGGTCATCTATAGTGACCTTTCTATAAGTTAAGGGCTTTGGAAGAATATTTGCTACTGGTCGTGTTACATGTTTGATACATACCATCCTTAGACTGGTATTGCCTCCTATGACATCTCTTTTAAAAGATAATTCTGTTTCCTTCTGTTCCCTAAATGGTAAAAATGACACTGCTGACCACAATACAAGTACAGGGTGGGCCATTTATATGAAACGAAGCACACCATTGTTTTTCTTGTGACATTACCAATAAGTTTGATGTGTCACATGGCCCTCTTCCTATTGAAAAAACAAAAGTTGTATCCAAGATGGCTGACTTCTAAATGGCCACTATGGTCACCACCGATCTTGAGGAGTTTGCCCCCTCACATATACTAATGTGCCACAAACAGGACTTTAATATCACCAACCATTCCCATTTTATTACAGTGTATCCATATAAATGGCCCACCCTGTACTCTGATTTGCAATAGTACTACAAATGAGATAAAGTTCTGATTGTTTAAAGCAGTACCTGTGGTGACTTACTGACTGATTGATTTATATGCTGTGTGCACTTCCTGATGGATACATTACCAGTCAAAAGTTTGGACACACCTTTTCATTTAATGGTGTTTCTTTATTTTTACTACTTTCCACATTGTAGATACATACTGAATGCATTAAATATATGAAGCAAGATATATGGAATTATGTGGCAAAGAAAAAAATGATAAATAACTCTAAATATGTTTCATATTTTGTCTCATTTGAGGACCGCCCCAAGAAAGGAAGAGCTAGGGTCACCAACCTCAGAAATTCCAAGTTAACAACACCTCAGATTAGAGCCCAGATAAATGCCACACAGACTTCCAGTAGCAGATACATCTCTACATTGACTGTTCAGAGGAGACTGTGTGAATCAGGCCTTTATGGTCAAATAGCTGCTAAGAAACCACTAAGGAAAAGGAACAAGCAGAAGAAATTTGTTTGGGCCAAGAAACACAAGGAATGAAGTGCTGCACCAGATGGCCTGGCGTCCACAGTCACCTAACCTAAACCAAATTGAGATGGTTTGGGATGAGATGGACCGAAGAGTGAGGGCCAAAGGGGCCAACAAGTGCTCAGCATCTCTGGGAACTCCTTCAAAACTGTTGGAAAACCATTTCAGGCGACTACTCACTTGAAGCTCATTGAGAGAGAATGCCAAGAGTGTGCAAAGCAGTAATCAGGGTGACTATTCTAAAGAATCTAAAATATAAAACGTTATAAAAGTTATTTCACTCTTTTTTTATTTACTACATAATTCCCTATGTTTTCATTTGTAATTTTGATGCCTTTAGTGAGAATCTACAATGTAAATAGTCATGAAAATAAAGAAAAAACAAACTTTTGACTGGTAGTGTATACAATACAAAACAAACCCATATACTTCACGCTACAGATGTGTGTTTGCACGCAAACATGGTGACATCTTACTGGCTGTTGAATTACTGTAGCATTGACTCACATTTGATTATTTGCTTGCATATTATATTTGAATGTCTTGCTTACATGGCTCCTTGTTTCTATTATTCAGATCTCTTTCCTAAGTCATAGCTAAACCTAGCTGGAATCCATGAAACAGATGCAAAAAAAAGATATAAAACAATCATTTTTTTTCTTTTGCCAACAGCTGACGAATCCTTTGAGAGTTTCAGTATCAGTGTTGAAGCACCAAAATCCTGTGTGTGAAAAACCTAATATCCCTTGTGGACACCATCTGAATTAGTTCAGTACTCCTACTCTAGGTGGAACACTGTTGTAACAGTAATGGATCACTGGCTGCATCTGCACTGATGATGAAATGCCAAGGCCCATTTCAGTAAAGGCTTACTTCACCTGACCATTTTTTTTTTTTTAAGATTTTTGTGACACAAAAAACATTTCCCATCCCTTGAAACACAAATGCATCTATCTACATTCTGTGTATTTTCTCTTATTTGCATATTTGATCATTTTTCATTCCAAGTTGATGTTTTGATGTCTTCTTTGTCACTGTTTGTTACCTTGATTATGTAGTGAGATATTGTTATAAGTCCCTCTGGATTTCTGTTTCTTTTGCGTGTTTGTGCTGCATTCTTTTATTTATGTGTTTTATCATCTGTATCAACAAAAGGTAAATCTTGACAGAAATCTTTGTATATTAAAGAATTGCAGCAAACACGTGTCACAACTGGTTTTTGACACTCATTTATGGTTTTCAGTTCTGGTATCAGCACATGGTGCAATGTGAAAGTCAAGTTTTTGACATCCCTCAAATAGAGCCAATTTTGTTCTCTGCAATGGCAACACATGCTCGAGTAGTACCACAGCTCATTTGCATATTAATTTGAAGACAGATGCTACGCGGTCTTTCTGCTGTGTGAACAGACCTTAGAACAGGTCTGCGCCCATGCCAGTCCAACTGGAATTGTGTTTACTTGACTCTATCCTTACAAACAAAACACCGATTTCTTTATTTGGAAGAATTAGGTGTTCTCCATGTTGAATTTCTAAACACCATTAATTTGTCTGACTCAATTAACTTTTTTTTTTTAACTTAAATACATGAATAGGCTGGGGTTTGGGGTGTGGATAAATACCCTGGCTTATTTTGCCTTTGTGAGTCTGTAATCTAGCGGAACTTCTTATGGTGTAGATGTGCACACAGACACCAAACAATTCTGATATAAGTGCTATAATCAGGTTTAAAATTATAGGACTCTATCTTGTGTTCATTTAAATGCAATATTAACCTTCATTTTCAGGCTGCATAGTGGAAAACATCACTCTGATTAGACACAAAAGTCTATGTGGACTGTTGCTGCATTCATTAAAAAAAGGTTCAAGGATATTTACCAATGGAGGAAGAAGTGGATAATTTACTTTAGTAAAAAGAAAAAGCTGTCAAATAGGCCAAATATGAATTACTGTGGAACTTGTCAGTTTTAGTTTTCAAGGTGTGCTCTTACACTAATTCCAAAATTCCTCTGGATATTTGGATATTTCTGAATAAACCTGTAACCAATTAGAGCAATGAAACGCGTAAAATAAGAATAAATAAATAAATAAAATGAAAATGTAAATGGACTATAGCATGCAGGGATGTAATTGTATCAAGCCCAACACACATTAGATAAATGGTTTTGATTGGCCCAGCATGGTGAAGGCCTAGTGCAAATCTGTGTGAACGGGAGGGGGCCAGATGTATTCTGCCAGAACAAATTAAACATGAGTGTTCAGATTTGTTTGGTTCCAGGCTAAAATGCACCATATAAAAGTACTCCAACACAAGGAAGCATCCTGCAAAATGCACTTGTGGGAAGCAAAAATGCAGAAAAAATGCAAACTTTAAAGAATCTGTATTATTGTTTTTTTTTGTTAATCCCTTCCTTTGGTGTATTTTCATGATTATTATTTCTTTATTGATGTACTTGAACAAGACCAGCATTGTGGGGGGGGGGGTGGAACTGGGAGTTTAAAGAGACAGAGGCTACTGTGGGTATAGTTGCACTGGAACATATATGATAAATATTTTGGTTTTTAAGGATTAAATGTTTCAGATTTTTTCGACTCTGACAATACATTATTAACCTGTACATTGCATAATATGGACACTATTAATTAGTTAACACTGATAAAACGAATAACTTGATTGCATTTTTTGGTTTAGTAAGGGATGAGCACATTTTAAATATACAGAAATATGGTAACTAAGAAGAATATATGTTATTTTCCATCAGTGTTATTTACTGATTTAACTGCAATACTGATGCAAAGAAATGAAAATACTCACACTTTCTTTAATTTTCCTCAGAACTTATTACATTAGCATCTGACTGTGCTACATCATGCTGTGGATGAAGTGGAAGATGGTGGTGGACTCCCTGCGTGGACGGAGAAGGAGACTGCCCTGTTCCCTCTGGTTTGTCCTGCTGTTCGCTGCTGGAGGTCTGGTTCTCTTCATCCACCAGCAGGCTCTGTCAGAGATGGTCCAGCAACAAGGCCCAGGTTAGTCTGTAGTTTCCCTAAAACAGATTTAACCAGTATGGCTTTTACGTTTACTGATATTTTCCCATTTTTAGATATTCTGATTAGCTATTTTTTATATTAACCTTCTTTACTCTTAGGATTTGTGTGTGTGTGTGTGTGTGTGTGTGTGTGTGTGTGTGTGTGTGTGTGTGTGTGTGTGTGTGTGTGTGTGTGTGTGTGTTCCACTGTATTTTCTCAATAGGCTTGAAAAGCTCTCAGAAACCTTTTAGGTGTTTTTTTTTTTCACAGACAAAAACTGTTTAAAGTACAGAATAAAAGTAATGACAAATGCTCCAGTCACAAATCCACAGTCATGAATTTGATTATCACATCCAAAAATGGATAACCAGTAGGTGTGTAGTGTCAAAATCAAAGTTATTGATTTAATCAAATTAAAATACTTTAGGCAATAGGAATAAGCAATAAAAGCATAACATTTCATTTAAAATCTAAATAACTGAGGCCCTCACTTGACTTTAGTGAGTGTTTATGATTCATTGATAAGAAAGAGATAAGGGGGGAAATGGCATCCATGAGAAAGTTCCAAGGCAAATCCCACTGCGCTGCTAAAAGAAAACAAAGGCTCATCTCACATTTGCCAAAAAAACCCATCTTGATGATCCTCAAGACTTTAGGGAAATAGTCTATGGACTGTCAAGAAAAACACTTAATTTTTGGTTAGTTTGAATCCCCTTACATCGGGCATAAAAGTAACACAATATTTCATACAAAGAACATGATATCAACTCAAACATGGTTGTAGTAGTGTGATGATGTGAGGCTGCTTTTCAGCTTCAGAAACTGAAGCCAGCTTTAGGCAGTCCTTGCCAAAGTGACTGAAAATACTCCATCCAGATAAGCAGAATTGACTTCTGGATTAAGCTGGGAGAACTCACAATAATGCAGATATACACACCATGCAATCAAACTGGGAGACAGAGGCACATTCCAAATCAGAAAGTAGATTGCATGTATGAGCTGTTATATTATTTGCTTTGGTTTCACTAAGGAGCAGGAAAAAAAAGATGGAGAGAGAAGCAGAAAAAACATTTGTTCCCCAAATAATACCTTTTTCATTCCATCTCATAGAACAAATGGTCAGTTTTCAATCCTCCTCAAGAACAAGGCTCTATATTCAATTTCTAAATGAGTTAAACCTTTATCCTTGCAAAGTGACCCAGTGCCATTGTGCTTGGCACTCAGCGTTAAGAAGATTGGGGTATAAGCAGCCATGATGGAAGAGTGTCCTAATCGTGTACAACCAAGCTGCTTCATGTTTCAGAAACAAGAGATCAGCTGCATACATATGCACAGCTATGGCTTATGCTACAGTTTCAACCAAATGAGAGTGTCAGTCACATTTTTCTACTGCTGTTGGAAAAATCTATGAATTTCATTTTAACTTTGGTATTTTTATTCAGAGACTAAAGGGTGATGTTTCACCTTATTTTGATTTCACAAAATCACTACTTTAAGAACCATGCTCCAGTTGAAATCAAAAGACATCTTTTTTTTTAATTACCAGAGTCATTTGTGACATGTTCACAGATTTTTGATCGAAGAAAATGATGAACCAGTCAAGGGAGCTTTTTGGAGATACAATCAACATCACCATCAGAGAGCGTCAGAGTCAGAGAAACTGTAATCCACTAAGTAGGCTATCTGCACTATCATGTGTCAACAGCACTGTGAATCATTATGAATATGAGTGGTGTCACACTCCACAGCAATAAGAGCCACTTAGCCAGAGTGGAATCTCTCCAACCCTCTAATATTCCCCTGATTGTCAGATGCTTTCAGGCACGGTGTCAGGTGGAAAAAACGGGCATTTGCAATGACAAGCAGGACACACACGGAAGCACACATGCAAGACAAACATTCACATTATGTAGAAACACAAAAACTATGACAGCCAGTATTCAACATTCATGAGAAATATCTAACCAAGACCCATAAGAGCTTGTAATGATTACAAGAACCAGATGCTTTGTGAAATCTGGTATGAAACTGTGTTGGAGGTGGACCATTACTTTAAAGGAACAATATTTTTCAACAAAAGCACAACACAGTTTGAGGAGGATTTTTTTTTCTAAACTAACAAAAAAACAAAAACGTCCATACTATGCAATGTATACTCTTTATATAAAACTATATATGAATTTTAGTAATATTATTATATTATATTATTATTTCTAATGTGTCATTTTATTTTAGCCATGTTGCCAATCTGAGACATGATTTCATTCTTTCCTTTAAATTAGTACCCTGGACAGGTTATCACTCTATTGCAGGGCTAACACAGGCAGACGGATCACCATTTAGACTCACGTTCACACCTATGGCCGATTTAGAATTGCCAGTTTACCTAACACTTGCATGTCTCTGGACTGTGGAAGAAAGTTAGAGTAATCAAAGTGATTCCACGTGGATACCATGAAACATGTAATTTGAAACCAGGACCTTTTGCTGTGAGACAAAGCTGCTAACTGCTTGTGAGGTAGCATAACATAAGCAGCATGGAAAGTGATAGGAAGACAGCATCTGCAGACTGTTCAGGTTTCTTTTAAGTGTTCTTTAGTTTCTGGCATGGCCTTTCAACAACTGTTTCATAAAACATAAGAACCTGGTAGTCAAAATCTCACCTGCTTTATATAGAATTCCACTCACACCTTGACCTCATTAACCTCTACCATTGGGAAAACAGGGTAGACTAAATAACACAGTCTAGACAAAGAAACCAGAATAAAATAATTTTGCCACTTAATAAAACTCATTCACCCAGCTAAACGGTTTGAAAAGTCAATCTCTTCACTTAATCTGACTCATGAGGTTATTTTAAATTAAATAAACAATTTTACACAAAAGAGACACCTTCATTTGGTTACACCCAATTGACATGATCAATGACATCATATCCAAAAAAACCAGGAAGTACTGGGGCGGCCCTTCCCATATACCTGTTTTACACATAGGACCTGCTCAAAGGAACACACATTGGTAAGTATAACCAAACTACATAAACAAATGAAAGATTCAAATCAATTAATGATGAAGTGACATTTAGCTTTAAGAACATTTGCACAGATGAAATGAATATACCCAATGCTACCACAAACAGACCCGGGATAGTGTGTAGCGCCAAGGTTACATATGCTGTGTTTACATTAAAGCATTATGATAGACTATACGATAACAGAACACAAAATAACAATATATGCAAGTGACAAATGAATTCAGTCCTAGCCACTTTGTCACACTGCTCCAAAGTTTAAATGTTTTAAATTGTAGATATTTAGAGTTACTGTTAATTTTGATAAACTTGAGTAAAATAACTATTCATTTGAAATTTTAGAAGAATTTTGAAACTAATTATTCATAGATTTAGTATAACGACATAAAGAAATGGAATGACATGTAGAATACACCAAAACGGAAAAAGGCAATTCTAGATAGCTATACGGTAGAATAAAAAAATTATTCTTAAGAAATAGAACATCTAAGCAATACTAAGTACTGACTTTAGAAATTTAGATATGCAGCAATTTTGCCATTGCCTTATGAATTTGGAGGTCACACAGCAAAAACAATTTCCTCAGTCTGACGTAGTTGGGCAGCAACTAATTCAAACTAGGCTAAGGAAAAAGGTTGCAACTTCACAGTTACACCTATCAAATGTCAGTGCATATGTTTTTAAACTGATGATTATGTACTGGAGAACAAAAGTGTCGTTTTGGGAGCTATGATTAAATAAAGAGGTGAAGTACTGGTGTGGTGCAGTACAGGTGGGTGGGGGTAACATATTAAAGCTAAGAAGTCACTAATAACCAAGGAAGGTATGAAGTATATTCCAGCGTCCTTCTATGCCAGAATGATTAAATACATAATGGCTAATATGTATGTACGTGTAAATGTGTTGTAATGTCTGTTTAAATGCTTTCCCGTGATTATTTTCATGTTGGCTTGAAATAAAATATCTCCCTCTGCTGGTACTGCAGCTTACTGCAACTTCTGCCTGCATAACCATTTCAAACTTCGGAGAGGCAAAGCTAGAAGTAGGCATGGTGGAGTGGCGTTTCTATTACATGCTCTGCCATGATACTGGGTTGCTCTATATGTAAAATGGAATATAGTAAAGATGAGGTACTCTAAAGTTAGAAGACACAAACAAGGCTGAGCTCCACATCCGCACACAGTACTATGACATTACTACAAATGAAGTAAAAGGCTCCCAACATGAACAATTAAAGAAGGTGGAGGCTACGAGCTTCCTCAAGTGAGTCAAAGCTAATAGGTGGCAGCAGCATGTCTTTAATGAGTTCTCTCTTTTGATTAGTAGCCATCTTTTCAAACCAGTAGTGTATGTCTTATGATTCGTTTTGCAGCCTAAGCACATCCTTTTATCTCTTCTACTGTATCACTACTTGGAATTGAAGTAAGAATTTCACTTTACTAAATCATGCATGAGAGACTGTGTGCTGTATACAGAACACAGTGGCTACACAGTGTTCCCAGCCCCCTCGCTAAAGCACAATAAGCAAGCAGTATCTTTGCCTTAAGCTATGGTGCTTCAACCGAGCAGAAGCTCATATCTAATAGAGCAGAGTTATAATACATTGGGTGTCAGCTTTTATCTGCCACCCCCTCCTTCTCCACCTCTTTATTTGGCTCACACTGTACTTAGGAGCTTTGTATCCCATGGTTTAGATGGCCTGCACAATGGTAGCTGAGAAAACTGCTCTTTAAATGGCCACAGTCATCTCCTGAACACTCTGAAGTAATTGTTTAAGGACAATTGGAGGAACAGCAGCCAGTTTTACAGGGAGAACAGACACCTGAAGAGGTTGCAGTTCAGATAAATTGTCTGCACAAAGTTACACCTCTAGGCATTTTTCCAATGAGTCTGACTCCAGCTGCTTCAGGGAGTGGAAGGTTGCCCTATGTTTCACCTCGAGAACCCCAACACAGAGCAATCCACAGATGGAGAAGTAGAGCATCAGCTGCTGCTTGGTTGCTTGTGTATTTATTGGTAAGCAAGTGGCTAAATCTCAGTTTAATTGATAGTAACATGCTATATGCTAATGTTTTGTTTGTTTTTTTATTAAAAAAAAACTTAAAACACTTAAAATCTGCAACTAAAAGATTGCTTTTATGACTCTTTTTCTGAGAGGAAAAATTGAAGATTTTAAGGGTCCATTTCTGAACTTAACTGAGTAATGACCATTTACTGGGTGGCTTGGATGGATGTTAAAAACATCTTTTAGTAGACAAGATATCATCACTACCTTTGATCTTGTTTCATAGTGACTGGCTGATGTTTACTGTAACGGTGGAGTGGGGTGCTGGTAAAGGCCAAGGTCTGAAAATGTCAGTCTCTACCAACTGCCTTTCCATGAATGAAGTTAAAAAAAACACCTATATATATATATATATATATATATATATATATATATATATATATATATATATATATATATAATGTCATACACTAGGGTTGTAGCAGTACAGGAAGCAGTGTTCATAAAACAGTGAGATAATGTTTCTTCTACAACATATAAATATTGTCATAAATATTACAAATGCATGCAGTTTGAAAAAAACAGAAAGGTAATACATAAAATGTGAGAACATCTTCAGATGGGAATAGTTTTTTATAATCATGTAAAGTGTATTTTGAAACACTACGACTTTCTACAGTAAATAAAAGCAAGGAAAAAATTAATTTGCCTTGGCCATCCCTCTATGTTTATCCACATGGACCTTGCCAGGAACTGGGCATATTGTTTCACGCTTCAAGGAAAAACCTGATCTCTCTGTCAGAGTCCCAGTAATCCCCTAAGCCTTTTCTGTTTGCATAGTCCAATTTAGCTGTCTCTTAATGTAATTAAATTGTGCTGATGACCCTAGGTGCAGAGGAACTGTACTGTGCTTGTAAGCAAATCCACCACAGGATGGAAAATCGCACTGTTATATTATTCCATTTTTCCATTATTTGATGCGTGTGTGCAAAGCTCCTTTAAATAAGTCTGTTTGTGTTGTGTTGGCACAATCCCCTCCATTCCTCCCAAAGCAGGAAGATTGAAAAGCATTGGAAAGCAATACTTGGCAAAGCCAACATCACAGTACTTCTGAACAACCTTAAGTATAAAATTTCCCATAAAACAGAGTGCATTCTGTCTCATGAGCAACTATGAAAACACACCTTAATTGAAATGATGTAGAAGTGCTAACCTGCTTAGTGCTAGGATCACATGACATCTGGCATTAGACATGTGTGGATATCCTGGAAACTATTTCAGCAACTGATTTCCTGCAATCAGTTCTTCCTTTTGCTGTCCACCTCAGGGAATGGAGGAAACCTTATTGGGGACCTTTGGGATGCCCTGAAAGGGAAAAAAGAGACTATTTTAAAGCATGGGTATCAGGTGCCTGAATCACCATTTCACTAGCGTCTTCCAGACCTAGGTCATGTCTATTGGATTTGAAATGGAGCTGCTCAGAGGCAACTGCAAGGTCATGTGGTTTTCCATTAACATTAATGCCCAGTGTTATGCCATGGGAGCCTTGCAGTATAATCTGTTTACCCTGCCATCTGATCCTGCTCACCAGTGGCTTCACTATTTCAGTCTGTACAAATAGATTTGATATTATTTTTTGCATTCCTGCTCTAACAGAGGTCAGTATAAAATAAATAACTAAATAAATAATCATATCTCACTTTAATGATTGTAGCGCATGTATGCATAAATGTTTTTATGTACCCTATCTCCTCTTTAATGAAGGCCTAGTCTCATCAAAACTGTGCACAAACATCAAGCATACAGCGATTGTTAAGATCTATGATTTTTTTTTTTTTAGATTTATTATAAATCCAAATTCTTTGTTGATATTTAAATGTGGTAGTACTATCACTGCGTTTTTGTTTTTTTTTAACATGTCACATTCAACATATGACGTCCATATATAAGTTAATGGTCAGCAAAATTTCTGTCCACAATGGAATTTAGTTTGAGTCACAACTAAATACAAAATGAAGATAGTGCTATCGGCCTGACAAAAACCTAGTAAATAGAGTTGTAAATATAAATTAAATAATAAATAAACATTACTGTAGAGTTCTCTGTTGAACTCTTCTTCACTCTTCAAAGTAAAAAAAAAACACAAAAACAAATTTAAAACAGCTGATGCTGTGCTATCCAGAAAAGCCATGAAAAATGAAACACAAACCCAAAGGAAATTGAGAGCGGAAACAAGCAAATAAGGGAGAGGATGTTGATTGAAATAAAAAAAAGAAGAAAAACATATGCTGTGATCTTTCTTTCAGCTCAGCGGAGTTGAGGATGCATCTTTTGAGCCACTGACAAGCAAACAGGGTTAGAGTCCCTGCTGAGCAGAAGAGCATGGCTTGGCCATCCTGCTGTTGGGGGTGGGGCTTTCAGGTTGCCCTTTTCCATAATACCACGCTGGGTAACATTATGAACTCCAAAGGAAATAAAACAGAATGACGCTGAGCGCCAGGTGGATCCAACAGAGAGGCTCATTTTTGAAAATTTCTTTGAAGACAGTAATCACAGATGTTCCCTCTTGATGCTGTCAGTCTTCCTCAAGCTATGTCACACCAAAAACCGAGGCTGTCTCTGTGACTGTGTTGTAAAATGTGGCATAATGGAATAATTGGGAGAATTTCCTACCAAACACTGGTTGGGATTATTGTTTTCTGTTCATTTTGGTTTTGTTTGTTTGTTTGTTTTTTAATGTGTGTGATGTAGGTCACACCTATGTGGATGTGATTTACTCTAATCCAGCTGCCAGCTATTTGGAGTTGAGTACTTGGAGGAGATGATTAGAGTGTTCGAAGCCCTTCTCTGTGTAGGAGAGAGAAAGTTGGAAACCTGTGTGTGGGGGGAGGATGCAAGTTGGCTGTGGAGCACAGGAGAAGCAGGGTGAAGGTGGTTTAAATAGGAGACCTCAGTTGTATTGAGAAAAGCACACCTTTGAAGAAAATAGTTTTTTACCTGGCTGGTTCTTTTTTGTTAATAATCTGTTTTATTGGAAGGATGATTCATTTTTAATTATCAAAAATTCACATATATATATGTGGGGATATGTTTTTAAAGGACTGGACTGGAAACTGCCTGTAGGAACCTCTGTGCTAGAGGTGTCTGAAGAGGGAAAGTCTACTGTGCAATTAGGGGGTGGCAATCGTAATGGTGGAAGCAGCTGGGAGTTGTAATAAAAGTGTTGCACTCCCAGACCAAAGCATGGAAACTCATGCAAGGTCCATTAAGTTGGATTCAAACTCTTTCTTAGAGTTTCCATCCAACTTCGAATCAATATGTTTATTGATTCAATTGACCCCTCCTTTTTTTTTTTGATAATAACCGGGCTGATAACGCTTTGTCTTTAACAATGGAGTTGCAAGCCAGAATTACACTCCAATCCCACTTGTTCACTTTGAGAAAAGAAAAAAAAAGTTGTTGCGTACCCTATTTTTACTGTGAGTGTGGTGATTTTCTCCTGGTCACTTACAAAACTTACTTTCTTCTTATCCCAAAGTAGTTTTTGCTCACTTTTTCACAACTCAACGCTAAAGGGTTGTTTTCAGTAAGGCAGTTGCATATTTCTGATGAATTCATTTCATCAGTAAGCATTGGTGTGATGCATAAGCTTCAGCTTGTCTTCACTGCTATAACATATTGTAAAAGCAGAAAACCATGTCTAAAGCTTTAAAATATGCTTTAAAATTTGAGCTTTATAGACATATTCCATAAGGAAGAGACATACAAAGATAAAGTGGGGGGAGACAGAGGTTATATAACTACTGCTCTCACCAAGGAGACATTTTGTTACATGAAAAGCAAAGCAGTAATAATAACTGCTCAAATGTTCAAAGTTGTTGAACTTATCATTTGCTTAGTAAGGGAAGATTATGAAAGATTAGATTATTGTTAGCCCAGCAAATATGCATATTTTATTATTCTGTTAAATAGGTCAATTGATAATATGTAAGTGTTATTGATTCTCTATTAAACATGACAACAGGACATCTAAAGATTAGATATGTTATTTAAAGTTATAATCTGTTTCTATGCAATGTCCAAAAAACAAAACATTTTTTCCATTTTCACAGATTAATTATTTTTGATGCAAAAATACTCCCAAACAGTCCCAAAAATAAGGTTTATCTAGAATTGAATGGGCTTCAATGGGAATACTTGTTGTGAAATACCAAATTAAGGTCAAAAGGTAAAGTAGAAAATGTAATGTTTGTTGGTTAAACATGATGTAGTAGTAGTAATAATGATAATAATAATAATGATAGTAATGATAATAAGTGCAAAATGTGACATTTTTGCCAAAAACAGAGATTAAAGAGAAGAAAAGCTTCCACTCAACACTTAGTATGTATGAGCTATATTATTGTACACGAAACATACCATTCTCCTCCCCCATTATAGTCATGGATATTATTCTGGGAGGGATTCCACATGATTGTTCCCAGAGGACAAGCCCTGTCTGAGGAGCACTGATCCATCCCTGCAGACTGAAGCCAGCGTACCCATTATCAAATCAGACTTGAACCTATCCCCTGTCAGCCAGGGAGACATGTTGAATGGATATCATTGTGCACTGCTGAGGCTTCCATCACTGTAATCCCTCTACAAAGTGCAGGCACTCTTAGAGAAAAATGAAAAGACTGGAGGAGAGAGTGGCCTATTCACCATGTGTGTCACTGCAGAGGGCACAAGGAGGGAAGTCAGTGGATTCAGTGGCCTGAGCTGGTGACTCCTCAGCCCTCCCCCAGCCAGAAAAGAACAAAAGATTAAGCCCTCCTGCTATCCAAAGTGATAACAAGCTGTCAACTTCTAAAATGTAATCTGCTGACTCCGGGAGGAAGTGGTGGTGTCAGTGGAGTGGGCTGCCAGCTGATGCTTATCTTCTGAATGGCATGCCATTGATGGAGAGAGCTGTGGCCTGGCTGGCAGACACATAAAAGCCACCTCTGTCTGCTTCCAAACAAAGAGGTCTGCACGAGCAAAGTAATCCATAGTGAGTCAATTTTCGACATATTTATATACATATATCCCCTCCAGACCTCCTCTTGATTTGTGATTTGGGGCACAAAGGAAAGGTGATGAGAAAGATAAATGACATGGATAGAGGCCAATAGACTGGGGATAATAAGGAATTGCCCCCGACAATGCTGACAAGTGATGGGAGGCTCCCCTCTGTTAACTTGTCTCTTGAGCTCTTCCACTCAGTCTGGGCACAGATTGTTAAATGTAAAAGCCATCTTGCTGCCAACGCCAAGTCCTAATGCATACTTCAGTGGGCAGTGAGGCTGCGATATGGGAGCTGTCACCAGACTGAATCCACTGAATCAATCCAAACTGGGCATTGTCCAGACTTTTAACAAGGGGATTGCCATACAGCTAATTGCCTGCACCTAGTGTATCTTTCTGTCTCTTATCAACCTCATGCCCCTACACCCCCACTCTGTTTGTTTCTCCCAAATGCTACAACTCCAAAATTGCTTTTAAATTACCCAACTGAGCTGCCAGATGGCTAATAAAACATGCACAGCCATCTTTGATCATATTAGCTATTAATATTGACAAGCCAGATTTTTTTATGTCAGATTTGTGTAGGGGTTGTATCTCTAATAGGGTAAAGAATCTGATTTTCTGGTCCATACAAAAAGCCACTTGCAATCTCAGTAGATATGGCAGAGAGACGGAATTAGTCACAGAGGAGCTATTTCAGGCTGTTTACAATGTGATTTCAAACCAGTACTGGGTGGGGGGTCTCTTGTGGATTTGAGGCTATTGATCTCTGAGCACCAGTCATATGACAAGAAATAGATCCTCTTGGTTGTTTTCTGTACAGCTGAATGAGAATGAAATGACTTTGACCTGGTGCTATTTCAGATACATTGGAGTCACTCTGTATGTGTTGGTGTTGTTGCAGTGCTTGAGAATGAACCTGAAGATTTAGTTGATGGATCTAAATCCATCAACTAAATCTAAGTTGAGCATTCATATAGGAAACTATAAGTAACAGATGGGTTGTTTTTTTTTTCTTTTTTGTCCAATTTAGCAGATTACACTCTATTTAAACAAGGCTTTGCTCTAAGGCGCAGAGGTGTTTTGGGTAAAATGCTAAATTAAATGGTCTGTATTTATATAGCGCTTTACTAGTCCCTAAGGACCCCAAAGCGCTTTACATATCCAGTCATTCACCCATACATTCACAGACTGGTGATAGCAAGCTACTAATAACAAATCTCATAATGCTGTAGCAACAATTTGAAAGCATAAGTTTTAAAAGGTAACAATAGTAAGGTATTTACTAACAAACATGATTGTTTCTATTGTCAGATCGTGATTTTTAATTTAGCTGAAATGCTGTTATTTCCATGATTGCTCTCACATTTTAGCCCCTGTTTTGTCAGGTTTAGGAAATTTTTGTATTCATTCATTCATTTAAATTGCCAGCCTTTGGAATCGTGTGCATGTAAAAACTCAAAAAGGTACTCAGACAGTAGAGTAGACTACATCGCATTGCCAGTGACACAATGCAGTAAGACCTTGTGTTTATTTCACATACTAACCACTTATAGTTTATTGAATTCAGTCCACTGATCGTCATGGCAAAAGAAGATTGGCAGTGTTGTCTCCAAAATAAATTATTCAGGAACAACTCTGCAATCAGGTAACATACAGCATGTTTTATCTGCGTTATTTCCCTCTGGATAGGCAACATACCCAGTGGGGCACTGTATTTCAAATACAGCTATTACATGGTGCTGTGCATCTTCCCACCTTATCTCAACTCCAAAGCTTTGTCCTTTTTAGCTAATGGCCTTCAGCAACTCAATGAGAGGCCATTAATGTCAATTCTGAGGATGCATCACAACAATCTAAACCTCATTTCTGACTCTATTACTGTCAGATGATGAACACATCTGTGATGAGGAGAGTTTTGTGAAATGAAAAATTAGTGCCCATCATGCCATTGACAGCCTTTATTCTAGAAGCTATTCAATGTTTTCATGCTTGACATATAAATAAACCCCCTAATTTTGTTTTCAAGTAAGGAAAAATGACCTGAAAATTGCACCTATCATAGTTTTCTTTCAGAGTATATGACAACCTTCTTAAGACTGCCATTATTTGAGAATATTATATTTTGACATTAAGGGGAATTAAGAACTTTTGTCCTTGGGTTTATTTATTTTTCTATTTTTTCTGTTGCCCCTTTTCTTTTATTTGTCTTATTCTGCCTTTTACACTAGGACCTTTTAGCGCAGACTTCACAGAAAATTGAAAGGCTTTCAGGCGACTGGCAGGCAGTTTGCAGCCTGTTTTCCTGAGTCAGAACCATTTTTGCTCATTGTGTTTTACTGCATTAGACTGAGCCCATAACAGGTGCAGGCCATTAAATTACATGAAGACAAATTGAGCTGTTCACTACCCATTTCCAATTTTCTCAGAGGTTGGCACAAAAGGGAATTAGACATAGATCCCCCTATATTTATTTCGTGATATCTCTGTGAGTCTTTGAGGTATTTTGTCTTCCTGCACCATAAAAACACAGCACTGCTTGTTTTATGAGAAGTGACTAAGGTTACACAGAGGCTAAGGGAGTTAACCTCCATATATACAGTAAGACTGCCTTTCATTTCCAATTGCTGCTCAATGATCATAGATGAGTTTGTCCACCTGCACTAGAAATGATACACTTACCCCCACTATACTGTACTGTATGCCTCACTGGTCCTTCGGCTTATTGGTGCAGAAAATAGGACCCCACCTTCCACACCCACTTCTATTGATTATGAATCAGACTGTATTTCATCACAGAATATTTCCTCATTTTTTTGCCAACTTCATTGTGGGTGTTTATGTGCAAAGAGGATTCCAGTGGTTCCATACAAAATTGCAATAGCACTGTTAAGAAATAAGCCCACTTCAATGGAAGGATTTGCAGAGCCCACTCAGAGGTAGGAGGGAGCCTTTCAAAGCCACCCTTTTTCTAAGGCTGTTTAGTGTACTCCACACTGAGACTGGCACTACTCAGCATGTTTCCTCTCAGCTTTCTGCCAGCAGAACCAATACCATATTTAAAAACTTAATGCTCCACCAAAGACCTGTCAAAGCCAGCTGTGTCTTTATATGTGTTGTTTATTATTTATTATTTATTAAAATCTTGTTGAAGACATTCTTACCTTTTATTATAAGTTTTCGTTATTTACTGGCAATGTTTAAACGTCAAAATGACTGTTTTCTAGATTCAAAAGTCAAGAATTAAAATCTTGCTGAAGAAAGAGACAGCGACCTCTGAACTTGTGCCTGTAATCTGCTGGGGCCTCTCTTTTAGTTTCCGGGTTACAGCTTCTGATGCTCCTATTAACACTGGTACCACTTTGAACTTTTCTTTTCACATCTGCTCCAATTGTTCCTTAAGCCTCTGGCACTTCTGTTTTCTAATGCTCCTGATGTTGCAGTCTGCTGGGATTGTTTCATCTATCACATCTGGGGTTTTCTGCTTTTCTCACTCGCTCTCTCTCCCTCTCTCTTAATATATATATGTGTGTGTGTGTGTGTATATATATACATATTTATATATATATATATATATATATATATATATATATATATATATATATATATATATATATATATATATATATATATATAAACAATAAACAAATCAATATATGCTTAAACCTCACAAAGACATTGCCGGCTCTGTTTCGCCAAAAATGGTATGACTGACCCTTAAATGGCAACTCTATCAACTCTGTGGCAATCCTCCTCCTAGCAGAGTCACAGAGGGAAGTGAGGCAGCATTAATTATGAGCCTCCAAGCTCGAGGGGACAGTTAATCTTTGTCATTTTGTTCCTGGAGACATTTGGTTCTGCCACCAAGATTGGCGCCAGGTCACAGCTCATGACCCTTAACTAAAAATAAGAATTCTACTCACGTTAATGGAAGAAACCTATTCTGTTTTTTTTTTCCAACACATCCCCTCATGGGTGTTTTAGTTCATGCAGTAAACTCTTCTCTGCCTGAAAAGTTTCCATGAACTGAAGAGAAAAGTTACAATTACCATGTCAAGAAAAGTTTGTATATTTTGCAACATGCTGTTAAATAAAATAAAAAAAATAAAAAAAACTATGAAATGTTAACTTATGGAAACCTTTATTTAAGTAACAGAAGTAAATGTTTTACTGACCAGCTTAAGTGTATACTGCTCAAAAAATACAAAATAACACAAGAATGTGTTTTAGTAGTAAGGATTATGCATCTTATGATGGAAATGAAAGATACATTCAAGGACACCCTAAAAGTCAATGTGAAAGAATTATTTGTCCATGTAGTCAATTTTACCAAAATTACATTGCAGTAACTCAAAATGGTAATCAGCAGTTTGTATGGCCCCCACATAATTGCATGTGTGACAATGTTGGGGCAACCTCCTAATCAGATAACAGATGGTCTTGTGAGGGATCTCTTCCCAGATCTGGACCAGGGCATTCATTCCGATATCTAATGGTAGTCAGGGTGCTGTTGCCTAGCCTGTTAGTTCTCGATGGATATGCGTCTCCAGAAAATCACTGGCCCACCACCAAATGGGCCATGCTGACTGATGATACAGGCAGAAAAATGTTCTCCACAACTTCTCTAGACCCCTTCACAAGTGTCACATGTGAATCTTCAAAAAATATAAATCATTAAAATTGCTCAAAATATCCAAATTTTCTGGAAAATGGTTTTATAGCAAAGAAATTTTTTCTTAAAGTTTAAACTCAACTAACAACTGAACTATGCTTTCAATAAATCTGGATAACAGGAATGACAGGATAACTGGATATCAGTTAGCTAGTTTAATGTATTTTATTTTATGTTGTTAAGCCACATATTGTTAAGCTGATTTACAATTATCCAGTTGCTATTTTATTTTTAAATTTTAGACAACATTATAAATGTTTTCTTTTGTACATATAATTTGTGTATAAGCTGTTTCCTATCTAATTATAGTTTCCTTGCTGAAATTGTTCAGGCACTGCAATTAAATTGTCAGCTACTTGGAAAAAATAAGTCTTTCACTTATGGTGCCACAGTAACACATTGATGTTAGTGGGAACCATCATAACTCAGGTGTAAAGGGCTGATTGATTCTTGCAGGCAACAAAGCACTGCAGAAAAAAGCAGGGGAGGACTCAGTGAGGCAACAATTTGACAGAATTGGGGCATCGCCTCGATTATACCTTCTCAGTGCCCTTTTGTGTGTGTTTAATATCTTTGGAACAAGACAGCAATAAAAACGATCATGATAGTAAAAACAGCCTTTTTTTTAAGTTGCTCCTTCAAAGTCCATCTATTCACATGAGACAGACCCTCATGGGTGCATGCATACATTGTCCCTATACTGACAGCAGGCTGAGGACACAAATGCTTACTTTTAACAACCTAAGCGCCACTGCTGTCTCCAGGGTCATGGGCACAGGTGTAGGAAATATAAAGAGGAGATTTCAGAGCTGCTTAAGCTGTTAATTCTGTTAATGTCCTCACACAGGTTATATTAAAATGCACACCCTGTTTGCCTTTCATCTGCTTTTTACCACGTGCAGAATCTTTTGCCGTGACAACGTGCTGCACCTTCAAGATGTTGAATAGTGCTCTCAAGAGAATATGCCACATAGCAGACAGGCAACGAGAAGCAGGAAACTCTGACTTGAGCTCCTATAAAGATTAATGAGGCTCCGGTTGTCGATGTCATTTTTAGGCCATCTCTGCATGGAAACGAGCGTGGGATGTTTGAGAAAAGAAACCTGCCGTGCAGCATCTCCTGGTTTGAGCTCTGTCATTCTTATCTTGAAAAGACAAAGATGGGTTGGAAGAGATACAGATTCTGATGTTGGCAATCAGTGTGTCTATTTGAGGATGCATGTGGGGGGGTTGTAGGGAGGCAATGTGTGCTGTTGGGAAGGATCATCAGCTTCATTTATGTAATCAAATCTTACTCGACCCAGGAAAACCCCAACAGCTGCTCCATCTGGACTCCTCGCTTCTGCCACTAACATTTCCACAGTTACACCTGAGGTGGAGCATAGTGAGCTTTCTGTGACGCTGACAAGAACAGACAGCACATGAGGAATACAATAGTGGATGACCAACTATCTTTTCTGCTTCGGTCTCTTAAATGTATTTGTTGGTAGCCTAATGTGCTGTAAAATAGTGCCATTTTTCATAGATATTTATAGGCTACATCTTGACTGATTTTCCACCTGTAACTCTTCCCCCAAAAATAGTAAGTTTACTTATCTGCCACCTGTATTATTGAGATTTCCTGGCGATCATCTGTTCAGGACTCACTAAGACCAAGAAATAAAACATTAGTAACGTGAGATGATTAGTGATGAACAATGCCACAGGACATGTTTTTGATACACATAAATTTACACATCCATTTATCAATATCAGACAGTCTGCAACATTTGAGGCTCTGTAGATGTCACTAAGAGATACAGCTGTTTGTCACCGGCATAGCAGTGGAAAAAAATGTTATATTTCTCTATAATCTCCCAGTATAGACCCGTGAGGAACTCCTCAGAGTAAGGACAGCCATGGTCACTAATAGAAGTACAAATTTTCAGTTGTACTCAATAAGATATAATCCATTCCAAAGTCTTTCCAGATATACCAACCCAGTGCCGCAATTTCTAAATCAAATTTTTCTGCACTACTGTAATTCTTAAAATATAATTTGTTACCCGAATAAGCACAGACTCAACTGTGATGCTGCCTAAAACCTGACTTAAAATTTTAAAATATGTTGTTTTGACTTAATGCTTCTAGAAGCTGTATCTAGGCCGTCTTTCCAAAAGCTTTGCTATAAAATGTAACTTTGAAATTGGTTTTTACTTGTTGCAATGTTGATAGATCAACAACAGATAAGTGATTACACACAGATTGCCTTTAAATATACTGGAAGATAGCCAGAGGATAGTCAATTATTATCCTCATAATAATATAATTTCAGTTACTGAACACAACCAAGATCCAGGTTGTTTAACCTTTGCCTTTTGTTTATTTGTAATAAGTAGTTCCAGCTGGCTGGATGGTTTGTTGGTCTTGTTGTCACAGCCTTTTTTTTTTTTTTTAAATTAACACAGTTTTGGTGTTCTGTTATCACTAAAGGTGTCCCATGTTTCCATGCATTGTCAACCCAGAGATGTTAATGTATTTTATTATTAGCATTAGTATTATTCATGGATTGTTTTTCTTTTTCTTTTAAGCTAAGGCTTAAATCACTCTTCCTGCTACACCGAGAATGAAATTTAATCATGCAAACATCTATACAAAAAATACACATTTCTGTGAATATCCTCATGGCTCACTGTATTCAAGAAGAATGATGCCGTGGATAATAAGTGATTATAAATTCCTTACTTTGTATTCTAAGGTTTGAAGAGGAAATGCAAAAAAAAAAAAAAAATAGGCACTTTTCTTGCACCTCAATAAATTGACACTATGTTGAAAGAAAGTATTTAAGTTAGTTCCGTCTTCAGTGCAGACTGGCCTTATTTGAAGTGACTCTGTGCCAATCACAGATCACAAAGATAATTACCATGGCTAAATATGAACAGCTGATTAGGTGGACTTTTTATGGTTTACACTACCTTTAATACATGGGTGGGAAAGGCTCAATTCTGTGTCCTGTACTTAGGGGGGGAAAATGCCTGAAGAAACTGAGTAATTATTTGTCAAAGTTATTATCAGAGTAAATCAGCTGACACTTTTCCAGCTGCCAGAATAAATGGTATTGCAGAGATTTATTTTTGTTCCAAACTACACTGTTTATTTCATCAAAGCATGACAAAAGGTTCCATTAATTACAATAGAAACAAATTACAGTCTCTTTGTAATATACAGTAATTGCTTTTTCCAAAGTCTTTTAAATTTGTTGCTAACAACGTAGCTCAAAATTAATGAAGGCAAAACATGTGAAACATATTTCATCAACTCGCTGAGCTTTACCTCAATCTATTCATCATTGTCCACAGGGAGGCAAACTTGACTACAACAGAATAGATTTCGATATTCTGACTCCTCTGATTCAATGTAAAGCCAAAACATAATAACTGCGAGAAAAATCTTTTTTGGCCAAATTTTTTTTTTGTCCAAATTTGATACAGTTACTAAGACATGACATCTAGAACTGACAGTTAACATTATATACTAGTTAACTTTCAGTGATATGTAATAGTCATGTTGCAACTGTTATGGAAACTGTCTCTTCATTAATCCATCCATTTTCTTAATCACTTACCTAACTTATGGTCGTGGAGGGCCTAGAGCCTTTCCCAGCTATCAGACCCCAGTCCATCAAAAGCTTCCCACAATGAGATAAACCACACATGCCCACATATACCCTCATAGCCTTTCAAATCATTAATTAACCTAACAATCATGACTTTAGGAGAAAGAAGGCGTATCCAGAGGAAACCCACACAGCCATGGGCAGAATATTTTTAAATACAAGGGGTTGAGGTAACTAAATGGTTCAAATCTGGAACCTTATTGCTGTGAGGCAACAGCATAACAACTGCACCTGTGTGCTGCCTTAGGTTAACTCTAGGTTAAATACATAAAATAAATAAAGAAGTCCATATATATATAGCAAACTTGTTTAAAATGTTGCATGTTCATGATGTATAGGTTATTAAACTGTGATTTTAACTAGATTCTGTGGCCTACGAGGTTTTTGTAAATTACTGCTTATGAAACTTGTTTAATGGCCTAAAATGTCAAATCAGCTTTTCAAGAAACTTGTGTAACCTGAATGAGTGAGAAAAATAAAAACTGAAAACAATGCAAAAGAACTCCTGCGCATTGTGTTGCTACTTATTGCTGAAATTCAGCGTGGCAATATACTTAACCTGATAAAGACTGTACAGACCAAAATGTTTCCGTCAAAATAAATATTCCACCAGTACATGAGACAGTGTGCAGAGGTTTTTCATTGTTTTGAAATTAGAAAAAAGAATTGAAACAGTATCTTCATAATTAGTCAATTATTCCCTTACAGTGGCATGACTACACTAATGTAGGTTTCATCCCTGTGTCTTTGACTCAGTGTTTCCTCCTGGCAGAGTTTGTGGGTGTTTTTCTTGTTTCTGTAGATATATTTGCTGGCCAAAGCCCAATACCTCCCCCGCATCATGTCTCATTTGTCCTCCTATGGCATTGCTCTGTCTTGACACTTACTCCACACTTATCCATCCACATGAGGAATCCCTCTTTGAGTGCAAGTTTAGTTTGCTGTGTAGTTAACTGTAATTAATGTTTTTTCTTGTTTTGGGGGTCACTCTTGCCAAAAAGAAACACAGAAGGTTTGATAGAACCAAGAAGCTCAGGTGGACATTGCAAAAACAGGGCAGGCAAGAGGTACTTTCTCAAAAATTATTAAGTTTTGATGCCAGCAGCAGCAGCTCACACAGAAACAGTCTTCATATCAGGTCTGGAATTGATGTTAAATGAATGGATGAGACCGTGGTGTGGCTTTAGATGACTGTGAAAGGTGTCTGACTTTGTCGTGTGTTGATGCAGGTGTAAACTCAGGAAGTGAGAAAAAATTCACAGTGAAATAACAGGAGGAAAGGCAAGTCAAGGAATAGCAGGGATGGTGGCTGGAGTTCTGAGCACCTGGCTCTAAACAAAGCTAGAAAGCAATAAGCCAGTGGCACTATGTGGTGGTGAGTCAGTTATGTTGAAAGCCTCATTTTCTTATCAAAGTTATTAGAAATGTTAATTGGCATCTCAAAAAGCTGTTTCCTAGAAATTGCCAGTGATAATGCTGAAGTTTGGCAACTTAGGAACAGCACCTTGTACGGTTTAGATCCAGGTCATGCATGTCAAACCTGATGAACATTGACTCAGAAGTATTGCTTACAGATAGCAGAGCTGTAGATTGTTGACTTAGTACCTGGAATAGGAGGATGAGGAGGCTTCTAACTGCTGGGCTGGAGAATAACTGGTGTAATAGGGTGGTGTCTCAGAAACAAGCTGAAGGACAGTATGCAGAAAGGCAGGAATAGGTAGGAATGTACAAGGCCAGAGGTTAACTGACTCAGGAAATGGAGCTGGTTGGGTGCTAGTAGCTTATTAGCTTCTATTGAGATCTGAATTTCATTAGAATATTTAGCCATCCTAGAGCTAACCCAGCACTAGATGTAATGGTCTCCTCCATAAAGGCACGTGCTCTCAGCCTCCTCTCAATTTCTGAAGTGGTTTTACTTATTAGGCAAAAAGTCCAACAACTTATCACTCACAAAAAATGTCTTACCTTCCCAGGCTCATCTATAGAAAATATTTGCTCTGCTCATTCTTGATCAGTTATATGTAGAGTTAAAAAAAAAACAACAAAACCACAGACAAGAAGGTAAAGCGCACAAAAAACACATAGCTAACAGATGTCCAACAAGAAGGTAACGCAACAAAAATGAACAATATGAAAAGGGTAACCAGATTTTAGGAACAACATTGAAACACTGGGAGAGAAACTTGCAGGTCACAGACAAACTGAACGCTATAATAGGAGAAGGTAAAAACAGTGTCACATGGGCTGGTACAAAGACAGGAAATTAAATTAACCAAAGAAAAACATTGTATTCAGATTAAAACAGGAAACAGAGGAACAAAGACCATGACACATGTTTGACCATAAAATAACAACTATCTGACTATGTTCAGGTGAGTGGGAGATGTAGGACAAAGGAAGTGTGAAGAATGGGAGAGGCCTCCCTGCATAGCCAAGCTCATCTAATGAGTCGTCTTAGTGTAATTTGGCCTTGTGGTTTGTTTCTCTGTTCCCCTTGCTCATCAAGGCCGGAAGGGTCAGCAGGCTCAATATCATTTCCTTAATTACTCACCTCATTAACACATGGCTCCTCTCACTCTATTGCTGCTCAATTGATACTCACATCAACTGCAGTGGGCCTCTCATAACACAGCCTGATCGATTGGGCTCACTCTTGTTACAGCTGTTAACATTATTGGCAAAGTCAAACAAGAGGTCTGGGATTGGAGCTCAGGGTGTGTCAAGAAAGGAACCACTTTCTGATTATACATAGGCAGTAATATATGATGTGAGGTGACACCCTTTTTTCTTATGTAAATTACATTTACTGACAAAGATCATTTGTGGCTTCAGTGACATCTGCACTTAGCTTCTCCTGATGATATGTATAAAATAATACGCTTAAACTAAGAGAAAAGTAGAAAGCACATTTCTACTAAGCCTTTGGAAAAAGAACAAAAGAATTTTCCCCTTGTAATTCTAAAGTTGCAGATTAAAAAAAGGTTTGAATAATGCATAAACACAAACCTCTTTCAGGGATCAGTAGCCTCTCTGCTGACCAGTGATAAATCACGTCTGCACTATCAGTCCTGCTAAAGTTAAGCGGACGATAAGTCAGGTGCTAGAGAGACAATGATAAATTCTTATCCTTTCCAGTGGAGATGGGGGAATTTTTGGATCTGCTTTGGTCTATCTTGACATTTGTATTATTGATTCTAATTGGATCCATTCTCTACCTGACTTGTACTTTATAGTCCATTCAAATTATACTTTTCCCCAGAGTGTCAACATAAGGTTAAATCCCTTTTTTTTTTGGAAGACTGCATGAAAAGGCATGCATTTTTATTTAGTATAATCCAAACAGAAAAAGGAAAATGAGATTGGATAAAATGCGTTGTATCAATGGTACATAAATACTAGCTGCTTAGTGGTTTCCCCCAGCAGAGGGAAATAAAAAGACTGCTTCTTTGTCCTTTATGCAAATCTTATTTTTTAGTTTTCCTTGAGTAAATCTTCCAGCAGTCTATTTAATTTTAAACAATTTTGCAATTATTGTACTGTAATTCTGATACATTTCACAAAGTGATAAAGTAAAGGCCTTTTGGTTATGTTTTTGGTTTAACTGAATATCCCAAATAGCATATTTTTAAGATACAGGTGCTACAGCTAAGCTGAACACTGTAAATCTAACCTAAAGGATACAGAGGGTAGCTTCTTATATTGGCACAGAGGTATCTAATACAGTGACATATCACTTCCACTCAGTTTGCTCCATTTATTTGATGCCTCTCTCTGAAAGGACGATATTGTGTTTGAGGCTGGAGTTATTGCAGCCATTTGTTTGCTGTAGAGTGGCTTTATCGAAGAGCAGATATAGGAGAGTATGTTTTCTGAATATAACAAGCTGCTTCAATCCTGTCCTCCACTTTGTCGGAGGTTTGATGTGATTAATACTGTCGTGGACAGGATTAATGAAAGTCTATTTTTAAAATACAAAGGCTTGCTTGTGCAAAAATACACTTAGAGCTACAGCTTTATGAGAACAAATAAGACATCAGGTCTTCCTCTGATTTTTTTTTTTTACTTTTTTATGTCTATTTTTAACCACTGTATATTCTGTCTATGCATCAGTGTATGTTTTGGTCTCTTTCTCAGTATCTTTTGCATATAAACATTTAATATTTAAGGGTGTAATTATTCTGATAAAACATAGTCTTCTGTCCTAGTGCCATTTCTTTGCATCAAGACAACAGATATGCTGTTATAGAAATACACCTTTTGTATGTAAGCAAAGTTTTGTGTATAACTGTATATCTGTTTAATATAGTGAATATATCTCTCAAAGAAATCATGCTTTTGCACTGGTACAACACATTCAAACAGATAAATAAATGCTATTAGAAGTATATTGCCACTTAATAGTAAATATGTACAAAGAATTGAATCCTTACTTAGTACTTGAACATTTTGAAGATTTGCATGCTGTCATATTGTACACTTAATTATTTGCACAGTACACAGCTCTTCATAATTTTGTGGAGATACAATACAATACAATACAATACATGTACATTTAGGAACACATGTAAGATTTGGACGTGGAAAGTCAACACAAAAATCTCAACTTTAGAATCCATGATTTATTGAGTTCAAAATCTTGTGAAATAAATATCAAAATTAGAAGTCGGACAAATTTCAGCTTGACATGACATTAACAGGCCATTTATCAGTCCCTTTTAACTAATGTTGCCAGTGCTATTATCCATCAGCAAGATATCATTCAATCACATCATCATATTCATCACTGTCATCAGTAATTATCATACCCTTGGTATCCTTGTCAATCTGGTAGAAAACTAATTATTAAAGGCCTTTTGAAAATGTTTCGTTTTACAATATCCACAGAGGATGTTTTGTTAATGTTTTACAATTTCATAGTACCTTAATACATATGGCATACTAATTTTAAATATTTAAATTTTAAATAAAATGCATTAAGAATGACATATTCCATCAGGGGGAATATTCTTTCCTGACATTCTGCAATAGTAAAAAGTGCAAAAACACTTGAGCTACTTGAAAAGTAGAAAGTACATTTGTAAGTCAACAGTAACGATAGGATAATGATGATTATTGTAACTATTCATTTATGTTAAAAAGCCACAATTTTTTTTATGTATAATTTTTTTTATTTTAGCAAACAGCACATGGTGTTTTGGTTATGATATGCAGTGAGTTGTGTGTGTGAGTCCACATAGCCATGTCCTTACCAGTCAAGTGAAGCCGTTCTCTGGCTTGTGATGCCAGCATGCATGGTTTGCTGTGCAGCAGCCCGTTCATGTGTGTTCTTATATGCCCTGCTTAACAACAGTGCCTAGTCAAAATAATCAACCCGTTATCACATGTATCATTTGAGCGTGGTTAATTCTTCAGGTTATATGCATGTAATATATTATTACATTTACATAGAGAAGGAACAACAAAGGTAGTATGTAACACCTACACTAAAAGGCAAACTAATTAATTTGTCCAAAATCTCTTCAGAATAATTCTTGTATCTACACAATTTCGTACCACTTTATATAATAAATTTACCTACATGCCAATTTAAATGTTTTTTGTAGAGTTCTGTAGTGTTATTGGTTATTGCCTGGTACGGACAGCAGATGTCAGATAATTTAGCTCCCAAGATGCTTGTTTTCATTTTTAGTGGTCAAGGGGGTTTTATTTCCAGAATACATCTGTTGTATATTTTCACCTGTTTGCAGGTTAGCCCGACTCCTAACTCATTATGTGATGCTGAGGCAAAACCCCTCAGCATTACATTTTATTTCACAGGCTGAGTTTTCATTACTGTTTGTTGATGAGATGTTTCTCTCTTCCTTTCTTAAAGTGAAGTAAAGTGAATTGTCCCTAAACAGCTTCACTGTTACTAATTTGCTACATGTATGTGGTATGGCGGATGGGCATATTAGAGCACATCAGAGTCATCACTATGGCAATCAACAAATTCGAAGTGAAGGTTGCTGCAGATGGGTTAAATTTTAAAAATGTTGTATTTTAACTATAACCATGGTCCTTTCTTACACCAGTGGGCTTTAGGTCCTAAAATTAATCAAAGAGTGACTGAACACAAATAGTATGAAAGGAAAGTCTTAAAATAATAGTCCCACAAAAGACCGCATCCTCTTGGGTGAGCATCCAGCTAATAATTTATACCTCAAATCTGTCAACCTCTAATATGTTGACTCATGTAAACATAACGCATTACTGTCACATATCCAGTATATTTTAATATATAATATCCCCCCACTTGATGATTGCTCTTTCCTCATCAAACATCCCAGCGTGTCATTGTACTGACAGGCAGATCATTCTCCAGCAGTTCATAATCTCTCAGGTTACACCTTCTCAACCGATATCAGTCACTTATGGTATAAAGGATAAGCTGGGTGAGGCATGAGGAAATAGCTTTTTTAAAAATCACATCTGGGTAATGAGCCCTGCATTTCCATGGCAGCACCAGGGAACACGGTGGAATAAATGAATATCTACATCCTTGAGGTGTTTCTGTTTCGTGGGAAAGTTCCATGTTATTGGCCCATGGCACCTCCTGTTTTGGAGGTCTTAAGAGGGCAAGAAGAAGCATGAGGGAGAAAGTCATTATGAGCGGTCTTCCTCAGCACCAGCGTGGGTCAGCAGTGTAGATTAGCATTTTAATGAGAGGAGCACTTGGAAAGCACAGCAGGATGACCTATCAGGTGGCACTCAGTGTATGTAAATGATTAATTAGAGTCTCTAAAATTCATGGGGATCATTCCCTTGTTAAGCGAATGGGGAGCCAATCAGAGTGCAATTTCAGAATTAATACTGTCTTGCTGTATCACAGTCATCCACCAAATGGAATATGATGATAATTGAGTGTGGATTAATAAGATTTCTTTACAAATATTTAAGAACATTGTGACTGGAAGCTGCTATAAAAAACATGCTGGAGAGCCATGAGCAGTTACTTGAAGCAACAACAAAGATTTTTATAGTTTTATTAGTTTAAAATTAAACCTGTGTTATATCTAAATTAGCAAAATCCTTTAAAAGGAGGTTTGTAGGTGAAAAACTGGCATGGTACCTGATTTCTTTTTTCCCCTAGGATTTGATTACCAGTTAAGTTGATTTTCTGTTGTGGAGTTGTTTTTAAATCCTTTTTGTTTTTTAATTCAGCTTAAGTTCATACTTCAGTTCCTGCTCCTCCCTCTGTCTTGTCTTTCTGTGCTCTCCCAGAGTTGGTTCTTTCGGATCAGTTTTGATTGGTGTTCATTTCCTGTTTTATTCTGATAGCTGGTTTCCAGTTGTTTATAGCTTTGGGTTTTTTAAACTCCTGTCTGTTGTTTTGCATTTATTTGTGTCTTGTTCCCATTCTGCATGAGTCCTCTGTGTATAAACAGTTTTGTCTTTACGTCTTTCACTTAAAAGGATGACTGTTTTACCTCCTGTATCTCTCACATGGGTTTTCCATGTCCCCAGTTCAAGGTAAACCTTGTTTTCTTTTTCTTTTCTTTTTTTTACTCCAAGTTCTGATCTGCATTTGGGTCCATTTTAGGAAATGAAACGTTATACCTACCAAATTTGGAAAGAATTTGTAGTTATGCATATCAAAAATGAAGCTAACTTTGACAAGAACAAGCTAAAACATGCTTGTATATTTCATGTTACCCAACTTCTTTCAAGACTAAATAAAACAGGACATCGCAGCATATTGTAATTTGTGGGTGATGAGTGTGATTACATAAATAATATAAATTTGAATACAATGTTAATTTCATGAATTTAAAATAAGTTAACCGTTTTTTGTGCAGATTTCTTTTATAAATGTCCATACACTTGATTATCATTTAAATCTACCCTGGTAAAACAAAACCAAGAACAACAACAAAAAAACGCTCCCTCAGCAAGTCAAAGAAAAGTAATTTGTGAGAAAGATTGGGCGTGCTTTATAAAACTGCCCAAGCAGAGCTTATACAGAACATTTACTCGTCCTTTTAGTCACTTCATTAATAAAATTCAGTAGGTATTCAGGGTGAGAAAAATATTAAAATAGAACTGACTTTTTAACCATTTCCCCTCAAAGACTATTAAAAAGTATCTCAGAAACAATTTGTTATATTTAATGTCTGCCACAACCGGCATTAACTTTGTGAAATTTGCACTTAAAATTTGAAACGTGTCATAGGTCTGACGTCCAAGGTAAGGCATCCTAACTGAAAAAGAGAGTGTGAATGGCTCCTTTTCTGATGTGAGCGGAGTTTCCTGATTGGAGATGATCTATCATCCGTGTGAGACTGTGCAAGTCAGTGTGTGTGTGTGTGTGTGTGTGTGTGTGTGTGTGTGTGTGTGTGTGTGTGTGTGTGTGTGTGTGTGTGTGTGAGATTAGTGGAAAATCCAATATCACATGAATATCATGAGCTATGCATCTCTTTTTAGTTATACAAAACTGCATCAGTGGTCCAGTAAAAATATATCAGTATCACAACAGTTTTGCCCAGGTGTATCCCAACACCGTCTGGGGAGAGATTCATAGTAAAGTTAGACATAGACAGTATTCTTCACCAAACTATAATTTTAGTAGGATCAGGAGGCGCAACACTGATGTAACCATGCAACAAGGTCATTTTAAGGAGATTCATTCCACGCAATGAACGTGAACCTTCAAAATGTCACAGAGTGTTGATTCAAGAATATCTTTGTTCACCTTTTATAGTTCAGCAAAGCAACTCATTCATACCTGAAACACATCTATTATCTATCCTTAATGTATATGTGATAAGAGCTTGTTTTTCCTGTACTGCTCAATGCTGGTTAACAACTGTTTTTGCAGGAGTGAGTTTTAAACAGAACTCCTTATACCTGCACATTTCCCAAGTTACTACATAAAAAATTCCTTAGTGGGAGATCAGGTTGGGGCTTTTTTGTTTGTTTGTTTTAGTTTTACTTTGTGAATGCAGGAGGAATAATTCAAACTACTTTCATGCAATTGAAGGCCAGTGCAGCAAAACCTTGAACAAAGCTCAGGCTGGTCGTGTATACATGTAATTACCACCCAGGGATTGTGCTTAGTGGTTCTTGGCATCCAAAACACTGCCTGCCCCATGCTTTCTTAATCACTCTAATTACACTGCTGATTCTTTTTGCTTTTGATTACTTCCTGAGAAAAAGCCAGTGGGGAGCACACTAATTCATGCACAAGATTTAGGTAAAGCTTTGAAAACACATCCTAAAAAACTCTAATTGGAACCTCGTGGCCACAGCAGATAGGATCTATGTGCCTGTTGATGTGACAGTTTGATCAGAAGTTAGTAGTGTGTAGGATTCTTTAATTTAAGAATTAAATCCATTGCTTTATCAACATTTTGTTGCAACAGAGATACATTTTCTGAAAGGTGCTGGAAAGACAAACAGGTTTGTGTATTGCCCAAGGACACTAAAGCACATGGAGGGGCTAGATAATAAACCACTAGCCCTGGAAAACCCAGAATCACCTAAGCTATAGCCAACATATTCTCATATTCTCATAGTCTGATTTTCCTTAATCAAATAAAATGTGACCCTAAGTGGTCAAACTAAAGGAATGAATTAAAAGCCATTATCTCAGTTTCATTACACTTTTCTTCATTGCACTACTCTGGCAGTTGTATGGGTTTCAACACTGACATTCTCATTATTGTGTTAAACATGAATAATGTATGAGAACGTTAATATTCTAATTCACTGTGTGTTTAGTTTCTGTAACATCCTGCAGTGCAGCTTTCACTTATTGCGGCATCTTTTTCCTCACATTGTCTGAATTCATTTCCATTCTTCAATCTTCTGGAGGCCTATACATACATGTAATTCATGACAGTATTGACAACAATCTTGAATGCACTTCACCACCAAGAACTCCTTGTGTAAAACTTGGGTTTATTAAATGGATCATATAGCAGTGAGATATTCATACGGTGCTGTGCTGAATAAAATGGAGACAATTCCAATTCCAGTAGCCAGGTCCCACTCCCCAACAAAAACCACCATCATCACCACAACACTTTGGTTTGTCTGGCAATAGAGGCAATAAATAATATATTACAAGACATAATAATAAGTTAATCAGCGGGATAAAATATCCTCTTGCTTTCTTACAGGATAAAGAACTCATAGCAATAGATAACCGGACATCTGGCAAAGTGGAAAGCTATGTTGTCCATCGTTATAACAGGGGAGCACACTGCTCACTATGAGGCAATACTAGTGTGAGCCAAATCTTTTAATTAATTCTCAAATTTTCATCACACTGTGAAAGTGGTCTGTAGATTAGCAGACTGGATTATAAACAATGAAATTGTAATTTTTTTCAAATATACTGCACACCGTGGTCAAATTTCACTTTACGAGTGATGTTAACAGATGTTATGTTATGGGTTTGTGCTGGCTCTTTTTATTTCTTCTGGCTTTGTTACACATTTAGCGATTGGAGTTACACAAATCCCCTGATAAGTAGCAATTGAGGCTGCTTTATTTCTCAGCAGAGATTTATTTACTAAGTCGTTTGGGAAATTAAGTAAAAAGGGGGAAATGCCTGTTTTTGTTTGGTATGAAACTGAAGACTTTCTATGGAGAGTGGATTTCTGCTCTGCTGATAATGGCTTCCTCCTTGGAGAAAACACACAGTGTTGTGCCAAACCCAGCTCGGTAAATTAAGGGTTTCATATAGTGAAGTGTTATCCCTCTGTAATAGGAACAGAACCACTCCACCAGTCAATAATGAATGAAACTAATAATAATGTAACTACCTACATTATTCAAATGATCCCTCAGCAGACAGAACTGTGTGTAATGACGCTTTCTGTTTGACAGTATGAAACTGCAGCCGTTCATTCAGAAGACACACAAAATCCAGAGGTACATGACATGATTATGCATGCTTGTCGTGTCATTGGAAAATGACAAGGCCATAGTGCCTGCATGGCTTACACTTTCTTTTTTTTCTTTGAAAAATCTCACTCAGAATTTGAATTACCTCATTCTCAATGCCAATATACATTCATTTCTTATTCTAACTATATTATAGAGAGTTTTGTGGTTATTTTACAAATAAAAGAAAATTGCACAATCTTTTGAGCTGTTCACTAAAAAAAGTTGTTCACAAGTGATTAACTAGATAAACCTGGACTCTGGGAGTACTGTATATCACATTTGTTGGGAATGGGTGTACACTCTATGAAAAACATTCGAGACTATCTGAGACCATACCACGGCCGTGATTAGATATATTACAGCTATAGACTTGATAATGTTAATGATTACCATGGTGGTGCAAGAGATTACCCTGTAAGTAGGTGGTCAAAGAACAAAACAACAGACTAGTATTTACCAAGTACGAATGTATTTCCCTGGTGATACGTCTTTCCGATTCTGAGACCTTATCCTTCATTGAGGTAGTGTAATGATCTAGTACCTGCTCCATAACCTAGTTCTAATTGCCCCATTGGTGCAGTGTTTTATAATGGATGTCTCTTACAGGGAAATATTGGATAGTATGGCCTAATGACTCTGTGAACAATGTAGCAGTTAAAGTGCTCCAATTAGATATGGTCCCACCTGTGACTCTAAGGTCTCTGTGTTGCGGAGACCAAGACTTTGACACAGGTAAGTGGGCTGCTTAAGGAGAAGACAGATGACACAGCAGAAGCATCTCACAGGCTGACTGCATTATCCAGTTTACCCACCCACTCCCAACCAAGAGTAAGGCAACCAGCAGGGCAGATGGGACCAGAATTTGACTCATTTAAATAGGCCTTGGAGTTGCCAGTTGGCATTTAGCCTGTGAACTGAGGCAGAAAATAACACCGTGTACATAATGAAATAAGCCTTCATTTAATGAAAGATTCAGGCTCCATGTCCTTTAACTAAAAGTTTCCCACATGCCAGTGAGTGATGTGGTATACAATGAATATTACTCACTTGTCTCTCTTCTTTCTACCTGTCTTTCCTTTGGTTATATACTGTCTTACACAACACAACAGATTTGTTTCATAACATAGCAAGCTAATCAGTGCTGTTAACAAGACAGTTACACAATAACAGATGGGTAATTTACATGTAAGACACAATACAATGGGGCGTCATGTATGAAACATATGGGGCATACCATCTAATAACAGAGCAAAGATAGTGGAAGCATGACAAGTATAGCTTCAAAGCCAACAATGTGTATGCATCAGGAGACGGCTGGTAAACAAGATTTATACTGTGAACACTGAGGGGGCTGAAAACCCATCAAACCATAACTTATCATGCTCTTCTAATTAGCCTTTTCTACTGTGCATTTCAGTGCCCTTACCAGCAGACAGGAATTATAGCTTATTAATATTCTGCTATTACTTGCAATTCTCGCATAATTTTTCATAAGCATAATATGACTTAACAACAAACGATGTCAAGTCACAGCAGCACCGCCAGCAAGATTCCTTGTTATACTTAATAAACAGTTGCCTAAATAATGTTCAAGAACATAATGTAACAATCAAAGTCACACAAATTTATGGCAGCAAAGGCTTTGTGTTTCCATGTTGGGAACATGCAAAGTCAATTTGTATTTTCAAGTCCACCCTCAGGCGCAAAATGCCAAACTTAGCAGCTTTTCAAACCTCAGGAAGTTGCCTGTCATTACCTGTTGGTATCTCTTTTACACACAAATGTATTTTAAAAATGATGTAATCTTGTCATTTGTTTGGCATTTAAACTGTAAAAGCATATTTTTTTCTGGGGTGACTTACCCTCTGGTATTTCACTGGTTTAAAACTATAGAATGACTAATCCTGCATTATGCACTGCCCCCAAAATCATGTTGACCATGTTAGCCTATAGTAGATAAAATGACACGTAAGTAGTAAATTTATAGAACTAATTTTATTGTAGGTCTTTGGCCTTTATTGGAAAAGGGGACTCACTGCCGTATAAGAGACAGCTCACTTTTAGCATAGTGTAGGGCGGTTTGCCCTTTTCTTTCTGTGTAGACAGGTTAGGTGACTGACTTCACAACAAAAAATATAGAATACAAGAGAGAGGCAAACTCGGAAGCACTTTGCAACTCTGTGTTTTCAAGTGCTATACAAATAAAGTTATTATTATTATTAAATCAATATAGATGCATTATAATAAAGGGATCTATTTTTTTTTCTCTTTTTGTATATTGATTAAATCAAGTCAGAATAAAAAAAATAGCTTGAAGTGGCATCCACATGCAGACTGAAACTCACAATGTAAGTTTCTCCTCCTCTAGTGTTTATTCAGTCTTATCAAAGATTCCTATTACAGTGAATATTCCATGAAATTTCCCCAGTGCCTTACACAATACTGAAAAAACAAATGAGTTTGTATCACACAGCAGAAATGAGGATCTATAAACAAAGCAGAGAATTGTTATCTGAAATAAGACACTTTTTGACAAGATCACATCCTCAGTAGAGGTCAGATGTCTTGGGTCTGATGCGCTCCTCGGTGATTGGATTATTCTGCTATTCAAGCAGAAACGCTGCTTGACACACAAATGTAAAGTGAGAAAATCCAATGTGTAAGGCCAAATGAGATGCTAATAGAAAAGAAGAATTGCCAGAAGAAATTCAAAGGAGAGGCAACGCATATGATATTTTGAGACTGAGGGCAAGACTGATGTCTAATGCCATCTCAGCTTTACTGCTATAAGAGGAGGATGAGACTCAGAGAGAGAGATAATCACAGAGCGTGATCAGCTTTTATGTAGGCAATCATATCAACACTAATCCCTTCCTTGCCAAACAATTTCAGTGTTGGCATGCTTGTAGCTAGGCACCCAGCTGGCAGCAGCATTCACTGACCAGTGCAGTGTTATTTGATTGTCTTGCACAGTCTTTCCTTTTTGATAAAGCACACAGTTAGGGCTGGATCAGTTGGCCCTGAATCCTCCCTTAGTAACAATGCAATAGGTCTAGGCTACCGAGGGCTTCCCATGATGCACTGTGTTTCTTCTTCACTCATCTTTTTCACTCACTGTGTGTTTATACACCACTCTGCATTTAATCATTAATTATTGTTAACCTCTGGCTCTCTTCTACAGCATGTCGTTGCCCTGTCTCCCTCCCCTCACCCAGAACCGGGCACGGCAGATGGCCGCCCCTGTCTGTCTGAGGCGTTCTTCCTGTTAAAAGGGAATTTTTCCTTCCTTCTATCGCCAAAGTGCATGTTCACAGAGGGTCCTCTGATTGTTGGTTTCTCTTCTGTTTTCTCTGTATTATTTTGGTTCTTTACCTTACAATATAACACTCCTTGAGGCAATGGTTGTTGTGATTTGGCACTATATGAATTCAATTTAATTGAACTGAGTTTAACATTCTGCCACACAAACCTTATTAGACCAGGAAAAGGCAGCCCAACCAAAACTAGTGTAATCGTACCAGCAGATCAGCACTGAAGTCTACACCACGCAGTAGCCACCTTTAATTAGCCCATGTAAGCCGACCCATATTCGTTGCACGAAAAGCTGTTCCTCTCACTAAATTAGCCTGTCAGTCAAAGTACATTCCCAAGACTCTCCCATTTCCCTCTGCTGCTGATTAATGGCATAAAGTGAGTTTATCAATGTGCCATATGCGGAACACAATTCATTACCCTCATCTCCAGGATTCAGCAAAAAGCATGTCCTGCTTCACTAGGTGTGATCGTCCACAAGCACACACACAGTAATAGTGCTTGTTAGTATGCTAATGCAAATATCAGTTTAACACACACCTACAATTTTCCAAGGAGCATGTCATGAGACAAGCAAGTATCCCCTCCAGGATGACATGCATCATGGGAGAGGGAGACCAGGAAGGCTAGCTATTAATCAAATCATCCACAGCTAACAAGCCAAGCTTATTTTTCTTGCTGCACCCGGGGATTCACAGCTGGTACATATGCAATAAACCCCAGGGTGACTTCACACAAAATGGAGGCTATACTTGTTCACCAATCTGATTATTTTACTGGCTTCAAGACACTTTATCAGTGATGATTCATACAAAGCTTACATAATGATTGCTCTTTTGATCGTTGCAGTAAATGAGATTCTTTGGTGGTAACTAATGTCCAAGATTTTCTTTTTTAAATACATATTTTATGAAAAAATAAACATTCAGGAAAACAAGTATTCTTAAATTCTCAGTCAAATGTCAGCTCTAATTACACAACATGTTCCAATATTTTAGCAAATAAATGTTTTAAACATTTAATTTAGAATTGCGCAGTCTATCTGAAACTCTGACCTTTGTAAACAATGTAAAATTTCATGTAAACTCTACAGACAATTTCCATTTGTTTAATTCACATGAATTTATTACACTTAAATTAACTTGGGCAGCTGTGTGCGCTCTATACATAACCACAAAGGATAGAGACCCTTGCCCCTTGCACTGTAAAATCTAGTGTTGCTATAAGTAACATCACTTTATCTGGTAAACCAAGGCTTCGGTGACTCCTAAGTAGCTGGTGCTGCCTTTTATCCTTGTGTCTCTAACTTTATCTTGGCAGATGTATGATGTCGTCTGAAGCCAGAGCTCCCAGTGAGACCTTAGAGACAGCATGAACAGAGAGTTGCTCCATAGTAAAGAGATGCAACAAGTTCAAAGGAGAAGCCTGTAGTTCAGAGAGTATGTGTGAAGTAGTTACCTTAAGGTGCTGGAAAAGCCTAGACTTTGCTTTATTTGTGGCATATATATTCTCACTATAAGCTAATTTGGCTCTATGATGGAACATATTACACTGCCTTAGCAATTCCTTAAATCCCAGCGCAAACTGAGAACATTTTCTTCATGAAGGGTATATGTAAGCTATTTAGCAACCACCATGGACAGGTATCAGGACCATTGCTGATGTACCTTTTGCTTCTAGTAATGTTGCTCTTAAATCATGGCTTTTATCTTATTAAACACTATCTAGTAGTTTTCTAAAAAGTAGATCACATTAGAGAATAGGTGTGCAATAATCATATTAAGGCAGGTAGTTAAAATTACTTTAAGATGACATTAACTTTTAAAGACATTTGTAATGTCTTGTTGAGCTAGTCTTATGAGCAACCCTGCTAACAATAACAAGCTTACAGTGTAACCAAACATGACCATTTGTTTAAAATAGTTAGTGTAATAGTGTATGAGACCAGTGTCCTGAATTGTAATAAACAAATTTCCTATAAATATTGCACGCTATAATGTATGCTTTATTTGCCCATGAATCATTAAACCTTAATATTGCTGTGATAACATCAGCCTGTTACCCCCTCTACTCTAAATGTCCCCTCTGCTAACCTATCAGCACCGAGAGAGTTTCTATGGTTACAACGACTGTCTATGTCCACATGTGCACCTGCATCTCTGCAGCATCTCCTCAAACTGCAAAACTGAGGTGTGAGCACAAAATGCTTTTTGTAAAATGTGAGTAATAGGCTCAGGAGGGACAATTTTGGCTCTATAAAGGTTATTGTATGATTTGTAAACGAGAGTGAGTGACTTCAGAGAACAGATACACCTTCATCTTGTATTGTATTTGTATTTATTTATTTATTGTCATTGTCAAGAACAATGAAATTGCGTTTGGGGCTTCCATACAACCCAAAAAAAAGAAGAAAATAATAAATACCCCTTAAAACCCAAGTGTACATATTTAACCCAGTGTGACTCCAATGCAATAAGACAATCCTTAGCAATAATGTTCGTAGAAATTCAGACAAAGACCTGAGAAACATGACAAAATACAACAATGCAACCCATTCAATATTATTGTACTGTGAGATATGATATCAGATATGATAGTTATCTATTTAAGAAAGAGGGGGGGGCAGGAGGGGGAAGAGAATAAAGATATGATGCACCAATGCAGACCAGTTCATTGCTATTAAGAAGTTGGATATGGTTATTGTCCGTGAGAGGGGGGCAGAGAGTTCAGGAGCCTCACAGCCTGTGGATACAGGCTGTTGGCCAGTCTGGATGTTCTGGCCTGTATAGACCTGTACCTTCTCCCTGAGGGCAGCAGATGGAAAAGGTGGCGCGCAGGGTGATGTTGGTCCCGCAGGATACTGTGCACCCTCCTCAGACAGCGAGTGGGGAAGATATTACTGATCTCTGGCAGACTTGTTCCAATAATTCTGCCAGCTTCTTTCACCACCCGCTGGAGTGCTTGCTGATCGGCCTTGGTGCAGCTGGGGAACCACACTAGAAATCCATACGTCAGAACGCTGCTGATGGCACAGTTGTAGAAGTTCAACATCAGAGATCTGGGAATGTGTGCGCTCCGCAGTCTCCTCAGGTAGTAGAGGCGCTGTTGGGCCTTCCGTACAACTGAGGTGATATGGTTGCCCCAGGACAGGTCCTCGGTCACAGTTACCCCCAAGAATTTAAAACTGCTCACCCTCTCCACCGCCTCACTGCCAATGAAGAGAGGCAGATGGTTGTTATGACCCCTCTTCCGGAAATCTACAATGATCTCCTTGGTCTTTTTGGTGTTTAAGACCAAGTTATTGTCGTGGCACCATGACTCTAGTTGTTGCACCTCTGTCCTATAGTTTGTCTCATCATTGTTGGACTAGCTGTAACAATGATGCTAACCTTACAAATCTGTTCCAGTTCCTGACTAGATTAACTTTATTTAGGCTGCTTTGCTTTTAAATAAATTCTGAAAATGTTTGACATTAATGACCCTCTGTGCTTTTTGCATGATGCAAGCATTGAATAACTTCAGAAGACTGTGCAGTGTAGATGGGTTTTTACATTTGCACACAGGAAAAAAAGTACAATGCAATTTAAGCTTTGTTGGAGTTGCTTTGCTCAGCTTCTGACCACAGTTGAAAAATTCTTCCTTATTTAAGGAAATGCTTGAATGTAAAATGGCAATTTGCTAGAGTCACGTGAATTGTACAAGTAAGAGACATAATATCTGATATTTATTAGAATTTGCTTTCAAATAACAGAATCAAACTGAAGATAAACACACAATGTGCAAACAGAATTCTTGTTGTTTTCAATAGTACAGTTGTTATAGAAAGAATTTAACCACATGGATTTACATAAATGTACTTTTGATAAGCATTGGCCTTGAAAATATACAGAGTAGCCAATGCAGCCCAATTAAACACCATCAAGGAGGCATGTTTTACAATACATGACCCTTATTAGTAAAACCAATTCATTTACTTTAGTGAGAAACACAAATTGGAAAACCACATGGGAAATCATATCAAATCACAGTTTTGTCTATAGACTAATAGAAGTGTATGTTGGAATATTGGTTCGATTACATCATGGAATTACAGATTGTGATTGCTTGTGAATAAAGAGTCGACAGCAATTGCTTCTTATTTAATTTGCATGTCAAATGACTCAGGAGTGAACCCCCCACACCACCCCTGCCTTCTCATTTACTAGTCTATTACTGTAACCGCTATTGAGTAGATTGACACACATCTACGCTCACCATGTCTGTGTGTATTGTTACTATAATGCAGCAATGAAAGATTCTCAGTATAACATAATTACTTACAAAGCCTTTCACTATTGTGGGAAAGTAGTTTCTATTCAATCACAGTGATGAAATAAAGCGCTGATTTAATGAGTTATAAGATGAATATTAGAAGGGTTAAAGATATCTCAGTGGTTACAAAGTTTTTGCGTTTGTGTTGTTTTTAAATGCAGCTTATTCTTTAGCTGTTCTGTTATTGTGTATGTGCCTATATTTGAGTTTTGAGTTCAAGAGGATGGCTTTTTAAATGTTTTTGATGTGTTTTTTGGACATAAAAGTATGTATGGCTGTGCAGTACTGTATGTGTAGTTACTTGCTGTCTGTGTTTTCTGTTAACTTGCAAATCAATTTACTGCTGCTTTTATAGTGATGAAATGCGAAGCCTGAAAGAGGCAGTGAGAGAACATGATGGTGATGAATTTAATATCAGAGTTTAGCGCCGGGCGGAATAAACATGAAGCACATTATCTCATGATGAAGATGTTAGCCGGACTGACCGTGAATACTGAAAGCTTTTTTAAGTAGAGGTTTTGAGAACTGCCTGGTGATTGTGTTGCAAATCGAGAGGAGGCAGCAGGGGTGCAAACCGCTGGGAGGATAATAGACTGTTGTTTAAAGGGTCAGAGAAAACTAACTATACAAACACAGCTTCTATATTACCACTTACTCTTTTTCAATTCGACTCAAGAGGTAAAAAAAAAAAACGTTTCCTATTTTAATTTTTATTTTATTTGTTAGCTTTGTAAATGCTGGGCAGCATTCCATCTGGAAAGTAATTATGCAGGGATGAGTGTCAAGTATAACTCGTATGATGTTGGTGTGAGAGGAGCACTGGGAAAGGTCGCTGATTTATCAAACTCTAAGTGATGTGCTTAGAATGTGTCCATGTCTCCATGTTAAAACTATGTCCCTGCTACCCTTGGTACCTGGTTCATATTTAAAGATCCAGCATTGATTTCAACTATAATCTATTCTACTCACCACTATTTTAATCCTGCAACAGAAAAAGATCTGTCAGTCCGTTTGTCTCAGTGACACGTGTAGCAGACCTTGAAGTCATTATCCAGTTTCGGTATTAAAAAGTCCCCTGAGTTGGGACACTGTGTTACAGAGATCGCACCTCAGCGCTTATAAGGTTTGTATCAACCACAAATACACATGAATGGTGCCTGCAGAGCCAACAAGCTGCAAAAGGTTTTATAGCTACTACTGGCAGCCCCATTAAAATAACACTCTGAACTTGGCTATAACTCACACTCCTGCACATCTCTACATTGACCCATTGCTGCATAGATTGGACGTTTCTGTCAAAAGGTCTGCTGTCACTATAGGGGAGGTTTATGAGGCATAGCCAGAAGCCACGTTTATTTTATGACAAGTTTTTCAACTGGAAAAAAGAAGAAGCAGCAATATCATCAATTCCACCACATAGCCATGAAATATTCCTTTGTATGTTTGTTGCCATAATTTTTTGTGCGCGTGTGTGTTATTAAAGTTCTCGTTTATAGTTCAGCGTTGTTTGTTCAATGCAGCTCATTTAATTCAGGCAAACCGTCTTATGGTCTGCTGGACCTTAATGCACCTCTAGCCTCCTACACTTTCACTGAAGCTCTGTATCATGCTGCTGTACTTGTGTGCCGTTCTTTATATTTATTTATTTTCCCACACTGCTTCTTATGTTGTGCAGCCTGCCGGTCTACTGAAAACACTTTTTTAGACAGAATATATGACTACTACTTGAAAGAGTGACAATTTATCCTTGTACCTTCTTATTTTGCCTGGTGTGAAAGGTGTCAGAATTCTCAGATGGTGATTTATTAAGTACAAAATTCAAGCGATCTCTCCTGAGAGATAGCAGCATACAGTAATAGTTTCAATAAGACCAATATGCCAGGGCACTGCTGCACATAAGGTACCCTTAATTAAATCACTACACTATTGAGATTTGTTGTCTTGACACAGTTACTCAGATTACTATTTTTTGCAAGCCCAACACATGCACAAAATAATTGATGTGAAGTTATACAGGTTTGCTTCAAAATTTAATCTTCGGGATTTCGATCTGTTCAACAGCAAGGAGGTAGCATCTTAGTAACCCCAAAATGTTGATTTGGTGTCTAAGTACACGGCAGATCAAGGTTTCTCTCAGCGTTATGTCTGCTCTATAAACAAGTAGACTTTCTATTAAACTGAGTATCAACCTTGAATGTGTGCAGAGGCCATCTTGTCATCAGTGAAAGAATTCAGACCATGCTCACTTAGATTTTTATTTATCAGTAAAGCCTGTCTTATATATGGAGAGAACACAGACAAGACATGCATACTCTTTCGTTAAAAAAAAAAGGGTCCTTTTCAGAGACAATCTTCCGCTACCTATAATGGCAGCTAGCCAGCAACATGACATATGACTTGTTGTTAAAGAAAAACATGTAATAGTTCAAAGGTTGCTTTTATTTTGAGTCTCATTTTCAACAGCCACATTAATATTTGAATGAATTTACTTTTTAATTTACTTTATCTTTAACTCACATTACTCAAAGCATATTAGAGGTGTCTCCAATCACCATTATTAATCATAATCATAAATAGACACCCAGTTCTGTTGGATTGGGCATCTTTTAATGTCTGTTTATAAGAGGGGACACCTGCAGTCAGCTGAGACTGAAGAAGTCACTTGGATGAGTGACGAAACGTTTCCAGATGTCCAGATGAACAGAATCAACTTTTGGAGATTTAATGTTGTTTCCCATTTATACCTGCTATTTACATGTGATTTATGTCTGTGTATGGTGCATGGATGATGACATCCAATCTGCAGGATTTAGCAAGATTCTATTCATCTTATCATATTGTGACCTTTAGACTCTTTGGGTGGGCTTTCTTTCTTGAAAATGTGGCCATAGAGTAAAGAAATTTATGTGGGCTTATATGGTCCATTTCTCTTAAGGTTACAGTGGGGCAAAAAAGTATTTAGTCAGCCACCGATTGTGCAAGTTCCCCCACCTAAAATGATGACAGAGGTCAGTAATTTGCACCAGAGGTACACTTCAACTGTGAGAGACAGAATGTGAAAAAAAAATCCATGAATCCACATGGTAGGATTTGTAAAGAATTTATTCGTAAATCAGGGTGGAAAATAAGTATTTGGTCAATAACAAAAATACAACTCAATGCTTTGTAACATAACCTTTGTTGGCAATAACAGAGGTCAAACGTTTACTATAGGTCTTTACCAGGTTTGCACACACAGTAGCTGGTATTTTGGCCCATTCCTCCATGCAGATCTTCTCGAGAGCAGTGATGTTTTGGGGCTGTCGCCGAGCAACACGGACTTTCAACTCCCGCCACAGATTTTCTATGGGGTTGAGGTCTGGAGACTGGCTAGGCCACTCCAGGACTTTCAAATGCTTCTTACGGAGCCACTCCTTTGTTGCCCGGGCGGTGTGTTTTGGATCATTGTCATGTTGGAAGACCCAGCCGTGTTTCCTCTTCAAAGTTCTCACTGATGGAAGGAGGTTTTGGCTCAGAATCTCACGATACATGGCCCCATTCATTCTGTCCTTAACACGGATCAGTCGTCCTGTCCCCTTGGCAGAAAAACAGCCCCATAGCATGATGTTTCCACCCCCATGCTTCACAGTAGGTATGGTGTTCTTGGGATGCAACTCAGTATTCTTCTTCCTCCAAACACGACGAGTTGAGTTTATACCAAAAAGTTCTACTTTGGTTTCATCTGACCACATGACATTCTCCCAATCCTCTGCTGTATCATCCATGTGCTCCCTGGCAAACTTCAGACGGGCCTGGACATGCACTGGCTTCAGCAGCGGAACACGTCTGGCACTGCGGGATTTGATTCCCTGCCGTTTTAGTGTGTTACTGATGGTGACCTTTGTTACTTTGGTCCCAGCTCTCTGCAGGTCATTCACCAGGTCCCCCCGTGTGGTTCTGGGATCTTTGCTCACCGTTCTCATGATCATTTTGACCCCACGGGATGAGATCTTGCGTGGAGCCCCAGATCGTGGGAGATTATCAGTGGTCTTGTATGTCTTCCATTTTCTGATGATTGCTCCCACAGTTGATTTTTTCACACCAAGCTGCTTGCCTATTGTAGATTCACTCTTCCCAGTCTGGTGCAGGTCTACAATACTTTTCCTGGTGTCCTTCGAGAGCTCTTTGGTCTTGGCCATGGCGGAGTTTGGAGTCTGACTGTTTGAGGCTGTGGACAGGTGTCTTTTATACAGATGATGAGTTCAAACAGGTGCCATTCATACAGGTAACGAGTGGGGGACAGAAAAGCGTCTTACAGAAGACGTTACAGGTCTGTGAGAGCCAGAGATTTTCCATGTTTGAGGTGACCAAATACTTATTTGCCACCCTGATTTACGGATAAATTCTTTACAAATCCTACCATGTGAATTCATGGATTTTTTTTTCACATTCTGTCTCTCACAGTTGAAGTGTACCTCTGGTGCAAATTACTGACCTCTGTCATCATTTTAAGTGGGGGAACTTGCACAATCGGTGGCTGACTAAATACTTTTTTGCCCCACTGTATGTTGTGTTTTGTCCCATTCGTGTTATTTTTTTCTTTTCCTTATCTGACAAAATCTCCAGATCCAAGTTGCCTCTTAATGCCAACTGCAAATAGATGCTTTTAACTAAACAAGTCAATTCAGTTAATATCCACTGAATGTGTTTTTACTCTGATTACTTTACTGTTTCTCCTAGTAATTGCAAAGGATTGTAGATACCAAGATTCGTAGCTTTGTTGTCATTGATCTACAATCACAGCAGTTTCTTGCATAGCGTGGAGGCTAAAATAAGACATTAGAAGCCTGGCAGGTGTATTAAAGTCCATTAGGCAGATTTATTGTTCTTTCTAAGAATGCTTATTTGAACCAAACATCCATTTCACATTTCCAATGAGTCATGCTCGATTAAATTCAATGTGACCGAGGAGGGTGTTATTAAGCTGAGCGGGTATGTGAATTAATTAAAGTCCTACTTTTTAATTCAATATAAATGTCAAGCTCTTTGTGTGGCAGGATATTGAAATCAATCAAGCTTTAATATAACGAGATTCTCTCCCTGTGACAGGGATCCACACGTCTATGTCACATGTTGGCGGCTCATGTATCGTTGTGGGAGGAGGTCTGAAGACTCAGACTGTCTGTCCTCTGATCTAGAACTGTGTTTCCATGTTTTTGACACCAGAGCAGAAGCGTGGCATTGGAAAATAGCTCCTTCTTAAGAACAGTGAATCACAGCTGGAAAACCAGATTTGTTGTGGCTACTTAACACTATGTTGTCATTGTTGCTAGGAATATATTGCCTTTAGCATTTTGTCACAACCAACAGAAATTCATTGGCCTGAAAGTGACAGCTAATCCTCAGTTTTATATGTCCCTTTGTGGCAACTTTATAGGGTCTATAGCAAAGAAAGGGATTCACTAAGGAAAACAAACTCCCATGTACCAAACATCCAGTTTCTTGTTTTCCGTGAACCCAACTATAAAATATAATCTCCTTATACTACCACTCACCACGTAGCAGTAATTTCATGTGCATGCAGATGAGGTTTGAAATTGAGTGCATAAAATTGCTTCCATATGCATGACACTGACATCCAACACTGTGTCTGTCATGTTAGTAGGGTCATTATTTATATATGCAGCTGCCTGCAATAATGCACAAAAAGAGAAATTAGGGGGAAAAAAGGTTAAAAAGGTTAAAAATTGCATTTGATTCCTCCCTGTAAATAAACACAGGACTACCACCAGGATATCTAACCTGAAAATCTGTATTGCCCTGGTGTTTTTACAGGTATTTAACTTCGTTCAGGATTAAGGAGGAAGTAGCAGGAATAAAATGTGATTTTATCAGTTTTCTTTAGTGCATAGGGAACGTAACAAAATTAATCTATGAAAAACATTTCAAGCTGTATCAGCGGTAATTCAATTCAATTCAATTCAATTTTATTTATATAGCGGCAAATCACAACAAAAGTCGCCTCAAGGCGCTTCATAGATACAGAGAAAAACCCAACAATCATATGACCCCCTATGAGCAAGCACTTTGGCGACAGTAGGAAGGAAAAACTCCCTTTTAACAGGAAGAAACCTCCAGCAGAACCAGGCTCAGGGAGGGGTGGCCATCTGCTGCAACCGGTTGGGGTGAGAGAAGGAAGACAGGATAAAAGACATGCTGTGGAAGAGAGACAGAGGTTAATAACAGATATGATTCAATGCAGAGAGGTCTATTAATACATGGTGTCACTATGACAAAATCTTGGAACTGATTTGTACCTAATGGCAATTAAAATGTACACAGGCCAACCACCAAGTCACAATATCCAAGCTGCCTATCTGCATGGCCCTGGTGTTTCTTTGGGTATTTAACAGCTTCATTCAACAGTAACGACCCAACAAATCCCAGTTGTGATTTTATCAATTTTCATTAGTGCACACGGAATGTACTCAGATGAAAAACCAGAGGTGATATCATGCTGTATCAGCGGTAATAATGTCAGTAAAAGTGAAATGTATACATAATAATGACTGTCTTTTAATCATCTCTACCTCTAGCCAAATCATTATCACTTGGTCCAGTTGAAAAGTTGCAGGTAGTAATCATAAACCAATTTATATTCTAATGAGCATGACATTAGATGGAAGTGTTGAAAGGACTGTACTCAACGATGCTAAGCAAAAGAAAGTTCTGAGCCCCATTAAAGGAAGTAGAAAACCAGCTGACTATGATTTGTGGTAATTGGCAAGGCGTTTTGCTTGAGTGCACATACACAGCACATTCAGTCACACTGTGTGGCTTCAATTCAAAAAGCAGCAAAAAGCATAATTATGTTTATTACTTTTCCCCACACAAAGTGAGTGCAATCGATCCCTACTGGATGGTTTCAGTCTCTCACAAGATATGACACTGGGTAATATAACACCTAATTATTTTTGCTGACTGATCTGGAGCATGGCAACATTCACGTAATGAGCTGCACTTCTGCCCTTCCCAGCTGATTTGTTCCCCACAAGTTACAGCAGATTGGTTAAAATAGGGGCTTATGTGAATTTAAATCCCCTGGCAAAAAATAAATAAAGTGCAGCACTCAAGGCAATAAGAGTCATTTGTGAACCAATTTTTTAAAGTGGATATTCCAAAAAGATGTTTTGATATAAAAGGTTAATATTCTAAGTTGTGATCATATAAAATAATAGATTTCCCTAAAATTAGATTAGTTTCAAAGGTTGAATAAATATGAACCATAACTGTCAATAAATTCCCCAACACAACAGAATTTGTATAATGTCAATGATTTGCCCAAAAAAAAATACTACCAAAGGGAATATGGTTGAAACACTATATAAATACCAAGCCATAACTGGTTGTAGTAATAAATACAAATTCAGCACTGTAGATGGACAGATGTTGACTTGACATGCTCAAGTCCAAAGAGTTAAACAAAGAGTAATACACAAGCACTAGGAAACCACAAAGGGGCACATAAGGAAACAAGACAGCAAAATAACATGGCAGAGAGAAAGCTGATAAACAATCTGAGGAAGGGCAGATGTAGAACAAGACACAGGTGAGCATAATCACACAGGTGAAGATAATAACTTACAAAAAAGGAAGTAATAAAAGAAAAGACAAAGTAAAACTGAAAATAATCCATTCATCCACCCACCCATCTATTCATTCATCCATCGATGTTTATTTTAATTCTTTTTTTCCACACTTTGTGTAATACTTCAGTTTGTGGTGCTTGCACAGTCAAGTCACAGTGGCAACACTTTACACCAACTACACGTTCAAATTCCTCCTAGGGGATCGCCCCACCCAAAAAACTCACCTTAAGTTCCACTCCTCAGTCTGGCTCCACGAGAGGGCCCCAGTTTCCCACTTCTGAACTAGGTTACAGAGTTCTGAAATTTCTGCTCCATTGGGATTTTTCCAAATCACTCATTGTACCTTCCATCCACTGGGACCAGTTTGCCATGGGAGACCCTACCAGAGGCTATTTCCCAGGACAACAGAGATCACAGGAATAAACCATGTGCGCGTGTCTGTCCGTCTGTCTGTTGGGGCCAAAGGTTTACCACTTCTTAAACTTCATTACAAGAATCCACTTCCTCCAACAACCAATTTTCTTTTTTTGCACACTAAACTGAAAGTGCCAGACTAATTGTGCTGAGCATAGACTGCAAATATATCGGCTCTAATTAATTAACAGTATGCTGCCTTCAGTGCCTGTGAGAAATATCAGAATTAGCTGAAATTTGTTAGTGGGGATCGTGAGAACTACAATGTGTCAACAATATAAATAACACAGAATGGGAATGGTCACATTTTATGTGATTCTCAGCCTGTTGAGATATTCATAGGCAGAAAATGTGCAAACTTTGAACTGAAGATGAAAATGTGATGTTTGTAATATATCAAATTAACGATATTAGAAATTAAGTGATTGCCACAAAACATTTTATTAACATAAAAAATCACTTAAAATGTATTTTTTGAGGCTATGAAACCTATTTGTTCCAGGTGGATTCTCTTTTTTCCTCCTTTCACATTTACTGCTACACCTTTGAACAGAAGAATTAGTGCTACATAAAGGCACTAGCTGTACTTCAAACGAGTCATGTGTCAGAGAGCTGGAGGATCAATGAACCTAAGCCTTAATCCATTTTCTTTGTTAAACATGAACATTACCGTGCTAGTCTGCTTTTTGAGGTCAAAATTAGCTATACAAAAAAATCTATAACCATGTAGAATTTTAGCATTTTAATAATTATAGCGCATCATCCTCCCATTAAACCGGAGTACACCACTATAGGCTATTATGCAAATTTTCACTGCAGTGTACAGGTGGGAATTTGCACTGCTGCATAACATTTATTATATGATGGACACCTTTATTCCAAATGCCTCAGAGTAATATTACTGCAAACCATTCAGCTATACAGGTTTTGCATTTCAATTTAGCGTACTGCTCTGTGATTGACAGCTTATCTGAACAGATCTGAATTGTCAGTCCCACCTGCACTATTCCCAATAGTTCAAGGCAAACATTAATAGGTATTTGCAAATGGTTTTTGAGCTAGCTCTGATCTGTTTATTCAAGTCTAGAAATCCATTGCTAATATCTGTGTAATTAAATATTTAAGACAAACTCCCATTAACTGAGGTAATTACTGAAGATAGATGGTTGGCTCTGTTTCATTACTGGTTCAGAAGATAATTATATTTGCTATCAAAAGCAGCTATATGTAATTCTCAGTGTAAAGGCCTGGTCAGTCAAAATCAGATGTTTTTCTCTGGCATCACGACATATTTAAAATGCAGACTGCTCCTATTCATTACATTTAAAAAATCATTTTGTCAAAGCGTGCAATGTTTTTAACCTTACATGCTAAAATCAAAGGGCAAGCTGTGACCAGGCAAATTTGAATGCATTATGCACTCGTGTGACCGTGATAGTTATAAACATCAGCTTTTGAAAAAGCAACAGTAATGCGCAGAAAAGAACCCAAGGTATTTTCCATCAGTTTTAATTAAAACCATAAGACAATGTGGTTCCCATAAAACACACGTTTTTGTCTTTGAGCGTGGTTTTTTGTTTCTGGAAATCATCGCTGCATAATCACAACAAAAAGCGTAATAGTTTTGTTTAAGAGATGCTAATAGATTAAATTAATTATAGGAACATTCACTACCATTTGCACAATGTTTTAGGGAAGAATATGTATGATATGCGGGTTTATAGTGCAGCCACCAGTGATTTTCTTAATTTCAACAAACCAGACCATGTTAAATGTAGATTAATTGGAATTAAGGTGAACACTTAATTCATTATAATATAATTTTCCTAATGTTTTATTTAAGGGCCCTGTATAATTTATTAGATCCCCCACAACTTATTATGAAACAGGAATGCAGGGCATGAAACCTAAAAAGGAGACAGGTATGAAACGTGTTCAAAACCAATGGCTTGGATTCAGTTCTTACATTTTGAACTCAAAAATTCATTCTTTATTCCATCCTTTTTGCATAATTAAAATGAGCAATTCAACAAATGTAAGTGTACCTTATTTCACCTCATCTGATGATACAAACCACCCCACACTGTTCCACACATTGATTTTGGTCGATTTTGCCTTGGGAAAGGCCTCAAAGCCAAGCTGTATTTGCTGGCAGAGGCTAGAGTCCAAGGGCAGTCCTCACTGAGGCCCCAGGGATGATGGCTAGGGGCAGGAGCAGGAAGACACAGGCCGATAAAAGACCGCAGGGTATGGGTCTTGCATTAATTAGAAAGTAGGGGGTTGAGAAATAGCTATTAGGAAGGAAAACGAGTCTGCAGGGATTGTCTTGAGATTCTCTTGAATCGACCCTGGAGATTTCTCTGTTTCATGGTGAGTGAGGTTAAGTTGCTCTTTGCCTTTTGCTGTGTCTGGCTTCTTGACACAGAGTAATGTGCATAATGTGATGTAAAAGCAGAAGAATGTGGTAATGCATATAATGAAGCAGAACAGCAACACGGCAGCACTTCACACTGTATTTTATATATAACAATGACTTGGAAAATTATCGTCATTTTTAAATTTGGGGGGAAATTTGCAATAATGACTTCGTAAAGAAATAAATCCTCAAGTACTTGTTCTGTATGTTTCTTTTTTCCTTCATCTGTTTGGCAGATATTTAAAATATAACATGAACATTCTTATATCTGTTCATGCTGTAGTAACAGCAGAGGGACAAAGTTGATGAGCCATACCATGAAGTTGGGAAAGTGTTGTTGAAGCTGGGTTAAGACAAAAGGTGACAGTAAGTGAGCAGCAGTATGGCTTCATGACAAAAGAGCACTACAGATGTGGTGATTGCTTTGAGTTTTGATGGAGACGTAGAGAGAACGTCAGAAGGAGCTTCACTGTGTTTTTGTGGATCTAGGGAAATGATATGATGTAGTGCCATGAGAGGAACTGTGGTACTGCACAGGAGTCAGGAGTGGCAGAGAAGTCTCCATGGATTATAATGTTTGCGGACAACAATGTGATCTGCAGAATGAGTAGGGAGCAGGTGGAAGAGAGCCTGGAGAGGCATGTTCTGGAGAGAAGAGGAATGAAAGTCAGTGGAAGCAAGAAAGAATGTATGTGTCTGGATGAGAGCGAGACAGGTCTAACAGTGAAGCTGCAAAGAGCAGGGGTAGTGAAGGTAGCTGAGTTTAAATACCTGGGGTTAACCATTCAAAGCAACAGTACACAGGAGAGGTGAAGAATGCATGAACGTTAGAGTGGATGGAGATGAGTGTCAGGGGTGATTAGCAGGATAGCGGCTAGAGTGAAAGGGAGTGTTTATAAGACAGTAGTGAGACCTGTTATGATATTGATGATGACAGAGCTGGGAGTGGCAGTGCTGATGCTAAGATTTTCATTGGGAGAGAGAAGGAGGGACATGACTAGAAATGAGGATAGTGAGGGAGTGGCTCGGGTTGAGCGGTTTTAAGTAGAGATGGCACGATACCACTTTTTTATGTCCGATACCGATATCATAAATTTGGATATCTGCCGATACCGATATAAATCCGATATAGTGTGTTTTTTAATCAATAAAACTGCTTTTTTAATATCTTGCTGCTTTTTGTATAAGTTCATACTCAAGTTAAAAAACAAACAAACACTAAAGCTATTCTGTTATACCTGTATGCAAAAATTCACTGCACCCAAAATATTTCATAGTTCAGCAATGCTGATCAATCTAACAAACTTAAACCTTCTCCATCCTCCCTATTCTGGTATTTTAAAGAGTAAGCAACCTAACTAATAGGGTTGCAAACTCCCAGCAAAAAAAAAAGAAAAAAAGAAAAAAAGGGAACCACCCTCCACCTCATGATGCTTAATTGACATAATCAACTTTAATTTGATGCAGTGTGAAAAAAAATTAAATCGATTATTTTTCAAGAATATTTAAATAGATTCAACATCTTTCTTCAACAGAATTGCAGACTGCACAGATGGTACCTTCCCAAAGGAAAAAGTACTATAGCTTACTAGGGTATATTAGACTTAATAGTTAATATATACAGTAATGGACTTCTATACATTTTACATCAGATTAAAACTTTGGGTGTAAGATTCAGATAATTATTTATTAAAAGCTAGACATTTTAAATGAGAATAAGAAAGAAAAGTATGTCTTTGTGCTCCCTTTTTCCTATCGGCCCCCCTGGCCAAACTTTGCTAGATCCGCCCCTGCACAGTTACCAGCTGTCAGCTATGTAGAAAGGGATCCTGGTCTTGAAAGTAATATTAAATAAATTCTAACAATACATCATCAAGCTTAAACTTGCTGCTGTTGTTCAGCCGCTGGTTTCCTCTTTCTGGCGCGAAGTGGGCAATAAAAAAAGAAGAGAGACGACTCCCGACAGAAAAGCCGATCAGCTGATTATTGATCAGAAAAGAGGCAGTCGCGCCATATATCGGTTGTTAAGCTTAACGAGGGAATGTTTTACAAACATTCAGAGATGAACTTACACACTTGCTTTACTTCTCTCTGGGATAACTTCCTCGGAGATAAAATGCTGGTTTGGTAGCGAGGCTACAAATACACACAGCTGCTCTATCACCTGATGCATACTGCTCCAACATGCTAAGGTTATAAGCAGAGTTACGCCATGTCGCAAGTTTTGTGAGGTGCTTTTTTGATATTTAATGGATCGGATTACATTTTTTTAATTCTCTCCCACATCCAATCCAGGAATTTACGTCAGTATCGGACCGATACTGATACAGTCTCGGTCGTTGTGTCCTTGGGCAAGACACTTCACCCGTTGCCTACTGGTGGTGGTCAGAGGGCCCGGTGGCGCCAGTGTCCGGCAGCCTCGCGTCTGTCAGTGCGCCCCAGGGTGGCTGTGGTTACAATGTAGCTTGCCATCACCAGTGTGTGAATGGGTGGATGACTGGATATTTAAAGCGCTTTGGGGTCCTTGGGGACTAGTAAAGCGCTATATAAATACAGGCCATTTACCATTTACATAAAATCCATCTCTAGTTTTAAGACAAAGTTAGAGATGCAGGGTTGAGATGGGCTGGACATTTACAGAGGTGGGATTGTCAGAGATCGCAAAGGTTTAAACATTCTATACTTATACAGATACTGGTGTTGAAACATATTCAAGTAAAAGCTGAAACACTGATTCAACTTCTTTACTCAAGTTAAAGTGAAAAAATATAGGCTGTAAAATGTACTCAAAGTAAGAAAGTAAAAAAGTAGCACTTTGTTGGACATTTCTACCAGCTATTTTTGTGCAAAGCTAACAGAAGCTTATGCTATATTAATAAAATAATAAAATAAAATAATATTAATAAATGAGAATAAAAACTTTACTTCAGTTTAAATTGTAATTCTACATCTCTTCTCCCCTCTATTTTTCTTTCTCTCCCTCTCTTTCTTTCATTCTTTCTCCCTGTCCTATCCCCCAGTCATGTCTATCCCGTCTTTAAAAAACGAAAATAAAATAAATACATAATTATAATAAAGGTCAATCAAATGGACCAATATGGCAAGGCCATGATGATCCACTTGGTAAAGTAAATCCACTTGGCATCTTTCTTGGCCTTCAGACAACAATTCTGATGGCTAAAGATCCAAATGGGACAGGCAAAAGAAAAAATAAAGAAAGAAATAAAGAAATAGTAATTCTACTAAATGTACTTAGCTTAAATCACTCAAGTGAAAAATGAGCAGTAGAAAAACTATTCTCTGTTGCCTACAGGAAGTAGGTGCAGTCAGGGGCTAAAGTGGGATTCAGCAACCCTAAAATCAGTTGTAGTGGCTCAGCGTGGGGAAGAGAATCACAATTTCTATTTGCTCCAGTGGATTTTCTTTATGTACAGGTTGTGATCAGCTGAATTCAACAAGATGGAAGCAGATGTCTTATGAGTTGTGTTGTTCCATCCTCTACACTCATAGTACACTGTTTTTGCTGCCTTTATACTAAAAAAGTTATGAGGAATGCAGTGAATGAGTCTAAACATCAACAGCTTAACTTGAAATCAATCTCTGTTACACGTAAAGTAACCAAACTCTGACCATGAACGCCACAGCCACTGTGCACTAGTCCAGCACAGTGTTTTATTTTAAATCCATCACACTAAAATATAATGTCACAAGTACAGACCAAATATCTCATTTGAAAATGTGAGAACTTACATATCAGTATTAAATTTCCAGTTTATCAAATAACACTGAGCAGTCCTTACCTTTAAATCTAACCCGTTTTCTTCCTCAGCTGTCCTGTATTTCGTATCTTTCTCTATCTATGAGTGAAGTTAGCTCTTTTTCTTTTTTCTCCCTGTAAAAAACAGCAGCTGTACCTTTAGCTAGCGGCACACTTCCTGCCAAACTGCACACAAACAGTTTGTTTGCTGATGTTTGTTGAGCTGATAGAAAGGCTGCATTTTATATTACCTTATATTACCTGCTACTTAGAAAACATAATTCCTTTTATGCTCCTGTTGCTCCACGCTCCTCTTTAGTTGCACTAGCTACATGCTAAAGCACAGCAACCCCATCTACATCTGCACTCTTTCCGGTGTTGTGCCTAAAAAGCAAACAAACAAACAAAACTACCAACCCAATTTAACCTCTGACTATGGCACATGGTTCTGCCTCTTTTATCTCTTTTTATGTGTTATACCCTGGTGATTAACACATGAATAGCATTGCCTTTCATGTGTTTAGGCTGTTAGGCTCAAATGGGTTTGATGATTGAAGGCCTGTAGCGATGTGAAAAATAACTCGCCTCAAGTGCATTTAACCAAAAATAACAAGCTTGTTTTTAAAATGTAAAGAGTAGAAAGTACAGATATTTGTTTAAAAATGTAGGGAAGTAAAACGTAGTAAAAAGGCAGGAAGAAACTAGGAAGACCACAGAAACGACTCATGGATATAAGTGAGGAAGGATTATCCAAAGTATTGATGTGACAGAGGCAGATGATCTAAAAGGATCAAGTAGCATTATTTAACTCACAAGACAATTTGGTTCTGACATAGCCAAGTTCCCTTTGGCTAAATATTTACCATTCAGGCATACGGCAATACTTTTTTTGTTGTTGTTTGTTTATTTATTAAACAATGCTAGAGACCAATCATTTTGCATATCCTTCTTCTACTATCCATCATGAATTCCTTCGTTGTGAAAGTAAATGGCTTGTAAGACACTGTCACCAAGTTGTTCCTCAAGGGGCATTGTTCCCTGAGATGACTATTGTTGTGATGTGACACTATATAAAATAATGAATAATGAATTGATCTGATTTTAAAATTGTGGCTAACTTTGTGTCCTTCTTTTCTCATCTCTCTTCCCATGCTGCCATTCAATTGTCTGTTTATGCTGATAACCTGACAGGTAAGAATTTTTTTTTCATCCAATCCAACTGCTTTCAGCTTAACTTATTGATGGTAAAACCAATACTTAAGCTTCACTAGCTTTCAAAGGCTCATGTTAGGTCAATGTAGCACTTCATTAAACCATTAGCTGAACACTGGTTTTGAAAAGATTCCACACAGCCATTACTTAAAAGCAGCGCAATACTAAACATGCCAAACGAGCATGGAGTAGTCCCTTATTGTTTTTTACTAAGAGTTAAGTAATGCAAGTATTAGCGAGCTCTTCCTCACACAAGAGCCCTATGATTTGGCTGCCTGGGGGCAGTTGTCGTTGGCAGACTTGAAAACAGCAACAAGCTGAATATTGATTTCAAAAGAAATATAAAGCAGATTTCGGATGAGTTCCACAAGGTTGCTTGTTCACAGAGAAAGCGCATAATAGATATGCAAAGTACATCCCTATGCACAGTGCAGCACAGCAGAAAACATTTCAGCAGAGCTTGCATACTTGCATTTGTTTGAAGATATGAAGGCTATTGTTTTTCCCCTAGAGGAATTTGGCTTGCTGAAGGAGGACATTTTTGTGAATTGTTTTCTATTTTGAGGTGCTTGCACAAGACATGTAATGAATCTGTTTATGAACAGCTACATAAAAGTAACCTTAGAAATTGAATATTGTTCATGGATTTAAAGACTGCTTAGAAACTGCCGGTCGAGGGAAGTAGTCATTCATGTTCGTAGTCTCAAAACATAGCAGCTTGTGACAAACTGATTTGTAGTTTAATCTCTGAGAATGAGGATGGCGACGAAGCTGCTCCTTGAATCTGACAGGTTTTTTTTTTTCTATTGACTGCATTGATTTTGCTTTGCTGGGTATGATGTAATCAACTTGGCGTACCAACTATTCTAAAGCACTCACTACCATGATTCATTTATCAGAGCTCGAACTCAAGTTAAGCATAACTGACAGAAATCTTTGTGAGGCTTGAGATGAGGAGGCCAAATATTGACTCTCTTAACCACACCCTCAGAGGGCAGTTTGAAGTAAAACCTGTGACCGCTGCTTCAAGGTCCCTGAACTCAGCTGCTTGCTTTGTATTGACTTTCTGATCACCTCCAGTATATAACAGCCTCGTTCTTTTCATACTACAGTGAGTGGAATATGTTTGGAGATGATTATTTTACCAGCAAACAGCTTTGTTATACCAGTCCTTTTGAAACTATTAAAGAAAGGGGCATTTTGATGTCAGTGTGCTCCTCCAATAACATATTATATTCAATTATTATGGACATTTGACACCTCCAGAAGGCTCAAGCTTAATTCTGTAATCCCATCAGCAGCTTACTCAACACAGCCACATTCAACTATTCATAAAGTTTATACTTTTTGTCTTCAGCAGCAAATTTGCCACCCGACACAAGATCCAGCCGATTCTTTCAGACACAAATGATTCACACACTGTGTCAGAAAAATATTGACATTTACATACTAGGAAGATAGCAAACAGAATAGCAAGACCTTGATTTGTATAGAGATAATTTATGTAGATATGCCACATCCAAGACATGTCCCAGACTGAAATAATAAATTTTTCAGCAACAACCAAACTATTATGTACAACAAAAACTATATTTAAAAAACAGGCTCCCTTATACACATCATACCTACTGTACGAGAGGAGCTCAGTGCATGGCAGTCCACATTCTACATGATGCTGTGAAGAATGAAAGTAACACTCCCGCAGAAAATCGAAGGCACAGCAGGAGCAGGCACTGTTCTCATCTCTGTCCAGTTACAGTGGTACTCTTTTGAATTCCCCTTTAACGCATTTCTTTACCCCCACCCCCCAACACCAAGCACCCACCCACCCACAGCTTGTTTATTGCATTCATAACACCGTTTTTGATTTTTCCAGGGCAGCAACACGACACATCAACTGCCAGTGTATTGTCGAGATCATTCTGTCACATGAGAAGCGCCTGCCTTGTTTGTTACCGCTACTCTGCTGAGAGCGGGCGGGTAGCATGGTCTGCCTGCTTGGCTCCCATTTCACAGTCCCATCTAGAGCAGTCTTCCCACATAAATTGAACCCCATACCATGAGCTTGTCTCCACCACATACAGCCACGCTGTCTCACAGTCAGAGTCATGCAGAAAGAGCTAAGTCTAATGCCACTCTTAGCCAGCCCATCACATTGATGAACCAGCCTTATGTGTGTCCTGTTTCTGTGTGTGTGTGTGTGTGTGTGTGTGTGTGTGTGTGTGTGTGTGTGTGTGTGTGTGTGCATTTAAGCATAGAGAGGTTTAAGCATCCATTTGTGGGCATGTGTGGCGCAAAGTACAGACCGCTGATAAAGTACAATGGCTATTTGTGTTGTGTTGAAGGATCGATGTCTAGTGTTTTCATAGGGTTTTTAATGAAAGCCAATCTTTTATTAAATTGATTTCTATGCAGTTAGCAGGAGTCCTCATGGAAGGATTTGATCAGGATAGACAATAAGACATAGCATAAAACAGCATTTCCACAGGAGCTCTTTTTTCCTTTTTCTGTTTTCCCCTTTTTTTTCTTAAGAAGCTTGACATTTTTTGAGGAGGAGGATGAGTTTGCTAGTTGAAGCAGAGCTTGAATGGGACACATGAGAACAAGGTTATGAGGACCCTCAGACAGAAGGGCTTGAACACATAGAGGGCTTTCAATTTGTGAACACGCCGCAGTACTTGACACGAGTGAATATTTGCAGAGCCAAAATGTATAAAGATGAGATACATATATAGTTAGCCATGAATTTTTATGCCATTTTAAAAAGGCAATATGTATTGTATTTATTTATTTTTTTGGATAATCAAACAAAGTGGTAAAACCTAATTGAGGAACAAAACGGCAAGAAAAAAAATGAGTGTTTAAAAAAATGAGATCATTTATCTTCTCTTTGCTTAAACAGGTCTTAGAAACAGTTTGTGTCTAAGACCCCTTTTTGTAGTGTGAATTAATTACTAATTTTGTTTTTATTTATAAAGCTGTCTGTTAGCTGCTTCAATGCCTCAGTGACTCAATCAGCATTAAGCTAAATTGCAAGCCTCACTGTGACCTCATAAAACAAGTCTGGGATACATTTTTTTTTCAAGACTTTTCAAACTGTACTTGCATTTTCAGAGTCTCCAGCCTCCAGACATTCTTCAAGAAGGCGTAACATTGCTGGCTGAGTCCAGCCATGTTAGAATCTCGTTATGTGAAACTTCTCATTAATGGCACCACAGCCGCTAGTTTCATCACGATCAGAAAGAACACTCTTTTTCTTGACTCTTTTTCTCTCAAAATAAGTTTCACTTGCACACAAGCTACTATGCCAGGCACTCCCCTGCTATTGTGAACAACTTTATTTTCAGTGTGTTGCTTAAGGATGTGGATGGGACAGGGATTACCCCGTAATTAGCAGGAAGCTCACTCTAGCATCTGAGCTGAAGTCGCTATGTATCAGCCACTGCAGATATGAAAAACATAATGTCACTGACCGAGTGACTGGTGTTGGTGATAAGTTGTGATACCAACAGCTAGAATGGCACTGATTTATTTTCCATTATTTATCTGGGCCTTTGGCAGACACTTCCTCGAATATAAGAAATTCAGACATTTCTCCAACACAATAATTATTTGTTTATAGCCTTCTGGCATTGATTATTTCCCTGCACAGCGCTGTCCTCCTACAGTGATCAAATAGCTAAAGGATAGAAAACCACACAGGCCTCACTCACCAGCCCACTGGCCCATCATGATTATCCGCAAACACGGGTAGATGCAGCACAAAGCAGCCTGATTATCACCTGACCGTGGGCTGCTTCTTCACAATATGGATGGCTCTGATGGAACTGCAGGCTTTGAAGTCACTGAAAATCCTACGCTCTGTCAGCTCCCCCAATGCTTATTTTCTTTGGGGTTTTTTTTTTAACATTCTCCTTCCATCAAATATTTGTGTTCTTAGTTATTTTTTGTTAAATGAGGCTTTGAGACCTTAAGTCTGATTAAAAAGGAAAGTAAAGCCCTTTTCTCTAACAGAATGTTATCTTGTTTCAGGCAGATGCTTAAAAGTGACTTAACACTTGAGCTCATTAAAATGAAAAAAAAAAAACATGTAATTAATTAAATTTTCTGTCAGCTTCAGTTACACTGATAATAGTATTAGTTTTCTGGAATGAGCATTGCACACTTTGATTTATGCCTTGAGCATGAGCTGCAACGTTAGAATTTCAGAAAGGCATTGAGAAACAGCTAAGATCGGCAACATCTGAGGGTTTCTGTTCATTGTTAAACCTTATGACTGACTCTTACAGTCACTGTGTCACATCAAAAGCTGATAGCTCTAAGGAAAGAAATCCAATTCTTCAGGACTATTGTTCGATAAGTGAAGGAGAAAGAAAGCTGCAATTCTGATTTGAAAAAAAAAAACAGACTCAGGTCTATGTCTGATGTTTGCAACATGAGAAAAAAAAACACTTAATTTGTGGTGCTGTTAACATGTGTCCCTACATCCGTTGCTTTTTGTAAAAAAAAGAAAAACCCTCTAATGCACAATATGTTCACTCATATTGTGCATTATGTATTTAGTATTTAGTATTTATTTATTTATTGTCATTGTCAAGAACAATGAAATTGCGTTTGGGGCTTCCATACAACCCAAAAAAAAAAAAAAAAAGAAGAAAATAATAAATACCCCTTAAAACCCAAGTGTACATATTTAACCCAGTGTGACTCCAATGCAATAAGACAATCCTTAGGAATAATGTTCGTAGAAATTCAGACAAAGACCTGAGAAACATGACAAAATACAACAATGCAACCCATTCAATATTATTGTACTGTGAGATATGATATCAGATATGATAGTTATCTATTTAAGAAAGAGGGGGGGGGGGCAGGAGGGGGAAGAGAATAAAGATATGATGCACCAATGCAGACCAGTTCATTGCTATTAAGAAGTTGGATATGGTTATTGTCCGTGAGAGGGGGGCAGAGAGTTCAGGAGCCTCACAGCCTGTGGATACAGGCTGTTGGCCAGTCTGGATGTTCTGGCCTGTATAGACCTGTACCTTCTCCCTGAGGGCAGCAGATGGAAAAGGTGGCGCGCAGGGTGATGTTGGTCCCGCAGGATACTGTGCACCCTCCTCAGACAGCGAGTGGGGAAGATATTACTGATCTCTGGCAGACTTGTTCCAATAATTCTGCCAGCTTCTTTCACCACCCGCTGGAGTGCTTGCTGATCGGCCTTGGTGCAGCTGGGGAACCACACTAGAAATCCATACGTCAGAACGCTGCTGATGGCACAGTTGTAGAAGTTCAACATCAGAGATCTGGGAATGTGTGCGCTCCGCAGTCTCCTCAGGTAGTAGAGGCGCTGTTGGGCCTTCCGTACAACTGAGGTGATATGGTTGCCCCAGGACAGGTCCTCGGTCACAGTTACCCCCAAGAATTTAAAACTGCTCACCCTCTCCACCGCCTCACTGCCAATGAAGAGAGGCAGATGGTTGTTATGACCCCTCTTCTGGAAATCTACAATGATCTCCTTGGTCTTTTTGGTGTTTAAGACCAAGTTATTGTCGTGGCACCATGACTCTAGTTGTTGCACCTCTGTCCTATAGTTTGTCTCATCATTGTTGGATATAAGTCCGAGCACTGTAGTGTCATCTGCAAACTTAACAATGAGATTGGACGCGCAGGAGGAAATACAGTCATGGGTGAAGAGAGTGTATAGCAGAGGGCTCAGAACACACCCCTGAGGGGCACCGGTGTTGACCACAAGGGTGGAAGAGGTGTTCTTACCCACTCTGACACTCTGTCTACGGTTAGTGAGGAAGTCCACAATCCAGTTGCACAGAGAGGAGTTAAGTCCCAGTTGGTGGAGTTTGGGACGGAGTTTGTATGGCCGGATGGTATTAAAAGCCGAGCTGTAGTCTACAAAGAGGAGCCGTGCATAGGTGTTCCTGTGTTCCAAGTGCTTCAGTAATGTGTGCAGCACTGTGGCGATCGCATCCTCAGTTGACCGGTTCTCCCTGTATGCAAACTGGTGCGAGTCCAGGGATGGTGGAAAAGCAGCTCTGATGTGTTTAATGACCAGTCTCTCCAGGCATTTGGCGGGAATGGGGGTGAGTGCCACAGGTCTGAAATCGTTCAAACATGTGACATTTGACTGTTTTGGGATGGGAACGATGGTTGCTGCTTTGAAACAGGATGGTACCAGTGAACAGGACAACGAGGTGTTATATATAGAGGTGAAGACGTCCGCCAGGTCCGCAGCACAGTCTTTTAGCACCCGGCCCAGCACTCCATCCGGCCCGGCCGCCTTCCTGGTGTTAATGCTCCGGAACACACGCCTCAGCTCATGAGTGCTCAGGACCGGAGCAGGGTCGGTTGAGGGGAGAGGGGACAGGACAGGGTCGGTGTTCTCCCTGTCAAAACGGGCATAAAAGAGATTTAGATCCTCAGCCAGAGTAGAACTGTCGGCTGAGGGTGATGGTGTTCTTCTTTTGTAGTCCGTGATAGCCCTGATGCCCTCCCAGACCTGCCTTGGGTTTGTGTTGTTCTCAAACCTGGCCTCGATACGCCTCCTGTGCTGCTGCTTGGCAGTCTTGATGCCTCTTCTCAGGTTGGCCCTGGCAGCACTGTATGCCTCCTGGTCCCCGGATTTGAAAGCGTTGTTCCTTGTTCGAATAAGTTGTTGAACTCCGTGTGTCATCCAGGGTGGATTATTAGGGAACACACGGAATCGTTTCCAAGTTGTTACATTGTCCACACAGAAACAGATGTAGTCCAAGACAGTGGAGGTGTAACTGTCCAATGCGACACGATTGTCAGTGTCCTGCACCTTGAATACATCCCAGTCTGTGCAGTGGAAACAGTCCTGAAGCATCGGAATAGCATCCTGCGGCCATGTTCTCACGGTTTTGGTTGTAATCCCAGTGCTCTTGATCTTTTGTGTGTATATTGGGTGTAGCAGAAGGGAGAGATGGTCTGACAGACCCAGGTGGGGATAAGCCTGGGCTCTGTACGCATTCGCCATGTTGGTGTACACCTGGTCCAACGTTCTATCTCCTCTGGTAGCACACTTCACATTACGGTGGAAATTGTGAAGTACAGATTTCAGGTCCGCGTGGTTAAAATCCCCAGCCGCAATAAAGACACTGTCCGGGTGTGCTACCAGGCTGTTATTGATGCTGCTGCTCAATTGTGCTAACGCTAGCTTAGCATTAGCATCTGGTGGAATGTAAACAGCGCAGATGTAAACGGCAGAAAATTCCCGAGGGAGATAGAATGGACGGCACTTTAACACCAACAGTTCTACCTCTGTACTGCACAGTTTTTCCGTTACCGTGACGTTCGTGCACCAAAGGTTGTTAATATAGATGCACAGCCCCCCGCCAGTCTTCTTACCCGAGTCCGCAGACCTGTCGGCTCGATAGGCGGTGCGGCCTGCTAGATCGATAGCCGCATCGGGAATGGCGCTGTCCAGCCAGGTTTCAGTGAAAATCATGCACGAACAGTTATTAAAAGTCCGTCGAGTGGCGATCTGCAGTCGTATTTCATCCAGTTTGTAACGGATTGAACGGGCGTTGGAGAGGAATATGATCGGGAGTGGTGGTTTAAACGGACTAGTCTTTAGCCGTGCCCACAGGCCTCCCCGCTTGCCTCTCTTCTGCCTCCGCTCGCAACGTCTCCTCCTGCGGCTTGCTGTTGCGGGTAGCCCCGGGGGTTGCTTAACGATCTCCGGGGGGATGAGATACTCGGATGTTAGTTGAAGATCTCCACGGCTTAGTTGTAGTAGATCATCTCTGTTGTATTGAAGTAACCCCAGACTGTGTGAAATAATACACAGTACCACCAAAAGTGCAAAAGTGTAGGAGCTCCGGGCCGCTGCGTCTGTGCGCGCCGCCATCTTGGTTCTGCCATGTGCATAAATCCTAGACAGCAGCTTGTCTTCAATGCATGACTTGTGCAAGCAAGGACTTTGAATGGCATCTGGATCTTCTGAAATTCAGCACAAAGCATTTGCTGTATTACATTATCAGACTCTATTGTCAGTAAGTAATGGAGTGGGTCCCTGAAATGGCAGCTGTTTTGATGTTGAACAAGATCCAAATAGGATTCAGAACATGCTGTCCTTATTTTCATCCATTTAAATGGTCATTGCCTTATTCATGGCTACATGTGGTGTCGAGTTATCAAGACTTTATTAATAACAAACAGTCCAAAAGAAAACACAAGCTGTGGAAGCAGGTTTCTCTGTCTTTGTCAGTAACTTCATTACATCTCAGAAGCCGAAATGTTTTTTCTTGAATTTTTTTTATTCCAAAAAAACACCACAGAACCCTTTTGGAAACCACCTGAAGAGTTTCACTCAATATTTCATCACCACAGATATTTACCAACAATCATCAGTGTTTTTGTATTTACAAGTGGCACTTAATGTCCTTCAGGTACATACCGACATTAGTCTGTTTAAATAGTCAATATTTTAAAACCATAGACATTCTCCCTAGGGTTAAACTATTAGACTTAGACCATGATGAAAAGGATGTTAAATGTTTAAAAGAATATATTTTAACAGGTTCCAAATGCAGAACTGTTTTTCAACTGTTTTTGACCTTAATTACACAATATGATGTGTGAGGAAAAAAGCTAATTTTCTGTGGAAGCTAATGGAAAAGGTTCGTGCATTAGATTCATTTTTAAAACCACAAACACATTTTCTTTCCAACAAATTGCAATTTATATTGCTTAAAAACACACACGGCTCCTCAAAATAAACTGACTTTGGATTATAAAATCACAAAAACAATAAGACAAAGTGATGTTGGTACAGCAGATTCCTGCTTTTTGTTGTTCTATTAACCCAACAATAAGAAAAAAACTTACCCAAAGTGTTCTGCAAGTTTCACAATGCAGTAAAAATAAGCAAACCCTTTTAAACCACAGCTGTAGCTAACATCATTTCACAAAGCTTGTCTAAAGCTATAGGAGACAGTGGGGAGTAGTTTGAAAGCTGGAGTCAGCCCTTCACAGCAGCAGGGCAAGGTCACCTCCTTTCTGCCCTGTATCAAATGCCAGTTGACAAGAGAAAAACATGCCTTCACTTCTCAGACACTTAAAAGAGGTACCATTCAAGGATTTAGTGGGGCTACTGCTCCTTTTTGATGACGCAACGCAGAGTAAATACTTTTGTTAGAAAACTTTTGACTTCTATTGGAATATTTCTTCAACATACACGTGTAAACCTGGGAACATATTTTTATGCATGTTCATTGCTCTGAGAGTATTCATTCATCCATTAAATAATACTAGTAAATAATAAGAATGATTTAGGAGCCAGCTACCATCCAAGCCAGCCTTCAGAAGAGCAAAAGGAAATGGGTGAATGGCTTTAAGAACACTCAAGCTTAACAATATAAATAAAGCATTAAAAATCTGATAGTCTTTCTGTTTGGGGTGGCTGTAGCTCAGGAAGTAGAGGAGATCATCTACTAATTGGATGGCCGGTGTTTCAATACCTGGCTGCTTCAGTCTGTTGCCAAATATCTTTGGGCAAGACACTAATCCCAGGCTGATTTCCGATGCATCCATCGGTGCATGAATGTGTGTGTGAACGTTGGATAGAAAGCATTTACTGAGAAAACGCATAGAAAAAAGTGCTTCAGTGAATAAAGAAAGGTGTATAAAGTGTTTTGAGTGCTCAGGTAGAGTAGAAAAGCAGTCCACTTGCCATTACAATCTCACTTTTTCTGTTGACCAATAACAAGCAAATTTCACTGTTTGTGTCACATGCATCAAAACTAATTAAATGTGAGTGCTTTAAGATCCCTTTATTGAAACATGACAATTAAATATGAGCTGCTGCTGCCTTATCCTCATATGCTCTATGAAGAAGGGATTGTATTTGTATGGGAGACAGCAGCAATGACATTTCCAGGTGGCTTTACTGATGGAGGAAAGACAGCGAAGCAAAAGGATTTAAAATCTTATTTGAATCACTTCTATTTATATGCAAAAAAAAGAAGAAGCTTTAAATGGCCTAAAAAGGGTGCATATTTTGCCAGTAAATTCTTCAGGTTGTTTCCAACCATAGTGACTTTCTATCTGCTATTTCCAAATAACCAAAGTGTCAGAGAGTTGTAATGGGTGACTTTTTGCAACATTAACTATTTATTGGAATTCTGAGCTGCACCTTAAAAGTCCCACCCATGCCATCCATTATCCTCGAGGAAGAACAATGCATGGATCTGAACACAAATTCCAGGAGAGAATGAATTTGAGTCCATTTTTCTCACCTGGCAATTCATTTGTCATCCTCACAGCCTGAGGAGCGACTGCTACCTCCCAGGTCTCTGATTAAACAAGAGAGAATTAATAACAGGTGTCTGAGGAAGGGGAGGCTCTGCCTATTGAAAAAAGGTTCCTTTCGAAAAAAGGGCTAAGCAATAAGCTACAATCTGCAATTAAAGTAAAAGAACATGGCACCTTGAGCCACAGTATATTTGCTGTCACAACAGCTTTTCCCAATAGCTGTCGTGTTGTTCTAAAGAAACCTAGTAAAGCTAGACTGAACCAGACGGAATTGATTTAAACTGAATTGGAAGAAACCGATTAAGGAAAATCTTTTATTCTATTAATTCATTTGATCTTTAATGCAGTCACATATTCACACATACCCTTACTTTGAACTGCCACAAAGAAAAGATGCAGTCATATTCTTTAAAGCTAAATCCACAGTATAATAAGTCTATAATTTATACCTATACATAACTTCCCCTTTAAATGCATCAGAGATGGAAGAAAATAGAATATTCGAGTTGCATGCTGGAAGCCAAGGTAACGAATTCAAGAGAATCTTTGATTACCTCTAATGTGGTTATAGGTAATGGTGACCTGTCTCCAAGGAGCCAAGCCAGAGCTAAATTATATTTCAAATCCATTAAACCTTACCTCAGATCCATGATTTGCTTCCAGCAAGCAGCTACCCAGGGCAGCAGGTAATTGAATTTCAAACCTGACACCAGGAAGCAGATAGGCCCCTGAGCTAAGTCCTCTGCATGAGGTGGAATACTGTTATGCATAAAGTCTTGATTTATTTGGGCCTATCAAATCTTGTAATGGGCTGGTTTCTGCCATAGAGAGGAATAACCCCATTTGTTGAAACAACACTTATGTGGAAAAATTTGATTGCCATGACCAACAGACATAATGGTTATTAAATTTAGGGATTTAAGCAGACTCCAGCTGCACATGAGACTTTAAACGGATGGGGGACATGCTTAATTTAAAACTGAAGACCATGTTATGCCATGCTTCCACAGATCTGATTCATTTACACCTTTCTGCTAAACTAGATTAGAATCATCAACCCCTAGGATATTCACTATTTATATTTTTGGATGTGGGCTAAATTTACCAAATTCCATCATTAAACATCACATTTCAAGTGACCCCAGATCGTTTATTAGAATAGCTAACGGATCAAAAGCAGAGTTGATAAAAACATCAAATAAAAAATTGAGATCCTGTTGAGCAGGATTTTAAATAGAAAACCACCTTCATAAGGCTTTAATTCAGTCTTGTGTCAGCCAGACTGAGCCACAACCTTGATGTGCTTAATTGCTTACAGTGGGCTGAACTCCGGGGGAAACTGGACAGTTAATCGGAGGAGCATGCACTCGGGGAGAAGTATTGGCTCTTCTTTCTCCTTGCTGTCATTCCTGCTATTTCCAGACATCCCTCACTGTGGAGTCAAGCTAGACGACACCAAACTCAATAGTGAATCAATCATTAGACCAATTTACCAATTAGACTCATTGTACTCTATAAATAAACACATCACAAGTCTCCCTTTCGCAGTCCCTAGAGATCCTGTCTCAACATCCAGTTCAACAATCAGGGTGCAGAGAAACACGTCACATTGATCACAGACCTCTGTTATACTTTCTTTGGCAGGAAAATCATCTCCTCTTAATGAGTTGCCATAATGCAAACAGAGTAATTATACCTCTGCATCACCTCTGCTTCCACCCTATCTCATTCCCGTAGTGTCAAATACTGTCTTGTCAAAACTGCTGGTGACTCCCACATCTGCACAAGGTATTGCTTTGCGTTAGTGCTGTGAGGTGCCAGGTTATGTCAATAGTGAGATGGCTCTGTAAAATCAAAATCGTAACATAGTAACACTTGACCCCTTGTCATCACATTTAAACATAAAACTCAATTTTTTAGGCATCAGGTGAAAATAAAATTAACAAAGACTTTATTACTCATTAATGGTGCACCATTATCCTTCGGCATATAATATTGTTGTACTGCCAAACAACATCCTGTGCATGTATCTTTGACACCATCAATTAGTACTGCAATGAAAATGAAAAGCTTCATAAACTTTGGTTGTTGCGTTTCACATCGTGATTTAAAAGGAGCTATTCATGTCATGTATACAGCATAATTTACTATAACTCATGGACTTAGTTTTTAGAGCGCGTAATCCATGGTTAACATCCACCTATGAAAAGAACTATCCAAGCATATGTCACCATTAAAAATGTAGGTGTCCTAAGCGTCAGACTGTGCATTAAAATGAGAATGGCAAGGCACGTAGGTATCATCTAAAATGTCTGGAAACACCTGAGTTAAGATTTTAAGACTTAGTTTATAATTTATAATGAAAAGAGAACCTTTGCAATGATACAGCAGTTCCTGGCATCATCACCTCTCCTGGCAAGCCCTCTCCTGCTCTCAGCCTCAATGCTGTAGCTGCCACTGCGGCTGCTGCTGGAGTACAGCCTGCCAGGGCTTCAGCATGCTATACCCACCTGTCACGTTGCAGAAAAAAACATTTCATTCACGTTGAAGATATATGTCACTAGCTCTTACAGAGAACCACAAGCACTTAGGATAACTGTCAAATCACCAAGTTTTGAGGGAAAATATCTACTCAAGGCAGAGTATACACAGACAGGAGATGTCAGAGGCAGAATCACTTAATTTGGCAAAAATTTACAGAAACATTTACAGGAACTGGTCTGGTAGTAGAGAGGTGCAGACATATATCAGAAACCAGGGGTGAATCCCAGTGCATACTGATGTACATTGTAGGGGAATGAGATCAGCAGTAGTATACGAAACTGAGCACTAAGATATTGTGCTCTGAATGGACAGATTATGAGTTACCTATTCTATAAAACAAACTCTTTTAAACGTTTTTGTTGTGTTAAGTAAGACTATTAAGAAACGCATGTAAAGCATGGCACATAGCTAAGATAAGTAAGTCTTTCAGCACCAGTGTTGCTTCAATGGACGACCTCCCAGAAGCTGAGAGCACTCCCAGAATAGAAAAAGAACTGGTTATTGACTCTGCAGTACGTCCAAGCGGGCTTTATGATTTAGTGCAGTGAGCCGTCAACTCTCTGAGCAATGTGCAGCAAACAAAAAACATTTTATCAATATTCCATCAGGCAAGAGCCCTCTCCCTGTTAATATAGTGCCCAGACACATCTTAGCACCCAAGAAGATGGTGCATTCATGTAGCAGCTGCCTTGCAGCCCTTGGGACAGTTTGCCTGGGACGCCATTAGCCATCTGATGATTTATTTATTTTTTAAAAATTACATCTCAGAATATTTTATCATTTTCAGTTGGTTGTCTGACATTGAACACCATGAAAAAGTATACAACTAAAAAACTAAGACTAAACAAAGGTTATGGTAAATTTTCTTTCCAGCAAAGGAGATCAGCATGTGTGGGGGGAAAAACTTAGTGGCCCCTTCATGTAGCAGCTGCCTTGCAGCCCTTGGGACAGTGATAGGATTAGAATTTTGACTTTTGACTTTCCTTTGTTTTCTTATAGGTTTTGACACTGATTTGTTGAGATTAACAAAGTATCATATATTGTTTTTTATTAAAATAGACCCTCAGAAAAAAAAGATTATCTCAGTGAAATGCTAAGCAGTTGTTGTTTTACCACCTTGTAAGGCTCCATTTAGTTTTATAAATTAGTATTTAGTATTTAGTATTTATTTATTTATTGTCATTGTCAAGAACAATGAAATTGCGTTTGGGGCTTCCATACAACCCCAAAAAAAGAAGAAAATAATAAATACCCCTTAAAACCCAAGTGTACATATTTAACCCAGTGTGACTCCAATGCAATAAGACAATCCTTAGCAATAATGTTCGTAGAAATTCAGACAAAGACCTGAGAAACATGACAAAATACAACAATGCAACCCATTCAATATTATTGTACTGTGAGATATGATATCAGATATGATAGTTATCTATTTAAGAAAGAGGGGGGGGGGGGGGGGGGGGCAGGAGGGGGAAGAGAATAAAGATATGATGCACCAATGCAGACCAGTTCATTGCTATTAAGAAGTTGGATATGGTTATTGTCCGTGAGAGGGGGGCAGAGAGTTCAGGAGCCTCACAGCCTGTGGATACAGGCTGTTGGCCAGTCTGGATGTTCTGGCCTGTATAGACCTGTACCTTCTCCCTGAGGGCAGCAGATGGAAAAGGTGGCGCGCAGGGTGATGTTGGTCCCGCAGGATACTGTGCACCCTCCTCAGACAGCGAGTGGGGAAGATATTACTGATCTCTGGCAGACTTGTTCCAATAATTCTGCCAGCTTCTTTCACCACCCGCTGGAGTGCTTGCTGATCGGCCTTGGTGCAGCTGGGGAACCACACTAGAAATCCATACGTCAGAACGCTGCTGATGGCACAGTTGTAGAAGTTCAACATCAGAGATCTGGGAATGTGTGCGCTCCGCAGTCTCCTCAGGTAGTAGAGGCGCTGTTGGGCCTTCCGTACAACTGAGGACAGTACTAAAAAAAATATTGGTTGCTGTTATGAAATTTACTTCCAGTTGAAATATACTTCAAAGTTGTGCTGACTTCACAGAGAAAAGACAGTTTGTCCCCTTGTATACAAACAAATATATCACACTATTTCACAATTTCAAGAACTGCCAAGAGACTGGCTGATTTTTCAACATAAGTTCCAATGCTACACCAAACAGAACTGCCAGAGCAAGTGAGTACTTTATGTATATATTATATAACTGTATATCTGAAAAGTCTTCTTTAATTTTTTAATGCTTGTTGAAGTCTATGTTGAGTTTTTCCAACTTTTTGAACTCCATTCAAAAGGCCTTTGTTAGAGTTATTTTACAGTATCATGGATCGATGCAAGAAATCCACTGTGATACACTGTGATGTCAAATCTAATATACTGTTTGTTTGGGGGTTTTTTTTTATTAATTCGATACCTTATATACAAGTTATGGACCCATGCCTCTGTCACTGCCTATGAGTCATACCTCTATTTCATTCATCAAGTGTGAGATAAAAGTCATGCACTAAATAGGTGAGTTTTCCAGACTACCAGGTTGGTAGTTGTCGGGACTCGGTTAGGTATTTACGGGGAGGAGCGTTTGTTTACAATTTTTATTGGACTTATTATATATATTATATTACATTTTATTACAGTAAAAGTCTAATTTTGTGGCAAGAGGTCCAGTACGATGGAGGGGACAATAAATTTGACAAGGCACAAAAGACTCTTGTGTCTTTATTTCAGGCAGAGCACTGTTGGTTTAATACTAAAATCGTAGTTGGATGGCAGTAAATCAGAGTTCAGAGGTGCACGGTCACAACGGTTCATTTAAGAAGGCACACATGGCTTTTCTAGCACTGCTTCTGCTCTGGTGAGCTACAGAGGTGTCAGCACAAGGTTTAAGTCCATTGCTGGAAAAAACATCAAGTAAATGCAAGCAATCTTTTGTAAGCCATATAAAATGGAAGCAAACACAAACTTTCTATGCAGTGTGACACTACTTAGAAAAACAAATCTGTGTTTCCTGAATCAACAGCTCTCCATGAGCTCGCTCAGTAAATCTATACGCTTGACAAAGGTAAAATTTATGGCAGTGTTTTTGAATTATATTGATTTATTAACACAGTTGCTCTGATTGTGTTCACCCTCTAAACGGCCTAAAAGTCTCTTTCACTAAGCCAGGACTTTGGCATCTTGAATGAAGCCGCAGACTGAAGTGAGAAAATGTGCCACACCTTCCTGTTGCTCCAAGCAGTTCAAAGCTTCCACCAAATGACTTGCCTGGCCTGTCACAGCTTGATGATTCTATTTATTTCACAGAAACTCCAAAATAAAATCCCCATTGAATTGTATTGGTTATTAATGATACTGTATCTCACCAGAAAATAGCGCACATCTGTGATGCTTTTTACTCTGTTACTGTGCTGTATAGAGGAAGAGCGTCAGTAATAAAGCTATATTTGCATCTGGGTTATTTGGCTTTTATGCTTTTGTTTTTCACTTTTCCCACATTTTCCCAGTGCAATTTTTACTGTATACTGAGTCTGAGAATAAGGGGGTGGGGGGGACTTGGTGTGGTGAAATAAGCAAGACGGTACTCTGTGGAGGGACACAGAATATGTATTGCTCCTTGTGCTGATGATACTCATCATATGGCAGCTTGCCATTAAACATGGTGTGGTAATCCAAACAGCCCTCTGATAAGTAGATGCTGCCGTAGATGATTGCAGCCCTGAGGAGAGTTGAGTTGAGCTGCTGAACCGAAGCCCAGTCCAGCCGCTTCTACCAGCAGCACAGAGGCTGCAGTGAGATGAGCACTCGTCACAGCCATCAGAGAAATAGATGACACTTTATTTTGAGTGGAAATCAGTGAATCCAGGGCTTATGATCACCACAAACAGTCTGACAGAATTTTCATTTAGTGAAACAAAAGAAAATCAGTTCAATCAAATTTGGCAGTTGTTTATGTTGGTAAAGCATTTCAATAACATATTATGTTGAGACACTTTTTATAGTGTCACTGTGGAAGTGCACAGGGAAATTTTTATTTTCAATGACAGGTAAAAAGCTACATCCCCCTAGTCAGAATGCTTTACTTAAGAGCCAACTGAGAGCCGGAGTTGAATGTGAACATTTGGACAGCAATAACGTCATAATTCTCTCCTGGCAAAATGAAATGACCCCAAATGTGAATAGGTGACCCCGGCATAATTCTGTGAAGTGAGGGATGTGCAAAACTTGCCGACACAACATATTATATAGTCCTTCAGCTTTGGCACAGAGGCAAATGAGGGATTTGATGGGGAGCACTAGAGCAGTGGCTTGAGTGGCAGAATGCTCCTAAAGCCCCAGCTAGTTCTAATGAGGCAGCTTGATGTAGCAACCAGGTCCACTGGGCACAGGAAGGACCAGCTGTCGCTCGTACACTCGCTCAATCCTTCCAGCAAAGTTGCATTCACCGTTCAGCCCATCTGCTGCTACCAAGCACAGTCAATATTTAGCCACTGGGAAAAGGACAGATACGCTTTGCACCTGGATCATTATAGTGCCTCTGGAAAATTGGAGGTTTTTTTCTCTAAGCCTTACTATAAAAAAGTAAACAACTTGTTTCCAGCCCACACTCTGCAACCTCTTGGACTTCACCTCCTGATGTTTCAGATATTCCTTTCCAGCACCCCAAACAGTGTTTACTAATGAGGAGAAAATATAAGACATCTCATTGCTAGATCGCATCCAGAGACAGTTGAATAAGCTCATGTTGCATGACTCAGCAGTGAATCATGGGTCGCCGAGACACCACTGAGCAAAACTGACATGCAATATGCCAATCCTCGCCTCGAGATGAGGCATTAAAAAATTACTGAAGAGGAGGAAAACAACAATCCATTTCCTTCACAGAAAATTGTTATGCATCTTTCTCAGTTTTTCTATTGCACACTCTGTGTGACAAGTGTGCTCAAGGCATTATGATCTGCAGCTGTTACGAAGGCTGAGGCAAGAAAAACTGGTAAGTTTCTGAAGTTTGATTAGAGCTTCAAACTTTATACCAATAAGAGGTATTAGTATAAAATCTGACGTGAGGTTATAACAAAGGCCGACCCTCAAAAAACTAAGTACCCAAAATTCTAAATGTTTTAGTGTTTGGGTAACTTTTCATTAATTTTAATTGTAGTGTGTACCATATGATAATTAAGTTTACAAATCACCACAAATGAATCTGCATATTGTGTTCAAAATGTGTCGTTATGTGAGGGCTTTCAGTTTAGCTGCTGAGTGGCAGCTAAACTGGAAAACACAGCAGACAATCATACGGATACACTGATGCTTGCAGAGCAGAGGTTGACAACTGACTCCTTATCACTGTAAAGATAAGTCTTCTAGTGCTTGTCATTGGCTCACTGTATCCATCTGTTGAAGTGCTCTGGTAGGATAAAGCTGTAATGTCACATAACTTTACGCATGCATAATAGAATTTATTTTTTCAAAAGTTTAAACCCTACTCTGAGGGAAAAGTCACTAATCCTTTTGAGTGTTTTTTTTTTTATCAGTTTTGACTTGTTTTTACACACATGCACTTTTTATGACCTTTGCAATTAAAGTTAAGACTTTCTCCCGTTAGATAGTGGCTTCAGTATAACTGCCTGGAAGCATTACTAAGGCTGCAGCTGAGTTGCAAGGCATGCTTCTGGAAAGGCTTTAACTTTATATCAGAATGTATGATGGAGAATTTCCCAGCATGTACTGGTGGCCACTGAGGATTCGCTTACTTAGCTGCTAACACTAAAAGCAACAGCAGGATCCTAACCTTAGATGTAACATCTGTCAAAATTCATCCCAGATCCCTGCTAAATGAAACAAATGCATTGCGTGTACTGTGCACTAGACATCACATGGGCAATCCAAGGAAAGTATGTGTTCATGATGAAATAACAGTAAAACTGTTCTACTCCATTACCCTACTTCCAGAAGTGAAAGAGTAAAGCAATAAAGACTACATATTTGTCTGAATATGAAATCTGTGTTGGCTAAATAATTACAGTACTACCTTTATGTGTGGGAGTCTTGTGCATCATGATGTAGGAGTACTATGCGTTTCTGCTTGTGTTAGCTTTTAAATGTCTTGAAGGGGAGACAGTGTTTAAGAACCTTGCAAAATATATCTTATATTAGTTCTTTTCCCAGCTTGACTTGTTCTGCATCTAATGTCTCCTGTGGCATGAATTTTTATGCAGATTCATAGAACAGCATGCTTTGTTGCAGCAGCCCCTGTCTGCTTACATGAAGAACTTGAAAGGACACATTTATGTCAGCTTTCTACCTCAGCTTTCAGGCAAAAAGAGGGTGGTGCTGCTTTACCACTAATTTCCAAGTTATGAGCTGGATCTTGGTATTATCCTATGCGGCTCAGATGAAATGAAAAACTCCTACTGGAGCTAATTTGCATTGGATGAAGCTCTTACTATTCAGTATGTGCTTGGCCTGAGCCTATTATGGAAATGAAGGTTAATTAGCAGTCTACATTTTTTATCTAACAGATATATGCTAAATATTTAATATCCCTGTGTGGTTTTTTAAGTCAGTTAAAAGTGACTCAACAAAACCTGAAAAACCTTGTAGATTTCTTTGTAGAATGAACCTGCTGCACCAGCTCACTATATTCCATTGATCCATTCTTTTCCAGTTATCCTTCGCAGGGGGGGTTGGAGCCTATCCCAGCTACCATAGGGTGAGAGGCAGGGTATACCCCGGACAGGTCATCAGACTATCACAGGGCTAACACAGGGAGACAGACAACCATTCACACTCACATTCACACCTATGTGCCATTTAGATTCTCCAGTTAACTAACCCCACTAACTGCATGTCTTTGGACTGTGGGAGGAAGCCAGAAAACCTGGAGAGAACCCATGCAGACAGGGACAGAACATGCAAGCCCTGGTGGTGGGGTCAAACTCAATACTTTATTGTTTTGAGTCAAGACTGCTAATCATGCTGCACCATGTTGTTCTGCTCAAATATATTACCAAAAGTGTTTGCTTGTCTACCTTCACACACATGTGAATTCAACTGGCATCCCATTCTTAATCCATATGGTTTAATATGATGATGGCACACCTATTGAAGCTATAACAGTTTCAGCTCATCTGGGCTTTCCACAAAGTTTAGAAGTGTGTTTTGGGGAATTTTTTAACCATTCTTTCAGAACCGCATTTGTGAGGTCAGATACTGATGCTTGACAAGACGGTCTGGCTCACAATCTCCACTCTGATTCATCCCAAAGGTGCTCTATCGGGTTGAGGTCAAGACTCTCCACACCAAACTGACTGATCCATGTCCGTGTTGACCTTGCTTTCTGCATTGTTGCACATGTTGTAACACAAAGTTGCCATCTCCAATCTTTTCCCACAAAGTTGGAAATATGAAATTGTCCAAAATGTCTGTGTATGCTGAAGCATTAACGTCCCAAAAAGGTGATTCTGTTCATCTAGACATAGTGTTTTCAGTGATAAACAGATGAAAAGTCAGATGAACAGATTCAACTTTTGGGGATTTTCTTACCTGGATTATTGATCTATAACCAGTATTGGTTAGAATTATGAATCTTTTAAACAGCCGTACCAATGCCTAACATGATTTAATGGAATAAAACTAATAGAGTAATCTGTGATGTAAAAGATGTAGAACTGCAAGTTGCCTTTTAGGCTGTAAAAAAAATCCATTCATCCATGTACTATCCAGAGTCAAGTTGAGGTGGCAGCAGGCATGGTACATTAGTCATGACTTCCCTGTCTTCAGCTCATTCTGAGAGATCCCAACAAAATAATTTAAATTCTATTTCATATACCCTTTCATAAGAGTTTACTTTTGAAAAGCTATCAGCACCACCAACAAAACTTTTTAAATTGGTAACCTTTTTCTAAAATCACAAGTGCATAAAACATAAATATTGATGGATTTTATGGATTTGAATCTGAAATCTCCATTTCCATTTTTTTTTATGGGGAACCGTTACCTGTGTGTGCTTATGACTTGAAGCAGAAAACCCCAAAGGAATGCATGTTCTTCTTTATTGTCACATCAGGGCATGTTATCCATGACCTCACTGCCACATTTTCATGTCATTAGATACACATGTAGTGAGGCTGTTATGAGGCCAACGTGCCTTCAGGGACAAGCTGCCCTTTTCCATTTACGCGTCTATAATTGCATTAACATCAGAAAAAGCAGACCTAAAACACTGGGGTAGCCCACTGAAACTATGAGCACTGAAGAACCATGGCACTGCTTCTGTAGATTTTCTGCTCTGTCAGAAATGCATACAAGATTTTAAAAAATCACAAGGCATTTTTGGTTTACATAATAGTAGTTTTGTTTTATTTTTTTCCAGTGATATATATTATATTGTTCCCATTTTATTCCCAGAGATAAACAGTAAAGGACACAAACTTTAGAATTTATTCCAAGGTCAATAAGAGCTAAATTAAACAGTTTAGTTGAGGGGAAAATGCCTCTTTTTATAAATAAACACAGAAGAGTATCAGTATGTCTAAATCTATTATTATTCTTTAGTGCCTCCTTGTCAGATTTTTCAGGGTAAATTGATGCCCATGAGTGGAGTGCTGAGTTGTCAGTCTGTTCTGTCAGTTTTCATGCCCTTCAATCGACAGCATACAAAATGAGTGCCTCTCTCCGTGTAAACACAGGATGATAAGGCAAGCAACCCTCATAATCTCCTCTGATTCCCATGCTCCACTGCTGTGCACATCATACACATCTTGAAGGGCTCATTTCCATTTGGATTGGAGGCCCAGTTCAGGGATTTCTTTTGTCGTTTCAGCCAAATGCCTTCAGCGGAGGCAGGTGCATCGCCTGTTTTCATCTGAATAAACACCTTCTGCGCAGTGCACTGTGTTTACTGTCAGAAACATTTTAGTGTAATTGGTCCAATACAATGTTTATAACACTGCATTAAATGAAATTGAGATAGTATGTAAACTGACAGCTTCATTATTTTTCAGCAGTTCCCAAGTGTATGCGTGGGAACAAAGAATATTGTGAGTGAAAGAATAAACTAGAAACTGCTTTGAAAAGTCAACCATCTCATACTTGTTGTTGCAGCACCAGGTTTAGTTTGCAAATAAAATAATAGTCTTACACTTTCTCTCTTTGACTCCCACAGGTTCCAGAGTTTGTAGACAGCAAGAAAAAAACATTACTGTAGTTTAATGAGAAAAAGTTTTCACATGGTTGATATTTTCTGAAAAATGTTAATGCACTTTGCTCATACAACATATGCAGACACCCTGTGGTGTTATTAACAAGCAATGCAAAATGCAGCTCATTAAGTCCTGATGCGTTTTCTCATACAAGGTGAAGCATCAAGCATCATTCCTCTTCCCCATCCTTTCATCAGCAGCCACTCTGTCTTCCATCTTCATCTTAATTCTGTCTTGTTAATCTTAACAGCTTTTAAGCAATCCTTCCTTTAAACGACTGTGACCTCTGGGTGATGCTGATGCTGAGCTGCCATGTGAGCTAATAATATTTCATTAGAATACAATAGCCAGAGTAAAACCCAGCTTCTAAAGCTGTGCCAGGAGGATATACCCAATACCAAAAGAACCCTTTCAAATGCAGAAAAAGGAGAGTTCTCTTATCATCATTCCAAAAAAGTCCACTCAGAATATATAACATAGCAGCTTGCACTTAATTGTGCCATCAATACCCTGTTTTTTGGATGACAAGCTGTTTTTCCTTATAAAAAAATAGAAATAAATCTGACTTTTTCATCTGTGCATAGAAGAAAAAGAAAGCTTCATCAGCACCATCAGCATATGGCACTTAGTGGAACTTGCAGGTATATAAGGATATATCCTCACTATACCAGATCAAAGTTTGTCCAGTTTTGGCTTCTATCTGTTGGCACACCTGCATGCACTCATTCTTATATCTATTGCCCAAGCATACTTTCAACACACGACATGTGAGTTGGGAATTGCATCAGTGTAGCACAAGTGAAAAAATGCAGATCAAGCAGGAAAAAAGACAAAAGGTGGTTTTAAAACAGATGGTGCCTTACAGTGCACATACATCTACAGCTCATGAAGAGTTGAAACATAAAGTAGAAACAACAGGGAAAAAAGAAGCACTTAAAACTAATGTAGCAGATGCACAGTTGTCACAGGTTCTCAGTGGGTTTTCAGTTCACATGCTGATTATTTCATAGAAACCTTCAAACCGTTTTCTCTTTAGATATAAAAACACTAGTACAGATTAAAGTGGAAAGGCTTTATCAATCTTGCACTATTTAAGCTCCATAAAGCCTGTAGAAACATTAAAGTACATCTATTATATGTATGCATATACATATATTTATCATTTTGAAAACTTGCAACCTTTTTGAGTAAAATAGCAGCAAGAGTCCAGCAGCTGTAGTCATAGCAATGAAAAGGGACGAAAGGTTTCTGTGTTACCAGAGTGCTGAAAAGAAGCATCTTCTATGGGACAAAGAACATTTGTCAAACATTACATATAACAAATAGAAATAAATAAAAGAAACAAAAAGGGAATCTCAGTATTTGATAGCAAAAAGAGCTTTTCTCTCAGCCCGAAGCGTTACCCTGTTGGTGACTGCATCAATCATATTTTTTTTCTGTCCTCAGATTACTTTGATGTATGCAGTGCATCCAGCCCTATTACTCCCAGGTACAAAGGACCCCTGAGTCCTGTGTTTTTCACCAGCTCAGCACTTTACACCTATGTGGAGAATTATGATTCTGTGATACTGTGAAGGTCAGGTTGTTCATACCTTACCCCTTGCCCTTTGATTGGATGATTTAAATTTTGTCACGCCTGGCCTTCAGCCCACTATCAACTCACCCTTGGGTGTGCCACTCTAGAAGTGGTCCCCCCATGCAGTCAGAGGCAAGTGCTAGTCTGGGGAGAATAAGCCTTTAGCACAGAATAAATCAATTTAAAACAGAGGCTTTCAATCGGGGAAGATGACGCTGTTGTCCTCTTTTGCCTGGTTGTGTACATGTGGCACTAGACAACTCTACCCTGAGCACAGAAACTTGACTTGTCTGGCAAAAGTGCTTTTATGCCTCGTAATTCCTAAAGATCGATAGAAGCAATCAGTGACCCACAAAGCTCCAAGGTTGACTAGGGGTCTATTTATAGCGGCCTGCATGTTTGCTCTGTAGTGACATGCGGTGCCAGTGAGCCTTCAGTTGAACATTGAGTTCTGGCTTGTTAGAAAAATAGGTGCCAGAGTTAGCAACTCACTGATGAAATGGTGGTGTTGGACTTGGTGTTAGTAGTGTTGATGGTGTAGGCAGAAGTGTAATACTTGACTACTGAAGTGAGAAAATGAGGTCAGAGGTACTTCCGCCATGTACGCTTCCAAGAGTTTGAATCACAGCTGTGAGTTAATGCATAGTGAATAGGGGTTTCATGGCGTGCATTGCAAAATCCCAAGCTGTAATATTAAACTCACATGGTGCAGAAGAGCAAGTAATCAATTACAAGCAAAATAAATTGGATGGCAGGGAAGGAAAGGATGGACAGCTGATGACATATTTATCAAGGCACAATCACCACCAAGGAATTTTCCAGCTCTGCTCACGCTGAGTGACAGATGGAGAGTGCTGCCTCTTTAACAGCTTCCCTGGGAGACAGGTTTTAAGGAAATGGGACCATGCAATAAATTTCAGCTATTTTGGGAGGAGACTGCAGGGCTTGTAATAAAGAATTCATCTTTTACCTGCAATAATAAAACAAAGGAGGTTGAATTATGCGTCTAATCCCATTGCATGCATTTCTAACTAAGTTAGAACTTGCTATAAAAAGCTGATGAATCCCAAACAATGAGCTCCTTCTCTGTGAGTGTGTACCTTATGCCATATTAATTAGCACAGAAACCACACAGAGAAACAACTATAGATGATAAAATGGAAGTCATATTTTTTTAGCTTGCAGCTTGATCCACTGCATTACACTGGGTTTTTAGCTGCCTCACTGACTAAACAAAAGCCCCTCCTAGCCATGTAGAGGACAGCTACAGTGAGACATGTGTGTTTGTTTTTTAGGGGTTTTTGTATAGTTTTTTGGCCCATGATGCATGCTCCAAATGAATCACACAAATGTTTATTTAAAGAGATTAATTCCTCTTAGAGTGTATTATTCATCAGGTTTCTGAGGGCATCCTTGCTTATAATATAGCTTGTCATTTTCTCCAACCGACTGAAGCAAGGCTAAATTGTCCTGAATAATTCAGGGGGATGGTAAATAAAACACAAGATGAGGCTGGCGTTTGCCTGGATGGAACAAACTGAAAGGACTCTTCAGTCTCCAGGTGAGGAGTGCGCTCCTCTTTCAGAAGCAGGGATGCAAGAGTGAAATGCACATTATTTAAGCTTGGAAACACTGGGCCTTGATCCAACACAGGAAGCTACTGTAGGAGACAGAGGAGGGAGGGAGGAGCAGTTGGCAGCTCGTAGTTGAGCCTGGAGTTGGAAACAAGCAGTTCCAGTGAACAGAAGGCAGGACTTGAGAAGCAAAAAAGGCTTGAAGGGCTGGACACAGCATTAGATCAAAACCTGTATTGTTTTGCAGACCGGGGGCACAGCCTAGAAAATTGTCCTTAGGCGTAATCTTAAGTTTATTCTTACGCATCTGTATGCAAATGTTGGGGCAGTTCTCATCAGATTGTAACTGTCTCTATTCATACATTAATGCAGTCTTATTTTTATTTCACAGACTTTAAAAATAAACACCAATTACAACATGTATAAACATTTTGGAACCCATCCACTTGTAATGTCTCAGAATATCATTAGCTAATCAAGTCTTAATTAACTTGTTAGAACTACTCTGAACTGTTCAAACTGCCACCAGGAGTCATATGCTAATGACAGTTCCAGACACTATAAATTCTCTTGCTCTTCATACCATAACATGCAACAATGACAGATTCCTTTAAGCAAAACTGCTAGAGATCAGAAAATTAAGCTAACTGATGGCTACAAAAGCTAATTAAAGATATAAAAGTCTTCCAGCTTTCAATTTCCACTGTTCAAAATACCATTAAGAAATCCTTGTTAAGTGGAAGTCAATACACAATCTAGAAGGTCAAGAAAACTTTTAGATGAGATAGCACAAAACTGTAGAAAGGTTTAGCTGACACAGGGGTGGTGGGTCACCGCTTCTGTGCAGTCTTGGTTGGACAAACAGTTCAGAATCATGAGAAAGAAACCTTACCTGCAAACTCATCATAACAGTACCTGTCTGAAGTCTGCAAAAAACATCTGTGGAAGCCAGACTCAGTGTGGGAATTTCTACTCCAGAGAGATGAAGCTAAATTTGAGCTGTCTGGCAGCAATTACCAATGATGCAGAAAAAGGAGCAGCATGTAACAAAAAGAATCGGAAAAGAATTGATGCAGCGTGGCTGTGATGCAGAAAAATATTACAGAAGATTGGATACCAGTAAATATCATCAAAGACACCACTTTGGGCTATTTAAATGCACAAATACACACACAAACACAGAGATACATGCACACACATATTGAACTTTTTTGGGTTGCGTCACAGTCTCGTAACATAAAAATTGCTGAAAATAGCTACAAAAAGAATTTGCCAGCTTTGCTGTCATGTGTGGTTAACAGGGGACTTAATTAACAGGATTCTCTATTTTTAAGTATGCCATATAAAAAGTAACCATGTATGAATGTATGAAGTATACTGTAAAAAAGGCCCATCCATTAATTTTTCATGTGTTTCATTCAACAGTGTATTTGATTTCCTTAATTCTTAATATTGCCATAAATGTATGGTACTGTTAAGAATTTCCCTTTCACCCTGTGGTAGCTGGGACAGGCCTCCAGCCCCCCACCCTGATAAGAATAAACAGAAGAGGATAGATGGATCCATCCATCAGTTATTTCACATCACAGACATGTTTGTACTTGTACAAAAAAAGTTTCAGATGGTGGTACTTTCTCAGTATTAAAACAAGTTGTATGAGACACTCAAATGGAGCACACATGCAGAAAAAACATTCAGAACGCCGTCAGGGACGCTCAGTGAAGTGTCTGGTGTGTTTACGCTACTCTCTGTGTTGGCTCTAAATAAATTTTTTATCAACATGAAAATTTATGTCCTTGTGTATATTTTATATATTAATAAGGTATTAATAAATAATTTAAAATAATTAGGTTGACATGATCACATTTTGGATGAATTTTCAGATATGTATATTTTAATTTCCCATTAAAAAAGCCTCTAATGTTTATTTTGGGGCAAAAACTAGATATGGAAAAACTCTTCAGTTTGTACAAATGTGTGCACTAAATGAATATGTTACAGATTTGTAACATCTAAATCATACATTGCAAAATTGGAATCAATATAGATATACTATACTGTAGCTTTAGATAAGTGGGCATAGACAGTAACAGAGATAGGAGGTAATCAAAATTAGAGATGGACCGATCTGATATTATGTATCGGTATCGGTCCGATACTGATGTAGATTCCTGGATCGGATATCGGAGAGAAATAAAAAATGTAATTGATCCATTAAATATCAAAAAAGCACCTCACGAAACTTGAGACATGGCGTAACTCGGCTCATAACCTTAGCACCTTGGAGCAGTGTGCTCACGTGATAGAGCAGCTGTGTGTATTTGTAGCCTCCTACCAAACCAGCATTTTATCTCCGAGGAAGTTATCCCAGAGAGAAGTAAAGCAAGTGTGTAAGTTCATCTCTGAATGTTTGTAAAGCATTCCCACGTTAAGCTTAACAACCGATATATGGAGCAACTGCCTCTTCTCTCTCCCTCCCTCTCCTGTTGCTACTTCAATCGTGAACTGATCAATGATCAGCTGATCGGCTTTTCTGTCGGGAGTCCGTCTCTCTTCTTTGTTTATGCCCACTTCGCGCCAGAAAGAGGAAACCAGCGGCTGAACAACAGCAGCAAGTTTAAGCTTGATGATGTATTGTTAGAATTTATTTAATATTACTTTCAAGACCAGGATCCTTTTCTACAACTGTGCAGGGGCGGATCTAGCAAAGTTTAGCCAGGGGGGGCAATAGGGCATGAACAGGGAAAAGGGTGCACAAAGACATACTTTTCTTACTTATTCTCATTTAAAATGTCTAGCTTTTAATAAATAATTATCTGAATCTTACACCCAAAGTTTTAATCTGATGTAAAATGTATAGAAGTCCATTACTGTATATATTAACTATTAAGTCTAATATACCCTAGTAAGCTATAGTACTTTTTCCTTTGGGAAGGTACAATCTGTGCAGTCCGCAATTCTGTTGAAGAAAAATGTTTAATCTATTTAATTATTCTTGAAAAATAATCGATTTCCGTGCATTTTTTTCACACTGCATCAAATTAAAGTTGATTACGTCAATTAAGCATCATGAGGTGGAGGGTGGTTCCCTTTTTTTTTTTTTTTTTTTTTTTTTTTTTTTTTTGCTGGGAGTTTGCAACCCTATTAGTTAGGTTGCTTACTCTTTAAAATACCAGAATAGGGAGGATGGAGTAGGTTTAAGTTTATTAGATTGATCAGCATTGCTGAACTATGAAATATTTTGGGTGCAGTATATTTTTTGCATACAGGTATAACAGAATAGCTTTAGTGTTTGCTTGTTTTTTAACTTGAGTATGAACTTATACAAAAAGCAGCAAGATATTAAAAAAGACGTTTTAATGATTAAAAAACACACTATATCGGATTCATATCGGTATCGGCAGATATCCAAATTAATGATATCGGTATCTGTATCGGACATAAAAAAGTGGTATCGTGCCATCTCTAATCAAAACTAATGGAAGCTCACTAAGCCATTAGAATAAATTTTCCACTGCACAGCATGATGAAATATGCTAGCACATAGTGTGCCACGTCATGATGGGTCTCTTCTTAGGAAGTCACTGAGAGAAAGTTATTGGGCATGACTGTTTCCTACTGTAGATAATTGCCAGTCTACAAGTTTGCCATTTCAGTGCTTTGCCAAATGCTGATTGTCTCAAAACTACCTGCCTATTAGCTGTATACTGTACAGCAGTACTTGTCTCTATCTGTTTCATATTCTGATTGGCATAAGGTAATCTTACCATATCAGATTAGAATGAATAAATAAAATGACTTCCATTAACTAACTTCATAATATTAAAGAAAAAGGAAGATACTGGTTGATTTTTTGAGTGCATACTGATGTACTGACACATTAATTATCCATCCATTTTCTTAACCACAGATGTAATCCATATCTCAGTGGGGGTGTGGACTATAAAAGCTGACATTAGGAAAAAAGCAGGTAAACTCTGTGCATGTAACCAGTGAGCTGTGTAAATTCACCATTAATATCACCTTTTTTAGTTATTCACAACATATCTCACACTGCCACCTACATGTATCACTTTCTCAGATACTCTACTCAGGGAGTTGTTTTTATCTATTTAACTGTTTGGATAGAAAGTGTATCTGAATTTCTTTCAAAGAACAAACTGAAACCTGTAGACCAAGGCTGTGCGAGTTAGAGTTACCCTAGTTCTTATTTCTGCCTGCAAACACCCTCTACTGAAATCTGGAGTGAACATACACTCAGAGGAGCTCTTATTTCATTAACAGCTCGGTTCTCTGAGCATCTCTAGCATAATACAGGCTTTGCAGTCCCCCAGGAGACTCCAGAAAGCCTGTGCCCAAAGTCAGGGAATGATTCACAGTCTTTCATTCATTCTAATTCCCACCACCACCTTCACATGAGAGTAGGGAGAGAGTTTACAGCTCTTGTCTTCATGTGGGGAAGTGCATGTACACCATTTCCTGTATAATTCCTCATTGTGATTGTGCATAAAATATTGGATTACGGTTTGTCAGCACCGTCCATAGACGCCACCCCAACATACTATCCAGATCCTCTAGAGGTAGTCACTCCCCATTACCCATCCTAATCACTGAGCATGCTGCTGTCTCCTATTAATGGACTGACAGTGTTGGGCAGCATCTGGGATGTGAGATGCGTGGCACACGGCCTGCTTGAATGAGCACCTTATTGGCCCATCAGTGCAGAGCGTTGCTTAGTGTTCTGTTGTCTGATCTAATGAGATATCCTGCCTGGTAGTCACCATGTGAGGATAAGGGGCTGCTTCAATGCAGGATGAGAACCACTGGGAGGAGAAAAGACACCAGCCACCTCTGGTTTCCAAGTAGCAGATGATTATATCACACTTTATATCTGCAGGGTTATTATTATGGATTAAATTATAGATTAAACATAGCACTTTGATAGGTATAATGTGCAAACATCCATTACTAAAAGTAACAATGAAGGTTAATTTAAGTGACCTTTATTGATTTGGTACAAACATCTCCAGTTAATTTGATTTCCTTCAAGCTGAAGTCAGTTTCAGTTAAATTCAGTTTGAATTTACTTCAATAGCCTCAATAGTTGTCTCAAGGGGCCTAAATGTATTCTGAGTGCTCTCTGGGTATAAAGTTTTCCAAAGGTACACTCAGGAGCTTTTCATTTCTGCAACTTCATCATTGCACATGAACGCATTTAACTTAACTGTGGATGTCAAAGTAAAAGTCTGTCTACTGGATTTGACCACAGATAGGATCGAAGACCAAGGCTGGGAAATAATAAAGCTCATAATATAGTTGATAAATATTTGATGCGGTACCCCTGTGTCTTAATTTAGTGCAGCATTTTTAAAAGGGTTTACAGCAGCACTATACTTTAAGATCAGAAATTTAGAAAATGCTTGCAAGACATATATATCTCAGTTTGTATATATAATATGTTCTGCTACATCAGTACTTCTGCTTTAATGATACATGACACCAGTAAAGTCAGCCAGACAGTCGATACGCTTCACAACGAATGAGTGTTAAAATTGCGCATGTATTGAACTTAGGATCTGCACTCATCCCTATTTTTATTCCTGGCATTGATATGTTTTAGCTGGTCCCTGCATGTCAATAATTAAAACACACTCTCCAAAACATCTTTACCAAACATCTCTTAATAAGGTACCCTGCGGCAACTGTATCTGAGGAAAAGGAGACATGCCAATGTGTGTCTCCTACTATACCCAACCATACATAGCAAAAGGAAAGATTTAGTTCTAGTAACATTTTGTTAGTGAATTAGAAGCTTATGGTCTAATTCGAACCATCCAAAGAAAAACCTTTTCCTCGAAGAGTTTCTTTCACAGCAGTTTTCTTCAAATACTTTCTTCAAGTACTGAAGTTTACATGTAGAAACTTGGGGTGGTAGTCTTGGACTGTAGACTGTAGATACTGCTCAGTGTAATACATACTCATCCTATGGTAAATGGACTGTATTTGTATAGAGCTTTATTAGTCCCTAAGGACCCCAAAGCGCTTTACACATCCAGTCATCCACCCATTCACACACTGGTGATGGCAAGCTATATTGTAGCCACAACCACCCTGGGGCGCACTGACAGAGGCGAGACTGCTGAACACTGGCGCCACCGGGCCCTCTGACCACCACCAACGGGTGAAGTGTTTTGCCCAAGGACACAACGACCAAGCCGGGGCTCGAGCCGGCAACCTTCCGATTACAAGGCGAACTCCCAACTCTTGAGCCACGATCGCCCCATGGTATTATGGTGCAATATAAACTAGATAGCTTTTTTTCAGTACTGTGGTTTTCTTAGTATTTATTTCAAAGCAGCTCAATTCCACAGCCCTGACCATCAAAGCAATCTACCTTAAAAGAAAAGAGCGTATGAATAAGAAACACAAATAATGAAAAAGAGGGGGGGAAATGCTGTAGTGGTGGAGGGTACACTTATGTTTTCATTGTTGTACCAACCTTGCATAACGACTTGGCTCAGGTTTTGGTAAGAGGTCATTAACTAAGTCTCCAGGAAACTAATAAAAACCAGTGTCCTCTGAAATGATAAAAGCATGTCTGTGTATTCATCTATGTGTGTGCTTGAAAATGAATATCACCATACCCACACTTCAGCTTGAATCATTTCACAATGATGAAGATGAGTTTAGTGAGGTAAATGGAGGAAACTAAGACAACACAACTCTCTTCAACTCTTCATTTAGAGATACTGTTTCGGTTTCCTTAACATTTTAATCCATATACTAAGCATATCTATTCAAGCCCCAGGCTCAGCTTTCAAACAATCTCACTTAGACTATCTCATCACAAGCTAGTATTACGCAAATACACATCATGTAAATAGTTTTAAGTAAAAATTAAAATCCCATTAAGTCAAATGAGTTGTTGACCTTCCCACTGTTACAGAAAATTCTGCATACATTGAATTTTTCAAAACTATTATGCAAAAATCATCTCCTCCATGTCATTTTCAGCGTACATTTAGCTGCAAATATGAATTATTGCCACTCTTTATGGATTAAGAGAGAGAGCGAGACAGAGAGATGTCCTCATATCATTGCCATAAAATTATTATTCAGGAGTGTCACTTAATGCACTACATCTACATTTGCTGTCACTGAATCTAAGTTGCAGGGAGCAGTTTCAGACACTGAGATAAAAATGAATCCTGCTGTGGTTATTAAATTATAAGGATATTAAAACAGCTCTTCAGAGAGATATGAAGTACTGTCTATAGACCAGAGGATTTTAATAACAATAAAATATTGCTTTGGATATTCATAATAAAAATGGCATGATCTTTTCAGGCTGCTTTCTTTCATTTTGAGAATTATTTATTGGTTTCTGGTGCGCTGGAGCTCGATGAAGTGGCATTTTGGAACCAAGCTGTCTTCTATATCCAATTTAGAAAGAATAGCTGCCTTTTCAAAATGAGAAAGCCTGCTGATATAAATCCCTGTGTACAATATGTTTCCTTCCACTTAGTGTATTTGGTACGACCGTCCAAATATTATCAGTGTAGCAATAGGTAAGAATGAACAACCTTTTATGTCAAATTGATCACCATAATCCAGCTTTTACCTCATTCATTGTGTGCAGAATTTCCAATAAAATGGTGTTTACCCTAATGTCTGCACAATTTTAACAAAACGACAACATTTTATGTTTCCTAATAGGCTTATTTTCATCAAGACATTATCAGTAGTTATAGTTCACCTATAAGTAGTGATGCTTCACCTAAGGATATTGGAATTGTAGTTCTTTCACTCATTCTAATATTTATTTATGTTATTTCTCTCACCCCAAGAGGTCACGGCAGAGGTCCGCCCCTCCGAGCCTGGTTCTAGCACAGGTGTCTTCCTGTTAAACGGGAGTTTTTCCTTCCTACTGTCGCCAAAGCGCTTGACCATAGGGGGTCATATGATTGTTGGGTTTTTCTCTGTATGTATTATTGTAGAGTCTACCTTATAATAAAAAGTGTCTTGAGGTGACTGCTGTTGTGATTTGGCACTACGTGAATATAATTCAATTGAATTTAATTATTATTTCAGAAAGCTGTAAACAGCTTTGTTTACTTTAATAATGATTCATGTTTTTTTCAACAATCACAGCCAGAGCAAAATTATATTTGTGACTCATATATATGTTGCTGCTCAAGAACAAAAAGAAATGGTATATTTTATTCCTCTGAAGATATAAATTTAAAAGATATCCAAAACCTAGTTTTTACATTTTAATACATTATCTTGCATGCTGGGATCTTTAATACAGTTGTCTATGATAAACTACTATCGTATAGAATGGAAGTTTGAGATGCAATAAAGACTCATTTTTTACAGTTCCAGTCAACATTAGTATCTAATGATCATTATCACAATAATAATAACAATGTATATTTCTGTTTCATTCAAAATCAGGAAAACATATGGTCCTGTTTGTAGCTGGAGGTCTTATGTCAGGGTTTCTTGTCTTCTCTAAAGTCAAGGCTAAAGACTCCTGAGCGTCTTATGCCAAGGCCTTGGGACTATGAGACCACCTGTCAGAGAGAACAGCTCACTTAATTAGCAGTTTTCTTTGCATGAATGGCAGAGCTCTGATAGCTACCCAATCAAGACTGTTTTTAAAATATGCAAACATATGTCACGTTTGTTAAACTTTGGCCCCTAAATGATTAGTTATTGTACATATTATTCAACTAAGCCCATAATTAAAATATTGGGTTAAATTTTTCTGATGTTTCTTTTTTAGTCTTGCTTTTGTTTTGGTTATATTCACTGTTTTCATTGTTTTGGTTTCCCCAACCTTGTAAAAAGTTTATTTTAAAAATAACTGACACTAGCACCACTGACTAACAAATGGCCATGAGGTCATATTCAGCGATGCTAGTGTCAGTCATTATGCAAATATACTGTTTATAAGGTTGAGGTATCCTGCAGTAAGCTGAGACTGAAGAAGTCACTTGGATGAGTGACAAAACATTACTGCCACTGAAAATGCTACATCCAAATAAACAGAATCAACTTTTTGGGATATCCTTACCCAGATGACTGAGCATGCATGCATCAAGATACCACCAAGATACCCCCAAGTTACCTTGATATGTCATTAGCATGTGTCTGATGGAAACATATGCCACATATATGGAATAAGCATTGTGTAAAACGTATAAGTAGATGAAAGTGTGCTGTAGTGGCAAGCGCTTTGAGAGAGTGGTTGAAAAGACCAGAAAAATGCTATATAAATTGTCCCTTTACCATTTCTGCTGTTCTTTCTGCCCCCCTCTTGCTAGTATTGCATGTTCTGTTTTTTTCAGGCATCAAAATAAGTTTTTACATTCTATACAAAGTAAATATTCAACAGAAATTAACTGAAGTTCACTGATGACGTGTGTATTTTTCTTATGGTTTATTTACCCTTTTCAAATACAATACACTGAAGCCATAACTCATTCAGCTCTTGCTCTGGTAGAAAAAAACAAAGTGCCTCAGGTGCTTGTCCTAAAAAATAGCTAGAATAAAATCACTGAAATCATGAATAACTCCTTTAAAACCTTAATGTTCTGGACTTTGTACGTTTTTAGAATCCATAGGACTTAAGTTATTTAACTTCTTACAAAATGTTTTATACTTTGTTTATATGAGCCTGTGTAAATGTATCTACTGTATGTGATACATTTATCTCTGTGCTAAATTTATGTTTACAAATAATAACAACTATATATTACAATTTTATCAGATTTCTCTGCCAAAAGTGTTGTTCTGCTGTCCGTAAAATCCTGTGGATGTCCCAATAAATAGCAGTTGTACAGCTCTGGGAAATCACACACAAACAGAATAAATTTTTCCTCTATGACTAAGAATCAGCAGACTCTCATTCCATTTGTCAAGCAGGATAGCATCCATCGATTGGTAAGTCGTGTGCAGCCACACCATGACAGGTTTTCAAAGAATGAGTCAGATCCAACTTTGCCTGGGCATGTCTGCATGCAAGCCTGCGCCTGAGACAAATACCACCACAGCAGTTTCAATTCAAAACAGCCCACTTGCTGCTCTTCTTTCTACATTCGTTCGTCTGTAATTTATTTCATCTGAAATTCTATGTGGTATTAACACCCTTCTCTCTATGAAGATTAGAATTGTGATGGATTTGGTTTGCATTTTAGTTTATCATTCCATATGGTCACAGAAAAGTACTGCTTGCACATCAAATCAAAATCAGACTTTTCTTTTCTTTTTTGCAATTTTGAGTTTTTTGTATTTTACTGCTAAAGTGTGTGTATGCATGTGTGTACATATGCATGTACCTGGTATGGTGAAGGTGTACACTGACCTTTGTCTGATGGATTGTTTCCTCCCAAATGAAGACATAAGGGAAGCGGAGTGGGCAATGGGGTTGGCCTTTGTGTGTATGTGTATGTGTGTGTGTGTGCTCTGAAGAAAAGAGGAAGGGGATTCTTGGAGTGTGTAGAGATGAGCTTTGCTCTGCCATCTAATTATGTCCTCCTCTTTCACCTCCCTCTACTCAGCTCTTCTCCAATACCACATCCCTTCTCTTCTTTTTTTCTCTTAGCTCTCATTCTGCTGCAGCTCCCAGCTGAGCCACAGGTGGTAGTAATCTCTGTCTGTCCTGCTGCTCTGACTGTATACACACAGAAGTGAGAGCTGGAGGGCTTCTGCCCAATAACACAGGCTTGCCCCTCAGACAGCACAGCCACACTTACATGCACATGCCTGCAGGGACAGCACAAACACAAAGACCTGTGTGCTTGTTCTTTTGAAAACAGTGTTCTGGAACATACTGTTTAAAGGTCCAGTAGGTATGATAAAAGAGAATTTATTGGCAGAGATGAAATATACTGTAGTACTCATTATGGGATGTTCATTAGCATAACATTGCATTTTTCTTTAGCTCAGAATGAAGCTGCTTATATCTGTGGAGTGTGTCCTTCTGAGCCATGCTTCTACTGTATCCTTGAATGGACAAACCTTTATAAAATACTGGCCCTGTGTGATGGTCATTGTTCACCACAATTTTCAAGACCTCATCAGACAAGATTTTGTTGTACAGATTCAGCTTTGGTCTGCAAAAAGAGAAGGGTTTCTACCTACCACATCTTTTAAACAGACCACAAATTTACTGAAATAAAATCCTTCTGAGAATAAGTGGCAACAAAATCTGCAAGAAAAAATGTGTTTTCAGATAGAAATGTAACCAGATTAAACAACAATCAGTAATACATTTGAATTAAAGCATTGGCAGAGATTATGTAAGCGATTATGAAAAAGATAACGTTATCAGTTTAATTAATAAGTCTTCTGTAATTTGCGTATGGTTTTAATCAGTGTTCTAAATCTATAGATTTTTACACACATGCCTTTCCTGTGCTTTTCCCCGACAACGTATGTTTTATATGATAAACAGATACAAAGTGGATCTGTTATCATTAAAATATATTTAATTTATTATAATAACTACTGGATTTATTAAATCATAAATCTAATCATGACACAGCATCTTATTTAAATATATTTTATTTAAATATATTTTTTATTTTAACTAAAATGCATGTTTTTTTATCCAGTGTATTTCTACTCTGAGGTGATATTTTGCTGCTTCAAATCCTACATAATGCCAGCTCTCAGTATTAATCATATGCAATTTAGATTTCTGTGGCCATACAGTTCCATTCTGATGTCTACCCTGAAGTTGAAAGGAACTATTTTGTTATGAGGATTAATTTTCGGTTCTCATGGGAACTTACTTTTTCTTTCTTCTTTTGTTCTTTCCTATTTCCTCTCTATAACACACACAATTCCCTCTGGAATTAGCTCCCTTTTTATGTGGGCCTGGGTTCATTGTATATGACGGTGGCCTTTCGTTTTGCTAATGTAGGTGATTTTCTTCCCATGAAAGCGCTATAATCCATCTCCTGCTCGCAGGAGGTGGCGATTTATTGTGCGCACTGGGCATTAACACGCCACAGCTAAGAACAGATGCAGTGCTTTAACAGATAACCGTCTGGAATAAGATGGAGCATTCAGATTAGCTTTGGTGTCAAATAAATTGCATGCTATTCAAGTACATCCAGAGTTCTAAAACACTATTCTCTGTATCAGATCTGCCGTAGGTTTTGGCATGACAGAGAGTAAATGAAGTGTAGCTTCGCATGGGTTGCTTTCAGACGGGACCCTCAGCATCCCTATTTGACAGTAGAGTGTTCACATTCAAGCACATAGCAAACACATTAAACACACAGAGACACATCTGAACCTGTGTTTTTTCTCCGAATCTGATCTTTGAATGCTTTCCTTGTCATGGTCCGTGGCTGCAGGCTATAGGAGTTGGTGGTGTGGAGTCAAATGCAGATAAATATAGGTGGGAAAACTAAATCTTAACAAGAAGTGAGTTGGTTTATTGTGGCTTAAGAGTAGGTGCAAAACAAAGGCAAAGGGTGACCATAAGAGCTAACTAAACTGGAAATAAACACTAAGAACATTATACTTAACATTTAACATATAACATTTAAACAAGAGCCGTGGGAATCCTGATACCTGAGATATGGAAGGATTAACAGACGATATGACCAAGAACAAAGGGAAAATCCCACATGCACACACAACAAATACAGGGTGAGGGTGATGAGGGAAGTGGACAAATAGACATAATGATACATGGGAAGCAAAATTAGACACACTGAACACAGGACGAGAGACTGTCAAAATAAAACAGGAAACACACTTGACACAGGGGCCGGGAGGAAGGGAACACACATAGGAGCAAGACGGACTGGGGAGACAAAGGGAGGAGACACAAAGAGGGAAACATGGAAATAGTTAAGGGAGACGAGACACGGAGGGCAAGGGAGCGAGAGCGATGTAACACAACGAGAGGAACATAGGGACAGTAAAAGGGAGATGAAACACGGAGGGAGGGAGAGGAAGCGAGAGAGGAAGCGAGAAACAAAGACATGACTGAGGAAACAGACACAGAGGACAAGACAGACTCCCACAGAAGACACAGGGATGAGACAGCAACAACAAAACATGAAATACAAATAACCTCAGAAACATAAAACTAAACTCAAGACTAAACTGTATAAATGTATTAAACCTCTTTATAATACAAAGAAAGATCCAAATACAGAATAAACTCAAAATGTTGGGTCGATGACCCAGCCCACTGACCCTCTGTGAGCCTAGTCCTAACTCTTGGTTTTAACAGTTTCACTGAAAACCTACATGTGCACAGAAAATCATCAGAGTTTATCTTCAAAAAAATATTCTCTTTGGTGAAACCTTTAACTTTTCAGCCTTTCATTAAAGTTTGACAGGCATAACCCAGAGAGTGAAAGCATATAACATTATGCATTTTTCTGTGAAATTCAATTCCACTCTAATATCCTGGTATTAATGTCTAATTTTCTGCACCATGACCATGTTCACTAGAAAATTCCATTTTTGCCTCGAAATGAAAACATTTAAGACTTCAATTATCTAAAGGGTAATTACAAATGCATGCCTGTAGCTGCATTAACTGCAAAGCTCTCCAGCGAGTAGTGCGGTGCTCTGAGCGGATAATTGGAGGTGAGCTTCCCTCCCTCCAAGACATCTACAGGAAGCGGTGCCTGAGGAAAGCGGGGAGGATCATCAAGGACTCCAGTCACCCCAGCCATAAACTGTTCAGACTGCTTCCATCAGGAAGGAGGTTCTGCAGCATCCGGTCCCGTACCAGCAGACTGAGAGACAGCTTTTTCCATCAGGCCATCAGACTGCTGAACACGTCATAGACACCTCAGCTTCACTACTGGAACTTCAACATTATGCACTCCACACTGTATATAAATGCCACTTGTTTTGCACATATTCAACTCTGTATATTTTATATATTTTATTATTATTATTATTATTTTATTTTATTTTTTTACTATTTAATTTGTAAAAATGTGTATACACACACACACACACACACACACACAGACACACACACGTAGGAAAATATTTAGTATACACATCCAGAAATGCATACACTATTATATATTGTACATATATTTATTAGTTTCAGGTTGGCCATTCTTGTATTTTGCTCGTTTGTGTTGTTGTGTTTGCACATCTCTGTTGCTTGTGGGGCTCGCACACAAGAATTTCACTCGCATGTGCTGTGCCAGTGTGCCTGCACATGTGATGTGACAATAAAAAGTGATTTGATTTGATTTGATTTGATTTGATTTGATTAATGTTGTAATAAAATGCTTAATGTGGGAAAATGTGGTTTGATACACTGTATCACCAACAGTGTTGCAGTTCCACATTGTTTCTTTTGCAGAAAGTTTTGGGAGAGGGGTGAAAAATGTATCGTTGCATCCTCGCATCTACTGCTACATTCTTTCTCACAATGAGTGAGGTAAGCACCTTAAAGGAATGAACTTAAGAAAAGAACACTGGTTAAGTGGAGCTGGTTCAAGACCTGACTCTTGTCTTCGTAATCACTTAATCACATTTCCTCATTGACGTTTACAGAGATCACGCTGATAGATTCAGAATTCACCGAAGCATGAGAATGCATTTGAAGGTGCTATTATACAAATGCAGGATGTCTAAGAAGAAACCTGGACACTGACAATCAATGACCATGTAACTCAAGTGTTTGCTTGCTCTAGAATGCTGTGGAAAAAGTTGCATTATCCTGAATAAACATCCTCCAGCCTCGCCAAACTGCCAACAATTCTGCATTTCAACCTCACAGCAATTATAGCCCACCGTGTGAGGGTGAGGAGATGACTTCAGCTTTTCTTTTTTGAAGGCAATGTTTATGAATATTTGAAGGACCTTTCAATTTGGTATAAAAGAAAATAGGGAAACAGCAGCCTTTGTGGGTGGCATTTATCCTGCTACACCACAATACGCTCCTCTTCCTAAAAGCCCTTTACAACAGAAATGTTAGAGACCTGCTATATGAATTCTCTCTCTGTGGCAAAATGTCAGTATCACCCAAAGGCCCTTTAGCCACACCCACTGGAGTGATGCATTTCCCTTCTTTCTTTCATTGTATCTATTCTATCTCTTTATATATTTAATATGAATGATTTTTCCAAGATACTCAAAAACAGTTGGAGGAGGTGACTCCAGAATTATTACTCCAATGAGTCATCTCACAACAGATGGCTTTCTTTGTGCATGTGTGCACGTGCATTTGTTTGCATATTAAACAGCTTCCCAGTGAGAGCTGTGAAAAGAAGCAAACACAGAAATGGAAGAAAAGATGACCAAAGACTGTGAGTGGCGCCCACATAGTGGGGGTTGCTGGCAGGTCAGGATGATTTGCCCTTCCATGGGCTCTCTTCACACCAGTTGCATTGGACTCAATCCAGTTCCAGCCGCCTCCGGTGAAAGCAGAGCTGACCTTTTACAGCACTCTGAGCTGTAGGATATAGACTCAAAAAGGGTTGTGATCCCTGTCTTGGCATCACTCATACTGACTTTTATTGCTTTCTCTTGTTTTGGTGCAATTCCATCACTGGAGTACACACAGTGTTGTATGGAATTTGTGGCTATACTTTTTTCCTAATCCAGACATGTATGTTAAGAGGTTGCATAAGGGGTCACAATGAGGGGGAGTCCTCTTCTATCCTTTATTGTACAGTAATAGTTTTAGATTTTCTCTCATCGTCACTTAAACAGAAGTGAAAAAATTCTAAAAGCTGCAGCGTCCTGTCATCACCCTGCACAAACTCATCCATGTCACTCCTCCCACACGGCTCCTTCTGGCTCCTGCTATCAAACTCAGAACGCTGGTGTTGGCACACACAGCTGAGATTCAAGTGATGTAGAAATTAAAGCTTATTTCATTGCTGCAGTCACGATGAGTTGCTCCAAACTAGCACATCAACTAAATTACTGTAATGAAAATGTAACACTGGAGACATCAGGATTGTTTCTACAGCCCACATTGCTGTCTCCTAAAGAGATAAAGTGATTCATTTTGTTCAAAACCACCAATATCAAAAGCTGCCCATCAACTTGGAGACAGCTTGCCAATAGTAATACTATCCCCTTATCTGTCTTACATTTCATCAGACAAAGCAAAGAGAAAAGAAAAAGAAGCTGATAATGTGTTCAGTGTCTTTTGATCTTGACACAGTCTGTCCTACAGCGCTTCTCTAGGGATTCAACTATTTTTTTCTACTTGATATGAGGCCAAAAGTTAGATGGATATCAACTTTTTCTTTATGGTTTCAGAGAAATTTGAAGACACCAAATGAAAAAGTATAATGTGCATGAAAAGGAAAACAGGAGTAGATACTGGTATGAAACAAATCATTAGGCCTGAGATGAAGAGAAGAAAAGAAGTAAGCTATTTGCTATTATGAAGATAATATTTCTCCCCTGCTCATCTTAACTTTCAAATGTCTCACTTCAGTATCATATCAAGTTCTAGCCCCTTTATTTATTTATTTTTTTGTTAATACCGTATCACTGTGAAAACATTATCCCTTCTGCTGCTTAACTTGAGGAACAAAGACAATTGGAACCTAAATATGAAGGGCTGATGAATAAGAAAAGAGCCTCCCCTATATGTGTTGTTTGTCACAGGCTGAAACATCTGAATTGAGCTCCTGTGTATATCCTGCTGTAATGAATGATACCGCCCAGGTTTCATTTGCAATCAAGGTTAATTAGCAGATGTACAGTTGCCTGTAATCTTTGGGGGTTATGGATTATAGGCCTCTGTATGATGGATGGAAACCCTATGGACTAGCAGTGAACACTCAATAAATAAGAGCTAATTCGAAGCGTTGGTACTAGTATGTTCTCCAGATTGTTTAGTTAGGTCAAATCGTTTATTCGTTTAACACTGCCAGGTCACATTTATACTAATGTGGCAGCTGAACTTCATTCGACCATGGCCTGCAATGACTTTGCCAAATTCTTCACTGAAAAAATCCAAAAAATTAGACAAGCAATTGGTACATCAACAGCAGATCCAGGATATGTACTGTGTCCACCAAAAAACTGTTTAAACACCATGAAACAGTTTCAACCTATTAACAGCAAAGACCTGGAGGACATCTTAGGTAAACTGAACTCCTCCTCCTGCTGTTTAGATGTCCTGCCAACAAGTTTTTTCAAAAAGGTCTCAAAGACTTTAGAGTCAGACCTGTTACAGATCATCAACTTTTCTTTATTATCAGGTGTGTTTCCAGAATCACTAAAAACTGCTGTAATCAAACCTATACTGAAAAAGGACAATCTTGACAAGACACAAATGAACAACTACAGGCCGATCTCAAATCTCCCGTTTTTAAGTAAGATCATTGAAAAAGCAGTTTCTCAACAGCTCAGTTACTTCTTAAAACAGAATAATTGCTACGATGCCTTCCAGTCAGGTTTTAGACAGAACCACAGCACTGAAACTGCTCTGACCAAAGTGTTTAATGACATATGTCTGAATACAGACAGTGGAAAAATGTCAGTCCTAGTTTTACTGGATCTCAGTGCAGCATTTGATACAGTTGACCACAACATATTACTCAAACGACTGGAGAACTGGACAGGTCTTTCAGGAACTGTACTAAACTGGTTCAAAACATACGTAGAAAACAGGAAATACTTTGTATCAATAGGTAACTTCACATCTGAGCAGACAAGTATCACATGTGGAGTTCCCCAAGGTTCCATCTTGGGACCCCTTCTGTTTAACATCTACATGCTCCCACTGGCACAGATTATAAACAACAACAAAATAAACTATCACAGCTATGCAGATGACACACAAATATATATCACAATGTCACCAGGAGACCGAGGCCCTGTACAGGCTCTTGGTAAATGCATTGAGGAAATCAATGACTGGTTGTGCCACAATTTTCTCCAGCTAAACAAAAACAAAACTGAGGTAATAGTCTTTGGCGCCAAAGAAAAACGATTACAGGTCACCAGAGAACTTCAATCTATACATCTAAAAACCACAAACCAGGCGAGAAATTTGGGTGTAGTGATGGATGCAGACCTAAACTTAGAAAAACACATTAAGACAATAACAAAGTCAGCTTACTATCACCTCAAGAATATATCAAGGATAAAAGATCTGATGTCTCAACAGGACCTGGAAAAACTAGTCCATGCATTCATCTTTAGTAGGCTTGATTACTGTAACAGCATCTTTACAGGTCTACCTAAAAAATCAGTCAGACAACTACAGCTCATTCAGAACTCTGCTGCTCGAGTCCTCACTAAGACCAAAAAAGTGGACCACATCAGTCCAGCTCTGAGGTCCTTACACTGGCTACCTGTCCGTCAGAGGATAGACTTTAAAGTTCTGATGCTGGCCTATAAAGCTCTGAATGGTTTAGGACCAAAATACATCAATGACCTCCTGACCCAGTATGAACCATCCAGATCCCTCAGGTCATCTGGATCCGGTCTTTTATCAGTTCCCAGAGTCAGAACCAGACACGGAGAAGCTGCATTCAGCTTTTATGCTCCTTATATCTGGAACAAACTCCCAGAAAGCCTCAGATCAGCTGAAACACTCAGTTTATTTAAATCCAGGTTGAAGACTCACCTGTTCTCAGCTGCATTTGAATAAAGCACCAAATCCACACTTTAAGCTTAAATTTCAAAACTTACATTTAACTACTGATTTTATCTACTGTTCTGATTTTATCTGTTTTGATTTTATATACTGTTTTGTTTGTTTGTTTGTTTGTTTGTTTGTTTGTTTGTTTGTTTGTTTGTTTGTTTGTTTGTTTGTTTGTTTGTTTGTTAGTTAGTTAGTTAGTTAGTTTATTTGCTTGTTTTAATCAATTTTAAATCATGCTTTTTATTTGTTCTTGTTTCTAATGTCTCTGTAAAGCACTTTGAATCACCTTGTTGTTGAATTGTGCTATACAAATAAACTTGCCTTGCCTTGCCTTGCCTTGCCTTGCCTAATGTGGCTTGTGATTGTTAAAGAGGTCTTATGCTACTCATTTACAGGTTCACGTTAAAGCACATAAACCAATAGGTTTATATGCTTTAATGCTAAAAATATATATATATTTTTCTCTCACTACGCACCACTGAAGCAGCACTTTTCACCCAATGCCTGAAACTCTCCTCTTTAGCTTCTGTCTCTTTGGACATTCATTGTTTGAACATGTGCCAGTCTACCTGCTAGGCTGGTATTGTAAGAATTTGTTACATTGTGATATAGATATGTAGTGGGAAAAAACTTGGACTAGCAACAATGTATCTTCTCCCTTTGTGGTCGTTTTGTAACTTTGTGAAATTTTTACATGAACTTAAAAAAACAGCGCATAACACAGAAAGGAACATGGAAATCCCCAAGAAGGTCAACAATTGCCTTTCTGAGTTGACATTGTGTCACAGGACTAGGTCTGGTGACCCAGTGGTTGTGTGAGTTTTTTGACATAAGTTATACTTTTCAGATTATGGTTTTCTGTTTGTAATGAAATGATAGTTCTGGTTTCTAGGGTTTTTTGTTTTGTTTCTGTTTCTTCACTGTGTTCCACGTCTATTCACTTTTGTCTCTGTGCTTCATGTTTCCTCTGTTCCCAGGTCTGTCATGGTTCCACGGCTCAGTGTCTAGTCTGCATTTTTGTGAATTGTCTTGTACTTCCTGTTTTACTTTGGTAGTCCATGTCCTGCTTTGCTTCCTGTGTCTCCTTATGTCAGAGTAATCCCAGCTGTGCTTTCCTCCTGTTTTCCATTTCCCCCGTTACTTGCTGGTGTATTTAACCCCTTTGTTTTTCTTTGTTAGTTGTCACGTCATACTCTTTCCATGTTGTGAGTTGACTCTGTGCTCCCTGTTTCCTAGTGGTATCAGTTCCTGTTTTTGTTTGTTTTTCACAAGTTTATTTTTTCCAGCAATAAAGCTGCCGTTTTAAGTTACGTTTCTCTGTTCGAGTCCTGCATTTAGGTCCTTCGTCCTACCTGCTACACAGCACATTGTGCCATTTTATTCTGTGGCATCATTTACAATGGTCTATGAAGAGCAGCATTTTAAGACCATGTTTTTCAAGCACACATTGCTACTAGCTTCTAAAAAAATGTTATCACTTTTTGAATTTTTTTTTTTTTTTACATCGTGGCTCTACAAGGTACTGCAAATGGGCTGAAGCAAGTTATTTATAAAAGGTTAAGAAAAATATTTTCATTTTCAAGTTTGGTCAGTTAAAAAATGAACAAGTGGAGCTGTCTGCGTTCAGCCCTAGCAAAACATTTTTTAACGATGTTGTTCGTTTCATATACTTTTTAATCTAGCATATAGTATATACATGTTGTAACTGACTCAAAAAAACATCTGGAAAAGCATTTAATGAAATAAAAGATACCTCAGTCTGGAAACAATAGCAAAGTACTGTTCATGTTTTCTACACTGAACATGCCCCTGATAACAGAGAATCAGCATCACCAAGCAAGTGATTTTTACGAAATAAAATTTTATGTGTCACAATCAAAAAAGACATATAAGAAAGCAATGGGCATAAAAGGACATCACATCTTTGTCTTCTGTGTTAACCAAAGTTGCAATTAAAGGTGTGGCCTGGATGCCTGGATCTTAAGAACATTCTTATCACTGTTCACAGTGATATTGGAGTTCGTAGAAAATGTATACCATTTAGTAATTGATCAGTATAGACAGCTTGTGCTGCAGTGACTAGTATCTGGCTCTTACAGTGTAAATATAAGCAGAGTGAGAATAAGTGTCTGGTACACATATCCTGCATTTAATTTAATAATACAGTTTTTAAAAAAGCTCACATGTTAATGCAACACAGGCTCTACTTCTTTATTTCATTCGTTCCATTCATTTGACACATTTAAGGTTTATTAAAACCATTTTGGTTGTTATATTAATGCATTTATACTGTTTATTAGCAAACACTTTCTCTGTGGCATTATACTTGAACTGCAGGACAGTTATAATTCAGCTATATCCCTGTGACCAAAAACTTCCTATTTTTTGGTCACTTTTTAACACATTACTAAGGAATCACTAGGTTTTTATCTTTTATACAGTATTCCGTAGTTCTTTTTTTATTATTCAGTTGTACACCAGAGAACCACCTGAAATGCAGGATGTGGCATTAGATATTCAAATGACGCAGCTCATGTTACATCAAAGTGCCATAACCTTCAAAATGATGGAAACACTCAACAGGAGGCACTTGTTCCATGCTGGCAAACAGCGCAATTACTACAGAGCACTGTGGGAGATGAAGGGTGCAACCCAACCCAAATAACGCTTAAAACTTCCTGTATCCTCTCTGACTACTGGTGCAGAGTTTTATTGCAGCTCTACGATGCCCTCCATGTTAACTGAGTTAGAGAGGGAAAAATTGCAAAGGGTTCACAGGCACAAAAACAAATACAGCAAGTGTGAATTTGATGTTTACCAAGTGGAAAAGCAAGATAAGTTTATTCTGCAATTTTGCTGCATGAAAGAAAAGCAATTAAGATGATATAGAAACGAAGAAAGAATGCTGTTGCTAAGATGTTCCTTGATTACAAATATATATAAGCCCACATTCTTCGCGTACAGCAGAATTGGTCGACATGAAGGGGGAGCACAATTCTTTTAAAACACTCATTCAGTTCTGAGTGTTCTTAGCTTCTGACTAGTGTTACACTTAAATAAGAGTAGTAGGAAACATTTTTATTTATGACAAGTAATGTAACATTGTAATTTTGCAATTCAAGTAATCAGTTAACCACTATTACAGTCAGCTGTTTAATGGGTTTCAACATGTCTCTGTTCCTTTTCTTATGACAGAATAAAACTTGACTCATTGACAGAGCTGCGTGCTACTGGAGTCCTGTGTCAGGTGTTGTCAGTCATTTTTACTAGCAAGATGGCAAAGGACTGCCCTTACATTGTTTAAGTATTCATATTGTTTTGTGCCAGGGTAATAGTGGGTGGCTGTCAGCTACTGAGGAGCTCCTTTTCACAATTTTGAAGAAACACCTGCAAGCTCAGTACACCCCCACAAACAAGTGACAGGGTCCATTCAAGAGGAGAATGATGCAGTTGCTAAAGCTTTGAATATGCAATGTATCAGTTAAAGCTGTCACTCAAATTAACAAGCTTACTGCATGCTATATGGGCCTCCTCCCAGCTGGTATGGAACACCTCAGTGCACTTCTTTGCTTAGGCTGTTGCCTCATGACCAAGCACTCGATAAGCAGCAGAAGGGATGGATGGATGGATGTTATGTGGTGGAGGAAACAGTGCCAACATCATCTCTCCATGGAAAAAGTTAAAGTCAGTCCCCTCACAAGTACATGTAGACCAGAGTACTGTACAATATGTGTATGTGAAACACTCTGAAAATGCGAAATGCAAAAAGTTAATCATTTTTTGTTAATGTGAAAGTCCTATAATGAGTTACTTTTGTCATTGGGTAAAGCTGTAAGAAGTTACCTTCAAAACTAATGTTACAAAAGACCTGTTCTGACTCTGGAAAAATAAAATATAAACCAAAACCAAAACCAATAGCTAAGAGATGTTCTCTAAAGCTTCAGGGAACTGCAAAGTTCAGTAATAACCCCCTGTCAATTTGTCATTTCCAATGACACTGTCATACACAGTAATTCAACCCATTGTTAATTTAAATATATTAGTGCAGCTTATCAAAACATATGACATGAAAGGGGCTAATATTGATGACAGCTGAATAGCTCCCTGCCTTTGGTTGACCATCTCTTTAGGCACCTACAATGAAAAGCCGACTGAATTTCTCGTCCATTTTCTGTGGAAGCATTGTGAAGATTAATGACAGGTATTAAGTCTATAGCCATGTCATACTTCAGCTATTTAAGTTTCTTTGAATATAAAAATTGGCCATGGGGAATAATATTATCACATCAGCCCATAATCTCACCTGTTCATTACCGCCATCTGACAGTGATTATTGTAACACGGCTGCAATTGTTCTTCATATGGAAAGGCGTATTCCACTTTTATAAACTCTCCTTTTCTTTCTTTCTTTTATTAATGTGGCAAAATATTATTTTTGTGGATTGGTTAAGCGTGTCATTTATTCATTACCTGGCAAATCTCTGCCTGGCTGAACCTCTGGGCCATCAGGCGTGCCCAAGAGCTGGGCCTGTAATAAGGTTTTAAGTGCGTGTCATTAATAATGCTGCCCTGACGTGACACAAGGCTGATCTATCCTGGTATGTGGGTTTGTGGGCCGCAATCATTAGGCAGGATAGCTGGCAAGGTAGTTCGCTGCTTCCACTCTCTCTCTCTCTCTCTTCAGTGAGCAATCGGCTGTATCCTTTTAACTTTCAGCTGCTGTTGCCTACAAGTCTGTCTATCACCTCCCTGACAGCTCATCATCCTGATGTCATCTGCATTGTGTTGTTCACGTACACTTGCTACGGATGGTTCTCTATTAGACTGATGCACAGGACAGATTAATGGATTAAGCAGCGTGACAAGATGTTTCCTGATGCATAGGCATGAAGCTCAATCTGATGTTCAAACCCTGCTGGGACACAACGCAGCACAGTCAATTTTGCCTCACAAATAGTGATATGCATTTTTTTTTAAAAGCCCAGCTATCTAAAACTTCTATTCAATTTTAATAATTTTACTCATGAAGTAATTGTATTGCTTGTGGTCTTTGAAGTCTGGAATATGCCCAGTTGTTCCCTGCTACCCTGCTTCCGGGTCCAAACTACTCTGCGTTTATTAAGGCTGTTGTGTTTTTAACATGTTTCAATGTTATGTATCTTGTTCTATTTAATCTGAACAAGCCCCTTGGGAAAAAGTCAGTCATCGCTGTCGGCAACTCTCGGTTTTTACTAGCACGATTCATAGGCAGCACTTCTTTTTTTATAACTTTTTTTTTTGAAAAAGGTTAGGGTTCATCTTCCAGCTTTACTGTGCTAATGTGTTTATATTATGCTAACCATAGCTGTGTAGCTAGCCACCATATAGCACATCATTGTATTCCAGCAAGCCCAACTTCAGTAACCCTACAAACATCACTACTGTTTAGTTTTCTGTCTTCATTTATGTCAGAAGTGATAGCAGAGCTGTACGTTTTAATTTTTCAGAAATCCCCCAGTCAGAACATGGTATGTCATCTGATGTCATGGGTGTTAAACTTAATTGTTACACCTGGTAGAGCAACCACACTGATCATTTTATTAAAGATGAAAGAATTTAGACAGTTTTTAACTCTCATTGGTGTCGCAGCGTTGGTTTGATTTGGGACCTGAATCAGAGTTTGGACCCAGCGATGGCTAATGACATCAGACTTAAAGACCGGATATCTCTTGAATGCAATCATTTGTATTACAATCCAATTTATTTTTTAATTAAACATGCTATGTTTGTCTTTGCTGTAATTTGATGTACAATACCAAATATGTAAAAGGTTTAGTTTATTATTAGATTTAAAGGCATAGACAGCTTCACACCTTTATTAATTTTAAGTAAATACAGGCTACTTTTAGCTATAAACTTTCACACCATCAGAATTTCTGGAGTTTGAAATATAATTCTGATAGGTTTATAGGATTGGTTAAATACGACTACAAGTTACAACCTAAAAATACGTGATGGACATCTCTAAAGGTCTCTCTAAGTAAACCTTAAATATGCTCTAGTCCAGTTCTGAGTCCAGCTCTGAGTCCAGCTCTGAGTACAAGATAATACTACATAAAAGTCAAAGTACTGTCTGCATAAAATACAGACAGGACTTTGAAAATGCAGGCAAATGTTTGCTTTGTGTGTGTGGTTAATTACTGGCTGACTCTAATTAGTGGAAATATATATGTGATGCTGAAACATTATTGTGAAAACTGTGTTTAAAAATAATAAGTGTTTTTCATAAGCATTCAAATAAATAGTAGTAAAATAAGTGTAACTGATGACAGATCAGCATGTGGTTAACAGGTACTCCATATGAATGACTGACCATAGTTCATGAATAATTACAGTGTGAGAGGCCCATGAAAGCGTCTCATCTCTACCCACTTCTCTTTGTAGTTAATTTCATTGTCATATTTGGGTCACATATTGTATTGCTGTACTCTGCTGGTATTCTGTTTCTGTGCCTTGTGCTTCTTTCTCTTTTGTTTCTCCATTTCTCTCATTTCTTTTTATCTCTGTTTCTGTCAGACTGCCCCTTGGTGTGATATTTTTCACTACCACACTCACGCGCCTCTCTACATCTTTCTGTCTCCCAAACTCTTGATTTTCTTCCTTTTTTTGTTTACACCCCACATCCCCTGTACAGCCCACCAGGGCTTCTGTCCTGGCTGTTGACATTGCATAAACTGAAGAACTGGTACATTTGTTATAAGTCCATTGTCAGCTACTGAGCAAGTGCCGAGTTCAAAGTGAGCCCCATTCAATAACACAGATCTCCCATAGAGCCAACGTTCTTGCAACGCACCGCCGGCCAAACTCCCGCTCGGCCGGAGCCCTCATCAGTCGAACCTGTTTTTCATGCAACATCAGAGCTGTCAGTCGATCCGCCTACTGAGAGTATAGAAACCAGTCAAGTTCTGCAGCACAGTCTCACAGCGCAGTACACTACAAAACAAGACAAAAAGATTCTGCCATAAAAGCAGGAAGCCGCAGTAGGGGAAGGCATATCTACTTTCACTTTTTCATTGTACACATTCCACAGAAGCTGTGAGTGCAATGATAAAATAAGCTTAAAGTTTTAGGTCAGAAGCCTCAAACAGCGAGTACCACGATAACATGTTGAGGAAGCTACATAGTTTTAACCTAACAAGACTGGGTGTGGAGTTAAAGTATTAAAGTGTCCATTTTCTGCAACACACAGCAACACAAAGTGAAGCTTATCTGTCTATTAGACCTATCTTTCTCTGCTTTTCTAAAAATGAAATAAAGGCAAACTTAATTCTCAAAACATTTCCACCATTATATGTGATCCAGTCTCTAAAGTTATGATGCGTTGTGAAACTTGTTTGGTGTTGTCTCACATTTCTCTGCTTTCTTTATTAACTCCATCTAACCTTTGCATGCCTGAATTTTATTACTAATCCTTTAAAATATTTCTCTGACTTTCAGGCAGTTTCTCTCGATTTGCACTGTTGCTTTAAATGTACAGATGGACAAGTGATTGCAATTGCAGAAAAGTGAGTTTTGTAGCATGCACCGCTTTCAATAAATCAGCCTCCCACTCAGACACCAGAATTTTTGGATGGTTGCCTTCATTCCTCAGAGCTCTGTACATTAAGAAACTAAGGATACATTGTTGACTATTGGAGAGAAAGCACTTTGTTTGGTTTTCATTCTACACAATTACAATGTAGCAGTGGCACTGAATGCTGGCTGTCTGCAGTTGCTCTGAAATTTCTTTAGGAACTAGAACATTACTTGCCTTGCATCTTAAAGTAAATATTTAAATCAGTTTTCATTCCTGTGGGTGCTCATAACACACAAGTGTGGGTGTTTGTTTTTTACTGAGAATATACTGAATGATATTGTTACAACCTTTTCTTAATAGGTACCAAGGGAAATAACAATGGAACAGCAAAACCCTTTCCCAAAATCCCTATTTGCATTTTTTTTTCAGTGTAGCAATAAAATACCGTTCATTTACAGTCCAGTAATTATCAGTAAACATAAGCTAAATAATGTCAAAGGCAATAGTGGGTCTCCAAGGCCAAATGTAGCTGATACAAAAAATAAAGGTTTAACTAAACAAGCAGGTTATCAGCAAAAACACAATTCTACCCGATGCCAAAGAAAACGCAGCAGCAGCACCCACTCAGCATGCAGTTCAGTGGCCAAATGGCAGGGACTCTCAAGCTGGATGTGTGCTCCACTGACAACCAGATGGTGTTCAGGTGTAGGTGATGAGGCATCTGGAGGTGTTACAGAATAAACCTGAAACACATTGGAGACAGACAGCTCTGTTTCAAAAAAGACAGAAGTCAGTGGACATAACAGAAACAAAACAAAACAAGAGAAACAGTGTATTTAAAAAATCTGAATTATGGGAAATGCACATCTGTGAGTGTCATTTTCAGGAAAAATAGAAAATAAATAAACAATTCCTTCATTTATAATCTCTCAGCAAGTAGTTTAATAGGTTGATGATTTATCCTTTGAAGATACATTATGTAGGAAAATAAAATTTGAAGAAACTTTTGGAAGTTAGAGTGAGATTTGTGAATAACACAATTTTCTTAATTTTCCTAGTTTATAAAGACTAAATGAATATATGGAGCTCATTTTTTGTCACTCTTAATATGGTTGGAAGCACATATGCACTAGAGATTTGGAAAAACATGACACACATGATGTGAGGTGCTGATTAATAATAAAACGTAAGACAACTGGCAAGAGTTTTAAGTGCATGTCTATGTATCCATGTGGATGTGTGTGTGTGTGTGTGTGTGTGTGTGTGTGTGTGTGTGTGTGTGTGTGTGTGTGTGTGTGTGTGTACAAAGCATTTCACCACTTCAGTAACTGTACTTAATGTAAAGTAATTAGCGGCATTATTTGTTGGATTGAGTTTCCTTCTTTTATTCAGCCCAGTTTGAAATATGCCAAAACTGTTGGTTCAGTGTATAGGTATCATAGTTTCCAATGATGGTGTGTAATTGTTCACTCCTCACAGTCAGGGTGCAGGAATTTAATATACCCTCCACTTTATTTCTGACTGTAATCAGCCAGTAGCTATTAGATGAGAGATTTGGAGTTATCAAAATAAATGTACTTACTCATATAGCTCTACTTTTCATCACACCATCACTGGTGTTGCGTTGAGGTTGTGTGTTACAGATGGCAAAAGCTGACTTTCCGCTTAGCTGGATACAGAAGGCCTGAAAGAATTCACTACTGACATGAAACTCCCTCACTCCATTTCAGTTATGCTCTCTTTCTCTGCTAGTTTCTTTCTTCACTTTCTTTCCCTTTTGTCTCTCACCCTTTGACTCCATCACTCTGTCTCTGTCCCTTTCTCTATTACATCTCAGCCTCACTCCATCGCTCTCTTTTCCTTGATCCTCTGTTACCTGTCAAGACTTTTTTTTTTTGCTTTTTTCTATCATATCTGTCTCAGTTCTCTATGTGTGTGCCTTCATGTATGTGTGTGTTTGCGTGTGTCGGTTTTTGTCCTCCATTACTTTTCTTTCTTCCTGACTTTCCCTCATCAGATTTTACTCTTTTTTTTTTCTCTCTCTGACAAGATATAGGTTTGCCCTCCCACCTTGACTTACACGTGCACACACACGCACTGATGCACACATCCCCTTCTCTCTTTCTGTCCGTCTTATCTGGATCTCTACCTGCCTGCCAGCTCTGGCCCGTTGCCTGCCCTCCTTAGGGAACACAGCAGAGAGGAGAGGAGGAACGCCTAAGGCCCAGCCTCCTTAGCCTTTTTATCTCTCTCACACACACACACAAACACAAATGAACACACACACCCTTACATCACATAGTCACAACACAAACTGAAGTTTCACATGAGTACATGAAATTGCAACTTGACAGAATTGCAATTCTCATGAGTGCATTTCTCGATGAATCAGTTTTTTTCCTGTACAGCAAGATGAAACGAAATTGCTTTTTTTTTTTTCTGCTACTGAACTTTTTGATTGTACAGCACCTGAACAATTTAAGCAATCTGGCCTTGCAGAAATTTGCCTCCGTGTATATTACATACAATGATACAGCATGCCTCAGCACTCCCAGCAATAGTGGCACTGGACATTTAAATAACTTGCAAACATGTTTTAAAAAGTGGCTTACAGAGGGTCGCAAACAGGGCAACATAAAAGTTGGATATACTCTACCTACATGTTATGAAATTTAAGAACCATCTGCAATTTAATAAAGGTTGTTGTGATAGAGCTTGCACAGATTTCCACCTTGCCAATTAGGGTAGATTATACATACACTTAGTTATATAGAAATGGATGCAGGAACTGTACCAAACTTCCTAAGGTAGACAGGTGACACGATGTCCATCATACAGATAGAAAAACTTTGATTGCTAAGGACAAATTCTATGGGACCTAGAAATTATCTTCCATTCTAAGAACATAACTTAAAATGGACAAAAAATTTATTAAGTTATAACAACACAAAATCTTGTTTTGTGTTGTAATAACTTAATAGTTGTTTTGTTATATTTGTTTTCAATTTTTTGCTTTGTTTTCTTTAGTTTTTAATTTGGTTGATTGTTTTTTTTTCTCTGACTCCTACCCATCCAATTTAGACAAAGCTAAGGTGGGATAGCTGCACCTCTTGTCAGAGCACTTAGTCAGGATCTACTTAACAACACTTTCCTTCATGTAAAGGCAGAAATGCTAAATATAGAAGTTATGCATGGCATTGTAAAAAAAAATAAACACACACACATGCAGGGTATCTATCTTTTCCATCTCACTGAATAGCCTTAATGAAGGCTTTGATACCGCTTATCAAAGTCTCGGTGTTACAACAATCGTAGCAGAAAACCTGCCCACTACCAGCAGTCTCGAGGGCAAACTCTAACCTCAGGTGTGTACACAGAGTGAACAAGCACAAACGACTACACACCATACTCTATATGTGCACCTGATCATAACGTATACACACGCACACACAAACATTAATTCACCTTCTTGTGCATGCCAGCGGTAGCAGTGGGCGGTCCCTGGCAAGACAGAAACACACTAATGGATAATGACAGGGTTTGACAGCAGGAGAGTGAGCTGAGTCATTCTGGGCACACAGGCAATGAATAGAAGAATGGGACTGCTGTCTGAATATCCCTCACTGACTGGATTTCCTTTGATACCGTACTATTCCTGCCAGTCTCCCTTGGTAATCCTGCTCATTACACTGCTGTCCCACAGTTCCAAGACTGGCAGCAGCGGCCAGTATGATAAGAGGGACAAAAAATTGTCTTCACTGGAAAGCCAGCACCATCCTATAGGCTGTAACCTGTAGTCGTAAAGTTTTGTCTTCCTCTTGATGATAAGTTACGCAATGAGCTTTTAATGTAGACTTTTCTTACAGGAAGTGGAACACAAAGTAGGCTCAGAAAAATTAATATGTCTCTTCAACTTGCCAGCCTCTATTGTCTAAATTGTACGAAAGCACCATTGTTGCTGAAATTTATGTGACACATCACTCGGAAAAATATCACTCCATGAAAGCTGCCAGTCATATCATCCAACCGTCTCTCAATGCATCTGTCCCACTGAGTTGAGTCCAATTAAAACCATCACCAATTCCCAACTCTGGCCAGAATTGGCTTGTTGTTCACAAGACCCACTGTTTGGCCAGAATCATCATTTGCTGTTGCTCCAGTCTGTTCTCTCAGAGCATCAGACACAAACAGCTCTGACAAAAGGCCAGTTGTCTAGTTTGTCTGATTAACCCACTACTTCTAGACAACTTGTGAAATCTATTCCAGAAATCTCTGACTTTCCGTTTTTCCTCTGACGTTAAATGTTGAGCTCTTTTCGCCAGTGTCACATTGACACGCAAATGCTATTCCAATTATTCTGCACCCTCTCTGCTCGCTGTCAAATTACCAGCACTGGGAGCGGAGCACGGCTCTCACTGCACCTCTCTGGCATTTTCCCTGACAAGGAGAAGAAAGGAGTCTGAGATAGCAGAACGAGGGAGGGCTTGGGGCTCAATGAGTATTTTAAATGCTGAAACCAGGTAATCAGGCAGACTCAGTCTGAGACCAGGAGTGTACTGTTGGATCGAAGATGTTTTGCTATGGTTTTCAGCAGATTGTCAGAGCAACACTGTATATTTGAATACCTGGCCTGGTGCTTTGCATGGAAAGCAAAAGAAAGAAATAAAATATAAAATGCTTGCAAACTGAATTCATACTCCATAGTGGTTTACTCGGCAATGTTTTACAGTCAGCTGCTAGGTGTCAGATTCATGACAGGAAGATTTTTTGTATTGCTTCTGCTTATTGGTGCAGTAGGCAGTACAGAGCAAAGAGCAGAGGCTTAGACAGATGATGTGAACATAATGCTAGTTTGGATCCCTGCACTGGAGAACACAAACCTAAGTGTGGCATGCAAAACATCCTGAAGCAGTGTATCAGTCATTTCAGTGTTTTGGTGTTAAAAAACAAAAAAAGAAAAAGAAATTGCATAAGCAATGACAGATTAGCTCCACATTTTCAGCAATTTTTGGTCTTATCTAGTCTTAGAATTTGCCCCAGCAGTGCCGCTTTAGTTCTTGTTTTGTTTTCTCCTCAATAGGCACAGCAGTGGGTTGGTAGTCGGCAGTATGTAGGCTGCGTTTCTTAAATGACATCTCAGCTCCGGGGACCTTGGGGCAACATCCACCTGACGTGTGTAAGAGTTATTTCAGGCATAAAGGAGTGTCAGTCAGTCAATGTGACAGCCCTTTGCAGCATTCACATACACACATATACACCTCTCATTAGCACAGAGCTGTGAGGGGCTGAGTAAGTGCTGCTCTGCTCAGATGTTCACATACACCTCACTGCCTGTCAGAGCCCAACCACACACAGCACTGTGAGACTACAGGTCTCTGTGGAATAAATGCATTTACGAAGGGAACTTTTATTTTCATTATCTGTGCAGGACTGAACAAAGTGAGAAATCTGCTGCTGTAACAGTTGTAGCTCTAGCTATACAAAAGTTGTAGGTCTGTAGTTCTGTTTATTGTTTGGTGCTATTTTCCTTTTTTACCGGTTATCACGAATGTAGCTGGAGTGCAGCACAAATGGCATAGAGAGGCGAAAGAGGAAATTATAGGTTGGAGTCTGGAAGCTAGAGGTGATGCACTAAAGAGGAAGGGAGGGGAGTCAATGGACGATAGGAGATAAAACACTTAGGGGAGGGCAGAATAAAGGATCAGCATCTGCAGGGGAAAGAATACTAATGGAAGGGATGCAGTGGAAAACTGAAGCCAATAACAGGAAAACAAGAAAGCGCTTGAAGCTAATCAGGAGATCCTGTGAAGGCCTGGAATGTTCTTATTTGTGGAGTGACTGAAGCCCAAAGGTGAGCTGGTAGACTCACCTTTAAGAATGGATGGCTTAAGAATGACTGATGGAGAAATAAGGTTTCCTGGAGGCATAAACCCAGGTGACGCTCCTGCTATTCCCACCTCATAATGCATGTTTTTTTATGACAGCTAATCAATCTGAGCTGTTTACACTTTAGTGTCCAGACTCTTAAGCTGCCTTCCCAACTCCAATTACATGTTTCTCTGAAGTAGTGGGGAGAGATAAAGGTCATTGTTAGCAGCACGATATGTAATTCAAAAGAAATGGTCTTACAACTCTGTGATTTCATTTAAATTACTGCATGCTGACCAGCCTTACAAGGTTGTGATGTAATCTTTAGCCCGTGGGTTGTCTTGGACAAAACAATCGCAACTACAAGATCACTAAAAAGTGAAGTCCCAACAGTTCACTGCTGAACTATGCTAAAAATGTTAGCAGCTAAAATTTGCCCCTGATCATAATTTTCTGAGATTGTAACTATTTCCAAATAGTTACATTATGTGTCATAGTGAAACTAATCTAGTTCAATAGAGCTAAAGTTATTTTAGAAAAGAAATAATATTGGCCAGAGTGGCTGTGTAATTTTTTAAATCTGTGGATTTTCTCTGCATGAATCCTTTGTCTGACTACAGCATACAAATCAAACACTGCATTACAATATTATCCTCTAATTTTTAGTTTTAGTTGCATTTAATGCATTTGTTGTTATTACAATTTTTTTTGAAGTTTTAATGTATTTTAGTGTAATAAGGCATAAATTATCAGGGCAAGATCTTAGTGGGATTATAATGATTGCACTTGGTTCAGGATTTATTGTTTTATCCTTTTTCATGATGGTATGATGTATGGACATAAACTGTAGGCGCAGGGCAAATACCAAAGTTGCTGATCTACCAATATGTTGAGGCAGCCTCCAAAATATTCACTTAGTATTCAGCCAAGGTCCCTGTGCTTTACTCACATGTCTGGACTCATCAGTCCCAGCTGTAATCAGTAGTGCTCTGACAGCAAAACAAGGGGTGTGTAAGAGAACGTGAAGCTAACTCAAATGAGAGGCCAGCGTAAACAGTGACAGGGCCAATTCCAGTTCCCAATCTCACTGCAAATAGAGGTGAACAGGGGAGCACAGAGACTTAACGAAGACATAGCAGCATCTGATCACAGCACCTCAGCACGCCACTAGTGTACCAACAGGTCGTGATAAAAGGATTACACTTTGACTTTAATCTAGAAGAAATGAAAAATATGGGTGGAAAAACTTAAAAGGGGTCATCAAGCGTGTGATCTAATCCCTCTAAGAGCTAGTGCACAAAGCTGTAAATGAGTTTGTAAAAATAAAAAATATGCCACTAAGGGTACGCAATTATGGTCTGAGTACTTTGTATTTGTTTGAAGCAAGCAGTCGAAGCCATCATCTCTTTTTTATTAAGAGCCATCAGGAAGGAAAAAAATATGGTGGATCATGAAAACTGAGGGCAACACAGTTTGTCTGTCTGTATATCCAGTTCCAATTTTAGCTAATAGTTTCCTATTCAGGTAAAGTTTCCTCTCAGGGAAAGCAAGCCTCTGTTTCAGCACCAGGAGCTGTCCATGGTCCAACAGTGTACGGAAACAATATCTTCTCCCATGTTTAAGTGATGTGCCCAAACTAGCTGAATATGCAAGTTCTAAAATGTTTTGGAGATCTTATTTGCTGTGTATTTATTTATTTGAATGTAACGTGAAGTGGGGATAAGGGAAATAAAGCTTTTGCTGATGCAGGTCCTTCTGTACGTGATTGTCCTTTATAAGCAGGAGGCAGAGTAGAAGAGTGAAGTGAAAATTGTGCATGCTTTCCACAAAGGGCAGAAGATGTTATATCCCAACAAATATGAGTGGGAAGAGCAAGTCTTGGTCAATTGTGTGTCAAATTTTAGGAATTTGTTTCTGCTTGTGATTCTAACCTCAGCAAATAAGCAAATACATTTACTTTACACAATGTCTGACTTTATGCTATACAGGATTTAGGGCTGTACTTTGTTTACAGATGATTTAATCCCAATATTGGCAGGGTTTGTTGATGTTAATGAGGTTATTTCAGATTGCTGTAAATGAGGTCATTTTTTAAGGTGAATTTGTGATGTGAATGATAGAACACGAGTTTGTAGAAGAGGAGCTGATCAGCATTTCCTTTGTTTCCATGACTATGAGGTACGGGAAGGAAAGAAAACCCATAATTGATTTCCTGATAGGCCACAACAGAGTTAATGAGGACTCCCTGTGTCATCTGCATATTCTAAATATTTGTAACAGAAGGTGCGCCGTTGGAGTCATCTCCACACATGGTAGAATTTTAGTTTAGAATTTGGCTTTTACAGTCGACTTAAATTTGCAAGAAGAACTTCATGCTGTATTAAATAAGTTGTGGGGGAAAAATAATGAAGCCTTAAAATCATTTTAAGGTTCTAATGAATGTAAAACTAAGTAACTCATATGAGGTCTCATATGGGAAAGAGGGTATTTTCTTCTTAAAAAAAAAAAAAAAGTTTTACATTGCCGTGGACTGAGAGGGTGCCAACCAAGAAAAACAAACCCTGCTCCAAAGTCGAGACCCTCAAGCTTAGCTGGAATTTGCAGCTGTCCACATGGTCAGATGGTCTTATGGTCAGACTCAACAGCTAGCTGACACATTACAATGACTCAAACACATCAAAGCTGGTTTTGGAGTTCTGGAATGGCCTTTCCAAGCGCCAAACCTTAACACTATTGAAAATTGTGGGCTATGCTTAAAAGTCAGGTCAGTGCCCGTAAACCATTTAATTTAAATGACCTCTACAGGGAAAGATAATGACCCAAAGCAAACAGCAAAAGCAACCCAAGAGTTTTTCAACACAGCAAAATAGAATATTCTTCAATGGCCAGTTATTGAAGACAAAACTTGTGTTTTGGCAGAGAACAAGCAGCAACTGAAGGTCACAGCTCTAAAGACCCGGCAGAGCATCCCAGGTGAGAAAATTCAGCATTTGGACATGTACTTTGGTTCTAGACTTTAAGCAGTCATTGACTGCAAATGATTTTCTACCAAGTATAGTAAAGAATCCTTACATTTATAAATACTTCTGAGCCTCTGAAATTGAGGAATTATGTATTGCAATGTCTGTAATTTCCAAACAGTTAATGCAATTTTTTTAACTAATTGAATGAAAGCTAAAAGTCTACACTTCAATCATATTCTTCCTTTTTTAGTTAAAATCTACTCTGGTCGTTTGCAGAGGAAAAACTGCACATTTTCTCATTGTCCAAATATCTTATATAGAGGATATGGTGAAGTCCTGTATTAAGGTTGTCTTGTAACAATCATCACAGGAATCCTTTTTTTTATCTAACCATTCCTGTTTACTTTCAGTACGGCACAAAGAAGGACTTCATGGAAATTTTAGAGAAATTTCAGGATTCTAAAAAAAAGCTTGACAACATCTCTCCTTACTATGTTTGTATCCCATAGGCATCCTATTGCCATTGGCAAGGGAGTTCATAAAGAGAGTACTGCAGTGTGTGCACTGTGCCTATAGTTCAAGAGCTCTGCAGCATCTAAATAAGATATGTGCCAATTAAAGCCGCTTTGCAGCTTGTCTCGGCCCAGATAATTCACTTAACCCTGAGCGTGCAGCTGACAGGTAGCATTTGTTTACACATCCCTCCTCATGCAAGCTGCCAGGCCCTTTTCTCTACACGGTATTAAAACAAGCCACCTCCCACCACACCCCCACACACAGCTCACTGGCTCTCTGTTTCCATGGAAATCTGCCCTAGGAAGCTTTTGTATCTTCTAACCTTGAAAGCACCCTAAGTACGATCGAGTCTCAGAATATAATGTTGTCAAAAAGAATTGTCATGACGGTAATCAGTGCTATATTTGATATCCCCGTTCAGCAGCTTCCCATCTTCCTAGTTCATTATTTCCCCTCCTGCTGTGTTCTGTGCCTGAGTTAACAGCATGAGAAAAGAATCTGAAGATTGTACAGAAAAAGAAGCTGGAGACTGAAGCATATCATATTTATATATATTACCACTGCCCCACAGAGACAGCTTCTCTTTATCATTAAATTCAGTATGATATTATTTGGGATCTGTATGAGCAGATTTACTCCTAAAGTGCTAAACAGTGTATCAGTTTAGAGTAAAAAGGCTCCTCCGTTGACACCTCAAAATAATTTTAATAGCATAAAGTAAATTACAGCCTTTAGTTCCAGCTTTCAAATAATCAATAAAAATCGAACTGGAATTTAGAATCAAAAAATATACTCTTAATACAACTTGCTACTTCCCAGAGTGGCATTTTTAACCCAGTCATAAACTCATGCTGGGGCAATATGATCAATGCAAAAGTACACAAGCTGTGCAGGCGCACTGTCTCAGAGCAGAAAGTGCCATTAAAATAGCACAAAGATGTCAGCGTAGCACCGCAACCTCACATCATAGTGGAGCTTGGGTTTCATCTCACTGAATGTGGATTGAGACTTTGTATGCTGAGTCTGTATTCTGCCACTGACAGTTAAGAGCTAAACCATGTGTTATTTATGGTACATGAATGGCACAATGATTTAACATGACTTGGAGGGAGTGCCATCATTTTCATTCGAATTTCAGTTGAGAGAGCACATTCCTGATGATATAAAAGGCCTCACAGAAGCTGACCTTGATTTTGGTCAGTTGTGGAAGGGAAGCCTTCATGTGGCATGTTAAACAACATGTAATTGATGAATGCCACTAACTCTGTAAACCCTTGTATGAGCCCTTTGAAGAGCAGTTAAAATGGCCAAGGAAGTCAGAAGATCATGGCATTATTATCAGCATCACGGTAATATCAACAAGTGTCAATCAAGCAACTTTAACAAATCACAGCTTTCGATAACCTTTTGAAGAGAAGGACTTCCAGCAAAGTTGAGAAAAGTCAAAGCAAAAATTACAGACCCTGAATCTTGTAATTATCCTACACTGGAAACAAAGTACAAACAATAAAGGCTAAAATAGGACAATTAGGACACAAAGAAAATAAGTGAAGTGCCAAATAATGTAATACAAAAGAAGATACGACCCTGCAAAACTGCAGCAAAAAAAACAAACAATAGGAAGCAACTTGACAGATATTTTCATCCAAAAGAATGGCATCTTCTGTTTTTATCTGTTGAGACATTCTTTTAGACCACTACACATATATTATGTGCCATTATTGGTGGACCAGTAGAACAGTGGCACTGTCTCCAATAAATCTGTTTCACAAAGGCTTTCCTTATTATGTTAAACACGATTGTGTTGTGTTCATGATTGTGTTGTTTTTCGGGGGTCCTTGGGGGAGGTAAAGTCTATGTATACCCTCCTGTGGGCCCACCACCCAAAGGAGGAGCTTTGTCGATCATTCAGCAGTTGAAGGCGGGTCCCCTCACTATTTGACCTTCAGCTGCCTATAGTGGCTTCAGGGACACGGCGCGTCATCTCTGTTGGCTTGTATAAGATTTAGAGCTGTTAGCTGAGGAGAGAAAGGTCTGTGTGTTTCTGCTTAGACAGCTGCCTCTGTGACCTGGACCCAGAACTGGGCATTATGGGAAAAAATCTTATCATGATCATTTTTCACTTCAGTCAATATTTCTCTATATAACGATATAAATCAAATCATCAGTCCTGTCAGTCTTAAAGATTCCTTTTTGTTTTGTTTTGGGATTTTTTTTATAAAAACAAACTGTTTAAAGTTGTTGGAAATAGAGAATTTATCCTCATTGTTTTTAGTCCTACTGCTTTCATGTGGAGTCTTTTTAGTTTAGCAGTTAAGACACAGACCATGACGTACAATATGTGAGTCTATGTTGTTTTTATAGTGTCCCACGTTATTTGGCACTGTAAAACATTTTTATCCTCTGTCCCTTGACCTACATGTTGAGACAATGTTCCACATTTTGACTGGCTTTATATTTCAAAGGTTAAAATTGGAGGAAAGGGAGTTTAAAATGCTATTACCATGCTACCCACGCAATGCTCAATCGGGTAAACTGAAGTCACCAGCTCGTCAGATTTTCACAGTAATGAAAACTTCAAACACATATAAAGAAAAAATAAAAACAGCTACAATAAAAGCCTAGGAGACTGGCTATCAATTGTTGAGTCCAACAGAAGAAGATGCTCTGGCACTTCCTTTGTTTTATTTGTTTTATGAGGTGAAATGACATGTTTTTTGTTGGTTTTATTTGTATTTATTTATGTATTTTTATTTATTTTTAAGTCAAACATGTCAAAGCTTCAGACCAGTTGTCAACATTAGTAGTGTGCTTCCCACACACACATACCCTTTGCTTCTTGTTTATTTTTCTGGGATCTTTATATCACTGGTGTGTCATTGTCCACCACATTTCCTTGATTTCTATATAAAGGCATGATAATATAGTTTCAAATCAGTTTTTCAGATAGGCTGTGTAATCATGTCCTCCTGTAGGACTCATACTGAAGAGTTTTTAGATGTTGTCATTAAAAGAGAATGTGGTTTGTATCACTAAACTAGAGGAAATCATTTGTCTAGTGTGTGTGTGTGTGTGTGTGTGTGTGTGTGTGTGTGTGTGTGTGTGTGTGTTTTCTTCATTTACAGTATGTTGTCAATGGTTGGATTAGAAATCTGTTACTGATTCATTTTTCGCCAAACCTGTGCTTTGTGTGGCTTCCTCTCACAAGCTAATCTTCAGAAGACAAGGCACACAAATTCTAGATGGTCTGTGTTTGGTCTTTAGAGAGTCTCTGCAAGCACATCTTTAATCTCGCTTCACTGATTGCTCACCCATCACCTCCTCCTCCCCCCAAGCAGCTGCTCTCTCTGGCCCAGTCCTGGAGGATTTTAAAACATCGTTTTATCTCTTACCACAACAAGTTAAAACATCAATGGACCAGAGCTCAAAGCCTAATACCACCATTCTCAAGCGTCTTTCCAGCATACCAGAGCCTTGTATTCCCACACAGTCAAGTGGAGGAGGAGCGTGTGTGCAGAGTGCAGGTGTGGGTGGTTTGTTGGGAGAGAGAGAGGAGTAGCGTGTGTGCAGAGTGCAGGTGTGGGTGGTTTGTTGGGAGAGAGAGAGGAGTGCAGCTGGTTGGGGTCACAGTGCCTTAGTGTGCTGAATGACTAATGAAAGGTTTATAGTGGCGCAGCATCACTAGTCTGAATTGTAGGCTGGAGAAGGACACGCCTTGTCTGGCTTTTAGAACCCTCCTGGCCCTTCACTAGTTAAAAACAGGCATTTAACAAGTTCTTCCAGAACATAGGGCCACAGTCCTTCACTTAACAAGCTCATTATTTCGCATTGTTTTTGTCCTTTGCTCCTCCTCGGTGGCAGTGACAGGGAAAAAGATAATCTTTGATGTATGTCTCTGTTAGAGAGTTGCGTAAGGATATGTGAGAGGGAAGGATGATAATGGATCTGCTAATGATGTGGCCTTTGCTTATGCAGTAATGCTGGGTTGTCTGCATGAATATTCATGGCTATGTCTGTGAAAAAGTGGTGGCAGCTCAAGGTTATTTTAGAGGGCAACAGAGGACAAGACTCAAAAGGAGATTGTGCTATTTAATAGTTCTCTATCATCAAAAAAATTTACAGTCAGATACCTCCTTTGTCCCACACGCCATCAAACTGTTTAACTCCTCTCTGGAGGGGAGAGGGAGGGGAAACAGGAGGACAAAGGAGGGGGGAACAACTAAGCTGTAGTGCCTCTTCACCTCACTGTACAATACCTTGTGCAATACTTTTTGTAAATAGTCAACAGTGCAATAGACTCAATACTTGAAATGTGCAATTCACTTGTATTTTTATTTTTTATTCCTATTTATTCTATTTATCCCCTTTGTATATTTTATTTATATTTGTCTCTGTATTTATATATGTGTGTGTGTGTGTGTGTGTGTATATATATATATATATATATATATATATATATATATATATATATATATATATAACAATTCTGTAACTGTAACTTCGGTCGTTGCTGTGCTTTTTGGAAGTCGAATTTCCCAGAGGAACCCACCCGAGGGATTAATAAAGTTCTATCTTATCTTATCTGAAAATCAAAGCAAAGCTTAACACATGACTTCTTTTGATCTCTGCTATAAATGCCATATCTTGCATGTAGACTTGCTTACTGGAAACCTTTAGAGCTTCAAAAGGAGAACTACCAGAAAGTGACATTTAATATCTAGGTGTAAAAACAACCTTAACTTTATTGGTTGACTAGGGAGGCGGCATGTGGTACCTACATGTGGTACTGCTGTAGCAAGTCCCTTTTGTGAATGACGCAGTGTACATTAACAAATCTGGATACAGTTTTGACCTCTGGCTTCATCAGATTATTAATATAACTTCTGGGAGATAAAAAAGGATAGACATTAACTGTAGCTTTTATATCTATATGTGAATCTGAAAGGGTAAATGTATCACAATTATCAATCATTACTGTTTCACTGCACAGGAGTTGAAATCAATAGCTTAGTTATACTGAGTAGAATTTACTGAGTGTGAAATTACAATCAAACAGCACAACCAAATACATACTACAAAGATAAATGATGTTTACAAAGCCTCCTGAAATCCTGTTTACAATGTCATATTACTTGTTTCTGTTATACGCTGTCATGGAAAAATGTTTTTCCTCTTGAAATGTAATTTTGACTCCCAACTTGAGAGAATTGCATTTTCAGCACTGAAATTCAAACCCTCTTTGCAACAGCATTTTAATCAAATCAAGCCATGTCAGAGTCATTTTCAAATCAATTTTAACAACTCACAAGTGCTGAACATGACAACAAATTATCCTTCATGCTCATTTCAAGGCATTAGGCTTAAATGCCTTGTTTCACTTCTTTTTTCCTGTTTCTCCAGCCTTTGCATTTGCATAACAAATTATATAAATAAAGGAGCAATATTAAAAATGTTATTAGTGTCACAATTATGTATCATAAGGATTTCCCATATCTTATCTTATCGCCTCACAGTTCTGTTAATGATTCACTAAAATGTTTAACATTTTCTCTCAGACTGAGTGTGCAGGACGAAGCAGGAAGGTGATATAGTCATCGTATCACAAGCTTGGACAAATATGTATCAACAGCCAGACAAAACACCTCCTAGAAGAAACCAATTAAACCTTTGGAGATTTCAATTACTCCCTTGATGGGGTTTTCAAGATCGATAACCACGCATGTGTCTTGACAAGATGCTTGGTGCTACCAGGGGCTCACTTTAGAACAACAGACTCTCACAGACCGTTACTATTTTTGTGCTAGGATGTGTCTGCCTGACAATAATATTTGCGTGTGTTATGATAAATATTTATATGTTCGCGTTTCAATATAAAGTGAAATTCAAGATGCCCATCCTGCTCTTTTTAGTGTTAAGCGATCAAATGTTTTGGCAGCACCCAAACACGATCAGGAAATGTCACATGCCGCTTCCCTAGTCTGCCGCTCTTCTTTTTCCTCCTTAGCCTTTTCCTCCAGTGTCTCATTCAGAAGAATGAAGACAAAGATTCAACACACAGAGCCAGACAGCAACAGAGAGCTCTCTAGCGCATACTAATCTAAAACAACACTGCATCTAGGCAACATGTTTTATTCTATCCCCACTGAGGCGTGTTTAAGTGTGAGATGTGTGAGATAGGGCTCTGCACATCTCATCACTTAGGAAAGGTTGTGGCCTGCATCTTCAGCCCCCCCCCACCCAATGCAGGTTCCTATCACTTCCATCCTCATATTGGAAGTGACAAGCCACTCAGGCAGAGGTGTCTTCGCTCACCCCATCAGCAGCCATGCAGCCCCATTCAGAGCTGTCAGCCTGATTACATATCAGATGGGAGGGGTGGGAAAGGGAGTGAGGTGAGGGGTGGGGTACCTAAGGAAAAAGAGATGTCCAGCCGGAGACAGACCACTAAGCACATCGTCTGTCCTGCTGCTGCACATCTGCCAATACACATCCACCTGTCACCAAGGCTGCCACATAACCAGTCTATATGTCTCCATCACTCTCCTGTTGATTTCTAAAATTTCAACAACATGTATCTTTCAGTTTGTGTGTCATTCTCTCTTTTGGTTTGTAATTGGCCTCTTTTTAAAACAAAACTTTTTGTTACTTCGCTTTGTTGTTTTTTTGGATCTCTCATTTTTAGTTAAAGTTCAGTTTTATTTGTTTAGGGTTTTTTCCCCACATTTCACTGAAAAGGGCTTATCACAGGGAGCACAGCTCATTTACCAGCTATTCATGCTTGGTGGCAACTCATTACTCAGATAATATTACCTATCCTACCTCTTTGCACCAGAAAAGCAGTGTTAGTTTGCTCGGGATGAAAGAAGATGTGCTAACTGAACAGAAGCACTAAATTATTGGAGGTTGTCTGAGGTGTATTTGAGGTTCCCAGCTTCTTCTATGAGGACAAAAATACATGTTGTTTGCCTAAGCACTGATTTTCTTGTCTTTTTTCTCTTCTCTCTCCAGGCGTGAAGCTTGGAAGTACTCCACGGCAATCCAGAGAGGTATGTGTTTACTCCATTTCTCCCAAAACACATACACACAGGTTGCTCCCACCTGTTATCTATTGCAAAAAAAAAAAGTGATTGTCAGCCTTGTACCTCTCAGCGTGTCTGATAGCATCTGTGTAGAAAGGCTGACCTCACACTGTGCATTCAGCCAGTCAGACTGAAGCTGAGTTTAGTGAGTAAACGATCCCAGTTGCACCAGGCCAGTTTCCTCGGGGTATTATCACACCTGGAGTTTTTTTTCCTCTGTTCTCCGTCAGCAAAATTTTTTTTTTGCATTTATTCTTTTTGTTTTACTATTTTCAGTGTTTTTCAGGTGTAAAAAGTATACATTGTGTTCTTTATCCAAGTCACAAATACATCCACATGGGCTTAAGCTTATATAGTAACATACAAATATGATTTCCTTTATTTAACATTAAATATTCACAATATTTAAAAATAACAATAACAACAATAATTGAACCCTTTGATTTAATACCTGGAGAAATCTTGTTTTGAGTCATCAAACAGGAGGTCCGTTCTATAACTGCAAGATCAGACCTGCATATTGTTCAGAAGCCATTTTGGACCAATCTTTCTTAAATAACTGCTTCTATTCAGCCATATTTTTTTGGCATGAACTGTTTTCTTTTGATTCCACAGCTTCTCAGTTGGATTAAGGTCCCTGATGGGGCCACTCCAAAAGGTGGATTTTCTTTCTGTTGGTTGCTCTGTTTGAAGTTATTCGGTAGATTTACTTTAATGTTTGGGGTCATTTTACGCTTACGCTTGCATCGCCTGGCATCATGACAGTATCCTTTAATATATTGTTTTAAATGTGGGAGTTCATTTTCACTGTGACGATGCCAAAATGCCCAGGCCCAGAGGCAGAAAAGCATAATGTAATGCTCTCTTAACTGTGCATCACCTTTGGAATGATGCTTCCAAAGGTTCAGACACAGTGCTGCCTAGCATTCCCAAATAATTCAGCTGTTTCATAAGTCCTCAAAACATTTTCCCAGCAGAGGCGTCAAGGGCAAAGGTTCTTCTTTTCAATCTTTAGATGAGAGGAGATGGTTACTGTTGGAGCTCAGCAGCTTCCTCTATGCTATCCTACTATCAACTCTGTCTGTTCAATGATATATGTATTTTAGAGACATGAACACAGATGTTAATTGGTACACCTTTGGCCTTCAGAACTCCCCTAATTCTTCAACGCATAGATTCAACACAGTGTTGGAAACATTCCCCAGAGATTTTAGTCCATACTGGCATGACATCACACAGTAGCTGCAGATTTCTTGGCTTCACCTCCCGTTCCACCATATCCCAGGGGTTAAGATCTGGTGACTGTGGAGGCCATTTGAGTACAGTAAGCTCACTGTCATGGTCAAAAAACCATTTTGAGATTATTTGAGCTTTGTATCATGATGGGTTATCCTGCCCGGAAGCAGCCATCAGAAGATGGGTACACTGTGGTCATAAAGGGACAGATATGGTTAGAGACAACATTCAGGCTGCGGCATTTAAGCGATGTTCAGTTGGTACTAATAGGGCCAAAACATAATACCCCCCACACCATTATACCACCAACTCTAGCCTGAACCATTATTAAGAGGCAGGCTGGATCCATGCTTTTATGTTATTTATGCCAAATTCCTATCCTGCCATCTGAATGTCACAGTAGAAACCGAGACTCATTAAAGCAGGCAATGTTTTTCCAATCTTCTATTGTCAAATTTTGGTGAGACCAGTGTAGTCTTCTGCTGCTGTTGTAGCACATTTAATTCAAGGATAAATGTGTGTTCAGATACACTCCTCTGAATACATTGGATGTAATAGGTAGTTATTTGAATTAATACTGCCTTCCTATCAGCTTGAAGCAGTCTCGTCTTTCTCCTTTGACCTGTGACTTCAACAAGGCATTTTCTCTCAGAGCACTGCTGCTCACTGGAGATTTTCTCTTTTTCAGATCATTCTCTCTAAACCCTAGAGATGGTTATGTGGGAAAATCCCAGCAGATCAGTTGTTTCTAAAATACTCCAACCAGTCTGACTGGGTCCAACAATCATTCCATGTTCAAAGTCTCCTAAATCTTCTTCCCAATTCTGTTGCTAGATTTAAACTTCAGCACTTTGTCTTAGTCGTGCCAACATGCAAGGAGTTGTTTCCAAGTGTTTGTCTGCTTAGGTATTTGCATTAACAAGCAGTTAAAACAAATACATAATGGTTTTCCTGACTCTGCCTAAAAACTGCAGATGCATCTTGCAAACTCATAAGAAGATTATTGCCATTTTGTGTTCACACAACAAAATTTTGTTTGGTAGCTCTGGGCACAGAGGAGAAGGGGCAGTTAGCACACTCTTTTACATACATACCTTTTATAAGCTTAAGGTTTCTGTAACCTACACCTCCACATTTGTTCACATGCATTTTCCCCATCTATGTTGTGAATTTTTAATTGATGCAATCAATATGGGCAGGAACAATACAATTATTTGTATATTATTAGTCATAATGTAGATTATGTAGATGTAGTGTAATATATAAATAAATATGTGGCTGTGTTTTAGGTCATTAACAAGGAAAAACAGTCATATTCATTCATTTCTTTTAATTATTAGGGGTTTTGAATTTTATTAACTACAGAAATTATTACTTATGATTATCCCTCCCTGTGATTCCACATCACTTCATATTTTGACTTCAACTCGTTTTTATTAGCCAGTAACTTGCACAAAAACAAGTTAGAATTAAAGTAAATGGAATTTTTCTCATCTGAACATATAAAGCAAAATTAAAACCTTTGAAAAGTTTGAGTAAACAACAAAATGTGTTCTAAATGTTTTAAACATCATTATAAAAGGCAATGAGGATTTGAGTTGAGGCTTTAATGTGCTATATTTTTCATCATTAGCACAAATAATATCAGGAATAAACATACATAACAAAAAGAATAGAGTTCACTTAAAATTAGCAAAAGAGATGGTGAAGTGCTAAAAAAAAGAAGAATATATCACTTAAAAGCCAGTTTTAATCAAGTAATGAGAAAGTTTTTAAAAAGAAAAAAGACATTAACAACCAATTAAATTGCTAAAACAAAATACACAAAAGGGAAAGTTAAGATAAAAGAGCAAGACTGATCATCAAGATTTAACGTTTTTCCATAAATTTCAGCAACATGAGATGGCTGGGAATGAAAAAGGAAGTGCAAACACTTAGATAATTAGCCAGAATAATCACTTTTTTCAGTTTGGATCATAGATAAAATAAATTATATCATAAATAAAGATACATCATCTATTTTTAATGACAACCTGCTATGAATATTACATTGTATGCATATGGACATTCAAAACAATACGTGGTCTAGGGCTTCACTCTTTGATGAACAAAACATGTAAGGATCCACTTTAAATATAGATCTGTAGCTTAGAAAATGTACAAAACTGTTTTCATACTATGAACTACAATGGTCAGGTAGTTCTTACTATGTTCTTTCAGCTGACCCCTGTTTGCTCTCTCTGTCTCTCTGCTGTGATCATCAGCACCAGAGAGAGACTCACACCGGTGTAAACCCTGAAGAATGTGTACCAATATCTGCCTTGCACTCACCTTAAACACACAAGGACCTTCCCCCCCATCCTTTCCTCCCTCCAGATGAACGAACATGACCATTTACGTCTGGAGAGGGATGAACCAAGATTCATGGTGGTCTCATCACCTTGTCTGTTGTAAAATTAAAATTATACATCCAGTCCATTGGCTTTATGATGCCATTACAGCATTTAATTGAAATAAAATGTCAGAATGCGTGATGGCCTTGGGCATCATCTGATAGTAATCAGGCAGTAGATGATTCTAATTTGGATTCCTCATTAAGTGTTTATAAGACATTTATATGGCATTACAGCTCAGTTTATTGATAGGTCATAGATGGCATTGGGCAGTGTGTGACATTTGTGTGTACCAAAGTTAGACCTTTAAGCTGTAGTGAAACAGCACCATCAAGTGGCTAGTTGAAGAATAAAAAATCTGGGGTACATTTCTGACACTGAAGTTATAATATATACCATATTAATAAAAAAAATATTTATATTAATGGTTCTTCTTTGCATAGCCACCTGAAACTGTCCTTGTTTGTTTAGTCTAAAGAGGTCTGCAGCTATCAACTCTAACCTGTTTTGTCATTGTTTTACAGACACTTTCCACTCGGGACCGCGAGAGAGGCAAATCTGATAGTTTCCAGGACCTCCAAGTTACAGAAAACATCCTGTCCAGCGCGATCCCTCCAATGCAGTTCCCACATTTTGAGAAGAGCAGAAAAACAGCCTCCCCTGGGTCTCAGGAGCAGGACATAGGTTCCCTTCATGTCACGAAAAGACAACGCAAACTGCTAAAAACAAGTCCTCCAATTCGACACACCAAAAATACCATTTCCTCATCTTCCTCATCCTCAGTCTCATCCTCATCTTCAATTTCCTCTTCATCCCCAATGTCCTCCTCCATTACATCGGGCTTTTTTTCTCCAGAGAGCTGGCAAAAGCTCTCCGGTATCCTGGAAGCACGCCAGCAACTGATGAAGGAAATCTGTGCTAAGTACAAAAGCAGCATTTCAAAGACCATCACACGTCATCATGTGAAAAGCATCTTTGTGGAGGACAAGTACAAGTTGCTATACTGCCAGGTCCCCAAGGCAGGATGCTCCAACTGGAAGAGAACCCTGATGGTGCTGGCGGGTAAGGCCTCCAACACTCAGAGTATTAAGCATGACACAGTCCACTACGGGCAGCATCTCAAGAAGCTTGATAGCTTTGACCAACAGGGAATCATGCACCGTCTGCAAACCTACACCAAAGTCATATTTGTCCGTGAGCCCTTGGAGAGAATGGTGTCAGCTTACCGGGACAAGTTTGAAAATCCCAACAACTACTACCACTCCCTGTTTGGGAAACCCATCATTTCCAAATACAGGGTGAACCCATCAAAAGCAGCCCTGAAGACAGGAAATGGGGTCACATTTAAAGAATTTGTCCAATACCTGCTGGATGTCCACCGGCCCGTAGGAATGGACATCCACTGGGAGCAGGCAAATCAGCTGTGCAACCCTTGCCTCATAGATTACGACTTTATCGGCAAGTTTGAGAACATGGAAGAAGAGTCTAACTTTCTCTTGCGATTGGCAGGGGCACCACCTAACCTCACATTGCCCAGTTTTAAAGACAGGAACCCAAGTGACAAGCGGACCTCTATGCAGATCACGGAAAATTACTTTTCACAGGTCAGCGCTTTGGAGAGACAGCGAGTATATGACTTCTACTACATGGACTATCTGATGTTTAACTATTCTAAGCCTTTTAAAGATTTATACTGACTTAAGAATTACGTGACTGCTTCACGTCACATTTTCACAGTCACATTCCACTACATTTTTACCATAACTGTAATTTTACCATACCAGTCTTTACTCACATGCTCAAATAGGTCTTTGCGTCTTAGCAGAGAGATCAGAGAGACCAAATTTCACTCAAAAACACTTTAATTACATTTTTTTAGCAGATTATATTGATTTGTAGACAGTTTGTGTGCTGTTGTATTAAATACTCTAAATTGTCCTAAAATGCGAAGCGTTTATTCACTACTAGCAGATGGTGAGGTAGAAATTTAAAACTGTAAACATTAAGCTTCTAAAAAGATTTATTATTGTTGAACAGGCTTTAAAAAATATGCCTTACTCTAGGTCAAATAGCATTTGTAAATGTGTGTTTATGGTTTAAGCACCAAGTTTACCATAGATTTCAAGCACATACCTTATCTTACTTACAACAATATTCATAAATGTAGTAGCTTGAGTCCTTGGTATTCTTAAATTGTTCACAGTCAAACCCTTTCATGATTTAAAATGTTTGCATTTACTGTTTGACCTAGGGCAAGTTAGGCATCAATATACCTCTATGTATCAGTGCATACTAATACAGATATTTGATGTGAATGGCTTTACTAAATATAACTAAATGAAACACTACAAATACTATAAATCTTTAAATGTGTCAAGTGCTGCCCACTTGGAAGCTGTGTGCGCCTATTGTAGCATTTTATACTTCTAACTTTGTCATTTTGTGCTTTTCCTTAACACATACATGTGCTGTAGGTCCTCCATCAATAGGGTGTCTAAAAGCAGGGTATAAAGTGTTGCTATGAATATCTCTCAATATCTATTAGTGTTGCTGATTTACCAGTCGATGGTATTGGAAATTAAAAAAAAAAAAAAAATACAGGCTAAAAACAAAAACAGATAAACACTTTTTTCATATTACATATGACATTTTTCAGTAATGTACAATTTGGACTTTCCAGCAAGAAACAGATAACAAGTTTGCACAAACTTCTTTATCTGCCATTTTAACCACCTCATAATATTATAAAGCAACCCATCCCCTCTGTATATATCATAGCTATTCAATACCAACATATAGGCTTTTTTCTGACTCTACTGTGTAAAATTGTATAATGGGCATTCAGATGAATATATATTTTTCTATGTATTTCTAAAATATAAATATATATATAGATATATATATTCAGTTCTTCTTGGTGATGGTTACTTCCTTTTTGATGTCATTTGTTGTTCTTTCAGTAATATCAGTGTAGAGTGTTGTGTAACTGAAGAGTTTCTTTCCAAAACAAAATATCCACCAGCTGAAAACCAACACGTCTCAAAAAAATTTGAAATGACTGCAAACTATTGATGCAGCATTTAAAAAGTGCAAATAGCTATGTTTGAGTGATGAATTGATCTTCTTTGGTGCTTTGGAGTTAGGGTAAGATTTTGTTTAATATAAATGGATATGTACAATTTTGGAAATTAGCTCTTTGATTATTTATCCCAGATTCATTTTGATGCTCAATGGGATAATAGACCCTGTACAAATGAGCTGCATTCCACCTAGTTAGCCATCCAAGCTGAGGACATTTTTACCCATAGCATACCCGTGCTGTGTGTTTATATGTGTAGTACTGAACTACCTGTTTAGATGTTTTTAACCCCACTGCACATCTTTTCATAAAAATATATACACAAGAAGGCTGCAGCTATCGTATCCTTTGTGCAACATGGCTAAACTACTATTCCCAACACAAAACCCAACTGGCAAGTCATGTTGTTCTTTTCTTTCTTTCTTTTTAATATGCAACATGATGCAGGTCAGACTACATATATTATGTGCACTAGTTAAAACTGCAAAAGAAAAACCCCAAAAACAGCAGTTTTTAGGTCCTAAGCAATCAGATATTTAAAAATGTTTTAGACATTCAGACATTTTAAATACAAGACCAGTGGAACAAAAAGTTGTGAGGTTAAATACTCTAGGTTTTCATCTGAGTTAAAAAAAGAAAAACAAGGAAAGATTAAATATAATAAATGTTGAGTTTAACGTAACGTAAAACCCAGACAAGTATTCAAAAAATTTACATTTAGTTAAAATCAACTTGGTTTACTGTTTCATCTTTAAGCTGTGAAATGGTAAACATGCCACAATCAGAAGTGGTTACAAATGGTGTATAACACACCAAAAGCCCACAACCCACACACACTAAACACCTTGATTAAAGAAAAAGTCATTTTAATGGCGGCAAAGATGGATTTGATTTATTCGATTCTCTGAACAACCTATGGGTGATCTCCAATAAAATAGTAGTCACTATTTAGCTCTGTTATGTCCTTTGCAGCTCACTGGAAATTTATTTTATGGTAACAAAAGTTGTATTTGCCTAGAGAAAAGAGGGAAATCATATTATTCAAATCTATACACTATAATACTTTTTTAAGACCTTTAATAATTTTGGTGATGGTAACTGTATGAACTTTTGTCAGTGTAGTGTTGGCTTTTGCAATGCCAAAATCTAACCTTTGTTTAGGTTCTGGTCAAAATCTATGTAGGTGTAGCCAATCTTTGGCCAAAACAGCTAATGCATTATGATGAGTATTACTTTTGTAAATACTCTGTCAGTCCCTGCCCCCCTTCTAAAGAAGATTTCTTGGTTTTGTGGGTATACGGACAGATCAAAAGCATAACTACAGTAACAAGTGAATGTATAACAGTTTATTGTTGGTGCAAATCTGTAAAAGAAAAAAAAAAGATTATCTTAAGCCCTTTGCCTTATTTTACACTGCCAATCAAATGGTGTATTTCAGGAAGATATTTTTCAGGAGGTTATTTCTGGCTGATGAGTGTCTGCTAATAAACTGTCTTTTAGCATTTTCATGTGTTATTTCTTTTTTTCATTGAAAAAAAATGTTGTTTGTCAATCTCGAGTTAAGTGATTTGTGAGCTTTGTTGAGCTAAAGGGCTCCAGAATGTAAACCAGCAGCATTAGAGCCAGAGCCATGTGTGACTCCAAATAAAATTTCTACCATGTATTAGTTTAGTTCTACAAATACTCTGTAATTAGCACTAAAAATAATGTGCAGATAATGCTGCTGGATATGTCATTACCTTTTAAATTTTCACCAAATATCACCAAAAGTTACAACAAATGATTCTGACATTAATGTCTGTTGCCCTGTAGTTACAAATCCCAAGTCCATATTGTGTGGGTTACAGGAGTTAAGGAAATTACCAAAATAGTCAAAGTTGGTTTTTACACATGAAGCTGTTCCAGGTTGAAATTGACCAGTTGCTTATTCAACTAAGATTGCCATAAAAGGTTTCCCCTCTCACAATGTAGTGCTTGAGGTCCGGCCTGCAGAAATCAACAAATAATTTACAAGTGCCTTTAATTAATTTGATCGACACTATTGTTGTTTTTTAGGCCATTTTTGTATATTTCAGAATATAAGCGCATGGCTTCCAAAAATGTGTTATTAGAGCAATACTGTACAGTGATAGATGAAAACAGGTATGATTCACAGAAGGGTTCATAAGGTTGCCATTTTTGTCTTTCTGAAACAAAGCAGTGTGTGACTAATATGAGAGGTATTCAAGAATGCGAGGCAGTTAGAGAGATGAGTGAATATTTTAGTTTGTAGTGGGTGATGTTAACGTTGTTGGATGCAACTGAGGATGAAATTTGTTTGATTAAGTGTACAAGTAAAAAGATACTCTGTGAAAGCTGGCAGCCATGGTAATACTGGTATGAGAACAAAATATAAATTCTGTTTTAAACAACAAAGGCCCGATATTGATGCTCTTTTAATTAGAAGACGGTATTAAGAAAAAACGAACATGTAAGCTGCTCGGTTAAAAATTGAACTCATGTAGCCACGATTGTTATGGCACATCTGACAATGCTGGAATGTGATACAACAAGGAGAACTGACTTCTTGGGATCATGCCCCTCTCTGCCAAATGGCAATCAATCTAGAATAGATATAACCGCCAAACTGTCAAGGTGAGTGAAGTAATCAACACATGAACAGGAGGAGGGTTATTACTGATCAATCAATACACTTAATCATCTTTTTTTCTTAACTGCTTATCCAATTCAGGGTAACAGAGGGATTGGAGCCTATCCTAGCTGTCAGGGGGTGAGAGGTGGGCTACACCCAGACAAGTTGCAATGAAGTGGTTTGTCAGCAGCGATATGTCACCAGTCAAGGCTACGGGGGAGACAGACAAGCATGAACATGCAAAGTCCACAGAGAAAGGCTCCTGTGAGCTGGCAGATTCAAACCCAGGACCCTCCTGCCTCACCACTATGCCATCCCAAGCACACAATGTCACTGTACCAATCAAGATCCTGTAATGGAAATTATTTTGATGCACAGAGCAGGTCCCCCCCTCCATGAGAGACCCAACTAACAGCAAGTGTTAACTTTGTGAAAAAAAGAAAGAACATAATTTAAAAACAATTTCTTCAAACTGCTGGATTTATAAGCGAGTAAAACAAAAAGTACAATAGTACAATTGTATCCACTTGCTCAGTTTTGCATATAGCAATATACTATAGAGTCAGAATAATAATGTTAAATAAATCTACCAGTAGTTATTCCCTATTTTACAAAGGGTTATGCTTTTTTGGTTAGGTAGTACTTTTCTAAATGTCACTTAAATGTAACAAAACTGAAAACGTTACTCTATAAATGTACATCATAAATGTGCTTATATGTGTTATATCCCAGCATATACAGGTAAGTCCTTCTAGAAAAAGAGTATCCCTTTTAAAAGCAAAATGAATAAACGTGTTAGGACAATCCTCAAAAGATCAAAGGGACAAACACAGATTATGTTTCCTGTCTCTAGTGTCCATAAAATTTAATGTACCAACACTCTGAGTTATTGTGTCTGTGACCTGAGTTCCAAACGTTGTTTTACATAACAGTGGTCTCAGTAGGATATTTCTATTGCTGCACTGATTAATATTTAAGTTAACAGTGTTGAGAATTAACTCTTTCAACAGTAAGTCATGTCTATCCATTATGTGCCTCAAAGGGATAGGACTCATATTAGAATCTCTGAAGGTTAAGTCACATCAGCTCACAAAACTAAATGCTGGCAAATAACTGTCAATGCATGTTTTATGTCTGCGAGTACAACTTTTCATTTTGAGATCTAAGTGCCTTCAAATTGGTGCTTTTATTCTTCCATCACACAGCCATAAAGTGTCGGTTCTGAGGGAAAGGACTCGTTTCATTTCCATTTTGTTAATAGACTAAAGTAGGTACCTTATGTTGCCTAAATTTACAGTCATTTGTATGATTCTCACACACTCAAAGGAAGTAAAATCTGTCACAGCAGCATTTTTTTTTTCAAGCATTTCATTTTTTTTTCAATTTACCTAACAAAAATGACATTACTTTAACATAAACAAATAGCAGTCTTACGATGCTCTTGTATCTGTGTATGTATGTAAGTGCATGCTTGTGTATGTATGTGTGTGCCTGCATGCGTGCGTGCGTGTCTGTGTAAATGTGCGGTTATGTTTATGCTTGAGTGGAAGATGAATATTGCAGCACAAATTGATCACTCTGTAGAGTTAGAAATTTGATTAAATGCTCAAGGCTGATTTCCGCAACAGCTCGTGTATAAGTCATGAGAGCACTTTGGGGGAAGTTAAAACTGTGGAGAAAACAAAAGCCATCCATTTACCTCATTAGTGTGCGTGGAAAATCTTGACATGCTTTGAAGAGAACGTGCTTGTGTAGCAAAATCAGCTTAAGGGCCCAAAGCAGACATACAAGGGAGGCAACCAAACATCTTCCCAAAGTGATAAACAACCTCGCCTTGCTTGGGAGGACTGTAAAAAGAGGCTTTGCTCCATTTTTCAAGTATTATTATTATAAGTTCCTCAGCTAATCTTCCTCTTTGCCTTCAAGCCAGCATTAACATGGCTGATGACAGGTTTCGGCTGATTCGCTGACGACAGTTCTATCACACAGACATTAGCAGGCACACGCACGCACACATGTATAGGACAAAGACTGACACAAAGCAGTTTGCAAGGGCTGTCTACAAAGGCAATGACTGCATCAATGCCTCTGCAAAATCTCCCATGTAATAACGGAACAAAACCAATTTAAGGTGTTGACTCTTCGGTTCAGTAGAACAAAATCTGAGAGGAAGGAAATTCCCTCAAATGTCAAATACAAAACTTGGCTGATTCCCACGCATGCCAGGTTAATTCTCCGCCTTTTGCATGAAACCCTTGTTTGTTTTGGCAACGAGTGTGCTGCACGCTCCAGACACATCTCTCAATGACATAAGCCTCATTAAAATGATTTGCTCAAGCTCTGTTATTAATCAAGCCACGCAAAACGACAAGTGGAAAATAAATTTACGGACGAAATCTCAAAATTCAAGTCCTGCTGAGGGCACAACCTTTCCCAAAATCTAATTTGGTGAGGTATGCTGGTTTTCATCAACACAGCTCAATCTGAAAACAAAAACTTCGTCATTTAGTTAGTTGAAGACAGAGACAAAAGTAACTGTGGCTGCCTGGCAGTAGGCAGGTGAGCCATACAGATACACAGCAGTACATTCTTAAGCAGGCCACAGAAGTGGTGTTATATATTCAATTCACACAATGATGATTCCCAGGTTTTCAAGGACAGATTTCCACAGTGCACTTGAAAATAAAGGCACGCATTCAGAGGTGGAGGTACTCATTTGACCACCACAAACAAAATACCAGTTTAGTAAATATTTGTGATAATTTCCATCCTTAATTCTGTAAGCATAAAAAAATTCAGCAAAACTGATCATTGATCCAAACTGGGGTATTTTTGCAATTTGATGAGTTGTGTTTTTAAATATATGTAAAAGGTATCACGGCAGAATGAGTAATCTGATTGCTCTTTTCTCCATTTTATAAGTATCTCTATAAAATGATAAGTATCTGGGGGTTTCGAAGGAAATTCCTTTATATTCAGCTATGTTATTACTCTTTATTCTAAAAACTCCAAAGCCATGCTGTTTGTTACCTCTGCTAACCAGAGAAATATCATATACAACCACATGATGGCAGTACTGCTCTGAAATATGACAAACCCCAACAATGCTTTTGCTTTTCAAAGAATGATTTATGGACATAAAGGTGTGTATAGTAATGTGAACTTAGGTACCAAATTTGCTGTCACTGCCTGTCATGCTTCACTAAAACATCAATGAAGGCTTTTGCAAGGCTTCTAATTAGGTTATATGCTGAAACTGATATAAATTATGCAGCAGCTTTAATGAACTTGAATCAATAAACATAGGTTCCATAATGAAGTCACGCAAGCTGCTAAAGGCTAAGTGCTTCTTTACCTTGGGGCTACGTCTCTACCAAACTGACACAACTGCCACGAATGGCTAAAACATTTGCATTGATAAAATGCATTTTCACACTGCCTTTGTGTGTTTATATCATAGCACTGCTCTCTAAAACATGGCAACGTTTCGTGTATGTATATTTATTTAAAAACACATTGAGGGTTGAAGCAAACATCTGGGTGGTGATGATGATGGACAGGAGATGAGGAAGAACACTGAGAGTTAAAAGCAAATAATGAAATAAAGACATAAACCAGACACAAAATTGATTAATATCAGTATAAGTATAAAATTCTTAAAAAAACACGGAGCTGAAACACCTCAAACCCTCCAACCAGAACAATGTGTCTGTAAGTCTGTAATGGCAGATTTTCACAGTAGAGAAAAGTAATATGTGATATACACAGTTAACTGAAAAATACTATTGGAGAGGTGGGCAAATATTTTAAAAAGGAACACTAACACTAATAAAGAGTTGGGGGTTTTTTGTTGTTGGGTTTTTTTGGCATGACAATAATGCAGGCAAGCTTTTGCAGTTGATTTGTGTTGCAGTGTTACTCACTTGTTCCTAACAATGCCTTAATACACTGAGCACAGCTTTCCAGTAGCACTGCCAACTCTCTTGGCTGTGCAAAAAAGTCAGATAACATCACACACATGTAATTCAGCATTCAGTTAACAATCAAGTGCAAGAGTGCAACAGATCTAACAATGTCTTCAAAATAAAATCAACAGTTTCTGACATTTATGCTCCTTTCCTTATGTCAAAAATTGTCAAAACACACAAAAGTATAGTGGACTTTTCCAACTAGCAAGCTTAGAGACTGAGGAATTAATCCAACATGGAAGCACCATGGCCACCTGCATAAATCCCCATAGACTTCCATATAACTGCCTGGTTTTACACCAAAAAGAGACATGTTTTCAGGCTGGTACAAAACCCAGCTTTGGTGTCTATCTTGAGTAAACGTTTTGTTTTGACTCATTTTTTAGCATGGCCCGTTTGACTAGCAGGTGTTTTCTACTGATCCATCGGCTGTGTGCTAGCCTTGGCCACAGCTAATTTAAGCCACTGAAGTGGACAGTTTGTGGCAACACCTTTGGAAGAATTTCTAATGTTGTCTGTCAAATATCACAGATTTAGAAGAAGAAGAAAGTGTACTTTATTGGTCCCCGTGGGGAAAATCCCTCTCTGCATTTAACCCATTCACTCAGTGAAGCAGTGGGCAGCCACTGGGCGCCCGGGGAGCAGTGTGTAGGGACGGTACCTTGCTCAGGGGTACCTCAGGGGAATCGAACCCCCGACCTTCCGATCATGGGGCCACCACTCTACCTACTGAGCTATCCCTGCCCTGGTTCTGTGAACATAACTGTGCTGACAGCCTGTCTAAAATGCCTGTGCTGCAGTTTTAGTGGGTGGAGTTACTTTGTACTAATTAGGTGGGTACCTGCATGTCTGTGAATCACACATGCCATCTCTGAATGTACTTTGATAACCAAGCTTGTTAGCATTTGCTGACAAGCGCATTTCCCTCTCTTGTCCAGAAATGCTCAGATGTTTCTTAAAAAAAGAAAATTATAGAGAAGATCAATATCCTTCAGAAGAATTTACAAACCAGTGGGTGATATGATGGAGATTATAGCAACACCTCTAAGGATTTTTCACTCAAATAATCTAGATTAATTGCCATGGAGCAAAATGGAAAAATGTCTTACATATTTTGTTCTTATAAGCAAAAGCACAACTTCAAAACCTTTTTTTCTAAAGCTGGTGGAACCTAACCATCAGTTTTTCTGACACAAATAAAGCTGTGCAGCTTCAGTTTCCTTCGCCTATTCGAAAAAATAAAGCACTTCTTCTCAAACAGAAACAACAAATATGTAGGAGGAACACACTTCATTCTCTCCATAAACAAGTTGAGATCCCCTGCCAGTTTAAAGCTGTTTGGTTTTCTTTATCTATTAAGGTGTATCACGCATCACAGTCAACCTTTGATTTTTAGAAGCAGCCTTATTCACTTTGGAGTCACCCTCAGAGTTTCAACAGCACTGAAAGCTTTCTCACCTTCTTTTATTTTCCCGTGGCAGGCAGCTCTCACAAACTCCCCACCCTCCCAAAAAGATGCAGCCACTGCTTTTCTCTTCTCCTCCCTTTCAAGGAGAGAGGCAAGCTTTCAATGAATCACCCTCTGCTCACGCCATGTTCTGAACTGTGTCTTCCCTTCGTCAAACAGCGTGAGTGATGGAAGTGACAGAGAAGACACCTGCCCTGAACCACCACTGATAGAGAGGGAGAGAAACAAGGAGGGAAGAGGAGGGAGGGAAACGCATTGCCTGATGGGAGAAACACACAACGAGGCAACAAACTTGCAGAGACTATCACTTATAGTGACAGGCCAGGAGGTGCCGTGCTATTAGCAGGCCGTAGGGTAGGCCCAGAGCGCAGCCCGTCCTACATAGGATGGATGGGCCTCTCTCTCGGGACTAAATTAATACTGGGAGTCTAGTGAATTGCTTTTGGAACAATGTCCTCCTAAGGAGCTAATCAGACAGGAGTTATCTAGAAGTGCCTGTAGGCTGGCTGGCGTGGTTGCAGCGCTGTGGCTGCCTGGCAGAAGGCAGGTGCACCACACCGATTCACAGCAGTTCATTCCTGAGCAGGCCACAGCAGTGGCATTATATATTAGACTCTGGGGATGATGAATCTCAAGTTTTCAAAGAGAGAGAGATTTCTATGTACTGAAAGTGAAGGCACATGTTACAAGAGGAGGAAGTTCTTGTATGAGCATTACAAACAAAATATCAGTTCAGTAAATTTGGGGGATTCTTTAAAAACCAGTTTTTGTTTTTGCAACAAAGGAGAAGCAACTTCGCACTTGTGAATATCAAATAATTCCCCCATTAAATATGATATTAATGACTTTTATACCCAACTAGGGGGCAAGGCTACAGTGAACAACACAGACATGTTTTCACTTAATTGCAAACTAATAACTTTTTCCAGCATCCAACAGAGCAGATTTAGCATTCGTTTGAAATCAGCGGCTCCTTTTCTGTCCATTAACTCCAATGCAAAGTGAACAAGCAGTTTATTAGTAACTCCGTAAGCCAAAAAAACGGAGGCTGTGGCCTTAAAACCCAGAGATACAGAGATATGGAGCATGGTTCTGCTGGTCATTGGTGACCTTATTCATCTTCTGCATTGTATAGTTTGGTAATATAAAATATTAATACATGCTCCAGCTACTAAATAATTTAGAAAAAGAAAAACAAAGTAGCAAGTTGCAAAGTTTCGATATGCGATGAAAGAACATTTTAGATACAATTCAGAGATTTAATCTGACAAAAAGAAAAAAAAAAACAAACACAACAAGGAAGCAATGAGTCAAAGCCAAGAGGGTTTTGCTAAAGCATGGTACTCATCTACAGCGAGATATAACTAGGAGCAGGTTCAGCTGTATGTATAAAAAAAAGAGAAATGACAGGTTAATATTAATGGAATGGATTGACATTTATATAGTGCTTTCAACTACAAGCCACAGTTTACCATATACAAACACAGGGTTTTATTCTATGTATTTTTAGTACTCTATGTAGCTCACAGCCAATTTAGGATGACTAGTTAATCTTACATTAACGTGTATGTTGTTTGGCTATACTGTACTGTGGTCATTACTCAAAAAAGTAATGTATCACACTTACTTTTTACTTTTTAAAAAGTAATGCATTATATCATTTAATTACTCCCCAGAGAAAGTATTTTTTAATTGCATTACTTTTAAATTATTCTGTAAAATGTTCTGAAATGCACTGTCACATAATTACAGTTAACATCATAAATCTTAGGCTGTGGACTCTCACGCCAACGCAAATTCTTATCCTATGCACACAAGCTGAAATCAGCTGACTGAAGCTCAAGAAAAAGGCATGTTTGATGATTTTTTTTACCGCTGTGCAGACAACTGAAGAACCTTTGTAACACAGGCACATAATTGTAACTGTAATGTGATTACTGTGATTTAGGATATGTACATTATTGTATTACCATAATGTGATTATAGTAGGTTTTGATCACTGGCCAGGGCTTTTCTCCATGCAGAAAAACCCTTGCCAGGGTTCAAACCAGTTACCTTCCTCCTATGAGGCTACCAGGCTAACGACTGCATGACCATGCAGTGAGCTTAAACAGTGGAGCCAGTGGTATACGCTGAAGAAAGACAAGCAGAGACCATGATTAAAAAACACTTTTCATGCTCCACTTCTTTTATTCTTTTGTATATTCTGCACTCTGCGTGGACATCTACAGCTGCTATACTCCTTCCTGGTTGAAGAATTGTAAAAATTATTATTTCTAAAGTTATCATCACATTTTTACAATTAGCTGACAATGACAAGTGCTGGAAGAATTTTACAGAGCCATTTATACAGTAAAACCAATAAAACACTATGAAAACACATCCCGACACATAAACTGTGTATTACTAGCATAATGTATCGGAAGAAACAGTAATTATTCTGCAGAAAAATTTTCCTTGTCGGTGTATTAAGGATTAATATTACTGCTGCTGATATGTACGGTTGAGCTCATTTTAAATATACAGTAATATATCAAAATCATGTTTGTAGTGCCGCTGTCCTGCGAGGACCGCATATCTGGGGGGGACAGTTTTTACTGCACTTACAAACAAAAGCTTTCAGTTTGATTTTAAAGAAGTATATTAAAATACATGAACAACGAAACATCAGCTATATTATAAGACTTGAGCACTGTATGACATGGTTAACTACCAATTTCTACAAGGGAATTAAAAATATTAATGAAAAATTAAGATGAGGTACAGGTGAAATAGCTCATTAAACTTGGTAGATTTAAAGTAATCTGAAAATGTGGGTGGAGCCTTCACCTGTTCAGGTCACCTATTAAACCGGACATGGCAGGGCCTGGCGCCTCCTGTCGAGCTTCAAGGCTTTTCTCACTAACGTGCTAAAGTAATTATTAAGTTTCTTGCGTGTTGGGCAAGGTAAGACTAAACTTATCTGTTACTTATCTGTTAAGAGGTTGGATCACAAAAACACTGTTTACTCTGTACCTCTGTTTCCATACCAGTCGCAAATGATAGTGAGAGCAGTGAAAGCAGAGCCAGCAGTAGCTTGTCTTGTACAAAGATCTTCCGTCACTTTTCTGTCAGAGGAAGGTTTATCCGGGATGCGCATGCGCAAACAACCACAAAAGCCTACTGGATTCTCAGCATGCACAAGCTTTTGTTAACAGACAGTATAATGTTAACGGGACATGGAAAGATAGCTGAAATCGAGAAATGTTACAAATTTTAGTAGAACTGTAGGCGAGCAGAGTTTAACCACCTTCCAGAGACACATTCCAACAGCCACAAGAGGGCAGTAGACTAATTTAAAGGATGAAAAGCTCAATGACTATCACTTACGTTTTAATTGAGTCCTAGTTTTATATTTCACTGTGCCTTCCTTGCGTGGCCTGATAGCCAGGGGGGAAAAAGACATATTAAATTCAAGGCCAAAATAGGGGTGGGGGGTGGCAGTTAAAATTATGTATGATAAGCATTTAACAGTTTTTATTTTGTTAAAAACAGTAGGTGTTAAATGGAATAGTAGGAGTTATGAATACATATTTTAAATATTTTTGCCATAATTGATGAATGCTTTGGTGAATGTTATTCACGTTCACCTAAGCAGCAGGTGATAACCTGAACATAGTCCAGAAAGAAATAGAATTAGCTCATGCTTAAAAGTCACAAAAATCTGAAAGTAATGTATATATGTCAAAGTATGTCAATAATATTAGTGAATTAATGGGTCAGATAAAGCCAAATATTGACCGTGTGACTAGATGAGCCCTTTTACTATTTCATTAACTCTAAACACCACTAAGATTCACTTTATAATGAAAAGTAAGTTGATGCTGATGAAGGGACTGGTCTTCACTGCACTGCACCACTGGTTACAATCATTTATCAGGGGCATAAAGTGACTCGATGAGGTCTGAGCTGAAACAGATGAGAAAGCACTGAGACCACACACATGGCTGAACAGTAATTATGTGTAAGAGAATAAACTCTGCTTTCAGCACATAATACACACCCAGTATTACTTATGGCCACTTAACACAAAGTGTTGGTGAAAGAAAGCAATGTCTATGGGGCGCTGGCTTCTTAGCCTGCACCAGCCCAGGCTGAGAGAGAGCAGTGCCTCTGGCAAGCCCCAGCCTTAGCACTGCTTCACCTTCTGGAGGACAGCTAACACATTCAGACTGTAATTCACTTCACAAAACAGATATATCATGGGTTAACTGGCTCGTAACACCCTATTCAGCAAAACCCAGATGTTGCGTCTTTTTACCTTGTGTAAATTATACTGCATTATGCTGCTTAGAGGAACTCCGGTGATGAAGGAAAAAATTAATAACCCGACATTGTCAAAGCACTTTAAAAGTCATGCATAGGTTTCTAGTGCTGTAGCATAAGCAGAACTTTACTGTTGTAGCTTGGCGATAGTAAGTTAGTCTAAACAAGACGAGGTCATTAAAAGAAAAGAAAAAAAAGTCAGGTTTATTTTTTATTTTCTATTAACTATTTCATTACTGTATATCTTTTTTTTATAACATAATTGATGACACTTTTTTATCCATCTTAAAATAACAAAAGAATGCCTCAACAATCCACTTAAGTACAGAAATTAAATCAAAGTACCTGAGTTACCTTCATTCACTCCACTTAACCATTTTCCTTAGGCACAATATGCCTAATTTATCAACAGTAACTCTGAATTACAGAATTAAATGCACATTTACTCGTGTGTCATGTTTTCATAGTCCTGTTTTGTAAAGTGTAAGCTACAAAAATACTTTTAATAGTGTGTTGTGCTTCCATATGTTATGACTTAAGAAGTTTTTTTTTACCAACAACTGCTGTGTTTACTGTAAAAGAACTAAAACTCAAAGGACATGATGACATGCAAAACTGCGTCATTCTTTGTGTGGCTGTAACAAAAAAAACTCAAACAAAAAACCCACCACCATTGAGTATATGAAAACTGGATTTTCACCAACTAAAGTTGGTTGGATTGCATGTTGTGACCATAAAATGTCATCAGCCAGCAGCCTCAGTCCCTATCAGGCAGTCTGCTGCACAGAGCACTCTCCTCTAGCCTTGGGTGCTGGCCGCACTAGCATGCACCCTTCCCCCATTGCCTCTCTTCTCTCTCCTCTGTCTGTCTCTCTTTTACCAGGCTGCAGTGACCCACCCTTCCCTTCCACCCCAACCCCACCACTCCCCTCCCTGTCACCCTGCGGCGCTTAGCTTCCATAGTGTCAGTGCACAGGCCTCAGTGTTGACAAAGCAGCAGGCCTTCAGAAGACACATCAAACCCTGTCCCTCCTCTGTGCTGTTAGGGAGCTCAGTGCACAACAAAAGGACAGGGACTCAAGCTTCAGTCTCAGGCCATTACTAGTCTCAACAACATAGCTACAGACAGAAAAAGGCCCTCGAGGATAATGTACGTACCAAGACTTACAAACATGAGCTGGATCAGCTCAAACCATTCAAGACTCAATCCATGTTTTCTGACTGTTGTGATGACAGTGCTGTGATGGATGATTGTAAATATAAAACATAAGTCAAGGCTGTGGGTTGATGCCATCATGACACATGCACTCTAATGAGGACTGTGGGTGCTCTGCAATGCCAGGGACTTCCCCCAAGGCACATTGAGCGGGGGGAATGCTATGTGATGCATACCAGATGTGATTGGAGACATCACACTGTTCACGTTGTTACTGCTAACCAAATAGTAGCAGCAACAAAAGCAAAAGATCATTTTTCCTCTGTTTACACATTCAAGGCATGAGGCTGGATGCTTGTAAGACTGGTTTGAGCCAGAAGCAGAATAACACATTTCAGAGGATTTAGTTTTTTCCCCAAAGAACTTCAGAGAGGACTGCACATAGAAATGAAAATTTGGTGATGGATACAAGAGATGACATAAAACAAAGTTACATTGTCACTTCTTCTCCTCTGACAAAACAGAGAAAATGTCTAATTTCTTGGCATTTTGGCAAAGTTTCATAAACATTCTCATGTTCTAATTTCATCCTGTACTCACGAATGCCTCTATTACCTGATGACCTCCTTCACAGGTACTTTTTCATCAGTTTGTAAATATTTAGAGCCTTAGACCACATGATGGCAGCAGGTTTTGAGATTTTAGACAATTCTTAAAATGTGGAAAATACATTTTCCGCTTTATTAAAATGTCAGATTTCTTTTTTTAATTTATCTGATCTATAACATCCCAGAATGAGAGGAGGATATTTTCTTTGCACAAAGAAGAAAAACTAAAAATACAGGTAATATAATATATAAAATTATCACAATACTGTATTTTTATAATTGATTTATTGGTCTATATGGAAAATTGCCTTTTTTCTGAAATATGTTTATTTTAAAAGTATCCAGTCAATAAAGATGTCAAAAAAGGGGGTAGAATATGTAAGATTTTCCGTTTTTTAGCGAAGTAATATTAAGTACCATGATGGCATCAAAGTACACTGCCTTTTTCAAGGTTCAGAGTCTAGCATGTTTGGGGTACTCTGCAGGCTTCCAGTTGGCTAATATTTAGTAAATGTCTCAACCAATCACATTAAGATTCTGAATAAACAAAGACTGAACTTGACAACATCAGAGTCATTGCAGTTTTACCTGTAAAAGTGGAACTGTCTCATAACAGCAACTCTCAGAAGTACACAGAGTGTACACACTCTCCTTGTGCTCAGCTTTTTCTGAAACTTAATTGCTGGCATTAAGCACTTGAGGGAATTCTGAGCTGTGCTTGTTAGGTGTTTGTGAGCAACACAACTCCATACGTTCTATTAATAAACTGACACCCTTTTACCTTCTCTCTCTCTCTCTCTCTCTCTCTCTCTCTCTCTCTCTCTCTCTCTCTCTCTCTCTCTCTCTCTCTCTCTCTCTCTCTCTGAACAATAAGTGTCGCTGCTGCACCTCAGACACACACCAACATCAAGCAGAATGTCAAATGGCTGTAAGAACGGAGCGATTGACAGCAACCGGGCTCCACAAGGCATGCAGATTACTAAAAGCAAGTTCTGAGCGTTCTTTTCAAACTTTCTCCACATGCCAGAGGGGCAAGTAGAAGTGGAATGCTTGAAAGAGATTCTTGCAAATGCTCACATTTAGAAGGGCGACTGTATTGTGCCTACTGTTTTCACCTTTGTGCACATGTAGTACAGTTGTGTGGGTGACCTGGGTTATGTGGATCAAAAAAAGGACATGTTGGCCAAATGCCCTAAAGGCTTTAATTGAAAGTAAGAATAAAAAAAGAGACAATAAATATTTTATCATTTTAATGCAGGAGAAAACACTACCCATTACCCTTGTACATTAATAACAACTTTACTGATGAATTATTATTGATGATTACTGACTATCAGATTCCACCATATATAGAAACAATATTACACCTGGTCCCAAAATTATAATGTACATTTTTATGCAGACGGCACTGTTTTATGCCACTGGCTCTTCCCTTGAAGTACATGCGATCATCTAAATGTATCAGTGAGCAGTTCATTAGCCCTTTTGGAAACACCAATCAAGAAAATGATATTCATATTTCTTATGGTGATATTGTTTATAGTCGTGTTTCTTCATCCACCTTGAAGCCTCTTGATTCTTGCATCACAGTACATTGTACTTTACCAATGATAAATTGGTGTAGGTCTTTTCTTACTCACTCTTCTATGAAGAAGTAGGATGGTCAACCTTAGGAAACAGAAAAAAGTGGCAGTGTGTGGTGTTTATTTACAAGGCTCTTCTGCAGAAATTGCTTGCTTAGCTCTAAACGCACTGCATGCAATTTCAGGTCACAGAATGTGCTAACATTACCTGTTATTCACAGTGAACCTGGAAAAACAATTTTTCATTACGTCTGTGATGGTTCTCAGTCATCCAGGTCAACATAGTCTAAGGAGCTTGGAAAGAAAAGCATCTGGACTTCTTTAAGTTTCCTTGCAGATGTTTCACCTCTCATCCGAGGAGCTTCTGAAGAAACTTCTTGGATGAGAGGCGAAACGTCTTCAAGGAATTTTTCATTACTTTGCTGCCTACAAATGGACTGAGCTACAGAAGACTATGAAGCTTCATTCTATGGCTTTATATGAACGTTTTTAAAAGGTGACATTTAGGTTTATCCAAAAGCTAGAGGTGGCTGGATAGACCCAGATATTGAAAGTATTAATACCAATACTGGCATTGGTATTGAATTGATTCTGTCAAGATAGGATAGATACTTTATTTGTTTAATTTGCGTTTAATTTTTTTAACTTCAAACATGCACTATGAAAAATGTCTGAACCTTAAATCAAAGTTATGTCAAATAGAAGCTATAAATCAAATAGGTGTGTTCCAGTTCACATCTGTTTGAGTTGTAGCTTATAGCACATTTGAACAACAGAAGATGATCCAAAGTGATTTAGTGACGGGCACATTTACATTCCAGGTATCCAAAAACCCCAGCTTTAAAATGCATAAAAGGTAAAAGTTGTGTTCTGTGTTAAATAAGTATTGGGGAAAGTAAAAAAATCAATTTGAATTAGTGGTCATTCAAGCGTGCTCTGAATTTGCAAATTGATGATTCATCTTATGAATCATGACACGTGGCTCTCCCCTTGATAAGCTGCCTTTATAGCTTAAAAGTATCAGTATCGGCAGTACTGACCCTGTATTTGCTTGATTTTAGATCAATACCAAAATTTGCAATATCCCACACTAAGATCCCTTGTACATGCTTTTTTTAATCCTCTGAGATACTCTGACCCCAATGCTAGTATCAAATCCAACCCTATGTTTTTTTTTGGGGGGGGGGAGGCTGGATTTAAAAAAAAAAGTTGATGTCATAATTGAATATGTTTTTCATACACGGGTTTCTGTTGAAAACGATATCTTGATCTCAATGAGACAACATGTTTAAATAAAGGATTTAATAATAATTAAACTCATCAATATGCATTTTTTTGTTCACAGTGTTACACCTAGCCAGCAGATGGTGCCATGTTCCATCTTTCATTTGAGTAATAAGTATATCCTCCAGATTAAAAAATAAATACCAGCATGCACTCATTCATTGGTGTCAGATATCTGACCTGCTTACAGCAAAAAAAAACAAAAAAAAAAGGTAAGCATGTGTCTGTACCACAAAAAAGAAGGTGGAATAAATTGTTTTTAATAAAAAAATATAGTACAATTTATCCCTCAGAGGCATAAAGCATGCAATACACCGTTGATGCTGTGATTAATATATAGTAGAAATATATATTCTCCAGCTTTATCCTCTTGTGATAAAGCTGGAGAAAGGCACAGCATTGTCCTCTGTGCCACTTTAGGCAACATAAGTAATAGCACCTTGCATTTGAACCTAGAGGCAAAGTTATTCTTCTCGGGGTCATGCATTAATTCATATACTACATTAACATATGTCTGAAGGAGACTTTGAAATTTTGACTGATGTATGCAGTTTGAATGCTTCACGTTGCAACATAAACATCTTGACTCAGATTTGAGCAAAAATCTATGTTCATTTTGTAGTTTTACATAAGTAAACATTTAAAATAATGAAGAAATTATGTGGAATAATCCTTTAAAGAAAACTAGATCAGAGCTGTTATCTCGCTCTGTGCCTGCATCAGGGAGACCAAACATCTATAATCTCATTACCTGGGTCAAATAGTACAATCAGATCTACATTTTTTAACTCTTAACTAAGAAAAAACACTAATCGTAGGGACAGTTTTTTGGACGGTTAAGAAAATGGAAATGGAAACCTGTCTGTCTTCTCACTTGCTGATGTGCTGGTCAGGAGGACAGATGTTTAGATTTGGGAAATCTCAAAGCTGCATGCAAATCCTCAAGATGACCTACTTCTTCCCTTCCACATAGACACCGATAAAATCCATAAATTAAGGAAATTAACTGATGGGGCCCGGGGCCACTTTGTAAGCTATTTAAATCTTTAAATTTACAACATCCCTGCATACTTCATGTAATTGAACTAACTCCGGGCTTGTTTCCTTTAATGAGAAAAAAAATCCCTCTTTCCCTCCAGTCTGTACCTCTGGAAGCAACAAATCTGTGCCAGAGGGGAAGAAGGGAGCGCTTGAGGCACGCTGAGGTCTCTCTAATTATAAAGACTTCACTTGCTTCAAGGAGAGGCGCATTCTCACACATCCATCAGCTTGCTGTCAAATATCACCAGCACTTTTTAATTTTATATTTAAATATCTGTTATTTTATGCCGATTTTCTATAAATCTGTCTCTCTCTCTCTCTCTCGCTTTGTTACACACACACACACACACACACATATATATATATATATATATATATATATATATATATATATATATATATATATATATATATATATATATATATATATATATATATATATATATATATATATATATATGATAAGAAAATGTTAGAAGAGTATCATAGTGATATTGCTTTGGAAATCTATGTGCTTAAAAAGAATGTTAATACTATTCGGGATAAACGAGGCTCCAAAATACTGAGTGAATTGATGTATTTCCTATGGACCAATAATAAGTTCCTACACTGGTTGGCGCCAAATATCAAGAAACGAATATTACACCCCTCTCACGATTCTGGTACAGAGTAATTACTGGGCTCGATGTTGCATCAATTATTCACAGTTATTTACCCGCAAATAAACAAACATGCAAATAAATAAATAATCGTCTCCTTGGCGTGAGCACCTGCTTGACTCCTTCTTCCCCCTTTTACTTTGTGCTGAAGTGGCGCAACACTTTAGCGCTTCATCACTTGCATTGTGTCTTTCTCTGTTGAAAAATAACAATAATCAGGCACAATCTTATTTTCCAAAAGTCTGGAGGCTGCCTCCTTTCATTGTAGAGTAGAGAGGGGGGTGTTCTGGGCAGATATCTCCATCTAAGCCCTGCGCTATAATTGAAATGGCGCATTTGGCTGCAGGCAGGTTGTGAGGGCGCTTTCTGCAGCAGCATGCATGCATGTCCATAGACGTCATTTGATTTTAATGGCCTGCAGGAAATTTGGCGTTACAATTCCAGACATTAAGGCAAGAGAGAGAGGGAGAGGAATAGAGAGCGGGAACACGGGGGGAAAATCACAGCATGAAAGATATTGGTTCAAGGATATCGCTTCATTTTCAACATATTTTTTTCCTGCTGAGACTTTATCAACAAGTTATTGCGTCTTTATTATATGTTGCCTGAGTAAAGGACTATGGCAGCCCGCCCGCTTTAAACTTTAAATTTAGCTTGGAGATGGAGATGGAAATGTAATCCTACTAGCTGGACAGCCTGGGGAACTATTACATCAGACGAAATGACAATGATTAAAATCTGCTTTTTGCTGCTCTAAATCTATTGAGCGACAGACAGTTGCCTGTTAGGTTTCCTACCCCCTCGAAATCACAACTACTTTTTGCCGGAAAAAATAAGATAAGTTATTATATCTATGTAGTCATAATTTCGGGAATAGAGGGTATCACGTTTTCTTCCTTGAGAAAATTGCCTGGGTGAGAGAGTGTAGTTGAGCTAATTGTAGCCTAATCCCTGGCCCAGAGGCGCTTGGGCAGCCCGGAGCAAGATTTTTCTTTTTTAGCTCCGCTCTGTTATTTAGAGAAGGATTATTGGCTTTCTTCTTCTCATAACAAACCACGGGGGCAGTTTCATTTAGGCAAAAAGGCAGACAAGAAGCCGAAATACGAAGCAGGATTCCAATAAGAGCGCACATTTTACGCGTATCCAAATAAGAGCAGAGAAGGGGAAGGAGATCATCTCATCTATGTTCAAGGTAAGGACGCTTCCTGTGCGCTTTGGTACAAAGAAGCTTGGTGAGGACAGGTCGAGCCAGCCTTGCAATTGAGCCTTTAAAGCCACAGAGACTCTTTGCAGTCGATCCCGGCCACAACCTAGCGTCTTTTAAAAGCAGTTTTGTGTCGGATACAGAAAAAATACTTGGCTTTTCCGTGCGGCAGTATAGGTACTGGAACTGGACGGCGGTGTAGTTCGGTGACAAACTCGGGGGCATTTTGAGAAAATATTTGAACATTTTGGGGGGTTACGCGGACAGCAGCTGGGACTGACCGCCGGCACGGATTTCCTCCGGACTCCCTACAATGTTTGAAACGGTAGGGTGACAATTTAATATTACAGAATCCAATGTTTTTTACGCACAGTGTAGGCTTAGGAGGTACAGTTTTCGTGAAGGACAGTTGAACTGTGCTGGAGAGTCCTGCATAGGGCTACTGCTCAACCAAAGTGTATTTTCTGTCTTTTCTGCCAGACTGTACCCTATAGTTAACACGTGTGTGTTTTATCAATCGGGTAGTGAATTACACGTGTCGGGATTATGCTTTTAATTGTACAGCAGCAATAAGACGCCATGTTGAGCATTTGGTAGATTAAAGGCAGAGCAGGGGCTTGTGGTGTTCCTGCGGAGGGAGTGTTGTATCGCACCGTTTCTTTTTCAGAGATTTCTGTGTCCGTGGTTCGTGGTTGTTTTAAAGATCGGTCGTCAGGGTTTATGTTGCTGTCATTAAGTGTGAGCTCGACAGCAGTATGTCTGAGCAGGGGTCAGCGAAGGGAAGCAGCAAGAAAGCAATTCAAAGAAGGAAAGTTGAGTCTCTGTAGCTGCTGTGATTTTTGTGAAGGAATTTATGTGTTGTGTGTCTACGTGTGTCACTCACTGTTTGTGTGTATGTGATAGGGAACAAGAGAGTTGGGAACAAGCGAAATCAATGAGAATGTGATCGGGATAGTAAGAAGATTTCTATATTTATTTTCCACATTTGTTCTTCATTGTATGTCAGTGTAGGGAATTCATTGTTTAATTGGTGGATAAGTAGGAAAGAGGAAAATACCCGCGATGGGACAGACCGATGGGTGTTCGTGTGTGTCTTTGTGTATGTGCCCTAAACTTCTTAAGTCTCTCCAAGTTTTTTCTCTGTTCCTGGGTTTTGAAATGTAATCCCGTCTTCTTGTAATCGCATTAAACGAACACGATACTGCTGTGAGGAGGTCTATATAAAAAAAAAAGTCTCCTGTCTCATAGTGTGCCCACTGGCATTTCTCTTAGAGCCGCGGGGATGATCTGGACTTTGGCAAAAGGTCTCCCGTCTATCAGTAATGACAGTGCAACAGCCCATATGTGCAACAGAAAACTGATCAGTTCACATAATTTAGTGAAAGCTGGGATTTTATTATATCAGTCTGTTTAAACACACACACGTGTACTATGAAGCTCCTATTATTATTTTAGGTTTCCTCGAATGGAAGGTCTGTATTTCAACCAGAGCCTGTAGGCACGGACTAGTGGTGATAAAGTGGAGAAACGGTGACCTTTATTCTATGATTATTAAAGAAAATTGACTAAGATCAGTATATCTTTGTTTACTTTTCCTTTAAAAAAATAAACTCAGCCTCTGTGATGTACAATATGCTTCGTAACAGATAATAGTAACACTGAAATGTGGCCACACTGATGTTTTGTGGTTCACCTGCCGCTGTTGGCAAACAAATTACGCACCAGTAGGTTGGATATAAACGCCTCCTCCGCTCCTCCTGAAGCAGTGCGGAATCAAATGACGGCGCATCGAATTGAAAATATTTTGTCAATCATTTCATCAGGTAATCTAATTCAGCTCTGCACTGACCTCGGAGTGCTCCGGCGTGCTCCCAGTAAGCCCCAGTCCCAAATATATGCACCCACAGTCTGTATACAGTAGGCTCTAGTGCCATGTACTTTACTTTATTTTAGTGGTTAATCAACGACACTGAGCTACAGCAAGTAGATACACAATAGTTTGGCCTGCAAGTAACATGATACTTCTCCTGCTTTCGACTGAAATCGGATGCGTTTTTGTGCAATACACGAGGCCCGTGTGCCTCAAACTATCTGCGGACACATGACAATCTTTTTGTGTACTGAATGGATGCGTGTGCGTGTCAGAAGAAAAGTTGAAAGCTCCCTCCCCGTCGAGCTTTCCTTACTCTTAGATTGGTGGTTGGTGTGTCTGGGCGCATCACGTCTAACACATAAGGCGACCTTTAATTAGAATATTGCAGCAGCAGTTTATTTTATTCCCCTGGAGGCTGACACCTAGCATTCCTCTCTCTCCCCCCTCACCCTGTCTCCGTCTCCCCCTCTCTTTTTCTATCTGTCTATCTCCTTCTGTCTCTCTCTCTTTCTCTCTCTCTCTCACCCCGATTCTAATAAGCATCCTCCTATCCTCGCCTGCGGTGCTGCATGAAAAGATGCAAACATACTTAATTAGAGCGGTGGCAATAATTTCCAGGCTAAATATGCGACCAGACAGACATGGAAGTGATCTGATACCATTCAGAAAGGATACTATCTACTTCCCTGTTTAGGAGCACTCTGCTGATTTTTTTATTTCTTCTTTACCTTTATTCCCATGGCTTTTCTCTATACTTGCTTTCAGGAGGGAAGAAGCATGTCAAGGCTGTCTCTGACCCGGTCCCCGGTCTCTCCTCTGGCCGCTCAGGGGATCCCTCTGCCGGCTCAGCTGACCAAGGCGAACGCCCCGGTGCACATCGATGTCGGGGGACACATGTACACTAGCAGCCTGGCAACCCTCACCAAGTACCCAGATTCAAGGTAAGATCAGTCCCTGCCTCTAGCATCGCTGCTGATCTTAATGTATTAATTCATAGCTTATCTATTTTTTATTTATTTTTTAAAATCAACTTTAAGAAATATGAGCAAACTAAAGAGTAGTTTATTCTGTCTCTTGCTGCTTTTGTTTAAAATGTGACACGGTTATGCATTTATTCCAGTTTAACTAAATAATTGAAAATGTTTCCTAAATAAATATTCAGTTAGATTTCAGTCACTTTTTATCTTAGTAGCTTTATGTTGCATTTTTCACAGTGAATCGTTTAAAAAATAGATTTGACTGGCGGTTTTGTTAATGAAGTCTAACAGAATCTGAGATGTTAGCAAGTCATTTAGCTGACTGGCATTGGGACATCACCAGTGAAACTTTGGGGACAATTTCCCCACATATCTTTTCAAATCATGTGGGGGCATTTCTCTTCTCTTCATTCTTTCAACTTTGTACCTTAAAAATGATACATGTGATTGCTTTTTTGTTTGTTTGTTTTAAAGGTGATTATTCCAATCTTCCAATAAATACCTCCAGGGCTTTTATTTTTTATCTCCTTTCACATGGTAGCTGCTATTGAAAATTCAGCTGCTGTGCAGAACCTTACACATGTTTTACTGCTGATGTGAGTAGTAGTGTTTGTGTGAATTCACATTTTCACACTACGCCCCCTTTTCACAGTCCTTATTTATTTATTTTATTCTATTTTTCCCACAGATCAGGGTGCTGTTAGGAATACTGGAAAAAAAATTAATGACGTAAACGTCCAGAACCCCCTTAATCAAAGTTGATGTAAAACAGCTTCAAATGTGATTAAAATCATGGCATGTTCCAAGTTGTAGGGGTTTTTTTGCAACCGCCATTTATCATGTGTTGCAACATGACCTTATCAAAACATTTTAATAAAAAGTTGCATGACTTATCCTTTTATTTTGTGAGCTATTGTTTTCATTATCTGATTGCTATAGTCACACATGAAGCATTTCCACTTCTAAGAAAAAAAGCATGATGATTCAGGCTGTGTAAGAGCTGATGGTAATCCACCATCCCACACTTTTATACACATTTTTAGCTCCATCCACAAACAAGGTGCCACTACTAAAGGAAGAAAATTCAAATAATGATAAAACGACTCCGTTTTATGCTGATTTGAATGACCCCTCCCATATTTTCCTCTAATGCAGTTTGTCATTTATTGCATTATGCTCCTTGCATTTCGGCATCAGCTGAATCCCATGTGGGCCAAGGTAAACATACACCAGGTTGTTAGAAAACCTGCCAAATTGGCTACAGGAAATAATCCACATAATCCCCTGGTAATAAAGTCTTGATATTCATAGAGTCTGCTGACAGGAAATCCCTGACAACTCTCTTTCTATTCCAGTGCAACATGTCATGAGAAAGATAAAGCTTAAACCAGAAAAGGGTTTATCGTTGTTTGTGTTATTAAGACAATTTTTTTTGTCCACTATTTCAGTGTCATAGTCAGTTTATCCAGTGGACAGATGGTTTTTACATTTCTGTGTCATTTGTATTCGCAATTGTGCATTGCTATTGTGTTCCTGTATTTATTATGCTCTGATGCAGCTTTACGCTTTACAAAGAAGTTATTCACTCTGAGATGCACAGGGTCTTTACTCCAAATGCAGCACAGAGTCATGTCAGAGCATCCAAGCAGTGTTTTTACAGTAAAGACTGGATATCAGTGTGAGTGTTGGTTTGGTTTAAGTGCTCTTTCCTCTTTCTTTCTCCTTCTCTTTTCACACATGCTCCTTTGCTCCTTCTCTCTCTCCCTCCCTCTGTCTTGTGCTGTTTCTTTCTCACTCTGGATCACACACAAACACGCGTGCGTGCACACACGCACATATTCACATGCATACACTCACTGTTTCTCTCTTTCTCCCAGCCTCCTCAGCGTACAGTTGGCCTCAGGGCTCCACTTTCCACTGGAGCCAGTGGAAGGAGGGGCCCTTTTGTGTGAATTAGTATAATGGCTGACAGCAGAAAGCAAAACAATTACACTGGCATAACCGCATATGCTGTGTTCAGCTACATCCGGTCAAGAAAAGGCGCACGGGCAAAACTGAAAACGTGACGACTGAAAGAGCAGGGCTAAAGAGTTTGAAGTTGCTGATTACTTTTAATAGATTGGGTTCTAAATAATGCAGGGTGCCAAGAGAAAGTTAGTCTAGTAACTAATGTGTGGATATTCATCTTCTTCTGTGTGGGCCATATTAAGGGACAAGGGTCATGAAACATTGATGTGCACTCTGTGTAGCTCTCAAAGAGGACAGTCTCAGCAGTCACTTGAACAGAAGCTGAGAAAATTAGGGGAAATGTTCCACAGACAAGGAAACTATTTTGAAAGGACTACTGGACATTTTTCTCTATGAAGACGAGACTTCTATGTCCAGAGATGATAGATCTGTACTGGCTTTATGCTTTTTAAGTGGTCCTCTGTTTCTGGAAATGTACTTTTCTATAAGCTGAGCTCAAAATATGTAACAGAATTTTGGAGTTGTGTTATTTTATTGCTATTTTGTTTCATTATCACAAGCTTCTTTTTTAGTACCAACACCACACCATGAGATAAAGCTGAAGCTTTCAAATAAATCTTTTACTCTGTTCACTTAATGTTAAATATTAACAGGAAGTAATTGTTGCTCCGGAGTAGAAATAGCCGTATTATACAACCATAAAGTAACAGATAAGAAAACAGAGCTGCAGGCAAATATTGGCAGTACCAAAGTGGAGATGTTTGCATTAATACATTCATGTTTATAGTATTTTTTATTTTTTAAAAATCACATAATCTTGCAATTAACCCCAATTTGGACAGATACTGAGCAACTGAGATATACACAGTGAAAGTTATTACCAGAGAACCAGCGAATTCTGTTGCTGCTGATTGCATTAACACGTCAAGATTTTCAAAGGCATTATAGTTAGGCTGGAACTTGAGTTAAATGTTCTCATTTATTTTCCATAAGTCACGATCTTCGGAAAAAGCGAAAGTGTGTTTCCTTATTTTGAAACCTGTATCACCCTTCCTTTGGGTTAGCTTGTTTGGAGAACCATGAGTTTATCTAGTATTTCACAGTTGCTTCAAGCATGACTTTGCGAATCAGAGCCAGGGACTGTAGCGATTTGGTTTTGAACTTTCTTATTTGACTTTCCCTACTCGGAAGCCATTGTGGGCAGCCTTTGATGTCAGGTTGGACAGCCTCACCGAGATCCCTGGGTGTGTTTGTTTCACTTTCCAAGAAGCACTGGGTGCTTTGTCTTCGTTAGGGGTCCACAAGTGATACAGTTTCCACACATTGTCTGTTCAAGCAGAATCAGTGTTACCTGGGTCCTATTCCCAACCTCGCGAGGATGCGTCTTTGGCAGCTCTCAGCCTCTGGCTGGCTTTAACTGGTGAAGCAAACATCCTGCCAGATATTGCCCACCTACTGCCCCACTGCCTGCCCTCGCTTGGCACCACAAGGGTAGGAGATCTGAGCCATCCGTGATAACCTCCAACACCCACCACCTCCCTCGTTCTCAGTGACTAGCACGCATTATCCAAGTTTTTTAGTTCCGTCAAACCTTTTTCTCTCCCACTTTATCTCTCTGCATTTCTCCTGCATTCTGTTTGTTTCTTTCTGTGCTTCTTTTTCTTTTCTCTGTACTTCTGTTTTTTTTGTACTTTCGCCTATCGTTGCCTGTCTCTTTGTTTTTTGGCCCTTCTGTTTGTGTATCTTGTCTCTTAATTTCTCTATACAACCCCCACTCCCTATGGACACACCCTCTCCAATTCAGAGATTTAACAGAAAAGGGAAAAATGAGGAGACCAACAGAGAAGACAGCGAGACAGAGAGAGAGAGAAAGAGAGAGCGAGAGAGAAGGGAGTTGGAGAGAGGGAAAGAAAAAGAAAAACAGGCAGCATTTTAATTGCTTTTTAAAAAAGTGGAGATGAAAAACAGAGTTAGCCTGGAGGAGTATGGTGAAATTCTAGCTGGAAGAATTGCAAGACCATATGAGAAAGGAACACCTCGGGCAAAACAGGGAGATGAGTATTGGTTTTTTATAAAGCATTTTGCATCGATTTCCAGAGAGAAAGCAAGTAAGGGAGAAGGATAGAGACAGAGAGAGAGAGACAGAAAGAAGGAAAGTCGGAGAGAGTGAAAAAGAGAAAGGATGGCAGGAGGGGAGAGAGGGGGGAGAACCATCTTTGCTTTCCTTCTTCACACAGTCAAGTCAAAGAAAAGAGACAGAGCAAATTTAATTTGATAGCTTCTGTGTGTTGAGCCAACACATCAGGGTCAGAAGATACCTGATGCAGCCAATAACTACAAGCTCATACACTTTTACAAAGCAGCCGATTGTAATTGTAAATTCAAGCGAAATGAGTCTGTGAGTAAAGCCTTGGTGTCTGTTCATTGACATTCCCACTACAGCTCCCTTCCTCTGTCATGTAATAGAGTTTGACAATGCCAGTGTTCAGGCAGTGCTTTGTGTGTGTGTGTGTGTGTGTGTGTGTGCGTGCGTGCGTGCGTGCGTGCGTGCGTGCGTGCGTGTGCTGGTCGGCATATTTGCAAATAGGTTTTATGATTTTCTTTTGTCGCACAACTTTGTCAGCCAACCTAGAAGCTGTTGTTGTGATTAAAGTGCTGATTACTTCAAAATGATGATAATAACAGCAACATAGCTCCGTGCCAAGAGCTGTTTCTCTGCAAGACGATGTACTGTAAATGTGCACGGAAAACGTTAAGAAGGTTACGTGCAACAGATTTCTCGTGTAAATCAGCGGTACAGCTTATTTACACTGCGTAGGCATTCCGGGTTTCTCTGCTGAGGGTGAGTTTTGTTTAAAAATGAGTCACCAAATTAAATTATTGCACTTCAGACTTCGGAAACTTTAGCGAAATGGGACACTTGCACATTCTCAATATTAGGGAGATGCTAAAAAACTGTTTTTTAATTATTAAAAAGGGGATATTTAGTACTTGGAAATGAACAAACAGATAAAGTGAAGGTGCCTGGATGAGATCATTAGACCAGCGAGAGAGGAACCTGCAGGTAAGCGGCAGGAAAAGCACACAAATATTAGGGGAAATGAATATCTGTCCAAGGGTATCTCGAGGCGCGGCACCAGCATGGTGTGATGAAAGTTTAAAGATAACAGCAATTTCCACTCTTTGCTTTGATGAGCCCCTGTAGCTGGCTTCAGCCCAGCCCTTCATCTTGCAGTAAACTGAAAGGGTTAAACATGGGATACTAGGAGGCAACAAGTGTTTTATTATTATAGCAAAGTCTTGTCAATACTTAGTGAAAGCTTAAAAGTATATATGTATTTACTGTCTTTAGTTTATCATTATTCACATCATTTGGGCACTGATATTTACATTATCTTAGAAGTTATTGTGTCCTTGCTTCAACATGTGAAAGAGATACCTCTGTTGACTAATATAGTTATTTTAATTCATTTTAACCCATTTAATAGAGGGAGAAAATGAAAACTCAGCACACTTTGTTGGGTTCTGGTCATGTTTCTCATCTTAAAATGGATTTCTGAAAACAAATTCAAATATTTAATAGTCAATATGTTGAGTTCATTCTCAGTGGGGTGGTTCATATTCACAAATATAAGTGTATGTTTTAGATCAGAATTATCAGCTGGTGCTTTGTCTTTTTATTCTTCTACAAGAAAAACTTGCACAGATTGCAAAGGAAGAAACACTAATATCCTATGATTCCAGCTGCAAGACAATAATCTTCTCGCCATTAAAGCGAACTGCAATTACATACATTAAGAAAATTACGTTCTGCAATTTTCCCTCATACTAAGACAATACAGCACAAGAAGAGTGTTATTACAAGCTGTAACACTGTATTAAATTAAAGCAGTATGGCCTACAGTAGGATTGAGTCTGTCCGAATTCCCCTTGAATTAATAACGAAATCAAACTGTAAAAGTAAAATATCTTTTTCCACATATTCTCACATTAATATGTGGCCCGTCACCATTTCCTACCTCTGTTTCATTTCCAGCCTTCTGACAGATGGAATAATAGAGCTGTAATGCTACATTCATGCCATTAATTTCTGTAAGTACAAGCAGCAAGCGTGTGTGTTGTTGTAATCTCTCTACAGAAGGGACACTTCAAACAAGTCTGGAATGGAGGAACGGTGCCTTAAGCCCCTTGTTTCAACCTGGGATGCTAATACATTTCAAGCTTAGTGCTAATAAAATTGAAAAATAAATGGAGGGTAATTGTTTCATGCATTTGAAGGGAACTGGCTCATTCCATTATGTGGTTGTGTTTGTGTGTGCGGCTGTCTGCGTGCGTGTGTTTGTGTGTGTGTGTGTCTTTCAATTTCCAGAATCAGTCGTCTGTTCAATGGCACCGAGCCCATCGTGTTGGACAGCTTGAAGCAGCACTACTTCATAGATCGGGATGGCGAGATATTCCGCTACATTCTCAGTTTCCTCAGGACCAGCAAATTGCTCCTTCCAGATGACTTCAAGGTATGTGTCTGCACCACAGTATACTGTATTGTGTGTACCTGTCTGCACCATCAACTCACTGTTTGAACAACATAACATAAAAGGCATTTGCCCAGACATCAGCTCACACTCTGTGTGCTTCTTTATTTTTCGAAAGATTGCACGTTTAAGTGTGAATACTTCTGTATTTATTACAGTTTCTCTGTTCTCTGATTGATAGCATGTTTTCAAAATAAACCTGATACCACAACAGTGCAACTAGTTGTGCTTGATACACACAGCCTTACCCCCCTTAAGTGTATCATATGAATTATGTGTAGTAGAAACATAAACAGTAGTTAAGAAACTTTGAAGAGGAAAAAATGGATGCAGCCTGATTATTAAATGGTGGAAAGGTAAACTGCTAACTGGTTAACTGGAGCATGGTCTGGTGGTGTGCATGCCAAAGCCTTGAGCTGTTGTTTTTCACCCAGTGTAATTTCTATAGAAGTGATCCCAGGTGAAATAACCCCTTATGAACTTCCACTCAGCTCCATGCAGACAGTAACTCTCATCCAGAGTCTAGAATTGGAAGGGAAAGGTCCAGTTTAATACCTGGTGCCCCATATATGCGTACTTCTTTGCACTTGCTCTTTGCTCTTTGTGAGACAATGAACCTGCATGCATGTGTGTCCTGTTTTAGTGGCATGTCAGTATCTATTGCAGACAATGTAGGTGCTTTGTCATATTCCTGTATTAAACAATTTAAAGCACATGTTCGGGGCACAAAAGCAAATTGTGAAAAGTTTTACATTTAAATGTATTATCTGTACGAGCTTTTTTGCATTCGCTGTATTTTTGTGTTGTGAAGGTTTCAGTTTGACAGAGTAAACTGTGTGTGTGTGTGTTAGCTGTAAAAGTTGTGTAAGAAGCTGATGTGATAGAGTGTTAGCAAACTTTAAACATTAGCATTTCACTGAAGTTGTGTTTCTGGACACCTGCCAATGTAAGTCCAATAAATCCAAAATATCTGTGTCTTTAGTTGTTAAATTCTTGCCTATGTTCATTAGTTGACTTTGTCTACATGCTATTTGCTTCTGGCCAGGTAACATTTAGTTGGTGTAACAGAGCTTTTTTTTTGCCTCCTGCTGCTTGAAATGAGGGTGATGAGAGTGAGGGATGAGAGTAAACCAAAATAGTAAAGGCTGTGAAAACAAAACGATGATCTAAAAGATGCTAAAATGTTTAGCTGACCCTAAAAAAGCCTGAAGCGTTAGAGGGATGATCACTACCTATGACCCCGCTCACATTGCACGCATGCCATTTAATCTACTGTAATATAAAAGATAACGATTAAATTTATTTTTGGCACTAGTACAGATTTAGTCTCACCTAACAAGTATTCATACAATCATATGCGACGTTGTCAGAATGATTATCTTCCTACAGCTTCTTCCTTCTCGAGGTTTTCATTCCATGATACAGTTTCCTAGGTGTATTCTACACTTCGCTTCACGTCAACCCCACCTTAGTTTTCATGACCTTTTCACTGCACTGGCACTTGTTCATCATTCTGTACGAGGTAACAAGGCAAAGCCAAGCCACTGAGAGCCAGGGGCAAACTCTTTGGGCCCCACGGATAGTCTGAACAAGAGCCAAACCACAGACAACAGAACATGACATGAAAGCCCTGCATATTTTGGCAAATGACGGCCTGACTCAGTACCGATTAGATTTTCCCTTCTTATTCATACACCCCTCCTCCCCTCTGTTAAATCTTGACAGTCCAATCAGGCACCACAGTGGAAGAGAATGCATTGGACTTCATTGTTTCAACTCATTACGATCCCCTCGCATAAGCCTGTGTTGATCTGCATACCTTTCAATTTGCGTGAAGCCGGGGAAAAAAAATGCAAATAGTGCGAGGCGGAATTGAGCATGTCCTTATCTGAACACAATCAGGCTTGCCGTCGCCCCAGGGCTGGGTCTGTTCTGCTGCTGGCAGCCACGGCGCTGTGTGTTTTGCTAAATCAATGTGAAAGTCTGAGCAGAATAGGAAAAGAAATTTTTCAGCCTGCATCACTGGAACAAAATATTCACTATTAATATCCTCCCTCATCACATTATTCAAACTACAATTAATCACGAGAGAGTAAGCAATGCTCAGTCATATTGAGGGCATGGTTATAAACCGGTAAGAGTTACTGTTTTCTGTTATTATTCAGATTTTGCATTACTCCTTAAATTGATTTTTTTTTTCATCTCAGATGCTGGAAATGACAGAAAGGCGCTTTTATTGTGATTTTATTTTATTTTTGAGTGACATTGTTATTCAACAACCTTGAACTTCTGCTTTTTTGGGGGGTCATTTTTGACCAAAACCTACATTACGTCTTCACTAGTCCTCTAAACTCCCTTATAGTGACATTTTCCATCATTTTCTTCTTCTCTTTCTCTGTCTCTCCCTCCCTCCCTCTGTCCTTCCCTGAAATGTTGCCTTGCCAGTGGGCGATCAGGTCGGATCATTATTTTGAAGCTCAAACGGGCTGTCTGGACACAGGATTGGGGGATGAATTGTCTCGTAGAGCTGGCAGCAGTAGCAGCAGCTTCAGCAGCCAGGACGGAGCTGTTGGCCCTGTCTCCCTCTCATCCTCACCTCAGCGCTTAGGATTACTCTGTTGTTTTCTGCTCTACTCAGGATGACTAAAGTGCCTCGCAGACAGACCCCTGTTAAAAACATATCCATCCATGGCTTCAGACCTGTGAAGGATGAGGAGTAGCACTTTGATACAGAGAGCTGCCTGAAGGGGAGCGTCTCAGTATGAGTTTTGTCAGCTGCAGCAAGAAGGCCAGGAGAAAAAAGACAGGGAGTAAGGGAGAGAAAAAGGGAAAAAAGGACCTCCACCCCCTCTTTTCGCATTCTGAAATCTTAAACATTAGACCGTCAGCTTAAGATGTGTTGCGTCAACGCCGTGTCCAGATGGAGTTGTATTTGGGTGTCGTTCACATGCCTCGGATGAAGGCACAGTTTAGATGAAGGGGTAAAACAGTGAGGGAGGCTTTTCAAGGCTAAAGAGTCTGACAGAAGCAGCAGGGTTAATGAATATGCTGTTTGCTGCCATGCTCTGTTTCTGTGCCCAGCAGTGGTCTTGAGAAGGAAAAGGGGAAAAACTCTTTCTAGATCAGGGCTCGCTGCCAGCGCCGACACCCAGACACCCAGACACCCAGAGCCACCAATGATGCAGACTATATGAAACATATGTTGTTTTTGCAGCACAAACACACATTGTCTCACTTGGGTGTTTGGACTTTGTTCTACGAAAAAACCCAGCAACCTCTTTCTCGAAAAACGTCACCAAATGGACAATCACTTCTTTGCTTCAGTTTACTATGTCCATTCATTGAATTAAGCTGTCATTGTTTGCCACTGTGAAACATTAATCAGAACACAGATTTATTAATTACTAATTATTTAGCAAAAAGGTTTTGCAGCATTTAGGTGTAACCTAATTAAATCTTGTTCTAATAGGAGATTAACATCGGGCCACAAGCCTTATTAACATAAAACTCCCTCCATGTGAGGAATACATTAAAAACCTCCTTGGCTGATGATTGTCCTCATGTTCACTTGCACATATCTTTTCCTCACCTCCCGTCTGCCTCCAATAGCGAACCTCCGCCTTCCCGTATTTTCTGTGGTAGTGGTGAATGATGGGGCCATCTGGTCTTGTGGGAAATTAGAGGCAAGAGCGCAGGGGCAAATGGCCCCCAGCAAACCCTGCCCAGGAGGGAGAGGCAGGCAATCTGCTGCAGACTGTCTGTGCACAGGAATGCACCATCCCACTTCACCAGAGCCCAACTGACGGCCTTTCTGGAGTCAGCTCACTAAAACATGCTAAAGGCTAACACCACTCTGCCAAGAGCTACTGTGGAGGAGAGCTGCAGCATGGCTATCCTTTGTTTATTGAGAGTGTTGTCCTGCTGGTCCGAGTCCATCACTGATCTTGGTTTATTGTTCTTCAATCTGGTCGACGTATTACATGAAACCAAATGCATTTAAAAAAAAATTTTAGCTTCATGGGGACAAACAAAGGTCACATTTTTGTATTATATTAAGATTAATTTGTCATTCGTGCAAGTTTATAAATTTAAAATCCTACACTGTTATTTTGCCATTTGTAAAAATAATAATAATAATTTATCTATCTGTCAATGTGCAATTAGTTATTAGATCTTCTGTGAGTTACCTTTGCTACACAGGTAACACACACTTCACTACAGTGGAAGAGTCAGAGTTCATATACAGCAAGAACCCACTCTTGGAGTAATTAGAGGTTAAGTGTCTTGGTCAAGGACATCATTAGCTGCTGTGAGGAAGCCATAAGGAGTCCCGCAGATATACTTTTCTCTGTCATATTAATGTTGCACAATACTGTATATGTGTAGGGTTTCTCTGTGACCTTGGTGATGAGTTGCAATCCAGAGAAAGTCATAGTGTGTTAGTCACACATATTGCCAAGAGGAGTATAATACACATGCAAAGTCACTGCTCTCATCTGTACGTTTGTCTGCCTGTACAGGACTTCCACCTGCTGTACGAAGAGGCGCGTTATTACCAGCTGACACCCATGATCAAGGAGCTCGAGCGCTGGAAGCAGGAGCGCGAGCAACGACGGATGGCACAGCCCTGTGACTGCCTTGTGGTTCGTGTCACACCTGACCTGGGCGAGAGGATCGCCCTGAGCGGAGAGAAGGTCCTCATTGAGGAGATCTTTCCTGAGACTGGAGACGTTATGTGTAACTCGGTCAATGCTGGCTGGAACCAGGACCCAACACACGTCATCCGCTTTCCCCTCAATGGCTACTGCAGGCTCAACTCCGTCCAGGTAAGACGCTGAAATGCCTGTCCTTTGTTCATCTCCTTCTCTGCCCATGATTTATTTATCACATTCTAGACTTGTGTGTAAAACACATTACAGTGTTTACAGTTTTACTTGAGTTAGATTGTCCTGTGTGTACACCTCTGAGTGTAGTGCCAATATAACAAATATGTGCTGATATCTAACAATGACTTTCATGCGTAGTTATTTTTTCTGTTACATTTATTCACTAATAAGCGTGATATCATGGTACTTGCAGAGAATCAAGAGCAAAATGGCTTTGTGTAACAGAAAGTTTTGATGTGTGTCTAATATGTGACTGCAGCATAGTCACAGTCTTTCTAAAACTGGAGGCGGCATCATGATCAAGGCTGCATTCTGTAGCTACCAAATCAGCTAAGTTAGGTAACTGACAGCTGTCTTCAGCTGTGAGGAATTTGCTTGCTCATATAGAGCTGATTCAGCTCTTCCAACACCTCCTCACCTCAGCTGAAAAGGAATAAACTGTAATCTTATAGATGCAACCTTTAAAACTTTCATTTTTAACGTGAATATGCAAAGATCCAACTTACTGGCTCGCTGCTAACAACAAAACTTACAACGTGATCATGAAACTAACAGTGGTAGTTAATATGAACATTGTGCAACATGGGGGGGGAAAGCCACAAAGTAACTTTAGTGGCGCACTTGCAGAAGAGTCGGAAAGTGTCAAAATGCCTATGTGCATTATGTTTCATTATCTTTACCCAAACAGCTTAGTTTAGCTTACTTTCAACATGAAGATAAAATATTGAATATTTGTTTTATTTCTAACTGTCGCATAGTGAAACTGTACACAATGTTTTATGATACTGTGCTTGTATACCCCTCCATTCTCTTTTCTTACCAATTCTTTATTTAATGTTAGCCACAGGATGCAGACTCCAAAGAGGAACTTATGTATTTATCTACTCATTTATCCAGCAAAGTATTCTGCTTGGCAAGCAAACCATTTTTCACACCAACTTTCAACATTTTCATAAACATTTGAACACCTGGCTGGGATTTGCTCAACCTGGGCTTTTGTGACCACTCTGCAGATCCACTTAGCTGTTTTGCTGAATGGCACACGATGGCATCTGCTGAGGGAGAGGTGGCTTTCTGTTGGTCACCTTCTGTGTGAGTCCTGTGCCAGTCTGCAGAGTTTATTTTCAGGTTGCTTTCCCAGATAAATGCTGTTATATACACTGATTTTCTTCAGTAACAGTAAGCTGGAATTACACCTCAAAACTTTGCTGTAAGGCACTTAGCATGATTTGTGGCCCACTATATTGCATTTTGCCACAGTAGAGATAATAGCTTGTTGTCAATAACTGGCATAATAGCCACTCTGGAGCAACAGCTGGAGTGTGCAGGTGTACAAAAACCTTTGGAGTTTTTCATTTTGTCAAACGATGGTCTTCAGTTGGCTGTTGGGGATGAGAATGATGCAAAACCTCAGCACGGTATTACCATAAAGCAATTTACCGCCAATATCATATCAAATACATTTGCTTTATGATCTGTTTTTGAATAAGTTTGGCACCGGTTTGAAAAATGGTGTGAGATGAACATCCGTTTTTGGTCAAGCAGAGTTGACCATGTTGTGGAGTCAAGTAGTAAGAGATTAAAAGCAACTTCAGAAAAAAATAGTTTTACAGTAGTGTTACCCTGTGAGAGAAAGAGAGGACGGGGGGAAACATAACAGTCTCACACCACAGGCTCGATATAACACACTTGAGTGCCCACAGCCATGAACAAACCTACACATAGAGGAGCCTTCACCCCTTCAGCACCCAGAGAGAGCCTCTCCCAGGCAGGCTAGTGCACTCTGACACCTCCACCTCCTTCCTGCCAGCGTGAGAGACCACCTCCAGGGAGGAGAGCAGAGCGAGTGGGACAAAGCACGTGTGGACTGCGGCCATGTTTTCCTGCGAAAAAATGAAGAAGAGAAATGGAAAGGGGGGAAAATGATATGCATAATTTACGCTTTACTCCTTTTTAAGACACAGCTCCTTTTTTAAAAAGACTCCAATATAACACCGCTCAAGGCAATTGAAATACACGTATTGCATTTTTTAATACCATACTTACAATTTCTCAAACAGCCTAAACCGGTTTATACTTCTTTTATAGATTTTTAAATGACTTACAATATAATTAATTGGCCGCATCAACTAACACAACATTTTCCCACTCTGTTTACCAGTGAGACTGGGTATGGGATGTGAGCACATCTGACTAACACAATCTGAACGGCATCTTTATTGTTTAGGCCTTTATTAGGCTGTTCTTCTGAAGGCGAGGTGAGCCGAAACCCTTTTCTCATACAAACTCGTACAAGGCGGATCTGCGAGATTTATAGGCAGCGACCCCTTCTTGTCTCATATTCTGGCCTCTCCTTGGTGTCTCCTCGTGAGCCCTCTAAGATACAGCTCTACGGCATTCGTTAAAAAAAATAATGAAAAGCACAAACACACACACACGTACATATGCACACACAGTGAAGGGGCCCGGCTCATTGAGTCGATGTAGATGAGGACACAAGGAGCAGATGGAGGTGTTTTTTTGTTGTAAGGGGAGATTTTTCCAAACAACTTACTCATTCTGTTCTCTTTCATTGTTGCGTGAAGGAATGAAAAGGTTAGGAAAATAATCCTTGTCTTACCTGCCAGACAATGAGCCTCTGATCTGATTTCAAGCCTGGACCCTAACCCAGGGGAACACACACACAACCACACCCTGCCCACAGAGGAAGTTCAGGGAGAGCATGGGGAGGCTGCGGCAGCACCGTCTGAAACTTATTTACTGTGTGATTGGATCAGTTTCAGAAGAGGTCTTGACAGGAAAGAGATGGATATATGATGACATTTAAATGTGTGCTGTTTTCACTTTATTATGTCAGAGGTGTAGAGATTTTATTGAAGCTGAGGTACTGTTGCTTTCGTGCTCCAGGCTGGACACTGCTAGACCTTGTTATAGTTGGTCACAAAATGATAACACACATTTCTCCATACCTTACTGTACACTAAGTATATCGACCTGTTTTCTAAACATTTAATATTCCATTTTAATAAGATAAAACATGAGGATAATTCATGAACATTGAAAAGATTTCCATGACTCGGTTTTCATGCTTTTAAAATTGGTGATATATCATTATACTGTATCATCTATTTATAGTTTGAAATGTGGCAGCAGTAATTCTTTGCATGTTGAGATATATATGTATTCTGTTGCCTTGCAAATTTAGCCACTTCTTTAATCTGTTGTCTTGTGTATTTAAATGTGAGAGAGGGAGAATAAACAAATCCACCTTGGCAAGTAACTCTCCATGAAGTCATGAATGGAATTTCGGGAGTAATGCAAACCACCTGCGCTGTGATGTAGATCCAGCGGGGGGAAACAAAAAGCAGCAAAGGCACTGAATGCAGGGAAAACATTTAGCCAAAGAGCCACAGAGGTGTACACACACGCGTCCCAGCGCTAGAGCTGGGCCTGCTGTTCCATACATCACCATGATGAAGCACTCAGATCAGACCAGAACCAATCCGTCCTACATCAATGTGACAGCGGAGGCAGTCGTAGAGAAGGGTCCCCTGTCCCCCTGCTGCCCAGGCGGAGAACGCAACACGTCGCAACACTCTCTTACATGTCACGCTGCCACTCCATCAATCCAGCGCTGGGTGAAAAGAGAAAGCACAGCTCATCAGAGCAGACACGGCCACACAAACACCTCCGCTGCGCTCCTCAGTGGCCCGAGTGGCAGAGTAAGACATTAACACTACTATGGCTTTGGGTCCCTTGGCTTTCTGTGTGGCTCTGTGGGTAAAGCACAATGTCAAGATTAACAGTAAGCAAGCCAGTGTGTAGAGAGGATTAAAGCTGGGAAATTCTGGCTGCTGACAGCTTCAGCAGTTGATGCCAGAAAAATCTTTAAAAAATTGTTCTAATTCGTTTGTTGGACACGGGCTGATTAGGTAGTGGAACGTAAATCAGAATAATGACAGAGAAGGACAATTCAACTGAAGACAATTAGGTAATTAACAAGTCGTAGTTTAATCAAAAGAAATGAATCAAATATATGGCACTTTTTTTCTGTGTTACATTTTATTGATCAAGTGTCACAAAATCTTTATCTCTGTAGAAATGGCTCATACAATAAGTGTACTATAAATGTGAACATCAGTGATGGAAATTTTACGAAGTCAAATGCTCCAATGAGAATATGTTTCACTACAAATGAAACTTATTTATTCCAAGTCTAATTTTAAGGAAAAGATGTATTAACAACAAAATGAGCTTATAAAATATAAAAAAAAGAGATTTATAGAATATTACACTATTGCTTATGGGCTAAGCAATAATTTAATAGTTATTATTAATAGCTGATCAAGATAATTGTAACAGTTATATCCACTCCAGGATTGTTTTAATCTATAGATTGGATGATGGTTTGCATTTTCTGTAAGTGGTGCGGGAGTATAAAGTGGTATAAAATGTAAAGAGTTTTAAAGATTGTGCTTTTAGGACATGAGTAAATTCGCAAAGTTTTCTTTGATGATGGCTCTTGGTGTCTTAAATACGAGAAGGTCAGCGGATGAGTCAGGTGGAGCCCTTGTGTATTTAAGTCTCCTCAGTTTAGTAGTTGAACTACTTGCAGTCCCTTTGAGGACGGACCTAACCCAAAACACCTCTGTGCTCAGTATGTATTTACTGTGCCAGGGTTAAGTGTTGCATTCCCACAAGGGTCACCTGAGCTAAAAATCCTCGGTGAATCATGATGCTTAAAGACACTTTAGAGTGCCTATTTGTAATGGAGCTCAGTCAGCTGCAAGTAGACTGTTCTGTCAACGTGTTTTTGCTGTCTGTGACTCTTTAAAAAGCTGGCAGATGGCTTAGAGAATTAGAAAGAGTTGGAGCTTCACGGATGTTTTATGCCAGATGCTTGTGATAAGCAGAGGATACGACGCAGAGACTGCAGTTAGTGCTCCTTGTCACATATTGAAGACTGCATAGTTAAACAAAAGCAACCCCCTGAGTGTGGCGCCCACCTCATGCTACAGTGTGTGTGTGTCATAATGTGTCAATCATCTCTGTGTCTTGCGCCATGAGGAGCAAGTGTCTTACAACTCCTCCTGAGAAGTCTTGCAAGTGTGTCTGTGCACTCTGGTGGCCATCAATATTGTATTGTGCTCCGGTTTCCAGGCCTGAGACTCATCCACTTTGATACATGCCTCGCCATCTTGGCTAAGATGCTGGGAGGTTAGAGGAGTGAGGCTGATGTATACCCTACTGATCCCCGTGGTGACTCCAGGTTGAGTGGCAGCTCAGATGGATGGTTAAATGCTGAATGGTGTGCGTGTGTTTGAGGGGAGATCCCTGTGCGGCCAAGTCGACCGTGCAACCGCGAGACTGACTTCAAATGCAGGATCACTGGGGATGAAGAGGCTGAAGAGACACTTGTATTCAGCTTCAATCACAAAGACAGGAGAAGACAAAAGGAAGTGCTTGATTTCATAGAACAACTAGCAAAGTTTGGTGCTGCAATATCCTCTTCACTGTTATTTTGATTTCCTGCTTTGATTATTGTGGTGTCGTGCTGAAAAGAAGCCTGTCTTTAGGTTGAAAGTGGTGGACATGAAAAACGGAAAAAACAAAAAAACAAAACAAAGACTGCTAATTAGCTGTAATCCAATTTCGTGGAAATCACCGTGTTAGAGATGAGGGATCGACCAATGAGGGTGCCCACATGCAACTCGCCGTTAGAATATTTTGTTATGGTTTCGCTCAAGTGAGGCAGTAAAGGAAGCAAAGAAATCTGCATAAGTACAACATAAGCTGGGATCTGAAAGCCTGCGGTCAGAAGTATGTTCTGCAGAACTGAGAAACCAGACATGTTTTAGCTTTTTAAGAGGGTGCATTACTTTTCCTTGTCAACGGGGACTGATTTCGGGACATTGTCCTGTGGACATTAAAACCTTTTGCTTGGATACGTCTTAATTATTCACTATATTGTTTATTCCCCCATGGCACTAACTCACTGTGTCAAACTGAATGCGAAGGTTTTTTTTTTTATGGCATCTTATAGTCATTACAGTATCCTTGAGTCAGTTACAACTATCTATAATAATATCCTTAAGTCTTTTGTGTTGCCATGCATTAATGATAAAAGTGTTTTCAGACTATCTTTATTGATCAGGCCATTCTCCTCTGTGACCAAATTCATTGCTGAACATGATGGAGTCCCACATGCGTTAAGAGATGATGGGGAAAAATGCAATGTGATGCAATGATCAAAGAAGGCTATGTAATATCATTTCCATAATCGTTAGGCTCCTCCGTCGTCTGTCATGGATTTGGGAGTGTTTGATGCTTGGGCAGGTCTCTTAATTAGCCGTCCTCACCATCAGCTGTCTGCTGCCCCTTCTGTCTCACAAATTACATAGTTTGTTGTTGTCATTTTGCTAGAGGACAAAAAGGGGGAGGGGGTTAACTTTTGCAAGTGGTCCTTTCTGCTTACAAGTAGCATGTCGGTGCACATTTAAGTTTTAATTTGAAAGCAGATGGGTGCTGGGGTTTTTCAGGTCTGTTCAACAAGTTTGTATGCATTTGTTATATTTTGGATTTGTACATTTTAATTCTTGCACGTTGTGTGAGTTTATCTGCTCTTCTTCACTGTATCCCCAACTGAGGAGGCTGCGGCCCTTTGACTTGCAGGCCTAAACATTCAACCGTAGCACGCCAATGGGGCCTAAGCTGTAATTAGAGAGGTCATCCTTCGCCACGAGTGCACGTGTCAATGTGTGTCTGTGCGCGCGTGTGTGTGTGTGTGTGTGTGTGTGTATGAGCATCTGAAGAAATCATTCTGTTTTTCGTGAACTTCTCTGGCTCTCTATCTGGCAGAAAGAGTTAGCCCTTGGCGAGACCTTTCATTTCCATGCACTGCACACTTCTTTAAAAGGAAGGGGGGATAAGTAAATACACGGCACTCCTCTCACTGGGATTTAGATCTATACCCCCTCCAAAAAAACAACATCCCACATGGATTACCCCAGATGAGTGATGCTGAAGTTCACGCGTTTGAGTCTGAGCGCATCTCTTGTTTGGACTACTGTGTGTATCACTGTCCAGACTAGAGGGGTAACATGAACCCCATCTCCTCTTCTCTCCCTGCAGCTCCAACACGTTGTCCACACTCAGATGACCCATAACTCCTCATCGTCATTCCCCACACGTCGCTCTCTCTTTCGCTCACGGACCTCACTTCTCCTCTCACCCAAGCTTCATTACTCAAATTAGGAGCTCCAGTAATCACCACGCTGAGCTACACTCAGCCTCTTAACACACCTCACTCACTCTCAGCTCTCCTCATCCCTTTGAGCTCATGCCCTCAGTTCGGTAGCCAATCTAGCACAAGCAGCATGAATATTGCAGAGATGGTGTGATGTCGGAGTGCCCTCTGGATTTATCTCATCACTGTGTGCGATTGGAGGTGGGGGAGGGTTAATGACACATGGTGCACGTTGTGACTGATGAACATCGGAGGTTGATGTCCGTTGACTGGATGTGTAGATATCAAAAACTTCATTAGTAAAAATGCTCATTCATTAGTAAAAATGGATAGCAAACTTTATTTTTACAGTAGAAAGACTTGGCCGTGGCCAGACTCTGGAACAACAAAATTTTTACGCAAAAACAAACAAAAAAAGATTTATCACACAAAAAGTTAAAGTTAAAACAATGAAAAAGTCCAATTCTTGGGAAAATACACAAAGTTGTTTAACTGTTGAGGATGATGTTATACGTCTTATATATAAATACTAAACTATAATCAGCACAAAGACTAAAAACAAGGTTAGCCAAGGAAATTAACCTACCAGCACCTCTAAAGATGCTGTAATCTGTTACTCTGCACTAAAACTGAAGTATAAACGCAACAAATTTTTCTGATTGGTTACAGGCCAAAGCAGTTATGAGATCATTAACTTTCTAGTGTGTCTGGTGGTGGCTTTGGCAACTGTTCCTCACCAAGACATAAAGCAGAGCACAGTAAAACAGGGAATTGTTTTGTTTTTACTCTTTGGATTTTGTGCAGATTAAACAAACAAAATCGAAAGTGTTAGTGAGCTTTTGATGTGACAGGAGGACAAACTTGTTATTGGACAGAGCTGCACTATTAATCTTCCCATCTTGGCAAGAATAAGCATATTTCACAAAACGTCAAACTATTCCTTAGAGCTGTATAAAACCTGAAACCTGCATCCTATCTGCAAACTGTTTCATTTAGACTTGTCCTTACTGACATGGTACCTTTGTTGTAAATGCCTTCTTCTCTGTCCTCTCTGCAGGTTCTGGAGCGTCTTTTCCAGAAAGGTTTCAGCGTGGCAGCATCATGCGGAGGCGGCGTGGACTCGTCCCAGTTTAGCGAGTATGTGTTGTGTCGTGAGGACCGGCGAAGTCTCTCCATTAACACACCCATCAGGATAAAACAAGAACCCCTGGACTAGAGCGTTCTGGGCGAGGGACTGCCAACACCCCCACCTCCCCCTAATACTTCTTCCATCTTCTCACACCACCCCACCCCTGCCTACTCCAACTCCCTTCCTGCCCTAATAGGACCACAACCACCCCCAACATACCTAAGTATTAGCAGAGGCTTGTTAACCTCACCAGTTCTCTGCAAAAACTCTAAGGGGAATGTAGTACCAAACAAAGGAAAAAAAAAAGCATCAGCAACAAAAGTTTTTAATTATGTTAAACAACGCCCAAAGAATCTGGGACTGTGATGAAAACAACAATGACGAACGGACACCACAGCAGCTGACAGCTCAACATTTTAGCACAGTGACTGGTTGTTTTTTTTCCCTTACCTTGTCATAAAAAGGTGTCCCGAGACTCTTGGAGGGACACAGTTTTCCCCCCTCCCATGCCTTGAACTCCAATCCACTTCATCATCAGCATACCACATACACCCCAACCCTCTATCTTTTGTTTCGTCCGTGTCTGTGTGTGAGGCCTCAGTCTTCTCTGACTGGTGACAAGTCTGGTCTATTGTGGGACAAGGAAGATTTGGCAGACAGGATGTTTTTAAGGATGACAACAAGAGGACATGATTTAATGTTGTGAACTCCCACCCCCTCTCCCACAACCCCCAAGATCCCATGACCCTCACCCTACAGGCCTGGCTTCGACTGTCAGGACCTTGCCAAACACGACATCGTTTGCCAACTGATTGTTTATTACAATTTTTCATTGTTGTTTCTAAAGTATGTTCTTCTTGCTCCTTTTGCTGTTCTTATCATGACATAGTGTAAACAATTATTATTAATAGGATTATTTTTAATGTCTCTTTTTTTCTTTCTCCAATATGAAGGATGTATGAAAATTGTATTCATTAGGCTCTGAGAGCTTGTGAGGGAGCTTTTCTTGGCAGTAGCTGCAGAAACTCAGATGTCTGCAGGCTATGTGGCTAAAGCAATCTGACTGGCAATGCATTCAGAGCCAGAAAAAGTCCCATTGTTCGAACCAGAATGGAAGAAAACCTGGATGTTTTGACATTGTTTTTAGTCAAATGTGTAGCGCACATGAAAAAAAAAAGAAGTGCTCCAGAATTTCTGCTTATTAGCTCTAAAACATATCTCGGGTCTCTGATTGGATTCTCTCACACGAGCACAAAGGATTTGTTCACACTTAGTTAAAGAACATTTGTAAATTTGAAATTCAGGTCAAATTTGCACACGCTCCAAGTGTATTGCAGTTTTGTTGAGTTAGAATGTTAAAGACTTGAGGACCAACGGAGAAAGCTGACGTTTACCAGTATATCTCATAATCAGCACGAGATGTACTTTAAATGCTAAATGTTTCTTTGCACTTCAACATTTCCAACAGAGCTGCTCTGACCTGCTCCCTCAACACACTTGCTGGAGTCCAGTGAACGGCACCAAGTCAAGCTGATTCTCTTCTCGTGTTTTAGGAGACTGTGACATTAAAATATTTAAAAAGAGAAAGAAAAAAAACTCCAACTGAACAAACACTCTGGTACCAAAGTAGACGAGGTGCCTGTTTTGTTGATTGTACAAATATAAAGATGTTCTTTGTTGCAGTTTATAGCGAAATAAGACTAAATGCATTATTCAGAGCTGTATGAAGGGTACCAATATTTGATCCTCCAGGTTGCCAGTCTTGACAGTTTTCTTGAGAGTAGCTCACAGAACCTCCAGAGCAAGTTTGAAAGACAAGGTCTCTGTTTCAGGATTGTCACTTCTAAGTGAAGATTATTTCATTGGTTCTTCACATGTATGTATGGCAGAACCCAAACTGAACTATACTCACAGCATCAGCATATTATTCACAAAGAGGCATGTGGGCGGCATTTACTCTCTCCTGCTCTCGTTCTTTTGGTCTTATTCTCAACATTTCTGGATCAAAGACAGAAACAAGAAAGGCCAAGTTTTCATGCTTTATATTTGTGTGTAACTTACAGATGCTGTTTCTTCCATTCCAAAAGACTGAGGAGAAAAAAGAAGCCCATTCTGATCTTTGTGGGTGCTGGCAGTTTTTTGAGTTAAACTGGGGTTGTTTTTAGCAGTCCATTAAAAATGGGCGGTGGTTGTTCAGACTATGTTGTTTGTAATAGAATATTTAGTTTTTCTGGATGCTGCTGATTAAAAGAGGCCAATTAGTGGGTGAAGATGGACTGAGTTTAAGTGTTGCTTCAAGTCAAATGCAGTCCTCCCTGCGGGTCTTTTTAAAAAAAATATACAATCAAGTCCTTTGTTCTGACCTGCCAGTGGCCTGCGCCTTTGTATCTAGTCGCCTCAAAGGGAATGGTCAACCAGCCCTTTCATGTGCCAAGGCATGTTGGGCGCTTCACAGTCATCTTCACCCCCCTCTGCTTCCCTGAAGGCTCCAAGCTCAGTGGTGCCAGTAGAAACACGGGTTGTACCCCCTGCTGCTGTGTCATCCCTCATGCCCCATTTTCAAAATGCCCTCCTACGCCATAGCTCGTTGGACCACACCACAGCAAACCAAACAAACTGATGAGTCAAAATACGAACATACTCCGAGCAGACTGTACTGTGCAGCCAGTCCACTTTACTGTGGTGTAGATGCGAAGATCTTTGATTCATGTGATATGAGGTGTGGAACTCCATCTGGGTAGTTTCTTGAGGAAGAGTGGTAAAAATCAGTGATCAGTGTTCTAAAACTACACGTACAAGAACAACTTTTGGAGGAAAAGAAAGCAGTTTTAGTTTGCCTCCCTGAAGTGGCACGGTGAATTATACAATGGACTTTAAACAACTTCCGAGAGCTAAGGGGTTACGCATTTGAAATAAAAAATTAATAAAGATTTGTATTTGTGAGAAAAAAAGAGTAGATATGGGTTTCTGCAATAAAACCTCAGTATAGAAATAGCAGGTTATCTACAGAGACAGGAACGTGTAATTGGACTGGAAAGTTCATAGACATGTTCACATGCCACCCATTAAGTAAAAATACTGGTCAGTGTTCAGCCTGTCCACACGACATTTGCTCCACTTCTGAGGCGGGTCAGTTGTACAGTTATTGTAAATTGAATTATCAGGACGCTGGGTTTTATGGGAGCCTCGTGTTTTTAAGAGACATCTCAGTCCTCTTCAGAAAAGAATGAAAAGAATTCAAAGCGTAACATTGTGTAAATATGGATTAAAACATTTCAAAGGGTATAATAAGGTGCAAATGTATATTATTTAAAGTGTTTAAAAACCATTAGACTGTGGTATTAAAGGGCATGTGTTCATTTACAGTGTCTCCATTTGACTTTTCTTGCATATTTGCGATAATAAAAGGATGTACTGTATATCTGACATGTGTCACATTGCTCTCATGTTTTTGAACAACCCCCATAGGATGAGAAATTTCAACTGTCTGTCCTCTCTCACTGAACTGATGCAATCTCACCAGCCTTTCTCTACCCAGGCATGTGTGTGCTCCCCGTTCATCATTTTTGCAAAGGGGGAAGGTCGTCTTCAGGGCTGAATGGGCCGAGATCCTGAAAAAACCAATATGCTCCTAAACCCCAATATTTTGCACTGAGTTAAATGGTTTGGTCTTTTCGAAAATGCTTCTGCTTAATTAGCAGCAGAAACCTAGAGGGACTTTTCATAGTTGAGCAGCAGCGCTTGACTCAGTTTGTACTTAGCATGTGCAATGTTAGAAATGGAAATGAAGCAGGCTGAATTAGTAGTAGACTTTGGTAAAAAAAAAACCAAAAAAAAACAGCATAGCTCATTCTCCCTTGAAAATCTAAGAGGTGAACACATTGCTTAGTTGTTTTATTATTTGCATTTAGAGACATTTTAGAGTAAAAAACTCCTACCTACAAAATATGTTTATGCATACGCTGCCAGAATGATACAAAGATGAAACTGGAAAAAGTCGTCTTTTCAGTTTAGTAAACAGCTTATTTATTCCTTTACAAAATAGGTACAAATACATAAGTATTGTTTTTCACACAAACAGGAAATTTTCAAGATATATACAAGAGTTTACCAAAAATAACGTGGTTCTAATAAACACATAGTTTTGTAAACAATATTTACAAATCATCCTTACACTGAAATGTATTTCCTCCATCTGTTTACACAGGAATATTGTCCTAATATTTTGGCTAAAAAGCTGTAGTAGTAGTTGTTGTTGTTCTAGGAGTAGTAGTAGCAGTAGCAGTAGAAATGCCCTCCTGTGAAACGACCGGAAACCATAGAAATAATTCATAAAATCATCTGAAATCACTACAATAAGTACTGTTGTGCTTGTTTTTAAAACATGGTATTTTAGAGATAAAGTTTATGAAAATGTCTTGAGCATAAAAGCCAATCTAAAAAAAAAGCAGAACAGATCAAATATATTAATTGTTAAAAAATAAGTGTCTTTTGACAGAGAGTGGCAAATACTGTTTCTTTGCTATAATACAATGACAGCTTTCAGTTGTCAGGTAAAATAGATATCAAAAAAGTGCCGTCAAAATTTACAATGCACGACTTTTGCAAATGTCATCCATATTTAAATAAATTTCAAAATGACAAGAAAAGCTGCATAGAGGCCAAAATGTTTAGTTAAATAGCGAAAACAAACAACAACAAAAACCCATAATGAATGCCATTACATAACACATTAAGGAATGGGGGGATGAAAGTAATTATGACGAAAATGCAAGACATGTAAAAAGGACTTTCTGGTCAAATAGTGTTCGTCAGTCAGTGATATTGCAGAAAAGACAACAACAGAAACAAATCAGAGCCGCTTGCTTTAGTTTACCATTAGTTTGTTGCTGTGACATTATATTTTGGATCAAATGTCACACAAATATAAATGTTGTGCACTAAAACATCTCATGGATTAATTTGGCCATTCAATTAATTAAGTGAGGGTGTGGGTTGCTTTGAAATAGTTAAAAAGTGTTTTTGCCAAACATCAGTAATGTACAGAAAGAACTATGAACGTGGATGATAGAGGAATGTCTGTTTTCATTCTCCCATGCCACTGATGCACTCAGAATAACAGCAAAATTGACCTTCATAAACCATTACTGTGGGCATGATACCATAAGACAAATTACAAACAGCTAGTCATAAAACAATGTTCACATTATGTGTTTAAAAAATACTGACTCACTCAACAAGGGAAACCAGTCTGAAACTGGTGTCACATAGTGCCGTATGTGTTTTTTTGTTAAATGACCTTTCAAGAAGGCTCAAGAGGCGTCTCCTTTGTAACAACACTCTACAGAATATACCATCTAAATTTGACTCTTTCAAAGCACATGGTTGTACAAAACATCAGGTTTCATAATATTGACACATGGATTATTCCTTTTCTTACAAAGCTTACATGTGATAAAAATATACATGCTGTAAAATAATTCAAAAAGAACTATTTACACATATAGTAAGGAAATTGAATTTACTGCTGTTATTTGGAATCTGGATGTTTCAGAATCATGAGTTGGTCTAGAAATCTGTAAAGTCCCACTTATTAGGTTCAGCTAGACTACATTCATTGAACTGTGTTCAACAAATAACTCATGGATAATATTGTAGGCTGTATCAATATGCTATTATATTTTCTTAGCCAAGGAAATTTCTACTTTAAGGTGGTTCACTGAAGCTTCTGCCAAGAATGTCAAACAAACATGGAAGAAGGTCTTGGTCAAGTCCTATGACGTAAACACATCATTCCTCTGGCAAATCCAACTTCAGCAATAGGAAATGATGGGGCCCTTAAACTGAATGATCTAACTACACACTGTGAAGCTAAAGGAGAAGACACGGAACACCAGTTTTATTTTTATTTTTTTTTCTGTCTATATCTCTCTCACTTTCTTTCTTGTTATTAAAAGCTACATCAAACATCACACTACAATACATATGGAGACACAGAGCTGAAACATTAGACCTGATCTGAAGGCACGTGGCTGGGAAGGAGGAGGAGGTGGTTGAGGTGGGCGCTGAGTGGAGCAGAGGCTACTTGAGCAGGGCACGGTAAAGGAGGAGCGAGTGGGCGGTCTCTCTCTCCTGCTCCATGTAGAAAATTAAGTCCCTGAGGTTGACACGAGTGATGCGCTGCCGTGTATACTGGCGTGATGAGGTGGATGGGGCGGATGAGCTGGCTGGGGAGCCTGCCGTACTGCCGGAAACCTGGAGACAATGCAGAGGTCGAAAGGTGAAATGAAATAACTCATACGATATGTCGATGCTTTTCATCAAGTGCTATATTATCCATGTAAAAGCCAGGTTCTGCAGTTCTGCAGCAGTAAAACAGTAAAACCCTCATCCAATTTAAGTAAAAGCGCTTCAAGGTCATCTCCTTGTGCAGCCATACACTGTTCCCAGCACTCCTACTACATTTGGATTGCTGTCCTTTTGAACCCTTTTACTTTTGCATTTCAAACATGTATCGAGAGCTAACATCAACTTTTATACCATAATGGTTCAGCTTTCATATTGAGGTTGAGAGCTACATCTCGACAAGGCAAACTTGCTAGATTTTGTATCTTGTGACTTCTTCCCCTAAAATAAAACTCAAATTGAAAGGTCTCTTTTATGACACAGTGGATCCATGCTTTCTAAACAAATGCAACGTGCATCTTAGAATGTGAGCATTGTAGCAGGCTGACATTATGGCTTAGTCACACTACAGTAAAAACATAACGGTCCCCTTGTAACTAAGAAAAGTTGGTGGTCAATATTGATTTTTTTTTGTGTGCATTTCATCACCAAAGAGTTTGGATGATCAACTGATTGCCCAGACATTACACATGCAAAACCTTCAAGCTCTGGGCAGCCACTTTGAATTGTGAGGCGACTGCATGGGTCGCCTGGGGGTAGGCAGCCTGTCTCTGAATTACTACAGTCCGACTCAGTCAGACTGCAATTACTTTCAGACAGATTGACAAAGATTTGCAAATAACTGACGTTTAATTTATAAATGCAAACAGATTGCAAATATTTTGCAGTAAATCTGGTTCCATCTGCACTGATAAGCACATCTCATCTGCAATGTGTCTCTTTGCAAAAAAGGGGACTCAACTCAACTGGTTGCCAGCTGGCTGTATTTTTGTTATATTTCTATATAACAAGAAGCTTGCCATGTGCCTATGCCATTCAGCAGATAAAGAGGTTTGCAATTTTGCATTAATTTATCACAGTTAATTGCCATATGGCCACACAGAGACCACGCAATTGCCCACTTGACCCCATTTAATCGCAAACTGATAGGTTGACGACAGATTTACTCAATCGTATTTTACTTTCTAGCAACTCATTTGTGACTTTGTAGGAATCATGCAGCTAAAAAGAGAAGAGAATACTTTTGTTTTTGAATGGCAAATTGTGATAAGTTAAATTGTGGTGTGTAATGATCGATTTTTGATCCCACATTGGTGTCTGTTTGTGTACTTTGGCTATGCAAAGAGAGGGATTGTGGGAATTCAACTAATGCGGCAGCTACATTGCATGTAATGTAGCTGTTGCCATTGGATGGTTGTTGTTTTTTTTTTCATTTAAAAGGCCAAAAGCATAACAGATGGCCAACTGGTTGAAAGGTTGGCTTGAACAGAATGGGACAGACAGTAAAGTCCACCACAAAGAAGACAAATTGCAAAAAAGACATCAAAGATAGCATATAGCTCAAATATAGACAGTTTTCATTATTTTTGGTTTCACCTCACTGCAAACAAGCTTTTTGTATGGCTTTTTTTTTTTTACAGCTAAGCTAAACTCCCAACTTAACCTAGAGTAGCCCAGTTTACTGGTTGTTCTACGTATTTTTGACACTGTCCCTTGGTGACAGTGCAGCTACAGTTACAACATGTACATATGGGTCTGCAAAGCCCTGTATACCACCTCCTATCAGTGCACCACCATGCTGTGACCTCAACACAAACCCCAAACTCAGTATGACTTTTTTTATTGTTCCTTTTACTAAGAGTTTTTCCCTCACTTTCTTTTCTGTAAGTCTTTGGAACAGTTTCTATAGTAAAACACAAAACTGTTTAGAGTCAAGCAATATGTGGTTTCCATTCAGAAAATAAAGTAATCTTTGTTCAATGGCAAACACATTGACAGTATCAATAGTAAGGAATGTGGCCTCTAAGCAAGTATACACCTCCAATAAAGAAAAATAATCTGTCTCGAAGAGCTGGATGAGATCAAAAGACACACTAATAATGTCCAGATCTTCAGGTGCAGGCAAATGTTCAAAAAAAAAATTCTTTAAACTTACAAAACAAAACATTGGCAACATGCACCAAAGGCCACATTTTTGCTCATGTATGTTTTATGGCTCTTTACATTGCCTGGACTATGAACAGATTTTTCCTCTAAATAAACAACTCTGCTGACATAGATCTTAGCTGACGTTCCAGTCTGAAATGGAGACCTTGTTGTTTGTATTTGATCCAGGAAAAAGGAGAACGATAAAAAAACAGGGAGTATATACAGAGGCTGATACAAATCAAGAGATGCATTTACATTTGGAAATGAGAAACACTGGGAAACAAATCCTGCGAGTGCCCACTTTTCACCCAGGCACAGAGAAATAAGACAGACATTTCAGTCAGGAACACCCTCTCATAATTACATTGATTGCACCACTCTGTAAACACAGAGTACAGACAGGCCTTAACTGCAAACATATGATGGGTATGAATTTACAAGAACAAAACCAAAGTCCCTCCAGTACCCACCCCCTCATATGCTTGTGTTTGTGTACAATGTATGATGATGCCTTGTCTCAAATTACCCTTAGAACACATTTTGTCCCTTTTTGGAAGCTGTATGATGATTGAGGCTAGCCAGGCCACTTCTCCTGCCAACTTACCTCAACCACATCTAGGGGCAAGTGGGTACAGCATGCTCCTCAGCACCCTGGGGCACACCAGACCCTCACTTTGGGGAGCAACCCCACTTTAATCAGGTCAATCATAGCTGACCACATGTGAAAGATGGGCCTGCCTACTGCCATGCCAATTACTGCCACTCACAAGTAAGGTTGATGACAGGGCCACAGATTTTACCAATCAAAGCCATCCATCCACCTAGATGGATGGGCAGCACTGGCCACAGGCAGGCAGTCAGTGCTGGGGTGGTGCAGTGGCTAAAGTGGGTGATGGTGGGGTGGAGGGAGGCAGAAAGCACAGACAGATCATGGTCAACAGGTAGTGCACTGCAGATCCCAGAATGCCTTATTCCCTTTGGGGACAAGGGCAGTCGTAAGTGATTGAAATAATACAGGCAGAAAGTCCAGCGCTTATAGAGGAATTCACTCAAAACAGCCTCTCCTCTCCCCTCTGTCTTTATATGCTGTCGTCATAAGGAATGCCAACAACCCAAACAGTGGTATGTTGTTGTCAGTATCTATGGAGACCAATGCCTCTCACCAGTACACACAGGAAATAATGTTGCAGAGGAGAGGGATGGGCATGGTAAACACCACCGCTAAACAAAGCAGATGGTGGAGTGTCAGTTAGAAAGGGAAGTGAGACATCAATGACTATTCGCTCCTTGTCTAGCAATTACACTGTAATTGTGTTTGAAATTCAATAAAAAAAAACAAAATGGTAGACTTTTGTAAGGTCATGGTGGATAAAAAGAAAACGTGAGCAGAGGAAAGAGTACGAGAGCAGAGTCACAAAGACAGACAGAGGAGTACAGCAAAAAGGAAAATCTCAAAATCAGCTTGGCCAAGAAAGATCCATGAGGCAAAAAACAGCATCTGTCATTTTATCTGTGATGGGCGCTCGGAGGCATTATGTCATATGACATATCCATCGTACAGAATGCGCAGGGATACTTCGATACATCTCTTCAGACATTTGACTTGTTTGGAGCGGGGGACAGACAGAAAAAACACAGAGAGTGCGGTGGATAGAACCTGAGGAGGGGAGAGCAGAGGCTTTAAAGCTCGTCTGTAATAAGGCCTCTTTTGCTGGCTCTGGTCTTCAGCGACAGTGTGTTGACATACATGACAACGCGCCAATGGTCCAGACACATTATGTTACACTATTTAATTCCCTGTGGTTTCCAGCACATATGCGAATGCACGAAAAAGCAGAAAAAGCACGTCTAAATGTGCTTTATCTATCTTGCAATTAGCATAACACACTAAGTGGAAAATAATGAGAGGCACTGAAGCACAGGACAAGTCCTGCACATTCTTGGGTTGTGACCCTATAATAAGGCAAAAAATAGTTTCAGCAATTTCTTGTGAAGCTAAACTTCAGATTAGATTTATAAATAGAACATGAATGCATACTTTAAATGACTGAAGTAAGATTTACAGAAGTTATTCACAATAAATATGGCCTGATACCAGACAGAATTTTCAACTTGTTACACTCCATTTCCTTCGTAAGTTTGACAGTTCATCCCCTCTAACTGATTTATATGGGAGAGGAGATTTGATTTTCCCTAAACAATGACTAGAGACCACCTGAATCTAACATCGTTTTAAACCAAGAATGGTGCATAGCCACGTCAACACGCTGGTATCACTGTGATTTTAAGAGTGAACTGGAACATATTAAAACTGTTCCACATGTTCCTTCATTTATCTTTTATTTGTTTGTTTAGTAGAGAAACCCACTGTTTCATCTGAGCAGACAGTTTGGCAGAACACACAGATTTCAAGATAATGACAAAGGTAACAACAAATACAAGGCTTGTATTATTTAGTGTTATTATCTTCTTAAGTCCCAATGCAATTATAAAATTATGAGTGAGGACAGATTTCATGAAAATGACAAGGCTGGTGTGTTTGGACATTAATTTTTTTTCTACTTTTATATGATAATCAGAGATTCGTGGAAAAAAAGAATATTTTACCAGAAAGGACAAAGTCAGCAAATCACAATTTCAGATTATCAGATCATATATGGACTGCAAAACTCACTTTAACTTTGACAGAACTAAAATGAATTCATATTTTGCTAAACTTACTTTCAATTCATATTTCTATTTACACTCTCTGTCTTTCTTAATCTTGCCCTTATTTTTGACTTATTATCTCCAGTTGAACAGTAACAGTAGTGGTGCTTGTATGTGTATGCAATTTACATTCAGTCCTTTACTGTTTAAGGGAAAGGGGGTAGGGTAGCGGTGGTGGTGGGTTTCTTGCTGATCTGTGTCTTTGAACCCTGAGTGGCACCTGTGCCTTGATGCCGAAGCCAATATTGGATTTGGCCCAGGTCACACCTTAGGGCGGTGGGTTAATGGCCCACTTTGCCAGGCACGCAGAGCTGCTCGGCCCTGCACAGTCCAACCTGCTGTCTCAGCACTCCACTCCTCACGGCAGAAGTTGCAGACAGAGGCTGGGTGGTGAGAGAGGGTGTACTGTATGTACCAGTGTGCGACAACACACTAACAATCACGCTGTATTAACTAAAACTGCAACATGGGGAGAAAACACCGCTTAGCTGTCATGCTAAAAGACAAATACTAGACTCTTGGTTAAGAAAAATAGAAGCTGTTCATAATACAACATTTATCTTTTACTTTGGTGGTGAGATAGCTCTTATGTCTAAGCCTCAGGCAATGAGGACATATATAGAACAACAATGATAGACTGCTGATAACATAGACAAATAAGCGAAGCAAAAGCTAAACCAAGTAGTGTTTTAAAGCTAAAAACTGGGCGGAAGTTAACGATAGCTGCTATTTAGTTATGAAAATTTTCTCTTTCATATTTCGGTCACTCTTAAGAGCACAAAGTCATGATTTAGTGCTCCAATTATATTTGCATTAGGTGTTTAGATCCTTTAAATTGGCTTGCAGGTCCTACTCCTGTTGGGCTTCCTCACATGATGAGTACCTGATGTGCTGACAAACTATCATGCATGCTGGTTGACTGAAGGCCTCGCAGATTTGCTGATTGACAAACTGAAGACCTGACTGTTGGGCTGACTGGCTCAGAGCTTGACTGACTCACTGACCGACCGACTCATTTACTGACTGAAGGGCTGACTAACTGACTGCCTGGTTGACTGACTATGTGCCAGGATGCAAAGCTTTCCCACATGTTTTCCTCCATGCTGCATTTCAGTTGGGGAACGCTGCCTCGTCCCTTCAGTGTTTACAGTGTGTAGCCCAGCCGTGGGAGTGCAGCCCCGCTTCATCTCCACACTCGGCCTGAAACGCCTCTTCTCCGGGCGCCATTAATCAGCAACAGAGACTTTCTCTCTCGCCTCTCCCTTTTCTCGCTCTTCTACGCCCACAGACATGCTGGATGAGGCCATTTTGAAAGAGTTAACAGATGTCGGCTGATTTGCCCCAGGCTTTCTGACATTGCCCGAGTGATGTATTTGATGTGGAGTTTATTCAGCTCTAATAAACGTATAAAGAATTAGAATAATAATTCACAGATGTACATACCCAGATTATATGCCGGAGCTCCCCTTTGAAGCAGACAAGGCAGCCAAGATTAACAGAACCAGGGGAAAGGATGAAAAGGGTTTTGGTTCAGTCCACCAATAATCACAGAGGTCAGAATGGACTAATACCACAGCTTTATGTTCATGCACTGACGCAGATGGCCTTTGTTCCTATCAGAGGTTTCTAAATAAGAGGCAGCCAGTGTCGCCATGCTTTCAAAAATGGAGGCGAGTGAAGCCCATTTGCTATATATTTCTTTTCTTGTCACAAACATGTTATTTTTAATTTGTCATTTTGTGAACAGTAAAAAGAAAAACTAAAAGAATAAAGGGTAAAACACAATGGGACAGGAGTGAGGTCTAGCATTCTGATCATGGCAAAAAGGATGAGGGAATTACTTTCAAAACAAACAACTTCCATTTGCTTCACAACTAAACAACAACAAATCTCAAAAATGGCCAGTTGCAGAGCATCTTAATACCCACATAAACCATAAAAACAGCTACACAGCTCCATGGCAATGCATAGCAACCGTGCAGAATTTCAGTCAAGGAGAAAGAAGGCAAAAAAACACCTTATTACTTCTAACTCCTGCAAGCCATTTTGGTCTCCAAAGGTTTTAGAGCGCCGCAGGCCATGTGTCTGCAGTGTTTCGGGAAATGACTTGCCTTCGCACGAACACTGCTATGTTCTGCAGCACTGCTGCCCCCAGCATCCCCGCTCAATTTCTGTTTAACCCTTTCCTGCCTTCCCTCACACTGACTCACTGCAACAGAGAGCTCACACCCAGCACAATACTGTCACATTGTTCAGCCTCCCACAACCAAAGCGAATCAGACCAGCTTTTTCACGAGCTAACACATTAACTCCACGTCTAATTTGGCTACTTAAGCATGTGATGGCTCTTGAATAACACGGTGCAGGAAAGGCGTAAGGTTACACGAGGAAGAGAAAGACGAAGTAGAAAAAAAAGTGCTCCATTCCACTTGATCTACTACAATGTGCGACACAGTTTGCACACTTGAGTGTGTATCAACGGTGGATTAAATCTGCAAACTCGTTGACACAACACATAATTAAAACATCTTGCTCGAGGTCAGGAATTTTCTAATTAGTAGTGTACTGACAAAGCTGCAATTCCATCGCCCTGAGTCCACAGGTTACTGCTAAGATGAAAGCCGACCCCGGAGCACTATTCTGCAGGGCTGCTCATACAATTCCTCAGAAGACAGTCACAGGGTCACCAAGCTAAACAGTCTGCTGCACCCGGAACCTTACTTCCAAACAAAGAACTTCAAACTTTCCTGCCTGGAAACACAATCTTGCTTTTGTTTCCCCTCTCTCTTTCTTTTCAACCTGAGAGAAACAAAAGATTTTGTGAAGGCATCTAGAGGAAGAAACCATAACACCGTTTTTAATCTTTTTAATTAAAATGCTCTAAGCCTGGCTAGCTGAACAACTTGTTAAATAGTACAAAGGCTTTATTAGGTGGGGCTTTGTAGCTTAAGTTGGCAACCCCGCTTAGGATTTGGGGGTAATAACATTTGTTCACATATTGCCAATTATTATCTGCTAAATGACAGGAAAGCCATATTGTCCACAACCAGAGTAGTACACCAGCAGAACAGCTAACATAACAAGGATCCAGATGGTGCGTTTGTTGCTGTTGTGATTAATAAATCAGTTTTATTTGTCTGAAGATCATAATCCAACCAATAACCCACCAAGCAATGTGTTCAATGTCTTGCTTCTCTGGCACTTTCTATAGTGAGGCACAAGTGGCTACGAAACTGCTAACAGCCTCCCTGATAACCTGGACAATTAACACAGGCCAAGTATCTTTGGCTACATAAAGTATCAGAAGTAGAACTTTTTCAGCATTAAATATTCAAGGCGTTTCATATATAAAATGAACCCAATTAGAGTTAAAATAGGAGAAGTGTAATGAGTCTCTAGTCAGAATGCTTGTCTTCAGAACTACTCGCTAATGAGCCCTTGTTGGTTTTACACACTTTACTTTCAATGGTGTGGCACTGTCATTTCTGCTGGTTTTTAATTTTTAATTCAAGTTGAATGAGAGGGTGGTGACTGAGTTAATAATCAAGGCACCGGGGTGTTTTGCAGCCGATGGATAGCTGGGAGAAGTTGCCAAATGAGGCTTGTGGTCCACCCTTTGATGTCTTTGCGAAACGTTCCAAATAGGAATAACCAGTTAACAAAAGCCTATCGGTTCAGAATGGTATCAAACATAAATGACCATACTAAGAAGAACGCATCCTGCAAATGGCCTAATTAGGGAAAATGGTACACTAGCAAAATAGCATGGCACTGAATAACACAGAACCCATGCGCAATAACAGACACTGACTCAAGCACAGGATGAGACACGAAAAGCAGCACAACAGTTCCCGCTGCTCGGCAGACATGTGCTGTATCCTGAGCTGTCAGTCTTCACATAAATCCTCATATGAGCAGTGACACATTTCACTTACAAGAAAAGGAACACACCAAGGAGCCACAGTAGATTTGCAGATGTAGGGTTTTAGAGAGCACATCTATGGCAGAGGTTCGCGCTATGAATCGGCCCTTGATCTTAAATTGACATTAATGGGGCCATTTTTGACATCACTTAGCCATCACAGGCTCGTTCCCGTGCTGCTGACACTGGTCCCCGTGCACCTGATGCAGCGCCTGCTAAGATGAGCAGCAGGAAAATGGCTGTCTGAAGAGCAGGTCTGATTAAAATCCACGCTCTTCAGGGGAAAGAGTGGAGTTTCATGTTTTATATAGATGGCCCAGAAAGATGAACCAAAACTTAAATAGAGTGTCTCTGTGAACATTCGTGACCCCCAGTGTCACTGTTTTTTATCCAAAAAGCTGAAGGGGAGAAGCTGCCAAAGTTTTCTAAGCTATTCTGAAACAAATCTCTTTACCAGTCTGGGGATTTATGGTGTTAAATCAACTTACAGTAAAGTTACAGTAAAATGCCCGACTTATATTGTACTTCTACTAGTTTTTTTGTTAAGCAAAAAAGTCTTTTGACTAACAATATGGTATGTGACACTTGTCGAAATTCAAATCGTATAGAGTAATATGCAATTAATTTAAAAAATCCAGATGTGTGGGAGGCAAACGGGGTAAAAATGGTTGGCAGCTTTGCAAAATTTCAACGCAGTTAAGGAGCTCCTCATTATGGTTCTGTTGGCACTTTTCTGGAGGCCTCATTCCTCCCATCAGATTGCTCTTCCACAGGCCCAGAAGGCTTACTTCCTACCTGCACAGCATTTTGGCAACCTGCTTTATTATACCACATACAACAGCATCCTTTCCCAAGCAGCTGTGTGTATATATGTGTGTATAGTGCTTATCTACATATTGACTTGGTATAAATCCACACTCTTGTCTGCCATAATAATTACACATCTTGTAAAAGAAAGTACTCAATTCTTCCTGCACCTGAGGCGGGCAGCTGCAGGAGCTACCCTTCGGCGCCCAGCAAACACACCTCCGGCGCTGCCTGGTATCCAAACAGCTTCAGCGTGCACCCAAAGCCATTGCCTTCCATGGTGTAATGGCGCCTTTCTATTAGATTCCAAGTGAAGAGAAAATGCCAACGCAAGCACTGGTAAATGTGTTTCTATGTACTGCAGGAACAAAGCAGTTAGGACCGGCTGAACAGGTAATAAAGACAGCAGGGGCCTGTTTTATAGTTGTCAATGAGTCAAGACCACACACGCATAACTGCACATACCTCGATACAAATGTATACGCAAACACACAACAAAGTCATCATGTGTAGTGACAGAGGCCAGCCCAGGAGGTATGTTTGCATTCTGTGGCTCTCTGGACCTTGTGGTATGTGTATATAAAATTTTTTTCCAAAGGCCAGACAAGCCTTTTAAAGCCAAACCACATCTCATTGCTCAGAAATGCCGTGACATGTAATCAAAATGCTGATGCGGACGATAGGGACCATAGCCAGCTATTCACAACTCCCCCAAAGTTCTATCAGTGGAGGCCGTTCATTAGTCCAACAAATACATAATTTATGCAATCTAAAATATACATGTGATCATGAATCAAAATGGGAATGAGAGGCACAGAAACACTGAAGCTTTCTGATGATGCCAATTCCTTTTTTTTGGAAAAACGAGAAGTGGTCAAATGTTGCCAAACATGCCCAACCGCAGCATCTTTGTTCTTCTTAGAGGCTAAACCAAAGCCAGCCCTGGCAATATTAAAAGTAGCAGCAATCTATGGTCATTACAACTCTTTTCTTATTCAGACAAGATTGTTTTGTATTTGTCTATCGTCTGTGTCGTAGTCAAGTACATTATTAAACTCAGAATACGCCATTGAGCAGCAAATGTGGAATTTACAAGACGTGCATGTAAAACATATTAAGCCAACCTGGGAGACAGTAGGTTAGAGTGAATGACACTTGACACAAAAAAGAAAATGCAAAATCAACAGGAGCAACATATGCCGACATCAAAAACAGTGAAAGAGCCATAAGCCTTTATCCTTTCTTCATTCAGGGCTCATAACATCTATGTGCATGGTGATGTCTGAACTCTGCTGAGATTATTTGTCAAAAATGCCTGAATTTCACAGTTAATTGGCCTCCCTAATTAGCACAGGATGTCTAATTCCCATTGCAGTCAGTGTGCTAAATGGTAAAGCTTTAGCAAGCGGATGCCATTCCTTTTCATTTGAGCAGAGAGACTCCCTGTGCAAACCGAGCTACACTGTACATTACACACTCAATGATCGATTCTAAATCTTAATTAGGGAAACGACAAACAAGCAATGGGACTTAATGAACTGTGTACCTTGTCAAACAGCTGGCTGATTATATTTATTGAGATATATGTTAAATTTAATGATTTGGGCAATTAACTGTTAGACCCCCTCTGTAATCTCTGAGGGACATAAAGAGGCCAGGGAGTTGAGCACAAGGGCCAGAGACCTAATGGAAAGCAGCTGACAAATATTTGTCGTCCCCAGAGCGCTGAAATAGGCATCGGCGACTCAGAAGACCTTGTGCTTCAAAATGAAGATGTCATATACAGGGAGTCAACTCCCTTGTCTGCTTCAATCACTAGTGCTCCTGGTTAACACAGCTCTGATGGTGTAATAAGACATGTTTCAGACACTCCTAGCTTTGCTGGGACCTCAATTCATTTAATGATGTGAGCTGTTCTGCACAAACAATACAGAAACATAACAAAAGACATCTGAAAGTGTGCACAGCCTTTATTATCAGTGTCGTTTTTTTCACGCCATCCATTTCTAACTTTTTTTTCTAAATTGGTCAAATGGAAAGCAGTGAAAAGCGAGGAAAAAAAATTAAGCTGAGCCGAAAAGTGCGACTTGGATTTAATATTTTATAATTGCCAAGGGACATTCTAAGATCAATGAATTTTTGCCCGGGACACACATCAGAAAGAGATGTACTTCAGTCTTTTTAGGGAACATTGGTCTATTTAATTCCAGTGTCTGATGCATGTGAAATATGCCTTCCATGGCCTCCTTCTTCTTCCCCAGGCACTGCTGCAGGCAGACATTACCACTTTTAATGGGCCGCCATGAGAAGAGGCAAGTCAGCCAATAACCCATCCTCACTAATGGATCGCCTTGTTTGTTCTCTTTTACCATTTTCAGAAGCTAATTTTAGATGTTCTGTTTTCCTGTTAAAATACAAAATAAAGGACACTGTATCACAACAACATTTTAACAAAAACAATGAAACAGATGAAGAACAGCAAGGGAGCTGTAACAGATATGATATTTATGCATGGACATTCTCTGCATGTAAATCATGTGGTTGTTCATCCAGATTATGAAGGGTAGGTATTGTGTAACTGAAAGCCATAACAGGGCCTGTCTCAGAGAGGGGGGTTACAGAAAAAGGTTTCAATGGGTTGCAGTAACAAAGTCAGACTTGACTTATGGTGGGTAGAAAACGGCAGTAGCTTTTAGGAGTGGTAATGATCAGCTGTTTGATCGGTTTAAGCCTGGGACTAAAATATCTGCTTGTCTGGATTTCAATTTTGCCTCAACCTTTAACTTTTTAAATATATCTGAAGCTTCAGTTTTAGTTACAGATGTACACATTTTTTGTAGACCAAGCGTGAATAATATGAATTTACACCTGCTGATACTGATTACTGATATACATAGTGATATACATACTATTATTAGTATGTATATCACTAAGTTAGTAGTTAGGGAATATAATTAACATCAATCCACCTCACAGTTAAGCTGATAAAAGGCACTGAGTCGACATGGCTGGTTAAAATATGCATCAAATATCTATGGTAAAGCTGACGCCCAAGATGTGTTAGGACATATTTTTGGTTTTGTTTTCAAAATTAGGACAAGTTCAGTTCTGCCTACCTGCTCAACCAGTGTGATGTTAATATAATACTGACAATAACCATGATAGGTGAAAATTAAAGACACTGACATTGGCATCATGTTAATAATAGAAAGTAGATAAAATCACATAAATTATAATTTAATTGTTACTGCTTTCTACAGAAACGTATAAATCCCCGAATAGCATTTTAAGTGTAAAACACACAATAAGGTTGGAAGAAATGGAAGAATTTCTGTTTAACTCCCTCATGAAGGTTTGTACAATGAAACTTGTTATGTTCATGTTATAAGAATAAAGGCATTTTAAATTATATTTTTAGAAATAGTGACTTGGAGTTCTTAAATATTACCTCGATTAAGAGCAATATATTTTTAATTTTTCTAAAAACATTAGAATAATGTGATATTTGTAGTAAAAATAACATCTATCATGATAGATTATACTAAACTTAACAATTTCTACCTTTTTAAGCAGTTTATACTAATATTTAAATTTCAAGGGTTCGTTTCCACATACATTCCCACATATATTATTAAATATACAAACAACTGTAAATGTATGTCTGTAGGTTACACAGAAACTATTTCTGGCAGAAAAATAGGAAAGTGCAAACTAGTATAGTTCAACTATTACACAGTGAAGATTGTTCTAAATTATTTAGCACCGACCTATGAGTGGAGAGGAATTGCTTACAGGATGCATGATGTGCACCTCCATAAAGTCGTTGTTCTATGCTCTGATCAGGCATTTCTAGCATCCAATTGTAGTTTGCCATCTCCATACATACAGCTACTCTTCTTCCCGTCTTGGCATTCTTCTGCCCTCCTACCAGCATCTTTACTATATTTTTCTTCTTTTTTCCACGGGATCAAACCTAAACCTAGACCGCTGACAATGGAGTGCACATAAAATAACAGTGAATGACAACAAACCTAAATACATAGCAACATTAAAATGCACTCCTCCTTTGTAATGCTAGTGCTGTGCTGCAAAAGGCAATCAGGGTTAAATCTAACAGCATCGCAGGAGGTCCTATAAATAACGACAGTAAGTCACACAAAGGCACAGGAGTTTCTTAAGTGAGCCATAACAAAAAGAACTCTCTATGTATGCCTCTCCAGGGCTCCACCATGTAAGTTTCAGAGGCTCTATGTTGACAACTTTATTAGCAGCTCTTGCGTTCTCGAGTCATTCGATGCCATTCTCACATGTTAAGAATAAGAAACTTGAGGCTCGGAGTTTCCATCTCCTCCAGGATGGAGGAAATATAAGCAGCACAGAATGGCAAAGAGTGATTGAGGCATTTTCACTGCCTATCCCTATGAGTGGTGAAAGCGTAGGATGAGGAGTGTGGGTTTGCACAGTGCGGTATAGCACAGCATGGGGCCCACGATGTTAGGCTGTCCCCACGTCCCTGGCCAGCAGGCTAGCTAGAGAGCCAGCCATTACTGGTCCGCCTCCATAGCAGCGAGGCGGAGGGGGAAAAAAATGCAGCAAATTTCATTCTTCAGAAATTTAATTATATCAAGATTAACAAGGGAGGTAATTAATTTCTTTAAGATGGGTATCTTTTAAGTGCCTGGGGCTCAACTTTGTTGTCAAAACTGTATATTTAACCATTATTTCAGGGCAAAGTTTTAAAGGCAGAAATGAGGGGGATATCTACTTTGGCATGAATATGAATATATAGAAGCTTCTTATCTAAATAAGGAGACTACTGTGTTAAAACTACCATGTACATGTATAGATGTATGCTCTATTTAGGAATCACTAACAAAAAGACATTGGAACTTTATAATTATATTTTCAATGTAAAGTATATTGAGCTAAACCTTTTATTTTTTTAATCAACTGGTTGTAGTTGTAGGGAAAAGAAAAGAAGGTGATACACCCATATGAGTAAGATCTTATATGCCCCCTAAATACGTTCAATATGTTTAAATATGTAGAGGTGTAGAAACAAACAGGAAACAGGCTATTGAGAAATAAAAGTACACTAAAGTTTATTTTAATCCTGCCATCATGTTAAAACAGGATAAGCAACTGCACAAATATTCATAACTATTATCCTAAAGCAAGAGGCCATAAAGAAGATAACAATTTTTGAAGTTTATCAAAATCTTTATTAGAAATTTGTGCTTATTTATCATCTTAGCAGCACTGGTTTCATGTAAGGCAATGATGGTTGGGTAGTCATTTTGCTATTCCGACCCTTTAGTGCTGACTGAGATGTCTCAAAAACTGTTGGTCTGCCATTAAATGCTGGACATGCATATAAAATGCCCAGAGGATTAATCCTAAGACTTTGATGATCTTGACTTTTCTTGAATTTCTAGTTAAACATTTTCATATATAACCATGGTGGGAAAAAGTAGGAACCCGAATTACAACTTTGTGATCCTGTGACCTTTCCTGCAGCACCTCCAGCAGTAAAAGGTTTTACAAAATTTCTCAGTATCTCAATATCTGCTGGATATGTACATGTACAAAACTGAGTACAAACATTAGTGGCCCCCAAAGAAGCAGTCCAGAGACTTGGTAACAACAATTTTCATGTGGTGTATATTAAACACGCATGGAAGGTGTATCAAAAAAAAAAAAATCATCCAATGTCAGAGTTTTTTTAATTCTACAGTTGTTCACCGGTAATGACTGAAACATGTACTATTAAAAGACGGGATTCGTGACTTTCAGGTGTTGCCGGTAGGTTGCATAACAACAGCAGTGCCTGAAGTGACTCCAGACATGCTCGCAAACGTATGTGACAAGTGTGACTATTGTATGGAGGTATGCCATCCCTTGCAAATCGGTCTATTGTTACCTAGAACTAAAATGCTGGACCTCTGACTATGATTTTAAGCATTTCAGGTCAACTGCGTATCTATTGATTACATGAATTTCATGTTTTAATGTTTCACGTTAGCTCACAATGGAACTGAATGGGAGTGGAAAGAAAAGTATTTGATATAATTAAAGCAAAAACCAACAGTTTTGTCTTTCCATGATATAGCTGTATTTTAAATGCTTTAACCCACAGAACATAATGTTAAAATCCTAGTGGATACAACTGTGCTCCGCATTGTGTAGGGGAAAAGAAAGTTGGCTAAGTTCACCGTGTTAAAGCTCTCAAAACGGATGGCATCTGGCCAAAAAACCCCTGTAACCATTCGGAAGACTCAACTCTGTCTCCTTTGTGTCCTCACTAGTAGAAATACTGAATTGCCTTGAGACGTAAAGTCAAACTAACATTAAAATCTTCTTGACATTATGAAACCAATAGCAGCCTCTCCGTGCCCTCTTTAATCATATTTATGTAGTATGTAGAGAAGGGGAGCTCACACAGGAATCCTTATGCTTCACTGCATCCTCACAGAAGTCATGCTAAAGTCGTTGCATTCGTCTCAGATCCCACCCTTACTTGCATTAGAGGTGAAAAAAAAATCTTAGAAATGCAAGAGCTAATCAGGGGTTAATGTCAAGGCTCCCAGTGGATTTAACAACAGGCTCTGTTTGGTTAAGGGCAAAAACAGAGCTCCACAAGAAGGTTAAGTTAGCTGTCTTTTCCATTAAAACCGTCCACTTGGTGTATGACTCGGAGAGGAGCAAAAGGAAGGTACAAAACAGGAGGCAGCTGCTGTGACTACATTATATTTGCTCATTACTGCCCCTGCTCCTTCAACATTAGCAAGTAGCCACGACTTTCCAACCATATACTAACCCCAACAGATTCTGGACAGAGAAGGGAAAAAGATGGAAAGGAAAAAGCGATGAGGAGGAGGAGCAAGTGTTTTCCTTTATGCTGTGCCTTCTACAATCATTCGGTTGGCCTGTCTCCTTCTTAACCAAACAGCCTGGTTGGTCGTAGTCCTCTGAGTCCTTACACACCCCCTCCAGCTCCGGAAGCCTTGTACTCTCAGAGTTTCCTGTTTGTCTGGTTGAAGACCTGGACATTTTACTCCCAGGCGGCACATTGGGAGGGACATTGGAGGAGGAGGAGTAAGCAAAGGAGAAAAGCACAAGAGAGAAGGACAGAGGGGAGGTTGGCGGGCGAAGGCAAAGGGAGAGACACTGAACACTCCCGAGTTGGGATTGATTTACTTCATTAACCGAGATTACAAGTTTAACTTACAAACCAGAGGTCAAAATTTCTCATTAACAAGGGGACCGTGGAGAACCTCGGGGCTTGGAGACCACTCTTATTACTGACTACACATTTCAATCTGTCTTTGATGTTCCATGTCTGCCTTTCTACCCCCTCTTTCCCCCTCCTATTTTTTGGCAGCGAGGTTGATTTTAATTGTAGCTATAGAACAGAGCATAGTTTGCCTGTAAGCCAGCCTCCACATCTGTAGTGAGTGCAGCTTTAGTGATATTGGGTGCAGTCCATAGCTTGGGGCTAATTTTAATGGTCCCCCCCCTCCCTCCTTCATTGGAGACTCAGATTGTTTTCCACGTGATTCCTGTTAATTTAGCTGGAGGAAAGGGCATCAGTTTTCCTTGTGCTTTTCCCCCTCTCTCCCCATGCCTCTCACTCTATTGCCTCACTCCTTCTTTCTGATCTACAGCCTCAAAGAAAGAAGGTGAAATGAATTCAAATGGAAAAATAGACTGTGCTCACTATTAAATCGCTCGCCTACCTTTGTCCCTCGCATTGCGCCTGGTTGAGACAGATAGGAGAAAGCCAGTGTGGCTGTACAAACTGGGGCAATTTAGCTGCTATTGTCGCTTTTACGTCAACAAACAAAGCTCTTCCTTTGATGTGATAAATGGCCTAAGTGCCTGGATGATAACTCAGAGCTCATAAATGTGTCAAGGATGTTTCAAAGCTCTGAGCATGTTTAACACTGCAGGACATTGTGCACTGAGGCACAGTTTACATCGCAGAACCTTTAATGCTAACCTTAGATGTACAGAGGAGCCTCTGCCTATCATAAGCTAGCAAAACTGCAGCAACTCAGTTCAGACAGGATTCACCATATGAGATGAGAGGAGATCACAACATACAAAAATCAATGGGTGGAAATGAAACAGTAAAGTGTTCAAATCGTATTAAATGTGTTAAAGGACAGAGTACAGAGGGTGTCATGGAATAATCATTATAAACAGAGCTATTTTTGGCTTGTCTGTCTCTCATCCTTTATTCACTGAACTCAAGTCTGTAAAGGATGAGAGACAGACAAGCCAAAAATAGCTCTGTAAAAGCTGTAATATATCTATACCATCTTACCAGCTTTTACATACAATATACAAATGTTGGTGGCTGGAGAAAAGAATTGAATATGGAATAGAGTTGACTTTTGTGTAGGATGCAGTAGTAATGTGTAGAAGTAATGATCCTAAAAGTTAATTCCCTTTCATTCTATACTTGTTAAAGCATTCATGAGGCCAAAGGTCATTTCTCCATACAACTTCAAACACCCTTTGCTAGCACACGTCATCACAAACTCCTAAAACTGGTAGCTCACCCTTGACTTTTGTGTTGAACCTGTGTGTGCAGATAGCTGGGTAAGGGTTGTAGGATCGGAACAATTAAGCTGGAGGCAGTTGGAGTATGTGCGCCTGAGCACCCTCTGCCTGTGTGCTGACCCACCACTGGGGCCACAGCAGGCCCTCTTCCAGCAAGCCAGCCAGCAGCCGCAGCCATTGGTTCCTTGGAACTAATCCACCCCGAGGAGCCCTGTAAGACCCCCTTTGTTCCCTCCTGCAGACTAGATCAAGCTGGAGACAGACACTCCAGTCTTGACTGGCTATCAATTTCACAGCTTCTAGCGATCTACATCCAGGCACAGGCCCAACTGCGGCCAAGCCGCCATCACATTAAAGGTGATTGAAAGGGGGGATCGGGCTGCGGGGAAAGAAGCAAAATTGTGTCACGTGAATTCCGTCACAGTCCAAACAAGGTGGAAAGGTGGTCTGTTTAGTGAAAAAATAAGCAGGAGTAAAGGAATATAAAAAAAGCGGATTTCAGCAGGAGTTCTGCCTCTCAGTGAACAGAACAGGATCTCAACAAGGCCATTATCTGGCTCCTAATTTGAGCTCTGGCACAGCACTGAAGGGCTGCCTTTGTCTAGGATTAATGCGGAAAGCTCAGGATGCGATGTCAGAGGGAAATAATCAGCGTGGGCCCTTCATAACGTTGGCTGCTTGTGCTCCTGGCCAGGGCCCCCGGCTCATTTTTGTGGAGATGAAATCTATGACAAGCCCCTCAGTGAAGCTAAGAGCAGGCAACAGTCCAGTAACACCCACAGGCCTCCAGGCATCCTGTGACCCCCTTAGAAAAGTCACATTCACTTTGCTCTGGAGAAGGGAAAGAGAACGCCGCAGGCGATTCCAGCCCATGTGAAATGAAGAAATGTGAGGAGGTGAAAACGAAGTGAAAATAAGTTAAGATTCCTCCTCCGCCCCCTCTGCAATCACTCCAGAGGAGGGGCACACTGTGGCTTCACTTTATTATGCCGTATAATTAAACATATACAGGACATTAAAAAAGGGAGAAAAACATAAAAAAGCCAACAACTCTGCCATAATGTATATTCATGTTTATGTTGTGTAACTGCATTTAGGGAAACAGTTTGAAAATTCAGGGTTGGTTTTTTTTTTCTAATGCAGCATGAGGTCGGGGGCTAATACCCATCAGGGTAAAACATTCTGAAAGAGGTTGGCACTGTACTCAAGGACCAGAAATAATGCTTTTATTTTGTTATTTATGCTTTTTTACCGTTTGCATTACCATGCTCCTCTGCAGCATATTGCTGCTAAGCGAAGGATGTGAAGATGCAACTCGATAAGCAGGTTATTAAAATGACCAATTGACATTCAAAATTCAGGCTTATTTTAGATTCATCATATTTACAGATGAATATGTGGAATTTAAATATTTCCCAGCTGCGTAAAGGAAAAATATGATTTGGTACAGCAACTAGGCATGACTTCATGTATAACCCTGTGCTACAGAAATGTGATACTAAGGTTGTTGCTTTTGGAACCTGTAACGGAAGAGTTTTCTTTGTAATACCAGAGTTCAGGTTAATTAAAACCATAACAGGCAAGTCACATAGAAGTGTGTCGCTGTGCTGTCTGTACAGTGCAGATATTTCCTTACATCCATCATTTCATCCTTCCTAACTTTGAGTGAAACAGGTTGAGTCTTCAGATGTATCTCTAAACTTAAATCATTCTTACCAGTAGAAGAACACAACTGAGCTCAAAGATAAAGACAGGCATAAATAAGACCAACAAAACTAGTCTGCAAGACAAACCTGCTTCCTGGTATTTCAAGAAAAGTACTGACTCATCACTCTAAAGATTAAGATTTTATCCTCTTTATTTACTCACTCCTTGGACATTTCTTTGTAGGCAATCATCGCTGATCATTTGATGCACGCCACAGGCCCGACTGTTTTTGAAACGCTCCGTTTCATTCATCTGGTAATGAAAATTTGGCCCTCTGCTAAACTGTTCCTCTGCTAAAAAAATGAACTACCTGGCTCAAAATGTTCATAATATGTATTAATATGAAATAAAATGAATAACTTTAGTGCAAAATGACAAATAACCCTTTTGGCACCCATATAAACCTCATGTGAATGTCGCACGGTCAATGTGGCTTGTCATTGCTACTCTCGACGCCTGTTGTGTCAGTAGTTCTAAAACCATGCCTGCTTCCAGTGTTGGGAAGGTTACTTTTAAAATGTATTCCACTACAGATTACAGAATACATGCCCCAAAATGTATTTTGTAACGCACTCTGTTACGTTACTCAATGAGAGTAACGTATTCTGAATATTTTGGATTACGTAATATTTTATCATGCTTTTACAACTACATGAATGTACTATTGCTGTGTTTTTTTACTATTACAGAAGGCTACTCACCATACCAAAACCAACTAGATTTTTAAATCTTAATATAAATGAGTAACAGTAGGATGGACATTAGGTAAAGCTGCACTTTTTGCAGCGATCTCGTACAGAAAACTATTCCGCGTGTATATAAAATATGTCCACGTCTCCGAACTGTAGTAAAGGGACCTCTGGCTAATATGTCGGGTTCGTGTTGGGCTCGTAGCCGAAAACTAGCTTTACTTTGTTGTCTGGGTCAACTTTGCTAGCGAGAGACAGAGAGAGGCATTGAAAGGCTGCTCCAACGGAACTTATTGTTTAGGAGAAAAACACGAACACAGTGTACAGTTGAGTCTTAACAGCTTACTTACAGCTGGGCTACGCTGCCCATGAGGCTACATTCTTTAGGGCTATGCCTGTAACACTCTGCCTATTGCCTTCATATTAAAGAATTTTTGAACAATAATTTTAAAAAATATTTTCATTATGCGGGCCGCAAGTAGAGGTGACATAGGCCGCGAGATTGAGACACGGGCATTAGAGCCTCTTAATGTGTGTTTTGTTTGGCTTTCCAGTAGGGCTGCACGATTAATCGTTAGAAAATCGCGATCTCGATTCATACTTATGTGCGATCTCATTTCCAAATGACAACGATTTAAAAAAAAAAAAAAAAAAAAAGACGACGACAACGACGATTATACCGCATTTTGATCAGGGACGTACTCTGCATGAAAACAAGCGCTCACTCTTCCTGCTCAACAAATGACAAGGGCGGAGCCTTATACCACGTGATACAGAAGCTGTGCTGTGTGATGCTAAAATCAGCAGGGAAAAAACAATGGAGAGCACGTTGCTCTACAAGGGCCTGATATCCACTTATGAGGACATTATACTGCTACTGTTCTATCAACATTTTAAACAAATATATTCATGTGGCTCTTATTTTTCTTAAAAACAAAAATAAGGTAAAAAAAAAAAAAATCTGGTAATTCTTTGTTTTTATATTCATTGGGCCCCAATATGACCAAATATGAAAGAGAAATTAAAAATGCATGCCGTGGAAGAGTTCGGGTCTTATGAGGTTAATGAGAGAAAATAAAACAACTGAATTTTTAAAAATGCTCTTTGTGCTTATAACATATTAAAATTATAAAAACAATAATAAAAGTCTAAAAACAACTGACCAAGAATAGTCACAGGTATCACAGCTGGTTTATTTAACGTTTCCTTTGGTGTGTGAGGAGACGTTGACATGCAGAGTTTAAAACAGTCCTCATTTTGCAGTGGATGACTTTTCAGCTGGAGGAATAAATTCGTGGTACTGCTAACTTTTGCGGCAATCGTTTTACGGGATGTTTTGCAAGTTACCGCATCTTGTTCAACACCCTCCATGTGAAATCCAAATTCCCTCGCTTGTTTGAAACTTCCGCTGTCGCCATATTTTCCCTATCTGGTAGTATATAAAACGCATGCTCAGTGTAGTCTGCCAGGTAGACAATTTTCTGGTTGGATTAATGATGCATTTGAAGTGTGTGGGAGAAAAAAGAACTCACAGTAAATTACATGCAGACAGCTTAATATTGCCATGGCTATTTATACTGGATGGTTACAATAAAGCTATTTTAACAAGCATACATTGAAAAACTCGCAATACATCGAGTATATTCAATGCATCGTCCACCCCTAAACAGAAGGTTGGAAAAACATTGCTTTGATGAGTCTTGGTTTTTGCTGTTACATTTGGATGACATGATCAAAATTTGGCTTAACTAAGATGAAAGCATGGATCCATCCTGTCTTGTATCAACAGTTCAGTTTGGTGGTACAATGATGTTGTGGATATTTTCAATGAACACAACTGGGCCCCTTACCACCAACGGAACAACAGTTAAATGCCTGCCTGAATAATCACCACAGTATACCCACCTTTGATGGCTGCTTCCAGCAGGATAACGCATCAAAATTTAGATCATGTCAAACTTTTTTCAGCACAACTGTAGGGTCATAATTTGTATTAGCAGATATGACCATCGCAATGACCGCAAGCTCATTGCACTCAAATGGTCTTCACTGTAGCCAAATTTATTCCAAGAAAGCACTTAGTGGTAAAGTTGAACAAGAGAATTGAGAGTCACATCATGAAATATAATCAGTTTTTTTCTGGTTATTTTTTTGTTTCTTTCATAACCTGGCCTCATGTCTTGCATTTGGGTGTCCTCTATAGCAGTTGCATCCCATAACGTTGAGCAGAGGCTTAAAATTTGCAATAATTAATTTTTTTTTCCATTACCAAGTGCCAAGTTTATGACTACCAAAAAAAAAAAAAACTTGACCATTCTCTGAAATGTGAAAAGTATGATTTAACAACAAGATGGTAATTAGATTCAGGAGAATAGACGGCATTAAAAACTGAACACCTAAGATGTGTTCCAGCAATCTGACCAGCAGTCAGTATCAGAAACCACAACATTACCTGCAGTTATCCATTGTTATTCTTATTCACTGTATTGCAGATAAGATATTCAGTGACTCATTTTTACTATCGAGTACTTACCGCAGTTGGGGATGACACGACTATGTAAAATTACCACTGAATACTGCCTACACAAGAAATTTAAACAAAGAAGCAATATTTTGAGGGGAAAACAATGTCTTTGGGTAAAACTCTAATATGTTGAAATGTTTATTGTTATTCAATTCAATTCAATCTTTATTGGCAGACTTCATGTCCATAAAAACAAGACAAGACACAAGAAACACACACACAACTCCACCCCCCCCCCCCCCCACACACACAAGGTATAAACCATTAAATATATATAGGGGAGAGCGGGGTAAGTTGTCACACTCTTCACACTGACTAACTTTTACTGAGCACCATACATCACAACGTAATAAATGTTTCACCAAATGAAAGACGGAAGTCTCGGGCACATATGATGTATTCATTACATTTTCATATCTTATCTCATTACGGAGTTGTAGACTGTTGAATGGAGAATGTGCACTTGTGACAATTTGCCCCATCGGCAGGTAAGTTGTCACACTAGATTATCTTAAAATAAGAACACAAATACTTAATTATGATTATTGATTTTAATTGTTAAATTCAAACCAAAACTGGAAATTTGAACAATTATGCCAAGAGAATTTGGAAAAAAACAATTATTTCAATTCAATACACATTTTAATCAAAACATTAAGTAGAAAGAAAACTTTAGTTTGAACTTTAAACTCAAATGTTCTCTGGCTTGCACATAAATCCATCATAACTGAATGGAATGCTGCAAATAACTTGCTTTACTTAACATGTTTATCCTCTGAACAAAACAGATGCCCTATTTCTGATTAATCAGACTCAACTTCATAGTCACAATTCTGGCACACATAAATTGCCTGGCCTGAGGTGCAAGCATCATGGGCCCATTTGTTGCATTTCACGCATTTTACCCAGGTCTCTTTTGGACGACTGTTTGAAAATGGCTCCACACAGACAAGGCAGAAGCACTCTTCATCATCTGATGATGACTCTTGAATTATTTTTCTTCTTTTAGCTGCGTTGTTCTTCATAGGTCCAGATGTTTCCCCCCCTCGCGTCCCTCTTTTGAAACAGCTTTTTGCTAGATTCAGCCTTATTCTTTTCTTTTTCTAGTTGCTGCTTCACTGGCGTGTCGGTTAGAATTGCTGATTTGCATCGTTTTCTTCCTTTGCTGGATGGTTTTCGGCGGCCAGCTTTTGGATATGGCTGGATGTCCTCTGGAGTTGGTAGTCCGCTGTCAGTAATTGCAGTGCGGTAATTTATGTCAAAATCCTTTGCTGTACTTGTGATTGATTTGTTCTGCATCTTTACCTGCCTGACTGCCTTTAACATAATGTCAGGTGGTGTTCTGCCACGCTCTGTCTTTCGTTGATAATTTCGAACCATCTTACTTTCTTCCTTCCTTCCTTAATTCCTGCCTCTCCTTCCTTTCTTCAAAAACCTTATTACAAATACAAATGAATTACAATATCACAATTTTTTGGAGCATTTATTTGTACTGGGGCAAGTTGTCACATGTGACGACTTGCCCCAAAGTTAATGAGACAACTTGCCCCAAACTGACATTTATGCTAATTTTGGCTAAATGTCAGGGTTAGCTCAACATAGCACATCAGCTGAAGTATCAAAAGACACGTTAATGTCTCCTCTATTTTGTGTAAAATAATAATCTGTAACATCTATACCTAACAAAGTTGTACTGAAGAAAATTTAAAGTGATTTATTTTTCCTTTTAGGTCAAAAAAATAAAAAAGATGTGCTCACCTCAGATTAGAGCAGTCTTGACCACATGTGAACAGGAGGTTGACTATAGAAGAAGAAGTCACACAAAGTGGCTATTTCATTTTTGAGATAGAGCCTCTAGTGTTGGAGTTATGAACAGTGTGACAACTTACCCGTGTGACAACTTACCCCGCTCTCCCCTATGTATATAAATAAGTATATAAAGCATTTGTAAAAATATAAAACCATAATATACATAAAACACAATTACTTAAAATAAATCAATAAATACACAAACACTTTAACCAGTGCTTTCTGAGACTGGATGAGTAACGGGAACCACTCACTGTTGGATCTGTAAGTGCTAAAATTATACTGTTACTCAAACCATCCAGTCGTTCTCTAAAATTGAACATTAACTTTCTTAAAAGTGCTTTAAAAGTCCAGACACCCACAGCTACAAACATCTGGCTGGCACTACCACTTCTAGGTATCCTGCAAAGGATTCTCATCGCATCATTATATGCAACATGCAGCTTCTGCATGCTACATTGCTTGTAGGATGACCACAAGGGGGCAGTATATAGCGGTGTGCAATACGCTTTAAACAAAGCCACTTTAACTGGAAGTGAACAAAAGCTGAATTTGCGTGCAATAGTATTTGCCTGCACATAGAGCTTACATCGTTGTCTGTATATGTCATCATCATCATTCATTTGCTCAGTAATAAAGTGACCGAGGTATTTCACCTTTTTATGAACTTCAAGAGTTTTTTGTGCCAGTTTAAACAAAGGGAAATTTAGCTGTTTATCCTGCTTGGTTCTACATATCAAAACAGCACTTTTAGCAGCATTGTACTCAATGTCATATTGCACACCATATTCAGTACAGACATTAAGAAGATCCTGTAACCCAGCACTGCTTGGACTAAAAACAACCAGGTCATCTGCATACATAAGATGATTTATCAGTGCTTTACCTAATATACACCCAGTGTTACAGGCTCTCAGCTGTATGGACAAATCATCAACATATAAATTAAATAAAATTGGAGACAAAATCCCACCCTGTGTAACACCATTGCTGACACCAAAGGGGGCAGAAATACTGCTTCCCCATTTAACCTGCATGTTCTGATGAGCGTACCAGTAAGAGAGAATCCTCACGATGTATTGAGGAACTCCCCGTCTCTTCAGTTTATCAAAAAGTTTTCTGTGGTTCACTCGATCAAAAGCCTGTTGAAATCACCCAATTCTTTGAATCTTTGGGCTGAAGGAAGGACAATACTCGGTGTATATATGCTCAATCAACAATCATTTATTTCCATACAATTCAACAGTCAGAGCATTACAACGTCCGGACGGGAGAGATGCTACCAGAGGGTCAGGCACATGTCTCAAAATGGTGACGGGTTGCTCAGCTTTTTATAGTCTCTAGTGGCCCCCATCTAGTCGTAAAAGCCAAAACATCACATTCTTTCTCTGTTACAGCGCCTAAGTTATGACCTCGGCAGTTGTTTCTCTGCTTTCTGTAAGGTGGGGGTGTGGAATGTGGTCTATCTATCTCCCCTGTCTTTAGACACAGAGTCTCCTGCTTACAACCTTCTCTTCATGATTCAACAATTAAGCATGTCAAGAAAACAGTGTAACACATTCCCAGCAGATCAAGGATACAGAGTGATGCACATTTATCTAATGAACTAATATGTGAATATGTTCTGTTAACTCAAAAGTATAATGAGAACTAAACTACATACAGCTCACACACTCTATGTTAAAGGGTATAACATGATCTACAGCAGTTAACATAATTCAACTATTTTGATTACATATATAAGGTAACATATAATAACAGAATAATCTAACAAGCCTTAAAGGCATCAATGAAACACATGAGGACAGATGAATTTTTAGCCCTATACAAACTGACTATTTCCTTGAGTGCATATATGCACATGTCAGTGCCATGCTTTGGTTTGAAGCCAAACTGATTATCCAGAGAAGAGATGAACACACTCATTCTGTCAAACAAGATTCTTTCTAACACCTTAGATAAAATACTGGCTAGTGCAATTGGCCTGTAATTATCCAAACAGCTCACTTTTGCAGCTTTGTCTTTCATAACTGGTACCAGTAAAATACACAGCATTGAGTCTGGTAATATGCCATGAATCATAAACCCAGTGAAACAGAGTGCTAAAAGAGGAGCTAGCCTTAAACTAGTCCCGGGGTGACCGTGCGTTTGCTCTGGCTGCCCCGGTACTGTGGAATACCCTTCCTCTCGACCTCCGCGCATCTGACTCCATTGCACTGTTCAAATCACGATTAAAAACCCACTTATTCAATCTTGCCTTTCCCTCTAGTTAATATTTCTTTTATGATTTTATATCATGCACTTCTATGCTCATTTAAATTCTTGTTTGCTCTGTACCTGTTGCTTTCCTATGTATTAGTGACAGTTATCTGTTTGCATATTTAGTACTTGCTTTGGTCCTATTTCTATTATCCTCCTCCTATACTCTATTTTACTTGTTAAGCACCTTGGCATACCCTTCGTTTTTAAGTGTGCTTTATAAATAAAGTTTATTATTATTATTATTATTATTATTATTAAACTAGCATGTTTTAAATGTTCTGCAGTGATGTGATCCAAACCAGAGGATTTATTATCAGACAACCTATGAATGGCTTCATATACTTCATGTGTCCTTACACTTATTGTGTCATTACTCATGTCAAGATTGTCCTCATATGGATCACTTTTTATGCAGTTAAACAACGCACTGTAATGCTGTCTCCATAATGCTGCAATGTTATCTGCCCCAGAAACACCTTCAACAGTTGATGGTAGAGATGGTTTACAGTTATTAAGAGCTTTCACCTCTTTCCAAAAATCTGCCATATTATTACACAGCATTTTCCTGGCCAAAGAATCTGCTCTCAGCATTTGCTCATTTTTAGTTATAAAGCGAACAGCGTACTTATATCTGGCATTCGCACATTTTTTCTGTTCAAATTCTGGGCCTTGTTTAGGTCTTCCAGCCATGGCCCAACATTTATAAGCTATGCGAGCTTCATCGTGGTACATGGATACTAGGGCTGCCACAAACGATTATTTTGATAGTCGACTAGTCACCGATTATTTTTGCAATTAGTCGACTAATCAGATCATCATCCATTGGACATAAAACGTTCAGCTTATTGCACCAGCAGCATCTGCTCATATATAACTATCATTAGCTTACAGCTTTAAGTGTTTAAGGTATGTGCTAACTAAAAATAAAGACAAGATGATAGTTTATTAAATTTTAATGAAATTTGCAGATTGTTTCGGTGAAGTTTAATAAACTCCTTGCTATCTAAAATACAGTGGGGCAAAAAAGTATTTAGTCAGCCACCGATTGTGCAAGTTCCCCCACCTAAAATGATGACAGAGGTCAGTAATTTGCACCAGAGGTACACTTCAACTGTGAGAGACAGAATGTGAAAAAAAAATCCATGAATCCACATGGTAGGATTTGTAAAGAATTTATTCGTAAATCAGGGTGGAAAATAAGTATTTGGTCAATAACAAAAATACAACTCAATACTTTGTAACATAACCTTTGTTGGCAATAACAGAGGTCAAACATTTACTATAGGTCTTTACCAGGTTTGCACACACAGTAGCTGGTATTTTGGCCCATTCCTCCATGCAGATCTTCTCGAGAGCAGTGATGTTTTGGGGCTGTCGCCGAGCAACACGGACTTTCAACTCCCGCCACAGATTTTCTATGGGGTTGAGGTCTGGAGACTGGCTAGGCCACTCCAGGACTTTCAAATGCTTCTTACGGAGCCACTCCTTTGTTGCCCGGGCGGTGTGTTTTGGATCATTGTCATGTTGGAAGACCCAGCCTCGTTTCATCTTCAAAGTTCTCACTGATGGAAGGAGGTTTTGGCTCAAAATCTCACGATACATGGCCCCATTCATTCTGTCCTTAACACGGATCAGTCGTCCTGTCCCCTTGGCAGAAAAACAGCCCCATAGCATGATGTTTCCACCCCCATGCTTCACAGTAGGTATGGTGTTCTTGGGATGCAACTCAGTATTCTTCTTCCTCCAAACACGACGAGTTGAGTTTATACCAAAAAGTTCTACTTTGGTTTCATCTGACCACATGACATTCTCCCAATCCTCTGCTGTATCATCCATGTGCTCTCTGGCAAACTTCAGACGGGCCTGGACATGCACTGGCTTCAGCAGCGGAACACGTCTGGCACTGCGGGATTTGATTCCCTGCCGTTGTAGTGTGTTACTGATGGTGACCTTTGTTACTTTGGTCCCAGCTCTCTGCAGGTCATTCACCAGGTCCCCCCGTGTGGTTCTGGGATCTTTGCTCACCGTTCTCATGATCATTTTGACCCCACGGGATGAGATCTTGCGTGGAGCCCCAGATCGAGGGAGATTATCAGTGGTCTTGTATGTCTTCCATTTTCTGATGATTGCTCCCACAGTTGATTTTTTCACACCAAGCTGCTTGCCTATTGTAGATTCACTCTTCCCAGTCTGGTGCAGGTCTACAATACTTTTCCTGGTGTCCTTCGAAAGCTCTTTGGTCTTGGCCATGGCGGAGTTTGGAGTCTGACTGTTTGAGGCTGTGGACAGGTGTCTTTTATACAGATGATGAGTTCAAAAAGGTGCCATTCATACAGGTAAAGAGTGGGGGACAGAAAAGCTTCTTACAGAAGACGTTACAGGTCTGTGAGAGCCAGAGGTTTTCCTTGTTTGAGGTGACCAAATACTTATTTTCCACCCTGATTTACAAATAAATTCTTTACAAATCCTACCATGTGAATTCATGGATTTTTTTTTCACATTCTGTCTCTCACAGTTGAAGTGTACCTCTGGTGCAAATTACTGACCTCTGTCATCATTTTAAGTGGGGGAACTTGTACAATCGGTGGCTGACTAAATACTTTTTTGCCCCACTGTATAACAAGACACCGGAGAATATTCTCGAGCATCTCACACTTCTGATGATCAGCTGTCAGCTTGACGTTTATTCAGCCATGTAAAAACTATAACTTTAATCTCAGCCAAACCGATTTACGCAGGAACAAATAAAATACTAAAATAAGCCAAACAATAACATTTTTAAGTTATCTAAGTGACTTATATATCATGTTTAACCTGAGCATCGAAAGACAGCGGTGTGTTTGAAAAGATCTGTCGGGAGTCCGGTGTTCTCACGGCTCTAGTGAGCCTAGCCCCCGGCTCGCTATCGAGCTAGTGGGTAACAGATGTCTCCGAAAACATCGGAGCGCTTTTGAAAATATGTGGTGTCTTGATAAACTGAGCAGATATTTGAGGTTTACACAGCTACATTCTCGCCTGAAAATATGATAAACGTTTATTTTGTGACTCAGAAAGAATAATAAGAGTAATATTAAAACTAACTAGCTGCCGCCATTGTTGGAAACTGAGCTGGGCCGCGCTATGAATTCTGGGACACCGCTTCTTCTTCTTCATGTAATAATTTAGTTATTTAAAATTTCATAGTTAAAAAAATATTTTTATCATAATGAATTGTGCTGTTTGTTTTATTTTTAGCTTATCAGTTCCTCATAAATAACAAGAAAGTGCACAGATTTCTGTCAAATAAGATAACAATGTCATTGCCTAGGCATGTCCACTAACTAGAAATAGTAGAACATGATTGATTAAATTAGATTAAATCCAAAATTCTCGACTGTTAATTTCCCAAAGATCGATAGCAAGTCAGCATTACAAACTGGTGATGATAAAAAAAACATTGACAATATAGTTCTCACCTCTGTCCCTGATGGCGTGGCCCCCGGTGAATCCACTTTACGTTTTTTTCGGGGTCCAATGGCGGCTAGTGCTGTAAGGTTGGCATCCCGCTGCCTCATCTGGGCCAGTTCCTGTTGTTGCATCTAGTGAAAACATAAGAAACAATCAGACCTTACTATGAACATAAGATTCACATCTAGTATTTCCACATTTTCACATGTTGTTCAGTTCTTCTAAGTCTTATGCACATAATAAATTTGCATCATGGCAGTGCATCCAGACACATTAGCTTAATGCTCCTCCCAAATGTACTTACTGTTGTTGTACTTGTTGTTCTTTCATAATGCTGAGAGATCGTTTTTTTATACTTCTTATGATATTCAAGATTCCTTTTCTTGAATATCATAAGAAGTATAAAATAACAGATCTCTCATCAATATCACTGTATTGTTTTAAATGTCACTCTCAATGTTGACATATTCCTAATTTAACTGGGCTTCTTCATTGACAATAAATGTTGAACTCGATCTCGAACTCTGAAATTAAACTTTTTACTTGTGCATACTGATGGAGCAAAACTTCAAAATATCACCATCTCCCTGTGATGAACCCAAAACCAAATAAAGGGGCACCATAGCAGTTACATATAGCCAGCCAGTAATACTAACCCCCAAACTGCAATTTGCAATCAGAGGCTCAAAAAAACAACAACAACTGTCAGGCATATAAGATTAAGATCAAATGTAAGAATAAGAATTAAAGGGGACTGCAAAAAAAAACAAACAAAAACAAGATTTCTTGAACTGTATAAGTAGAATTTCCTGAGCAAAACAAAATGGTAGACTGTTCTCAGCCATTAACCGAGCTCCTCTCAAAGACTATGTGTGTGTAGTCACATGGTTCTGAGGATGTGTGGGGGTTGCGGGGAGGCACTGCCCAAGGTAATGTCATGCCTACCCTCAGGGTTGAGGGGGAATCCAGCATTGCTGGGAGCTGCCCTTTATATTGGGTGGAGGTGTGAGGGCCTGGGGCCACGGTACAGAGGGTGTCAGCACTCCCTTCAACATTCAAACAAAGTATACAGACACACAACACACACACACACACATGCCTATCAATCTTGGCCACAGCACAGGGAATGCCTACCCACCAGCTTGCCTGCGTGTCTGCCCGCTGGGGGAGTGAGGCCTGGGTTGAAGCGTACAGTGACAATCAATGTGCGCCTTGATGTCTTTCATGTTCTTTTATGTTATCTCTCAGCATGTGTTCGCTGGGCACTGGTGTTTGCGTGAGGCATGTATGTTGTCTGATCAGGGGAAAATTTCATGTTACTTTCAGATGGCGCTCTGTAAAAGGTTGCTTTGGTGTACAAAGTCTGATCTTAAATGTGCATGCAGTTGCTTCTGATTTTTTCCTAAAATCCCGCTGGCAAGGCATGCCCTTTAGGGTGTTGCCACTTCACATTTAGCACGGCGGAATGTTGAAAGATTCAAACACGCTGACAACACAAAGTAGGGGGAATAATAGCAGCAGTACCAACCAGCTCAATGAATAAACTACATTTATTTATTCCTTTTACATTGGATAGTGGTCAAAATAAAGATTTTGACTAATAGTAACAATTTGGACAAATGTTGAGTCAGGCTCTTAAAGTCATGCAAATGTATACAGGCATTAGAATAGAGTCACACACTAGGGATTGTGGCTGGATATGGCAAACAGAGTGGATATGATTTTTGCCCCTGTCTACATGGAAAAGGCTGCATTAATATTATCACTGTTATCCTTATTAGGCTTTGCCACAAACAACAGACAAACCTCTTCAGGCCTGACCTTAAAGAATCCCACTGAAAAGTGAGCCGTGACAGAGCATAGAGAGTGAGAGAGCGAGAGACAGAAAGAGAGTGAGTGAGGTCCGCTATCTCACTGATGGCACCAGGATGCCGGCAACTCTGGCTGGCAGTTGGCACCAGGCATGGGCTCCCAGCGCCCACAGCAACTGCCTGCATTTTCAGATTTATGACTGTATGATGAATGTAGACTTCATTTTACCATCTGCAACCCTCCAGTCTGCGTTTCCCGTCAGTAAAGTGGCCGCCGTGACAGTGGGAGACTTATTTCTGATTTCAATCTGGTGCCATTATGCAGAGTCTACCTTCCTTTGTTGACTGCCAGTGGATACAAGCCAGAGTTGAGTAGGGCTGGGGCAGACTTGCTTTGCCTTACAACTTTCTCTGGCTACCCTTAAATGTTTACATATGTATGCTCATATGGTCACACAGAGGTGTACAAATGCTATGAACTCCCCTTTTGTAAACCTTTCTTGATTGTCTGTTGTATGTTATATGTAGCACCATGGCCTGCAAGGAACATTGTCCTGTTTCACTGTGTACTGTACCACTGCACGTTTGGAATGACAGTAAAACCGCTTGACTTAAAATGGTAGCAGCAAAAATATTTACCTTTTCCAAGATCCAGTAATAAGGTTCTGACACCATACTGTTAAATACACCGTCAGTCTCTTCTAGTATGTTTTTACAAACAGAGCTATTCATCTTTCCTAATGATGTTCCTGAAAAAGATTTTACAGACTGACAATGCTGATGATTTATTTTTTATTTTTTTGCAGGAGGACATCTTTTCACATTCTTTAATCTTGTAGAAATACAAAAAAAGCAGAACCGTGACTTCTAAGTGCAATAATCGCTCTGAACCTTCTGGAGTACGCTGTCAGCACTGTTAAGCGATAGGTACAATCATTGCCAAAAACTGCAAAGGTCACCATTGGAATTCTTCCCGGACTGGGAAAATAACCAGCTGACAAGATGCATACATTTGCCAAGTCCGATCAATGGTACCACATAAATATCTGCTGTTCTGAAGTCACTTAAATACCAGTGCTTCCAGTCTGCCGGTATGCCCTTTGTAGGCAAGGAAATGGGACTTGTAAAGTCAAATTATTAGCAAAGGTCAGGAGATGTAGAACATTTCTGAGATAACCCAGAAAATCAATCTACAGCTTTGCTATGAGATTTAAGTTTATATACGCGCAGGTGGCAATTATAAAGTAAGGTAAAACAGTTAATGAGAATATTACAATTGTTCTAATTAAACTGTTCCTTTGCTTTTGTAAATGTAAATTATGACTACTGGATTTAAATAGCTTTTTAAAATGATTTATTATAACATTGTACTGCAGATTAAGTTCCCAGGATAAGAAGAAACCTGTTGTATAAGCATGTTTAAAATTTATGAAGTTCACGTATTTTATTACTCATATTTTTAATAGCAAAAAATAGGAAAATCCTCTTGATTTGATCTGTGATCAACTGTACTGTTTTTTGTTCTTTTCAGTCACCTGCTTCCCAACATCATGAATTATTTACAAGTTAACTCGAGCTCTGCGCCCTTAATAGATTCGTTAAAGTATCTGTCAAGACGTAAGTAAGAAATAACATGGGTTTTTCTTATCACAGAAGAAAGAGCAGTATGCCCCCTTATGATGCAAAAATGTCTAAAATACAGAAAGAACCTTAGAGCGGTCTGACACGCTTGGAGTGAAGAGGAGGATAAGCTGTAGGAGCCATGATGGCCAACCTGCCGTTTTCCATCTCTGCTGTTTTTAACAAAGTCTTTTCTCTCCTCTCCCCCTGCTCCTGGCCTGGGGGACTGCTTGCGGCCCTCCAGACGCTTACAGACAGATGTCCTTGCTAGAGCAGAACATGCTCTCCTTGACGTCACAAGCAGCTACAGGGCTATGAAGGAAGCTAAAGGGCTGTTCGCCCTGCAAAGCCCACAATATAGTGTATAAGGAAGATCATGGGTTTTTGGGTTTTCAGTTAGTGTCTGTCCTAACACCCCCTCCAAACACCCCTCAAAAGCTTTGATCCAATACAACAAAGCAGGCAGCTTTTTACTATATAGACAAAGCATATGTTGTATTTGGTGAATGTCTTTCTTGGACCCAAGGCCCCTGGTGCAAACATTTTTTAAACAGTGATGGGTACAAACTTCGCTGTTTTGCAGTTTCTACATTCATTCTTTATCTTCTAATAGTGTAGAAAAGTTTGAGAGACAAAAATGTACCAAAATACTACAACCACAGCATATTGTCTTTTGCTCTTTTAAACTACCCAGTCTCAATAAATTTAAAGTGTATCACTTTTTTCTTAAAATACAGCCAAATTGCCAGCATTAAAAATAAGTCATCTGATGCTGACTACATAAAAAGTGTTAAATTAATGATAACAGTAGTCAATGCCAGCAGTTTAAGAGAAAGGCAGGAAGGCTTTAACTGGCAGTGTGTCAACTCACTAATTGTAAAAAGATAAAAAGTCTGCGCACGGATTTACAGAAACAGTCTATGGTCTGCCTCTAATACACTTGTGGATATATTATACAGCTTCAAGTACATTACGTCCACAGGACCAGGATATAATCAAATGCATGCAAAATGTAGTTATAAAAAACTATATTTATTCTTTTTTAATGGAACCATAAGTAAACACAATAAGGTTTTAGTTTTTAGCTTCACTGGCAGTGTGGTTCCAGGGATTGCAGTGTCAGTCTTACACGACAATGTTAGATGAATTTCTAAAATTTGTAACATTCTGTTAGACTGTCATGTGACCTTGTGTAGATGACACTATTTTGTATTATTTATTAATGAAGTAATAATAAAATTAATATAAGGTTTAAAAAAAGTAATAACTTTTGATTGTTCATAAGAATGGTTTGGTATTTTGTAATATTTGTATGAAAGAAAAAAATCTCTGCTAAATCAATGCAGACATTATCACTGGGAAACTATTGCATGTCTATATGTAACTGTGCATAGCAGTGTAGGTCTGACAGACTGATGTTTATTTAGTATTTAATTATTAATAATTAATACAAAACAGAAAAAAGGATATGTGCACATTAAATATTTTTGATTATATTATATTCATTTCATATGAATGAATTAATCTGATGCAAAGGCAATGTCTTTTCTTTAGCATGAATTCGAATAATAGATTTTTTGTTTGTTTGGTTTCTTAATAAAGACTGCTTTTGAAATTCAGGTATTTGTAACATTGCGTGTTCATTTGTCTAAGTTTCCCACTAACATAAGAGTGTGTGTGTGTGTTGACATTTTATGTATGTTTTTTATGTATGTCTGTAATCCATGCAACTCATTCACCTGACACCCACATGGCCGACATTACGTGAACATCTGTGAGCCGCATCTTGAGGCCTTTCTTCATGTGAAGTGCCTGGCAGTTAGTTTGCTGCAGGCAGAGGGGCCATTTGCAGTAACCAATCAGGTTTCCCTTCTCCATCTGCACTCATACACTACAAAGAGACGAGTTGAGCCACGACCTGCTAATGTAGGCAAGTGTGGATAGAGACATGTTTGGCTTCATTAGACAAACTGAACTGCAAATAGGAGAACACCATAAAATATTTTGTATTATTATTATAGTGAATTTATATTTAAAGATTTATAATATTTATAACGCTTAAAGTTAAACTATGCGATATTCAGTGTGTATTACTAATATGTTCTGACACATTATATACGGCACTTAAAACTTTGGATTTGCAAAGATACTAGTCTTTCTGAATAGATAGGCAATAGATAATTTAGACAGATATAATAGATAATAAATCACCCAAAGTTAAAAATGTAATAACAAAGCGACATAAACTGTTTTGAAATTCAGTTTCATCATAAATTCTTTGCACATAAATTGTGATTGTGGTATTTTACCTATGGCGCAAAATGTGCAAGATCTAATAGTCTTAGCGCAGTGTGTTCCTTTTCCTCTGAAGTTGAGTATGTCTGAAGTCCTTCCAGGGCGAAGGACCAATTATTTAGAGCCCTCAGTTGTCCCTGGAGCTAAGGTCATTATGTGAGTGTCACTATCACAGCCCTGTGGTTCTTCTTCATATGCAACTTATTTGCAGGAATTAAAATGTATAAAGGGACACTGCATGAAATACATGAATAAATTGAATATGTCTTACAGACTTCGTGCCTTTACTTTGGAGTAAGTAATGCTTCTATAAATAATAACATTTGCACGACACATTTTGCCAAGGAACGGTGTTTAATGAAGGAGCCAGAAATCAGTGTTAAGCAGATTCTGACAGTGTTACACCGGAGCGACAGGGAAAGAGGAGTGATCATTAAAAATACTGCTTATCTAAGGGAAAATTTCCTACTTTAAATGTTCTCTCGCTTTGTCTCGTTCTATGCTGCTGTGCTTCGTCTAGCAATCTTCTCTCTCCCTGTCTTGCTCTCTTTTTTTAACATTTAGATTTGCCGCTCGTCACCTTCTATTGATCACGCCTCATTTGCATCCAGGAAAAGATGAGAACTCAGATATTCACACTCTGAGAGAGGACGATCTCAATGATTTATTCATTTCCAAATCAAAAAAAAGGAGTGAAAGGAAGGTAGATGAGAAGGGGAATCTTCATAGGCAGCAGGCGACTAGGAGGCTCTGAGGCTGGGCTCTTCTTCCCCACACCGCCCCTAGGCACATGGTGTGCAAGTCCTCCTAATTAACAAGGTGAATCATGCTGCCGCTCTCTAATTAGCCAACATGACAATCTAATGGAAACATGCAGGCCGAGCTGGCACACTTAGCATCACCTCTCAAAGACCCCCGCTACTGTCCTTCCCATAAGATTTCCACAAAAATGACTCTTTAGATTTTAAATGAGAAAAAAGAGAAAGGTGGGGCACAGCAGTTCAGGGAAGTGTATTTTTGGGAAAGGTCAGGAGGGAGAAGGTAGTTGATGTGGGCAAGCTATTTTTTCCCCTCTCCTATCCTCTGTGTGCGGTGTTTGTTGCCTAATTGAAACATGTCCTGCCTCCTGCTTCCCTCTCACTTATATCCCAGGCAAAGGAGGCTGGCACCTCGCCACCAGCATAGCTCAGCATAGCTCAGCATGCCCAATTCCCTTGTCGCTTGAGTCCCAAGGAGTGCTCCGGCGCACAAAGAGAAAAGTGAACCTACAGGCTTGTACAGCAACTAGACGAGTCGCTATCTCCCTCTGAGGCAAAAAAAAAATCTCCTTTTTTTGTTGTTTTCCTTCTCATTACAGCACTTTGTAATATTCGAAAACACACAGGAACACCAAAGGTACTTTTAAAGCCTGTTTCTATTTTTTTTTTTCATGTAATATGTCTTGAGGTGAAGAAAAAAAAACTGAAGTTGGAACTACAGACAACAAAGCAACAAATAAAAAATAAGGTTACAGTGTACTATTAAGTAGCCTGCATATCTGGAGGACCTACAAAACAGACCTTTCTTATGTGATAATTAAATTATCCATCTTAACCTGTTTCGTGATCTTTCAGAAAAATAATTGAAATCAAGTTGAAAACATATTAGATTAAAAGCACTCTTGTTAAATTTTTTTTTTTTTTTTAGAAAAATGATTTTTTTTAAAGAACCTAATATATAAAATATACTCAAGAAGCACACATGCATGTTCCTGTAACCATGATTGTGCAAGTTGACCACGATGGCTGCTGCTCAAGTGAAATGAATGTATTGTGTATCTGTAAGGCTAGAAGACAAGAATATAATAACTATGAATTGGGACACACATAACAGCAGGAATTCTCTTTGAAAGTCAGCATGGAGAGGGAGCAAATGTGGAGGAGGGTAGCAGGCTTTTGCCCTGGGGCCTACCTAATGGGGGACAGCGCTCCTTTGAGCAGAGCAGTTTGAGGAGGGCCAGAGGATGAGAGCCTATGAACTCGGAGATGTAACTGGCCTAATAAAAAGCAAGGGGCTGTTACATCGTCTTCTGACAAAGTGTGAGGCTGCAGCTGATGGGGCTCATAGTGTGGGTGGATTCCAGTTTCGCCACGACCTGGTCACTTGTGGCGAAGGCAAGGCCAGTCAAACACATGTATATGTGTATTAAGGACTGGCTGAACAAACGGGTACGATCTAAATAACACAAAACATTAATGCAAACAGTTCTTGAGAATATAGGCAATATATGGGTAAAGTATATTCCTTTGAAAAAGGCTCTGCATATCTCACGTGAATAGTGGTCTAAGTGAATTCAGACTCTAACATATATGTTTGCACCTCAGGAAGGATATATACCTGCAGGCTTTTAATTGGAGCCATGCAAGGTTCAAAGTTGAGCAAGAGCAGAATTAATTTGGTAGAGGTTCAAGACATTTCAAGCAATGCTGCTGCGTCAAATGGGCAAAAAAAATCTCTCAATGCCTGAAGAAGAAAAAATATTTGAGGAAAATTATTCTAACAAAAACCTTTGAGATTCCCACTGGAGAGCTCTCGGTTTCACACAAGTCTTCTGGAATCACTCTAAGCTAGAAGTGGAGTGTTGCTGCAAGGGCATGGTAATGTGGAAGAATGGAAAAAGAATGAGAGGAGAGAAGAGGAGAGGAGAGTAGAAGACCATGTACTCCCTTACGCTCCCTCCCACATCATCTAAAGGTCTGCCAGTGATTGGGCTGGCAGTGGGAGACAGACTGTGTTAACCATTTTTTAACCTTTATTTATCCAGGGAAGCTTGACTAAGCCCCCCGCTGCTTCTAAGAAACACCCTGTTACTAAATCTCACCACAGAGTTCTGCTGTGGAAACTAAAAGAATTTGAATCAAGTGCTGAAAATGTGCTGAATGTTCACTTTTAGTAGTTTCTTCTGTAGTTTTAGTGCTTTCTGCGGTGTTAATTTCCCTTTGTGCGTCTCTCGTCCTGCCTTGTATTTGCTTAAAACAGCAAGGATGATCATCTCACAAGGATCTCAATCCTCCTGCGCTTTTCGTTTTTTTCCAACAGCACACAAGCTTCACGTCTGCAGTTGTCCAAGCATCTTAGCAAAAACACCTAAAATTAAGACCTCAGTGGCTTAAGTGTTAAACCATGAGCTCCCTCAACCTCCCAGCCAAACAGCTTTGACTAATGCCCCACTTATTTGTTTTTGTATTATTAACAACATCAACTGTCTAATAAAGGCATAAAATGCTGGGAAATCATTTTTAAGATGTATGTAGATCTCTTTTCAATTTAGAGAAGAATATAAGTCAATATCTAAGTCTTTTGTTTGTTTTTTTCTTTTTAGGAATTTTGAAACACTTGTTCGACTAAGGGTAAATCCAGATTCACTCTCTATGGGATATCACAGAACCTTGACACCTGTCTGAAAACATCCTCTATTCAGACCCTAAAGGACATGACTTGTGATGACAAATGTGAAGCACTTCCTGGAAAACATAGTTAAATTTGTTTTTATGCTATTCTATTATTCCTCCACAGAGTTGGACTTGCAAGCTACAAGTAGTGAGCCTGGCTGCCCTCAGAGCACAATTTTTTATTTCGTTTTTTTTTTTAAGTTCGCCATCATCATGTTTGAATAAGATCACAAAGCGGAAGCCGGAGAAGGCTTCCAATGCTGCTTATCTTTGCACACCAAGATTCAGGACAAGGTATGTCCAGTCTGGGGATAATGCACAATAGGAGAGCCAGCTGAGCATCAGACTGGTCCTCAGCTTCAGTATTTAATCCTGGAAAATGCATGTCATATTTCTCAAGATGTTGAGAAAAGTCTGAGTCCAACACTGAGGAGCTTTGGGATGAAGTCCTTGCTGGTAAGTGGGCTGACCACATGGAGTATATTGAGGGGTTATTTGACCCGGAGCCCTTTGAGAGTGCTAACCAGCCACAGTAGGAGATAGCCAGTTTATCAGAGGATGAAACCTGGTAGCAAAGCCCTGGCTCTCATCTCTTACTCTATATTGGGGAATGTGGATGACTTCGCGCTTACAGGAAGGGAGCCTCTTTAATAGCTTTCAAGTGTGTTGTGAACAATCAACTACTTGCTCCTTATGTAGCCATAATTCTTCTTTCTAAATAACATTTATTTTATAAAAGGCACTCATTGAAGCAGTGGTGTAAATGACAGAATTTTTCAGACTTTTTTCATTGCTTTTTGAAGACATTCTGTCAATTAAGTCTATTTCGCAAGTGGGTATTTCTGCCTATCATGTTGGGTCTGAAAGAATAAGGCTAGGTGGTTCTGCTCTTCTTAAATGGGTGTGCTGGCTGGTTAAATTGGAAATAAAGCTTTTTTAAGCTTTTTTTAAAGCTCATTTTAAAAACAGAAACATCGGTTTTGTGTTTTGCACACAAACTCGTCATTACAAACATATGTTTTTAACTCTCTATAATTGTTTTTGTTCAAGATAAGATTTTTATGGATATTTTTTGATATAAAACTCCACTGCTTCTCACTTCCACAAAGGTGGTGGGCAACCTCCATATTTTATTCTTGGATTGCCAAGATTACGTTATTTGCTGTTGGAGATTGTGGATTTTTATCCCCAGAAGTAAATCTCTATCTAAACAGCACTTTGGTGATGTGTTGTTTGAATTCTTGATTGTCAACATTTATTTCTTCATATTATAACTTCTTTTTTCTTTATTTATTTAAAAAATGTTAATAATGACTTGAATAAATATCAATTAACAAAAACTTAAGCATTCATAAATATAATAGCATAGTAAAGACTTTCTCAAAAGCTTACAGTCACAAAGGTCTTCCTTTACCTCACTCTCAGATAACGCAATTTCGATCAAGGCTAATGCAGCGTCATAGATTCTGTTGAAAGGGATATAAACTTGCATCTTGCTGCAGTCTGTTGGTTATCATTGCAAACCTTATCTTTGGTTCCACCATGAGTATGTGACAGCTCACTAGGCGATATATCCTAACTGCACTACTGTCCTTGTAGCTCAGGTGAAGCACGAGGCTTCTCTGTGAGTCTTGAATCCATATCCAATATGTATTGTACTAGATTAACTAACTTAAAGAGAGGCACAAGGTACAGCAAATAATGGACCTGCTGTGGAATTGGGCTTGGTGAAGACAAACAACTGCAATGAACCCTTAGAAGTGATGTACATATGTACAGGTGTGGCCTCACATACAGATGGCACAGGTCATCTGACTTGATGCATGCTGTATCCCATAAAATATGTGCCTACACTGTTCTCTGCTTCAAGGAAAACAAGTTGCAAACAACATTTTTTAACAACATGTACTAGAACACATGTGGATCTGTCCATTTAAAACAAAACAAAACAAAACAAAAAAACCTTTGTGACTCTATTAGAAACCTATGTAGGACATACACTAAAGAGTCACACTACACACCATTACAAGCCTACTTATGAAGCAATTGCCAAGTATGATCAGGTGGCACTTGAGTTATTAAATTTCTCCCCAATGCACCAGTTCAGGTAAAAATTACCTGTAGCTGCACAGCTGTAAAATCAATTTCATCCCAAGTCAGCTGGTATTATTATGATTATCATTTGTCCAATTTGAATCGTAGTGGAAGCTGAGTAGGTACTGCATAATGCTTTAGTGACAGTTTTTAATCAACTTATATGAACTGTGCCATATAGTGGAAATATTACTGTTCGTGGCTTTATTTGCTTTCGGGGTCGAACAAACTCAAACAGGAGCTTTTGGCCAGATTTTGGCCAGCTGTAGTAGCCAATTTGTCTTTTTTCTCTTCCCTCGTCTCTCTTGTCCTGTCCTCTCTCCACACCTCTTCTCCACTTCACTCGTTTCCTGCATCCAGTTGTGCCTGCAGACGCGGTTGTGATGATGAATCTGTGGCTGCAGTGTGTCTGTGTTTCTGACATTGTGATGTATCTCCACTGGCCTTAACTCCCTCTCTATCTCGCCACTGCCCCCACCCTCAGTATTCTTTTCTCTCCATCTCTTTGTCTCTGTCTCTCTGTCTCCTCCTTTCTCTCTCTCTTCTCTCTCGCTTATTCTCTCACTTTCAATGATCAGGCATTGCTTGGCCCCCTGCCTCAGTGATGGAACAGACAGAACACACAGACCCACCAACAACAAAAACAAACAGGAACTGAGCTCCACGATTTGCCGATTGATTTTTACTGGGGGCATTTCTGAAATAGCCCATCTGACCTTTCGGCCAAATGGTAGTGAATAGAGGAAACAGAAGTGCTAAGCCTATCGCACACAAAACCTCTGCCAACAACTATCTGACCAGACTACACTGCTGGTGACAAGGTTGAGCTTCAGGTTGCTGGTTTATATACATAAGCACAATCACAGGATTAGCTACATCAATATACAAAACTAAAATCCTGCAGCTCAGCTGGAAACACCTAGAGCATAAGATGTTCATTACAACCCATACTGAATAGAACACTGTATTTCTTTTGTATTCTGGCATTCTTTTCTTTTCTTTTTTTTTTAGTGAAGCTAAGTCTGTCCTAAGGTTAGGGCTAGAGGTACAGATTGTTGCATAATTAAAAAGAGAAGGTTTTATCCCCTTAGAAACACAGGTCTAGTCTCTGTAAACTTAAGAACAAAGTGCCTAAATTATGAGGCAGTCTGAACAAAGTTAGTGTTCTGGCCAGCAGAAAGCTCGTGGACTGTTCAAAACAGAAATGGTTCATCAATTAGAGAGCATTTAATAAATGTCCCAGAAATCTGCTTATTAATTTCTAACATTTCTTTGCTACAAGTGAAAACTCTGGTCTAATCATGGCACTAATCAGGGTGTGATGCCCACTCGTCGGGTTGAAGGTAAGTGGGGTCCTCAGGCAAAGATACTATGTGGGGCAAAAAAAGACAGGTGCATGCTGGGAAGCTAAATATGGACAATCGGCAGAGACAATGCTGTGTAGTTAAAAACAATTAATTTCTTTGGCTTCAACAGGAGTCAAAAATGTTATCTCTGCTTTTTGTAAAACTTGGTCATAACACTGATAATGAATACATATTAAATATACATCCATCTATTTTCTCCTGCTTAACCAACCTATTAGCTGGGTGGGACACAAGGAGAACATGCAAAATCCAGAAAGGCCCCCAAGTGGGCCACAACACCAGTGTCCCACCTATTACAATTCTTTAAACACTTAAACTCCCAGAGAGCAGTTTAAATGAGGGTAAGATGACGCAGTTGTTTTATATATGTAACAAACTCTATAAGGTAAATGTGTGATTTTAAAAATGACTTAACTAGACATTCAGCCTGAGCATTTCAATTCATACAATTTATTTGCGAGTCATGGTTAACACCTGGCTGTCAGGCTCCAGCACTGATTCAGGTCTGCAAAAGTAGTTTCACAGCACAATGTACCTGCCTTTTTAAAAACAAATCATGCGCCAGCTCAATTTACATGCCAACACTTGGTTCGAGTATATAACACTCTGTAATTCCATCTCCCCAAAATGATGACTGTTTGGTGGTAGTGGTTGTGTGTGCGCGTGTGCATATGTGTTAGACTGTGTGTGTGTGTGTGTGTGTGTGTGTGTGTGTGTGTGTGTGTGTGTGTGTGTGTGTGTGTGTGATCAGGGAGAAGGGCTTAAAGAGAGCCGGCTCCTCTGCCCGTCGCCTGGAAGAGTAGCTCGGGCTCATTATCCTGATGAAATTTGCGCAGATGTGTGAGCTGCCGACAGACTCTGCAGTGACACAAACAGCCAGCTCTGTCCCCTTGAGCCAGTCAGGTGATGAAAACTGGAGCGGCACGGGGGCTGAGAAACGACGGCCATTAAGCAAAAAAGAAAGAGGTGAGGGAGGGTGGAAAAGGGGAGCTGAATGTGTGTGTATGTGTGTGTATGTGGGGGTGGGGGCAGTTGGAGGGGTTGGTGAGTTTTCCTCGTCTCTATCTAGCGGGAGAAAGCATTACATAAAGTAACAATTTCCAAACCACCTTCTTAAAATTCCAGATGAAAATGAAAATGTGCATACATGCACGCGGCATCTCCTCACGAGGCACTAATCTGGCCGTATCCAGATGACGAGCGGACTGCCACTTAACAGGGAGGAGATCCACTTTGATCACATGGCCCCTGGGGCAAACCTATCGCGCTGCCTATTACGCTGCTTCATTTGCATATGTGGGGCTTATGGGAAGGCTGAGATCTAGTGTGAATGTTCTAAACTGCAGCAGGGCTCACTGTTGCTAGAAAGAAATGTCCGGAAGAGAAGAAGACAAACGATCGAGTGCCGCAAGTAGCCTGAGGTAAGTGCACTTGTCACTTTAAGGTCACAAGTTCAACATCACACTCTGGCTAAGTGCATCTTAAAATTAAATATTCTGGCCAAACAACAATACAAGAGTTTCCATTGAACGAGATAGATGCAATTAATCCTTAATATAAGTGGCCAAAAGTGTAGAACTGTGTGAGTATAAATGATGGTGTAAGTCAAAAAAGTGCATGCATGCTCAGTAAACTTTACTTAAATAAACAAAAGGCTTGCTTTAAAAGAGTAAGCAAGTTAGACAAAACCCCGTGTGCTCCTTACATTCTACATCAACAACAACAACAGGTGAATGCTGCTCGTTTTATCCTCCTGCCTACTCAGACTTTTCAATGGAAGCTCCACGCAGGCCTCTTGATCTTTGTTAGCAAGCCAAGGACTGAAAGCACCCAGTGAAGTTATTCGGGTGTAAACAAAAAAACAAGACAAAACAAAAAAACAAAAAATTAAAAAGGCAAACTTCCGCTGTGAAAGTGCTATTTCCTTTTCCTTTGCGTAAACAACATTAACCATCCACTAAAACACGGTGTGGTCTACTTTCTGAGCTCCACTGGGAATTCATTTTATACAAGACCTGCACTTGAGATGAAGCGCCCCCGTTGTACAGAAAAGAAATGCACTATACCAGTTTAAACACTTCCCAGTTTGCAGAGCTAAGTGTTATGCCTCTGCCTGTTGGAAAAGGAAATAACTCTTTTTACTACTTTTTACTAGGAAAAGTTATTGCAGACCATGAACTGGTACATCTTAAAACCTCATTCATATACTTTTATGCTTTTGCTGAACTATGCATCGCTGCAACTGGACTAATTTACAAACAGATATAAAAAGTTAATCCATTTTGCTCTCTCACTATAAATTCTGTTGCACTGTGTAGGCTAAGATAATCGCACTTTTATGTGGCAACAAAATTTACATAAAATTAATACAAATGTACTTTTAAGACGAGATACAGATGTGCCAAAAGTGAGTTGAGAAATTAACAGTAAATAAAGGACACCATCTATGGAAAGACACTGGGCCCAATGAAAAGCAATTAGTCAAAATTTACACTGCTGTGAGACGACACAGATGAGGAAAAGAAAAAAGAAGTGGAGTGGAAGAAGTGGAGGGTGTCTTGGGTGCGCAGAAAATCATTTTCCACACTTGGGCTTCAATCTGCGCGAATAATTCTTCAAACTTTTTTAAGTCGGACTTTAAATGGCATTACATATGTAGTGAGGCATGAAAAATTAATACGTTGGAGTCGGGGAAATGTCAAGGGTAATGATCTCCGCTGCAGCTTACCTCCTTAGCTTTCTGTTTCAGTCGAGCTTGCTCTGGGTCTTCTTGCCTGGAGCGACTCTGTGGAGCAAAGGAGGGGGGGACACAGGTTAACAGCTGGTTTAAGGAGCCCACAACCTCTCCGCTACTCATCTGTTGCTGCGGCAGCAAAAATAGTGCAAAATGGGAACAGGATACAGAGGTGTCAAGGACATCGTATCTGAATTCAGAGAACAGCAATGGAGCGCCCCCCGGGGGGCAGTGGCCTTTAAACCCGCTCCAAATCCAGCCCTAAATAAGCCGCTGGAGGGGGATTCTAATCAAAAGAGGTTATTAAAAATTCTGCTCGAGCCAGGACGCACACACGTGCACACACACAAGGGGGAAAGGATGTTGGTGACTATCAGTGGCAGTAGCTGTCTATGTGTCACTGAGAGCCAGTGTGGCTATCCGTTGCTTTGTGTTTGTGTGAGTGTGTGTGTCCCTGGCATAACAACACAGCACTTCTATTTTAATCAGCTGCTAAGATCTGGGTGAATGTATTTGTCCCTGGGAATCCTTCACCACGCAGCCAAATGTACATGTACAGCTGACCACTGCAGGCAACAGAGGCAGATTATGGCACTACACAGTAATTGCGTGTTGTTTGTTAATCTGGAAATAATCTATCCATTTGATTTTTTTCCCTATTAAGATGAGCATAAGTTGATCGACCCTAACGTTTTTGTGCAAACAAAGCTCTCAGTTACTGTCTAACCTGATTTTGGTAGCTCTATAATGTCTTCATTTTATTCCCTGAAACATTGCAAAAGGTTAATCGTGTAGTTCTACATATGTAGAGAACCTGTCATATTTTATTTTTACAATACAGCCTCCATCTCAGTGAAGTGAAAAGCTATCTTACTTTCATCTAATTTCTTCAAACAACAAATCAGTGAGAACATACGCCAGGCCATCCCTATTCCCTCCTTAACATTACCTCCCTTCCTCTCCTTATGTACTCTCTCTGATGGACGGAGACCTGCTCTTCATAGCCTTACTGCTAATTGGCTTTAAATATATCAGGCAGTTCACGTAGTGGTCGGTATCTCAACTAAGACTAATGTGTTTGCCCTCCAGTCGGCCAGAGCATCCCTCAAGACTTGAGTCATATTGTAAATGGCTGGCATAGCAGAGGGTAAGGCTTGTTGTGAAGGAAGGAGGAGGGGGTGGAAAGGATTATTTCAGTGCGTTTCTTATTCAAGAGGTCAAATTAGCGGGCGCTCGAGCAGCAAAGAGGCAGGCAGGGAGGTGGGTGGAGGATAGGAGGGGTAGGTACAGATGGACTGTTTACAAAGGGCAGTGGTGCCACTGGCATGCTTTACATCTCCTCTGTCAGCTGCCCTGGTTTCCCCACTTACAGGAGTGAACAGAGTCGAGAAGGGAAAAGAGGACTGCGTACTAAATGCTGACAAGCTTTGTTGGTTTTGTGTAATTGAGTGTACTGTGCTTAAAAAATGCAGTGTAGTATAGTATACAAACAGTCTGGGAATGTATTCTGGAGCTGTTTTGCAATGTTGAAATTTCATTTTGTTGCCAAAAATGAATTATGAGGACAATCAGAGGGTTATTTTTCTTTGATCAAGCTCTGGGTTCTATGTGGAAACAGCAAAGTTAACATATTCTCCCAAATATTTAGAGTGAAACTTGTCATACTTCTTTAAGTTACCGCTGATAGTATTTATAAATCTGATCAATCTTATTTCCTTTACAAATTACAGGCAAAAAATAATAATATCCACCAACAAACCGCCGGCATCAAGCTTCACCGTAAATCTTTCTTTTTATGAAACTTTAAGTCAATAAATGGCTCACTTATGCAATATAAGAACATAACATTATGAATTATTGAGAGTTTTAACATATTCAGCGATCTATATCTCTCAAATGAAGGATGAACATGAAATACTATGTATAAAGAAGCTCCTTTTTAGTTTAGTGAACTGAGCCAAAAACATAACATTTAAAGTGAAACAGTTATTAGAGGAAGTCAGAAAAATCGAACCAAAAATTCAAGTTAAATCATCAGCCACTCCCTAACAGTATGTAAGTGTTTTAGGATGGATTTTTCCTGCTTTCCCTTAAATCAGTCTGTTATATTGGCTGCAGAGTATCAAAGCAAGTGTACCATAAAACAGATGTGATACCTATAAAGCTGTAAAGGGAAAAAAAGCAGGAAAAGTAAAACGAATACATGATTAAATAATAGAGAAAGTACTACAATATTATCAAGCACTGTTTGTGTAGTATATCGTTCAATTTTCTTTCCAAACTTCTCCTTGAACTGAAACGCCATGGCAACAAGAGCCAAAAAGCCACAGACGTGGCTCTGAGGTGAAGTCAGACTTTCCTCAACGAAGCTCAGGCAATCCAAACAGCCCCGAGGTAAGCCCTTCTAACAGAACTTGGCTACATTTGCAAAAGTTCTTCAGTAATCCTGTTAATAAAGAGAGCTTTCCAAAGAAAAAAAAATGATTACAGTGCTCAACCATGTAGAACTGTGACATGACAAAGAGGATCCTAAAGCTGCACTTTTTCTTTTTTAAACAACCAACTTTGCAGTTTAGTTTCCTGCTGAGGCAATGTCTTTTTTTTCCATCTTAAAAAAAAAACAGAAAACAAAAAAAAAACAGATAGGTCATGGGGTTTGGTGGCCCTGTTCATCAACTAGAGGATTTTCTAATATCCTGCATGGCAGGACTGGAGCGTAATAATGCAATTAAGACAGTGAGGTGTGCTGCAATGAGAATCTTTACTGTGGGACATTGGCTCCATTCAAAATTAATTAAATTAACCTAGCTTCTGCTAATGTTACACTGCAGGGCATTTTCATTTGCAAAAGATTCTCTTTCTTTTTCTGGTCAGTGGTGATCTTCTTTTACTGAGAGACAAATGTCTTTACATGCACAAAGCTGAGATCAGAATACTGGCCATGTGTCAGTGCTACTAGCACCCCATTAGTTTTGATCATTTTTTTAAGGCTAGGGCAAGTAGTCCTGTTCTAAATGTCCTGTGCTACAATGTTTAACTGGACGAAAGTAACCTTCAATCTGGAACAATTTTAAAGAACAGAGAATTAGGTGTCTAACTATTGTCCAGTTTCACATTTCACCACCTTTTAGGCTTATGCATCATTTTTGTTTGCTTGTTTATAAAGGAGATCATAATCAAAATAAAACTCCGTTATTGTATTTCCACCTTTACCTCAAGGATCTTTAATTATTACGGCTTTAAAAGGGAAGGCAAGCTTTAAAAAGGGAGTAACCGCTCCAGATGACTAACTAGCATAAGCAGGATAAGCACATGGCTAATTGTCATATCATTACATAACGCACAGTAACAAGCGAATTCGCCAGCTGAGCATCATTTAAATGGGACAGCCTACCTGAGTATTGCTGACCATTGCTGAGATAAGATAATGTGCTATGTCACAGAGACAAAAAGGTTAAGTTCACTGTACTCAAATGGCTTCTACAATCACCAGATGCACCAATCCAACAGAGCCCCTTTGGGATATAGTAGAACAGGACATTCGCATCATATTCAATGACAAATCAACTGTGTAGTGCTGTCACGTCAATACGGACAAAATCTGAGCAATGTTTACAGCACCTTGGTGAATCTTCGCCACAGAGAATTAAGGTGGTTCTGAATGCAAAAAAGGATCCAACCCTGTCCTAGCAAAGTGTACCTCATCTGTCATCTGATGAAAAAACGTTTTGTTTTGTTTTTTCAATTGACTACACATGGAGCAAAAGGTTTTTGCTATTACACACTGAAAGTAAATCATTATTTTTAAGGTTTGTAGGTTAATATTAAATATGGATCACGCTTCGTTTTAGATGTTTGTGTAATAGCTAAGATAAAGTGTACTCTACTTGCAAAACCCAACAAACCTATCAGCTAATTCTTTGATGATCTCCACCAATATATTATAGCTGCTATTGTTTTGTGAGTCTGTCCATGTGTGTGCATCATCAAGGTAAAGGCCTGGAAAAAATACTGCAGCGGGAAGTAGCTCAAAGGCAGTTCTGAGTTTTTTTGTCAGATGTTTATGGAGACGGGCGACAAATTAAGGGAAAAAAACAAAACAATAATAACACTGAGTCTTAGAAAGCTTTTGGGAGAAGTGCTGCCAGAACAGCTTTAACTCACCTTGGCAATGATTGCACAAATCTCCTGAACTTCTACAAAAGGGATGGAACATCACTACTCAAACGGTTATTTAAGTTTTGATGATGGTGCTGATATTGTTCCAGAATCTCCTACAGGTATTCAGTCGGGTTACGCTGTGCTGACTGTTACAACCATACTATGTTATTCCCATTATTTTCACACTCAAGCCTTTAAGTAACTCCTTGAAAAGTATAGATAGGTTAGGTTTTTGCTCTTACTATGAACCATGTAAAGTTTGCTGCAATAGGTGTAAGGCTGCTGGGGGATTCCCATGATGCATTGAGTATTTCTTCTTCAGTTACTTTTCTCACTCACTATCTGTTAATAGACCTCTCTGCATTGAATCATATTTGTTATTAATCTCTGACTCTCTTCCACAGGATGTCTTTTATCCTGTCTTCCTCCTCTCACCCCAACTGGTCGTGGCAGATGGCCCCGCCCCTCACTGAGCCTGGTTCTGCCGGAGGCTTCTTCCTGTTAAAAGCGAATTTTTCTTTCCCACTGTCGCCAAAGCGGTTGCTCATAGGGGGTCATATGATTGTTGGGGTTTCTCTGTATTATTGCAGGGTCTACCTGACAATATACAGCACCTTGAGGCGACTGTTGTTGTGATTTGGCGCTGTATAAATAAAACTGAATTGAATTGAATTAAGACCACTCCCTGGATTAACAGAGCACTATCCACCCTTCCTAACATACACTGTGTAGTAAGATTGGAACAGCTGTATAGGTGCTTCTGGCTTCAGATACATTGTAGCTGCTGCAAGGAAACGGCGAGAGAAAGCGATGTGTGATCCAGCCTATTGTAAATAGGACAGTTGATGTATAGCTTAAGGTAAACTGAGGTAATTTTGCCTCGTTCAATTTTTTCTTCTTCCATTTTTTATAAATCTTTCAGGCTATTTTTTATATTTCAATTTCATTTTATTTAGTTGTCTCAAGGCGCTTCCTATAAAAAGGTAAATAAAAAATGTTACATTATCGTTAGGGCAAAATGTGCCCACTATATTACAGTCCCTGAACCCTGAACCCCTCACTGTAGGGGTCAAATGTTCAGGTTTTCCCTTAATTTGTCACTTACTTGTCTACAAACAGAATTTCTCAAAATCTTATATTATTTTTTACATGAGATCAAAATGAATTAAGTTTGAAGATATTTGAGGTCTGACCCATGACTACTGAGCACCAGTGGGTAAGACTAGATATTACTAAAGAACAGTCTTTAATTTCTAATGCTATCTTATTCCAAACAAACCCCAAAATGATTAACTTCTTGCACATCATTAGAAAAACATTTGGATGATCTGATCTGACTTGCTGTTTATTTTTTGAAAACAGCTCAGGTGATACAGATTGCACCTGAGCTGTCAGGACTTGTGATAGAAGGATGTTTTACAGGTAATACATGCTGCGGATAAGTGTGTTTGTTAGCTTCATAGTGCATGCGGGTTGTGTAAGGTTTTTCCCCTCCTTGCTGTGTCCGGGGAGGAAGAGCCAGGACAGAGGAGCCCTTAGGCCAGGAGCCTGGGAGGACAAAGGGAGGTCACTTCATCCACTGGTGTCACACTCTAATTCATCTGTCAGGGCCTGCACACGAGCAACATGCTCACACATGCACACAACGGTACACAAGTTCACACTGTTGCACAGGGACATAACTTTCACACACAAACACACACACACACAACAGGATGATAAGGCGACAGTAACTTACTTTAGCGGCTTTCAAAAGGATCTCTCTCTCCTGCTCATCCTTCCGCTGCTTCTCGATTCTCTCCAGCTGCTCAAAGAAGCGAAGCTGAGAGCGAACGTCTGCAGACTGCTCGTAGCACTCATCGTCCTGACAAGCAGATAGAGATAATTACTGTTTCAATGGTAATAGTTGAACAAGTCCCACTCAGCAGCTACTTCTAAGGCTTTAGCCACGTACTTCAAAACTCTGGGTTGCCTTCAGTTCAGATATTTCAAACTGAAAATAAGGTCAAGATGGTTGTGATATTAATAAGAAAACAGAATATTTCAAATGTAAGACACTTAGAAGACTCTTCCTCGCTGTTAATGATTTGTTTACTTCATGATTTACATTTGAGGTTAGTCTTCTCACGTGTCTGCTAGTGTACATCTATATTCCCTGGGCAGCACATTTAATACTACACAGTTAGGTATGTAGGTATTTGGACAGTTACACAGTTTTCCAGTTTTCTACCACCTCAGTGTATTTTAAATCAATCAATATGTGATTGAATTACAGACCATCATCTTTAATTGGAGGGGTTTAACAAAACTATCACATTAACCATTTAGGACTTAAAGCATTTTTAAGCACTCAAAAGTAAATGGACATGGTAACATAATTTTAAATATATGAACTGTTTTCAATACTTGGATGAAAATCCTCTGCAGTCACTGACTGCCTGCAGGCTAGAACTCATGGACATCACCAAATGCTGGGTCTCTTCCCTTGGCATGCTCTCCTTGGCCTTTCCTGTAACCACCTTCAGTTGCTGTTTGCTTGTTTCTCTCTCGGCATACAATTTTGTCTTCAGAAAATGAATTTCAACTCTCAATTGGGTTGAGATGAGGTAACTGAGTTGGCCATCGAAGAATATCCCATCTGCTTTTGCAGTATACTTTGGGCTATTATTCATTCGTATTGTAAAGAGCTGCCCGATCAGTTTTGCAGCATTTTGTAGAATCTCAGCAGACTAAAGCCTTGTGCACTTGAATCCTAATAGTAGCCATACATGCCCAAGCCATAACACTGACTCCACCCTTTTTGATAGAGAATATGGTATGCTTGGGATAATGCTTCTCCATACTTTTCTCTTCCCATCATTCTGGTACAAGTTAGTCTAGGTTTCATCTGGTTTCGACTTGGTTAGATGATTTGAAGTTACTGAGCTGGCCAGTACATTCACATTTTCTGAGAAAGTACCAGGTTGTTTATTTGGTCACTCCTAAGGTTTTTGACATCTCTCTTCACTTACGCTGATATCTATCTGGACCTCATATTAAGAGTTCCAGTGAAAATATACCTTCTGCAAGTTCAACACTTGGAATCAACTGCAGATGTTTTATCTGCTTAAGCTGTCATGCAATAATGAGGGAACAGTCCTCAACAGGCTGTGGACTGTTGTTATGCAGTGTCACGCCTTTTTCAATATGTCATATCATTACTAATTACCTTAAAAACACTGATTTTGATTTAATGGTGTAAAAAAATCCACCTAATTTTCTAATCCTTTTCCCCTAAACAGATAGGATATTTATCCAGCGCAGTGACTAACTGTAGTTCCAGATTAACTAAATCTTCTTAAACTATTGTATTAAAAAATTACAGTAGATTGCTATGACCATACAAATCTATATTTAAAATCAATTATTTGTTGAGAAGCAACCATAATTCCTTCAGCATTTTTTGGTTAAACAATGAAAAGAAACTTTAAAACACAAGTCAACTGGAACACCACCAGTCTGAACACATCAACAAACTTTTTCTATTTACAGACATTGCTTCTCTTTACCAATGTCACATCACTTCCCACTTGGGAGATAGAAAGGCAAGAGTAAAAACAACTTTTTTAGGCCATCAAAAGTTAATAGGATAATTGCTTATTTCTCATGTTTCTGTGTGACTGCATGTGTCTCATGCATCTCTGTTCTTGCTTGCACTTGATTTCTATATCACTCTCTTCTGTGTATTTCCATGAGTGGATGAGAGACGCCGAGCGGCACAGAGCACAAAGACACATCAGAGGAGACTCATCACCAGCCCCCTTCCACTCTCCCGCCCCCCTTTTCCTTCTCTCTCTCTCATCCAGCTTCCCTCCTCTTTGTTGCAGCGCTGAGCCTGCACTCTTGCCGTACCTCCCGCCGCCGCTCCTGCCGAAGCCCGGCTGCACTTTAAGGCCGCTTTGTCTTTCGGTCTTTTCTCTCTCTATCTCTTTTTTTCGCTGATGTCAACAGAGCTGGGCTCACAGTGCTGGGCTCACAGTGCTTCATGCCTCCTTCACACACACCTCATTTACAAAACCACAAAAAAGGCAAAGAACGAATGGAAAGAAGAATCACAAAACAAGACGGGGACAGCAGTAGCAATGCTCTTCCTCACTCCTCCTCATCCTCCCGTCTTGGCATCAAGAAAAACACATTTTCAAAAGTTTCTCCCCCCCGACACACCCCCATTTCTCATAACGATGCAAAGATATAGCCTTCCAGCAGAGATGAATTTGTGCTTTAATGTTTACCAATTAAATGTGGTTATATAGTTATATTTAAGGGCTACAAGAAGTAAAGTCACCAATAATAACAAAAGTATGCAGCTGTAGGTAGACGGGCACTTACAAGTTCTTTTATAAGTTTTGACTGGCTGAAAACTCTGAGCTCTGGCGCTTTGTATCAACTTAAAGGTAAATAAGAGTTCTGACATTAACTTTTACGTGTTTATAGTTCCATTTTTGTCTGTGAGTTAACAAGTAAACGGGAAAAAATGCATATGTGCATATGCCAGTGTGTATTTACATGACTGTTGAAGCATACAAATGCCTTCATATCCATGGCAGTTTAGTTTTGCATGTTTGCTACAATATCCCCATGGATTTTATTCCCTATCTTGAGTGTTTTGTGTATTTCTAAGTACGGTGACAGTCTAGCTAGGATTCATTTAGTACCATTGGTGGCCCTTTGTAACACTGTATGCAGCCCCTGAACAGAAGAAGGAAAAAATTGTTGACTGAACCTTTCATTCATCAACAGTTTATGTCATATCATGATAAAGTGGTGCCAAAAAAAACGACAGCAGCATTTCTCTTTAATTTCAGCTCTTGTGTTCTGCCCATAAAAGCAGCTTACGATGTATAAACAACGCAGGTTCAAGAAACCTGTCTGTCCTCTCAGTGATGGCTGAAAAGACTATAAACCAGAACAAACATGACAATTACCTTATACACTCAACAAAAATATAAACGCAACACCTTTGTTACTGCTCCCATTCCCCATGGGATGGACGTAGAGACCTAAAATTCATTCCAGATACACAATATAACCATCCCTCCCAAACAGTGGTCACAAATCAGTCCAAATGTGTGGTAGTGGGCACATCTGCTATATTGAGATAATCCATCCCACCTCACAGGTGTGCCACATCAGGATGCTGATCTGACATCATGAGTAGTGCACAGGTGTACCTCAGACTGCCCACAACAAAAGGCCACCCTGGAATGTGCAGTTTTGTCTCACAGCAAAATGCCACAGATGCCACAAGCAATGAGGGAGCGTGCAATTGGCATGCTGACAGCAGGAATGTCAACCAGATCTGTCGCCCGTGCATTGAATGTTCATTTCTCAACCATAAGCCGTCTCCACAGGCGTTTCAGAGAATATGGCAGCACATCCAACCGGCCTCACAACCGCAGACCTCGTGTAACCACACCAGCCCAGGACCTCCACATCCAGCAGGTTCACCTCCAAGATCGTCTGAGACCAGCCACCCAGACAGCTGCTGGAACAATTGGTTTGCACAACCAAACAATTTCTGCACAAACTGTCAGAAACCGTCTCAGGGACGCTCAACTGCATGCCCGTCGTCCTCATCGGGGTCTTGACCTGACTCCAGCTCGTCGCCGTAACAGACTTGTGTGGGAAAATGCTCACATTCGATGGCGTCTGGCACGTTGGAGAGGTGTGCGCTTCACAGATGAATCATGGTTCACATTGTTCAGGGCAGATGGCAGCTGGGAATGTCCCAGTTCTTGCATGGCCAGCATACTCACCGGACATGTCACCCATTGAGCATGTTCGGGATGTGCTTGACCGGCGTATACGACAGCGTGTACCAGTTCCCACGAATATCCAACAACCTCGCACAGCCATTGAAGTGGAGTGGACCAACATTCCACAGGCCACAATTGACAATCTGATAGACTCCATGCGACGATGTGTTGCACTGCATGAGGCAAATGGTGGTCACACCAGATACTGACCGGTTCTGGGTCCCCAGACCCCCAATAGCGCAAAAAACTGCACATTCCAGGGTGGCCTTTTGTTGTGGGCAGTCTGAGGTACACCTGTGCACTACTCATGATGTCAGATCAGCATCCTGATGTGGCACACCTGTGAGGTGGGATGGATTATCTCAATATAGCAGATGTGCCCACTACCACACATTTGGACTGATTTGTGACCACTGTTTGGGAGGGATGGTTATATTGTGTATCTGGAATGAATTTTAGGTCTCTACATCCATCCCATGGGGAATGGGAGCAGTAACAAAAGTGTTGCGTTTATATTTTTGTTGAGTGTATAAACCACCATACTCTGATTACACATTACAATCTCAAACTATACGTTTGATGTGTTTTTTTCTCTGCTGCCCTTAATCATATGGTAGCTACCTAATAGGGGTGCAACGATACACAAAATTCACGGTTCGGTTCGATACTTTGGTGTCACGGTTCAATATTTTTTCAATACAAAACAAATGTTCATGCCTTTTTAATTTGTCATTTATTAAAATTATAAATACCGTATTTTCACGACCATAAGGCGCACTTAAAAGTCTTAGATTTTCTTCAAAAAGTGCGGCGCGCCCTATGTGTTGTAAGGAGGACGTAGTAGAGAACACCATGAGAACGTTAAAGGGTGAAGTGTGGGCGTTGATCGTATATACCGGGACAATCGCACATACCTGTATAAAAGAACAGGTATGTGCATTATGCAGGACATCGTTGTTTTAACAACCCTGAAAATGGCAAAGAGACACGCTTACGAAGCACAGTTTAAACTGAAGGCCATCAGCTACGCGGAGGAACATGGAAATCGAGCAGCGGCGAGAGAATTTAAGATTAACGAATCGATGGTTCGCAAATGGAGGAAGCTGGAAAACAAGCTCCGGCAGGTCAAGAAAACGCAGCTGAGTTTCCGCGGACATAAGGCGAGGTGGCCCGAGTTGGAGGAAAGACTCGAGCGGTGGATCATCGAGCAAAGAGCGAGCGGGAGAAGCGTTTCGACGGTCACCATTCGGCTAAAAGCAGTTTCACTAGCTGAAGAGATGAACATTGAACATTTCCAAGGAGGTCCGTCTTGGTGCTTTCGTTTTATGAAACGGTGCCATTTTTCCATCCGGACCAGGACTACGGTAGTGCAGCAACTTCCAGCGGATTACGGTATAAGGAAAAGCTGGCCATCTTCCGCTCCTACTGCAGCAAACACATCGGCGACAAAAACATCCAGCCCAGCCACATCACAAACATGGACGAGGTCCCGCTCACTTTTGACATCCCGGTGAGTCACACTGTGGAGAAGAAGGGGACCAGCACGGTAGCGATACGCACAACGGGGTATGAAAAGTCTTCTTTTACTGTTGTGCTTGGCTGCCATGCTAATGGACAGAAACTGCCGCCTATGGTGATTTTTAAGCGAAAGACTTTGCCTAAAGAGAAGTTTCCAGCAGAAATCATCATTAAGGCAAATGAAAAGGGCTGGATGGATGAGGAAATGATGAAAGAGTGGCTGAGGGAGGTGTATGTAAGGAGACCAGGTGGTTTTTTCCACGCATCACCATCGCTGTTGATCTGTGACTCTATGCGTGCCCATCTCACAGCCGATGTGAAAAAACTTGTGAAGCAAATGAACTGTGAGCTTGCTGTCATTCCGGGAGGAGGCCTGACAAAGGAACTCCAACCGCTGGACATCGGTGTGAACCGCCCGTTCAAAGTAAGGCTGCGAGCGGCCTGGGAGCGATGGATGACCGGTGGAGACCACAGTTTCACTAAGAGTGGAAGGCAGCGCCGGGCGAGTTACGCCACAATTTGCCAATGGATTGTAGATGCTTGGGCTAACATGTCTGCTGGCACTGTTGTTCGAGCCTTCGCAAAAGCCGGCATCGTTTCCGAGGAGCCGCACGGCACGGAAAGTGACTCTGACGGTGAAGACAGTGAACCTGGCATGTTTGATGGAGATTTAGCGCAGCTGTTCAATTCAGACACAGAGGATGAGGACTTCGATGGGTTTGATTGATGATAAAAATGTGAGTACCAAACTCAGTTTTGCTCCTGCTTTATTTTTAAATATGCACACTTGTATGCTTGTGTGTTGTTGATGATGACGATTACCGGCAATAGAAATGTGAGTAAGGTACCGAATTCAGGTTTGCTCCCGCTTTATTTTTAAATACGCATACGGTACTTGTATGCGCCCTATGATCCAGTGCGCCTTATGTGTGTGTTAAATACAGTAAGGGCACACATAACTGAGACTGCGCCTTTTAGCACAGTGCGCCTTATGGTCGTGAAAATACGGTATATATTTTAACTCAAAAGTACAGTTTTTAAATTTAATGTTGCTGAAACAAAAGTAATTAAAAAAATAAATATATCTGATTGAGGAATCACTCATCTTTGGAAAAGAGAATTTATTACAGAGAAATGGCTCTTTCCAAAATAAAAGCTATACTATACGCTTCTTCTGGGCTATATTCTCAGCAGCATATTGTAGCGGGTCAGGGCTGTTCGGGGTTCTGTTTGTACAGTTATGTTTTGTTTATGTTGCCATAGTGACGGGTGACGCCCTCTCGCTGCGACAGTGTGTCCTTCCGGGGTCAGAGGGCGCCCTGTGTGTTGTTGTTGTTGCTGTGCGGTTGCCGCACTGAGCAGTTAGCTAGCGGCAGTGTTCTTCTGCAGATGTCAATAAACGGCTGTGCTCCCTGGCTAGCTCACGGGAAGCAAGACCAAACAACACCTCCGTCTCCTCGTTGTCTGAGCTCGCCACAATATTAAACATATCAGGTCCCCATAAGGAGAATCATGTGCTAACGGCTGTCTAAATGACTCGGGTAAAGTTTGTAGCATGCATGCTTGTTGTTTTTGTCTGCTTCCACTTGTCTTTGCACTAGGATGATGTCGGCGTAAACGTGCAGTCATATTCGTTGTGTTCCCACTAGTGCTGTCAGCGTTAATCTCATTAAAATGACGTTAACGCCACAACATGGCAAATATCCGTTAACGAGCTACCCCTGATCACCCCGTGTGTGGGGCTAGACGGCCAACACATTAACGAGCTAACTGCGCTAACACACTAGTTCCCACCCATGTAATTGAGCATTGCGTGGCACATCCAACATACTGTTTTACTTTAGTCCATAACGCGCTTACCTTCAGGGTCATACGTCACATGAAAACCAAAATAATTCCAAACGCCAGATCTGAATGAGGGTGGGGGAGGTTCAATTTGCCATGTTGCAAGGAGAGCTTAACTTCTGTCTCGCTAGCTTGCCCTGCGCTCTTCCTTCTGATGATGCTGTCTGTGTTGAGCGCTCAGTGGATCTGCGCTCGACAGTACAGTCGAGCGCAGATCCACTGAGCGCTCAACACAGACAGCATCGATACGAGTATCGTTGCACCCCTACTACCTAAACAGGCACTTAGTCAGATTGTCTTATAATAAACCGGATAGTACTCGCTGCATGCTGGGGCATGTGTGGTAAGGGTGTGAGACACACAGTCACTCATTATTCAGTATTATCACAATATCGCTATAAAAAGGTCTATAAATACTGTAATTCTACGACACATAGCAGTACATTGGTATATTCATATGACAGGAAATAATTCCCATAAAAAGGAGAAAGCCCCCCCCCAAATAATCAATTTTTCATTGTCAGTGTAAATCATTATTATTCAAATGTAATCAATCCCATGTACTCATTTATTGTTCTGTTCACTCTACCCTCCTTCACTGGATAACGGCCACCACAAAAAAACTCATACTTGTTATAAAGTATGAGGCTCATAAAATTAAATCTTGGCAGGTGGCTGATCTGATCATAGTTGTCTTTTATTGTGTTTTGCTGTGTTTCAGTTCGTGGTGCTTCATTTGCCTCACTCAAGTGACATGCAACAGTAAGACTACGGTTTCAGAAATGCAGCTGCATGATTATTACATTTTTTTTCATGCTGAAACTGTACTGAGCTCAAAGTGACAGCCCTTGTCAAGCCCCTCAACATATCTTTTTTGAGTGTGTGTGTGTGTGTGTAGGGGGCAGAACATATTTATTTGCAAACGTCCTACCTTACAGGAGTCCAGTCGGTGCTGTGCGATAGTAGAAACCTTTTCTACTACCGTCCGAAGCCGTGACTGCGTGGCGTGTGAGATGAATGTCACTGTCTCCATGGGGACTTCCGTAATTCCAAACTTTTTAGCTGCGAAAGATATATTAACACACACATTTAGGACAAGATGACATTTCTATGATCAGATAGGGTTTTGCAAATATTTCTTACTTTGCCCAGGTTTATCAACAACTGCTCAAATACATATGGAGACTATTTTAGGATTTTTATTTAGATATTTTTAATTTGTCTGAGAGAATAAGTCCTTTTTTGCATTTGTTCATTTTTTTTGTCACTAGTAAGTTAATGAAGCACATTTCCGGTGTGGTGTTCTTTCAGTTTTCAACATTCCTTTCTCGAGTAGGGTCCCCCTCTACAGTTTGAGAAACTCTAACTCCACTATCTTGCTCTGCAATTGGCACCAAAAGCCCTTCTTCTTTGGAGACCTACTTTGAGGTGAAGGGCCACTTCAACCAGCACCTGCTGCAGCACTGAAGAACTGGTTCATGTGCCTTTACACAAAGAGAACAAGGACAATCACTGCCAGCTGCAGGCCAAGAAGGTGAAGTTGGAGTTCATCTGAAGGATGAGAGACTCATTTGAGAGGCCACTGATTGCAAACATAAATGGCGAAGACTCGTGTACATGTGCTCACATATATGTCCTAAAAACAGAACCTAAAACTCTGGGGAATCACTGGATTAGTACATCATTAGTGTCAAACAGATGCATTCTTTGGACACACCAGTACATAGTACTTTTGCTTCTTATAATTTCATCTATTTCATTAAATCCTAAAATATTGATCCTCCACTTTACCAACAAGGAGTTTTCTAATGTAACATCTGTTCCACATTTAATTTACTTAACCCTTGTGTGGTGTTCGTATTTTTGTTACTCAGCCAGTGTTCATGGGTCTGGTGGACCCGCTAGAGTTTTGGCTTTCCAAATTAACACTATCAAACAATTTTATGTTAAATTACTCAACAGATGTTTACTTCATCCCAATTACAAGCCATATGAACAGCAAACATGGTTAATTTTTTCCCTTTACCTTTGTTAGATCACATTTATGAATTAATGTGCTTCTCGTTTTTCTTTTATATAAAATGTTATAAAAAAATCAGTTATAATCAAGTGGAGTGAGTGGAAAGACACAACACATTTACACGTGAAGCAATATGTTTCACAAGTAAATGGGATCAGCTGCTCATCAATGGTGACATTAGGCCCAGGGTTGTAAAACAGGGGAGGTGGTGCACACACTTATCCCACACTGTCCTGATGGCAGCAAGCTTGTCTCTCTGCCGTCGAGCTGGTCTGTCGTCTCGGTTATCAAAACGGATAATCCTGGAAATTTTGTTGAAGTTTTCCAGAAACATTGATGCATGGAAAGTTTCTTGCCGGTTTCTGCATCCCACAGGGATTCTGTGGATTCCCCTTTGGACCTGAAAACTCCAGCAAGGATAAGAACCCCAAAGTAGGCCTTTGGGGTTCTTAGATGGATTTGGTCCATCTCCTTCCACCTCTCTCCAAAAACACACCTTCCTTCTAGATTACTGCAATCCAGAATAATTTTCTGGATGGAATCTGGGATGAAAAGCTCAAATGAAGACTTGATGTCCTGCACATGAGTACCTGTCAGTCGTGTTGGCCCTGGCTTATCACAGTAGCAGCTCTGCAGGGTGGCTCATTTCTTGGGCAAGAAGACCATTCAATTTCACCAGTTATTGACATCCATATTTCTTCACTTGCTGTCTGGTGGGCTTGTTCTGGTCCTGGAGCTGGCTGCTGATGGGGTACTCGTCTTCGTTTTGTTACTAAATGGTGCTCATCCTCTTCTTCAAAGTCACTGTCAGACTCAGAAATGTGAAATATTCTGAAACCTCTTTGTCAACATCATCATCAGAAGCTCCTCTCTCTTCCAAAATCAATTGGATGGCCCTCGCAGCAGATAATATTTTGCCATCTTGATCAGTTGTGATAAAGAACCACACTGGCAAAGTCTTATTTATAGTATTATGCCCCTAATTTGCAGGTGGGACAGGGTATGAGAAAATAAAATTTGGATCCCTAAAGAAAGAGGGTAAAATGTGTGGGAATGTAAGAGCAGACGGTGTTGATAGTTGAATTTTCAACAATGTTGCAACTTTGTGCGGGAGCGGGAGGGGAAGAAAACACTATCAGCAGCACCAGAAAGAAGGAAGACAGAGTGTGGGAACACAGGACCTACACTTTCAACACTTTTATTAGACCTGGGTCCAGTGGACCCGAACACCTTGTATGTAATGTAAATGCGTGGGGGGAGGTACAGTATGAGGTCATTGAAAATTTGTTCAGATTCATGCTCTTCACAGAAAATAAGCCAAAGCCAATGAATTTCAGGTTGAAAAAATAATTAATTGTTTAATTTTTCTTTTGAAAAAAACTGAAAACGGGTCTCACAGACCCGAACACCATACAAGGGTTAATGTTATAAAACAGGTCATAAGTCACTGTTATATCGTCACTTAAATTGCTGCTAAGACTTAAGAAAAGCAGCAGATAAGCAGGTAGAATTAAAACACATACAGTGCATCTGTAAAATATTCACAATGCTTCACTTATTCTACAGTTTGTCATATTACAGCCTTATTCTGAAATGGAATAATTAACTTTTCACCTCAAAATTATAAATACAATATCCCACAATGAGAAAGGGAAAAAAAGTTTGTTTGATGTACAGATTTATTAAAAATAAAAAACAAATATATAACATATACATACAGGTCCATCCTGTTTCCACTGATATTTTATCAGATGTTTCTAAAACTTGATTGAAGTTCACCTGAGATAAAATCAGTTGTCTGGAAATGATTTGGAAAGACACACATGCCTATATAAGGTCATATAGCTCACAGTGCATGTCAAAGCACAAAAGAGCATGAAGTCCAAGGAAATGTCTGTAGACCTCGGACACAGCATTATATCAAGGCAAAGATCTCAGAAAGGGTACAGAAAAACTTCTCCAGCATTTAAGGTCACAATGAGCGCAACCCATACGGAAAAGAAATAGTAAAAACTTATATGTGATTACTCATGAAAGTGGCCACTTTCATGAGTAAATCATATAAGGCTTACATGATTTACTCATGAAAGTGGCCACTTTCGCATTACTTTCATACATTGTTTTAGTAAGTATCCAAAACATACAAGTTTCATTATATAATTTTTCAAGGGATCTTATATCTGTTTTCACACTTATATGCTTTTCATACAAGTTTCACACAAGACAGATACAAACTTTATAAGATTTATATATATCTTTTCCATATGGGAATGGCCTCAGTCATGAATAAATGGAAGAAGTTTGAAATGACCGGCTGGCCAATCTGAGCAATGGTGGTAGAAGGGCCTTAAAAGAGAGAGGGAGGTGACCTAGAATCCAATGGTCACTCTAACAGAGCTCCAGCATTGTTCTGTGGAGAGTGGAGAACAGTTCAAAAGGACAATAATTTCTGCAGCCCTCCACCAATCAGGTCTGTACGGTAGAGTGGCCAGATGGAAGCCATTCCTCAGCAAAAGCCCAATGACAATCCGCTTGGAGTTTGCCAAAAGCTACCTGAAGGACTCTCAGACCACGAGAAACTCTTTGGACTGAATGCTAAGTGTCATGTCTAGTGGAATCCAGGTATCACTCATCACCCGGCCAACACCATCCCTACACAAAATAACCTGCTCCAGAGCCCTCTGGACCTCAGAGGTTCACCTTTTAACAGTTACCCTAAGCACACAGCCAAAAACAAAAGGGGGCTTTGGCACCAGCCTGTAAATGTCCTTGAGTGGGCTAGCCAGAGCCCTTGACTTGAACACGATTGAACATCTCTGCAGAGATCTGAAACTGGCTTTGCACCAACACTCCCCATCCAACCTGCCTGAGCTTGCGAGATCCTGCAAAGGCGAATGGGAGAAGCTGCTTAAAAACAGGTTTGCTAAGCTTGTAGCGCCAAGCTTAAAACACTTGAAACTGTATTAGCTGCCGATGGTGCTTCAACAAAGTATTGTGCAAAGGATGTAAATATGTACGTACATGTTATATTTATGTTTAGTATTTTTAATAAATTTGCAAGAATTTCAAACCTCACTTTTTACTTGGTCATTATGGGATATTTGGTGAAAAGTGATTATAATCTATTTTGGATTAAGGCTGTAACATGACAACATTTGGAACAAATGAAATGCTGTGAATACTTTTCAGATCCAGTGCACAAGCTCACACACCCCTCCCAAAGAAGTCAAGAAGTAAAAGCACATCAACAGATGACCACAAACTCCATTGAGTACCTTCACTTATGCACACATATACACCCACTGTACTTACACATTCATACAGAAAAACTGTCTGGATTAGTATGTGCAATTAACTCCCAGAAAGAAGACTCATTGCACAGAAAAGTTAATTTGTTTCACAGTCTTAATGCAAATTCTCAAGTGGCTTTACCAGCTAAGCTCCTTCAAGTGTGTAAACGACATTGACCATCTCTTTTCATAGAAGGATAATTTAGTTTCCTTGGAGCAAAACTCATCTGAAGTCATAACAAAAGAGAGGAGGACAGACTTTGGTAGGGTTACTATCTGTTTCCAACTTCCTTTTAAATTATTCCATTAACATAATTTTCTCTCTGGCACCCTTTTAAGTAAACCACACCAATTATTTAAATCAGCTGAACAATACATACACTTCTCAGCAGCTAAAGCTTTGAAACGGATGGAAGGAGCCCTGTTAGCCTTATAATTACAGTGGCAATACATGTGGCAAAGTCACAAGGTCAAAGAAAAACGCTAATAGGCTCCTGCTCCCTAAAAAATGCAATCTATCAGGGACATTAATATTTCAGACAAAGTTTAAGAGACTTAGCCGCAGAGAGAGAACAAAAACATATTCTTCAACTTGATACAGATCATTATTCTTCACCTAGAAAAAGCATGTAAAACAGCGAGAAAACGACTAATGATCTGCTATAACATTTCGTTTAATTCTGACTAAAATAGCATTAAGAATAAAAAGACAAGCACCAAAGACTGTAACACTTCCAGTTGCGTGGTTAATTCAACTCATTTAAGCTACCTTGTGTATGATTTTTTTTTGCCAAACTACTGACACTAATGATGGCAGTGTTGTTCAGTGAAATAAAGAACTAAACATTTATATTGAAAACTGATATATAGATTCTACAAGGTGACATTACCTCTGACATTACCTCCAATGCCTCTATCTGGAGAAAATTAAATTTATAAACAGATATTGTCAAAATAGAAGCTGTCTGTGAAACAGGATGTTTTAAAAACTCAAAACTCAAGTATATCCAAGATTGTGTAATTGCCTAACTTAGCATAAATGCAGCCGGTTTCTCGGAGTGCTGTGGTTTTTAAAACCTTAGAAATTCTTCTTCAAAACTTTCTCTGAATTCACAATGTGTTCCACCAAAAATTTGTTTAGGAAAAGACATAAAACTGATTTTTTAATATTTATTTATTAAATTTGTTTTAACCACCAACCATGTTTCCTTGCAAGCAGTCTTTTTCTTTCTTGTCTGCATTGACACATTGCTAAAATTCCTATGTGTGCATATGAGTAACATATTAGTATACACAAGATAAGCAAAAAGGTAAACCACACATAAAAAAATAACAGGTCTACAATTCTGCTAAAAGTTTAAAAACCATCACAAGATGATGACACATCAATATTGTGTTCAAAACTTATGAGTCCCCTGAGTGGCTCCGTAACAAAAGTCCAGATGGCAAGAAATCTAACTGCAAACAAATGGTATACACCTAAACTCCCTGTTGGAGCTGGTTTAACTGAAAGAATATTTGTTTAAAAAAATAAATAAAATAACATGCTACACTGACTTCAGACCCCACCAGGTGACCAACTGTCCTTGGCTTTTCCCCCCCACTTTTATTTACATGACACAGTAAAAGTCAGTTTTTAGAGTTTACTAGTCAGTAAACCAAAGTTAATCCTACAGGCTACCATTTACATATTTGTGTTCTTCATCGCTAAATCTGCATGTATTACATGTCAACTCTGATAAATAAAAAACTGATAAATAAAAAAACCCAAATAATTTGGCTAATTGAAAGTTGTTTATTCAGCTGCCAAATACTTTTTAAAACAACAGACATAGTGAAATCTCATGATGAGACTCAATCTGCAATGATACTTGGATTTTTTAGTTCCTGTGAAACTTGCTGGTATTGATTGGAAAAAGAGTCTCCCTGAAAAGTACCTGGCAGTGAAAATGGACAAGTCCCATCTGTTGTAGTTTATATCTAAAATAATTGCAACTATGCCATTCCTTCTCAAAATACACAACAAGTTTCCATAACTGGTTTTGATATTTATTTCAGCATCCATTGACCATAACTGACCACTACAAAGTCAGAAAAAAACTTCTCTACTGCACGTCATGAGTCAGTATTTAAGTAAGACCACAACAAGGACCACTCCATTTTCAAATGACAGAGATGCCATCATGCAGAGTCACTTTCCTGTTACAGGCACACCCATTCTACATATGCTTGATGTTATGCCAAGAAAAGACCAAAGCAAATTCTTACAGCAAACGAGAAACAATTAGTCACAAAAGCAAAGTCTGAACACTGTACTACAAAAGCCAAGGAGTTTAAGATAGTCTTCTCTCCTCCTCTTATGAAGCAGGTGCAGAGCCGAAAAAACAAATGGGACAAAGAATCGTTAATTCTTTTCAGCAAAGTATTTCACTAACTAGTAAGAAAATTACAGAGAAACCCTGTTATACTGGACAAGTTGGACAGTATTAGCATGTAGTATCCATCCAATAACACTGGTCAACCAATATCTTAGTTCAGCTCAACTATACACTGATATAAAAGATGGATGTAGCTACATCACCAGTCAAGGGCAGTGCTCAATGTCAAAACAAAGGACACGGCACCTTCATTTGGCTAACAACATAAGAAATAGATGATACAGCATGCTTTGTTTTATTGCAATTATTGAGGTCTATCATTTACAAAGCTAACTTCATGTTATATTTAATAACACATAATTGCATTTTGGCACTCAGAAATCAGAAAAGTTCAGCGAAAGAGAGCAGATGGCTGTTTGCCAATAGGCTTCTATAGAGCTGGTAATCTTTCTACGACCACAGGAGTTGTAGCAGTAGGGCTGTTCGATATAAGATGATGACATAAAAACATCTATCGCTATTGTTTGTTTCGTGGTGTAGCAAAATAAACTGTTTACGGTAATATTTTTTCATCGTTTTCATGGTCACTGTAGTGGCTATATTAATTTCTTAAAGTTCTCTCTTTCTCTTATATTTAATATAACCACACTACAGACACAAGCGCCTGTTTTTATGCGTTGTGGTAAAAACATCGCGTGTCCGCTTGTTTATTTTCCACATAAACCTTTCACAATAAAGCTCAAGATCCTGTTGAGACTTTTCAAAATAAACTGAATCACGTGAAAGAGTATGCAGAGTATTTACGGATGAGAAGCAAAAAAGAGCCGTCAGGTGCTAAAAAAATAAACCTTAGACTCAAACGTTAGAACAGGCTTTTCCCCGCAGCACACTGTGTAATAAATACTTACAAAGAAAACAGCGGCCGTTAAAACTTATGTCTAAAAATTTATAGTTTCATACATCGTTAAAACACTCGACTCCAGGTACACAATGCCAAGCTGGAAACACTTCACGCAAGTCGAGCTGCCCGAGATTCACAGAATTTACAGAAAATGTTACATTTTTGTGATTTATATCGTCATTGGACGATAGATGTCTTATATCGGGGATATGAGATTTTGGTCATATCGCACAGCCCTATGTAGCGATAGTGATAATTCTTTCTCAGAGATCACAAACAAATACTATTAGTGCTAAAAAGCTTAGCAGATTGGCATAAGTACCTCATTCCTGTTATATTCTGTATAATAAATCAAACTAAAAAAAAAGAGAGATTTGGTAATGTTGCTTAAGAAGGTTTTTGTATTATTAGTAAAATGTACTATTTTGTACAAATTTGAAACGAATTTAAGCAGGGATATGTTCAATGGTTAAATATACTCTAATGCCAACCATGTCTGTGTTAGCCACTTCAGGGTATGCAAGTTTCTTGATAAAAAGAAAAGAAATTAAAATGGGTTTGCAGCATTAGAGATCATTAGCAGCTAGCAGGAAATACTACTTATAGATATTCCAAATACAAATAAAAGGCAATAAGCCAGCAAAACATTATTTGTATTTCATCTTAAGATTTAGCTTTTTAAAAAAATGAAAAAACAAAAAACATTTTCAATAAATGTGGGCTCCCTGTGTGTGTGTGTGTGTGTGTGTGTGTGTGTGTGTGTGTGTGTGTGTGTGTGTACCTTTAAGGTACCAGTGGACTATCATTACTTTGAGGAGCTTTCCTAGAGAACTCCAGCTGTGCCTGTGTTCTGGTTCCTGAGATGGGGGTGGAGTGCTGCTTTTTAGCTTTGCAGCCCCCACCACCACCACCACCACAAGCTCAAGGACAAGCCTGGAGAGTTATGAGAGAAGGGAGACAGGTTTGGGAGGCGAGGGCAGCCCAAGTGTTTGTTTGCAGGGGATAAATGAGAGAGGAGAGGAAGCAAGACACGGAGAGACATGAAGATGAAAATAAAGAAGGGGATAGAAAGAGCCAGTCCCCTCTTGAATTCACAATTCAGAAAATACATCAAAAGGGGGTTAGAAAGGGGAAATTAAGACATCTAAGAAAAGAAAAGAAAAGAAAAGAAAAGAAAAGAAAAGAAAAGAAAGAAAGCTACTACAACCAGTGTTTCCATGGGGGCAACCAGGGCAGGAAAGGTCACAATTAAGTTTTTTGCAGGATGCTAAATGTTAAATCGGAACAAAGTTGGTGCTTTTGCAGGAAGAAGAGCAGCCGAGCCTTTCTGATTGAGTGGAGCTGGCAGGCTCGGGGAGCCTCCCTCGGACTGCTGTCAGCTGGGAGTGTGGAGGGGCCAATCACTGACACAACAAAGCTGCATAAGTGCCACTTCCCCAGCAGGGGGCGCCCTAGCCTCCTGCCCCATATCATGCTGTGTGCCCCCCCCCCCGAGGAAAGATTTATATTTTTAAACAACTCTTCTACCCCAAGGTGACGGGATAACAACCATGCCAAGGGTCCACGTAATGAAACATGACCCGCAGGCCTCCATGCTACACTAAAGATACTTTAATTGAGATAAAAACAAGATGAGGGTGCTAGACTCCCCGTCACGTGGAATTATACTGTGTGTTTTTTGATCTGATGCACAGGAGCAAGATGCCAGGCACAGTTATTTTGAGCAATAATGCTCATTACACGTTTTCACAGGTTTTACCGTGCAGCTACAGCCTTAGGTATATATCAAGCAATGAAATGGATTGCCGCTAGCAAAAAGAGGTCATGAAGACACCATCACTCGTATGTGATACTGCATACAAGCAAGACTTCTCCGCCTATATTGATTAGCTCAGGCAATATTGTGCGCTTTTAGTGGATCTTGACACTCTGATAAGCCGAGAAAGATTCAAAATTTCACTGGCAAGTTACATCCCTCTAAACTATGTTCCTTTAGTCCAGAGGACAATCTGACAGCCAGCCTTCAAAAGACAAACCCATAAAGTATTTATGCATGTGCCTGGGGTCCAGTGAGTTCAGACAGCCACTGAAGAATTCATTAAAGGAGGTGAAAGAATTTTTAAGTGTATCAAATTTAAACCAAGGCCAAACAAGAAATGCTCAGTCTGAACCACAGAAGGAGAAAAAAATCAAAACTGTCTGTAGTGATGACACAATAAATACAAAAACAACATGGTCCTTACACAAAAGGCAACAGAGAATCTTTTTATCATGACATGACATGAGGAATTTTCCTACTGCATCAGTAACTATTTTTATCTGCCATTAAGAACACCTAAAAGCTCCAGTTCTGTGAAACAGTATTTGCCCCCTTCCTGATTTCTTATTTATTTTCCCCCATTTTTGTCACACTTACGTGTTTCAGATCATCAAGCAAATTTTAATGTCAGACAAAGATAACTTGACCAAATAGGAAATAAGGTTTTTAAATGATGAGATTCATTTATTAAGGAAAAAAGGTTCATCAAACTTACCTGGCTGTATTGGATAAAAGTAATTGCCCCCTAAGCCTAATAACTAGTTGTGCCATCCTTGGCAGCAAGAACTGAAATGAAGTAATAACTGGCACTGAGTCTTTGACATCATTGTGGAGGAATTCTGGCCCACTTGTCTTTGCAGAGTTGTCTTAAATCAGCCACAATGGAGGGTTTTTGAGCATGAGCAACCTGTTTTAAGCTCATGCCAACCATTGCAATTGCACTAAAGTCCAGGCATTGTCCAGGCTCCTGGCAGTAATCGGGCCTAAGTGTAAATAATGAAATTGTACTCAACTTTCCGGAAAGCATGGTTAATTACAGTTAATTTATGACATAGCTTCCCCCCTCCCAACAAATGAAATCATTATTTAAAAACTGCATTTTGTATTTACTCAGATTAACTTTGTCTAATATTTAAATTTGTTTGAAATAGTCAGGTGTGTGAAATATGCAAAAACAAGAAACCAGGAAGGGGGCAAATACATTTGGCACGTCTTTATATGTCACTTCTGCAATGAGTGGTCAGGATTCACCTGTTTCTTGAATTCGTCGGTGTAGCAGCCCCGGATGAAGAAAGGCCTCGTCTTTACATGAGCGGATCTGCGTTCCCACGAGGTCAGAGTTGGTGGCGAGTATTCTGGCACTTTCCTCATTCAGGTTCACCCCAGCCATAGAAGCCACATCATTGATATCATCATCGTCCCTGAAGGACGAGATGGTAGATGGTAAAAAAATACGAAAATACAAAAAAAATACGGAAACACGCATTTTATTGTGGTACATTTTTACAACACATTTTTGTCGTGCAACAAGACGAATATGCATCTGTCCAAGTTTTACTTTAGGTAAAGCCTGTGAAATTTCTACAGCTCTCCAAGGGTCTCTCAGAAAACTTGAGAGGCCCTTGTCACAGTTCTACTGACTCCTACTGGAAGCTGTGTTCAAAATATTTTCTCTTCTTTTTAGCTCCAAAATCACCAGGAAAATTCATTTTGCACTATCCTTAATTGTGTATTCACGCCCTAACATTACATTGTCAACTAGGAGATTTTTCACAGGGATATTTGCCTGGACAAAATTATGCATTAGTTTTGTTACAAGGGGCTATACGTTGCTCATAATGGCACAGAAGTCCCATTCCAGGGTCTATTTGCGTCAACACTTTGAGAGTCAGGGAGATGAAGAGCGTTTGGAAGCTGTGTTTTGCTCGGTAAGGATGCTCCTGAGAATTGGCAAAGAGCTGCAATGAATCTGGCTATAGACTAATGTCAACAAACTCTATTTACACAATCATGTGCAACACACAGTGATGTATTTTCTCAGAGCACTGGTCATTTCTCATGGTCATAATGCAGACTTCACTATGTTTACACAGTATTACAGTTTAGCAAAGACAAAGGAGTATAAACATGCAGAATGTGTGCTATGGTCACTGTGTTTCTTTCTCAAAGAGGTTTACATATTCTGTAAAAGGCTGCAAGTTTCTTTGTGAGTTGTCACTGGGAAAAATTCCTTTACAATTATTATACTTGGCAAGTAATGATTATGATCCTGGCCTGAATTAGCAGAGCAGTGACATGTTGTGCTTACAGGACTGGCCTAGAGCGAGGAGCGGATTTTCTGAGTGGCTTTGACGGAGAGAACAAAGAACCACAGAACACAGACAGAGTGGCCTCTTGCCACTCACTGGCTAACCTCCGTAGTCATTTACGTTCATGCCACTGTTGTGGTTTGCGACAGAGTTTACGTGTGTGTTGCTGTGCTTTTGCGTACACATGTGTGCAGCACGGGGCACCGAGTTCTTTCAGGCGTCTCGGGGTGTGGGCACACACCGTCAGCCAAGTCCACCCCACCGAGGCCCTCCTGCTCCTTACTGCGGCCGCGGAGAGCCGATATGAAACTTGACACCACGGCAGGAGGTTGACAAAGTCAAGTCAAGTCAAGTCAAGTTTATTTATAGAGCACATTTAAAAACAACCAAGGCTGACCAAAGTGCTGTACAGTAAATACAGATAAAAATACAATAGAACACAATTTCGTAATAACACCTCGCTGATAAAAATAAAATAAAAATATATAAAACAAATAAATTAAACCTTTCTAAAAGCCAATGAAAAGAGGTGAGTTTTAAGAGCGGTTTTAAAAGTTTCTAGGCTTTTGGAGAGTCTGACGTGAGGAGGTAAACTGTTCCACAGTCTGGGTGCAGCCACAGCAAACGCCCTCTCTCCCTTTGTCTTTAATTTATACCTGGGAACATCTAAAAGCATCAGGTCGGCTGACCTCAAAGATCTCCTGGGGCGATAAGTTCTAAGGAGTTCTGACAGGTAAGAAGGTGCAGTACCATTTAAAACCTTAAAAGCCAGCAATAAGATTTTAAAATCAATCCTAAAGGCAACTGGGAGCCAGTGGAGAGAGCAGAGAACCGGAGTGATTAGAGTAGCTCCCTGAACTCTACACACCTCAACCTTCTCTCGTCTTTTCCTCCTCTCCTCCAGCTCTCTAATTAAGCCTTCACAGAGAAAATCTACACACCAACGCAAGCGTGGATGCATAGGATTATGATCTGTGTTGCACCTCAGGCTGTGCACCTTTCTTTATCACGTCCTTATGGATAACTTGACCTGGCTTAAAATCACACACACACCTTAGGCCATACTCAACCAGCTAAGTAAAGAAAAACTAAAAACTACACATCAGGCCAATGTCCATGATGGAAAAGTGACTACACAAGATCACTCAAAGCCAAAGCAAAATCTCAGTATCAATGCATCCAAAGAGATCAAAAAAACCAATGCAAAAATCTCTACCTGATGACAATAATGTGATGATAATATGATAATGACAATAATCATAAGTCTTTTCTGTAAACTGAACGTCAGGACATAAAATTATAGGTTTTGCTTTATATAGCCATGTATCCATTGTCTCCTGCTTGTCTAATTAAGGGTCACAAGGGGGCTGGTGCCTGTGCCAGCTGCCCCAGCTGGAGTGAGAGGCAGGGTATACCCTGAACAGGTCACCAGTCTGTTGGGAAGCTAAAATGAGACAGACAGCTATTCACACCTAGAACTGCCAGTTAACCAAATATGTATGTCTTTGGACTGTGAGAAGACGCTAGAGTACCCAGGGAGAACCCACAAAGCCACAGGGAAAAACACACAAACTCCACACAGAAAGGCCCCAGATGACCTGTGGATTCAAACCCAAGAAACTCTTGGTGTGAGGCAGTAGTAGTGCTAACTACCCACCACCATGCCAAATTTCATTACAGTCGTGTAGTGCACTGAACTCGTGGTTCCAAAAATATTTTACTCATTTTTTTTAATCTGGCTTCTTTTAGGTGAACTAAAAACATTGTGGGAAAAGGTTCAGGTTATGAAAAGCTTTTCTTCTCAGGGTTGAGAATAGATGAATATATTTCTTGCATATGACAAAGATAGAAAGACAGAGAGAGAGACCGAAATCTCATGTTGGCAGAACACATCACATAGTCTTAGACTAGAAAATCTCTGCAAAACTGGCTAGGCTACTTTTACATGAACCGTTATATTACAGCAAACTGTGGGGTGGGCACTGAGCCACTCCAAGTGGGGCATGGAGCACTGGGGGAAAATATCGAATGAAACTAAGCTGAGTTAATGTGATTTACAAAGGGAACGACAGCATTCTAACCTGTATTCACTGAAGGTCAACTTGGATCCATTTTTATTGTTAATGATTGATTACAAATTAGAAGTGTAGGGTGTTGTTTCGGCTTCTGAAGTTGTGCATGTGAGATAAAGTTTGAGAACCACTGAATTAAATCAAGTACATACAATTTCAGTACATAAAAAGGTTTTCAGTGATTCTTTTGGTCAATATTACATGGATTAACAGTTGAGCATTTTATTATTAGTAGTATTATTTCAAATAATTTGACTAAAAATGACAAAGAAAGTTAACTTATTTGGAATAAAAGAAGAATAAAGGAAAAAGATGTATTCACTGTACTAATGGAGTCTCATTATCTGAGTAATAAAAAATAAAATAATACCATAGGGTCAAGATCTCCAATTTATACTGCAGGAAAAAAGTGCTATTTTTAAATCAAGATGGTACAGCTATAGCTGCACTATAGCCCAAGGATTTCTTTACAGGAAATGTATGTGTAGTTTGAATAATTATTTACAATGGATCTGCAGAGTTAACATTTTGTGTATCGGCACACAAAATATCAACCAGTATCCAAAAATTCTGGTAATCCCTTTTTCTTTGATGATCTGTTTTCAGGGCCATTTGAGATCACCAAGGCTGAAATCAAACGAGAATGCTAAAGACAGGTCTGACATTAAAAGGAGAGAGTGAGATATGAAATGCAAAATATTCCCGACTATATCTCTGCACTAATAAAGCAGATGTGCAATTAGCTTCCACGGAAGCTAAAGAGCAGGCTCTCAGTTATTGGTTTGGGTTGGCTCAGGGACTCGGAGCCAGAGGCCACATAAATACATATGCATGTCGTTTCCACATCAAGCTTGTGTTTCAGCGAGGGCATGCCATAGGAGGTTGGAGAATTGCACTTGCTGTTTAGAGGTTGTGTAGGTGTGGGGTGCATTCAGATCTCCTCCGCCCCCCTCCCCCTTCTCCAAGACTACCACACTGATCCACCCCCTTTATCCCTGTGGATAAAGGTCTCTGTGCCCAGGCAGGGGGCCCTGATTGATCCCTGTGACTAACACCCAGGCCATGCATGTTGTTGTGCCCACACTGAGAGACATGCGCCACTGGAGAAGTATTCTCCATAAAACAGCCTTAAGTTCAATGGGCAGCTGACAGGACATGTGTTAATGACCAAAATGAATGATAGCATAGGCTTAAGAGCCTTCCAAAGACCAACAACAGGTCAAGTATTGTTTCATGTTTAATGGGTAAGTGTTATTAATTCATTACAACACTCAGGCTGTTAATATTCCCAAGCACTTAAAATACCTGGCAAGGAAATGGTGTGATGTAGGTGACGATCTGATCAATGCTAAGAGTCATAAGTATATTTTGTAGCATTTTAAACGTTCCTGTATCTATGTGGAGTGCTGCCACTTTCTTTGGAGTTTTTGAACATCTTTGTCACCAGCTGGCCAGAGGTGCTAGCTACCTCTGCTCATTCTTCGTCAATTTTTCCCCCAAATCTCAACATAATCGAATCTTGTGGTTGCCGTGCTTACAAGTGGCAACATCAACATTTTTCAGAGATCACTTTTAAGTTCTAATTTACTTTTAAAGTTCTTCTTAGCAAAACGGGCACATCACATAGCAATTTATACAGCAACAAAGGATATAACCGCAAAGCATAATGAAGTCAGTTTGCTGGTACATGATGGAAAAGAGCTGGTGGACTTTTGCATCCACTGGATCTGAACGAAAACTTTTGATCCTAATTTTGCATGTGTATCTGTGTGTCTTTTCCTATGCAACCATGCCAGTATTCGTTAATGCGCAGGGATGTGTGTCCACCATGAAGCACAGGGTTGGATTTGAGGGGCTGAGGCTGAGCTCGGAGGTTGGCAGAGGGCTGAGGGCCTCGGCTGGCTCGCCAGTGATTACAGCGGATGTCGAGTGTTTACAGAGAGATGAGGAGGGGTAGAGGGGGGGACGCAGAGACAGCTGCTTTCACTCTGTACTGTAAACTACACACACATGCGCACACACTGACACAAGCACTTACACAGAAGGCTGTAGCTACATTGGAAACCCCACAAGCCCTGCAGTGTGTATGTGTGTGTTTGTGCTACAGCTGGCCTGCTGGGACCAGCGGTTCAGAGTGACAGCCATACACACATCAGTCCCAGACTGCAGCTGAACATGGTGCAGGCTGGGTGGGGGAGAGCACGGAGATGCTGACTGACCATTGTTTGTTTTTTTGTTTCTTTATTACAGTCAACAGATACCTTCTACACCCCTCTAATTCTGCTAAGGAAGCAGTTAAGTCAAAATGGCTTTATGTCCAAATTCCCCCTGACTTTAGTTCACTTAGACTTTTTTGTGTGCTGGCCACTTGTCTTAATCCTTTTTTGATTTCTAAGTAATTACTGAAATTATGTCAGTGGCACACATTTTTTAATTAAATCTGATCTACTTGACTATTTTATGCAAATGACCTGCTGTTGGTGTTTAAATATTAGTGTCTTTAAAAGGCTGTAGGAACTCAAAATTAACTTTTTTTTTTAACAACTTGTCTGCATTTTTCAGCATGGTAAACATGAAAAACAGCGACTGTTCACAGACACAAGTCATCGCGTCTGACTGGACGTGGTGTGAAGACAGTGTGGCGTCAGATGGATCACCTTGTAACAATGAGCTCTGTTCCAGCATGTTTATATCCTCAGGTACGAAACGTAACAGCATAAAAAAATAACAGCGATTTCTAACTGAGGTTTCAGTCAACAGCAACCAACCGAGGTCCAGCCGAAACATTAACAAGTTAAGAATTTAACGCACAGGCATTTTTCAGTAAAGTGGAAAATTAGGAGCGACAGTGAGAAATGAAGATAATTCGACAATACGGAGGTCAACTCATCAAACAGTTAAATCTATATCGGAGTCAGAAAAGTCATATGTGACTTCAAGTAACAGTGTGATGGTGAGAAAGGTCAGCGTGTATGCGTCGTTGGAAGAAAACGAAAGAGACAAATAAAGGGATGAAAACAATGATGGTTGACTGCACAATATAGACAATAAAGTGTCTAACGCATAAAATGAAGAGCAGGCAAAATGTCACCTGACCCGGATAAAGAGAAAATAAACTACAAAATATCATTGACATGATTCTTCCGTGACAGTGGTACTGTGTGTTATTGGACTTGTGTTGAAACCAGTGCATTTGTGTGTAGTAGGCCCCTGTGATCACCGCAGGGGGGAAAAAGGTCGCCAGTAACAAGCGAGCCTGACAGCTTAATTACCAACGCAGCTAAAGATTTATTGGTTTATCAATCAGAGCCCAGGGCGCTGCCTTTCCCCTCAGGAGATGGGAGCCATTACCATGAACCCGTTGGCCCATGTGACCCAGACTCTTCTTGCCCTGTCCCAGTCACACAGGGGCAATCCTAAACCTCCGGCACCTGTCAATACATGTGTACAAGCACGCTGGATATGCACACACACATACACACACAAATTCTTAGATTTCTGGAATATACACATATGTTCATGTGCACCCAAGCAGAGACACAAACAAACACAGACAAATAGAGGAATGTATGCAAACATAAAACACATAAAGACTCACACAAAACATGGACCGCAAAGGCCAGCATGTGGGCGATGAACCTTTTATGTTTCGAGACAAAGGCACAGCTGAAGCAGAGACAAGACCAGAGAGAGAGAGAGAGAGAGGAAAGCTGCAGGCTAAATACTGTATGTTTGACTTAACCAAAAGGTATTTTCAGAACCGCATCCAGAAATTCCAACCATATGGGCACAATTATCTTATTTCTAAATTAAGCGGTAGCTCATTTGGAATCCTGTCGATGAGTTGTGACAGTGACACGAGGAAGGCGAACGTGAGGGTGATCTGTTAACTGACAGTGTGCTGCTATGTGGTGGGCATGGGAAGAAAGGACCACCGATCAACCAGTCGGGCAGGCAGGCAGCCAGGTGGCCAGGCAGGCGACTCAGATAAACACTCACAGCCTTAGCTGAGAGTGTAGCCTGTAGTCATGCAGAAGCTTTTTAGTGAAATGCTGCCCCCATGTGTTGGCAGCCACAAATAACATGCTCCACAGTCACTCTCCTGGCGAGAGGAGTTGTACCTGAATGTGCCTCCTCCGGGGTCATTGAGCTTGTTTTTCTGATTCCCGGTGATCTGAACAGGCAGGCCCATGGGACTTTTGCCTGCTTGGATTATGGCTCCCTTTCCCATTGTGCCTGTTAAAGAAAGGGGGGGGAACAAAGAAGAAAACACTAAACAAAAAGGAAAGGTTTAATGTTATCATTGAAGTGTCCCCTTCTATCTGCATCAAATATTTATTCTGTCTAACGACTACCTTCAGCTGTCTCTGTCATCCTCACAGGGGTGAGGGTGAGGGGCTGTCGCTCTCCCCAGGTTGGTGCGGAGAGCGTCGCTCTGTCAATATCACTGCACTTCACCGCCTTTCCTTACACTCCTAAACCGCATCCTGCTCCGAGACACGTTTTCCAGAGAGGCACAAGGACTGCCAGAGTGAATTTAAACTTGATTTTAACAGGCATGTTCCTAGCCAAGAGGCACAGGAAAGTATTTTTAGAACTATCCCCGCATTCCAATTTATGGGCATAAAACAACCTACAGATCTTTCACTGCAGGCAATCTTGGGGAAGGGGGCAGATCAAATTTGTATGCACCTCCGATTGTACACACACGCACGCACACACACACTAACACAAACGCACAAGCACAAACAGGTACAAACACATACACTCATTTCACACACCACTTGAGAGCACAGAGCTCTCTTAGGGGAGCGTTACACCCGGTTGGTGTTGGGGCGATGTTTGTGGGCTTCTGTGGGAAGAGTGTTTGTGAATCAGTGTGAGTAAGCAGTAGCGCAAATGTTTGAGAAGGCTTTATAACCAGACAGGAAAAAAAAAACACACAAAAAAAACACCTGTTCTCTCTATGGTTCCTGCCTGTTTACACATCCTTCAGCCTACCGAGAGAACATTTACGGTTTCACTAATGGCCATCTTAGGCTATATAACCTGTTTTATTGGTTCATCATTTAAACTAAGGCTGAACGTCTTTGAATATTTTTCCTGCAATGGTGTCTTAATCGAAGGATGTAAATATTGCATAACAGAATCAGAGGAAAACCGTGAGTCAAAGTTTCCAAAAATATAAAGAAATGTTTGTTCAATCTTTCATCTTTCTATACTTTAGTCCTCCAAATGCCTGGTATAAGAATGGGGATTGTACATGTAATTGAATTCAATCAAATGTGTCTGTAATAGGCCTGCAGATGTCTTACCTTGCGCTCTGATGGACTGCGTAATCACCACAGGCATCCGGACCTGGCCACCAACAGCGCCTCCTGTCTTGACACCCTGAGGAAGCAAAACTTTATTGTAGCATTTCTCAGAAGGAAACAATTGGAGAGAAGGAAGAGATAAAGAATGGAAATTAAAAAGGATGAAACTGAACACCTACTAAAGCATTGCTCAATTTTTGTGTGATCCCCAAAACCGAAAGTGAAAAATCAAACTTTTTGTCATAGTTGGATAGGAAAAAAACATAATCTGTAGACCTAGACCCACTTGAGTTTTGTATATTGATTTCTTTTCAATTGTAACACAGTGAAAATACCAGCAGTATATACAGAATAAATGCATAATACATACAAGAGTGGTGAATTCTACAGTGGCTATCTCCACACAGTACAGAGAAACTAGAGATCAAATTAAATGCACAAGAAGGATGGATTTCTCCCACTGTATATGACCTACATTTTCTTGCATTTGCAGATAAGACAAAGGCAATAAAAAGTCAAGGCCACGGTGAAAAAGTAGTTGAGAAGAAGAAAAAGTAGTAGAAGAAGAAGGTGCGGGGGGTGGGAGAGTATGCTGGGCTATTAGAGTCACTTCCTTCCTTGGTAGCAGCTACGGGCCGAGCCTCAGGCTCAGCCATCCATTCCTACCAGTTTGCTTCTTGCTGCATATTTTTTAGCCTTGTTTTCCATTCCCTGACACATGCTATATTACTGTTCAAGCTACTGAAAAAAGACAGAGGCCATTTTCCCCAGAGATCCACTGCAGGGGTCTGCGAGTAAGGGGGGGAACGGGAGAAAAATACATTCAGAATGAGCAAAGATAGCTAGCACCTCTGGCCAGCTGGCGACACAGTTAAGAGAGAGGGGAAACCCTCAGGTAAGAAGTTTTAGAATCAGGGGCAGAAGGAATAACACTAAACCTAAACTGCTCATCTTTCATATGATTCATATTTCCTACATTTAACATCTAGAGCGATCTTAAATGTTAGATGTTTTTTAGATTAAAGAATAACATGTTAGTTTTATGTAAAGAGAGAAACAGATTTCAAACAATAATACAGAAAAAATACTATTTATGTCTATTTATTATTCATTAATTATTCATTTTCCTTGCTGTTGATGCCCAATAACTTGACCAGCAAAGTTAGAATATATTATTTCAACCTCTTAGCTCAAACATCCATAGAACATCACATGTACTGACGCTGCACACTGTTGCAATGAAGAATGAGCTGTTATGGTATGTGGTGGTGCGGCCTACTTACACCTCTCGAGTTTTCATCAAGGCCATTCACCTCATATAAAATTTGCCCCAAGGAAGTTTATGGTCTAGTTCCCATATAGCTTTTGGCACAATACAAAATATATATATATATATATATATATATATATATATATATATATATATATATATATATATAAAAAATTTTAAAAAATATCTAATTTTGATTTTCTAAATAATGTCTTTATTAAGTGGTCTATCCTCCATGTGTTTAGAAACGTAGAATACTTCTTTTTTTTATCTAATTAAACCCCTGACATTTGAAACACAGCATTGTTTCAAATGTTGTGGGTTCAAAACCAAAAATGATTGTGGCTTATTGGATATCCTGGAGCATTAATTGTAATTAAATAAGAAACCTTAAATAATGTAAGCCCACATCTATATACTCTACTTTACTACAACAAGAAATCTTTCCCATAACACTGTAGTATGAACAGATTTTTTTTAGGCTAATTCAACTAGCGTTCTGGTTTCAGACTGTTGACGTGCCAGCGGCGATCATTTACTAATGTTTTGTGTGATAGCTTATGTTGCGGTTGTGTGTGTGTGTGTGTGTGTGTGTGTGTGTGTGTGTGTGTGTGTGTGTGTGTGTGTGTGTGTGTGTGTGTGGAGGGAGGGAGAGAGAGAGAAAGAGAGAGAGAGAGAGAGAAGGGGAGAGCGAGAGACCAGAGGCATGTTCTGGACATAGACTGCGGCCGCCACATTGCTTTAAAATTGACCTGGGGCTGACCTAGTTACCTCGCTTCACCCTTCAACGGTTAACGGGTAGAGGGAGGGAAAGAGGGAGAGAAATGAGAGGGTGATGCGGGGGCAGATACAGTGAAAGGCATGGAGAGAAAGTGTGTGTATGCAAGGAGGGAGAAGGAAAGAGAAACAGAGAGAGAGAAATACAAAAGAGACACCCCTCTAGCTTGCCCACTACTCTGCCTGGACCAGACCAATCTGAGTCTGACCTCACTTGACCCATCTGTAGACATCTGGGCTCTGTGGGGTTGCATGATTCTCAATGTACAAGCACATCTGCACACACAGACACAAACACACGTTCAGTATCCACAACGCGGTTATTATAGTTAACTAAAACTATACCACGATCTGAAACTGGGGATAGAAAACTAACAGAAAATAACTAACAAAAATACCAAACCAATTAGAAATATAGAGGAAAGGTCCATGTTATTAGTCTTTGCTAATATTGTCATATTATTCAATACATTAAGTAAAAGAAGGCATTGACTCTGAGCCAGGTTTTTGTTCTGCAATACCTTGTCTGAACTTATTAAATCTGCTCCTGGCACTACCGACTACAGTATTATGATTATAAAGGCTAATATTAATTAAAAAAATTTAAACATTTCAAATATAACTGAAACAATCAAATCAAATCTGGAAACTAAATCAGACAAACGGTAAAAAAAACCAAAGAAAAAGTAAGGCTGTTGCTTCTTGGTACAGTCCCCCTCTGTCATGGTACTGCGTCTTTGACCCTGAAATATGAATTTTGTTGGGACTTTGAATTCTTTTCTACCTTTAGGTGCAAAGCTCGGCCTCTTTTTGTGACACTGACAAACAGACAGGAGGCCAAGCTGGAGGTGGCAGAGTAGAGGATGTTAAGATTTTCAGTAGGAGTCACCAGAACGGACAAGATTAGAAATGAGTCTATCAGAGGGACAGCACAGGTTGAGCGTTTGGAGACAAAGTTAGAGGGGCAAGGTTGAGATGGTCTCAACCTTTTCTATAATCTCTTGTGTTTCTCCGAGCCTTCCCCCTTGTCTCCCCTGTGTCAAGTTCAAGTGTGTTAGAGTCTTGTCTCTTTGTCAGTCAGTGACTTCCAGGTTTATTTTGGTAGTCTTTTGTCTTCTTGGTCTTGTTCCTAACTGTCTTAATTGTCTTCAGCTGTTCCTCGTTCCCCACCTGTTCCCTATTCCCCTGATTAGCTCTTAGAGCGTGTCAGTTTGTATAAATAGGCAACAATTTCACATTGCCCTTTTGTTGTAGTGTCTGTGTTTCCTCAGTGTGTGCGCTCAGCCCAGGTTTCGTGGCGTTTCGATGTTTTTGTAGGTTTACTTCCTGTCGTTTTTTGAATCTCCTGCTTCTTTGACTCCTGTACACAAATAATCATGACACTTTTATAATCTGCAACATATGGGTGTGACTAACCATCACAGAGACTGTACTGCATACCAAGAATCATATCACAGATTTGTAGGACAGATGGTGGTGTTAAACTGTTTCCATTAAACTGGGGGAAGGATCTTTAAATAGTCCTTCAGAAAGCTCACAAAGACATATAATACAGTCCTCTGTGTTAGGCATATGTATTCCTAGCTTAATGTAATGCCTCCAAATGACTTCTTTGTGGAATAACTGAACCTTCATGTTTAAAACTACTTTAGTCTGACAACAAAATCCTCCAAATTCACTGACAAATTTTTCAAAATCCTACAAATAAAGAGACAAACCTTATGTCATAGCTTTAAAAGACCTACTATGTGGTGTTGTGTGGGTGTATTGTGCTGCTTTCAGGTGAATTCAGGTGTCACAGCTGACTTCACTCAGCATTCAGCATTCACGTATAAAAAGCCAGTGAGAGCAGCTGGTCAGCCTGGTGATCGAGCTTCATAAGTGTTGGGAGTTGATATCATGCTTGTGAAGAAGTGTGGTATCAATGAATAATCTGTTGTTGCCTTATTATTTTTTATTTTATTCTTAGACATAGCTTAGCTTTCCCATCTTTTAAAATTAAACCTTTCTGTTAAAAAGTTGTTTTATTTCTCCATATGCTTTCTCTGGCTCTTTCTCCAACCCAGACATTGTTATTAGTACTTCTTCTCACCTCCCATTTTGAGCAACTTAACAGTGTAACAGCAAAGTTTGTAAATTGAGTACCTCTAATTGGATACTTGTGCTTTGCCATCTGCTATGGTCAGTGGAGCCACTTGCACATTACGCAAACAACCTATAAGACAAAATAAATATTTTCTAAAGACAGAAAATGGGTAGGCCTGGGTCACCCTTTCCCTTTTTTTTTTTTTTTAATATATGAGTCCTCAGTGAATCTGTGAGTTGGGTGTCACACTGTGACTTGCTCCAAAATAACAAAACCCATCATCAACAAGCACACTACCCCCAGCAGGTTGGATTCATTGCATTTTACCATTTTTTAAATGCATGGTGGGCTGTTGTGGGAAAATGCGTCACATTTACTGTACAACTTCTGCTCTATCAGACACCTTACATACATACATACATACATACATACATACATACACATTTCCTGGACATGGCTAAAAAAACAAAAAACAAATGAAACACATATGAACATTTACACATTTTAGGATCGATCTTTATATTTGCTATGTTTTACTTCAAAGATCACATGTAGTTTCATTTGGACTGTGATGTTGGGGAACAAACTCTTGTGTTTGGACAAAAAAGTTTTAAAAAGCAACTCCCAATTTAAACATTGTGATGACTGTGTCTGCACTGGATACTCTTCCAACTGGGCCACGTTATACATACCATTGCAGCTGCATGTCCGAGCGTCCCAGCGGGCAATGCACTGGCACCCGTAGTGGTGCTGACACTATTAGGGTGGCGTATACGGACAGCTGGCCCAGCGACGATGGCAGGAGGGGTGCCACAGGGTGCTGGTTTTAGTCCCTGCTGCGGGGGCTGGATCAGAGACTGCTGACTATTCAGCAAAGACAGCCTCAGGGCTGGGAGGCTCTTCTGTTGATGGATAGAGGGCAGCCAGAGTTTACAGTCATATAGAGAAATAGACATGCATTACAAAGCACCATACACAGCTGCAACAACTACCGCTGTGGTCACTGGCTAATTTAGCATAATGCTATCAAAAAAATATGGCTATAGACAGCTAAAAAATATCTGCAGATGCATGTGACCACATGTTTGTAGAATGTTTGCACAATGATTCATGTGACTTTTATTTGTTATTTAAAAAATGCTTATTTGTGTGCTGAAATTGTTTAATTTGCATTCAGGATAATAAACCTACAGTATGCTTAAAACTGTATACAGTGTTACCATAACTATTAGCATGATAACTCACTGTCAGTTGACCTAAGGAGCTGATGTCGTTCGCTAGAGAATATTTTAGGGCAGATTTTTGACGTAAATGACCTAACATTGCCTGACACCATGTGTTTGTGGCCCTGTTGGGCGGGTGAGTGCCTTGATGTGATGCTCATCATGGCTGGCTGAAAAAAACCTGCTGGCTACTGGAATGGCTGCAGGGGCCACCGTCACCGCAGTCAGAAGTCAGGCCAGAGGGAGGGTGTGTGTGTGTGTGTGTGTGTGTGTCTCATTCAACTGTCAGACCAGGCTAACATTGACTGTGGTCCCATGCAAAGAACTACTTTAGGGGGATCATTTCAGAAAAATCTATGAGGGGCAGCTTAAGGAGCCAAGTTAGGGAATAAGTAGAGGTGAAAGATAAGGGGCAGTTCAGAAAACAATTTTAGGGGTCAATTTCAAGTAGACCCCAGGACCCAGAATTGGTTAAGCACAAGAAAATGGATGGATGGATGAGAATTTCAAGTATCTACAGGTGCTATAAACTGAATAAACAGGCCCAAGGTTAACAAGACTACTTGATGACAGAGGTGTAGGGTTCAATGTTAGATAGGCACTTTCAGAGACTTATAAAGAAGATGAGCTCAATGAGCCATTGCATTAGTCAGTGTAGGAATCAGTTTTATGGATGATATAGCTTAGGAAGAAGGTTAAAAAAAAAGAAGTTAACTAGCAAGAACCTCACCTTGAGAAAGGGTACCAGGTAAGGCTGCGGAGATGACTTGAGCTCTGTCTGTAGTCGGCTGGTGAACTCTTCCGGTTCGATTTTGGCATCCTGTCAGGTTAAGAGTAAAGAATATATTAAATTTCAAAAGAGAAGCCATGCAGTACACCAGAGGGTATAAGCACAGTTAGATGAAAGCCCATCACCAGAAGGAATCATCAACCATTCCATCCTGAAACTTCAGGGTACAACTTAAGGTGCACATTTTGTATGAGATGAAAATTCATGACACAGAAAAGAGACTTTCGGAAAGAGTTTCATGCTGCCATCTACAGGTAGGAAATATTTAATACAACGACACAGAAAAGTGTCAATTTTAATGTAAAATTTAAAATATGTTACACCGCAAAACAAAAAGGGAAAAAAACCCCCAAAACAATGGACTCACACTTACCATGTTATGATTTCATTAAATTAGTTAGATACATGAGAAACATGGTGTTAAAATTATTTGCCTACAAAAAAAAGAGGTATACGGCAGGTCCCTAGCAGTTTTTGTAAATCTAATACTTGCCCCAAAATTGTCCCATCTAAACAAGTGATATTATTTAGTTTTTCCTATATGATATGAACAGCGTTTTGTGAAGCTCACCAGAAGGTCCTGAACAAGAGCCTTGACGTTCTTAGACGTCTCGGGGGACGGAGAATTGTGAGATGCCAGCTTGATAAGTGTGGCCAGGAAATTCTTACACTTCTTAACATTCTCTTGCATTTCCTGTTGAAGACAACAAAATAATTCATTTTCTATAAAAAACACACACACACACACACACACACACACACACACACACACACACACACACACACACACACACACACACACACACACACACACACACAAACAAAAAAAAACCCCAGTGACACCACTACCAAATCCCAACCTCAAAGTCGCTGTGTAAAACAATGGATCAGAACATAAGCAGAGAGGAAGTGGCCCTATAACTGCGGTGCATGTCCTTAAATATTAACTTAAAGAGTGGAATTAACTTGGCTGATAAAAGAGGCTGAAAAGTATCTGTCACAACTCAGTGAATAGTCTACATTCAGGACATTAAAATGTAGCACCTGGGTTGACAGGTGTGTGTGTGTGTGTGTGTGTGTGTGTGTGTGTGTGTGTGTGTGTGTGTGTGAGTGAGTGTGTGTGTGTGTGTGTGTGTGTGTGTGTGAGAGAGAGAGAGAATATGCATACATGTGACTTCGTGGTAAATCTGTGCTTCTATGTCTTTCTATGTCCTTGGGTCAGTACGCAATAGTGTGAATGTATGAGCGCAAGCATGTGCAAGACTCTTTGTCCATGGCCAGCTGTGTGACGTGGTGTAGCTGTAGGTCCGGGTCTGACCTTGTGACACAGCCAGCCTCCTGGCAGCTGTGACAGTGCCCTCACCCTTTAGGGTGGCATGTGGGCGGTAGTGGAGGAGGATGAGAGGAGGGCAGTGTGGCAAAGGAAACAGACCTGGGATGCGACAGAAGCTCCAGAGGCCGTGGCAATTCCCGGCTGTGCAGGCTGCACTGGCTGGGAGGCAGGCTGGGCCGGGGCCTGGGGAGGCAAAACCACGGGGGTCTGCTGCGGAGCCGTCACAGCCACGACCGGTGCCACAGGGCCCTTCTGGAAGAGCAAGGAAGAGACAGAGAGATAAACAGGACGTGACGCCTCGCTCCCAGCAAGGCCACAGAGAACAGGAGGCAGGCGCCACAGCGCTCCTGTCACATCTGGTGTCCTTACTTTGGTGGATATCTCTTAACAGACAAGGAGGAAGAAGGGGAGGAGGTGACAAGCTAGAGGCAGGGAAGCACAGGAGCACATCAAAGCTTTTCTAAATCGTCACCCACCTGACTTGGAAGATCTGTAACAAATGTTGGCTACCCATAATGATGTGTGCGCAGTTGAATAAAATTCATATACACAATTTTGCTCATGAGGTGCCAACAGCAGTCTCTCACTCTAAGGCCCTCATCACCTCTTTTAAATCTCTCAGGGCCTGTTCACACTTGGCAATAAAATACATCTTATGTGACGTGGTCATAAGTGGACAGCTCTAAATACAGGTGTGAATACAGCCAGATGAAGGGGACACATTAAGGTCCTATCATTTGAGTGACATATACTGTAGATGGTAACAAGGCTACGTGTACAGTTATATTTGTGATGTGACTATGTAGTGTAGTTTTGGTTAAATCAAAACAATCCGAATTTGATCTGGATCAGAGGATACTGTGTTCTAGTTCCTTGCCAATAAGTGCCAGTATTTAGTACAGGTTATGCATTATGTGTAGCTAGGGCATCAATGCAGGGGACTCATACTTTCCTTTTTTTGTCTGCACACTTTGAAAATAAATGGTTTGACCTTCTAAGACCCTTTTTGTTTTGGAATCACTTTTAAATTCTTCTAGGTATTTGCAATTAACTGGACCTGACATCCATATAATCTAAGGATCCTCTTTCCTGTAACAACAGGAAGTTGTTACTTCGTTACATAATTGATATATACTTAAAAAAAATGTCCCCATGATTTTTTTGCTGTTACTAAATAAATTTTAATTATAGTAGTGAGTATTAGTGCTTACATCAGGTATAATATATACAGAAAAGGGTTTTACTAAAATTTCCTCCGAAATACTAGAAGTCAATTATCAGCTTGTACACAACCTTCAAGTAAACTTTAGACTCAGTCAGCACTATTTCTAGGCAGTTATCTGGTATAGCAAAGGAAAAAAATGCCAGGCAGAGGACTGAATAACATGTCAGGAGGAGTTGTCTCACTGGGCGGAGTGCAGGGCAGGAGGAGGAAGAAGAAGAAGAAGAGGAAGAAGAAGTCTGTAGGGCAGGGCTGGAAGGAGTAGGAGAAGGAGACGGTGCCATCTTGGCTGGGGTCAAAGGACATTGCCTGCTGGCCTGAGAGGTCACAGGAGATTGCTGGAAAAAGGAGAACAGAAGAAAAAGGAAGAGGAAAAAGAGACAGAACTCAGAATAAATATATCAGAGGAAGTAGGTGACGAAAGAGAAACAGGAGAGATAACTGAATACAAGCCACCTTAAAAGATACAAAGGAAGAAACACAGCGACAGTGATGCTGTGCCAGTTTCAGCTGTGAAAGAAAAGAGTGAGGAGGAAGGATGGCAGCCAGAGAAAAGACGGGGGAAAGTGTGAGAGAGGGAGAGAGAGACAGGGCAACAGAATAAGAAAAGAGCAGTATCGTGCCTTGCAGACAGATGAGAAAAGGTCATGACAGCAGGAAAGAAGAAGGAAGGTGGCAGCATGTTGTCGACATGAAGATTTAACTCAAGAAAGCACTTTGGTCAGGTGGCGCTGGCTCACAGTGACGTACTACTGGGGTCTGATTCCAGAGGAGACCTACATCAATCAGCGACGACACTGAAACTACTGACAGGTAAAGGGAATAACACTGATGATTTCATTACAGTGAAATGCTTTGCTGGGAAACCTTGAGTTATCCATTGACTAAATAAATGTGTCCTTTTACAGGAGAAATATTCAAACTTTGAATATAATAAAAAAATAAAAATAATTTTAAAAAGCAAATACATGTGAAAAATAGGTGGATGTGGTAGAGGCAAACAAGGTCATGCAGTAAGGAGGCTGTTTCGTAAGGACAACCATCACTTGCTGTCAGCTAACAGGTGCAACATGAGGCTCAGGGGACCTGCACGGACCTGTGGAGAGTAACTGAACAACCAACAGACAGGTAACTATTAATGATCCTTCAACAGGTTCACTTACAGAAGACCTTAAAAAGTTACTTTTTGTACAAAAAGATTTATGTAATCATCTTAGCTCAAGAACTAAATTTGGAGTGAGTCTGAGATTTTAAGGAGGACTGAAAATGCCCTGCTACTGAAAACAAAAGAAACCCTGGAGGTGCTCTTGATCTGTAATACAACAAATAACACAAACCAAAAGCAAAATCGTATATGAAATTAAAATATAGATCATCACCTAGCCCTAAGCTGAGTCCAGAGACTCATGGTGACAGAGAGGTTATAAAAACCCAAATATTGGTGCACACCCAATTATTGCAAAGGCACTCCCCAACAGCAGTGGCCTCCCAGGAAGAATAACGCCACACTACAAAAACTGCTCAGGATTCGAACATGGCAAAGAGAACCAAGGGGGTGATGTGGCCTTGAATCACAAAACAGGGCTGATGATGAGACCCCAGTATAGCACGTAAAGTTCATGCATTTATTACTTCAAGCATGGACTACTGTAATTCGTTATTATCAGGATGTCCTAAAAACTCCCCGAAAAGCCTTCAGTTAATCCAAAATTCTGCAGCAAGAGTACTGACTCTTGCTGCAGAATGTATGTTGCTGGAGGATTCCCATGATGCATTGAGTATTTCTTCAGTCACCTTTCTCACTCACTATGTGTTGACAAACCTCCCTGCACTGAATCACACTTGTTAATCTCTGGCTCTCTTCTACAGCATGTCTTTTATCCTGTCTTCCTTCTCTCACCCCAACCGGTCGCGGCAGTTTGCTGCCCCTCCCTGAGTCTGGTTCTGCCGGAGGTTTCTTCCTGTTAACAGGGAGTTTTTCCTTCCCACCGTCGCCAAAGTGCTTGCTCATAGGGGGTCATATGATTGTTGGGTTTTTCTCTGTATGTATTATTGTATGGTCTACCTTAAAACATAAAGTGACTTGAGGTGATTGTTCTTGTGATTTGGTGCTGTATAAATAACACTAAATTGAATTAAATTGAAATATATATTGCCAAATTTCTTCTGCGAGGTGACAATTTTGGCTGAATGATGACCAACATTGCCACAATGAAAAAAAAAAAAAAGAGAAATCCTTTCTTCCTTCACTTCAAGCCTTCAAGCTTGGGTCCTCTATCTGTTTAACCAATACAGATATTAGCATCTAAATACTCACCTAACCTTGATGTTGGCACCAAGGAAAATATGTAAAAACAAAGGGCATCAAGTACAGTATATTAACAGTATCAGATTTAAAGTTTGAACCTGCCTACATTTAAAAGACCACAGATATTTGTGTACAACACACCTGACCATCGCATTTTAATGTTTTATTAAACTTGATATGCACTACGAGTGAGTTAATGAGCAAATTAATGGATGAATAGAAGACCTAACAAACACACAAATGGGTTAGTCAACAAATAATTAAACAGAAAAATGAATATGACTTTTCTGAAACTCACCTTTCACTATTAAGTGTCAATGACTGTATAAAACATTCCTCTTATTATTATGCTTTTATACAGTCTAGAATTTCCACTGTAAGTTGTTGCAGAAAAGTAAGGCAATACTGCAAGCAATTTATTAAGGCACACTTTACTATAACAGAGACAAAACCAATGAGTGCAAAAGGATCACACAGAATACACAAGTAGGAATTAATCACTCAACTCATACAGATAAATTATGTTTAGGGATATTTCAGCAGATTCTCTTTAGTACCGTATTACTCTAGCTCATTAGATTTCAAATGACACATTAACTGGGAGCTTAAATTGCTGACTCGCAATTTGAGGATGTTTACATGCATACTGTTTGTACTATAAACAAAAATTTTCATCACATATTTACGCAGGGCCAAAAGCACTCAGACAACTCAAATATTTCTTAGGTATGTTAGCTTGTTTTGTTGTTAACCCAGGCATAAAAATGCAAACTACGGGCACACAGATTATTAAAAGGCTGAAAAACCTGAATAAATCAGATGCACAGTAGCATGAACATACTACATACTAGCATGAAGTATAAATTCAGGTTAGGCTGCAAAATCTGTGGAATAGGTTCAAAGCACAGTGACATATCGAAATACGGTATGCGCAATTGAATGAAGACTGGAAGAATGAATGGAACTTGACAAATGCAGCATTTATAAAAGGATTCATGCTAGTGCTGAAATGTGTCGTAACCTAAGATTGTTTGCTAACATATGAAAAGCAGAAGAACGAATGAGGAGGACAGTGCCAAGTGCCACAAAGCCAAAGAGGTTCATCTCTTACTCACACACACCACACAGACAAACGTTCATAAACACTTCCTGGCTGCTTCCCTGCTACCCTGTCTATTAGTCAAAACAACCCAGGAGGGCCTCAACCCTGACCTCTGGCACTCAGCCTTCCATTCACAGACAGACCAAAGCACGCTAACAGACACAAATTCGTGCACACGATTAACTGCACTTGTCACAGACAGAAGAAAAGAAACAAAGACTACAGTGCAGAGGAGAAGAAGTGGGATAAGAAAGAAGGAGGAGGGGGTTTGCCTCCACTAAAAGTTTAGTAGGATCCAAATGAATGTTACACTGAAGAGTTGGAGGAAGTGAGTGTATGAGAGATGAGGCGATGGGGGTAAGGAGGGTGATGCTAAGAGCCACAGGGTGCATCCCACCGCTAGCTATGCCACTTTCTCGCTCACTCTCTCTCCCTCAGACAGACACACGCACACAAACGCACTTGAGAACCAAAGCCTTGTTAGCTTTTTAAAATAATCAGGCAGTTGGATGATGAATGATTTAACAGGTATGGAAGGAAGGAAGCTCAGGATGCCTTCCGTTTCTCCCCTTAGGGTCATGGGAAGAGTGACAGGCCGACAGAGGGGTTGAGCTCTGGGAATAAACACCATTCCCTTTCATTTCCCTGCTACTGCTTTTCCTGTCGAGATGGCAACGCCGCAGCCCACTAATTTGTCATCAACTGTGAGAGGCGATGACAATCTGCGACTTTCTTTTGAAAAGGGTTCGTATCAGGGTGGATATAGGTTGGCTGACTATGAGCAGAGAGGATTGTTGTGCAGCTAATGCAGAATTCTGTTCATGACGTTTAAGGAGATGAATGTCTGACCATGCTCTGTGTGACACTGACTCTGATTCACAGTTTACAGTTTTTTACACTATGAAAGTAACAGAGCACCTGAGGTTAGACTTAGGTTTGAAATATATCACATTATGTCTCTCAGTTCAGTCCTACCTGAAAATGTAATACTACCCACTATAGAGCACAATAACACTAAACACCTGAACACTAAAGTTTACAACGATACTTTGCATTATATGTATATAACATTATAGGCTTAAATTCAACATCAGTTCTTCTTGCACCTTATGTAAGAGCAGTGAAACTCTCTTCAGTCTCTATTTTAATTTCATATAAAGTTGTAAAACTGAGAGAAATCATATAAGGTAGCATGAATGGATATCTTACCATAGCCCAACGTGATCAGCAAACACTACAAACAGTCATCAAAATTCAGAGTAAAAGACACGTCAAGTTAAAATAGGCAATGAAATGCTGCCCTCTAGTGCTAATCTTTTGTCTTTGCAGTTAGGGTTATAATGAAAAGTGCAACCTTGAAAGCCTGGGGGGGGGGGAAGACAACAACTAGCTATATTAGATTTAAACCTTTGAGATTTAGCAAATTAACAGATATGAACCAATCATAACCAGCCAATCACATGGCAATAAACATTTAGGCATGCATAGAAAATATTCTCCTCAAGTTCAAACCGAGCATCAGAATGAGGATGAAAGGTGATTTAAGTGACTTTGAACGTGGCATGGTTGTTGGTGCCAGACAGGTTGGTCTGAATATTTGAGAAACTGCTGATCCTCTGGGAATTTCCCGCACTAACCATCTCTAGAGTATACACCGAATGGTGTGAAAAAGAAAATATTCAGAGAGGCAGTTCTCTTGGTGAAAATGCCCAGAGATCAGATGGGAATGGCCAAAATATTTTGAGTTATCACTTAACAGGCATAAATTTCAGATAATTAAGATGAAAAATATTAATTTAACTATATGTAAACCAGTGTAGTTATCGCTTAAAGTTATGTTTTAACCAGGAAAAAAAACTGATATACACTTAACAGCACAAATTCCAAGTACGGGGCTCAACACCCTTCTGCCTTCAGGATTTCTTTCAGCACACGTTGAGCTCCATAGCCTACCTGAGTATTGCTGCTCACAGGTCCATCCCTTTATGAATACAGCGCACCCTTCTTCTGAAAGTTGCTTCTAGCAAGATTATGTCAAGCTGGTTCCTTGAAGATGACAATGAGTTCACTGTATTCAATCACAATCACAGTCACTAGATCTCAATGCAGTACTGCTCCTTTGGGATGTAGTAGCACTGGAGATTCCAATCATGGATGTGCAGCTGACAAATGACCAAATGGACCAAACTCTCTAAAAAGCCCAGTACTAGCAATTTGTAAGTAGCACTGAGTGTGTACCAGGATTTTTTTCCTGGTTAAAAACAGGTCTCGAGGGAATAACTATGCAGGTAAGCATGACTAGTCTACATATAGTTAGAGTTATAAGCTGGTTTCACCCTACATAACTGGTCTATGCATATTCCTATTATTTGAAAAAAAAAGATGAAGAGTGTATTTCCTTCTTAAAAAACTGGTAAAAATATCCCAGTCATGCTGACTTTTCTTTAGAGTAAGGCCAAATCCTCTGTGGTGTGCCAACATTTTTGTTTTGTTTTTTACACGCAGACAAAACCTGTGTATTTAAACCAATACAAGTGCTGAAGCAACTACTAATTTAACCAGTTAGACAACTGATTGCAGGTTTTTCATAATAATCGAGATTTTACTGGTTCCAGCTCCGCATATCTGAATATTAACAGATTTGGGGTGTAGTTTGGGAATGGGAATAATAGTTATTAGTAATAATAGTAATAATAGTTTGGGAACAATATTCACCCAAAATGGCCTACGATAAAACACACCATCTCACATTGCAGAGGTAGTGTTTTGCATTCTGAGATCAATAACAGAAAAACTAGCCCAGAGACATTAACACGCTCAAATATTAAGCTGTGCACACATTTCAGCTCTATTAGTGCTCTGCTGTCACCAGCCCATTTCAGCTGTCCCACTTGATTTAAAGAGAACTGTGGGGGACCAACTATCAAGTAACCTCATTATTAAAAGCAATTAAGCTCCAAAGGTGTACAGCCACCAGCACAAGCTCAAGTTATCAAATGAATGATGGATCCACAGGTGATAATAAGCAAATTCCAATTAATGATTCAGGAGCTCGTTAAATTTTGATGAGAGGACCCCATGGAGTCATTAAAAAGCCTTGAGACATTAATTCACCTATTAATCTCAGTTTAATCTATAGATTAAAAAAATCAAGGATATTCTTTTGTTATAATTACACAGTTTAACGCATTAATCACACCCCAATTAGGGTCTACAACTAATAAAGTGTTCATTTAATGAGGAGGTGCCCACCCAACATCGACTGTGTGAACACACGTATAATTAGATCACAGTTTTTCAAATCTCATCAGTCAGATTATTCTTTTACAAAGGTCACCACCTGTGGCATTAACATTGACGGAAATTATGCAGAGCTGGAGAGAAAGAAACCTGAAATGTGCCCATGAGGATTGGAGTTCGATGTTTTTGTAATCTTAGTAAATCATATGCATGGCACTGGTGTAAGCTGAGTTTGCACAGAGTGGAATATCAGCAGGTTTTAGAGGTACAGTAAAGATACACATCTGTTGAATTCTATTATTATGGCATTTTAAATATGCTTTAAAGTGAAACATCTCCTTTTCTTTCTATACGCTGCTAAAAAAAAATTATACAAACTCTCTATCACTCTTACCATCAGGCCTTTCTGTTTCATCTGATATTCATTTAGAGGTTTTTTTTAATTCTACTATATGTCTGCAATCAATTTGTTTTTCTGTTTGTCTCACTGAAAACATACGATTCCATTTCAATCATTTATCTGACATTCATTGATAGATGAACAACATCTGGACACCTTTTACTACGCAGGTTATTTACTTGTTTATTAAAAAAAATAAATCCCATCTAACTTTTTCTGAAGGTTGCAGAATTATTTACCCAAAAGCAAAATGCACATCTGCATTCAGATGCTTTCGCTGCTTTATGTGATGTGATATATCGCTGAGCTCCATCCTAACGTTTCAGGAGCAGCGAGCAGTCACAGCACAGTAGCTAGGAGTCGGCTGTTTTCGGGTCTTTTTTTTAAGATTATTAAGAGTCGTAACTCATACATTCATGTCTTTTTAGCATAAAAGATACAAGGAGAAAATGCAAACCAACCATTGCTAGAAATAGAAAGACCTTTACAATTCCAAGTAATGATACCTAAATGAATTTGGGTTTATTATTTATTTGCAAATATAGGCTGCTCACTTGACATGACTCTCCTTGCGTTGGAGACTCGCTGTTTGCATGGCAGTCCATTACAGACTGAAGGACAGCCTGAAAATATTAGACCTACAATTCTCCATCCAGAGAATTGTAGGCCCCTCTTCTTCCTCTACACAAAGACACTTAGTTCTGTTATACGCTTCTGGTTTCTATCATGTGGTTGACACTCAGACATCCTTGCTAGCCGCCAATCTGAAACTCCAACTGACATGTAAGAGTGGATGTGAAATCGCCTAAAGTTCAACCTCAAGAAGACTGACCTTCTGTTCCCACGGGGAATGAATCCCTCGCTGGCACGTTACCATTATGATGATGGTGTTCGCTCAGCTGGCGAGGAAGCTACGAGTGACCCTGAACAACAAAATAGCATTTGCAGCAAATACTGCAATAAAAGATGGCCATCTTGCATTCTATCCTCAACAGTGAGGCTTCTGAGGTATCTCCTCTTTTCACGCAGGGACTGAACTCTTCTAGGAAGAGTAGGCAACCGAGTTCCACGCGAGTAGGCAGGTATCAAATGTAGTCTTAAACCTGTCAGTTCCGAAATTAAATAGCCTGTATTTGTATAGCACTTTACTAGTTCCTAAGGACCCCAAAGCGCTTTACACATTCAGTCATCCACCCATATCCACACACTAGTGATGGCAAGCTACATTGTAGCCACAGCTGCCCTGGGGCGCACTGACAGAGGCGAGGCTGCCGGACACTGGCGCCACCGGGCCCTCTGACCACCACCAGTAGGCAACGGATGAAGTGTCTTGCCCAAGGACACAACGACCGAGACTGTCCGAGCCGGGGCTCGAACCGGCAACCTTCTGATTACAAGACGAACGGCCAACTCTTGAGCCACGATCGCCCTTAAATTAAACAAACAAACAAACAAACAAAAAGAAAACAATTACCTAATAGACCTATCAAGTGGACACTATATGTGCTGCCTCCTGTGCACTCCATCCAGATAGTTCCTACACCTAAACCACAGAGTATTTCAAGCAGTGCATGTGAAATGGACATCAAGACAAAATAACTGATGAAAACACCCGGACACTTTCTAAATTGTCCAAAATTCTTATGCGAAAATTACCCCAGACTAGTAAAAATGCTGGAGACAACATTTGTGCCATAAGGCCACTACCATTAGTCCAAGTAGCTGATGTCTGCCTAGTACTTGTATTCCTGCACAGTTCTCCTTCCATGTACACCTGTCTGGCTTCCAGTCATTCAAAATTCTCCTGCTTATCTACATGCCAAGAACAGGGCAGCTCCTTCCTACCTCCAAGTCACGGTCAAATATCCCTTGGGTCATCCCATCACTCAAGAAAACCACAGGGTCATTTACGACTCTTCTCTGTTCTGGCTCCACAGAGATGAATGAGCTCCCACTGAAGTCGGGATAGTAAAAGTGATTCCCCAAGGCTAAAACCTCACCTTTTCATTTTATCAGTGTGAGAGCGCAAATGTCTAGACATGTCAGATCAGACATTAAATGGACTTTAACCTGCCAGCTTCCTAGTAGAAAGTCAGAGTAATATCAGAATGAGCCCTTGTGTAACTAACACGCGTAGTTTTCTACAGGTTCCTACCTCCTGCGTGCTCTACCCATAATGTGTGTCAGCAAGTTTAGATTTCACCACTTGTGTAGGTTTCTGAATAAGAATGACTCTAAACTGAGTGCTGCTAGCTGCAAGCCAAAAAGTGGATGAAGTTCAACAAATGGATACCAAAAAAGAAGAAACAGAGAAGTGTTTCCTTATGAGTGACAATGGAAATAAATAAATAAATACATACATACATTATAAAGTCTCTGCACTATGGCTCAGGTAAAAAAACAAAACAAACAACAACCTGATGAGAAGAATCCTGATTAGAAATCGTCTGAAGAACACTCAATTGCTAAAGTTGGTGGCTGGTCCACCTCTGTCCTCCTTACCCAAGAGGACAGCTGTTCCACACACTGTAAGTGATTTATGGTGACTTAGTGACCAGAGACAAAGAAACTGAATAACATTTACGACTTCAGACTACAGAGAAAATAACTACAATTGCAAGTGCGAAGTGGGTGGACGCGCAATAAACTTTGATGCAAGGAACTGAAGAGATTACTAATGAGAGTGAAAAACACAGTTGATTAACATATGACCTACTAGTAACTCATCTCGAACGGTGGACTCATCTTGGACGGGGATGAGTCTGCCTACAGGAGGGAGGTTGAACGTTTGGTGTCCTGGTGCAGCCACAACAACCTGGTGCTGAATGCCCAGAAGACAGTGGAGATTATTGTGGACTTCAGGAAGCACACAGCTCCACTCCCCCCCATCATCCTGACTGACACCCTCATCACCACTGTGGACTCATTCCGCTTCCTGGGTACCACCATCACCCAGGACCTGAAGTGGGAGCCCACCATCACCTCCGTCATAAAGAAAGCCCAGCAGGCTGACTCGGAACGCTGGGACATTGGTGTTAGGGATACACTTGTGCAGCTGTTGGAAAATCAACGGGCGCTTCAGGAAAAGGTGTCCGATATGGAGGGCCGCGCTAGACGCAAGAACATCCGGATCTACGGCGTACCGGAAAACTCGGAGGGCTCGTCGGTGACTACCTTTGTTGAAAATCTGATCAAAGAACACCTAGGCGAAGATTTCGGCCCGGACCGTGCTCTCGGCATTGAGCGCGCACACCGCGCGTTGGGACCGAAACCACCCCCGAACGCCCCACCACGCTCAATAATAGTGCGCTTCCTCCGGTTCTCTGTTAAAGAAGAGATTCTCCGCACGGCGTGGAACAAAGGGGTACATATCCAAAACAAACGGGTGTATTTCGATCATGACTACTCTCTGGAAGTGCAGAAAAGGAGACGGGAATATATCCCAGTTAAGAAGGCTTTGAAGGACAACGGGATCCGTTTCCAGACACCACTAAGTAAGATGCGAGTGTTTTATGCGTCAGGCAATGTCCTATATAATACCGCGAGCCAAGCTGCCGAGGATTTAAGAAAGCGGGGAATAGCCGTGGGTAAGATCACCTTGGGGAACCAAACCAACAGGATGACAGAGGACACGATAAAGCAGCTACTTCCTTGGGAAACGCAGACAGCACACTGCGGGGGCGGCTTCCAGCAGCACGTGCGGGAAAAACTCCAAGCATTCCGGAGGGAGCAAGCAAAAGTGTCAGCAGACGAGTGAACAGCTGATGGCGGGACAACGGTGAGATAGCTGGCGGTAGAGTTTTGATAATCTAACCGCAGGAACACTGACTTTCGTATCCTTCAGAATTCATATTTCTTTAGGTTGGTGCCTACGGACATGGTTAGAGAACCACCACGTTATGTCTAGTAGCGATAAGAGACTGTTTCGTTTATTTTTTGCCCTTTTTTGGCTTTTTTGTCGGTCACTCCCCTCTTGTCGGATGAGGGGCCCCACCCTGTGGCCAGTCCCCTCAATGTCAAAGGATACTGTTATATCCTTTGTATTGGAAGCTCCTGTTAATGTTTTGTGTGTTTGCTGTTCAGTGAGTTCTGGTTGTGATGTTCTGAGGTCTGGGTTGATTATGTTGTATTCCACATATCCACTTGATGGCTTATAATTTCTATAAAATGCTGTCACTAAATGTAAATGGCCTGAATAGCCCTATTAAAAGAAGCAAATTAATTGCCAAATTGAAAAAGGAGACAGTAGACTTGGCATATTGGCAAGAAACTCATCTAGATAATGCAGAACATGAGAAATTAAAAAAGATGGGTTTCAGACATACATTTTATTCATCGTATAGGGCCGGGAAAAAACGAGGAGTAGCTATCCTTATCTCAAATAAAATAAAATTTGAACATATATCTACTATAAGTGATAAGGAAGGTCGGTTTGTTTTAGTAAAAGGTAGAATAGAGAATAAGACGGTCACACTATTAAATGTCTATGCACCCCCAGGAAGCAACGCAAGCTTCTTTAAGAAGATATTTGATTTGATCTCTAAGGAAACGGTGGGAACTCTTATTTGTGCAGGAGATTTTAATTTACTGTTAAATCCCAGATTAGACTCAAATAATAGGGACAGGAAAAGCACGTCTGGAGGGAAACGGGTTAAAGGAATGTTAACGGAATTAGGGCTTATTGACGTGTGGCGATCTATCCATGGGTCAGCGTCAGGATTCACTTTTTACTCTGCTCGACACTCAGTGTATTCGAGGATAGATTACTGTTTTATGTTTAATAGGGATTTACACAGGATAAAAGATTGCAGAATAGGTCCAAGAGATGTCTCTGACCACAGTGGACTTTATATAACGTTACATTTGGACGGGACACGGAAGACAACTTTGTGGAGACTAAATACCGGTATGTTAAATGACCCCGCTTTTGTGAAACAAATGACAGCCGATCTTAACTTGTACCTGCAGGACAATGATAATGGAGAGACAAATCACAGTATTGTATGGGATGCAGCCAAAGCTGTCCTCAGAGGTAAAATAATTGCGTGGTCGACCATGATTAAAAAGAAAAAGTCACAAGAATTGTTACAACTGCAGAATAGATTAATGGCCTTGGAACAGTCAGGTCTAAAGGATAAAAATACTACAGTAACCCACCAGATCAGACAGATTAAGCAGGAGATAGATAAGATATTGAGCGAAGAAGTAGAGAAAAACATAAGGTTCATGAAACAGAGGTATTATGAGGCGGGGCCTAAGGCGGCGAAGCAGTTGGCGTGGCGGATTAGAAAACAGCAAGCTGAAAATAATATTTATAAGATTAGAGACCCGGTTGGTAACAATGTTGTAACTGACCTGGATAAAATTCAAAAAGCGTTTGAAAAGTATTACAAATCCTTATATAGTCAATCTACTCAGGGTGATGTAAATAAGATGACTGACTTTTTGAATTCCTTAGACCTGCCTACGATTGGTCGAGAAGCAAATAGTAAGTTAACGTCCTTAATATCTCGGGAAGAAATAATTAAAGCTATCTCCAGCCTTAAATCCAATAAATCACCAGGTACCGACGGGCTCCCTGCCGAATGGTACAAAACCATGAGGGAAAGCCTTCTTCCCCTGTTGGAAACTAGTTTTAACTACATTTTGAAAGGAGGTCTGGTACCTCCCTCTTGGAAGGAGGCCTTCATATCGGTTTTGCCAAAGGGGGGACAGGATAGACTAAACTGCAAATCTTATAGGCCTATAAGTGTCCTGAACTTAGACTATAAACTATACACAACTATTTTGGTGCGAAGAATGGATGCTGTAATGCCTTCTTTGATTGATGAAGACCAAACGGGTTTCTTGAAAAATAGACAAACCCACGATAATATTAGACGAGCTTTACACATCATCGAACACATTAATAATAAGAAAAAAAGCTCAATTATTCTTAGCTTAGATGCTGAAAAAGCATATGATTCAGTGAATTGGGACTTCCTCTTCCTAGTGATGAAAAGATTTGGTTTCTGTAGCGAGTTTATAAGATGTTTCCAAGCTCTTTATTCTCTCCCTACTGCCAGAATAAAAATTAACGGTAGCCTCTCCGATACTATTTTTTTAGAACGAGGATGTAGACAGGGGTGTCCAGCAAGCCCCTACCTCTTCAACTTGTTTATCGAACCTCTAGCCCAGGCTATACGTCAGGAAACATCGTTGAAAGGGATTGTAATAGGAGGGGACGAGTACAAGGTGTGTTTATATGCAGATGATGTCTTGGTGACAATCATGGATCCCAGCTCAGGTATACCAGTATTAATGGGGATGTTGGAAACATATGGCCTGTATTCAGGGTATGTCCTTAATGTCAAAAAAACTCAAGTTCTGTCATTTAATTTTTCTCCGGACCAGACACTACTGGCAAAATTCAAGTTTAATTGGGAGGCAACTGCTATCAAATATTTGGGAGTGTTTCTGCCTAGAGATCTGACACAACTGTACGATATTAATTACAGTCGTATTAATAGAGAAATATATAGCGATCTCAACATTTGGGCCTTGCTCCCTCTCGACCTTGGCAACAGGATACAGATAATTAAAATGAATATTCTCCCCAAACTACTCTATCTTTTTCTTGCTTTACCTATTCAAATTCCAGAGAAGCAATTCAGGGAATGGAATAAGCAGATTTCGAGATTCATTTGGCTTAACAAAAGACCACGGGTGAAGTTCTCTACTTTGCAGTTGCCGAAAGACAAAGGGGGCTTGGCTCTACCTTCATTAAGGAATTACTACTTATCTGCTCAGCTGAGGTCCTTGGTGTGTTGGTGTAATCCATCTTTTTGTGCGAGGTGGAAGACTATTGAGATGTCTCTCTCAGACACGCCAATCCAGTCTAGACTTGGTCACGCGGCTTCTGATTTGGACGATACCTTGACGCCCAGCCACTGGGTCACTTTTACATTAAAAATATGGAGGGGAGTGGTCAAGCAGGCGCAACTCCAGGAAGAGATAAAACTTCTGAGGTGGCCAGCGTATGACCCTGATTTTCTACCTGCTTCCCACGATAGTAGATTTAAACAATGGGTGTGGCATGGAATCATTGCTGGGTGTTTGGTTATTGTAAAATCTAAAATTATGGCTTTTGATACCCTATGCAAGACTTACGATCTCAGGAAACAAGACTTTTTTCGATACTTGCAACTCCGTGACTATATTGGCAAAAGACTGAAGAGCTGTGTCCGTGGAGACTTCTCGATTGTTAATATTTTCATTGATGCTTATGACTCTGGGAGTAACAGAGCCTTGATAAGTAAACTGTATAAATGTCTGATTAAGCTCAAAGGGCACTCAACGATTTACATAAAGCAGAAATGGGAAAAAGAAATGGACATTGTGATTACAGAAGATGGGTGGGCACGGATCTGGGAGACACAGTTTACCACGACTAACTCCAACATGTGGCGGGACTTCTGCTGGAAGAACATTATACGCTATTTCATAACGCCTAAACAGAAGTCTAAATTCAGTGCTACACCTGCGTTTTGCTGGAGGAATTGTGGGGAAGTCATGGCTGATTACGGTCATATATTCTGGTCCTGCCCACTCATACGACCCTTCTGGACGGAAGTTATAAAGATAATTACAGAGGTGTTGGGATTCCACGTGTCTTGTACATTTACCTCATTGTATCTGGGATATTTTACAGACGATTTAGTTGCAGATGATGTTTACCTTCTGAAAGTTCTCTTGGCTTCTGCGAAGAAGGCCATAACAAAACGCTGGCTCTGTAGAGATCCTCCCACTGTAACACTTTTTACCTCTATAGTGGAAGACGTCAAATTGATGGAATGTATGACTTTCACTCTGCGACTGCAGGGAGATTTGGGAAGGAGACGGTGGAGAAAATGGCTGGACTTTACAGCTTGTGGCAGCACCCTTTGATGCATAGAATTAGCAATGCAGACTTGTTGACGTATGTATGTGTGGATGTGCAGATGTATGTACAGGTGTATGTTATCTTCCCATGACCTCATACTGTTTCTGTTTTTTCTTTTTTCTTTTATCTTGTTGCATAAAAATGTTCCTAAACAAATAAAAAGTGTCAAAAAAAATAAAGAAAGCCCAGCAGAGGATGTACTTCCTGAGGCAGCTGAAGAAATTCAACCTGCCAACACGGACGATGACGCAATTCTACACTGCAATCATCGAGTCCATCCGCACCTCCTCCATCACCGTGTGGTACGCTGGAGCCACTATCAGGGACAAACAGAGACTGCAGCGTGTTGTGCGCTCTGCTGAGAAAGTGATTGGCTGCAGACTCCCATCTCTGCAGGACCTGTACACCTCCAGGACACTGGGGCGTGCAGCTCGGATCACAGCTGACCCTTCTCACCCTGGACACAGTCTGTTTGACCTGCTCCCCTCAGGCAGGAGGCTCCGGTCCATTCGCACCAGAACCTCTCGCCATAAGAACAGTTTCTTCCCCTCTGCTGTTGGACACATGAACAATAACCGTATGACTGTTCCCACCACTTACACATGACCCTACGCTGTGTTCACTGCATCATTCCATGTTTGGCACTGATCACCACCTGCACTCATGTATATATCTATCTACTTAGCACTTTTAATTTTTATTTTTATGTTTATTTAAGCGTTGTCTGACAGTATGTTTTGCACTAAGTACCCCAGCAATTTCCTAATGTTGTAAACCTGCTCAACATTTGGCAATAAAACCCTTTCTGATTCTGATTCTGATTCTAAATACATTAGAGGATCCACACTACAGCCTGGAATATCTGCGAGTGACCAGCAGGCAGTTTTAAAGCGATGCTTGACAAGCAACTCATTTCCAGTGCATACACAACTTAAGAGCAGATCAGCACCCAGAAAAGGAAACTTTAACTAGTTGTTTTTGCACTTATCCATGTAAATGGTAGGCAGTCACAGCAGGTGTGCTGTGGCAAATGTTATCATAGGAAAAATGTAGGTGCATGTATGTTTTACTTTCTCTTGGCTTACTATATCCTTCACATTGATAGGCATGCCATTTGTTCAGTGCTCTGGTGGGATACGTAGAGATGCTTTTTTCACATCAGCTCTCTGGACTGAGCCAGTAATGAAGCTGTAATGTTGAGTACTAGGAATACAATCTGACAGGAAAACTTAATTCTTAACCTTATTTTGGAGAAGATTTACTAAACTTTCGAAGAGCTTTGTATTGGATTTAATTAGTGCATGCATTTTTAATGTCCCACTAACTAGTGAATTTAAAGTTATGGGTGTCTGCTCATTCAAGATTCAAGATAGCTGCCAAATTCCCAGAATCACAAATTGCATCAAATGGGAAGTTGGCCCCACCTATTCGCAGTTCAAACCAAACCATCTGTTTGCAAGAGGCAGCCAATCAGAAGGTTGGCTTGAAGAAGCAAAACTAATGGCTTGTTTCAAACAACTGAACAAGGGCCAGCGTAAAGGTCTAGTTTAACAACATGGATAATTTTAAACTGTTAAACCAATGCAACGCTACACTAGTAGAGTTGCAAATGAGTATAATAATCTTTCTGATTTTTCTGTCTTTCTCCTTCCTTTTGTCTCATTTGAACAGCAACACTGTGTGCCGTTGGTTGCAGCAGTGAGAGTCTACAGCTACCAGCTATCATGTGGGTTCTGTGGTCTCACCTGTGGAGAGGTTACTCTGAAGGATGTCCCTGTGGTGGGGGTAGCAGGTCGTGGAGAAATGTTGTTCTGGGCCTGGGCTTGGGCTTGAGCTTGTGCTTGTGCTTGAGCTTGAGCCAAAGCCTGCTGGGGAACCATCACCAGCTGTCCTAACTCTGTGCGTACCAACACCATACCTAAGGAAGAGCAGGAAACATAAATTAGAGAACACCACAACATAAATACCGCAGAAGAACAGCTAAAGCAGCCACTAAAAAAAATACTGTATATTTCACATGTTATACTGCAGGTATATCACTGCACTACAACCTTATAAAACACTGCAATTTTACAAAAGTAATATTTCATGACAGGATCTAGACTTTGTAAGATGTTACAGTAGTGCACATATTATAATCAAAGACTGAAGTATTTGCTTCAGGCTCTGATCATGAGCGAATTACACAAACTCTCCCTTCGTTTTAAAGGACCAGGACTGCAGTTATTATAACCCCACACCTGGCCGTGATAAAATATTTTATTACACATTTGTTTATCTTTGCAGAATTTCCATAAAGAGAAAAGGACATGAGGTCAATAGTAAGGTTAACAGCATGTTCTGATCATGCTCTTGAAAATGTAACTGAGCTATTATTTCTGAGGTCAGATGACTCATTCAAGCAGTGCAGCACAAAAACCATTATGACCACTTTCCTCTGTTATTACCTGCCCCTTTACAAGTACAGAATATGAGCTTCTATTGAATTTACACTGTTTAAAATATAACAGCTAAATTAGGGATATAAATATGGCTCATCTATTGGGTAAGCTATAATTTGAACTACTGGAATCCTGGACTACTGAATTGTTGTTGTAATAACAAAAGTTAGCTACATAAAAAAAACAATATCTACTCAAATATTTTTTGACAACATATTGCAGTCTCAAAGCATCAGTGGCCACTGTCTGCACACTAGAGCTGCCCAAAGCATTTCTCTGTGCCTCTCAAAGTTTCCTTAGAGGTCTTTTGTGATTCTACTCATCTTCAGTGTACTATTATTATCCTGCATAAATAAACATTTAAATTGATGTTTTTTGCTCTAGGTTTACCACACACACACACAAGGTGTTTGTGCTTATTGCATCTATCTGTATAAATACTTTGATTTCTGTCTTTTTCACCCCGGTTTTATCTTTTTTCCAATTACAAACAAACAAACCAAACAAGAAAATCAGGGTTTTTCCTGTTTCCAAAAAATTTTGACTTTGACCTTTGTGTAAATGAAAATCACCAGGACTGTAATGAAAATATTTTACTTAAACATTTAGTCAAACATAAAACACAGATTTATTTAGCAAATGATCAGAAATAACATGGAAATCCACAAACTTCTGTTATGTAAGGTACAACACTCCTTGCCATACATATATGTAGATTATTCATGCCCAAAGGCCTATTTTGAGCCAGGGAAAATCCGGAGGATGTCACACACAATCTTCTATTATGGGAGAGTCCAACACACACCGAGCCCTTTTAACAACCACAACCAGGATTCTCTGGCTTGGTTGTTAGCCCTCCTGCTAACCTTACCTTGTGGGATGGTAAACCCAGGGGGCAGCTGAATGGTGGTCTGCTGCTGAGGCGGTCTGACAATCAGTTGGGGGGTTACAATCCTTTGTGGGGCTGTAAGTCCAGGACGGGGTTGTGACTGTGCAGATGTGGCCACAGCAGGTGTTGGGGAGGGAGCTGTTGGCCTAACCATAGTAATAGTGGTGGTCACCGATGTGGTCTGACCAGCTCCACATACTGAACTAGTTGCCATCCCTGTAACACACGCAGCAGGTGTGATGGAGTTCAGAGGCTGAGTTATTGTTATTGTTGTTGTTGCTGCAGCTGTAGTAGTTGTTGGTGTGACAATAGATGAAGAAGTAGAAGGAGGAGGAGGAGGAGGAAGAGGAGGAGAGGAAGTGGAAACAGTATTTACTACAGAGTTGACAACGCTAGACTGGGTTAACATTACAATTTTGGACTGACAATCGTCTGTTTTGGAAGCCCCAGTGTCTGTGACCATTTTGGTTTGGTTCCCCGGGGAAGCTAAAGAGGTAACGGGTCCTATACGAGCACCCTGCTGGACCAAGGCCGAAACACTGGTCCCGTTGCCGTTCTGGGCTATACTGGCAACAATATGACTCGGGAGTCTATGCAAAGCAATAGTAGGAGTCCCCCTGTCGAGAGCAATAGCCGACTGACCCACAGGCAGGCTCGCGTTGGATAAGGTGAACGTCGAAGTGTTAATAGAGGTTGTGACGGGTCGTCCAGAGTTTGGTGTACTTGCACTCGTATCCACTTGGCTAACGCTGTCGACCACCGCTGTGTTGCTGTTCCTCCGCGTTGTTACAGCTGCGCCGTTCAAACTCTTTATCCGCGCCGAAGCGCTCCTCCGCGGCGTCGTTATGCGTTTTCTCGGCGGGGTTGCTCCCGTCGACGTCTCACCTGTGCCCACGGTAACCTTAGAGCCCTGGCTGGATGTGGTGGTGCTGATGCTGGCTGGCGGCAGAGATGCCAAAGTTGACACACCAGATGCAGTCAGTGTTGTGATGGATGCTCCATGTGATTGCGAGCCGCTGCTAGTGGCGCTCACACAGTCACCCGAAGTGGTGGAAGGCTCGCCAAAAGAAGGGCTGCAGCCCGGTGAAGGAGATGTGACAGTCTTATCCGGGCTAACGTCTTTAGAGTTGATCTCCTGGCGCATCTCAGTTTTATTACGGCGTCCTTGTTGTTGTTGTTGTTCTAGTGTTGTGGTGCTCACTGGAGCTGGTAGCGTTTTTCCTAAGTGATGGTTAGCGGGGGCCACAGAGCCAGCGCCTCCGTTTTCGTCTGCTTTACCAGCCGGGTTGCTTTGTCCAGCAAGCTGTGACTCCAATGAGCCCACTAGGTCGCTCACAGCTTTTTCATCCACCTCCGAAAAGAGCATATCTTCCAGGGGGTCGGAGGCGCCCGCCATCTCTGATCACAGATAGCCGTCTTCTATTTTTTTTACAATGCGCCTGCGTGTTACTAGGCATTGTGGGAATGGAGCTGACGTCATCAAATAAGGGGGGTATAAATGGAGGAAGGGGCGTCCTAGGTGTAGCCGTAAGTCTGTGGTTATTGTATCCTATTTATTATGTGTTACCTTCACGGAGTATTAATTAGTAATCATACTAAGTACCGTGCAGTTACACCGCCATCCCAAAGTAGAATATGAGGAGCTTTGACCATATTTAAAGAAAATGATATATAAATAAGAAAAAGGTTCAGGAAGAAAGCAAAGATTATTTTAAAACGATATAAGACAGTTATAATGTACATAAAGCTACTAAGTTAATGAATAAATAAAACAGATCTGAAACAAAGCAGTTACACAGAAGTTATATAATTATTAGGTCTGATTTTGGTATTGTTTTTCCCTTTTCTGTGCATCTTTTCTTTTACCTTTGCAAAAGGTAAGATGGGAAATATATCATTTATTATCCAAACAGTTAGTAAATTACTTTTTTACAGCCGTTAAAAATGAAGTTAACACAATCTGTAAAATAATAGCCTAAATCATTAGGATTGTATCTTAGATCAAATAAAAAGAAATTTGGCAATAACTAATATGAAATAAAAAATAAATACAATTGGGTAAAATATGACTAAATAAAAATATGAAGTATTAAATTAAATTAAAATGTCTTTAATCCAACATACAATAATAAGATTAGAATTTCTTAAAATATGATAATAAATATTAATAATAAATATGATAATAAATAAATTATTAAATTATTCTTTAAAGTGGCTCAACATAGCAAGGCAGTGCAGGGTTGAAATGAAATGACATTATGAGAAAAGAATCAGGAATAATTGGGAATATTTTTGTTATAGTAGTTAAAATAACAACAACAATGACCATAAAAATTTAAAAATATTTATATATATGGTAGCTGTATTTGATTGTTGTAGATTGAAAGATTGTAATAAGTTGTATATTATATTAAGTACAGTACAGTAATTTTAGTAAAAAGTACAGTAATATTTAAAGTTAAATACTAAAATAATAATATTATAAGCAATAATTATGGAGTTTTTTTTTTCTTATAATTTTTTGAAATGTTTGTACATTTTGTACAGTTATAGCTACAGTTTATGTTCTGCCAAAACAAGACAAAACACCCAATAAGTAACGTTAAATAACTTCAATTTAACTGAAAGCATTATTTTTTAATATAAATCACAACACTGCAACATTACATCACCACGACATTACTATGAATTTGTTTGGCCAGGGAATAACTAGTTTCAGTTTTATTGGCATAATATCAAACGCTAAAGCTAAAGACATTTCCTTTTTTTTGGGGGGGGGGGGGGGGGGGGGGTGTTTTTTTACTTTATTTTTGTTTTTTGTTTTTTATTTATTCTGATTATTTTAAGATATCTAGATTTTTGTTTATTTGTTTATTTGTGGTTAAGTAAAAATGTTTTCACAATTAGTATTTAGTTTGAGTTAGCCTAACTATAACTGCTCAGAAGCCTCTGCCTAAAGACATTGACGTTAAAATAAAAATAACCGTTGTTATTATTTTTCATTTAAAATGAACTGCCTTGCAGGGACAGCGTCATCACAGCTGTGGGAGACACGTAAAAAATGTAGACTGTTTAATGGCTGCGAAATTTTCTGCTCTAAACCTCCGGATGTAATCTCGTGTAATATCGTGAGATTATTGTGTGGTTAAATTTCAAACCTGTATTAAGTATCCTTATTTAGTGACTTATTTAATCCCTTTGAGGAAATGTTATTATAATAATTACAAAATAAAAGCCAAAACTGTATCGAAAATGTTAGTACCGCTAAAAATATATTTGTCACATCATTCGTTTCTATTTGTAAGCAAAGGAAACAGTGGAAGGGATGGAAGAGGAAAAGGAGGCGACTTTAGTTGATTAGGCCTCTACCTATCTCCCAAAATCCTTTGCGGCAGGGGAAGGAAAATGAAAACGGCCATGTCGTGGTAGAGATCAGTTGCGAGCGGGATTCATAGTGTCGTTTGACGATATATGTTATGTAGTCTGAGAACTGCAGGTCTGAAAAGAACGCATCCGACGCTTCGTGTGACACAAAACGTTTTCTTCGGAAGTACGCGTGTAAATAAAGTTAAAGGACGAAGATGAGCGGAGGAGGGACACCGTACCTCGGCAGCAAAATTAGCCTCATCTCCAAGGCCGAGATCCGCTATGAAGGAATTTTGTACACGATTGACACAGAAAACTCGACTGTAGCTCTCGCTAAAGGTAAGTTAAGGCACACAGAGAGGGAATACAAGACTCAAAGAGCGTAAAAGTGTTAAGCGAAGGAGAACAGCATTTTTTAGGGTATTTGGCTTTGTTGGTTAGCTTTTTAGTTAGCCAACAGAGCTAACTGGCGCTATAGTTAAGCGCTGTAGTCCTTTGTTTACGTTGTAATTGTGGTAAAGTCAAATGATGTGCACCAAGTGACACATAATTACCACCAGATATACCTTGTTAAAGCATTAATTGCGGCTTATTGGCTCTTTTTAGTGTTTATTTTTTAACATGCGTTTTAGAAACTCTGATTATAATACTCTTGTCTGACAGTATCGCTAAGACCTGGTAGACTGTGCGTATGGGAAGAGTACTAACTTTATCTCGAGCTCATATTATGTGGAATTTATTTTGAACAATGTGGTTAACAAAAATTGATATAACTTGAGGCGTCTGTTTTCTTTAGTCTTTATTCCAACGCTAATTCATAATATTCAGTTCTAACATCGAAAGTTAATGTGAAGTCAACAGTGTTTGTTCTTAACGCAAGGAAATTCTCCTCCTTAATTAATAAAAGTAAAGTCGTGTAAGTTAACCTGTGAGTTTTCCCTACAGTTCGCTCCTTTGGCACTGAGGATCGGCCCACTGACAGGCCTATTCCTCCTCGGGATGAGGTCTTTGAGTACATCATCTTCCGAGGAAGTGATATTAAAGACCTAACAGTTTGTGAGCCACCAAAAGCCACCAGTGCCCTGCCGCAGGACCCTGCCATAGTCCAAGTAAGTCAATTGGTGCGTTCCATTACTATAAAACAGCTGTATAAAGGCTTTTCTTTAAGGCTTCTTGTATGCTAGCTCATGGTGGCACAGGCATGGCTTTATTGAGACATAAGGGAGAGACACTCACTAATTATTCTGTATGTAGAGTTTTTGTGTGTGTGATTTTATAATTAAATAATAGCAATTGAGGTAATCATTCAAAATAATTACTGAAATAATTGCCTAGTGGCATTTTGAGTTGCAAAGCTTGCTTTAAAGGAACTTTGCTGTAGGGCCATCGTTAACATTATTTCAAACACCTGTGTATTACAAGGATCAACTATAAAGAAATTCAGGTAGAAAGTGACAACTATTGTTTTACTGCTTTTTCTTTCTTTGTTACAGAAAATAAGTGATTATCAATGTTTTTAATTATTGCACATTTTAAGAAAATAAAGAAACCAATTAGAAAATACAATAAGCAACAAAAAAATAAAGTGACCACTTGTTGTAGAAGCCCTGAAAACCAGATTCACAAACAAAGGAGTCTGTTAAAATAAAGTGTATTCAAAGTAGAGTCAGGCCTTTTTCCTTCTAGATATGGTATCTTATCTATCTTCTAGATAACACTTTCTAAGATGTACATAGGTTTATTAACAGCTTTGTGTCCAACCAACAGTTGCCCATTCATTTTGTGTTATTTGTTGTTTTGAAATGTAGGCATCAGACATTTATAATCGTATCATAGTATTTTCAGTCATGGTCAACAGCTATGTTTAAAAGTCTTGTAATGTTTTTAACTGGATGTATATTTGTTTGTCTAGTCATCAATTGGATCCTCAAGTGCTGCAGCACCTCCATCATTCCAGGCTCCTGGGTCCTATGCACCTTTCAGCAGGGCTCCTGCCCCATCATACAGCCAGTTTGGTGTTGCACCCATTGGTTCTCAACAGTTTGGATCTACTGGAGCAGTTGGTAAGGAGCTGTGTGAAATAAGCAAGTCAACCACATTAGGGCTGCTCAATTAATCGAATTTTAATCACGATTACGATCTGGGCTTTCAACGATCATTAAAAATGACTGAGCCGATTATTAGCCCCTCCCTCATTTATCCGCGACACCTTAAAGGCCGGTCCGTGAAAATATTGTCAGGCATAAACCGGTCCGTGGCGCAAAAAAGGTTGGAGACCGCTGATTAAGAGGACCCGAGGGAAGCTCGGAAAGCTAAGCAGAAGTTATTTGGAGAGGAGAGTGACTGCTGTTGGTTGAAAAGAGAGGTAAAAAAAAAAAACTTCAGTGGTGTTGCACACTATTTGATATTATTTTTTAAAGTCATTGTTAACCCTTTAAATCCGGTCAGAGCAGCATGCTCCGCTTTGTGTAACTATTTTTAAATCCCTGTAGAACCTGAACCACGTAAGCTAGCGCAATAATTTGTTTTGCATATGAAACCGGAGGAGTTCTACTTACATCTTGTGCCATCAGCTTGTCCTCGGTCACGGTTTCCTTCCACATAAAGCTTTGCAAAAATTGCATAAAAAGCGCTTGCAGGAACAAAAACATAATATTCCAGAAACACGCTTTGCCGATTCGATCAGCTGTTCGTAACACTTCCCACAGTGAAACAGACGTCAGCGCGAACTGTCGCATGTCCGCCATTTCCTGGCCGAAACCGGAAGTGACGTCATTTTCGCGGAAATGTAGTTTTTTACTTGTAGGCCTTAAAAACCTCTACTGGTCATGTTTGACTTTTCTGAATAGTTTCTGGGATGCTTGCACTGCTGGAAATAGTTTGTTTTGATGCACCTGCTGTTTTCTTTGCAAATTTGCATCATAGGATTGTTTTTTTTTGTTTTTCCTGCAGTATATAAAAATTGATGTATCTCCAAGATAAAACTATGAAGACACTCAAAATAAATTTCCTGTTGTTGTAAACTATTTTTTGCAACTTTTTTGTATTTAAAGTTTTGAGGGATAAACCTCTTAAATTTCTCCAAGTAGAAATATATGTAAAAAAACAAAACAAAAACAATATAAATTTTTTTGTAGTTTATTGCACTTTTTTGCAATTAATGTAGTTACTATGGACTTAATGCATACATATTATTAAAATATGGGCTATAACAGTTATTTAGCAACTTGAAATGCTCCCACAAATGGCACTACAACATGTAAAAAAATAATATAAGCTCTGGTGGACTTGGTTCTATAGTAGGTCTTAAAGGGTTAAATAAATATCGTCAAATAATCGCGATCTCAATTTCAGTGAAAATAATCGTGATTATCATTTTTGCCATAATCGAGCAGCCCTAAACCACATTAAAAAGCATTAGGTTTTTCAAGTTCAAACCTGTCCAAACACTCTCTTGGATGGAAATGTAGCAGATGCAGTTAAATCTTTCATTGCTGATATCTGTCTAAATGCTACGTAGTGACCTCAGACAAGCTAAACATCTGTTTCTCAAGCAAATTTGGAGCAACACCTGATTCCTGCTCATTTGAATAGAGCACAGCTGCATGCTGCTTTGAGTTTCCTGCTACACACCTGATCCCTATTGTGTTTTGAACTGGAAACAGCAAAGACAGTTATGCATCATACTTCTAATAAACTGGTGAAGATTTTTTCTCTAAATGTACAGATTGGATTTTTACCTTTTTGTCAGTGAACATCTGTGTCATCCACTGCCAGTAAAATGGAAGTGTGTGAGTAGCTGAAGCTTATCATTCAGCTCTGACAGAATCATCTTCACTACTACCGTGTATTATATATTTTAAGTAGACTGGGGTGAAGGTTACTTTTACTCACAAATACTCCAAAAATGTTTTACACTGCACACAAATCTATTACAAATACAAGGGAAATGCTTACACTGTGGAGTCCTTCACAAGCAGGACTTTAATGGACAGTATGTTTTTCACTTAACACTTTTAATGTGAATTTTTTTTCCCCCCCCTCCATAACAGCAGCTACTTTGGAACAGCTTCTAATTGCCGTTTGTTTGTTTGCAGGACGCACTAGTCCCCAGCTGGATTCTATAAGAAAGAGTCCCACCCTGGAACAGTCAGTGAAGGCCCCACCATCATCCGCCCCAGCTCCACCTGCAGGACAGCGGAGTCAGACAGGGGCAGCAGCTTCCAGAACCACCACCACTGGCATCCAGAAGCCTCCAGACCTCCTGGAGCAGAGAAAAGGTAAAAGTGTAGGTTGTGGCTGGTTTAAAAAGTTATTTGTAGTAAGTTCATAACAGAGCAAAAGAGACATTAATCAGTAATGTTGATTCATTTTATTTATTTATTTTAAGAATGCAAAGCCACAGGATGTAAAGAATACAAATTGTCTGGTGTCTTTAATTATCAGCTTGTTAGTGTGGAAAGAACTAAAATTTAGCACTGGCTATCAAATACTGCTGTTAATAGAGAATCAGCCTAATCAGGCAAGTCATAAACAAGGTGTAAGGCTTGTTTGATGACAAAAGTGATTAAAGTTTGAATTGGATCTTATGTTTGGTAATGGCTACTCTACAGAACCAAAAACTAGAGTTTAACTTCTGAATTTATTCTTTTTAACAAATACAAATAAACCTGAACCCATGCTGCAGTTGAAGCTCATATTATTGTCTTCCTCAGTGCCAAGCCCTGCCAAGTTAAATTGATGACTATTTTCTTTTCCTGTTCAGCTCCTGAGGTTCCGAAGGTAGCGCAGCCAGATAATGAGCAGGGTGCAGTTGAAAACCGGGATCCCAACAAGCGCCAAGGTGGTGAGTAATTTGCACCTTCAGTCAGTAATGTCCACAACACTTACTGCTGTTTACTGATGTGTTCATCTTTTTTATTTTGTAGCTACTCAGCTTTGAAAATTTAAATATATAATGAAAAGCTTTATTGGATTCATGTTGGGATGGCAGTGCCTTTCCTGAAATGCTTTGGGCTAATTTCACGTCAGCCAATTCTCAAAAGTTCCCTCAGAATGTACTTTTGTAATTTATCAAGTGGGAAGCACTATTTTTCTTTTTTAAAGTTTAATACTTAAGTTTGTTTCTGTTGTTTCTCAGCTGGTGTTCAGTCTTCTAACCGCCGTGGCCGTGGAAGAGGAAACCGCAGCAGAGGCAAAGTAAATGTGCGCAGGGATGGCACAGTGAAGTTTGACGAAGACTTTGACTTTGAGACTGCCAACGCCCAGTTTCACAAAGACGAGATTGACAAAGAGCTCCAGAACAAGCTCAAACTCAAAGGTACCACTTAAACAAGTTCTAAACTGCAGCAACTAAAATTGGAGGTTAAATATACCATGATACATATGTGAACATTTCTGCCATTTTAAGTTGTTTGATTTTACAACATTTCTTCCTACAGATGACAAAACTGAAAAGGCACTCAATGGAGAGGAATCAGAGCATCCAGCCAATGAAGGTGCTGCTGAGGAAGAGGAGGCTGTGATAAATACCTGCTACTATGACAAGTCAAAGTCCTTCTTTGATAACCTGTCCTGTGATGATACCAGGTACCTCAATACATCCATTTATTTATTTTTAATCTATTCTGTGGTGGATTAGTTACACAAGGGCATGTTAAGATTTGAGTGACTTAAGTTTTGTCACCGCATCTGTAGAATTTATTTTCAGCGAATATAAGGGAAACCAAATTTTAAATATTCTGCAATGAAAAATTTCCCAGACCTGTAAACAGGGCATCTAAAACCACTTTTGATAAGAGTGAACCTGCTGCAGTCTTCTAAACAACTGGTGTTGCAACTCTGACTGGTACATGAATAATAGAAACTAGGGCTGCTCAATTATGGCAAAAATGATAATCACGATTATTTTCACTGAAATTGAGATCTCGATTATTTGACGATATTTATTTAACAATAACAATGTGTTGAATAATGACTTTAAAGATTGTCATAAAATAGTGTGCAAATACTGATAACAGTGCAAATGTTTGCAATATGAAAAATGTAAACATCTATGTTTAGTGAACTTTGCAGTGTTGCTCTGTGGTGCAGCTACGACACTGTAGCAAAGTTTACACACTGTCTACTTAAGTCACGTCTGACTCCGCGAACCCATAATGTTTCCACACCACTAAAGGTTTTTGTTTTTTGTTTTTTTACCTCTTTTCAATCAACAGCAGTCACTCTCCTCTCCAAATAACTTGTGCTTAGCTTTCCGAGCTTCTCTCGGGTCCTCTTAATCAGAGGTCCCCAACCCCGGGCCTCGGACCGGTACCGGTCCGTGAGTCGTTTGGTACCGGGTTGCGAGAGTTGAGGCTCAGGTGTGAAATGTATAGTTTTCAGGGCTTTTATCGGTTTTCAGCGTTATTTTGTTATAGTTTTTATCGTTTACTCGGTTTTCCTTGGTCTTTTCACGTGTGTTATGAATAAATTTTCTTTTTTTCGGTACCGGTACTAGTTTTATTTTGTATTTATCCGCGACACCTTAAAGGCCGGTCCATGAAAATATTGTCGGGCATAAACCGGTCTGTGGCGCAAAAAAGGTTGGGGACCGCTGCTCTTAATTGTTGTGACACGTGTTCGAAATGCAGAGAGGTGCGCTCGATTTGCCACACGGAGCAGCGCGAGAGTAAAGCACGAGGGAGGGGCTAATAATCGGCTCAGTCATTTTTAATGATCGTTGAAAGCCCAGATCGTAATCGAGATTAAAATTCGATTAATTGAGCAGCCCTAATAGAAACTGAAAAAAGAAAGTCACAGAGCACTTCATTTTATCTGAGAGTTGCACCGTCTATATCTCTCATGTGAAGTCTCACATGTAGTCATAATAGATTTAAAAAGATACACTTGTGTTTTCAGCCCGGCCAGATTATATATTAAAAAAATAAATAAAATAAAAAATCGAGATTTACACAACAAGCAGATTTGGCATGTGAACTGTCAGCAAGGTTCTTCAAAGATGTGTAGAGCTGCACTTAAGAAAAAAAAAAAAAGGTCAGAATCTGTGTTTTTTGTGCCCCTCTGGAGATTCTGCAGTCTGCCTCTGCATAAACTATGCTTTGTATTTAATCAATACGCTGAAAGACTTTTGTTTCTATCTCTTTCAATAAAACAAGTGAAAGAGGTTTTTCCAAAGGGAGAATTTTTCTATGTTAGTCGAGGCTTCGCATGTGAATGGGACACCGAATTGCTACTAGTCCATCCATTGCCGCCCACTGAAGCACTAAAGATGTTTGGGTTTTTCGTGTGTGCAGGAAAATCCAAAAAAAAACAAACTTTTTAATGTTCTGTCATCTGCTCAAAGTTGGAACTTCACTAATGTACAGCCGCTTTTTTTTTTTTTTAGTTCTTAATGCTTGGTTTGTTCACTCTCTAATGAATTTTTGATTAAAAAAAATTTCATGTTAGCCTGTGATGCCTCGCTTTATGTCGTGTAAATTTATTTTCATGTGACTTAAAAAAATAAAAAAAAAATCTGTATCCTTATTGATGTCTGTGTCTCAGGGATCGTAGGCCAACCTGGGCTGAAGAGAGACGAATGAACGCTGAGACATTCGGCATCCCTCTGAGGCACAACCGAGGAAGAGGTGGTTTCCGCGGTCGAGGCTTCATGGGGCCTCGTGGAGGCAGAGGGCGACCGGTAAGCAGAGGCTCCTTCGGACCACCCCGAGGTGCTCCACCTGGATTCAGAGGCGGATTCAGAGGTGGCAGAGGAGGCCGGGATTTCTCTGATTTCGAATACAGGGTAAATCCTTTATGAACTCATTATAGACGGTATAAGATGGACTTAGCTTCCAGATGTGAAAAGTAAATTGCAATTTACTAGTGCATTGTGTTCTGTTCAGTGGCCACCCTTGTGGTCTTGTAGGGGTCAGTGAGCAACAAAGACTCAGTATATCAGTAGGCACCTTCCCAATGAGCTTTAGAACTCACTAGTTTAAGGACATTGTCTGAAACATTAAGTTCATTGTGTAAAATATGGCCATTCTAAGAGTGAAAGTCCAGTTTCATTTGACTTCGCTCTTCAGTTATCATGACAGCAAAAATGTTCATCTTAAGGCATCGTACCAGGATTTTTGCTCAACAGTGAGGTGTCATCGAGGCTGTGTCCATCACTTATGCTCTCTGAAGATCTCACATGTATTTTTTTTCCTAGCAAATAAAGCAGATTGGAAGAAATGATTAACTTTTGTTTTGCATTTTTGCAGAAGGAGAACAAGGTGGCTGCGTAGTACTGCAGTGATGGATCCACGATGAATGGTAGCCAGTCATCATGAAATTATATTCATCCTACAAATTTTCTCAGCATTCAACAGACAAAAAATGAAGACATCTTGTTGGTCACCAGCACCACGGTGGACTGTTCAGGCAGTGAGAGTGCCGCTCCCTCTCTCAGCTTCACAATGAGGCTTTTTGTTTTTTGTTTAGTTTTTTTGCCCCAGAAATATTAGTTTGATAAGCAGTCACCGGATGGACAGGAACACGTGTAAATATACCATGTTTTGGAGTTTGTTCTCTTAATTTACAGTATTGTTTGATATTGAATGCTGTATCCAGAGTGCCCTCTGATACTGTGAGCGGATCACAGTCGGTGTGATCGATAGCTTTATTTTATCTTTTTTCAGTTCCCCTCGACTCCGTTTGATATATTTCTTTGACACCAAAATTCAATGCATCACCTGTTGCACTTTTTTTTTTTTCTCCTCTCAGACGCATGTGTTCAGTATCCTTTCTCGACTTTAAGCATTTTATTTTTCATTAATTCATTCTCAAATGTAGTGAGATCAAAGCCAGCTGAAAAAGCAAAAATCTGAACTTTACTGAATGTATTCTGATCTCATTTTATTCTTCCTGCTCCACAGCAAATTTATTGCCCACCAAAAAAACCCCAGTCCCTCCTAGTTTTTAAGACGTATGTATTCAGTAAGTAGATCAGTCAGTCCTCATAAATCAGATGAATTCTTTCAGCTTTAGGTTGGCAGCCTAGTGCAGCCATTCATTTGATATATGCAGTTTACAGCATATTAGGTATAGATGTATATGTTGACTGCCGTATTTCTTTTTTTTAAATTTTTTTTTTTAACAGTTTCCTGTTATTTGTACCTTTTTTGAGGAAATATTCATTATTAGTAAAATCTGTAGAAGGTGTTTTGTTTTTCCTGTAGGGAAGGACACCTAAACAGGTTAAAACTGACAAAAAACCCAAAACAATGACGTGTTTGAGCTAAACTGATTGTCTGCCAGAAGTATGTGTTATCATTTAAGTACCTGTTAAATGTCCCAAACATGTGGAGTCCTCTGTTAATTTCAGCTTACTTTTGAATTGTCTTACAGTGTTGTCCTCTGAATTGTCGTCTCCCCCACCCTCCCTACTGTTACTACACTCAGCTGTGTCAGATTATTTACTGAAAATGGGAAATATTGTGGATTAAATGATGTCTCAAAGCATATGTTCAAACAAATGACAGCGATGCTGATAGGTGTCAGCCTTCCAGCTTGTTTGTAGCGCTCTTGTTGCATTGTGGTCAGTGTGATTGTTCTCTGAAGTGAATTTATTTTTATTGACTTTGAACAAAGGGACAAGAACTGGATGTGGTGGGATGCCTCTTTTTCTTTTTGGCTCTGATTTAGTGCTTTAGGGAGTGCCTTCAGAGTGGTGGGTTTTTGTACAGCTCTCCCTTTAACGAAAAGGTTACCTTTTCAGACAAGTATCAAAAGCACTACAAGGTGAAATAGATCCTTTCCCGTAGCTTTGGTTGTTTAGAACAGAACAGTTCAGGTGAAAGTGGGCCGTTTAACCGGATTAATCACAGACAGCCGATCACTGCATGGTAGTCGTAAAAAGCATCATTCTATAGGGGCTTTCTCAATAACCAGCAGGATTAAATTTGAGACAAAATATTACTGAACGATTCACAACTGACATGTTTTCATATGTTTGCTACTGCTTCCAGTCACTGGAATTGTAAAACAGGAATAGTTTTCTTGAGAAGCAAAATGGAGTTTTTACGTAAAATAAAGAGTTGTACGATTTACGTCTTGGTTTTTTGTTTTCCACGTGACCCTACATTTTTCCCACAAATCCTGCAGTGAGTTGCATCTAGGTCATCCTTTGTTGCAGAAGTTCCTGTACACACTCACGGGCGCAGTCTGTAAGGTTGTATTTTTAAAGAACTTGCCTATTAGAACATTAAAAAAAAAGGCCTTAACACGGTTTCTCATATTTGATACATGTTTGGAGTCTTTACATTATTATTGCACAGCAATTGGCATTATTAAGCAATAAATAGCAAAAATGGTTGACATAGCAAATACACACAACTCACATGCAGATTTGCTTTTCTTTGATACGATGGTCAATAAAAGATCAAATTTTTAATAAAAAATTCATGATAAAAGAATATTCACCCACTGCTCACCTGATTAGGTAGATATCAAATATATAGATCCTCTGGGCTGTTTCAGAAACCGCTGATCTAAAGTCAGATTCTGTCAGCTTGATAGGTTTGAGACATGACTTTCTTTGGTAATTAGGACATTTCAGTTAATCTTGCAATTAAAATTACTACTACAGCAGCATAAAGAATAAAACAAAGGATCTACAATTTAAACATTATTCCTGGGAAATCGAATGAGAGATGAAACATCTTTGCAAATTTACACAAGTCCAGTTTCCTTCTTTTTCAAGCTCTTGGGTCCAAAACAGCCTGAGACATCACACTTCCGCCTCCATGTTTGATAGTTGATGCCACACACAGTGGAACCATCCTTTCACCTACCCGACAGCGTACAAAGATCCTGAGTGATGAACTGAAGATTTCAAATTTTGATTCATTAGTCCCTAATACCTTCTTCCAGTCTTCAGTAGTCCGATGGTGGTGTTTCATGGCCCAGGCAAGCCTCTCTGCCTTATTCTGACCTCTTAGCAATGGCTCTCTTACTCCAACTCTTCCTGTCAAACCTGCAGCCTGCACAGTAGTTCTTGAGGACTGGAGTTTGAGACCCCTGTCCTACAATATTGGCCACTCCAACAATCAGAGGATTCCCTATGAGCAAGCATTAAGTTACAGTGGGGAGAAAAAACTCCCTTGTAATAGGAAGAAATGTCCAGCAGAACCAGGCTCAGGAAGGGACAGCCATCTGCCGTGACTGGTTGGGGTGGAGGGAGTGAAAATTTAAAAAAAAAAAAAAGCCAAGGTGATAAATATTGGAGCAAGTTGATTATTTTTTTGTTAAAATATTAAGCTGTTGTTATCAGGTTTAAAGGAGTATTGGATTTGCATTGTTTGCACTGTATTTCTGCTGTTGATTACCTTTTCCAACCCCTACTTGTGGTTTTGTCACTTTTGTCTGGGGTCAAAGAAGCAATGCTGGAGACTTGTGTCCCCCTCTGCTCCTCATTTTAATGCAGGGGGAACTCTCAGGCCAGGGTCAAAAAAGGGATGCTTGAGAACCTCCAAGGGTTTGATGCGCTGGTTTGCAAGCAAGGCCAACATCTGTTTAATCAGGCTGACCAATAAATCTGTGCCACTTTCAGGTCCTGTTCTAACTGTGATTACTCGTTTGAGGTCATCAAGATGCTGCAGTGTTATATGTCGAGTGTCCTTGGATTGGTATCCTGTCTCATACTGAAATTGCTCTTCTGTCTTAAATGTCCAGCGCTGTTCGCTGTGGTCGTTTTTTCTGAAATAATATTCTGTGGCCATGCTACAGTCTAGAATATAGTCTGGTGGCTGGCCCTGAGTGTCTGTGATGGATTTTAAAACATCATAATCCATTTTCCCAGGGTAGAGTGGCAACCCTGTAGCAAGCTCCACAGCTAGCCGGCTCAGAGGCCACATGTCAATTGCTTCATTATATGGAATATGAAGCATAACTTCGGGTGCTCTATACCAAATCGTCTGCACAATGGTACCAGGAATCGCTGCACACAGAGGACATACCTGCCACCTTGCCTGTTGCAAAATTTCAGGTTTGCTCTTGTTGATTTTAATAGCCACTGCTTGCTTGGTTTTTGTATTTTGACATTTGGTTACGAGACCAAAGGTGCCTTCTCCAAGAAAAGCTTCTACCTTGTAGTGGTTTCCCAAAATGCTCCCTTCAAATATTTCACATGACATGGTGAAATGTGTTTTTTTGCTCTTAAATTGGTGAGAAACGTTTGAAAATGGTTTTGGTTGTTGTTGTAAAACTCTATCAAAACTTTTCCAATGTTTTCTTGGTTGCTGTCAGTTCAAGGTCCTTTTAAGCACTATAATATATCACATGTAGGTCCTATCAAGGAGCGTTCAAGCATTCTAAAGTGTGTCTTTGTTTTGTGTGTGTGTGTGTGTGTGTGTGTGTGTGTGTGTGTTAGTTACATATTTGGTAAACAAACAGTGGATCAGGCATACCTAATAGTGATGTGTCGGTCGCGAACGAAACGGCTCTTAGAGCCGATTCTTTGAAGTGAACGACTCGAGCCGGCTCCTTATTGGGAATCTTGGTTTTTTTCCTTCTGTCTCTCACCCTCTCTCTTGCACTTTTTTCCGCTTCACTCTGCACGCGAGCCTTGTGCTTTGCGGTGGGAAGAGGGGGGGAGGGGCGGTAGTTACACTCTCAGTAGCACAGGAACAGAGCTGGAGGGAGAGAGAAAGAAAGAGAGCCAGGGACAACAACGTCACATTAGAAAGGTATACTAATCATCCACAACTATTTTCAGTTGCAGATGATAAAGGATTCAAAAAGTTTATTCATGCAGGCCCATATGAGAGAGAATATGCATCTTCTTTTTGTTTTCATAATTTAATTTATATTTAACTGTGTTGTGGTTTGCAGTGTTTTGTGTTGTTTCACTTAAAATTTGTTTAAAAGGAAAAAGCTGAAAATTTAAATAGTTAAAAATTTAAATGTGAATAGTTGTTTTTTGTATTATATGATTTATTTATTATATTTTATGTGGAGTGAATAAATAAAAGTATATTTATGGTGGCCCCCTAGAGACAAAGCACATACAAACTCCAAAACACGTAAAAACTCCAAAACACTTAAAAACTCCATAGCACGTACAAACTCCGAAGCACGTACACACTCTAAAACACTTAAAAACTCAGAAGCACGTACAAACTCCAAGACATTTACAAAAGACAACAGAAGTGCTCCAGAAAGCTAGGCGCAGTGTTGAGCTTTTGTTACCTAGTGGCTACACAAGCCAGGAAGTACCAACGAACGGATTTGGTGTGTGGTAGTAACAGGTAAATGAACATTTTTTTAAAATTATTTGAATATATATGAATGCTTGTGTATAAATACACAAACAATACACATATGCTTTCAATTGTGCAATTTAAGTGATCTAGGTAGCTCTGTTTTGGAAGGTCAGTTAACGCTAGAAATGTGTTTTGGAATTTGTAAATGCTTTTTGGAGTTTTTACGTGTATGTGCTTTGTCTCTAGGGGCCACCGCATATATTTATATATAAATATATATAAATAAAACCACTTTTTTTTTACATTAGTAATTCCTTTTGTGCATAATTTTATATTATTGTTAATAATAAATTAATTCAAGCAACAAAACAACCTGAAGAGCCAGTTGGGAGCCGAAAAATCCGACTCTTTTTAGTGAGCCAAGCCGAAAGAGCCGGAAATCCCATCACTAGTACCTAATCAAATGAGTGTATATGCAAATACACATACATGCACGTGAAAGACATCTTTATCAAGCTGAACACCTGACAGTTCCTCCCCAGTTTATTGTTAATCTATCAAAACCTGCAACAAACTTGGGGATTCCTAAGTCAAAATTTCAATTAATTTATTTAAAGTTCGACTTAAAAACTACAATTTTTAGGTTATCTAATTTTTTTTTAAAACAATGCGATAGTACGTCTTTTCAGTGGCGGAAACGAGCTTCTTTAATCTAGCGTTCAGCCTTCGATGCAATGGAGTGCTCCATCTTTCTGCACATATCATCTTTGGTCGGCTCCCGCCACTGACGTTTCCCTCGGCCGCTGGGCTGTGCCTGCCTCCCCGTGTGTGAGTCGAACATAATACGTCCCACGAAGAAGAAGCTCTCCGGTCAGCTGGCGTCGTAAAAGCGAAATCGTTGTAGTAGGATTAAATTAAACATGTCGATTGTGTTTGTACCAAAGAAACTCAGAGGAAAAGCTACAGTCAACCAAGAGACGATACAGAGGGTAAGACACCAAGAACGTATATTTTAGAAGCTTTTACGTTGTTTTTATGACTCGATCGTTCTTGGATTAGCAATTAGCTTGCTAACAGGTTTATACGTTCACCCTTATTTGGGGGGGAAATTGGTAACCTTTTCGCATTTGGCTGTTGACTTTTTACACGGACTTGTCCCGGTGACGGGTTTAGAAAAAATGTTAAAAGTGGTTGTGGTAGGGCCTTATCTAATTAACATGGTTCAATACTCCGTGAAAACCTTTGTCATTTTTTGCTGTAAGTGGCTTTACGCTCTCTAAATTTCTCTCTGGTCCTGCCGGATTCTCTGCTTTGTTCCAGTTACTGGATGAAAACGATCAACTGATCAGATGCATTACAGAGTACATGCAGAAAGGACGCGCGGTCGAGTGTGTGCAGTAAGTTACACAAACCTCTCCTCCACTAATGCTGTTGATTGACTTCATAGTGTTGTTATTTATTTTTTTCCATTTTCCAACAGATACCAACAGATTCTGCATCGCAACATTGTCTACCTGGCAACCATAGCTGATGCAAGTCCCGACAGTGCAGCTTCCACATCAAATGTAAACACAGCCCAGACACAGAAGCAGCAGTAATAATGAGGATGGAGGTGGCTTGTTTCTAATGCTCTATTATTGTCTTCGTTTCTAGTGCACATCTAATGACACATCAGCTTCAGCAGCAGCTGTGAATGGGCACACAGAGGGCAGCTGATTGCAGTTTCTGTGACAGCTGCATTCTTCCTCAGAAGCATGTGATTGTGGTCATTTGACAGCATAATTGCACAGAAACTGCCAAGGTGGAGTTCACAAAACTTGGAGATATGGACAATGAAAGCAAAGGATCCACCACCTGTTATTTGTCAGGAAAAAGGTCTCTAGCCTTGGCAGAAAATGCCCTCTCAAAGCACCCTGCCAGTCGAGAATGATCTCACAACAAAAAAACTGTTTTCAGTATGAACCGTTTTCAGTGACGTAAACCATTTCAGGGTCGAGCTGGATATCTGTGGACAAAATTGGAAACAAAATAAAATTTTATTTGCACTAGTCATGAGTGCTTTTTGTCTCTTCAGATTTTATATTGTATTGATGCACACTATTCCCCTGTTACGCCTGAATTATTCTGCAGAATCTGTACAACCTATAGTCAACCCAACACCTTCCTCAGCATTCATATCTGTGAAAGGTGTGTTAACAGCACTAGGTACTTAAATTTATAAGGAAGGGGCACATCAGGTGTAGGGTTTCACAAGGGCTTGCAGTTATAGTAAACCTGAGGTGTAGAGTTCACATCCACTTAAATGCTTTCAGCAGGAGCATCTTTTATCACTCTGGTTTAGAACACCCCAGCTGTTTTTCTTTCCTCTCTGAGGCCTTGAGCTACAACTTGAAAGCTACCACACCTACATATATCCAAGTTACATTATACAGAAACTAACAACACAGGCTACAGTATTCCCCCACAAAGTTGCAGTTTTGTTTCAGAGGATATCTTTGTTTGAGATGGTGAGATACCATTCAGAGGCAGAAAGTAGCCAATCCGAGAGCGTAATTCAGCTCTCCTTAATGCATCTCTGCGTGTAGCTATCTGCATGTTGTTCGTTTTGTTCTAAAAGCCATAAGACGCCACACAAAAGCATATTTAGGGTTTAAACTAACCTTAAATTTAAAAAAAAAGAAAAAAAAAGGCTTTTTTTGAACCACATCCAGAATTTGCAGTTTTTTAAAGGAATGTAACCCCCGCAAATTTTGAGGGTCAACTGTATCTCGATTAAGAAAGCTTCCTTGTCTTGTTTTGTGTCTTGGACATGCTGGAGAGATATCTTTTGCCTGGCTTAGGAATGGCTGTGTGTTTTCTCCATTTGGCGCTGGAGCACACAGCTGTGAAGGAGGAGGTCTGTTTAGACTGCAGTCCCTGTAATCCAGGCCCAGATAAAAAGCAGACGATAGGTGAAGTAAGCGGGAGGAAAAAAATGAAAACCAGCAAGAGACTTATGTTTAAAAAAAAAAAAAATTTAAAAAAACAACAGCATTTTGAATTGCTAGTTATTTTTATTTATTTTTTGCATTGCTGGTACACTTGGAAAGATTCAGTTGCCAGCTCAAGAGAACAATAAGCAACATAAGCCAAGCAGCCCCCCTTCATATCTTCTATCAGGGCAACATGTTTTTATTATTATTTTTCTCTTTTTTTGTGTTTTTTTTAGAAGCCACTAGTAAACCATTTGACACAGCTGAGAAGCTAACAGTTACAGTCCAAGGTCTGTACTGATGTCTTAAAAAAGGCTGCAACAGTTAGGGAGATAACACAGACAAAAAGCAACAAACCCTATATCTTGATTGTGCAAAGCACATTAACTATAAAAAGATATATATTTATATGTATATACAGCAAACAATTCTCTGTAAACATGTTAAGTATGTTAGTTTTCTGAAAACATGGTGTCATTTCATAAATACAGGCAACATTGGCATCCGCAAACATCACAAAAAGATAACATTCTGGGCTTTTAAATACAGCCCACTGCCATAGGAACGGAGGAAACAAGGGCTTGAAAAAACAAAACAACAACAACAAAAAACCCACCCTCGTTACACAATGTTTTAGTGTTTAGCATGGCGTATTTGGTAACCTTTATAGATCGATGCTGTAGTTAAACTCTGTAGGAAAAACATGTGCTTTTTTCACATATTGGGAGGTGGAAAATAATGTTTTATGTAATATGTCTGCAGGAATACTAACATACAGTATGGTATAACATGTAAGAAAATACAAAAATAAGATTAATACTGTCAATAATTGTACACAAAAAATATTGTGTTATTAAACAAAGAAGAAACGTTAGGTTTATGGGAGTTAGTGTCAATCTGGAGCCAACAACTGCCAATTAGAGAAGAGGAAATGAAGATGTTCCCTAATGCTCACATCTAGTAGGGTGTTTAACTTCATGTTGATCAATAATCTCAGACTGCCTCTCATCTCTTCAGCACCATTCGTCTTCCGAACAACGCTTTGGTTGGAAATAATATTCTGCAAGTGCTATCGATACCAACATGGCACATAGTTACTGCTATAACTCTTAACTCTGGTCAGTTGTTGAAAAAGTAGTGTATTTCTCTCAAATTACACCTCTGCAGTGACTTACTATATTTATGCTGAGCCTGCTCAAAGCCTCTTAATAAAAAGTACTAAATATTTATATTTCAACTTCACTATTTTACAAGCTATGAAACAGTAGATGGTAGCTGTATTCTGGGTCATCTTGCATGAGATTTGGCAGTTACAGCTATGTAGACACAGTATATTTATTACGGGCAAAATGAGAGCATTTTAAGCCCCTGCCCCCTTGTAATCCCCTCCACACACACACACACACACACACACACACACACACACACACACACACACACTTTTAGCTGCAGAAGCAAGTGGGTGACGGCTTTGCACGTCTCCAGCTCTTGTCTGAGGAAATTTCTGCTCGACAGACAGAGAAACGACCACCTGACTAACTGCTGCCAGCACGACATGCGCACCTTTCATGGTTAAAACATGGCAGTTTGAAAAACTTCAAAATACATCTTTTTCTGATGGGGATGTTTGACATGGAAAAATATAGATACAAAAAAATGTCAAGCCAGTGTGTATACTTTACGTTGCCTGTGAGGCTTTTGAAATTTTCCAATTCGCTGGGTGTGGAGTTTAATGGCTGTAGCTCGGCCCACTCAGTGGCTCATGTAACAGAGCTACGGGTCCTCTGTGGCACTTCACCGTGGACTCGTTAGACATTAGATCGGGATCAGTACTGGTGAAGGTAGGAGGGTCTGTGCTCATGCTTGACGGGGAAGGATTTAAAGCCCTTGGTCATCGGTTTATGTTGCTGCTGTTGCTGCTGCTGCTGCTGCTGCTGGGTGAACGGAAAACCAGAGGAGATGCCGGTGGAGGGGGAGCAGTCGCTGGCAGTAGACCACACGGGAGACTGGAGCATTGGCATGGAGTCGCCCCACTGGGAAGAAGGAGGGATGTTCATCTGGTACAAGGAAGAACTGGGATTGGGCATGGTGTTGGTGTGGGTGGAGTGTTGCCACGGTGCTTTGGGAGGCCAAGTTTTAGTTTTGCTGTCCTGTGGAGGAGGCCGGAACATGACGAGTCAACATGCAATCAAAAATAGTAGAAATGGTTAAAGGCGTTTTTGTAATCATCTTCTGCTAACTGTTTCTAAACCTTCCCCACCAGGGGGCAGCATTTCACCAGTGCTCCTGCTCTTTTAATTTACAGCCCTACCCCAATCTCCTCAAGAGGTTTTGGCTTTTCCTAGACTGTAATTTTTCTCTCAACAGCCATCTTTTAATGTATGTGTGTAAAACACGGATGTAGCTTCTGGGTTTGAGAATGAAGAGGAAGTGAACGTGACTTAATCTGACATTTGTGACTTCAGTATTTTCCTGGTGACTTTATAATCTCAATCACTACTTTCAGATCATATTAAACAGAATATTAGGCTCATTTTGTAAATCCAGGTAATTCCAAGAGTCAGAAAGGAGGATTTCATGGGAATGTTCACAGCAGTCTATTATGCACTTCTGGAGCCAATTCCTACCCTTGCTTGAAAACGCTTCATAACGGGACTTCCCTAACCAATCCATGATGTCACGGTGGCTACATCCACTGTGTGCTACCATTAATGACCTGCCTGGTTATACGGATGTTACACAGACTCATTGCAGAATCCTGTGGTACAAACAGGTATTGCATAAAAGTATGATCTGGGTGTAGTTCAGCTGATACCTAGACATTTAGGACTCATAGCAGCTGTTTGTTCACATTCGTTTGACACATTTATTATTTTGGGGGAGTTCCTGAACCATTCTTAAACACAGGAATCTATAATTAGTCCAGCGTAAAATAAAATGAAGTGTGACATTTCACTGGCACAGAGGGGTTCAAACTTTACCTGGCTATCGTCGCCGATGTGATGGAGAGGTGGTGAAGGCAGAGTGCACACCTCAGGCTCACCACAACTGTGTTTCCTGAGGACAGAGAAATCTACACTGAACATACTCACAAAGAGTATCTGATGAATGTTAAACTGCAGCAGATATTTTTACTGAGATAAACACGATGACCTACGGAGCCACGCAAGACACATGGGAGAAAAACAAATTACGATGAGCCTTTGCAAACAAAAGTCTTGCGAGATCTCGCAAAATAGACTGCATACTTTGCAGGTCACATTTGAAGGCCGAGTCAGTGTATCCTTCGTAACCCAACCTATCCCAGAATTCATAGCGCGGCCCAGCCAATTCGTTTCCAACAATGGCGGCAGCTACTTAGTTTTAATATTACGCTTTGTGGGTCACAAAATAAACTTTTAAGATATTTTGAGGCGTGAATGTAGCTGTGTAAACGTCAAATATCTGCTCGGTTTATCATGACATCACATATTTGCAAAAGTGCTCCGACATTTTAGGAGACGTCTGTTACCCACCATCTCGAAGCTAACGGGAGGTCGAGGCTCACTACAGTCGGGGGGAACACCGCACTCCCGGCACATCGTGCCTTGACCTCCCGGTCAGCTTCAAGCTGGCGGCCTCTGAAGAATGCGGCCAAAACTTTTGCAAGATCTTGCAAAACTTCAGCTTTATTTTTTCTTCTCCCATGTCCCTTGCGGGGCTCCATAAGGACCAAACCAGGAAGACAGAACAAGATAAACACCACAAGTGGATGACTTTCAGACTTACCGCCTTTGTTTAACTGCAGCTACCAGGTCTGGCCCAGAAAACATGGAGAACAGACTGTCACCATTGGCTGAAGATGTCTCGTCACTAGAGCTGGCCGAGTCCCCCTGATTGGCTGACCAACCACTGTTTACAGCATCACTGTGGGCACAACCAGAGAAGGTGTTAGCAATTTCTCTATTAGTTACTAAAAACTGTGTATAACAAAACCAACAAAATTAGACAACTTAAACATATGAATTTAAAGCCCAGTATCTCTCGGCCTTTATTCAAAGCAAAAGCTGCATAAAAGTGATACATTTTTGCATAGGGTTTAAAAGTGAGATCGCATAACTGCAATGATGGCTTGTTTACTTCTATCTGCTTGCATCTGTGAGCAGGATGGTGTGTCACATGTGGGTGGAATTAAACAAGAGCACCCAGGATAAACATGCTAAATGCCTCACTTATTGCTAATGTTGGATAAATTAAAAACATAATCAAAACATCACATGACACAGTTTGACAGTTTAAAACTATGCCAGTGCCCACGACGATGAAAGCTTTCACATTTCAAAACAAATGTACCATATGTGAAACCCATCAGTATGCTGGTTCTCAAACTACCAAAAGTCAGACATCCCTGCATTGCAAACATATAAACAGGAAAGCACTGATCTGTACTTGTCACATTTGAGAATCAGCACGATGCTGCATACTGCTGTCATTTACAGCTTTTGGCTTTAAAATGTGAAGTTGCTGATACATGCATGCTTTGCAATGGCCACAAGGGGGTGACCTTTGTTGGTTGCAAAAAGACTTCCAGTCTCAAAAATCTATGGGGCAGCCCCCTGCCCTGACCTCTGTACACACTTTACTGTTGACTTCATAGGCTCTTGGCTCTGGAAGCATTTATTTATCTGTGGTTAAGAGTATATGATTTTGTCAAAGCTACATCAACAGAAGATAGAACAATATTGTACTGCATTTTACTTTATTTTGTATAGTGTATTTCTCTTTTTTCCTAAATGACTTTCTGGATGCTGTTTACATGATTTAAATTAATTGGACAAAACAAACACTTTTAAAAGTCCTCAAAAACACCTTTGTGCTAGTTGCCTCACAGGAGCACTGCCATAATGACACACACACACACACACACAGAGACAGACTCTCAAAGTGAAAACAATGTCAGGAATGCAACCATGGCTGGCCAATCAAAGGAATGATATCAGCAGAAACAAATGTTTGAGCTAAAAGATGATAACAGCTCCTCAGGCAGATTTATCCAGAGCTTAGGTGTTCCAACAGCAGAACCATGATCTGCTCATCTTAAATTCAGAGACATCAACAGCAAGAAGGTTCTTATCTGCCTCAGGCTGTGCACACAGTGGCAGGGGAGAGCAGCTCTGAGATGCTATCTGAAACCTGGTCACAACAAACCTTAAAGCCAATCACTAAAATCTTATAAATCAACCCCTGTAAGTGCAGTGCTGCTAAAAGACTCCTCCTAAAAACAACTCACTACCAGTTTGTCTTATAAGAAAAATACTTTTTTTAATTGAATGTTTGATGTTAAGATCTTTACCTACAATAGACCGAGTGTAACTGAATTTTAAGACCAAAACTGACATTTGTTGATTGACTGATTTTCTTTTGCTTTCTGACATACAAAAAATAAAGAAATGATCTTAACATTTGCCGCGGTTCTTATTACTGGTTTACATGCATGAATGACCTTAACTATGACAAACTAAGTAAATATTCATAACATGGTTTCTTTTCTTTAATTTTTCATTTATCAGCTTATGAATGCTGACAGAGATAGATTGGCAAACAGCTAATACTGACATATAATACTGATTGGTCAGATCCCAATAATAAACAAATGACCTTTCTACAAAGGTTTGTTTAGGTTCAGTTTTAAATAGAAGCATGGAAGGAAAAGGATGAAAAACATGATGACTTTATTACAATTTGTTTATTGATATTTTTTGAGTTAAAATGATAACAGAATACTGTAGAATTCACTTAGACATACCCAAAGTTTTGGGTTTTAGTACTGTTGAACCAAAGACCAGCTGTTTTTGAAATAGTAATAGACACATATTATAAAATGTAATTTATTTGTAGAATTGGTGTTTTTTAACCAATAACATAAGAGCATTTTTAGAATCTCTGTCACATATAAATGAAACAGCATAGGTTGAATAACTAAAACCATGCATAATAAAAAGGCCCTTACTCTGATTCTAGTTGAAATAGCTTGGTTGATTGAGGGTCATTATATATTCTTAAACATCCCTATGTGGGACACGTGCTAAAATGTCAACTTGTCTGGCAATGAATGAGTGGTAAAAGCAGATGTATGGGTACCAACCCCTCGCTGAAGTATTCTGGGTGGGACCAGGTCCTGTGCTGCTCATCAGGCATTGGCCAGTTGCTGCGCGTGTTGCTGGGGCGGCGAATGTGCTGTACCTGCCGTTTCTGCTGCATGGCCTGACTGACGCCGGCGACGTAACGTGCAAACTCCGGGTCCGAGCCAACTGCGCGTGGAAAGGGAGGATAAACACAACTATGAGTTTCTGACACCCTCAGCTTTTCTCTTTCGCTCCCTGGAGCTCAATCTATTCAGCCAGACTGTCTACCACAGCAGAAAAATCACAATAGCCTTAAGTCAACTCTGCACAATGGGCCTCGACGCAATCAAAAGAGTGTGCTGCACTGTAAGAAATATAACTGACACAAGCTAAATTCAGCGCACATCACCAACTTACAGTTGTAGCCACAACTTCTCATCGTACCTGACCAATATTTATATCAGGTGTCTTATGTCACCCTTCAGGTTTTAAGAAAAATCTGCTCAATTTAGTCAAATTACAGTGTCTTTTATGCACTGTAGTAATATTTGTCTGGTAGTCGCATCTTTATTTTTGATATCAGCTGATGTTTGAAAGCTAATTTTCTTTTATGACACGATTAAGATTTGAATTTAAATTAAAAACTTTTTACAGTCAGCTTGATACCCACTACCATCTTCTTAATGGTTTCATCTTGATTGTACTGTAGGGAGACTCAGGCCACCCACACCCCTTTCCTGAACATTTGTCTCCAGCTATACCTTTCAAAGTGTTAGAGACACTACTAAGCTTCTCTGAGGTTTTAAAATAATGAAAGTCAGTGCCATCAATGCTGCAGGATTAGCTGAAACTTAACCTAACCCAGTGAAAGAAAACTAAATAAAAGGCTCTTTGGTTTGTTCCCTCATCTCATCACAATCAACATTATTTGTTTATTTAATAAGATGGATATCACTACCAAAATGCATAATGCAAGTAACAAAAATGGTGAATTTAGTCATGCTGATTTTTGTGCTCTCAACTTCTTCATATTCTGGATGTGAGTGTCTGCCTTCTTTTTAACTTAAAGAGTTGAGCTGTTCTTATATAAATAAATGTTCACTCTGTTTCATATGGATGTAAACTCAAACATGAAACTGTAAGGTAAACATCACCTGCTGGGTCGAAGGGCAATGTGTCCCCCAGGACTCCAAACACTCCCTCACTCTGGTCCCGGTTGGGCCATGTATTGTTACGAGGTCCTTGGGGTTTCTGACCCAGCATCTCTGACATGACACTGTCCATGTAGGTGCTGACCAAGCCCAGACTGTACAGGTCTGAGCTCAAGTCTGGCAGTCCAGATGATGCCCACTGCCCAATGGGACCTAGGGGTGATAGCCCTGCTGGGGGTCCTTGCGGCGGAGGCTGTTGTCCAGAAGTGCCCAGCCACTTGCTTGCCACTCTTTGTTGTGGTAAGACCTGGGGTGGGGTTTGCTGGGGAGGAAGCTGCGGGGGAGGCGCTTGTTGAGTGATGGGCTGCAGGAGGTGCTGGTAGTAGAGGTGCTGGGCCTGTGGGGAGGGCTGCTGAGGTGGTGGAGGAGGGGGTTGCTGCTGCTGCTGGGGCTGTTGTTGCTGTTGGGGAGGCGGCTGTGGATTAGGCTGAGGCTGTTGTTTCTGTACTGGCTGTGAAGGTTGAGGCTGAGGCTGGGGCTGAGGCAGGGTCTGAGCTGGAGGCTGCAGGGCACTGTGAGAGATTGATGAGGTGGCTTGTGAAGGACCACTTGGGGGCTTCAGCTCAGCAGGATTAGCAGAAGCCACAGAGTTCCTCCTCTTGACCAGGGGTGAGGCTTGCTGGGATTTGCCCATGTTGAATCCTGAGAGAAAGTCAATGACATCCTGCATCTCTTGGTCTGTGGGCAGGTTCATCCCCTGGTCTTCAGAAACTGAACCGTTGGCCAGCTGGTTTTGTTGAGTGGAGTCAGAGGTACAAGGCAGGCTGCCCATCTGCAGGATGCTCTGTAGCCTCCCATCACTGTGGCCCATGCCTTTTGCCTTGTCCTCAGAGTTACTGGTTGTTAGCATGCTGCGAGATGGAGTACTAGGGATGGAAAAACTGCCTCCGCTATTTGAGCTGGATGAGACTTTCTTTGTGAACTTGGAAGTGAGCTTTGATATAGTTTTGGGCAGTCCACTAGAGGTCTTGGAGCTGGTACCTGGAGGCAAGTCTGTGGGGATGCCATAGTCTGGGCTCTCTCTCTGTAGCTGTATCTGAATAGTGGGCAAGGCTTGCTCTCTTTTGTGGACAGGAGAAAAGAAATGTGTGTTAGCTAGTCAAAACATGGAATGAAATCGTTAATCATTACTAACATCTACTCACTTTCTCTCCTTCCACCTGTTGATGTCAAACACCGCTGTGTAAAGCACGTCTACAAGACCAAGTGTCTTCTCTGGGTCCAAGCTTCGCTGGAGTAAGGACATAGTAGCTGGGTCCTCCTTCAAACACCTGAACCCAAAGACACAAACATTCACAACAGGACAGGACATGATCTGTGAGTCCAACAGTATGTCTTACACATAAAGGCTCAGGTGAGATGAATATCTGGCATGTGATATTTATAAACAAGAAAAGATCCCACACTTCCTTTTATTAAAATAAAAAACTCAAACTCATCACAAAACTATGTACTGTGACACGACACAGAGGTTTTAAGAAGAAATACTTCCCCTATTCCCTAAAATAATACTTGCTTTGACTAGTTTGACTTGATTTACAACACACATAATATCAGCACTGCATTAGAGTACATAACTTTAAAAAAAAAAAAGTCAGTTAAATAAAAGCCTCTGAGAAACACCTTCTTCCAGGACCATTATAAAAGTGCTCTGAATCAAAAACCAGTTTGACTTTTCTAACACCACAAATACCAATGATATGGCTTAGTTTTAAAGTACACATCATTTACACAAAAATCTCTTATATACTACCTAAGTATGAAGGCACTAACCATCATTTCACTGTTTATTAAATATTTTATATCAAACACATTCTCAATCCCTCTTGAGCCTTAAGCTTTAAAGTCTGTATAAAACCGTCCAAATCAGCAGCATGTGTTGATTTGTTCCATAATACCAACTTCAATTTACTTGCCTTCAATTTTCAACTGTCTCCAACAGTCTAGATTTGTATGTTACTTATCTGTTTACTAAGGGACTGTAAATTCTGCTGTCTGCTCACAAACCCACAATGAAAAGGTTCAGATACTAATGCATTGATTTATTACCCAAAGCTCAGTCAGCACATGTGTAGGTGTGCTTGAAAATTTACAGCTGATGCTATAAATGAGTAAAGTTGAAGTTCTGCAGTGTAAGAGCAGTTTTTCTTTGTTTGTTTTTTTTGTCATCTATTTAAACATCAGCATTGGCCACAGAATTTGTAAAGGATGAATAAAGCTTCTGGCTCTGAAAAGTGAAGCCAACACATTAATACTTTAAACCTGTATTCTTGTTAATGGCCAGCAGGGGGCAACTCTTCTGGCTGCAAAAAGACTTCCTGTTGTAAAGAAGTTTATAAAAAAACAAATAAAAAACAAAAAACAAACTTTCAGCTCTCTTGGTCTGTGATCTCAGTAAACACTTTTCTGATGACTGCAGACTATGCTCATGTCTGTCCCCTGTTTCACAATAAGATCCAGCCCGTCTTTCATCCTGTCTGGTTCCAGCCATCATAACTTGTCTTCAAAAACTAGTGGTTGGCCTCATCAATCTTATTTTATTTATTTAAAAAAATAAATAAATAAATAAATAAAAATCAGTCTACGGCGGATATTTGCCATCATAAAACCAACTGCCAAATAAGACAGCACTGGGATGCAGCTTTTTAAGGTTGACTAAATTTACACTTATTAAAAGCCAGTGTGACGAAGAACTGATAGAGTCCCAATCAAAAGTTTAAGACCACTTAAAAAATGGGGGGGGAAAAAAATCATTTTCCATGGTTGGATCTTAACAAGGTTCCAAGTAAAGCTTCAACGACAAGAAGAAAGGGGAGTCAGACAAAACATTTTTTGAGCATGCAATTTATTGAAAACAATGCTCCACCATTGATCACTTCAAAAATTTGTTGCAGCATGCTTGATGCAAGCGTTTCCATGAGGTGCCTGGGAACATTTCTCCAAGTGTTGAAGATGGCTGCACGAAGGGCATCTACTTCCCTTGCCATCCATCCCCAAAGGTTCTCAATTGGATTTAGATTAGGGGAACATGCAGGATGACCCCCTGTTATTCTCCTGGAAGAAGTTCGTTGTCCTGCGCGCATTGTGTACTGTAGCATCGTCCTGTTGAAAAACCCAGTCATTACCACAGAGATGAGGGCCCTCAGTCATGAAGGATGCTCTCTGCAACATGGGGACATAGCCAGCGGCCATTTGACACCCCTGCACCTCCTGAAGCTCCATTGTTCCATTAAAGGAAAACACCCCAGACCGTTATGGCGCTCCCCCCACTGTGGAGCATAGAAAACATCTGCTGGGATCTGCTTGTCATGCCAGCAACGTTGCATCAAGGTGAAATTTTTTCTCATCAAAAAATAAAACTTTCTTCCACTTTTCAATGTCCCATGTTTGGTGCTCTCTTGCAAAGTCCAAACGGTCAGGTCTGTGGCGCTCAAGGAGACGAGGCCTTTGAAGACGTTTTTTGTTTTTCAACCCCTTCAGCCTCAGATGCAGTCTGATGTTATGGGGCTGCAGTTGGCACCACTAACCGCCTTAATTTGGGTCGAGGATCGTCCAGTGTCTTCACAGACAGCCAATTGGATCCTCTGCCTCATTGCTGGTGAAATTTCTTTGGGTCTTCACTTGACTTTTTTGCTCCATAACCCTCAAGTTCATTTAAGAAATTCCACATGACTTGTCTTACTGCGCCCCACCTCAGCAGCGATGGTACACTGCGAGAGACCTTACTTATGCAGTTCAACAACCCGACCACGTTCATAAAGGGAAAGGTTTTTCGCCTTTACCATCAGAACGTCATGACAGTGTGACTACCTGACAGAAAATGACAATGAATCCACATTTTTGCACAGATTTCACCTTTTAAAGGCATGTGGTCTGAAACTTTTGATCAGCTGTAAAACATTAACTATTTAAACTGTTTCAGTTTAAGTGTTGTCTTCAATAAAATGCATGCTCAAAAATTGTTTTGTCTCACTCCTGTTTCTTCTTGTTGTTGTTGACGCTCTACTTGGAAGCTTGTTAAGATCCAACAATGCAAAATATAATAAAATATAAATATAATTTTCTGCCATTTTTCAAGTGATCTTAAACTTTTGATTGCGACTGTAGTAAACAGCCCAGGTACCTGTTTTAATTATGATTTCCTGGCAAAAAGGCTGAATAACATGTATACAAACAAAAACAATTAAAGAATGTATACATATTACCTATATGCCACGTTAAAAAAAAAAAAAAAAAAACTCATAAAAACAACTTGTGTGTTGCATTTCTCACGTTGTACTCACCATGTAGAAGGAACCTGGACCACCACCTTGGATCCCTCCAGAGTGATCTGGGGAGCATAGGCCTCCTTGTTCTCAATCTGCGCAGTATCGACAACCACCTGACAGGACACAGAAATACCCTTCTGTTAGCCATCTTAACCTTTCCTGCCATTTCTTTCCATTATTGTGATTTATCTTCTGAAAAAAAAAAAAGGTTGTGCTGGATTGCTGCTAAGTTTTTTTGCCATTTTTTATTTTATTTTCCACGAAGTTTTTTCTTTTCAAACTGTTGCACCATTTCCCTCTGTATATCTGTAGCTCTCTTAACTTCAGTACAGGACTATCATTAAAATCGCGGTAAAAACTGACCCAACGTACACTCGCATCTTCCACCCATCTGCAGTGCAGTGGTCCAGTGCACTAGGTTACAAAAACTGAAATGCAAGACCGTCCAAAGTGCTACAAATATGTGACGTCAAACTTGGCGAGTATAAAGACACCAACTCTACAAAACCCTACAGAATACGGACAGATACAATTACAATTTTACCCAGCTGATTAAAACCCTCCTTTACCACCATCTAACGATATCAGAAATTTTCATTCACAGTTTGTCCCCCCGGAAATATCAGTTCAGACCAATTCTCAGCAAATATTATCTTTGTGCTCATATATTCATATCTGCATTTATAATGGCTTCTAAATTAAATTTAAGGTTAAAATGAAGTTAAAGTAAAGAAGATCTGGGAGAAACACCCTTCAGTCAGTATCAGTGTTGCATATTTTGTCCACCAGAGGTCACTGCATAACTTCCCTGTTGGCGCCATTTGAAAAACCAGGATCAACTTCTTCAAGCGTGCAAATAACTTCATAAGCACTTCCCTATTAGTGCCATGTTTGGAACGCCACGAACACAACAATCAGCTGATCTGGGCAGAATTGGGAGGAAAAAAGTAATCCGCAAGTTCCTGTGACAAGATTGTTTTTGGCGTAAAAACATTTCTCAAGTGCACCGTCATATCATCTTAGCAAGGACTCAGAAATAACTACACATGACAAATGTTTAGTAAATCTATGTATAGTTCAAATGTCTGAGAAAAATAAATATAGTGGCTGATATATTGGAATATAGAACTTTTAAAATCCTGTACTGGTCAGGGTCTACATGTCACCAGCTGCTAGCATCTCCTCCTTTCATGCTCGACCCTTAACTGGTGAAACAAGTTTGCCGTTTCCTCCTTTAGTGAGAACAGTTTTATTGCCTATTTTGCACTTCTTGCATATTCTTGCTTTTTATTGTGCTTATTTGGAGGTTTGAAGTATTTGAAGTAGCTCCCTTTTTACCAAACCATCCTTGGAGGCTTGCATAGAGATTTTGGGGACACGTGACCGCTTACGACGTGACATTAACTTGTTGGCCATTTCTGTACGTGCAAGTGAAAAACCTACTAAACATTATGTAGAGGAGACAAACTCTGGCAACTATGAGTAAACAAACAAGTGTATATACTCTGTCAGATGAAGTAAAACACTTTCATGACAACCCAAAAAGTTGATTCTGTTCATCTGGATGTAGCATTTTTAGTGGGAGAAATGTTTCATCACACATCCAAGTGACGTCTTCAGCCTCAGCTGAATGCAGGTTTCTTTAACCTTAAACATTTGCATAATGACTGAAACTAGCACCACTGACGAACAAATGGGCTGCGAGGTCATTTTCTTGATCATTAATATGCATTTGTCATGACCATTGTCAAAACCCTTAGTTATCCCTTATGTGTCAAGATTATCGGACAGCTGGGATGCATTTTCTCCAAACACCGCATCTCTGTGGGTTTCAAACCCTAAAAAGGCCCAACTTGAGGTACTTGGGCAAGATAAACTCAAATTGTATTCTTGTATCTTTGCGAGACCCTGGTTTCTCTACGATGCATTCATCAGCGTGTGAATATTAGATAGAAAGCACTTAAGCACAGAAAACAAGCACTTGGGTGAATGAGCTATAAAGTACACCGAGTGCTCAGGTAGAGTAGAAAGCGTTATATAAGAACCAGTCGATTCACCATTTACATGTGGCACTTGCTGTCAGACATGCCTGGGCTTGTCGTGTTCTGCCCACTCAGGAAATAAACACATAATGCTGCTACATGACACTTTTATATCAAGTAAAAATGTATACCTGTTCTGTCAGAGATAATATAAATGTGTCACAGTTTAGAAATCAAAAAAGTTACTCTATATTTTAAGTTTTCTTGCTTCACATATACAGCAACACACACTGACACAGTCTTAAAAAGCAACCGGACATGACTTATGCTCAAAGAAAATGTCAGTCTAATTTAAGACTTTTTTCCAGGCATGGTATGTTGTGGAAAAATAGTTAGAAGTCAAATGCTAGTTACTGGTACCTCTCATTAATTTCCTACTTAGCAGCGAGAGTTCAAGGTGAGAAAGGTGAATGACTTTAATCAGCAAGTCACAACACACAGGTAAGCCTTCCTGTCTGCTGGGAGTCAAATATATTTGCAAGTTCTTTGAAAGTGGCCTTGGCTCCTTGAGACCTGAGTAGCTGGGTCATAAAGAGGGAGTGAAGGTGGGAGGAGTCTATTTCCTGTATTGCAGGAAATTACCCTATTGTTATTAAAAAGGCAGGTGCATCCTTTAAAAAAAAAAAAAAAAAAAAAAAGGGGGGGGGGGGGGGGGGCAAACTATGTGAGAACCGCACACAGATGCAGTCAGTTGGTCAGATATGTTGAAACAGACACACACAGAGAAGTAATGCAGCAGAACAGACAAGGTCGTGTTGTTTTAGTGCACTCTGGCAGCCATAAAAAAAGTGAGCAACATTGCCAGGAACACAACAGAAACGGTGCTTCTCACTGTAACTGTCACATGAGCGTAAAGAAAACAGGGAGGAGAAACATTTCTGTGGGAGTCATATTTGGTGCATTGCATGACAATGAGCATGTGAGTAAATGTGTGGAGAAGATACAACGTGTGCGAGGGTGGGTGTCCATGCTTACTCGCTGCAAGATCTATTTTGGGTTTGGTGGTAATAGGCTCAGATAAGGAGCTAATGCAAAGCGCTCATTCATCATATAGGGATTGTTTTACAGTTAGCATGGGGCTGGACGGGAACAAGCTCTCCGTTTTGACACACAAAGCAGGGCAGACCACACAGAGGAAATAAACAGTGAAGCATAAACACACTGGTGTTACTCTGAGGAAAGACTTGCTGATGGCTCTGCCCACGACTCTCCTTTTCAACAGAAGGGTGGGGGAGTTTTGTTTGAATTTCGTCAGACCCGTCCAGACGAGCCTATCCTTCACCCAGATGCTGAAGGAATGCTTCTTCCCTTTTGTCTGTCACTGGTGTTCGTTTACACCTCCTGGCTGCCTCAAAGCAAGCAGACAGATCTGCTCATCTTCAGTACAAGTCGGACAAACAATGGGATGTAAGTAGCCAAACCACCAGATACTCAGATGGAGGATTCAGTGGCAGTGAAGAAGCCTGTTCACACAGGTATTCCACCTACTATCCACTGTTCTGAGGTACCAACTACACAGTGGATGTTAACAAGACCAGTCATCATTTGGCATAGACACATAAAATAACTTAAATAAATTACATTTCTGGTGACTTTCTTAAGCATTTAGAAAAACTGAGAAAAATCTAGAGGAATATTTATAATAATAAAAGTCACTTTATTTTTTTTCCATTGATTTTAAAATTCTTACAAACACTACTGAATGGTGCTCTGACCTAACATCTATACTCACCAGACCAGCCTGGGCAAACAGTAGCTGGACAGCTGTCTTGCAAGCTCCTCTCCAACTGGATGGGCAGACCTGGTTTAGGACCTCAGTGACAGGAGAGTCATCTCTGGGTGTCACTCCGTTCTGCCCAAGGGCCTCCTTAATGAGCTGCAGCATCGTGTGCTAAAGAAACAAAACATGGCGGTCCATTACCAAAGCAGCCTATCACAAATATTTGCTGATGTTACAATATAGACACCTGTATTAACCCCCCCCCCCCCAACAACAACAACTTGAGACTTCAGGAGCCTACATATCTGCTAAGGTTATCACTCAAAACACTGAAAAATGTTTTGATGATGAAACAAAAAAAACAACAGAATGTAGACGAGATGAGGATCATACCGTTTTCAATTTGAGGTTTTCAGCTGCTGACTCATTGAAGGACACTCCTTTGAGAAAATGTGAGCCAATTTGCACGGGGATGGTGGGCAGCTCGCACTGAATGGGCTGCGAGGTGGTCTGCATCCTGCCCGCCTGCTGAGCCTCAGCCTCACTGCAACAACCCTATACGACACACGCATGGATATAAACACACAACAGCCAAAACACTCATTACAGCAAAAAACATGAGATATGTTCGTAATATTCTTTAATCAACTCCTGTGTCAACACTAAAATGATACAAGTACCATAAAAACAAACTTTATGCTACTGGGAAATTAACAGGCATTAAATCATTGCAAGTATAAGGAACAGTGGACAGCCACCAACTCCAGTCCACAGTGACGGGAGAATTAAGCGAACACGCTACAATAGCAGAAGGGAAGGGAACGAACACACACACACACACACACACACACACACACACACACACACGGGGGGGGGGGAGAGCATGCCACCTTGACATGGAAAGGTTACAATTTGTGATAGTGAACACACCTGTAAGGCTGCCTCCACAGCTTTGGGGTTGAGATGAAAGCCTGCCTTCAGAGCATACTCACTATGACCGAGGCTCTCTAATGCTGCTTTATAAGCCTGGACAGGGAAGAAGAAAATGATCAGTTACTTTAATATGTTACAGTTTTTATTTCTCCTCTCTGCGGTTTTTTAAAGTAATTATATTATAGTTTTATAATATAAGACTTCATCTAGTTCCATTGTATTATTCCATTAAAATGAAAAGAAAACCTCAAAGACCAAAGTCCATTTGATTCTTAAAACATACCTCAGTATATGTCTAACTCTGGAATAACAGCAACTCATTTCCTAGCCTGATCTATACACTCATACTGGACCTGTAAAGCACTGTCAATCTTCATGTTGAGCTCCTTCAGCTGGTGCTCAGGGATGGTTGTGTTGTTGGAGCAAAAGAGTTGCTGAACCTGGATGCCTGCCAGGCAGCCGTCCCGGCCCCTCTCTCTCAGCCTCGCTGTGGCCTGAGGGTACAGCAGCATACAAAAGAGCTCTGGGTCAATTTACAGCAGGAACATCAATGAAATGTTGCACTGCAACAAAATCTCACCACAAGCAAGAAGTACTTGAGAATAAATGTATAATGCTAATATAATACTGATAGTTTTCTTTCAATGCTGCAAAAACCCTATCTTGTGTAGCTTCTGAAATATGAGCCCTCTGGTGTCTCCCTCTATCCAGGCTGATTCCCTGCAGGGCTAACACTCTGCATGCCCGAGTTTAACAAATCAATCAACCCACTATTCTCCTCTCTGCTTCACTGTATACAACAAATCTTGAAAGGGTCCTTGGAGACTGATAAGCCAGGAGATCAGTTGGGTCCTCTTACAAAACAGCTTCTCCTACATAGAGATAGGCTTTAAAGAACATAGCAATGCAAGTTTACAGACAGGCTACAGCCTAGAAAAGAGGAAATAGGAAATTTGGACTGGAAATCATAAATTGTTGGCATTTTTCAGGAATGTGTAGCAAGCTGTTTTTTTTCACCTCACACAGACAAACCACACATTTCCAAAGCTTAGATCTGGAAAAGTCCTGGGGCTGTGGCTGCATACCTCAGCTGCACCTTTCCATGAGCGGGAAGCTTCTTCCAGCTCTGTAAGGGGCCCAAGGTCAGAGCTTTGGGAGCGGGCATTGGCACAGCGCTCTTGGGCCTGGGCAAGAGCCTCGGCCAGGCAAGACTGAGCCACGGGCTGGACTTTCTGAAGAGCCTGTGATAGAAACTGGAAATGGACCTGCATCACCGTGAGGAAGCACCGACCTAGTACCTGGGAAAAAGAACACAGAGATTACAGTTACAACATACCTTAAGTCTAAGAGCACTCATTATTTGAATGTGGCTCAGTCAAGATGTTTGAGAAACCAAACAATATGGATGCCCTCAGCATAGAGGTGGAATCCTGTATGTCCACATGCCTCTGGGCTTCGTTATTGTTGATTAAAACAAAACTGCTTGCTGCTTTGTTTGCGCCTATCTAATGAAGCATTCGTCAAGTAATGACTGGTTGCTTTACCAACAAGTTATTTCTCCATCTAATATTTTTTTTTTGCATTTGCCTGCCTGTTCAACCATAAAGTTCCAGGAATTAAGAAGTGTGTCAACTATTTTCTATACACAAAACATCATCATGCTTGACAGGTAAACCTCAAAAGCTGTGATATATGCTTGTTTCGGTAAATTTGGTGCAGGATGTTGCGCAGGCATGATGTGTTTTGGCTCGAGTTGCAGCATATTAAGATAAATGCTTTGAAAAACATGCTAGCGACAACCATTAAACTGTTTATACACACATACAGCAAATGAATACCAGGCAGATTAAAGTCTGGCTACTGCTTTCAACGATTGTATGCCCTATTAATCTCAAACTTATCCAACAAATAAACTTAAGTTCTCTTTCAGAAACACTTTGCTACCTTATTTCCTATTTGTTTTTTTACACAAACTTAAGAATCGTAATGTGAAAGATGGCAAGACCAAATCTCTATAACCAATACATCAACTTCCAAAATACAACATTTTACCAGATTTTAGCAAACCTAAACTTTACGATAAAGTAAACTTTAGTGATAGATAAATAGATAATTATATAAGAACATTATAGCAAGGAGAGAAAAACCCACTATTCCACACATGTGGGAAAAGCATGTGCAAAGTTGACAATAATAACTGACATCATTCCACTACAAAGTGTGTCCAAGCAAGTGCTTGCTGAGTTCAGACAAGCTGTTTGTTGTTCAGTTTGCAAAATAAGAGAAATAGGACACCGTGGGTTCGCTACGGTCACAGGGTTTTCTTTTTCAGATACCTGCTGAAAATATCTCAAGGGATAGGGCTGAGTTCTGAAGTAAGAAATATGCAGTTGCTTTATGATGGCAGACAGGAACAACAACAACGAAGCCATCTTCATTCTTTAACACAATTCACGGACACCAAAACTAAGATGCACAAATGACTGGAGGCATAAAACCGCCATGACTTTGGAGTTTCATTGGTTTTGTAACAACTACAAAATAGGACACGTTGCCAAATAAATTATCATATTTGACATGCTCATGACTTTGGAATTTACTGCCTCATTCAGATTCCATTTAAATATCAAATGACTCAAGAGTGAAACTTTAGAGTAACTAAATATAAAATTCAAATGAAATTGATTTTGTTTAAGTTTACGATAATTACAGCGGGAACTCAAATGTAGTTCTCGCTGTTATGTGTGGGTACACATTTCATTGACAAGCTTCTAGTCTATTTTTCCATTTTTTCATATGAAGTCTTTTTGAAGGCACACTCAATCCTCCATACGAAAGCAGTGCTGGAAAAATTCAAAGACCATGCACTGTGGTATTCCAAGCAGGGCTCATGTTTAACATGCTGGACCTCACAGAAACTGAACAAATTTATATGAGCTCTTCTGACCAGAAATATCCTCTGAATATTCAGGCTTCTTTTCATGTTCTTTTGCAAAGTTTAATTGTGGTTTGTGCAAAAGAGAAAACCTACGAAGAGGCTGTTAAGCAGCATCTTTTGCAGAGTCTGAGCTGGCACAAACTCTGATTTCCACCGATGAACTGTTTGCTGAGGCGAAAACACACTGAAACATGTGCTTTTATATTTAGACTGAAGAATCATCACACCTTACACCATGAGGCTCTGATTAGTACCAGTTTGAATCTTTCTATACCTCCCAATTACTGATGCAACTCAGTTTCAACTTATTTTAATTGGTCTGTATCTTCCTGGCTCATTTTCTATATTAAAAATAAAAAATAAAAATCTGATTGCAAGACTTCAGTTCTTCGGGCACTGACTGGATTCTGGGAATCTCATTTAAAATTATAGATGTCAACATGTTTTCTGAGTCAGTGTGCGCATTGGATAAATAAAGTTCTACCACAGCAAGCCTGAGGTAGAACTATAAAATGAGTTTTCTTATAACAAGCATAACAAGTTAGAGAACCTACCTTTCCCGACAATTTTTTAACTACATTTTTTTTTAAATTACAGTTCAGAGAAAGTAATGCAACTCACTGAACATTCTGAGCCAGGAAAACCCCTGTAAGTATGAAAGAAACGTTTTTTATATAGTGTGCAACAAGCAATATGAAAGCTCACCAAAAGAAAAAGAAAAGAAAACTACCAAACAAGAAGTTTCTCTGTGACTCAGAGTCAGTATCCTGTCTGAAAGCTGAAAATGTCAGTATATCATGTGGTTTGTTTAATCTGTTCCTCATAATGCAACTAAAATAACAACAAGCTGGTCCTGGACTGAAAAGAAACAAGACAAGTTCAGAGGAAAACTTGTGGCTCTGAGATATTATATGGCACAGCTCTGCTCTAGACTAAAAAACTAATGTCAGTATGCTAAGATGCTTATATCTACAATGACAATGCATCATCACAGTCTTTGCTTAGTTCTAAATGCTGCCACACTAAAGTAAGTTCTCAATTTTGCAAATACACATTTACATATATACGTTCTGAACAACTCATCACAAAGATACATCAATGTGGACCATGAATATCAGGGAGATGGTGTTGTTATATAAATCAGTTGTGATATTTCAATCTGCTGATGGTGCAAAGTGAGAAGTCAGAGGAAAAAATAGAATGAGTTAAATTCGATTAAATTAGAATGTCTGGGGGACTTAAATATTTATAGAAAATTCCAAAGCAATCTACTGACAATCTGTTGGATATTTAACTGAAAAACCTTTATGGTAGTACTGGGAAAATCATTACTGGATCACTGAAATGAGCAACATTTATCCTTTGAGGCCAATAAAAAAAAAAACTGTACAAAAGTCGACAGTGAACTCCAACTTACCAGCAAAAGGTGGAGAAGCCAACACTTCCGTCGCTACAGTCCTCAAAATGAAATCCATAACTGCAAGTTCATGCCAAAACTCTTAGATTCACTAAACTATGTAGGATAATATGATGCCTATCCCCCTGCCACCTTCAGTTGGAGATCTGATAAATACGGGCTCATTTCCAGGGTACACTACATGAGAAACACCTGTTGTTGCTGTTAAAGCAACTAATCAGAGGTCAATTATTCAATGGAGATATAGTATGTTTGCCAAACAGAAAAATAACATAACAAACACTGATAATGAGGGCCGAGGTAGATATCACCAGCATATCTTAATGAAGATAACAAAATGAGCACATGCTGACAAAAAAAAATCAAAAACTACTCTGCTACAAAGGCTGCTATAATCAAGCAAAGAAAGAAAAAAAAATGAGGACATGGCTAAAGCATAAGATAATGGATAACACATGTGATTGGCTGTGCAGTATCCCACACAGTCATGGAAAATATGAGAAATAGTGAGTGCAGCAGAGCCAAGCTCATGCTGGCCTCCCTCAGAACCAAACAAGGCGAATCATGAATCAATCATCAACATTTATACTTCTATTTTCTGAGAACACCTGCACAATCACCACACCAGATCTGGGAGAGTAGAGTTCCTGAAGTCCAGACCTTTTCTGGGTAAAAGGAGAGTGAAGCTATTACAACAACCAGATGCTTACATAGTGGGGTTGCATTGCTGTCTGATCTACAAAAGAAAACAAGCAGCCTACCTCTGTTCATTAATGTCACTGGTCATGCTTTATTTATTTTTTGCTTTCTCCCTTGCTTTTCACTTCTTTTTTTCTGCATCTTCCCCCTTACACAATCATTTCTAAGAAACAGGAAGGTCACAATTATCCTGACCCCTACATTTCTCAGAAGTGGCCTATTGGATATTCTAGTCTTCAAAAACGTAAAACAGCTGTTCTGCGGGACTCTAAAGTCATGTGGATGGAACTTCATCAGCCAAATAAGCAGAACAAAAAAATCCAATATAATCTCATAGTTTGGTTAAAATGGGGTTCATCTTTAAATGGCACAACAATCAGGCTAAGAGAGATATATAAAGTATCGTGCCGAGCACATTTTTTCTTGAGGTCTAATGCTGGGTTCAAAGTAAATATTAGCAGATCTGATGCAATCAGGATGATGTCAGCTGTGAAAATTTTAAAAATGGCCATTATGATCTGACAGAAAAAAATACTTCATTTCCAATGCTTTCTCTTAGATTGTCAGATTTGAGCAGAGCGGTCTCCGTTGTGTAAAACGAAAAGGATATTGCAGATTAAGCTTGGTCTAACTGTTACATGGAGCGCCAGCCTCTATCATACACACTTCTTTGGTTGTTATTGTTTGTTTACACTCTTTATAAATTACTATCGCGCATTTTCTGAAGAAACACGCATGTTGTCAAAAACCGCAAGTATAATTGAATAAAACATGAACGTTTCTCTCAGTTGTGAAAAAGCCAAGATTTAATAACTTCATTAATTGCCCAATCTCACATACTGACCGTAATAACAATGGATTTTAACTTGGATGGACTGCCCAAGAATATTTGATAAACATTCAGAAATGTTAAACTGACTCATCTTTTAAATTCATCTGAGAAAGACATCACCCACAACTGATGCCACTTTTATTTTGAAAAGTTTGAAGTGCTACCAAGCTGGCCATCTTGGTGTTGTCTTAAACTGCAGGTAGTGACAGTGGACCTTGCTCTGCTTTGGAGACCTGCTATGACCTAGAGGCCACTCTAACCAGAGCCTATTTTATTATTTATTACAATCTAATATTTGTAGAGACCTTATAAATCATATAGTTTGCTTTTTTTTTTTTAAGTTAGCTCTTTGATGTTTTAAATCCTGTATTGTTTACATCTGTGTATGCCAGCTTATACTTTTCGTCACACCTTATCGGGGACATCAGATTGTCAGTCTGCTTGCTCTCATACAAACAGATAGAGGACCCACCCTTGGTCAAAAACTCCATGGGGTTATTTTAAACCTTTAATCTGTTTTGGTTTGAACTGGAAACAGAAGGACGCCCAGAAATGTTGTTACACCAACATGTGAGCAGCAGGATATGCCATATTTCATTACAAACTAACTGTTGTGCATCTGTTTAGGCTGACTGTAGACTTTTTTTTTTTTAAATTAAAATCTCGCTCATGAAAGACTGTATGGTGCATGTTGTCCACGTCCCTAGTTTTAACCGTGTTGAAAGGTTTATCCTCAGAGTGTTTTTAACAGTTGAAGACCAAGGTGGTGTTTTTCCAGTGTTTCCATTGTGCACCAAGTTGAGAGTGCTTATTCAGTCGTCTGACTTAAACAGCCATGAAGGTCTTTCTGATTGCGAGGACTTCACCATCTGCCTCTGGTCTTTGCTCTGCGGTTTAAACTTACAAGCTCAGCAAACAGCCTCCAAACAAACCGTGACAATTTCATGCATATTTGGCAGTAGACTCACTTTGACTGCTCAGAAAGCTCTGCTGTGGTTTGGAAAAAGAAGGTTTGTTTTGTAGACCAGGTCTACAAAACAAACCAGGGGGTGAAAAAAGGCCTGGGGGCAAAAAAAAGAAAGAAATAGGAGAAGAAGATGTGAGCAAGGGAAAGAAGGGGGGGGGCTTCACATAACACAACTCTCCAAAACCAGAAATGCATTTGGTTCTTTTTGAAGACCTCATAATAAATCGAACTGCCAAAAAGCATTCCTCGAGTCATGCAGACAAAGGAAAATCCCCTCAACAGTCACAAACACAACACATTGTACGAGACAGACTGAATTAGCTGCAATTATCATGAGCTGGGTCTAAACAAGTCTAATCTGAGTATAGCGAATTCTTTTCTACCAAAGCACACCATGGCCGATAGTAGTAGAGATATTTTGTTAAAAACAATGCAAAACCGAAACACAAACATGAGCCGCAGATGACTCATCACAAACCCGTGCACGTATGCTGTACACTTCAATCTGATAACTCTGCACTTTTCTAAACACTGTCCTAAAATTAAAAAATATTTACTAAAAAATATACTGGAGAGTCTTATTGGATTACTTACCTCAAATATTTTTGTTCACATGGGACATTATCCTTCATTTTACAACCATAACATTATTGTGGAGAGTGTTTTCTCTGAGATCAATGTATTTGACACACTGGAAAAAAGGCCATTGTAAAGTAAAATATTAGTACGTTTCTCTCAATATTTTAACAAATGTACCTTTTATGCCTGAGGCTAGACAGCACATGTGAGTGCCAAGCTGTGCGGTCTAAACTTTCACAGACTTGGGCTTCCTCTAATATTCATCTGTGCATATCCAAGACCACAGAGAGTCAGATTTACCAACTGTGGTGCAAAAGTGTTTCCTGTTTTGGGCTCAGCCACATCCACTGAGGTTCTGCAGGCCCTCCAGTGTCTTGGCCGCTGCAATGTAGCAGCTCTCCTACTACATGATAAAGTATTATCATGTAGCATAGATTGAGTAATATCCCCATAATTTTTGCTTTATAGTGTTGTATTTAACTATACAAAGTCATTTGTGGCACACTGCAATGGTATGGAAATTTGACTAGTCTTGGTCTAAGTTCTGCCAATATTTGTGTGTAGTCTATAAAAATATCTTTACACAAACTACAAAAACCCAGACTAGATGTTTAAACACTGCTACTCTTGCTATTCAGCAATAGAAATACTGATTGCTGAGTTACATTAATCATTGATATTTAATTAATACACAACACCTAAGATGCTAAAATGTTACACAGCCACCATCAGGAAGCAGTTCCCCTCATTGTGTTACGGGAAGTTGTAAAAAAATAAAATAAAGTAAGATGAATGACAGCCCCAGGAGCTGGTGCAAATCTGCAGTACTCTGATCTAGAAAATGAACAGTTGGATAAGGTGTGTCGAAACAAGCTGGTGAATAAGCATTGGCGCAATGTGTAACCACATTCTGAATGGGTAGGTGGATGTTAAGCTGCAAATAAAGAAGGCTGTTGGTGTTACCACTGCTAACATTATACACATACTGCAAATTAATCGGACAGTATGTGTGCGCAATGTTACGAATGATGCATGTAACGGAAATGGCACAAATTTCAGTTACATGCATTCAAACTACAATGTTACTGACGAATGTGATCAGCTGTTTCAAATGGCTCTCGTACAGATCCAACATTTTTATGGGAAATCTTAAATTTATCCATTCAACTTTTTGCTTTCTCTAACTTTTAGTCTACTACCAAGTATAAGTGTTTTCTCCCATGAAACAATTTTGTGTGTACTTGGGTCTGAATGTCCTTGCCACAATGATTTTTTACAGGTTGTTCCACGGGCTCACAAATGTGCATTCAATGCAGGTTAAAAGAAGCAGGCATAGTAAACATTAGGAAATATGGGCTTTTTTCTGCTTGGGTGTGGTGCAGAGATTAAGATTCAGTTACTCGATGCTCACAGCACCCTTGAAGACACTTATGACAACACAATTACAGCAAAATTGAAAACTGGAATTGCGACGATAAATACCTTATTTTCCATAATCAACCGATGATTATTATCCATTACAAACACAAGTACCTGTTTAGTCTTGCCATTTTCTTTTTATCATTGTGTCCTGAAAGGTGTAATGCAAGTTATTTAACCTGTGTGCAAGAACCTGGCTTGAGTTGAGAGTTTGTCAAACAGAGCCTAGATTTCATACAAAAAGTTGAACAGGTTTTTATAAGAACTATAGGATTTGTATGCTGTTATTTTTTGGATTGACAGTTTAATTAGTCTCCAATAGACTCCATGTATTTCCTCTTTTGTAGAGTCCTCAACTCTCTTGAGCAGAAACACAGTTTTTATTCAAAATATGACAGATGCAGATCAGGATGCCGTTTGATGAATCTTGCTATGACAAATCTGTCACACCACTGTGTGTATACATAGCACCGGACTGTTACAGCAAAAAAATAAAAGACAATGTGGGAGACATACAAAAAGAAGACAGCAAGATAATAATGACATTAGCAGTGAGCCTCTGGATAACAGTCTACAGACCCTTTACTAAACTTACATAAGGAACACCTCTGCTGCAGCCTGCATTAACCATTGTGCACTTCAACAAATTTAGTACTGGTGAAAGATGTCGTGGTGACAAAAACTGTTTTTCTTCTCACATCCGCAGTGTTTTTCACACCTCACCCTCAGATCTTGACACCAGCTTAACATTGGGAATTAGAATGTTATTTGAGCCCGGAAACTCTGATTCATGAAGCCAGCATTCTAACAGAGACCAGCTAAGCATCTTAGCCCCCTCTCCAGAGTGCATGAATATGATAAAGTATGTCATGGCTAACTTTAGTACCCCAGCTTGTGAGCTTAGTTAACAAAATTTAGACATTGATGTTAAAATTTCTTTGTAGCAGTTTTTTACTGAAGTCAAAACAATCTGACGTTGTCTTTGTGAACCATGTGGACTTTAAAAGTTCACATAGAAAGACTGCGTGTGATTTGGAGACTTACCTCAACATCCTGCAGGCTGAAGTCATTCTGGTCTTTAAAGTTGGCGGCTCCAGCGCTCAGCTCCATCAGCATCTTGGCGATCTCAGGCTTTATTGCTGCTGTCAGTCTGCTGGCGGCCTCCATGACGTGTTCCTGCACGTCCTTCAGTTGCATAGCTGCTTTGGAATAGTGAGAGTTCCTGAACACACTGCTGAACAGGTCTGTTAGGAAGGCGCTGGCCCGGCAGAACACGTTGAGAGCATCCAAATATTTTGAGATGCCTTGCTGGATATCGGCAACAGCGGTAGAGGTGCCAGAAGGAGGTGGGTGGCAGCTGCCAGACATGCCTACCCCAGTGCCCATGGGTGAAGAGGCAGAGCAAGAGGAGGCCAGAGAGGCGCTCAGGGTCCGGCTTAGCTCAGGCATCTGGTACTGCTGGTGCTGTTGCACTTTCTGCTTGGACCCGCCGAGCAAAAAGCGACGCTTGTAGTCCATTTTACTTTCCTGCGCACTACAACAATACATAGGTGGTGCAACAGCACCGGAAGCTCCTGTTTGTAGTTTCTTTTTCCTCACAAAGTGTTCTTGTCCTTTTTAGAAAAAAAAAAACAAAACGCCAAATTCAACGGCCCTGAAACTGTTCAAGTTAGGTATAAAGACAGCTCAAGGATTCTACCTCACAGAGGTTCATCTCAGTATGCCTTGTAGAGAGGCAACTTAGAAGTGGGTGAGGCTGAAGGGTGATCAAAAACCGACAAGCTGAGTAAAATACTCACATGCAGCCCTGCTGCAAAATCATCATGCTAGCTTAAAAAACAGCAAAGACACAGGTCCAGATACTCTGTTTTCAGCTTCAAACAAAACGATCATAATAGAGGAGGAAAGTATTACAGCCGAGTTTTAAAGTGCATTAACTTTCCTTCAGAATGGGGGGGGGAATCCTTCATACAGTATGCAGAGTATATACACTTATGTATTTACATATATAAACCTATACCAGCTTCAGCCAGTAAAAGTAGAAAATTATTTTAAAAGCTGAAAGCAAAAATGAATCCGAGGAAAATGACACACTGGTCAACAGCACGGAAGGAAAATGGCAATTTAAAAAGGAAAACAACACACAAGCAAGTAAATGCTGGAATCAGAGGATGTGGCTTCGTCTTTTCTTTTGCAGTGGCTGGCAGAGGAGCAGTGGGAGGCGAAGGGCAGACAGATCCAGTCCGTCTCAAATCCTCTTCACAAAGCAGGACACGGCAGGCAGTGAGCAAGCGGCCAGCTGATAGCTCTGTCTGCCTGTCAGAAGTCTCCAGCAGCTTCCCGGTTTCTCCACGTCTGCTGGCTGAGGTAGATATTACTCACCGCGGAAACAAGTGTGCTTCCAGATCTCGCTGTTCTCTGCAGATGCAGATTAGAGCGACAAAAGCACAAATGTATCTGTAAGGCCTCTAGGTCATTTCCTAAGGGAGGAAAGGGCAGAGACACAGAAGAGTGTTAACATCATGTCAAAGAGGAAGGATGAGCTTAATTTCAACTGCTTTACTGTGACAACCTAAAATAAACTGGCTGCTCTACAAAAATCAAAACATGGCTAATTTCAGCTGACTTCTAAAGTTTTAGGATTAGTACATAGAATGGCGCAGGTATAAACTGTCAAGTAATGTGCCTTCAAACAACAACTAATATTCTAGTATGAAACCTTTACTGGATGGTGACAAGGAAAGCAATAAGAGAAAGCATGTATACTTTACAATACAATAGGCAAGCCACAAAATATCAACTTGCTTTAGTTTTGTTCAGTTGCTGTGACATCCAATCAGTGATATCAAACCACAACCATAAAGTTGTACTACCCATTATGTGTTGTAAACCAGAAGTGACACTCAAAGGCTTTTATTTTAGAAAACTGATTGGGAAGGATGCGATCAGCCACAATTCCCTGAAATTGCTGCTAATATTGTATTACAGTTTGGTAAAGAGCTGTGCTTTAGTTGTACATTTCTAGACGATTACTAATACCATACCTCACTGAGCGTCTGTGCAAAGAATCTCTGGCAGTGTCTGGTTTAGCAGTACACAGCTGCAGACAGAAATTCCTGCATGAAGCCATTGTTGGAAGACACTGCGGGGTCTGTTGAACTACACGTAGTAGGAGTCACAATACTCTCATTCTGTGTGACTTTTCCATCTCCCTTTGGCCTTTTCACTGAATTAGGAATATAATATTTTATATTGTTAACATTAAAGTGGATTTGGCCTCACTTCTCTTCTAGCTTGTGACTGTCAGAAGATTTGCAATTTAGAAGGTCTCAAGACAAACCACAGTTAATAAGATTCCTGACAATAAAACAATACTAAACATAATCTGGAATCATATAAGTTAAATAAATAAACATTTCATGTAAACTGATCCAAAAGAAACATGCCTTAAATCCGCAGGTGTAAAATAACCTTTTTCTCATCTTAGGTCGCAGTGTTTTAGGAAGGAACAAAGAATACATTCCCATTAAACCAGTTCCTTAGCTATGCACTTGCAGAGAGCTTCGTGGCACTAAAGACTAAAACAGACACTCTTTATGACAATAAAGTCAATAGGACACTGAACATGATCCTGACCGACCATTTTCTTCATGAAACGGCTTTCCATATACCAGGCAGAAATCTGACTGTTATCTTGTAACATCACACTGAAAACAATTATGTTTTGGAATGAAACAGGAACGGCAGATAAAAAAAAATATATATTATTCCCAGCTAGGTAACACATCCAGGATGCTGTCACTGTAGGTTTAGCAGCTGTGTGGTAGTCCCACATACAGGGTAGCTTCCATTACGCATCTCCGCCAACATTCGCCTGACCTTCAAAACCTCACTTCCTTTCACAAACAGAGGGGACGCCCAGCAAAAATCAGCCCACCCTTATCTGTCCTGGGCCACTGAGTTGAGAGACAGAGCCAAGGGAAACTACTGACCTCCTCTTGAAGGGACAAGGGAAATGTGCTTTCAATTTTTTTTAACCCTTACATTACAGTAGTTAGTCTTTCAGTTATTATTTTGAAAATTTGCTACAAGGACACCTTACTTAAAAACCACCACACAAATGTACATCATAGTCAGGAGGTTTCATCTCCAACACTTGTTCAGCAAGTATTGCATGTTTACAATTGACGAAGATTCAGTGAAATATGTTAACGCCAACCTTTTCCTAAACAAAACTGGGTGATTACTACAAGACAAACCCTGCAGGGATAACTAGGATGACCAGTCTGGAGCTTGGCTGTACATTTAAATTAGTCAGTGCTTATTCAAAGATCTAATACCCCACATCTGTATCAAGAATGTAATGCAATTAACTTTATTATACTATATATTCAATTAACCAATTATTTGTTCAAGCTCTAAAACAGACCAGAAAATATTTGGGTTGCAGGGTTATATAACAAAGAAAAGCAGGAAATCCTTTCATTTTAGAGGCCTGAATTAATGATTATTTGTCATTACTTTATAATTTCTTTCCAAATTTTCAGATCTAGTTGTGGTACAAAAATATCAATTATACTACCACCTACCAAGTTATGCAGAGAAATTCTAGGCATTGTAGATACGCTCTCTTTCAGGAAAACAAACAAACAAAACTTTTCTCTAGGAAGTATTTGATGAAGGAATAGCAAATTTTAATTTTATATGATTGTCTATAATGGTTAAGAGCAGCTAACTAGGGCAACAGTGCAGCAGGCCTCTAAATCCCAGGGATTACTGGCACAGTGAGAACCTGCCAGGTGCCCACAATGCCTGCTAGTTGACATAAGTAATAGGATATAAGCTTCTACAAAGTAAATGTGAAACCTAAGCTCGGCTAGCCCAGAGCTGGCTACTTTTGTTCTCACACATTCACACTATTTTTGGCTAAATGATGGGTGGAAGATTAGTCTTCTTTCAAAACAACTTGATGAATATACTAAACAGGTCAGTGAGGAAACCACATCGAACAAAACTAGCTTGCTAGTCATACAGCATGACGTAAAGGACCAGGACACAGCTGGAAACAATTAAAACTAATTGTGGACAGCAGTTAGACAGCTTTAGGAACGTGGTTTGGAAAAACAAAGGTTGGATATATTTAATCTTCATGAACTTATTCTTTTTTTTCCCTCTTTAGATTTGCTGCCTCAAATAGAGGAAGTCAAGTATCTCAGGGTTCTTGTTTACAAATAGCAGAGAAGTAAAGTAAGAGGTTAACACGTGGATTGGTCTAGCATTTACAGTGCTATAGATGCACCAGTTTGCTTTATTGAAGGCCAATCTGAATGCAAAGCTATTCACTGACTTGTCAATCTGCATTACTTCCCTCACAAACTGTGGGTTATGACTAAAAGAATGAGACTGCAGATTCAAACAGCAGAAATAAATTGTGTCTGTTCCCGCCTCCTGAATCTCCTTAGTGATAGGATGAGGACCTCAGTCATTCGGGAGGGCCTCCTGGAGGCCTCTGAGGTGAGGCATTGCAAACATGTCCAACCCAGGTCAAAATAAAGAAACAGTCTCTTGGCTAGCTTGAGAATGTCTCAGTTATCAACCAGAAAAGTTGGACGCCAAGGCTGAGAGAAGTCTGGACATCGTTTCTTAAGCAGTGATTATACCCTGTTGTGGATACGGACCCAGGTAGCTGGAGACAACATGGATGTATTTAAATGAATTAATTTCAGTTGCAGTTCTTTGAAATCCACCTGAAGGGAACACAAGCTGCCAGTGCATTACAACAAAGACATGGATGTAACGTTTTTATTAACAGTGGTAATTAAAAACAAATCTGTCAAACATTCAGAGCAGTACTGTTGGCAATGTTGCCTGACAATAATATTATTTTAGTATAAAGATTGACAGCTATTGTGATGTGACAAGTGAGTCCACATTCTGAAGTCTCCACGCTTCTTGTGGCTGCAGCGATGCTAGGTTGTTGTTTTTTTAGCTGTAATTTCCTTTATTTGGACAAGCACATGGAGTGGTTATTCATCAGCCAACACTACTTGGCTTGATTAGCTATCTAGTAATTGGTGAGCTAAGTACAAGACACCTATTGGTTTCATCTCCCTGTGTTAAGACACATGCCAATCAAAGCAACTGTTAAGTCAATAATCCAGGTGGAGTTGGATGAGTTTTAAAAAAAAAATTAATAAGATAATAAGAAAAATCACCCTCATCTAAGTAGTTAAAAATTGGGAAACTATACACCAATAGTAAAAGAATTCTTTGACTTTGATTTTTAATGCTGAGTCTATAGCCCCTTTTCCATTCGCCCCTACTCAGATCGTCTGGTTTTCAATTACAATCGAATACCACCTAATGTGTGTGGTCGTCATTATAGCAATACACCTGAGTGTTCCGTGACATAATTAGCTACAACAAAGGTCGACGTCAAGGTGATGATAAACCTGCTACTGTGGCTTTTCGTCAGACTTATTTTCGTGAAAGAGATGCTCTCATGATTCATCTAGTGACACCACTAACCAGCCAATCAGTCCCACGGAGTCTGCCGTCACATTTCAGTACCTGCTCAGATCACTTTGGAATCATGGCCAAGCAGGTACTATTTTTGTACTATGTACCAGGTACAATAAAGTAATTGAAAACCCTGATAAATATGGCGAACTGCGGCAAGTCGATCCATGTCGGCACTAATGGAAAAGGGGGCTTATGTTGACTGACCCCCTTTTGGAGTCAGCCTAAAGTCTATATGCCACTTCGCACTTCAGCTCTAGATGTTGCCCAGGACAGTGTCATAAGATATGCTTAAAGGAAGTGAAACTCTTAAGATTAACAAAAAAGCAGTGATAGTGGGAAAAAAATGAAGAAACAAAATGCTGATTCAAATAAAAAAATTTGTCAATTAACTTCATACTATCGAGATTACCCTACAATCACAATGGTATTAATCTGAGCCTAGTATAAGGAATGTGGTTCTATTATCTTTCACTTTAAAAAAAAAAAAAGAAAAAAAAAGTGAATAGCTTCGTCACACAATCTAGCACAGTTAAAATCATTTAGCCAGCTTAAAATTGGTGACACACTACATTTTTCAGCCAATGTCAGTAAATGCCATCTTATTTGGCAGGCCCATCATTCTATACCAGTGTTCAGTAGTTGTGTTTTTGTTATGTTTTTTTCTTGTTTTTTTTTTTTTTAGGGCTGTGAACAACAAAAGTAACAACACATTAAATGAGTGCTGTAAGTCAGACTCAATTCAACCCAAACAACAAAGTGACATTATTAGAGAGTGTTCATGGTCTACATTTCCTTCCTGGCAACAAAACTCTGCAGGCAGAGGATATCCCAAGAGAAGCAGACACGGCATCAATATTAATGAGGCCTATTGGCTTCTTAGGGTAGCTCTGTTGGCTGACAGCCTCCTGTTGCAGGGCACAGTGTGTTAGAGATTGCACCCAAACAAACACGTGTGATAAGAGCGTCCCTCCGGATGCACTGGAGTTCTGCCAGCCCACTTTAGTGTCCTTCCTCCAGCAGGAGCCGCTTAGGGCTAATGTTAGCCCTACTTCCCCACTCGCCGTACATGTCAGCTGCTCAACTTCAACAGGAAGGGGGTTTAGGTTTCCTGGAGCAAGCTCCTTGTCGCCAGTAACAAAAACTTCAAGCCAAGTATGCCACTGGGCATGTAGTAAAGTCATGGTACCTGTCTTTACAACCTGCTGGCCAAACAACTGCTTACAAAGGACTACCTTAAAAATGAGGTAGTATAATAGCAACAAATCCTTGAAATACTGATAATAATTCAGAAATGCCACAACTACTTAAATAATACTGTCTGGGCTACACTTGTATTGTAACAGATATTCATACTGATCAGCTCTACTTGACTATTGGCAGGGGTCTGCATTTTATTTTATTCAAATTTCTCTATAGGTTTTACAACATTAAAACACCCTTGTGTTAATTAATGCAACCTTCAGAGTTCATAACAGCAGTTACTTTTGGATACTCTGCCATATTTGTGTCACTGTTACTTCAAAGCTAGGTGGCTTAATAGCTGTAGATGGGGCAGCTGTTACCCATGTTGACAGCTCCTTATCCATCTGCCACTGGGAGGCAAACACAAGCCCTCTGATGCTCTAGCCACAGGCCCGACATTAGCTCTCTCATGAAGTCTATTTCGGCCTTCATGGGCAAAACAGCTGCCCTGAAAGTCCACACTGCCCCGTTTTTAGACACTCCAAAAGGTTCAGCGCAAAGTAAAAAAATGTCCTCCTCTACATCTGTTGCCAATGAAGCAAAGGAATGCATTTCCCCAAGAACACTCTTAATGTGGGTTCATACGAGTATAGAAAAATGGGCCAGAAAAACTGATATGCTGCAAAACATCTCCACAAAATGTAATGTAAACATGAAAAGTGCATGTTTAAAAAATGATGCACTAATTGAAATGGAAGGCAAAGTTTACACTGTGTGTTTTACTGAAGACATTCCAAAGAGCAGATAAGTCACAGTGAAGTCTGAGAATCGGCAGACAGGTCGAGGAGGTCAGTCCGAATGACAGGACAAGTGCCGTGAGCAACTGTGTGATAGGAGCTGAGCCAGGCTCCTCTTGCCCACAGAGCACAAGGAGAGTATTGTGGCAGCCCTGGTGTCCTCATACCAGCACACAGAAAAAACACACACATGCACACTTGCACATGCAGCTGCATGACTTTGTAAGAGGAAGAGAAAAATAAAGGTCTTGGCTACAATTTAATATTAATATTAATAACAACTTTTTCCCCCCATCAATATAGTCTGTTTCTTCTTCGTCTTCTTCTTTCTTTTTAATCCTGGCCCTGTTTTTTTAGGCATTGCGGGTTTTGATTGTTGTGGTTTTGTTCCCATAACTAATTCTGTTTTGGTCCCGTTTTTGGCTTGAAACTAAAAATAAATTTGATTTTATAATCAGGTATTACAAAAGACTGTTTCTAAACACTTTTCCAGTTCTGCTAAATTGTATTTTTTGGCAGAATTTGCACTTTATAAAGCAGTAGTGAAACCTTTCCTACTGCTTAAGTACCACTGTTATGAGTTTGCTCAGACATATCAGTCAAGAGGCTGATACAGCTGGCTGGATAATATTAGACTAACCTGTAGTGTCCTAACACACACACTGTAAGTAGCTTATGGCTCCAATAAAAATAGTGAACAGGCCGCACTCACAAAGGACACACTCACAGGCCTCATACGTCTGTGTTGCACAGACTTCAACATGTGCTTTTGACTTAATTAAATATTAATACATTCCATCACCCTAAGAACAAACAAAAAGCATATGTCCCAAATTTATTAAAGTCTAACGGGGAATCAAGATGTCAGCTGACATGCATGCATGAATCTCATTTGATTAAATAAAAGTCCCATCTCATCTGATCTAATCTAAGCTTTTGCACAAAGCCTAAATACCTTTCAACAGTCAACATTAAGCAATCGGAATAAGCTCAAATACCCTCTTCAAATAACTCTGTACAATAGACCATGTTTACTGTGCCTAACCAGTGGGTTTCAATAAGTGAGAGCTGTGATGAAAGGCTCTGACGTCAGTTCCATTCATAAAAGGTTGGTGGCAACCTGTGGGGATGAAAATGCTTTCCTCAGCCTAAACTGAGCAGACTGTATACTGAGATTGCAGGTTGTGTTACATGCCAAGCATGAGAGTTGTATTTATAGCCAAAAAGAAAGATAGAATTTACCTTTCCCGTTTAGCCACAATGACAAAATATATAGAGGTGTCACAGAAGCCGTAAATCTAAATAGGGTAGTAAAAGAAAATCAAGCCAAGTATAGCACTATGCATGTTATCATTAATATAGCTGCACCAATCTAGCTTTTACCACTTCTTATTCGATCCCGAGACCATGGCTTAAGGCATCTTCTTATACCAAGTACTGATCTGACCCCACTGTTAAATAAATAAGCTATATAAATTTATTAAACTGGTACGCATCCCTTTTGTCAACAGCTAATTAGAGCTGGGCGATATGAGATTTTTTCATATCACGATATGTTTTTTTCATTTCAGGCGATAACGATATCTATCACGATATAAGCCAAATAACTATATTTGTAAGATTTAAATGTGCCGTTGCTCACAAGTAAAATGTGAAATAATCAGCAGCTTGTTTTTATTTAAATATTTATTTCCCATAATAAGTTCAACAGGGTAGATGTACATTGATGGGGTTTTTTTTGCACTAATAAAGTTGTGGAGTTGTAAAGTATTTTGTCTTGCATCAATTATATCATCAGTTATATTGTTATCCCAAATTTTCAAATATATATCATGATAAATATTTATGACCATATTGTCCTGCCCTACATGACACACTAGCAGACAGAGTTGAAACAGCCCATGTAAGAGAAAGAGGTAGACCCAAGCCCTCTGACACACATAAATACTGTTAGTTTTATTCATCCAAAGGAAAATACAAACACAAACCACACAAAGGAAAAAGATTAACAGAATAAAATGGGTTGCAGCTGAAAATTATTTAATATGATCAGAGACATGTGAAATGTAAATTGTCCAGTCTGTCCCAAATTTCACATGTTTGATTAAAGTCAAAGTCTAGAGACATCTATATGTCAAAATCATGTCACACTCACAGCATCAGCTAATGGCAACAGGGAATCAATTAGCACCTACCAAGGAACTTTTTACATGTATTAAACAAAAATTACCAGAAAAAAAAGTAACCTTTAATTTATAGTTAATTTACTCAAGCTTAATTACATTTGTTTCAAATGCAGCCAAAAATAACAACAAAATACAAACATTTACATTAAAAAAGGCTCTTTACTTGAGATGATTCTTTGCCTTAGCTATATGTGAGCCAGATGTGGTCCCATGAGTAATCGCCATTAAAAGCTTGTTTTTGAGCTTAGAAAAGCCATTTTTCAGTAAGCAATAACTTTTCCCAGTTCCAGTATTTGAACTATCCAACTGAATGCAAGATTTAAATCCTACGTACAAAACGCAAACTCTAAACAGTGCAAATCATTGCAATGTATTTACATTTAACACAGACTCCCAACTTTCTGGAAGTTGTAGTTACTGGCTACATAACATCTTGCAAATCTTTCTGGTCTAAATGAAAATTTTTAAGTAAAACTAAATACACAAAATGAAGGAATTCCTGTTTATCACCTACTTCCCCCTCAGTGGAAATGTCTCTGTAAGACTCACCTACATAAATTTGACGTGGAACAATAATGACTATAAAACTCCTTTGTTTAAGGAAATATCATTCAGGCCCATGAAGTGCCTGCACTCCACCCGATGCAAGTGCAAACAGTAATCTTGTGACTGCTGACTTCCTCATACATGTATCCGGATTTAAAGTTAGACTGAGGAAAATGGCACTCCAGGTCATATATATCACATGTTGACAAATACTGGCAACAAATAATAGTATGAAAACAACTGGAGCCTCAGTGCTAGTCCACCAGCTACGGTGCCCATTCAGGCACAAAGGCTATCCAAAGGAATTGAGTTTAAAACAGACAGGAATTTTGCAGTGCAAAGCATGTATTTCCACAGAGACACAGCTGTGGCAGATGTCAACACAAAGGTTCAGGGTTGTTTTAATGACAGTTGTACATGCATGCAAAACTCCACAAAAGGAACGTACTGGCTATACCATACATCTTCACTTTAACAAAAAATAAAAAACAACAACAACAAAAAACATTGAACACCAGTGACAAACACAGTCATCTGAGTGAAAACAACTTTCAATAAAAGTTTAAAAGATCACAGCCTTTTACAGGCATTTCTCAATGATAACATCTTTACTTTGGAAGGCAGCAAACCTAAACCACCTATTGGACAATATTAGATGAAATTGTGTGTTAGGGTCAACAAAGCCACTGAAAAACAGTGGTTTTATTAAACTTCAAGAAAATACGTTAATGAAGTTGATCTTCATGAATATTAATTATAATTCAACTGACATGAGCTGAACTAAACCAAACAGAGCTTAACAGGGAATCAACTGAGGCTCCTCAAAGGTGAAAGAAGAGCCTTAAAGTGGATTTTATACCAATTATCTTAATTTAAAAGCCCTTGGAAGGCAAAAATTGTAATTGAAATCAAATTAACTGCACACCCCTATTACCTAACAAGCAAGAAAATATGAATCATGCAATGACAACAATTTTATCAGTCTTCATCAGAGTGGCTGCTCATGGCAAACCTTGCACGTATGAATAGCCAATCAGCGCACAGACATCTCAAATCATAGGTGATATCCTATGCCAAGACACGATCAGACAGTAGGACAGCTTCTACTTTCACCACAAGCACATCCACACGATCTCAAACGACAGACATCTGGCTAGACTGTAGATGGCTACACCCCTCCAAAGAAGTGGGGCAACGTTATTTATTAATACAACTCCACTCATCTTCTCTGTACTGTAGAGACTATATAAAAACATCGACATCAATGTAGTTGTGCAAGTTTCTACTTTACTTATAGTACGATTATTTAAGGTCAATATATCGAAATTAATGTAAACCAAGAGGCGAGTATTAAAAGACCATAATAGCATGTCTGAGGATACGATATCAAGACCTCTACAGCATTACTGCTGCTCTGCTCTGTACGTGTTATTAAACACAGCAAGGCTACTCTAGGGCTATTATTACAACAGCTTGTTACTTAATCCTGAAACCCCAGCGGGGAAGAAAACCAACTAGCTAGCTAGTTTTGTAAGGGGGTTATTGTCAAACACGATCACTATTTAGCAGGAAGGTGTAACAGAATCCCCGCAAGCGCAGTTAGCCGGTTTCATCGAAACTCTGCGATGACATGGCCCAAGTCATGGGAACACTATGTCGCAGCTATTAATACGGCCTTTTAACGCCCTAAACGCGGTGTCGCCGGAAAGCCTTTCGCGGCATCAACACGCCAAACGCTGGATAAGCGAATGACGGGGAAATGCCACCCCCGGTGGGTACCCAGCACACTAGGTCCCTTGCTTTCCCCGGTCTTTGACACTCAGCCGCCTGCCACTTAGAACCAGACGCTCGCTTTCGTGTTAGCTAGCAAGCCGGAGCACAGAAAGGCACAGAAACAAGTATGTAGCCAGAGGAACCGTAAATAACGTCCGTGTCGCCAGCTTGTCTCTAACGTTAGCCTGCATTCCATCTTTGTGCGGCGGATGATCACCGACTGCAGCGCGTAACTTCAAACCGAGAACGCCCAGGTCCGTTATCGGACACGCAGTCAATCCAGGTTATTACAAAAGCTTAAGGCTTGTTACATCAATCTCGCACGTAAGAGTGTCAAGACGATGATCAAATCTGAAGCATCGTGCACAGATATAAACAAGGGGCAGTGTTAACAGAAACAAAAGACAGCGTCAACCCACCTCTCCTCCTTCGCTAGCCGAGGCGGATGCGCTTTATCAGCACACATGAAATTGGGCTTGTGTACATACGAGCGTTCAGTTGCACAAATATGTCAAGTCCTTCTGGAGCCTTCACTGAAAACACTTGTCTTAGCGATTATGGGGTTGCATTATTTTGCTTAACACGACTTAGAAAAATAAGCACGTCAAATAAAGGTGCGTACGATAATGGACACATCAGTACTAATCAAGCTAGCTACACAGCTAAGCGAGCTAGCGTTAGCAAACCAGCTAGCTCTCTGCGACACGACTGTAAGCGCTGCTAGAAAGCACCAGCTAACGTAAGCGGCCCGGTGCTGCTCCACCACAGACTCAAAACAGCCGGGACTACCGCGGCCAAGACAAAACAAGCTCCCGTGAAACACAAGAAATTATTACAGTACGCGTTCAGTTAATCAAAGCATCGCTTACCAGCTCTAGGCATCCACCCTCTTGACAGCGAATTCCCTGTCTGTGTGACCACTATCAAAACCAAGTCAATAAACTCACACTTCCGCTGAGACTTTCACAATAAAACCGTCAATCACAATATTTTATCAGATACCGGTTGTTCAGTGATGACGCGACGACTCCTACTTCCGGGTCTAAAGTAGTCTGCGTTTAATATGGCTTTTGTGTTGTTAACATGTTTAATGTTATGTATTTTCTTCTGTTTGATCTCAAAAAGCTCCTAAAACAGTCAGTGATCACTGACCTCCCTCGGCTTTTATTACCGCTAATCATTTATTTAAGCTCAGTTTTTAAAACCTTAGGATGTAACTACAGCCCAGCCCATGCAGCAGTATATGAATGACTAACCTCGTATTGTGGATGGATTATCTCAGTTGTTCTCCTGGCTGAAGTTTGGTCCTTTTACAGCATCCTGCCATGCGATTACATTTGTTTCTGACCACTGAGAACACTCACGTTAACTTTTATCGAGTGGAAAAAAAGTTAGCTTGTTTATATTATGCTAACACAGCTGTGTCGCTAGCGGTCACGTAGCACATCATTATATACCAGCTAGCCCAACTTCAGTAACCCTACAAACGTCACTGCTGTTTAGTTTTCTGTCTTCATTTATGCTGGAAGTGATAACAGAGATGTACGTTTTAATTTGTTTTCAAAACCCTGCAGTCAGGACATGCTATATTGTATTTAGATAGAAGCTAGCGAGCTAACTCCCTGCTAACTTCTAACTCCGTTAAATGTCATAAATTCCGTTTTCATGGATGCCTGGATGTTAAACTCAATTGTTACACCTGGTAGAGCAGAACGCTGATCATTTTATTAAAGATGAAAGACTTTAGACAGTTTTTCAACTCTCAATAATGCCATAGTGATCGTTTGATATATGGACCTGCAGCAGAGTTTAGACCCAGACACGGCTAGTGACGTCAGACTGAACAACCGGATATTTTGTCTTCCTACAACACCGCCTTAAATACCATTTAAAAATAATATAAGATTGCGTTACCATATTGTTTAATTTAGTTTCTAAACCTTACACTTCAATTTTGATTCTTGTAATATAACTCTAACTAATATAAATAATAACGATAACTATAAATAACATAAATATAACCAATATAGTCAAAGGCACGAAGTAAGAATAAACATGGAAAGCATCAAACATCATGATTGAAAAAGTAGGGAAACCTAGTTATTCAAATGAAAGGGAACCCAAATAGTGAGCTGAGAAAAAATCGCATTATATCTTTTGCTTGAAGTGTAGAACGGGTTTGTGACTACATGGAATGAAGATTAAGACGAAATAAAATCCAGCACAATTTAATGCTGCTTCTGGATAAGGTTTTCTCGCCCCCTAATGTTTGTTAGAGAATGTTACATCTTGTACTTCATGCTTAAATAAGAACACTTGGGGGCGCTAAGGTCTCAAACTTGTCTTTAACAATGCAACCTCTCCAGGTAGCAGACACCTGCACAGCTTTAAAGGATACCGCCTGCACTTGATCTGGATCTGCAGTGTCTCAACAAGGGTTACAACTTTCAGATTTAGATAATTAAAGAGGAGCCACAATTTGCACTGTTAGGTCAACTGATTTAATCGCTATGTGTTACATAAAATATGCACGTACTGAAATCAAGCATATTAAAACACATTATGTTACACACATTTACCAAGAACTAGCTGAGCATAAATGGTCGCTTGTCTTTTTTTACTAGCTGTAGAACAGTAATGCTAAATAAGGCATAACTAGTAACAAGCCAATATGCTTGTTTTTGGACTTCAGTGCAGCGTACTACAATGCAGGTTTGGATGAGAAACCTGCGAGAAAAGCTTAGTCTATAGTTTGGATGTTTCCTTTTTCCCCACATATAGTTGGAGAAGAATATTACTAAATGTAAATTAGTAGTTCATTACAAAATGAAAAGTTGTTGCGTTCATATAATTCTTCTTTGCCTTGGGCATAAATGCAACCCTTATACTCAGTTTTAAATGAGTATGAACTGAGTTTTAACTTAACTGAGTCTTAACATTTATGGCCACCTTCCATTTTTTGTGACTGGCTTCCCCTCACAAACAGAAGTTGGAAGGGGCTGCTGTGCTCACTGCTGTGCTCTTTGTCTCTGAGATGGGCATATTAGAGATGTCCACTCTCACTGAAATTTCACAGATACAGAACAAGTGAAAAGAAATTGGAGACTTACAGTGATTATGTCATCCACTGATCTTATTTTAAACTGTGGCCATTTTTGGCTATTTGACTACTGTATAACCATTTAAGAGAAAAATAAGAAAAGGTACAACACATTGTCTGACCTGTGTGATGATCCGTGTGGCACAGTGAACTACATGCACTCAAACCCTGCAAGACAGTGGGCAAGTGTGACACGCTCAGGTCATGGATATTATATGTCTCTTGTAGGAGGGGCAAGTTTAGATCTAGACTGTGCCCTTCAAAAAGCTCTCTCTCTGACCTGCTCAGTCGCACTCAGCCAAGATAGTTGAGCACAGTGGAGCACAGCAAGCCCCCCTCTCTGGACAGCATGGGACTTACTCAGGACCCCAACTTTCAAAAGTTGCAGGAGTGGTACACAGCCCACGCCCTGGGCCTCAACATGAGGCACATGTTTGAGGCTGACAAGGAGAGATTCAACAAGCTCAGGTATAAAACAAGAACAGAATACATTTAGATATGTTTGATGTATTTGGTAAGTTAATGTTAATTCTGTTTTATCATCTGTTGACATGTTCACATAACAGACCTCTGTGTGGCTTCATTACACACATGTCAAACCTCAACACAACGACAAAATTATCGTTTTTGTCTGGATACTGATACTCAGAAAATATCCTCATCTTGTCTCCGATAGCCTCACACTGAAAACTGAGGATGGAGACATTCTTCTGGATTACTCCAAGAACCTCATCACAGAGGACGTTATGAAAATGTTGGTTGACCTGGTAATTCAATTTACATTTAAATGATCTGTGGCCTTTAAACTGTTTATATTAATTACCGAATCATTAGCCAATCAATCCTTTCATCAAGCAGAAAGTGGGGGTCAGTTCATCAGATACAAGTTTCATCTTCACTTAAGTTGTGTTTCTTTGAAGGACTGCTCATAAGTTTAAAACTTCCCAAATTGTTACTGACATAGCATTCATATTTATTGTTTCATTAGGCCAAGTCAAGAGGCATTGAGGCTGCCAGAGAGAAGATGTTTACTGGAGAGAAGATAAACTTCACTGAGGTGCTCGTTGTTAAACAGTCATAACTTCGCTTAACACTCTTTCTTTTATTTCTCTTAAAAATGAACACTAAGTACAGTAAATGCAAGCTGAAAAACCCATTCACTTCTCATTCACGAGCAGTGTAAGCAGCCAGCAGAAAAATACCCAGTGCTTCAGTGCTGATAGTAAGAGTCTGTGTATATTAACATTTATCTCCTGGTGCTGTGGAAATGAAGGGCCGTGCTGTGCTCCATGTGGCTCTGAGGAACCGTTCCAACACTCCCATCATGGTGGATGGGAAGGATGTAATGCCAGACGTTAATAAGGTTCTGGAGAAAATGAAGGGTTTCTGTCATGTGAGTGAACCCAAAAATAAAGGCACAAAATCACAACAAAAGCTCTTCCACAGAACTGTTTAAACAATTCACTATGTCAGTTTTGTAGCCCTGCTCATGAATTTTTTGATGCAGCTATCAGCAGTTTATAGACCCACAAAAATAATGTTTGCGATTTATGTGTTGCAGAAAGTTCGCAGTGGCGAGTGGAAGGGCTACACAGGGAAGGCCATCACTGATGTTGTTAATGTTGGAATTGGAGGATCTGATCTTGTGAGTGGATTAGCTTGAAAGATCTGTTAATCTTACATATATTAATAATAACACAAATAGGCCTGACTTTTTTTTTTCCTTACCATGACCTGTAGGGCCCCCTGATGGTAACTGAGGCCCTGAAGCCGTACTCAAAAGATGGACCTCGTGTGTGGTTTGTGTCCAATATTGATGGCACCCACATCGCCAAAACCCTGGCACAGCTCAACCCTGAGACAACCCTCTTCATCGTTGCATCCAAGGTAGCATGTTCATGAAGAAATGAGGAATATTTATTTATTTATTGCTAAATCTTCAAGCACAGACAGAAAGTTCCTTATAAATTGCTGCATGAATATATGTGTATTCCTATATATACAGACATTCACCACACAAGAGACAATTACAAATGCTGAGTCGGCCAAAGCTTGGTTCCTCGAACATGCCAAAGATGTGAGTTTGCAGCAATCCTGCACAGCACAGTTTCATTACTACACTAAAAGGATGTCTTTCTTAATTATAAATTTGATATGTTTCAACAGAAAGCTGCTGTCGCCAAACACTTTGTGGCTCTTTCCACCAATGGTGTAAGTTGTACCAAATTTTTTTCAGGGTTAATAAGCCTCTCGCTGCATCTACACATTCTAATACTAACTTTTCTGTTTTTCTCTGTCTCCCCTTCAGCCCAAAGTGAAAGACTTTGGCATCGACACAGAGAACATGTTCGAGTTCTGGGACGTGAGTGCCCTTTGAGCTTTAAAACACACACACTGTATGCAGGTTTTTCACGTCCACACGGTGCCATGGAGCGAGAGTAGAAGCTATAAATAAAGCAGACTTTTGACCTGTGAAGTAGATGAGATAGACTCTCTGAACAGCAGCTGCCGGGTAATCAGAAGCCTCTCTCTTCAGTCTCAGTTATTATTGGTAGTGACCTTCTCTCTTGCAGAGGTTACTGTAAAGGCTGAGTTGCATCAAAGGTCAGAGAGTTGCATTTAGTTACATTGTTGGTATTTTAAAGGTAACAGCTATAATGTGGCCTTTATGTCAGGAGAAAATGGCTGCATGCACAAAATCTACAGCAAAGGTGGGCAATCAATTTTCCCAAAGGGGCACATGGGAGACTGGGACTGTTATAGAGGGCTGCCACAATAAGCTTATAAAGAGCTAAAATTAAAATCAAATGAAACTGAGTTAAGCTTATTGATGTGGCCCTCGACATCAGTCCCAGTTTCTCATGTGGCCCCTTGGAAAAATGTATTGTCCGCCTCTAGTCTACAGTATTTTCAGTCCAAAAGAGAGAAGAAGGGAGAAAAAATGCCTAAAAGAACTTTTGGAAAAGATTTAAGACTGAAGCAATCAATCAATCAATCAATCTTTATTTATAAAGCACTTTTCATACAAAAAAAAAATGTAGCACAAAGTGCTTTACATGGTTAAAAGCAGCCCACCCCACCCCACCCTCCAACTCACTCCCCACACTCTCATTAACATAAACAATGTGAATACACACATATTCCCCCCCCCCCCCACACACACACACACACATGCACACTTAAAGAGTAAAATTGGGCTGGGTACACATGTGCCAAGTGAGGAAACACTATAACAGGGAGCCGTCTGCACCGGGAGCCGGTCACAGACCGTAGCCTCCAGGCTGGGCACACAGCAGGAGGGAGGCAAAGAAGCCCCCCAGCCAGGCTGAGAGGCAAATCATACATTTCTTGCTACTATTTAACAAAGCTATAGAGATCAAGTGTGGTGTTTATTTTAATTGCATATGTGCATAACCTTGGCTTCCTTTTATTAAAATGGGACAAAACATTGTATAATTTTTGTGTTTTCTTGTAGTGGGTTGGTGGTCGTTTCTCCCTGTGGTCTGCAATTGGAATGGCTATTGCCCTGCACATTGGTATGTACAGTAAACACACCCACACATTTCAGGGAGCTCGCTGGGGCTTAAACTACAGGAATACCAAGGTTACTTGGGTCCATCCTGAGGAGAAATATTTGCATTTTTATGTCAGTATCTAAAATCATTGCTAAAACATATATGAAAACTTATATGTGTGGACCAGCAATCATATTCATCCCAAGTACAGTGCTAAAAGTCTACACAATCACTTAACTTTTCTTGTGCATCTGATCTCCAGGCTTTGACAACTTTGAGAAGCTTCTGTCAGGAGCACACTGGATGGTGGGTACACCATAATGAGATGTTCAAAGTGTCACTTCTTCACCTGCCTGATATTGAAAATTATTGTTATGATTTTTTCCCTAAAGAATGATACAGAAAACAAAGGTAAATTAGGTTTACCCTTTCATATATAGGACAAGCACTTCCGTACTGCTCCCCTGGATAAGAACGCTCCCATCCTGTTGGCTCTGTTGGGCATTTGGTACATCAACTTTTTCCACGCTGAGACCCAGGCTATGCTGCCCTATGACCAGTATATGCACCGTTTCACTGCCTACTTCCAACAGGTCTGTCCCCACAATGCAGAAGTGATCCAAAACATTATTTTAAATCAACTTATAGAGTTGATAGATTATTTTAATAATATAAGTGAGTCATTGTATATTGAGAGTGTTTGTTGTCTAGGGTGACATGGAGTCAAATGGAAAGTGCATTACTAATCATGGGACACGTGTGAACTACCACACTGGGCCAATAGTCTGGGGAGAGCCTGGAACAAATGGACAGCATGCCTTCTACCAGCTCATCCACCAAGGTAACTCCACCTGGGAGCAGCAACAGACATTTGATTCAGCTGGTCTTTTTCTGGTCCTGGGTTGTCAAATATGTAGACTGTGTACAAAAACCAGTACATTAAAGTATTTCTGGAGGTTGGTGAGTTGTTGAATCATAAAAACAGTATATACTATTGTAGTTTAGTTACATGTAATTAACAGACTCAGTGAATGTGGAAATCTGAGCCATATCACTGAAATTGCTGTCAGTTGTCTTAAGACACCTCAGGCTGGTGATTATTTCTGTTTGTATCACTCAGCATATAAGAAAAAAATAATAATTTACCAAGAAATATACATTTCTATTGTCTAGCAAAATTTGTGAGGGAAAGTGATAAGGTGTGTTTTCATTTAAAAATATTATGGTTTCAGTGCAGGTGAAACTCTTCAGAGTAAACTTATATACAGTTAAAGAACTGGAATTATCTTAATGGTCCAGGATCAAATTGAGCTGCATGTAGCCCACAGACTAAAGGACTTTAATCCAGTTTGCTACCTGGTTAAGTTTGTCACTAATGCGACTCAACATGTTCATTTCAGGAACTCGAATGGTGCCTTGTGACTTCCTGATTCCAGCTCAATCACAGCATCCAATCAGAGACAACCTGCACCACAAGGTATCACTGATGTTAGAGAGGTATCTGTCTAAAGCAGCATTTATGCAGATATTGCGAAGTCTGTCTCTTGTTTAGGATATTAAATGAGTTTGACCACATCCTAGACTACTCTACTAGACTGTATAGACAAAAGTATTCAGCCATACCGCTTAATCTTAAAATTACAGTGCTTTTAGTTTCCCTGTAAGCACCTAGCCATGCAGTCTACTTATATAAATATTTGTGAAAGAATTCACTGACTTGAAATGTGGTACTATAATAGGATTCCACTGTTGCTACAGGATAGTTTGTGGAATTTCTTTCCTCCTAGATATTTCACAGTCAACCGTAAGCACTACTTTTCTGAAAAAATCTCAAGCATGCCAATACACCACCTTTTCAGCAACACATACAAGCTAATAGGATGCATAATGTTAGTAGATTTAATAAAGCTAGATAAAGAGACCAATATTAGAGCTGTTTTTAATTGTTTTAAACGGTGGTTGGCGGAGGCTGCTTGTTGGATTTGTGAGATGAAAGTCCAAAGCATAAACTTCAAATGATGGTTTTATGATAAGGTTTGTCCGAGAGGTAGAGCTTGGGGTGGAATTAGAAATTATTAAAATCAGTGTAACAAATAGCTACGAAAAGTCACAATAAACTATTCCCAAGAGAGCTGCATGTTCTGATATAACTTTTGTGGGCATTTTCTCAAAGCTCCAAGACAAGTTATTTGGCAACATATATGATATTGCACTGGCACCTTGAGGTGATTGTCAGACCTCCGACATTAGCATCAGAACAAGAGCTGCGCACTGGAGCTGAGGTGCAAGCCACTGACCTTCAATTTATTTTCTGCTTCCTTCTAATTTGTCATAGTGGTCAAACCAGTTTATGCCAACATCTATTTAAAGACGCAGCAACAAATTGAACTTTTGATCTTTGCGGTGGATTTGTTGGTTCTTTTATGCTGTGCATTTTTGTAAAATGGTTTGATTCCACTCATGTCCTTAGAAAAAAGGGTCAGCGCAAATCAATGAAAAGTTGCTCTGAGTGATCACCTTTATTCTAAAGAATATTTATGGGAGAAATCAGTTTCAGGATCACTATGCCCCAATTCGAAGGGCACGAGGGCCAGCTAAACAAGTACAGGAGATTTTGGACTGATGTGTCCCAGAAATGAGGGAGTATCTTTTAGAAGAATGGTGCTGAATTCTTTCAGTTCCAGATACTGAGACATTTTAAATATATTATTTAAATTTGTTACTTATCTGTTTGTTAATCATGTAGGAAATACACTATCTAAAACTGCCTGTTTCATTTGACTGTAGATCCTGTTGGCCAACTTCCTGGCTCAGACAGAGGCTCTGATGAAAGGTAAGACTACCGAAGAGGCCAAGAGGGAGCTGGAGGCAAGCGGCCTGAGTGGGGAGGCTCTGGAGAAAATCCTACCACACAAAGTACGTAGAATAAAGAGAAACTACCTTATCAAAGATAATGAACCTGCTGCGCTGCTGATAGCATGTAACAGCAACAAACTAAAACCTAAACTTAAGAGGAGAGCTCCCTGTCATGTTGCTTTTACAAACCCGATTGCAAATTGTTTTTGACAGCAGGTTAGAGAGACTCACCCAGTAAAAACTCTGTAAACAGATGTTGAAGACAACTGTGTCACTTTGAAAAGTGAAAAGACATCTAAAAAAAAAACAAAAAAAACCCCACATCTCTCTTTATGTCTAACGTTGGCTGAAAAATGAAAATACACCTTTTCTTCTCGCTACATTTGCAAACTCTAAAACATCAAAGAAGTTCAAAGCACTCTCTTTTTCAAATAACCCTGGAGGCTTACTGAAGGCTTTTTTGCTGAAATGCACTGGAGTTTGTTTTTTTTTAAAGGTTAAATATGACCATGGTCTGACAATGGAGGCATTTATTGATTTTATTTGAAGAATAAATTGCCTTTGACTTCTTTGATGATTTAGCTTATATGTATCTCATCCAAAGAGGACCGCAAACAAACACAGTCTGAATCAAGGATGCAGACTTTTTCAGAAACCATTTAAGTGCATCTTCAAACTCCTCAGACAACCAGGAGAATCAAACTCTGAACCTTCTTGCTATAATGTACTAGCAACACCCTAGCTTGTGAAAAAAAACTCAGTTTTGACTGTCCACAAGCCAGTAAGCTTATTTTGCAACAGAAAACCAGAGTTAACTGCATTAAAAACAGAATTTCATTCATGTTTTAATATTTGTTTTTTTTTAAATGTCATCCTCTATCATCTGCCTGTCCAATCACACTGGTTTCAAATTAAATTTCGATCCAGCTTTGTACTAAAACCCCAAAGACATATGTATTTGCAATTTAAAAAATGAGGGGATTGTCACAGATTATTAGGCAGAGGACTCAATCACAGGACTTTGAAGTTTTAGAGAGAAGGTGAGGGTTTATTTACAATGTGGCACCAAGTGAGGATATATACATATATACAGTGAGACAGATAACACGGGGCTCCAGGGAGTAGAGGGGGGTCTGAAGGGGAGGGAAGGTCCAAGGCAGGTGCACGCACCCTCCTCTTCAACTCAATCCACAACTCACTCAGATAGTCCACTCCAAAATGCTCATGCTCACTCACACACATCCACAGGAATCCAGCCGGCAGGGAATCTAGAAGGCCTGTACACAGAGGAAAACAACATTAGGAGGGAGCTCTAGGACAGCACAAGGAATACTCAAAAGGCTAGGCTACACTGATGCTAGGTAGTGTGACGATCCAGCAAGGAAGCAGTCTCTCTTGCCATCTTAAGTAGTCTGCCAGCATCAGTGTAAATGAGCCACAGGTGTGTGTTCAGGGCGGGTTCAGAGGCGAGGAATCAAGATCCAGTTCCGCCTTGGAAAGGCGAAGACAATAAAACACACACCACGACCTCTCCAGATCTTGAGAGATATTCACTTGTGTCATTTCAGTTCAGTTCACCAAAATAAAGAAAATAAATAAATAAAAGCTTCCAGTAACGAGATATGTTTCAAATAGGAATAGGAATTGCCTATTAGAAATAAGCAAATCTGAGATGGTGACATGGTGGGTGGACATTTAAACTTGAAACTTAAACTGAAATGACAATGACCCACTTTTGAACCCATCTTAAACATTTAATTTTAGCCCTGACAGCTAAGTACCATGTTTACATCTGTGTCTAAACTAGACTTCTGATTTTTGTTCAAATTAAAGTCAAGTCATTGTAACAGCTAAAAAAGTTAACCCCCCCAAAAACTTTCCATGAATATCTTGTGTTAGGGGGACAGTGCCCTCCAGTGACATGTATGGACATGGCAATGTATACTTTGTTAAAAAAAACATTTTTGCAAAATAGTGAATTGTATTCTAAAATGTTTCTATTTGATCGCCGCAGGTATTCCAGGGAAACAGACCAACCAACTCAATCATCTTCAAGAAACTGACTCCATATACACTTGGAGTACTTATAGGTAAACCACTTTTGTCACTGTACTGGTTTTATCATTGGTAACATTACCAATAACAATTTCTTTTGAAGCTTTAATGTCCTTTTAAACATCGTTTTAATCAATTTAATTCTACATATACCATTATCTAATTTAACCCGGTTAGTTTTATCTGAAAATGAGACATTACGAAATAATTTCCACTGTTTTTAAATGCGCTGGACTGCACAATAATAAATGATATCTGAGACAGTGGTGGTAATGATCACACAGTGGGAATTTCCTGAAACAGCCAAAGAGCGGCAATTTCCAGCTGAGCTTCAGTCAGGACGTTGCACACTGTTGCATAGTAACAGTCAGTGTGTTTGCACCTATGATGGGAAACTAACTGAGCAGGTTTTATTCTGAACAGCTCTATTGTGCTGCTTCAGAAATTCAATCTTTGTTTCCATTTCATTTGTTGAATTTGTGATTATTCTTCCCATTTTTGCAGCAATGTATGATCACAAGATCTTTGTCCAGGGATTAATGTGGGAGATCAACAGCTTTGACCAGTGGGGGTGAGTCTGTTTCTTTCAGCATACACAACAAGTTTCCTAATAAAAGTCTCTCTTTTGTGCTAATTCGCAGCTCCACATGTTTATTCCTGGACTCTGCTGAAATTTTGCATGATTCACAGTCAGAATTAACCTTATTTAACATTTACTATGCCTTGGTGTAGGCCCCTCCGTTCATCCCCTTTCCGAAACAAGCCTCTCCCCCACTTTAGGCCAACTTTCTTCTCATTGTCTGACCCAAAGGTTTGAACACCAGGGGCTGCTGTGCTCAAATAAGCAAGCTTTAAGAGAAGTCTGACGCCTAATGTTATACTGTGCAGCTTTCAGATTGAGGCACTGTGGATACATTTTTGCAGATTTTCCAAAATGTATTAACACATGACTGAACCCATCATATCTCTTGTATTTATGTCTTCTCCCCTCACATACGCATTATTAGAGTGGAACTGGGCAAACAGCTCGCCAAGAAGATTGAGCCTGAGCTCAAGGACACTGCTGAGATTCACTCCCACGACTCCTCCACCAACGGACTAATCAACTTCCTCAAGAAGAATTTTGCCTGAGCTGAGTGACCTCAATAACTTCCCCTTGACTCCACAGTATTATCTATCTTATCAGCTCAGGAGCTGCGTGGACAGGAGTCCCGCAGTGGCAGCTGGTCACTCCCACGCAGTTGAGCTGAAGCACTCTGTATGTTTGTTCTCGCATTATGAATATCGTGACTGTCTAGTATGCTGTCGTTTCCACGTTTGTTCGTTTACCACTGTGAGAGGAAAAGCTTTTTGTATTAGACTGTCGTGACAGGCAGAGCGAAGCATGCCCCCACTCTGTCTCTACTGTTACACGAAATTTTGTTCCTGAAATAAAAATCTTCACACAGAATATGTAGATATGTTCGGTTTTCTCATACATATGTACATGTATGTAATGATGATGTGAGCGTGCGACTAACAAAAAGCAGTACACCACTAGATGGCATCAGAGTGCCAGATTTATTTGCTGGGAGCAAATGAGCCACCCAGTAATCAACTAGTTATTCAGTGGAACAAAGGGTCAAAAGTCAGTCCATCTGTACTGTTCCTCCCCACAAATCCCCAGACTCCACAGCATCCATTTAGCTTAGAGAGAAAAACAAACAACTGGACTAAACAGCATCTGGACTGCAAGTCAGTCAGCACTATGTTTAACTAGAATTTAATTTTATGATCGTTTTGGACACATGTAACAAAATCTCCTTGTATTCTCCTGATAAACAGAAGGATCACATATAATACTTGTATGAGAGGCAGCTTGCTTCTGAATAAATCATGATTGTGTTAAGTACTGTTTGATGCACAAAACAGCCTGAGCCTTAAATATATTTCACGGTGTTTCCTTCACTTTAAACCCACTGCCGGGTACAATTACAGAGTGTGTGTAAGGACAAACAGAAAGTTAAAAAAGAAACCGAGACCCCCAGACACTGCTGGGTTTTCAGTCCTGTTGCCAGGCAACAATACAGTACTTCAAATCTAACTTGTGCTTTTTATCTCTAGCTCTGAAACAAGATACAGAAGAAAGTGAGTTTGTCTGAGGAGAACATTCTGCCTTATTGTGAATTATCAGTGAAATCAGTCCAAAAAGAACACATTTTCGACTCATAGCTAGAAAAAAAAAGAAGATAATTTTGGAGTATTCTTTGTAAATGGTGTTACCTTTCTCACTGAAACTCATCCCTTGATGACTCTCAGCTGAGTCCTAGATGAAGGGGCAAAGCCCTGGCTACATCATGGTGGTGAGGCTGAGCAAACCTGCAACTCTGCTTACTGAAACAAGAAAGTCCAGTGAACTAATAAAATACAAAAAGCAAACAGTAAAAATCTCCAAAATAGAAGAAAACGTTATAGCACCTGAACAGGAGTGAAAATATTTCATCCCTCTGCAACCCTTACTTACCTCGCAGTGACAGTGCGAGTTTCATTTCAAATCTTGGGGAAAATACCACTTCTTGCCTTTACGCTCTCTAAGTTGTCATTTTTAACTGAGGTTAGTAAGTGGTTTAAATTAAAAGCAATGTTTCCGTAAACAACTGCTGCTGAACCTGGTTGTAACAGGAGAAACTGGACACGATTTAAAGAATAGACACAGACTAACCTGAAAGCGAGTGTACATTTAACCAAAAACAGTAACACAGTGGGAGCTATCTTCAAAAAATATAACAGACCGGGAAAAAACAAAGGAACTCCTGACAAAAAAAAGACAGAGTTTTTGATGAACCATTTTTGCTTTTGACAGCACAACCAGTTTATGGGCCTAATCAACAAATCAATCAATCAATCAAAGCAAAACAAAAATGCATCAACTGAGACTTACATAATGGAATTTATCATACATATGACTCTATCTGTTTTACTTGAGAATAGCAGCCCGTATCAGCAACTAATAAGTGAACAATTCACCAGAAAAATCTGCTATTTGGCCAAAAGCAAGGCTGAAATATTCATCCTTGTGACATCTAAACAGTTGAACATGGCCACACCTATAAAGACTTCTTCTTCCTATGTGCACCTGCATCCACAAATAGCGAAAGCCTCTAGTACTTCTGCGTTACTCTGCGCACTATTATTCAAAACAGGTTAATTTTCGAGGCAGGAATAAACAAACTGTAACAAATCAACATGAAGAAGTAACAGGGCCGACTCGGTTCAGCGGAGAGTGGAATCAAATTGCAGCGGGAAAGCATTAAACAGGATCTGTGTGCGTTCCTGAGATTTTTGTTGAACAATGCCGCTGCACACCCTCACATTCCACTTCATACTCTATTGGTTTGGCCACTTGGTTATTTTTCTTTCCTCCTGGAGTGTTTAAGAGTTGCCCCCCTTCAACATTGCTTGCCATAATGTTACTGACAATGTCAGGTGTAGCTTTGGAGCACAAAACTGGAATTCTTCCAGATGGCATGAAGTGCTTGTTGTTGTATGGAAAGATCCTCTGAGATGCATGTTTTCTTCATCAGCATGTTCTCAACACATTTGTATTCATCGTGCGCCACAGTGGAAGCAGTTTGACGGTCAGCATCCGTGCATGTAAAAAAGCTCGGAAATTCAGGCCTCAGAGGAGGAGAGTGCCTGCAGGTCTTCAGCCAGCTGCCATTCTCACTTGAACTTCACTGGCATGCTTCACTGGTAAAACTCTGGAGGATATAAAAAAAAAAGAAAAGAAAAAAAAAAGCCATCGTTTCAAGCCCAGCTTCATTTTTCCCATGACTACAGGAGTTATATAAAGATTAACTTAAGTACGTGGGCAGAGCTTGTCATATTGCAGCAAAGGAAGCCTGCTGGAGTCGCACGAGGCCTCAGAGTGCTTCAGCTAACCACTGCTCAGACTCCATGTTTCTCCTCAACTTTCTACAGCTCCCCATTTTGAGGACCACATCGAAAAAAACTGCTCTCTGCATTCTCACCATCACCGCAACAAGAACAAAATCCTGAGGACTATTACAGCTACATGCCAGTGCACATTGTGTGATTTTGTTCAGGTATTAAAGCAGAACGCTAAACATTGGTTGCCAACATTAGTACACAGATAGTGTACAGGCAGTTCTGGCATAAAGCATCACATGCAAACATATGCATCCTTCATAGCAGAATTACTTCTTTGAGATGCCCTTGACCTCACAGGTCAATCAGAGGCTGCTTTTTAGTGGTTTCTCCCTGCCAAGCTACCAGACAGCTGGGCTGGTTTTTCCCTCTGGGAAGGCCCAAAGTCAGTTATCTGGTTTTCTGTGTGGGTTTTTGCATACTAAGCACCCATTGTAAGAATCATATTTTTTGTTGCCTCTGCAGATAAACTGACCAACATCTGGCTCTAAGTCAGCATCACAAAGTGAGAGATACATAATACTCCCACGCTGATATCAACCTCTGTTAGTCTGCAGGAGACATAATATCACAGCGACAAACACAAGGATTGTGTTGAATGTTGATTTATTTTAAAAGATTTGTACATCAAAGCTTTTATTTCTGATTGTGGTGACATATTTCAAACCAAGCTGACATGACTGTGTAGCTTCAAGCTAGAGCAGTGTAGATACGATTATTTATTTTAACCTTCAAAATTTAATAGTTCAGCATAAGAGATTTTTTTCAGTAAGTCTTGTAAATGAGTGAATTGGTCACCTTTGTGCTCTTTCTTATTTATTTACTGGTTTCTGGTTAACAATTTAGTGTTAGTTTGCTAGCTAAACCTCAAAAAAGCAATTACTCATGTAATGTAAATTGAAGTAGTGTAGTAATTAACTACAACCACACATCAAACTCGTCTAAAGGCCCCATATGCTTGTTTGTTTCCATTCCTTCCCTCTTTGTCTGTTTGCCATCTTCTCTCAGAGGCATCACGCGGCTCTACTAGGTCGAGAAGATAAGGCCTTCCCTAAACTGCAGCATTTGGCCCGTTCATTAATCTTTCACTATTCCCATCTTCATCAGTAAACATGTGGAGTACATTTGGGGTTGTAGTTTTTGCTTGTGAATCTCTAACATGACAGAAATCTGGCTCTTTTCCCACTCAGTGTCAAAATAAACAAGACACTAAATTACTGGTAATTGTCTGTCAGACTTCCTGTTTAAAGTAGGTTTCAAGCCCTGCCCAGCATAATGATGATGACATCGTGAGGGGTTATTTTCTCAAATCCCTTTAGAGCCACAAAAGATGCTACACAGAGGAGGGTGACTAGCAGATGTCGAAAAAACTGATCTTTGGAGTGAACGATTAGGAGGTTGACCGTTTATAGTTAACATCTTTATCTTTAAAGAATCATTAAAAAATAATAAACAAGCAAAAAGAAATCAAGCAATAAAAATAGGAAACAGACAAAAATCGGTTCCTGTTGTTCAAGGATGTCAAAATCATTTTACATCGCTAAATATGGCCGTCTTAGATCCATGTCTTTAACATTGTTAGGAAAAGATTACCGATTTCCGGAGAGGGTTTGTTTTTTGTTGTTGTTATTTTGTTATTCTGTCTAGTTTGGCTTAATTGTCTTATTTATTCCACAAAACGTAATCTCTGAGGGGATGTGTTTCCTAAAATTAACACTATCAGCTTTTTTATTTAAAAATACTTTAAATAAAATACTTAAAAAACGAACATTAATCAAACTAACATATTACTGATGTTTATTAATTTATAGTCTTATTATGTTTCTTCTGGATACAACCCCGGTGAAAAGAGATTTGAGTGTAGTGAAATTTCTTTAGAAATAAAATAATAACTATTATTTTTATAGCAATTTTCAAAATCCAAACTTCACAGGAGCAACAAAATAAATTGACATTAAAAAAAATGTGTGAAGACGTTGCAAAAATAACAGAAATTGTTTTGTAAATAAGGTCTGTTCAATGGAAATTCAAACTCTTGTAAAATCGGGAAAGTGTGTTTTAAGTATTTAAAATAACTGACTCAGCCAATTTCTTCAGGGAGACCCTTCCAATGCGCCTGGATAAAAGTCCGCTTCCCAAGGATCCCAAAGTGTACACTGGTTCATATGGTACTAAGAAGTCAGAGATATAGCTAGGAGCAAGGTAGTGAGGCCAATTAAAAGTTATCAATAAAATCTTCAAAGATATTTAAAACATACTGGAAGTGATTGTAAAAAGGATAAATAGGAATTATACAGTGATTAAAGTCTGATCTTCTCAGATTATTCTGACCTCTTCCTAAAATGTCTTTCTGCACCCTCAAACACAGTAAGACAGTCTATCTATCTATCTATCTATATAGATATATAGATATTAGGGGTGCAACGATACTCGTATCGATATTGAACCGTTCGATACAGTGCTTTCGGTTCAGTACGCATATATATCGAACAATACAAAATTTGTAATTTATTTGATCAACTTTCCTTCTGACGATGCTGTCTGTGTTGAGCGCTCAGTAAATCTGCGTTCGACTACTCAGCCTAGGCTGCACTGTCGAGCGCAGATCCACTGAGCGCTCAACACAGACAGCATCATCAGAAGGACAAGCGCAGGGCAAGCTAGCGAGACAGAAGTTAAGCTCTCCTTGCAACATGGCAAATTGAGCCTTCCCCACCCTCATTCAGATGTGGCGTTTGGAATTATTTTGGTTTTCATGTGACATATGACCCTGAAGGTAAGCGCGTCATGGACTAAAGTAAAACAGTATGTTGGATGTGCCACGCAATGCTCAATTACATGGGTGGGAACTAGTGTGTTAGCGAGCAGTTAGCTCGTTAACGTGTTAGCCGTCTAGCCCCAGGCAGGGGTAGCTCGATAACGGAGCACTAGTGGGAACACAACGAATATGACTGCACATTTACGCCGACATCATCCTAGTGCAAAGACAAGTGGAAGCAGACAAAAACAACAAGCATGCATGTTACAAACTTTACCCGAGTCATTTAGACAGCCGTTAGCACATGATTCTCCTTATGGGGACCTGATATGTTTAATATTGTGGCGAGCTCAGACAAGGAGGAGAGGGAGGTGTCGTTTGGTCTTGCTTACCGTGAGCTAGCCAGGGAGCACAGCCGTTTATTGACATCTGCAGAAGAACACTGCCGCTAGCTAACTCCTCAGCGCGGCAACCGCACAGCAACAACAACACACAGAGCGCCCTCTGACCCCGGAAGGACACACCGTCGCAGCGAGAAGGCGTCACCCGTCACTATGGCAACATAAACAAAACATAACTGTACAAACAGAACCCCGAACAGCCCTGACCCGCTACATAGCCCCCGCCTAAGGGGTCAGTCGTCCCCGACGACCCCATTGCCCCACACAAAGTCCTGCAAATGTCCAGGTGCCTTCTTTTGGCGCACCGCCGGTCACGACAGGCGGGGGAAAAGTCACTCGGGTCAGAACATGGGGTGCCACCATCATCCCACTTCTGACACCAATGTGGCGAGCTCAGACAACGAGGAGACGGAGGTGTTGTTTGGTCTTGCTTCCCGTGAGCTAGCCAGGGAGCACAGCCGTTTATTGACATCTGCAGAAGAACACTGCCGCTAGCTAACTGCTCAGCGCGGCAACCGCACAGCCACAACAACAACACACAGGGCGCCCTCTGACCCCGGAAGGACACACCGTCGCAGCGAGAGGGCGTCACCCGTCACTATGGCAACATAAACAAAACATAACTGTACAAACAGAACCCCGAACAGCCCTGACCCGCTACAATATGCTGCTGAGAATATAGCCCAGAAGAAGCGTATAGTATAGCTTTTATTTCGGAAAGAGCCATTTCTCTGTAATAAACTCTCTTTTCCAAAGATGAGTGACTCCTCAATCAGATACAGGTGTTACCGCGCCAGATCCGCGGCCCCGAACCGTAGTAAGGAAACCTCTGGCAGTTACTTGAAGGTTCCGTAACTGACTCGTAGCCGGCAACAGCTTACTATACAGGTCAACTCCGCTAGCAAAAAGATCGAAGGAGGCGTAGGAAACTGCTTCACCGAACTTTATTTCTTCTCTAAGGCACGAACACAGCGTACAGTGGGCTGAAACAGTTTACTCACAGCGAGCATCGCCGACACAACTCTGGCTGTCGAGGGAGTTATTATATTCCTTTTATTTATTTTCTTTCCGTCTCTTCTGTAGCTAACCGTTACTTTTTCCCCTTCTCCGCTCTCTCTCTTCACACACACACACACACACCAGGCAGTCCCGCTACACACATCCCGAATACATTTCCCATCAGGCTTCATCCTTAAAGGGCCATGCCTGTAACACAGGGCTTGCAAAATCGGGCTAGCGATTTTTCCAGTCGGGCTACCAAAATCTATCTCTGCCCTGCCTGTCGGGCTATTGTAGGAAGGAAAATTATATGTCAATGCTTTTGCATTCTTTCGGAAATGTAGCTGGGTAATTATGTCATTGGCATCGGTGAGCCACTGTCAATATGTGACATATTGAAATCGCGTTTGAATTTGCGCTTGTTTTTTGCTTTCACTTTGCAAATATCCAGGTGCCTTCTTTTGGCGCACCGCCGGTCACGACAGGCGGGGGAAAAGTCACTCGGGTCAGAACATGGGGTGCCACCATCATCCCACTTCTGACACCAATGTGGCGAGCTCAGACAACGAGGAGACGGAGGTGTTGTTTGGTCTTGCTTCCCGTGAGCTAGCCAGGGAGCACAGCCGTTTATTGACATCTGCAGAAGAACACTGCCGCTAGCTAACTGCTCAGCGCGGCAACCGCACAGCAACAACAACAACAACACACAGGGCGCCCTCTGACCCCGGAAGGACACACCGTCGCAGCAAGAGGGCGTCACCCGTCACTATGGCAACATAAACAAAACATAACTGTACAAACAGAACCCCGAACAGCCCTGACCCGCTACAATATGCTGCTGAGAATATAGCCCAGAAGAAGCGTATAGTATAGCTTTTATTTTGGAAAGAGCCATTTCTCTGTAATAAACTCTCTTTTCCAAAGATGAGTGATTCCTCAATCAGATATATTTATTTTTTAAATTATTTTTGTTTCAGCAACATTAAATTTAAAAACTGTACTTTTGAGTTAAAATATATATTTATAATTTTAATAAATGACAAATTAAAAAGGCATGAACATTTTTTTTGTATCGAAAAAATATCGAACCGTGACACCAAAGTATCGAACCGTGAATTTTGTGTATCGTTGCACCCCTAATAGATATATATATATATATTTATAACAATCTAACTTCAACTAGCAGTTCCAATATGTTGGCTTTAACCGGCTATAGTGTTATATTCTGAACTCTTTAATGGGCAGAATGAAAACATTATAATCTGAAGAAGCTACAAAAAATATAGTCCAAATAGTCCTGATTTTTTTTGTTGTTGTTTTGGGAGGGGGGGGGGGGATTAAATAATATTCACATATTTTTGAACTCTGATTTTGGTCAAAGATCTTCATTCAAATTACTTTATTTAAATTAATAAATTACTGGCATACTCTGGCACTTGGATTTTAATTATTTGCCTGCCAAATAAATTACACCTGCACTGAATGTGAATTCTGTGTAAAAATTTGTGTCACCTTTAATCAAACAGTTTGTCAGTATTATCTGTGTACAGAAAAAACAGCGTAGTTTCTGAAAAGTCGCACTGCTGCGGACTTCTTCAAGTGTATTATTTTATATGGCTGTTGTACTGAGTATGCACTTTAAAAAATTAACACATCGTTGTTTTGGCAGAGAAAAACAAAACTTTCCTTTTAGTGCTTACACTCAATAACTGAAATGATTTATGAAGTGACTCATAACCAGTGTAGCTCCTGCCAGTTTAATGTCTTTTCTCTTTAATTTTCAGTGCATGAAATTTGATTTTCTTCAGGTTCACAGTAGAAATAATTTCATTTCCCTACAGGTACGCGCTATATGACTGCACTACACACAGCTAATGATTGCACTTCGAGGAAACTCAGTGTACCTTTTCGAGGGTCAAAATATATGTTTTTTGCAGATTAAAATATGAAGAAACACATTCTATGTTTGGCTGAAATCAAATAGGAAATAGGTAAAAAAAAAAATGTTTTAATTTAGTCTTAGATTTTTAACAGTTTCTTTCCTCAAGGTTCTGCATTGGAATCTTAAAAGTTTTTGTTCCCATATGCCTGGTGATTTCTCTCTGGAGGCTCTGGTTTCCTTCCAGAGTTCAAATGCATGCATGCTTGCATGTTAACAGAAGGTGCAGATGTGAGATAAACAAAGCTCTGAGTGTTCAGAAAGACTAGGAGGGCATTATGAACCAATTTTGTACTTTTTAGTCTGTTTATATGTATTCATATGTATGGTTACATTAAGGGGAAAAATTGTCAGCACATGTTCAAGACTGGTCTCCTTTAAGCTACAAACAATGACTGTTTTTTACAGTTACTGACTACAAACCACAATGGTACCCTCTGTTGAGGGTACAATGGTGGTATCTTTGGCCCCAAGTTACAACAAAAATAAAATCAGTGCAGAGTGCCAGTAACTCAAGTTCCTAGAATTTGCTCCAACTGCTCAGCTATATGAAATCTACAGTATATAAAATCTAAGATGGCAGGAGGGGGATGTTGTTCTTGTACCTTTATAGATACAATAATACATTTTATTTTGTAGGAGTGAGGGGATGTACGGAATATTATCTGCTACTGATGCAGAAACTTAAATAAATTATATTGATGAGAAGATGATGAAGACTCACTATTTTGTGTGTTTTACATCTACAGAGGAGAACAGGAACACAGAATTTAATACAGTTGTGGTGAATCATCTCAAACTTGCCCCTGACTTTGTGTCCAAACCACTCAGCCTGAGCTGTCCCTCTGATGTACTTATTTCTCATCTTGTCAGTTCTAGTCCCTTATAATAAAAATCTTAACATCTGCAGGGCAGCATCCTGTCTTTTCATCAGTGCTACCATTTCCCAGCCACACATCATAGCAGGTCATATTCTATAAATCTTCCCTTTCACTCTTGCTGCTATCCTTCTATCACAAATCACCCCTGACATCGTCTCCACCCACTCCACCTTGCCTGTACTCTCTTCTTCATCACTCTTGTGCTCTTTCCATTGCTTTGGATAGTTAACGTCAGGTATTTAAACTCATCCATCTTTACTACGTCTACTCCTTGCTTGTTCACCTTTCCACCTGTCTCTCTCTCATCCACACACTCATTCTGTCTTTTCTTGTACTGACTTTCATTCTTCTTCTCTCCACTGCATACCTCCACCTCTCCAGGTTCTCTTCTCTTCTCTCTTCTCTCTACTTTCACTGCTAATATTAGTATTGTTTGCAAACATCATAGTTTATCCTAGCTGACTTCATCTGTCATTCTGTCCATCACCGTCACAAACAAGAAGGGGCTCAGAGCTGATACCTGATATAATCTGACTCCCACCTTGAACCCATCCATCACTTCATCCAGACATTTTACCGCTGTCTTGCTGTCCTCACACATATCTTCCACCAGCCTTTTCTGTCACTCTCGACTTCCTCTTGAAGTTCCTTTCTTGGCACTGTATAATATGATTTCTCTAGAGTCACAAAGACACAGTGCAACTCTGTTGCATCTTCTCGGTACTTCTCCATCAACACTCTCAAAGCAAACATTGCATCTGCAGTGGTCATTCTCAGCAGTGAAGACACAACTTTGCTCACTTATCATCACCACTGTGCTTAACCTATCTTCACTGTCTCTTTCCCAAATATTCATGGTAATACTCTTTAACATCATTCCTCTGTAGTACAGCTCTGCACATCACCTTTTTTCTTGAGGCTGGAATTTTTGGTAGCAGGAAGGAGACAATGCATCAGTAACAAAGGATTCAGCATGTGTGAGGTAATCTTGTGGCAAGAATTTTTTCACTCATTTCCTGGCAGTGGAGGGAGCCGTGTGCTCCAGAGGAAAGGTGTTCTTCGGTTCTTTTGTGCGGTGTAACAGAGCTCACCTCATAGCCGATCCCCTGGGGCTCGGCTACCTCTGCAAGCTTACACACACACAACCGCACACACACTCAGGGTGGAACCCTCACACACATAAAGGGCGCTTTGTGCCCTGACTCATGGAGCTGTCAACCAACACCAGAGAGCTCCTCACAGTGAACACCACTGTTCAGCACACCGGAGAGCTCAGTCAGTGGGCAGCTGCACTTTCATGTACACCCACACAAACTTTATCTACATCTCAAACAGACTGTGTATCACAGACTCATAAATACAGCTGCCCCTACTGTAATTACATTTTCAGACAAGTGGTTTGAAAGCCACAAAGAACGAGCAAGTTTTTTATTTTCTTTCAACTTCTGTTCAGGTGAAGTCTCCTTCCTTCATTTTCATTTTATATTAAAGTTATTCAGTCTTTTATAACTGGATTTTTTTAGCCTTGCTCTCCAACAAGTATTTCCTGAAAATGAAAAAAGAGAATAATTTGATATTTTGTCCTCTTGGGGGAAGGAGCCAGACAGCAGTAATTTAGCCAGTGAGTAGTAAAAAAAAAAAAAAAGGGACTTCTGCATCTAATAAATCCCATCAACTCACCTGCAGGATCTTCAGAGAAATGACAGTACTGCTACTTGTGGCATGCTCCTTTACTTTTGCACAACCACTACACAGTGAGGCGTGACTTTTTATGTCAGTATTGTGGTATCGCAAGAAATTAGTTGGTTATATAAATATATGAGTATGCATAATAGTTATTATTCATAGATATCTACATCCTAAATTCCTGTTATTCATCTGAAAGAAACAGAATGAGTGTGTCGTTACAATGGTAACGCAAGGAGAGGCAGTATTGGTTCTGTGTTACATTTATGTTGTAAGAAAGTGGAAGAAGAGAGTGTCCTGTAGGAGGCAGTAAAAATGGACACTGATTTTCTGTACAGGTACTGAAAAGAAGGTTCAGTAAACAAGTCGCAACATACTCCATTGTAAGTCTCAGTTATTTTATTTTTGTTTTTGAAGATGCAACAAGTATAAGATGACACTTATACTGATGAACACACAGAGGGTTATGGCCTAAAACTGCAGTTTCCTTTCAGTTCCAAAGAATTTTTTAGTGCATTGTTGGTTCATTGTTATGGTTTTTGTTCACTTGCTTTGCTGTCATTAGCACCGTTTCAAGCCTCAGAAGGCAGGTGCTTACAGCAAAAACATCTGTTAAATCTCTACCTGCCTAAAACCTAAAGCTAAAGCCTTGCATGCTTTTTTTTAAAGGAAAAGTTCAATGAAATAATGCAAAACTAAAGAACTAAAGTGAAAACAGAGCTAGCTGAGAAAATGCATAGAAACATCAACATATATCTTGAATTTAAAATAATTTCATACTTTTATAAGGTAATACCTTAGTGCCAAAAATATGGTTGCTCAGCTCCTGATCATATAGGAAGAATTTCTCCATAAACTTCATTGTAGTCACATTACATTTCCTCTTCTTTTTGTGCAGTTAAATATTAATTCTTCGATTGTTATTGTTCATTTCACTTCTTGTTTTGCTTTGTTTCCTTTTTCATGTGCCCCCTGTGTTCCCCTCTGGCTCTGTCAGTGTCATCCCAGTCCCACTTTCAGTTTACTTCCTGTTTTATGTTGAAGGTAAGATCCTTGTGAGGTTTTCCATGTTTTCAGCTCCTTCCTTTGTTCTTTTCCAACCCTTGTTATTTTCTAATTAAGGTCAGCCTTAACTGCTTGCTTATTTAGTCTGTGGCTATGTCCTCAGATTTTGTCAAGTATGATTTATCCTGTTTAAAGGTTTTTTCCCCTACCATCGTCTGCAGTGCCACCTGATTTTCTGTCTGTGTTTGGGTTTCTTTCTGTCTGAAATCAGATCTGTCTAGAAAACGTTCAATCTTATCATCCAAGGATCTGAATTTGGTAAAGGAGAACATTTTACCTTGAGAAAAGATGCACTTGGTGTTCTTCAGTGGATAATATTTTTAAGGAATATTTGATAAAAGCCAATGATAAGCTATTATTTGTGTAAAAGTATGTTCTTGGAAATGTTGGCAGAAATTTAAAAAAAGAAGCTTTTATTCAGTGCTCACTTCCCCTCGTTGTTATGCAGTTTGTCATCGTGACCCAGTGTACTGAGAAAAAACCTTCCTGACCTGCATTTATAAACTAGCCACTTTTACTCATACTTCCTGTGTTAGTTTCCTTGCTGTGATTTTTTTAGAACCCCAAAAGCTTTGTGACACATTCCTCATTTACCCATTTTTTATTTCATGTCTCCAAAGCAACAATAAAAGTAAATACAATCAGATTCAGCTGAAAGCGTCTAAGGTGTTTTTTTCTGTCTCTTAGAATAGAATAGAATTCAACTTTATTATCATTGCACATGTCACAGGTACAAGGCAACGAAATGAAGTTTGCATCCATCCAGAAGTGCTTTAGCCATGATATAGATATATTACAAATATATATTAGCAATAATATAGATATGTGAGTATATTACAGAAATGGGTCTATTATGGTATGTTATAATGTACACGGTATGAAGTATCTTATGAATATGCTATAACTATAAGTATGTACAGGCTATGAACAGGATATAAATATGAATAACATATGAATAAAATGAATGAATAAAATAAAAAAAACTATACAGAAATATGAGATACACAGCTATACAGAAATGTGAACTATGCAGTTGTAGATTTAAAAGTTATCGTATTGTACAGAATGATTATTTACACAGTCCTCTTGTTCAGCCACTGCCCCATGCTCCTGCACTTCTATAACATTTTGCAGTCATTTTGATGATCTATTCCTCCTTCAGATGCCCACAAACATTCCTACCTGCGGCATCACACCGTAACCTGATCATCCCCACCCACTCTTACCCCCTGCTCCCACATCTTCTTTGTCAGATTTTCCACTTTGCTCAAGCCACTCTCCCTTTCAACTGCTCTGTTCAAGCATCTTTTTCTGACCCGCTGCTTGTCTTTAATCTCTGCACCTGCTTTAATTTAATTGACTTGTTTGCATGTAAAAACTGTATTACCTTCCCTTCCAATTAAAGACCATCTTACCAAATCTGCCCGTGTCTGCACTTTTATAAGTTTATTTATAGAAGCATTAAAGTCAGTGATTCAGTCACAGAGGTCATAATTATTTATAGTATGGCTGTTAAAATGTTAAATCTGAAACAAAGTTAAAGGGAAATTATAATTCTCATTTTCAGCGTCTATATTTTCATCATTGGACGCACCTAGCTTTGCATGATTCATCTTCATACTTTATCATCAATTCATCTTCTACCTCAGACAAGCTGTTTTACTTCCTCTCCAGATGTCCTCAGATTTCCTTCCATTCATAAACAGAGGGTTCAGACAGCAGGAGGCTAGGTTTTCTGCAATCAAAGCTAGTATTGTGTACCTGAAATCACAATATTAGGGACATCCATTCTATTCGGCATCATACAGAGCCAAGGGTGAAAAAAAGTGAGCATCTCAAACTCTCTGAAACTCTCAATCTCATTTGAAGTGAGCATTCAGAGGAAATAAGAAAAACACAACAGACCTCTCTTGAAGAACATCTAATGGAGACTCTCTATCACCCGTTAGTAACCGATAATATTTTAACTGCTCTTGTACCGGATGGGTTTTATGTATTTAGCCTAAGGGTCCGGAGAATATTCAGAATTTAATATCTGACATTAGGCAGAGATAATGAACCTACTTTATGCTCCAATTAGCCCAAATGTTGTATAATGCTGCACCACAGGGGTGCAGTCTCTTCATTCATCCCAACAACCCAGCAGTTGCATGACAGTTGTAAGATCTAAAGGGAAGCACCATTGAGGGACAACTTTAACTCTATAACTTAGCTGCACAAATCGAAAAATAATCTTTACTGCTTTATTTCATGCCCAGAGGTTTTGTCAGCATATAACCAATTTGTTCCAGTATGTAAAATATTTGTGCTTCTAAATGCATTAAATATTTTATGCTTGACTTCAGGCTGTTTTCATGTCTGTAATTAAAAAGCTTTGGAAATTCCACGTTTGTCCCTGCAGTATGGGTTTATCTTGCCAATGTGATGTTTACAGGAACGTTTGTGCACTAGATCAGTTTTCTGAAAGTGTCAGTACCAAGGGATCAGCCTCATCAGTGGATTTCAGCCAGCAGACATAGTTTATGCTTATCTCTATCATTTTATGCCATCGTGTTTAAATTTGTGTTTGTTAGTTGTTTCTAGTTTGTCTTTTCCTTTTTTAGTTTTTAGATAAATGGTTTCTGATGGTCTTTTTTTTTCAGACTTTTGACCGTAAGAGATCTCGGCTGTATCCCAGGAGGGAGAGTCCATGGCATGCTACAGGGTTGCGTGCAAGGACGTGATCATATCACAGTATTTTACTAACTGCGGGCAAAACTGCCCACTTGCACATATTTAATGCAACTAATGATGTTGTGTGGGACTTTCTGTTGTTCCCACTTGAGCGGGGGCGGGAAGGTGGTGGGGGGGGGGGGGGGGGGGGGGGGGTAAGGTTGTAATTAAAGTTTTTAATTAAAGGATTTATTTATTATTTCATAATGTCAGTCTTATTTTTGGCTGTATCAGCACACTAGAATTTGTAAAACACTGACATTAAGAGCCGGTAAATCCTGCAGGGTCATATCAGGAACACAGAAGAAAAAAAGGAGATTTCATGTAAAATCTAACTGAAAAAGTTCCCATCTGACCACATTCATATTAACTGATCTTTTTATGTACAATAATGTTTGTATATCTAACAATAATACTATGAAAACTGTCAGAGTTACAGGTCTTTGAGGTAAATATAGGGTGGGTCCAATTTTCACCTGTCAAAGGAGATACACATGAACTGTATTGCGATTTATCACAGTTTCAATAGAAAACAACACCAATTATTTGTCTATAATGTTAACTAGGTGGCTTTTTATAACAAGTCATAGCATCTGAAAGGTCTCTTTTTTATTTTTACCTATGTTTTGATACCAGAGTCATCTTCCAGCCAAGATTCCTTCTGTCCCAAAACAATTTCCCAGCGTTTTCATGTTTAAACACTTGCAAACATAGCTTGTGGCTTTGAAATAGAGAAATATTTCTGATGTTCATGTTCTGCATGATAGCTGGGAGATTGATCAAACAACTTTCAGTCCATTCTCAGGATCGATGGATTCACTCCCCAAAAGTTGATTATGTTCATCTGGACGTAACGTTTTTAGTGGGAGAAACGTTTCGTCACTCATCCAAGTGACTTCTTCGGTCTCAGCTGCATTTGCATAATGACTGAAACTAGCACCACTGAAGGAACAATAGGCTGGGAGGTCAGTTCCTTCATCATAATTATGCAAATTCTCATGACCATTGATCAACAACCACTAATCAAAGACCACAGATCAATGGCCATGAGTACCATTCACAGAGAGTTGGGGAATGGCTGCAATCACAGCATAGTAATATGGTGAAAGATGTACCCTTAGGCCTCCTTTCCCTTTTCACGTAAATGGCTTCAAACCAGCGTCATATGATATGACCAGTTCCTTCAGTGGTGCTAATTTCAGTCATTATGCAAATGTACTGTTTATAAGATTGGGGAAACCTGCAGTCAGCTGAGACTGAAGAAGTCACTTGGATGAGTGATGTAGCGTTTCTCCTGCTGAAAATGCTACGTCCAAATGAACAGAATCAACGTTTGGGGATATACCTACCTGGATGATTGAGCATGCATCAAGAAGATGGATAAACTCCTTTTTTCAGCCTGTGAAGACTTTCTTTTGGAAGAAGTTTGCATCTCCGTTTTATTGTCCAACTGTGGTGAAACAGCTTGTAGTCAACTCCAAACAATTTTTCACTTAACAACATGCTGGTCCACCAAATTTTTTTACGTTCGCTTCTGTGTACAAAACCATCATATATCTGTATTTTCACACATTTTATTACTTTAACTACAATTCCTCCCTCTTTGTCGATATTGAAGGAGAGATCTGAGACTACAGAGTATCTAGGTGAACATAAAGAAAACAAACAAACAAACAAAAAACTAATCAAGAATAACAGAAATCATAATAGTGGTTATCAGCTTTAGTCAGGCCTTCTGCTTCAGGTCCTGTTCTCATTTGACACTTCTTTCTTTCACAGTGTAGCCTATGTGATAAGAGGGCAGTCCATACAACATGTTCACTTAAATGAAGATGAATTAATAAAACAGAAATACCAATGAGGCTTGATGAGATATGGATAGAAGCATCAGTTGGTGGGCAGTAAACTGCCATAAAATGGATCCAAAAATTGCCAATTAGGAGGACGAGGTCATCGAGAGATATGAATGACACAAAAGCAAAACACAATGCATGCGGCAAGTCAGGAAAGTATAAAATACCGCAGTTTTTTAATTTTATTTTGTTCAAATAGTGGCAAGTCATTGTTTCAGTAATTACTTGGCTCATAGTGAATGTTACAGAAAATAAATAGTGTCAGTGTGGGACTCAGTGAAGCTGATTTTAAACTGATTTTAACCACACCCTTGTTCCTTTAACGTGGTAAAAAGAGAACCATCCAAAACTGAGGATACAATTCGGAAAGACTCATCAAAATCAGATAATTGAATGTTGGAAAAATTCTGCCTGGTCTTAATTTGGATAGTACAAATCTAACCTTTGTATAGTAGAGACAGAGTTTGACACACACTGGGCGCTGCACTACCAGCTGACCACAGTCAACCGGAGTATTGTTGCTGAGCCTGTCCACAACTTTATGACTACAGTATACCCATCTTCTCATACTCCCACCAGAATATGGTGCTGTCTCACAAAGCTCAAATCATGTCCTTTGAGCACCTTTGGAGCTTGGTGGAACGGGAGATTTGAATCCTGGATGTGCAGCCAACAATTCTGCAGGAACTGTGTGATGCTATCGTGTCGTTATGGAGCAAAATCTCTGAGGAATGCTTCCAGCACCTTGTTTAATCTGAATCATTAAGAAGTAATTATGTCAAAATCCAGCCACCCTGGTACTGTCAAGGTGTAACTAACATATCGAGTTAGAGATGCTGAGTGTAGATAATTCTTGAATTATGATTGAAATAACATTCAGAGAAAAAACAAAACGAACATCAGAAATCGTTTGCAGTTAGCTACAAAACCACTTTATTGAAAAAGCAGATTATGTCATCTACAGTTAAATGATACGTCCCGATTTTAATACATTAAATAACTTTAGACTTTTTCATGTTTAGATAAATAGATCTAGTTTCCTTTTTTAAAATGAACCATCTAGGTAATCAAAACACTTAGCGATATAAAAGATGTGTGACAGGTATCCAGATGTGCTTATTGGAACTACGAGTAGGAGAAGATATCTTTTCTTTCCAAGTGATTTTTGACAGAATTATAAAATAAAATAAACTAGCCTTTTTATGTACAGGGTAACTACCTGTGTGCTATGCAGCAGAAACTGAAGTAGTACTTTTAAACAAGCGAATTAAGACATCTTTGAAGGGGATAAACTGGGCTTGTTAAGTCGTTGATAAAACACAAAAGTTCAGAAAATGCCTCATTCTTCAAGTATAGCACACATGACTTAACCCTTGTACAAAGTTGAGGTTAAACACATCAAATACGGGGGGAATGAATCACGTACAGTATGCAGTCCTTTTGTTCTTTTACACGTACTAGTCATTATTACATTCAAACGAATCTCATTACATCAGGTTACATTAAAAAGCCCTTTCGGCCTGTGGTGACCCCTGCCTTCAGTCTATGCTTCAGTCTCTGTTTTGGACACATTCAGTAGTATTTAATCAGACCTGCATGTATTACAGTATGAATAAAAGCACGGCCAGTGTTTGCAAGTAACAATTGGTGATTGTTTTACTCAAGTTTGCATACTTGATGGGTGGAGTTTAAGTGCTACGGTCAAAGTTTGACGTATGAGCTACTGGAGCATTAGCTATGTGTCTCAAACATGTGTAAACTTCACATGTTTGAGATCCAGTATGGTACAAGAGAGAAGTTCAAACAAACACCAACAATTAGAGACAAACATCCGGAATATGGTAAGCAATGAACAGACAGCATCATCACAATCATTACCAGGTTTGAGAGCGCAAGGATCAGTGTGCTGGATGCTGCTGAGCCCTGCAAACACAGTGAGGTGCATGTGCCATGGCCCTGCCACTAATACGCGCACACACACACACACACACACACACACACACACACACACACACACACACACACACACACACACACACACACACACACACACACAATATTAGACATTATGACAAGTTGCTCTTATTTCAAATAAGCTCATATTGTTGGGGTTCATCTGCAGAAGTGCAGGATTTCTTTCAGAATTAAGAGCTTTCCTCACAAAAACAATGCTTTAAATATAATCAGGGAATGATCAACAGACTGCCAGTTCAATTAAACACACTGATAACAGTCCAATGAAGAAGGTTGGGAATTTTTCCACGCTACCACAGCTTGAAGTTTAAAATATTTAAGTCTCGTGTTGGTCTTCCTTTGCATATATGTATAGATATATATGCACATCACTCACTAAAAGACATACATATAAGTGCCTGCCAATGCACACACACACACACAAACACACACACACACAATCAAAGAAGGGGGTGTGGGTGGAACTCCCTAAAGAACACAGGTGGGACCAGCAGCTCCGTGTTCTCAGGTACATCCTCCCGAAACACAACAGCAGGCTTCATGGCAGACCAGAGAAAGACACACAAACAAACCTGTTCTGTCTTAAGGCATGTGGACAAGTGGAGATTCCTCATAGTAATGCACGATGTGCTGATGTGATTTAAAAAAAAAAAAAAAGTCTGCAAAAACATCAGGAAACAGCGCCCTGAACAGATCTGGAGCAAAAGGTATTTGTAGATAAGCGTTCAGTCTGTTTTAACCCGCTTGGTTTACCCATGGTAGCAGAGAGAGTGTGGCCTTTTATGTCTCTCTTTTAAGGAAATTCAGCTACTTCCTGGTTGAAACAAATGATCATATATGCTTACCTGCATGACAATCACCAGCCTATCAAAACGACACTGTCCCAGTCTTGTAGCTTTAAAAACTGTTTGAATAAACTGTCTTTAGCCAAGAATATACCCTATATAGTTTAAAACAAGGAGTTCTCACACTTTTTTACTGGGGGAAATTTTTTCCACAACCACTATATTATAAACCCTAAACAGATTAATTGTGTTTAGTGTCACCAGATGCTGTGGGCTGATATTTCTCCATGCGCGCCAGCAACCCAGCGGTCTAATACACCGAGCTAAATAGTAACAGGAACATTATAATGCACCCTGAGAGAAGTAAGAGCTGGTGACAGACTGATATGATGTTTCCCAACCTAATGTGGGAGGGAAATAATGGATCCAATATGCTGCTTTTACTGGCGCAAATAGTTCCAGTCTATATCTGTGAATTTAAACAATGAAGTTCAGTTTTCTAACTTACAGGAATTTATTCTGAGGACCACTTAGCAATAGGTTGCGGACCCCTGGGGATCCTCAGACCCCACTTTGAGAACTGTAGATAAAAAAGAGCTAATGAATGCTTTATTTTTGGAAATTTCTCCAACAGTGAGTCACAGCTGGAATTTTTCCTGTGAGCTGTGGACATCTGCCTTGTGCGACTGCTGAGTGTCCTTTAGTGTTGCACCAAAAGCCCTAATCCTCTGTATTTAAAGACTTATCTCCGGCTAATCTCTTAAGACGTTAGGATTAAGCTAAGTCTTAATCTTAATGATATAACTTTGATGACTTGTGGTGTGATGACAGAAGGCATGAAGATAAATTTAAAAGGGTCTGAAATAAAGATTAATATTTGTTTTACATTTTGTAGGATTTAACTACAACGTATAGCTGCCTCTATACAATCTGTGCGATGGGACTGCTCATCTGTTGTCTGTTAAAGACAGAGAATGATAACATTGGTTCAGTCAGGGAGCACATGACCAAAAGAAGTATTTTCTATTTGGCCTGGTCTGGGACTCCCTTGTCCTTAGAGCACCAGCGTGAAACTCCATCTCCTGTGATGGAGATGGGTTGCAATGTGACTTGCAGGTGTGTAGTACCTGTATGCAGGCTAAAGCTTATTAAATAGTGCACCCTGTATGTGATTTGCTAATTGGATCTGTAGAAGGCGGTGAGCTGAGAAGAAGAAGAAGAAGAGTGCACCCAAGCCTAGTTTCAAGGCCTGCCTGAACTAATGCGATGCTTGATTTGTAAGCTTTCTATGGTGAGTAAGGGCTAAAAGAAACTAATTTCACTGGGTGTACAAAGTGGGACAAAACAACTGAAGGCAAATACTATTTGATCCTGGTCTGCTCCTACAAAGCCTGTGAATCTCTGACAGGCATGAAGAGGCTCTGTGTCCTGGAGGAGAAATGATACAACAGACCAAAAGCTTCCGAGGCTTTAGACTGATTCTACCATGAGCGCAGCAACATTAAAAAGAAAACAACAAAACAAGAATCTACATCTAAGATCTGATGTGGAAAATGTCTGCAAAATATATATCCATATATAAAAGACAATCTATGTGCATCTAAAATTTTCTGTCATCATATAATCATTAATTAAGACACTGCTTGTGACTTCTAAGTGGAATGTCAGTCCGTCCTCTGGGCTTGTGGTGCTACTCTGCATCGGTGATGTCGAGGTGGTGCAAGGGTGACAGTTTTTCATCACAGCCCTGTGTCATGAATGCTGGGTGTCCATTGCATAGCCTTTAGCAGGACTCCATTTCAGTGTTAGAAGCTACACGGGGAGAGCCCACTCTGAAGGCACGGCATGCCCACCGTTGGGCCTGTCCGGCCCAGCCAGCACTGGAATGCAGTGGCTCGTTCCCCGGCCTTCCTGACGCTAACATCAGCAGCGTTCTCAGATGTGACAGCACTGGTGAATTCACGTGGTAAATTGCTTCAGTCAAAGCATAAGAGTGAAAGATACAGAAAGGATGAGAGAGAAAGCAAGGAGAGAGTTGAATTTGCGCTTTCTCCTCCAATCCAGAAACCCTCTTTCTGATGAATGTGCTGGGGTCAGGAGGTGTGACGTCATCAGGGGCCTCTGGGTGAGCTGGCGTGTTGACTTTCAGGGTTAGGCGCCCAAGGGGGAGGGGGATGGAAAGGACCACAAATGGAGGGTAAGGGAGGGACCCTTTTCCCCAACCCTAGCATGTAATAGCAGGGCTTGTGGTGGGAGCTGCACTGTGTGTGTTAGTCCACGGACTGGCTGTCCAGCTGAGGACGGGGGCAGTAACTCAGATGGCCACAGAGAGGCTTCTCTGGAACTGCTGAAGAGGGTGCAGGCCTTTTTTTGCCCACTGCTGGTGTCCCAGATCACCTGGGATGTGGAGCTTAGTTCTCCCAATCACAGTTCAGTGACATGGAGAGGGTAGCTGGGGGGCGCATGGGCAGGAACCTGCGACTGGAGCCGAAGGATGTGGCAGTCGTGGCAGAGCAGGTGGCCTTCCAGTGGATAACAGCGGTGCCTTTCCTCATCATTTAACTGGAGACCGCAGTCCTGAAATAAATATAATTACATATATTTAATAATCACGCTCACACATATTAATAAAAATCCATTTAGACACTATAAAACATGTATTTTACATGCACTGGTAAATTTTGAGGTTTTATGCTATTTTGCTTCCAAAATGTCTCAGACTGGTGGAACAATCATACAGTCAGGCATTTACCTTTTGCTAATTTGAGATTTTACACATGAACTTCAGACATTTTCAGCAGAATTGTGTTGGGATGATTTCAAAAGGAGGAAACAGCAGGAAAGAGTGTACTTCAAAGACCGAAGCTGGCAATGTGGTTTAGATGAGAGAGCTGCCTGGGCAGAGCACGCCGGAGGCAGCACACATGGTGCTACTTTGACTACTGGCTGTACATTTTGCAGATCAGAACAAAAACCCCAAATTACCCATCGACCTTTTCAGAAGTGAGCTTGCAGCTTAAAGACTGTCTAATTTCATCTGACGTTTCCACTGTCACATGGATCTCTTGGGTGCATGCACTACTTGGCACGAGTAAGCAAACACCTTTTGTCTTTTTAAGTAAAATAGTAGATGTTTATGATCCACAACCTTCTCTGTGATCTTCCTATTTTCCACTTGCCTGATAACTTCATCTTCAATCCTTTGTCCGATATATCAACCATCCCTTCTCTGCACATGTCCAAACCATCTCGACCTGAGCTGTTCCTCTGATATACTCATTTCTAAGCTTGTCTGTTCCAGTGATTCACAACAAATATCCAGGTTTCTGCTGTGCATATTTAAATAGTGAACTGTAGACCTGCGATACAAAGTAACTGGAGAGGTTTTAAAGTAATAATTATAAGCTTTCAATATTTAACCAGTAAATATTGAATTTCAAACATATATCTTTAAAATCAGATTTCTTTCTTATATTTTAAGCCCAAAATCTCCACCTATAGCTACCAAACTTTCAATTTTTGGAGCAGTCTATATCCTGAAGGTTTTAATAGCATTCAGAGTCACATTTATGGAAGATTTTACTCTTAAAAACTTGGGGGGGAAAGTATTTTTTTCCTGTTGATAACAGCAAAAACAGATTTCAACAAATTAAGCCACCTGCAATATAAAAGTACTTTGCTCAGTGTAAAGTTATTAGTTAGTTTTTAATTATTTTTACTGTCTTTACCTGTAGTTTCTTTCCTTAAAGAAATAATTTGAGATTTTGGGAAACAGGCTTGTTTGCAGAAAATGAACAGATGAGAAAACTAATTAGTGACACCAAGTTGTGCCAGTGACTTCAGTGTGGGCGTCTTTCTGGACCCTCGTTGTAAACAGGGTGCTGACTCTGAGACAAATCATAGACAGTGAGTGGGTTTATCCTTGAAGAGTTCAGATGTCCAGAGGGAACTGTGGGTTTGAGAAAAGCTGCCTCCAAAGACGGGGATAGAGGCTGTGCAAATTGTATGCTTTGATGAATGAGCACACTGATCTCTGAGCCTGCAGAGGAATTCTGCGCATGGCTGACACGACGAGACCCCGATGTGGACCCTGACCATGTTGGAGGGATTACATAAACTGACTGCTAACCACTTGGGTGATTTAAAACCGGATAAACAGCTTAAAAATGTACATATTATAAATGAATTTTCACTGTGCATCAATGTGATTCTCGCTGTATTTTCAAAAATCCAACTGTCGTGTTACAGCATTACAGAAAAAACATGTTTTTTTTCCCCTCAATATGTAATTATTTACCATCTTCAGAATGATTCAACTGCAGACTTTACCCTTCCTGTCCATAAGCCTCCCTCTCACCCCCCATTCAGAGCTCCACTGAATGATTACCCGCTGCTTATATAACGATCTGATGCATTTCTATGAAGCGGAACCTCAGCCATTCAGACATATGCAAGTTGTATCCTGCTCAGGGGATAGTAAAAATGATCTCACGATTTAGAAAAAAAACCCTGCTCAATCGCTGCAGGGAGGCGTGAAATGTTTATTTGTTTCACTAAACATTCATGGCACACTTGAACTAAAAAAAAAATCTAGCAGCCAAGTTGAGCGACAGGATGACTGAGATGTCAGAAGCTGGGTTTAAGCAGCAAGCCCCCAGCCGAGCTGCAATGCGCTTTGTCAATGAGTCACATATTGAGCTGTAACCTTTGGTTGATATCCATCAGTATGTTTTTTTTCCCCTGTCTGTGTCTCATTCATTCCACAAGAGCAGTGATTCACACTCGTTGGTAGAAAACAGTGAGTCTATTCTTATCCCACGATTTGGAGATCTTACCACAGTTCACTGTGTTTACGGGACTAAGCAGATGTGCACGTGTGTTAGTGTGTGTGTGTGTGTGTGCTAAAGTAGTGTGCAAATATGTCCTTGTGTGTGTTTTTATAATTTCAACCGCCTCAAAAGTTGAATCACGCACAGTGATGCTTAATTCACTCTAATCAAATCCCAGGCATGGCAGATCACTCTTACTCATACCTTGTGAAGTGTGTGTGAGAAAGAGAGACTACAGTCAGTGTACGCAGTCGAAGTGACTCACCTCACAATGGTAGCACTCCACGTGGTAGTCCTTGTCCATAGAAACAACGCGAATAGTTTCCTCAGAGCCCTGTGGAGACAAACACACAGAAAGTGATGAGTTTGATGTTTGAGCCCTGCAGCTTTTATTATTAATTTTTGATTCATTCATTCTACTTTTATCTAAAACATATTGGCTTTTATTTTCACCTTCAAAGCAAAAGCTTTTGTTTGCTTTGGTTTTTGTACATTTTTTCTGTAAGCATCTCCCTGTTGGTGATTGTGTGCTAGTAAGAGATCATTAAAAAGAAAATCCATGAAAAATTCAATGAAAAAGAAAATCGGACGATTCTTCCCTCACAGGGCGCCGCTATGTGGAGCTGTTATTTTTCGATTGCTTTGTGAAGTTATATTCTGACTTTGTGCTCGTTTGAATCTGCAGTGGGTGTAGTGGATCTCCTTGAGTGTGTCAGAAGGGCGACTCTTCAAGTTGAATTTTTGAGAATGCAGATGTAAATGAAGACAGTCAAATCTGGTGAGAAAGTGAGTGATGAGTGAGAATTAGGTTGTTCTATGTGAAGGTGCAGTTTGGGTCAGTTGTGGTGAATGTTCTCCCTCAGACACGTTGGGATGTTACAGAAAACCTCAACACTCTGACAAAGATCCCAGGGGGGAAAAATCACGCTGTAAATGTTTGTGAATCTGAGCTTGGACACCTGCTCCCGGTTGGTATCTGAGTTGTAGCAGCATCTCTTATTGCCGTTCTTGATCCCAGATTAGATTTTGCCACCTCTTTTACATAGATTCGGAAAAAATTAGTTACATGAATGAGCCTTTTTGCAAATACACCCGACGTTCACATGATTAATGTCAAATTCTGGTCTCTGAGTCCAACCAAAGTCATCAGTAACACTCAAAAACGGCAAGATGTAATATTGTTTTGCTCGTTACCTGGGCTGGAAGGATGGGCTGGTTACATGAGGCACACTTGGGGGCAAAAACCCTGTAATGGAAAAAAAATCGTCAACCTTGTGTTTAACTCAACTAAATCTAAAAGTTGTTTTTAGACATATAATACACATTCATACCCAATTTTTGGATGCTGTTTAAAATGTAAACAAAAACAGAATGCAATACAAATCTCACAAACCTATATTTTACTCACAATAGAACAGAAAACATATCAATGGCTCAAGCTGAGAAAATCTACCACTTTAAGGGAAAAAAATTGGCTCATTTTTCATTTGCTGGCAGCAACACATCTCAAAAAACTTAGGACGAGGCCATGTTTATCACTGTGTACCAACAACAGATGGGATGGGCGCAACAAATGATTGCTCTTGCCATTAAATTCAAATTGATGTAATATTTATCACGAAATAATTAAATATTTCAATTTAAACATGTGACATGATAATTAAATATGAGTTTATGAGAATTGCAAATCGTGGCTTTCTGTTTTCATCCCAACTTTTTTGGAATTGTGGTTGTAAATACCAGGACAATAATTAAACAAACAGGAGGGTGTGGCGTACCCCCGTGACACCTGGCAGACTGAGACAGACTGCTTCTTTGTGCCAAACATTACTTTTACGTGCTGAGCTGTTTGTTTACAAAAACGATCGTCTTCTTACGTGTGGTAGTCTTTGACACAGTAGATGTTGTTCTCAACGTCCACAGTGAAAGGCACTCCATCTAGACCCTCCTTACACACAACACAGCGGAAACAGCCGGGATGGTAGGACTTGCCTAGTGCCTGGAGGATCTAAACTCCCACACAGAAAAAAATAGAGAAGAAAATAGAAGATAATAATAGTTCTTATATAGGACTTAAATAACAGGTATGGACATGCAGTAGGACATAATAGGCAGAGAAAGGGTTACACTCTCTAAAGGGCTGTCCAATTTTTTATTGGAATAGCGTTATTCAGACAGTATGTGAGATTGCTGGAGTGAAGGTCTCAAATATAATTGACTTTGGACTCCTGCAGGACAAAAAGATGATAACTTTATCTTGGAGAAAAATTGATGTAGCTATAGATATATGTATGAGTGAAGGAAATTATATCTTGGAAAAATACTGGATTATACAACACTACATCTTTTTTATCTGTATCTTCTTTAAAATTCTTTGTTAAATATGTAAAGTAAAAATTCTCTGTTCTCCTCTAACGGTTGTGAAAACACAGCAGCATGCTTAATTGCTGAATCAGATTAATGATTTTTATTAAAAACGTGGTTGATAAGGAAAAAAAGGTCTTCGTTGCTCAAGGCTCTTACCATCTCCATGATGAGGTGACCACACACAAAGCACTTCTCAGCCGTCTGCTGGAAACCAGAGTACTGTGGGTGAAACCAGACACGCAGATTATCATGCTGAGTATTGCTTTTTTGGATACTGTTGCACTGACTGACCTTGCAATCTAAAGCAATGCTTCACACTTTCTGCATGAAAACATGTTTCAATCTTGTATTTATCTACAGAGGGAATTGCTTGTTAAATGAGATCAGTTATGCCCTTTTCACCTCTATATCTTTATTTTTGAACTCTGCGTGAATTACAATTAAAAACAATTCTTATTTGTCTCATACTGAATGTAAATGTAGCCTCAAAAAAGCTGTTACAGTTTCGCTCACTTTCGCTCACTTTGGCTGGCTGCATCTTCTAATGGTTCACTTACACCAGAGCAAAAATAGGATGTCAACCACCTAGCAACTAAGCAGAATTGTTTGTTTCCCAGTGACTGTATTATTATTATTTTTTTTGTTTTGTTTTGCTTTGAGCGTGTGGCACATTCAATTTCTGTGGGACCTCTGTGCTCTCAGTCAGAGCTGTGCGTGTCAAATGACCATATAAGGATATCATCTCTCTGACATTGTACAGAACCAAGAGCTGAAAAAACTGCCAGTGTTCAGTGTTTTGAAGCGTGAGCTGTTGAGCTATTCAACCTTAATGTGTTGACCTCATTATTTGTAACTTTGACCATGTTAAATGTAACAGTTTAATTATGAAAGGAAATAAATAAAAGCATAATAGATACACTTTATAATGAGATGACCAGGCTTTATTTAGAATCATCTCATCATTCTCTTAGCCTCCATTACTTTTTTTTACAGCTATAACTAATTCGTCAAAGATTCCTTCATGTTGAGGGAGTTTAGTGCCCTCTGTCTTCTACAGGAAATAAAACACTCGCCAACACATCAGTAGCTCCTTCCCTTCAAACCTGAAGCCCAGGCGAATAATTAAAGCGACCATCTGCAGCACACAACCCCCTCTGGGTCATGACCTGATTGATACAGAGGGGCCTGCTAATGGAGACACTGCTACCAGGTGGAGGTGGTAGGTCATGATGGGCAGGCTGCCCCCTGCCCTGACATCTCTGCTCTGAATCTACCATCTGCCAGCACCTCCCCCCACCTATGAAGCACCCCCAGGGTGACAGCCCAGACTAGCCGTGCATCAGCCGTAGGAGGGAGGCGGAAGGAGATTAGTCTCATCCCGACATCTCAAAGGTGTTGATTGTAAATTGCAAAACAGGAATCTGAGTGTTTCCTAACAGGCCAGCAGGTTACAGGAAAGCTGCCTATAAACAGGAAGTACTGTCAGCACATGAGGCTAACAGTTATGGTGTAATCTGGACAACAAAACCAATTTCAACATCTGCGTTAGAGGAAGTGTTTGCAGCCACCTTCCTTGTTTGAAATCAGTTACATTTTATTCAAATCACATACAGCTAGAGTAAACAAAATATGATGGTCACGATTCTCAGTGTTCAGTGGAGCATGAGATCAGGTCCAGTGTCTGGCCTGTTAACCTGCAGCAGATGGACCAGGAGTCTGAGAGCTGCAGCTGTCCAACCCTCCTCCTCCTTCTCCACCTCCTAATTGTAAGTGCCGGGGAGCAGCTCGCAGTGTAATTGAGCTCCTTGGGGAAATTATTAGTGTGAATTGAAGGGGTGGTGCTAAAGCCCTAATTGTAGCTGTTCAGTGTTTTTCCTCCAGAGGGTTCAAGAATGTAGCCTGAGGTCCTAATTCTTCGCTCTTTCTGCTCCACCTGCATCCCCGTCTGACTCCAGCATGAGGCAAACACACAGTGATGCACTCATCACAGAACAAAATCAATAACCATGAGAGCACTTACCAGAAAGTCCTCCTCACAGTAGACCTTTCCATTGACGTTGTAGAACGCTTTCCCTCGTAGCCTCCTCCCTGAAAAGATGAACGGCAAATTAAAAATGCAACATGCAAAGATGTATATAGACTATATAGTCAAAAGTATGTGGATGCTCATAGTTTTGTACTTTGGATCTAGAAATCTTAAGGCACAGACCCTTACAGTAAACAAGAGAACCGCTTATATACAGTGGGAATATTATTTCTCATCTCCTTGCATTCATTTGCTATTTTGTTGTCTACCAACAACCAAACAGTGTGACGAGGGATTTTCTGACAACCAAACATTATTATAGCACACTGTACTTTACAGTATACCACAAGTGGACATCAAGGTATGAATTATTTTTTTTGTAACGGTACATTTTAAGCAGTTCTTTCCTTTAATAACAAAAACAACAACTAAAAAAAGTTGACGTGAGCCCCAGACTTTATGTGTAGTTGTTACATTTTGGGAATTACGAATAAGTGATACAGCAAAGGTCTTGGTTAACCTACTGAAAGAAGAAGAAGAAAGACAACTATCACAAAAGCCATGTGTCTTTTGACTTCAGCTGGACTGAATGATCATCATCACTGTCATCTGTCAGTACAGTTTGGGTAATAATAAAAAAGCACTTTGCAAATGAAACATCTGAGAGAAATAGGCCAACATCAAAATAGTGGTAGACCGTTCAAAAGTGTCTGATTTAAAAGTGTCTTTTCCAGTGAAGGCAAGGTATCTGCCAGTGGACTGATGACATCCAGATGTTACAAACTGAATCAAAAGGAGAACTAATGATATGTCAGAGGACACAAAGGCTATTTTCTGAACATATAAATATAGTCATCCCTTTAAATTCTGGCTTACACAAAAATTGTGAAAACCATTGCACTGAACATTGTTGCACACCAACCTTAGCCCCCCCCCCCCCAAACATCAACATGTTACCTCAGCAGAACAATGCTAACTGCTACACACCATGAAACCCACAAAGTTTTAGGAAGTAAAAAGAAGAAACCATCACAAACACAAAATAAGTCCAACACACAAACACTCAAATGACCCAAAGGCTTGACTGCCAATGTGCCATGACATTCTCAAAGGTGCCATATTCTTGCTTTGAAGGGTCAGAGATGGCATGAGGAGGATTTACACGATATTAGGCAGCTGGTTTGAATGCTGTGACTCATCAGTTTAAGTAATTGCAACTTTGTGGCAACAGTTTCCACTTTGCTTGCAAACTGACTTTCTTTTTGCATAAATTCCAAAACTTTTTAAGAGGACCTGCAGATTTTTTCTGTGTAAAAATTTTTTTGGTGCAACCACACTTTAAAATCTTAGCTGAGTGGGAAAGGATTTGACAAAGTTTAGTGTAAAACCGTAAAAACCATCCCAGAATACTAGAGAAAGCAAAGAGATGAGCTTATCCAATTTTCCACTTTTTAAAATCTGATGATAAAATAGTCGATTTTCTTTATTGCTGGTTTGCAGATTTCTGTCACAGCTGCACCATCCACCCACTGTTTAAACCTACTGTTTGTAAAGGACATGAAAAGGAAGCTGAATTCGGAATAGAAGAAAGGTAGCTTAAATGAAAGAATGTCGGCCTTCTAGTGAAGAGCAGTTAAAATTGCATGTCGCAGGTAGAGAATGAACTGAGTAGCTGCACCGAGGTCCAGTATTAGAAAAATAAATTGTATCTTGAAATACGAATCCTCCCGCAGACATCAATAATAAAAATATGGAAGAGAAAATGTGCACTTTTAGACTGTATTTGTTAGGTTATCACTTCTTTGCCCCCCAAAAACTAAAAAAACTAAAAAATAAACAATTAACCAATTATTTCAGACAGAACATGCGATATAACACTTCTGTTAACTTTTACATGCAAAAACACATCCTACTGTATCCTTTTCTTTTATCTGCCACGGCCACAGCACACAGAGTGCGGAGCAGATGGTTCGCTAAAAAAAGGCAACTTTCTGCCTCCGTTTAATTACCTCAACCATTGATCCCGACAAGAATCCATTCACAACCCATACACAATCAATACAGCAGGCTGCTTGCCAAACCTCCCCCAAAAATCTCCACTCTTCCCTGCTATTGTGCACTGCTCACAGACAGACCAACAATAGCAGACTGGAGGGAGGATGTCCCTTATTCTGACACATACAGAAAACGACAACCAGCTTTTCAACACCGCTTCATTATTCTTTTTTTTTTTTTTTTTTTTTTTTTTTGGCCTGTCCCGTTTGGCTCTTTTGCCATCAGAATTGTTGTCTAAAGGCAAAGAAAGATGCCCAACGGATTTACTTTACCAAACTGACCATCCCAGCCTTGCCGTAATGGTCCATTTGATTCACCTTTTATTGTTTATTTTATTTTCACTTACTGAATACGGGACAGACTTGACTGGGGGAAGGAAAGAGGGAAAGAGAAACAGCTGAGAAGAGGGACGGGGGAGAAGGGCAAAAAACAAAAACCAACAGAATGAGCAGAAAAAAAAAAAAAAAGAAAAGAAATAAATGCATATATCAAGCGCATGGTCCCTCCTGCTAGCCCTCAATGTCTACGTGTATTTAAAATTGAGAGGTGGGCAACGATGCCAGGGGTGGGGTGTACACCCTGATGGTACTTTGGACTCCGTGTATCGTGCCCACCCCCAAGATCCTATATGTATGTGTAATGAGAGTGTGAGTAATGTGAATGTCTAAGTTGTGGGATAAAATTGAGGCAGAGGCAGCCAGAAGGGGACAGAGGGGGGGTGAAGGGGACAGAGGGGGGGGGTGAAGGGGACAGAGGGGGGGACCGCTTCATTATTCTAAATAACTTTAAAACCCTAAAAAAGTCACAGGCCCACAACACATAAACATGTCCACACTGTGAGCCTGGGTTCAGGACACCGAGCTTCTAGCGCAGAGTGAGAACACTGAATTCCTCTGGGTTAGACTTCATTCATCAGAATCCAAGTTTGAATCCAAACTGAAAAGGAAATTCTGCTGCGGGCTGGCTTCTACAGCCCCCTGCCATGCATCTCACACTGCTCGCCCATTCAAATTCATTTAACAGCAGCGGTGTCTCTGTGGCAGCACGATGACTTCACCCAAGCCTGGCAGACGAAACCCATGGATCTCATAAATCTGCAGGATTAGTCAGATTTAATTGTCGTCCTGAGCCACCACTGATTTTATGGGTGTCCCAGCATGAAAAATATGCTGCTTTTTTTTTTTAAACTTAAATTTATGCAGTCGCTATATTTCATACACATGCACTCACATGCACTCACACACACACACACTGTCACAATGCTGGGAGATGGCAATACATTAACATCCACATAAATGGCTGGAGCAGCAGAGGAATGTTGTCCACACAATAGGTGAGACTTTTAAGACTTTGAGACTGAGGAGCAATTAGCATTTTGGTAGCGAGGAGCAAAAAAGAAAAGGAGGATTGAAGAAGAGCTCTTCATAGATGAGACTTTGAAGGGGCTAAACTGGCAGGAGCAGTGAGATTATAGTGAACAGTGCAGCAGCAGGGGCTGCGAGGTGTTGCTGTGTGCTGGTCTGTGGCCTCTGCTCTGGAGTTTGGGGTCTGGAAGGTGAATACAAAGGCCCCAGTGCTGATGACTGTGTGGAGCGCTGCTAGGGGAGCAGGCCGACTGAGCAAACGGGGACATTCTTTCTGCCTGAGGTCACTAGCTGGTCCCATTCATCCCCCCCGCACCTCTCCAGCACCCGCTCTCTGCCCACTTCCATCACCAAGAAAAAGAGGGGGAGGGCTCCATGCCTCCCTCTCGCTCCTTTGGCCTTTTGTGACCAGACATTGCTGCAGAGGGGCCGAATGTCCTCACAGTCCTGCAAGGCATTGAATCAGTAGCTCTATTTATATTTTGCAATCTACCTGCAGGTTTTACAGAGCCTGATCCATGATTATAGCTCAGTCAAATTGCTCCCATTAGGCCCCTGACTGCATGTAAACTTGAGCATATTTTACCCATCCTGGCATCATAGACTAGCTAGATGTGCAGTTTGGGATTTACTTTAAAACCCTTTTCTCATTTTCATGTCTCACTCTGCTTGCTTGTCTTAGTTATTACTTTTAGAAGTTCCAACCAGAGGTTGTGTTAGACTTTGTCATCGCCTTTCATTTTGATGGACAGGGTTGTGAAGTTTCCTAACTTATTTTCTCATTACCTACCTACAAATAAAAAGAGTATCCATTGATGGGGACATCAATTCATAAGGGACAAATAATGGTACATCACAAAAAAGAATAGAAATGTAAAAAATCTGCTGTAAGGTCACTCCACATGTCAGCAGCAAAAGAAACAGATTCGACAGTTCAAGCGGAGGCACTAAAACAACCTTGTGTCTAAACTAGCAAATATAAGGTGACTTGAGCTGGGTGCTTGATTGAGTGTATTCAAATGCATCAAAGAGGGCTGCTGCAGAGGCGAAAGCTTTTTGTGTCCGATTTTATTTTATTCTGAAGGGCAAACTCTGTCCAACCTCGCTCTGCTGCTACACCCAAAACTGAAATAACCAGCATCATGTTTCCAGCAGGAAAGTGATTGTAATTTAACAAAAGTTTTTTATGATTAAACTTTCCAATGCTGCAAGCGCTTACTTCCCCATGAGGTTCATTTTGCCTGCCTAATCTGCTCCTTCTGCATGAGGAACCAGCTGCACCCATGACTCAGTCGTAATCACGCTCCGACACCTCACTGGAGGATTCAACCGTGTATGTTTAATTTTAGGTTGTATATATAGAAGACAGCAACTGGTGTGTTTATTTAATATTTTGATGAATCCACCATCTAATCCATCAAAAAGACTGACAGACTTCAGATTTTTCCATCACTTTTTAAAAAAAAGAAAAACATTTAGTTAACTGGAGTCAATTTTCAATTGATTCAATTTTAAGTCAAAAGTTGACACAGGGCACTTTAATTTCAAACCATACTCGCATTATTTTGACATCACAGCATTTGAAACTAGAGGTTTACAACTGATTTTGTTAGGTTATTTACACAGTCATAGTATTTACTTAATTTCATAGTTTATATTTTATAGGGACAGGTATGCAACATGCCTAACAGCACAGAGCTAATTTTCAATAGCATTTAAAATCCATGAACGTCAGCACACCACATGCATATGAGTTTGGTATGGTTTATAATGACACATAATGATGAGTGATTTTCTCCTCTCCCTCTTTCTGCTCCTGACCTCTGCACGTATGACGGCCGCGTGCAATTTTTGGTCATTTACAAATCTCAGCTCATCTGTTAGTGCATGCATTTTGAATGCTGGTGTTGCCATGGAAATAAAGACTGATGTGTCACCATGGCGAAGGTATCATTCGGCTAAATTTTCCTCTGGTATGGCAGTTTCGGTTAAGCCTATTCAGTCAAAAAAGAAAGAAAAAACCCAGCAGGAGTCACTCGTCTTCACTGAAAGGATAGAAATCATTTCATTGGGCATCCAGGTTGTTTAGACGCTTTCACCTAAAATGAGAGCTGTGTATTTTTTCTACACAATGTTAGTGTGTCTGAGATTCATCCTTGGATCATGTGGGAGATGTGGCCTTTTCTATGACTACCAAAATGAGAATGTAGGAATCTTATTTTTGCATAATACAAAAAGAAGATTTAACACGTTGCAGTGACTTTGTTAAGTTGCATGCTGTTTCTGGTCTGAATAATTTTTTCCTACCGATAAGATACAGATGTAATTGTGATCTTTTGTACATTTTGGATGCAGGACATGTGTCGACTATTCTCTGCAACTCTAGAAAACTGACAAAAAATCCAACCCTTAAGGTTAAGTTCATGGCTGGAGTTCAAATAGAAGTGAAGATGACAGGATTTCTTTCAGTGTAACCTGAGCTCATGGTATGCACATGAAGCTCGACCCAAGACTTCCAAAGCCACAGAGAGTCCCCCCTTTGGATAGTACTTTATGAACATTGAGGAATTATTATGATATGTTTACTTTGAAAATCTTTGTGTTATCTCTTTTGATTTTTTTAAGGACAGGCATTTATTAAACAGAGTGAAAAAGTGTTACTTCTCTAGTCATGGTATATGTCTAGCACACACACACACACACACACACACACACACACACACACACACACACACACACACACACACACACACACACACACACAAACATTAATTTTCTGTTGCAGCAATGGTAAGTTACTGACTTTTTCAACTGTTGGGCTTGATAGCTTTACCTGGATTAGTGCACTGAATATGAAGCTGAAGATTTAAAGGAAGGAAATAATAAAGTTTTCATAAATATGATGAATTAAACTATGGGTAGAGAAATGAAGCATGCTTTACGTTTCTTTAGTTTGACTTAGGGCTGCTCGATTATGGCAAAAATGATAATCACGATTATTTTCACTGAAATTGAGATCACGATTATTTGACGATATTTATTTAACCCTTTAAGACCTACCATAGAACCAAGTCCACCAGAGCTTATATTATTATTTTTTTTACATGTTGTAGTGCCATTTGTGGGAGCATTTCAAGTTGCTATACATCAATACAACTGTTATAGCCCATATTTTAATAATATGTATGCATTAAGTCCATAGTAATTACATAAATTGCAAAAAAGTGCAATAAACTACAAAAAAAATTGAAAATCGCTTTTGTTTTGTTTACATATATTTCTACTTGGAGAAATTTAAGAGGTTTATCCCTCAAAACTTTAAATACAATAAAGTTGCAAAAAAATAGTTTCCCACCACAGGAAATTTATTTTGAGTGTCTTCATAGTTTTATTTTGGAGATACAGCAATTTTTATATACTGCAGGAAAAACAAAAAACAATCCTATGATGCAAATTTGCAAAGAAAACAGCATGTGCATCATTTTACTGTGGGAAGTGTTACGAACAGCTGATAGGAACGGCAAAGCGTGTTTCTGGAATATTATGTTTTTGTTCCTGCAAGCGCTTTTTATGCAGTTTTTGCAAAGCTATATGTGGAACGAAACCGTGACCGAGGACAAGCTGATGGCATCAGATGTAAGTACAACTCCTCCGGTTTCATATGCAAAACAAATTATTGCGCTAGCTTACACGGTTCAGATTCTACAGGGATTTAAAAATAGTTACGCAAAACGGAGCGTGCTGCTCTGACCGGCTTTAAAGGGTTAACAATAACTTTAAAAAATAATATAAAATAGTGTGCAACACCACTGAAGTTTTTTTTTTTTTTTAAACTCTCTTTTCAACCAACGGCAGTCACTCTCCTCTCCAAATAACTTCTGCTTAGCTTTCTGAGCTTCCCTCGGGTCCTCTTAATCAGCGGTCTCCACCCTTTTTTGCGCCACGGACCGGTTTATGCCCGACAATATTTTCACAGACGGCCTTTAAGGTGTCGCGGATAAATGAGGGAGGGGCTAATAATCGGCTCAGTCATTTTTAATGATCGTTGAAAGCCCAGATCGTAATCGTGATTAAAATTCGATTAATTGAGCAGCCCTAGTTTGACTGACATTTTCCAGTCCAGTCCATTAACAATGGAAGTCTGAATTAAGACCTCAATAGTAGACTTTTTAACTGCAGCCTAAAAGGTGTTGCTCTCTTTGCAGCAGCTCAGTTGCATCAGCTGAGCTTATAGCAGCCACATGCTGCGAAGAGAAAGGGGAACATTTCAGAGTTTGACACAAAATAATTTCTTTAGTAGAAAAAAATGAAAACCAAGCCTCTATTTTTTTTAATGGTTCATAGTAGGGCTTTCCAGCTTTGGCAGAAATCATGAATCATGACTACTGAGGTTACAAACACTTATAATCACAAACTTTAAGCAAAGAAAGAAGAAGAAAAAAACAGTGTGTCCTTTTAATTTGTCCATTTGAGTGTCCATAATCTTTAAATGACGAAATACATATGAACTAAAATGAACTTCAAAACTTTGCAGCGAGTGAACATGAATTCATAACGCTTTTTGGACTGTCAGTTGAAACTGATCCATTGATTTTGCAGCCTTACACTCTAAAAACTGATGAAATATTATTAAAACATTTTCCATGACGATCTCCCCAGACTTGATTGCTGGCCCTGTCTCTTTCTATCTAAAGATCTTTAGATATAAACCAATTGCAAAACGATATGAAGAAGACAATCGTGTTCCTTAATGATCTGTCACATATCATATCACATAGAATCCCGTTTCCCATCATACACTTAGGTTTTGTACCTGGTGGAGTAACAGTGGCACCTGCATTCTCAAGCCGCTGCTGCCTTGAACTTGTGAAACTGTTGTTATCTGCGTTTGCATTGACGTCAGAAGTCAAACATAAGCCAGTAAGAACAATTAAGCAGATGTCAATCAGCTTAAACCCTTTACATTCTTGGTGATTGGGTCTAATACGGTAAAATAAATTGTCAGCATAAAACAGACAACGCACAATATAATCTTTTACCATTAACCTTTGAATTGCTGATCTACTGAGCTGACCTTTTGACCAGATAGAAAAGCTGAAACATCTACATCCCTAAAGCAAATGCTGACACAGAAGTGGATCATATCAGGTCACATTCCAACAAGAAGTATTTGTCAACTTCCTACTGGTGACACGCCTGCTGGTGTGTTTCAACACGAGATAACTGTTCCCCTCTGAGAGGAAGTTTATCCCGTGGCAAAACGTGCTTACTAAAAGTGCACTTAGAAAATTCGCTCTTACACTGCTCTTGCTAGCAGTTAATCAAATATAAATAGCATCTGAAAACCAATGACTTCCCAAGGTTAATAGTTGTATTATTACTTCCTCTAAGATTTTATGAGTTAGTCAAATTTTATCAGTGGCCAAACAAATTTGAGCTTTACAAAAAAGGGTAAAGTGAACCCGTCACACATCCTCAGGTTGGACATTTTTGGTGGAACTGATGAGCATCTGAAAACCAATCACACCGCCGAGTTTGGCTCCTCAATCAGGTCAATTAGCCAGAATAAACAGTTCACATGACAGCACGGACCTGCCTGCAGTTACAAGGAGAGAGCTTCAGTACATACAGAAGCTTATTGTTTTACATTCACATCAAAAGACAACAGAAAATTTTGTTAGCTGTATTTTAATTTAATTCCGCGCTTTGTCACTGACAATAAACCAGCCTAACAGAGAGGAATGTGCTGGCAGAAGGCGTCACTCTGTTCTCTCTCTGGCAGAGAAACCACGAGAGCGTTTGCCTGGCTGCAGGAACAGATAAATATGGTGATTGGCTCACAAAGGAACTTCAAACTGATTTTTTCATACAATGCAATCACAAGCCTCTGCAGACCTTCATGTTTTTGGTATTCTGAGAGAAACCCCAGTCACGGAGGCTACAGCAAAGTCTGCTGTAAGCATATTATCCACCTCTGAACAGTGGAGATTAACATCATATAGACTGTGGATAAAAATGGACTCAAACTTTAGTGTTTTGCTCTGTTATGTATTTTCTGAAGCAAAGCTTATCAATAAAGGGGAGTAACGTTGGTCACTGCATTCCTTAACTACATCATAGGCACAGATACTTGCTAAACTTAGTGCTGAATAACAGATTAATTAAATATTAGGATTTAATTTACAAAAACAAAACATGTAACAAAAAAATATGGTTGCATCACATTGTTTTGACCAATTGCCACCACACCCTTTGAGCCACACAATACTAAAACCAGGACAGACACATGCACTGTCTTGATGTTATGCTCTGATTACTGTTCTCACAGATTTACTCCCAGTTTTGAGTCATCCAGAAGTCAGAAATGATGCAAGCTCCGACTTCTAGGGTATGCGCAAAAGTTCAGGGCAAAACATCTGGCAAAGAGACAGGTTTCACCTCCAAAAAGAGGAACATTGCAATAGTGTCAGATCTTTGCAAGACATTTCATTGCTTTCTGTGTGGACAAAACGAGAGATAAAGATCTTCAAATTGCTGGTCTACCCTTTGAGTTGTAATGTATAACTGCAGACGAAAGGCAACAGAACTGCAGGATAACAGCTAAGGATTGCATGTCTTCAGCTGTGCAGAAAAAGATGATGTGTGGATGGGAGAGATATGAGTATGTGCAAAAAAAAAAGAAGCTTTTTTTTGTAAAAAGAAACTCCTAATAATATCCTCCAGTTTAAAGCAAGAATGAATGAGATACAGCAAGCGAAGGCCACACAATGATAAACCAAATGTTGTTCGTTGTGTCTATAAAATAAGTTTGAGTCCTTGTTCCAAAAGCAAATGAGTTTCCATTGAAAAATGTTGACTTTTCCATGTCTCTGGCCTACAATCAATCTGAATGTTGCACATTCACTGGCCACTTAGTCAGGTATTTAACTGCTTCTTAATGCACATATCTCAGCAGCTAATCACGTGGCAGCAAGTCAGCATCTTTAGGTATGTAGATAAGGTCAAGGCAAGACTGCTGAAGTTCAAATGAGTTCTGAGCATCAGAATAGAAAAGGAAGATGATTTCAATGATTTTCAACTATTATTCAAAATCTATTTCACTATTTCAGAGAGTGCTGGTCTAAATGTTGATGTCAGGGGTCACAGAAGAATGGCTAGACTGCTTTTAGCTGATAGGAAGGTAGCAGTATTCAAATACCAAAGTATGCAGAAGAGCTTTGGTTGGTAGAGTCAGATAATATTTGTCCTTTTCGTTAGTACGATTGTGTCAAAGAATGAGCACATTTTTAGCCTCCAGCAAGCAGACAACTGAGTCTGTCCACAAAATAAGACAGTTGACGCAGACAAGAGAAATCTGTTCTGTTTACTGTCAAAAATAATAAGCTGTGTGATTTTGTTTTTAATGGCACCTATTTTCATTTGAGGTGGTGGAGGGTGGGGTGCTCTAGTCTGTGATGTATCATTATTTTTCATTTAGCATTTTCTGTGCTTTCATAACGTAAAAGCAGACAAAGTAATATGTATATCTTTATTTGATATATCTTAAAAAGAGATCCATACATATATTTTATTTGCTGTGTTAAGGTATAATACAGCAAATAAAATATAAAAAATACAGCACGGGTCTACTGTGAGCAACAGGTGACATCTGCTGTGCAACAAAATGTTTATAACGCTGTGTAAATGAAAACAATATTGAGGAAAAAAAATCTAAAAATAAATAGTTACATTTTTCATGCATGACTGGCAATGAACAGATCACCTGTCTGAAGTATTTAAATAGAATTTTCCACATTTTTCTGAATCAACCTCTAACTTGCCTAGAATAGAAATAACATCAAAGTGGCAGCTGCAGCCCAAATTGAGGGCAAAGTTATGATACACATCCTTGTTCCAACATGTCTCACAGCATCCAGCCTTCCTGTTATTCATTATAATAAAAGAAGGATCTTAAATGCAAGCCCAAACAAAGCAGAAAGGGTTCCACCGAGGGTGTCACAAACACAATACTGCTGCTACAGGCTCGTTAGCTGCCGGCTCGCTGACCACCTGCTAATGAGAACAGTTGTCTCCTGCTTGCATCTATGAAGAAATATTTACCCAGCATGATTACTAATGAATGAAGTTGCCTTATCCTCATTATCCATCCATCCAGTTTCTTCTAATAACACTACAAGTTTGCATATATATGACATGTACGACCTCAGGAGTAAAACAAAAAAGAAAATTGAATGATTTCCAGTGCCTTGCAGGTGCAACTTGTGGCGGTAAACGATTAAAGAAATTCAAGCCCCTGAGCTGCTGCCTTTTGGTTCAGTGTAGCACACAAATGAGTCATCGGGCGTTTTGCGGTTGACAGTCTGCTCATCCAGTCTGAAGTGCAGTGTTTACTTCTTTTCTTTTCATCGACACCCTGTCTCGCGCCCATCCTGAAATTTTACATTCAGCCCGATTAACCTGTGTTTACGTTGAGAAATATGTCCATTAGGGATGTTTTGACACCTGTTTTCCATGCCAAATATAAATGGGAAAATAAATATCGTAAACTAAAATTAGAAAGAAAAATAAAGCTCTCAAAAAACAGAGTTTACTGTATAATAATTAGATTTGCATTTAGCAGTCATTAGAAACAAATCTTTCAATAAAATTTGAATTTTAAATGTTTGTGCCATTTTGCAAGGACACAATGTGACTTTTTTTTTTCCTGCAAACTGTGGCTAAGGTTAGCATTGCTAGGTCCAACAGCATAACAATTACTCATCCAGTCAGTTCAGGGTAATGTTTAATGCTCTGACCAACAATTAAAGCTGCAGATATGAATAAATTCACTGCTCAGTGGCACTATTTATAACCATAGATACCTCGGCAGATGCTTATTATTGCTAAAATAACACTTGTTAATGCCTTTTTATATACAACTGGTAGCTAATAATATATAAAAATAGCAAGAGCAATGATAATACAAAAGATTACAGGTTTTTCTGTTTTGCATTTTCTAATTTTAAATATTAGACTCAGTAAGTAAGAAATAGAATAAGACCTCATGTTTAAAGTTTACTTAAAGACAATGGTTAAACGCTTTTGTCAGTTTTACTGTGCTGATATTATGTAGACCATAACCTTAGGTTTTACAATTTTTCTGATTTTACTTGAGTTGATTTGACTTACAGACCAAGTGTGATAACATTATATGTGTGTTATATTTTAGCCATCAGAAACTTGTGGCATAGACTGACTGACTTTACTACTTAGCATGATGGACACTAGAGGAAGAAAAATAAGATATTTCATATTAAAAAGTCAAAGTTCAAACTGATTAGACCCAAGATGTCCTCCTGTGGACATGTATTTGCATCCACTTTGGCGTACGTGTGCCAATGCCAGGCCTGCCCCCTCTGATAAGCAGGTCTGGTACACTTTGTGACTGTCTGACTGAGGTCCTCCAGGGAAGGTTGGCTGAAGTGGTGGTGGCGGCGGTGGGGTTTGCATTCTTGGCCATTTCATGAAAAAAGGGTGCAACCATGGGAGTAAGCCAAGAGGAGGGCTCAATTATGCATGGTTAAACAAAGCCCAAGGCTACCAGTGAGCAATGTCTCAGCAAACTCAACCTCACTCTGGAGCTTCAGAGTCCAGAAAGAAGAAAAAGAACCCGAAAAACAAACAGGGGACATAAGCACGAAATTCCCGATAAATCACTGGATTGTGTTATGACAAGACCAGGCACTTTGAAACTAAACTTCTCAGAGGTCTTCAAAACACTGCTTAAAAGAAAACATTCCCATTCACATGAGGTCAAATGAAACATCAGAGTTTATGTTACCAATAAACCATCTTTAGAGGAGAGATGGTCCATGAAGCACAAAAGACAACTTGTTAACTAATCGTGGACATGATTTCTCCAATAAACGCAACAATAATTCTCCAGGGAGCTGTTTTTTGTCTAAAAGCAATTACGCTCCACATAACTGCTTTATTATGTAGCTACCCTGCTCCCCACAAGTACTCCAGGCATGTTTTCAGGGTATTTTTAGCCCTCAGAGGAAATTATCTGGTTGTCTTACAAATAAGTCTGTTTGAAAGACCAAATGTCGAGAACAACCAGTGTCTTCCTTTGTTTTGGCAATGAACACTGACTCCTAAATGAACCCACAAAAAAAGCTATCAAGGCTGTTAAAACAGCTCTTAACCAAGCCAGAAGCCACTTTTCCACATTAAACACCCAAACTTCTGCAACTGGACACTCAGCTTCTGGCCCCTCTTTCTTCCAGCACACAATAAATAGGAAAGTATGTGGCTTTGGTTACATCTAAATTGTAGGAAGCTCTTCCAGAGCCGGAGGGGGCGAGGTGGAGGATCGGTATCCATGTATAGTTACACATATGAATGGAACCTGCCTAAAAAGCTTTCTCCCAAGATCTTCCTCTTGTTTCCCCAGGAAACGGGAGAAGAGGGCTGGAGTCGAGTGTCAGGGGCGTCCAGTAGACACACACACACACGCACACGCACACGCACACACAATCTATACTGTCCTTGGAGCTCGAGAACAGATTTAATTACAGCCTTACAAACTAAATAATGTCAGCATTTTATTTCTTTGTTTCATTATTAGCCTGTTCCCGCTGCAGAGAGCTGCTGCCCTTTTATTCTACAGAGCGGACACCAGCCTAGGGGATTATTTTAAGAAGCAGATGTTTTGATCCAGACTGTAACACCAGATCTAACAGCAAGCTGGTGATACTAATGATGATTTTTTTAGGCAGAGACAGCAGCGGCAGAAGCTTACAGCACGGCTGGTGCTGCCTGTAAGAATTAGCACATTTGAGACATCACACTCCTGAAATGATCAGTTCTCCAGGGAGCACAAAAGCTGGGCAAACCAAAATACAAACACAGACCCAGGTGTCTCAAGTAATTAATATAACACAGTGCTCAATGGCCCTTTATAGATACAATGTTTTTGCCACTTTTATGTTAATGTTTTTACCTGATTTTTGCTCAGCTTTTCAATCTTTACTCACTCTAAATGACCGTGTTTATGTTGGGGAGAGTGGGTGGGTGAGAGCTGTGAACCAATTTGAATTCTTAAATTATATATATGTCTCAAAATGAGCAAGGATGCGCTTATTTTAAAAGATATTTTTGTAATGTATTTCTGCGGGGGTAAAAATAATTATGAATCGACATTTACAATACCGAATATCATGTACCTTCTGCCCTTTTTGCAACAATTTCGGGAGGAGGGGAGTTGCTTCTTCTAATAGAAAAAAACATGCTTATGGTTTTGGACAGATTCTGTATGAAATAAGTTATGCAATTAATGTTTTTTCCATTGCTTCATGCAGTTTACTCTTTAGAGCTAGTATGCACATAAATGACTGTGTCATCTGCATACATTTGGACACTGAGTTCAGTACAGATGGATTTCAGGTAGTGTAAAATTAAATAGAAAGGCGTGCATTAAAAGGGGTTAATGACAGCTATTTACCTCAACTGGAAAAACAACGCATGCATTATAGATTTGTGAGACTAAGTAATAGGTCACCATTTTCCTAAGCAGAAAGGAAAAAAATCACTCTGCTATCAGGTTAATGCAGAATCGCTTTGTGATTCACTTCTCATAATATCATCATCCACGCAGACCAAATACTTTAAAACTGTCTCCACTGAAGGCTGTGGGCAAGTTTACACGAGCTGATTTAGGGAGTTAAAACAGTGTGCGATATGAGACTGACAGCTGCATCCAGCTGCATCTGAAAGCAACAAGCTATTTGTTGTAACTCAGTCTGCATGGCTAATTAGCATAGTGTAAAATTACAGAAATAAATGAATTACTTTGGTGAGGAATGAATGGCCATGGGGGGAGATTTTTATGTCAGGAAAAACTGTAAAACATGAAAGTACAGTTAAAAGTCCAAAATTTCTGTTCTTCTTCACATTTTCCAAATCCATCCTGCGGGCCAGATTTGAGTCAGTTGGGCCCAATTCTGGCCCCAGGGCCTTATGTTTGACAGCCCTATTCTAGAAACAGCCTCACAGTCTTCATATTTAGAGTAGAGACACATCAAACTAACATACAGGCACATCAGACTAGCTACTTTTATTGTTTTCTTGATTAGCAATAAGACAGACAAAATTAATATTAACCTTTTTCATCTTGCTACAATATTTGCAGATGCTCAGAGTGACCAATAAAACTTGGAGATTGTTTTTTATTTAGGAGAAATTTTAACAGAGATATTTATGCATATAAATTCTTTGGAATCAAAGTCAAATATTAGCATTACCAGGATGTAACCATGACTTATGACTCTTTCACCTAGATCAGCGGTCCCCAACCCCCGAGTCGTTTGGTACTGGGCCCCGAGAGTTGAGGCTCAGGTGTGAAATGTATGGTTTTCAGGGTTTTTATTGGTTTTCAGCGTTATTTTGTTATCGTTTTGATCGTTAACTCGGTTTTCCTGGGTTTTTTCACGTGTGTTATGAATAAATCTTCTTTTTTTCAGCACCGTTACAGTTTTTTTTGTTGTATTTATCCGCGACACATTAAAGGCCGGTCCGTGAAAATATTGTCGGGCATAAACCGGACCGTGGCGCAAAAAAGGTTGGAGACCGCTGACCTAGATAACAGGATAAAAGGTAAGAAAACAGGTAGCATTCTACATATTTAGGTGAAGATGCTGATTAGATTTACTCACTGAATTTGACCTTTTACACTAGTTTTATAGTGTCTAGGGACGGGAAATCCAACGTATAGCTCACGAAACATCTATAAATCTACGTTGCTGATCTGGAAATGGTTTTTTTCCACATATGTGTTACATAAACCATGAGTGTAACATTTTTTCACACATACCCCGCATATCAAGACTTTGTAGAAAAATGCTTCAGACAGAAGCCCTAGTGCATGACTGAAATTCAACAAGCTGAAATAAGATGTCTTGGGTGTCACCTCTGCAGAGAATTCTCATGAAGATGGCAACATGTTTTTGACACTGACACATAATACGGATATTTCTAGGACTTTTTTTTAGGAAAGGTCATGTAAAATATCACCATCTGCTCTTTAGAGTTTTTCACATTTCTCTAGGTGCCTCAATAACCACATTCACACTGCAAAAAGTAGCGCTATCTGAAACAGAGTGCTTATACCCAGCACTTTTGGCTTCTAGGGGCTTCTAGGGTAATAAACTCATTATTTGAAACTGTTGCTATGTTGAATATGAGCATCCACCATTGTAACAGTTTATGTATGACAGAAAATAAGTAAAAAGCATAATAGACACCCATAAAATAACTGCCTTACTTACCACAAGAGCAGCAGGTGAAGCAGTTTGTGTGATAGAGGTTCCCCATGGCCTGGCACGCTTGGCTGGCTCCATACACACCCTTCCCACATTTGACACAAATACCTGTTAGAGACAGTGAGTCAATTACATGATGATGAGGACAACAGTTTAATGGAAAAGTAGAACAAATCTGCGATTCTGTGAGGACAGAGACTGCACTGATGCTGAAAAGGTCTGTATGGTCCAGTGAAGACACAGTCTGTGTTGTTCTGTGTGTGACTCTGACATAAGGAACAATTACTGGACTTGATCCTGTCACATTTCTTGTTACACAGCAGGAAACCTGTCAATGTGTTTGCACATTTATTTAATTATGCAAATGAATAACACTGCAAAATTATAAATCTGCTAAGAATATCACACAGTTCCCTCGGCAGCTTTTGATCGCCTTTGAAGACCAATATCACAATGAAATTCGGAGCATTAAAACATTAAAGAGATTATTACAGATGTTCAGGTTTTAGAGACAGAGAGCAAATTTTAGTGTTTGAATATTAATTCTAAAGTCATATTTCATGAAGCGATTTCTACTTTAGTTGTGCACATTTGACTCCTGTCATTTCCATGCATTACATCATACTGTTTGAAGCCGACTAGATCAGGAAAGCTGATGATTACATTAAAATGCACTGACAGGAAATGCAGTAAAAGTGAGGGGATTGTTAGAAAGGACAGGGCGGAGAGAAAAATCCTCTTCTACTGTCCTGCTGTGAAAAGCTGTATTCAAACGGGCCAATGTTGTTTTTACTTAATTGGTTATCATAAATATTTTGTAACCAAACTGACACATGCAAAGACTTTACAACTCATAGTGGTGCTGTTTCCTCCTTCATTATAGTATATTAGCTATTACCATAACCAGCATTTTATTACTGCTCGGATCATGAAGCCAAACTCGCAGTGGTCACCTATAAAGTTTAACCCAGTAAACGAAGATGACATGATAAGCAGCTATAAACCTACATTCATGCACATGGATATTAAATAATTCAAAGAATGGTAAAATATACTCAAAATTAAAAGACATTTTTGACTACTTTAATGTTATTGACATTACTTGCGTGAATATATCCGCTGGAGTGGAGTCCTTGTTATAGTAACATTTGATGTTCTATGATTTTACTAATTTTTTATGAGCAGCTCCCATCTTTTCCTTTCTACATACACTTCCTGCCCACTTTATTAGGTACGCATTGCTAGTACCGGGCTGGACTCCTTTTTACTTAAAAAAGTGCCTGAATTTTGCATGGGATAGTGGAGGCCAGGTGAGTACAGTGAACTCACTATCATGTGCAAAGAAACATGTCAGTTTGAGCTTTGTGACAGGGCACGTTATCCTGCTGTATGCAATCATCACAAGACTGGTACATTGTGGTCAGAGAGAGATGGACATGGTCAGCTTCAATACTCAGGTAAGCTGTGGTATTTAAATGATGTTTGGTTGACATTAAGTGTGGCAACAAAATATTGCAGACACCATTACACCACCACATGAGACCATGGACCCATCATGATATAAGGCAGGATGGATCCATACTTTCATGTTATTTCATACCATCTGAATGTTGCAGCAGAAACTGAGGCTCATCAGACCAGGCAACAACTTTTCCAGTAGTCTAATGTCTAATTTTGGTAAGCCAGTGTAAATTGTGAGTAGCATCTGATGTGATCCTATGCTGCTGTCTTCCACATGCTTCAAAGGTAACAAGTGGTTATTTGAGTTATTGTTAACCTTCCTATCAGCTCAGAGCAGTGGGGCAATAAGCTTCAGATCCCTATCATCACAAGGCATTTCTCACTCAGAGAACAATCGCTTACTGGATATTTTCTCTTTTTCAGATCTGTAAACCCTAGAGATGGTTATACTAAAAAATCCCAGTAAGACCACCAGTTTTTGAACCACAACCAACAACCGCACCAACAACCATCCCATGTTCAAAGCCGCTTAAATCACCTTTTTTCTGATGCTTGGTTTGAACTTCAGCAGGTCATCTTGACCATGCCTAAATGCATCAAATTCTTACCATGTGATCAGATATTTGCATCAACAAGCAATTCAACAGTTATACTAACAGAGAGGTCAGTGAGTGTAAAAGCACAGTTGAATCCTGCAATAACCATGTGACGGTTTGTGGAAATAACTCATTTCGATCCGTCCCTAAAGTCCAAGAACAATCCGTCAGATTACAATGCTGCTTTTGCCCTTGAGGGGAAGTGATGGACTCAAATGCCACTTCACTTAAGCCTGAACTAACCATCAACACAAAGTGCTGTGACCTTTAGCGAAGAAACACAATTGGAGGGGGAAAAAAAACAGTGGCTTAAAATTATTAGTAGACATCAGCAGCAGACTAACAACCTCCAAACTCTCACACAGGACAACCTCCACTTAGGCCACATTCCTGAGCGAGTGCAGGGTCAAAGTCTGGGTGAGGTGAGTCCAGGGTCACTGTGGCTAGAGGACACAATCTCTCAAGAGATCCCAACAGGGGAGCTGCACCACAACAACACCCCTAATTTAATTTGGTTCATTATCTCTGAAATCAGACCATGTATACACTTTCAGTGATGCACTTGTGGAATTTCCTGGCTTTCTGAGAGGGTTATTTCACTTTCATAACAGCTCTGGAGCACTCGGTGACACTGAAAACTGGTAAAGGATGAGCACAAAGAACAAAAACACCCACAGCTTAAATGTCTTTACTTGTTATCTGAGGTGTTTCTGCATATTAATTATTTGGAATCAAAAGCTGATGTAACCTGGACTGACTGCACTTGTTGCTAAGAAAACAGGAAGAATAGCGGGATAAGAATGAATGAGTGAACTTTAAAATATCCAAGCTGATCAGACAATTTTGCCAATGCGAAAGTCTGTAATGTAATTGCTTTGCTGCTTTCTACCTGTTAGAATCTAAAATCGTCCCTCTTATATTCACATACTGCATTAAATCCTACACTTCTACACAACTCTTTGTGGAGTTAACTGAGTCAGTTATGCCAGGTTCTGACTTGATTATACTATTTCTTTGGTAACAAACCGATGATTAAAAAAAGATCCTGTCATGACTTGAACAGGCCACACGTCAGACGTTCCTCAAGCAATTACAGCTGGGAATAAATAGTTGTTAGGGAAACTAAACTCTCAGGGACAGAGAAGAAGTACATTTTTGTCCCTGCGGGTTCATTCTATACTAATGTACCTCCAATGGTTAATTACAGGGTCCTCAAATTAACTTTGTACTTTAAAGATTTAAAGGTGTAACATTAAGAGGCAGTGTGTGTTTGCTCAGGTACAAACATAAATCAGGTTTTGGTGATATTAAGTGGTCTTTATCGCTGAAAAAGCCGATACAAATGACAGTCCATATCCAGGCATATATAATGAATTTAGTGTCCAAGTTTGAACCTTTTTTTAAAAGTTAATTTTTGTATGATTACATCCATGTACAAACCTGTCACAAGAGACAAGCGTACAAATAAATTCGCCCTTCTCAAGGGTTAAGGGCAGTACGTTAAATGGTGACACACGCAAGCCAACAGATACAATAAGGCATTTTTCTTTGAGTGTACCAGAACAAGAATGTGAACAGGCAGTGACGTCTGAAACTGTGTATGTGATATTAGCGGTTTTGTGTTCAGTAAAGGCTAAAAAACAAAGAAAGAAAAATAAGATTGACATGATTCATTGGTTGCACAAAAACTGGGTATGTGACGTTATGGTCTGTCAATCCTATAGTGTGTATCTGACCCTTGTGCAAAAAAAAGAAAGAACTCCATGCTTCTGTTGCTCAACACCATTTACCCAATCTATGTTGTAACATGAGAGAGAAGGTAAAAAAATATACTGTATGTATAACATGCTCCGCTTTTCAGGTGTTATAAAGGACCCGTGAAGCTGTGTTTGACTCCAGTGATTGGAGTCCGTATTACGCTGTCTGAGCCCACATTAGCCTTAGCAATCCTCCTACTTCGATAAATATCCCCAGTTCATTCAGTAACTGCTCCACATCAAGGCTCTAAAATCAAGAAACACTTCTTGGAAAAAATCTCACTTACAACCATCACCAGGCCAGAGTGAGATCTGAAAACTCCAGTAAAGTTTTACATCCATCGAATGAAAACTGTAATTACAAGAGGAAGCCTTTAACCAATGAGTCAGTAACTACTGCCGTTACTAAAAAATCTCACCTACATCTCCAACAACTGTGATTCAAAAGAAATGAAGCATAGTAATGCTGCATTGTTTTAATTCGACCTGCTAAAAAGGCACCAGGTCACTGTTTAATAACTGATAAGGTCTGGGTGGGTCCAGGGTGCTTAAAAGAGATAAACCACAGTCTGTTAGCATCATACTCCAATGTTCATACCAAGTTCTGTTTCCTTTCTGCTCTGCATCAGAGCAGCGAACTTCCTTTTCCAATTATTTGGAATGACAACTATGAATAACTTGGACAAGCGTCTTTTGATGCAGTAATACTTCACAGATAGGAATGTTACTGTATGAGTGAAGCCAACTTCCTGTTATACTAAGACTACATGCATCAGCATGAAATGTGTAGGTGAGTGTAAGAAAGTCTCAACATTCTCCTTTCTACTGACTTTTTTGTGACTCAGCTCATATTACAGCGTGATGTACATGGTGCCTGTGCATTGATTTCTGCACTGCGTGACTTACTGTGAATCTGCCTGAACATCGATAACCCAAATCGCTGCTTCTCTGCATTGTACTCCTCAAAATGTGGTGGTGGTTGTGTGTAAGTTTAGTGAAACAACACAATTTTTTGACGGATTAAAAGACTCGTGTATACCCTCCACTTCCAATTCTCACATCACCACGTGTGCCTATTTTTACACACATTATCCAGCTTCTTGATAACAAGAAAATGTGATTCATAAGTGGTTTTAGGCTGTTTGTTTGTTTTTTAAATAACCCTCCGGCTCCTTCCTTCGTTGTTATTTTTATTGGTTTCCCACAGAAGTGATCTATAGCTGAGAAATTACTAACATGACTTTTTGGCTTCAACTCTCTACCCAACGGCTAAACTGAAAACCTATGATTTATTCATGCAGCTACGTTGATTTACCTCTATTGCTTTAATCCCGCTAGCTGCAACTATACTGCAGTTACTGTGTGTGAGTAGCACTGTCAAGATTTCATACACTGACATGTAAATGTCAACCATAAATGTGTTTTGGTGAACACACGCGAAAAATGCGAAAGGGTCTCATGAGTGAGGATGTGGTTATTCCTTTACAGAGCAGCTGGGAAAATCTCTGAAGTGCTCTTTATTAGTCATTTAAAACAGGGAGCTGAACATCTCATGTGCCCATTTCACAACATATCCATTTGGCACTCGCAGGATGCAGTAAAACTAAGCAGTAATGTTTGATTTTAGAATAAGCTGTAAATAAAGATGGCCGTAGATACCATTATGTCACCCACTGGTTCATGAAGGTCGAATGTGAAGCCTCAAACTGAACATTTGTCATCACCATCTTGATGTTTTGAAACCAGGCGTGATAAGTAAGGGGCAGGGGACACATAGGCCCATATCTCATCAGCTAGTGATTTGTCAAAAATAGTGTAAACTATGCTATGTTTCATCATCCTTTTTGCCTATAAAAAAGACCACATTTTGCAAAATGAATATGTTTTGTATCCAATAAGAAGTGAAACTACAAACTGAGGCCATAAACTAGTGAGGAAGTAAGCGAAAGAGCAATTTTCATAAAGACTTCCCATAGATCACAGGAGTCGCCCCCTGCTGGTCGATTTAAGGCGCTTCTGTGCTGGCTTCAATTTCAGCTACATCCATCTTTTATATACACTACAAGAACTGTGGATGGCAGTGGTGTAGTAAGCACACAGTGCAATGATTAGACTGACAGTGAAATAAGTGAGTGCATTTGAATTACAACTTATTCTGAAAAAGAAAAAACACTAAACTCTAGTGTGGAAGATCACATAGAAGAAAATCTCTCCAACCATTCTGATCTAATATAATTAAAAGACATTAAAATGGTAAATTAGAGAGTATTTTATAAACACTCTGGTCCTTCACCTCTCTACCATCACTAAAGACAACAGCGGACGTGCTGTGAGTTGTAAGAAGGCCTGCACAGCCTGATTCATGAAACTTTAACCACTGCTCAGTGTGAAGTCAGTTGGACTTCTTAAGGCACAATATCAAACCAATCTCTGTAGATATGAGTCGGTTACATGAAGATTTTCAGTCAAACAAATGGAGGCTCAAACCTGTAGCACAAGCAGAGGGATTTTTTAGTTTGTGTCGCCCGTTGCATCACTTCCGATGCTTTAAAATCTCTGCACGTCTGCAATGGAGAGATTCCATTACTGCACATAGAGTAGGTTTACAGTCCTGGGCATTATAGCAAATCCTGATTTACACCTACTCTAAAAAAAAAAGACAATATAACAAAAGACAGATGCAGGAGAGGGGATGAAGAGAAAGCTGTGATTCACAGCACTGTAAACAAGCACATGTAGTCTGGTGCACACTGGGAATGAATAACACAGTTAACTTCCCACCATGTGTGGAGGGGGACATGTTAAACTCCTCAAGAGCGACTGCCCTGGTGAACTGTGAATGCTCCTGTAGCTTTTCACACTTCAGCGGACAATCTAGGCTTAAAACTTAAAGTGAGACTTTTAAAAAAATCTATACCTCTAATCTCGTCAGCTGCAGTGTGCATTCCCAGTACAGGCGTAGGGTCCAGTACAGCATACACACAGTGTGCTGTTGTCCACAAGTCAGCATGTGTGTGTCAGGCATGGGCATGACTACTGCCATTATAATTCTAGGCAGGTGATCAGACTTGACCCCCACCAACTATGTCTGGCCCGCCAGCCAAGATCGTGTGCCAAGTGTCTGGTGTTGCCCAACTCCCCACTGGCTGGTTAATGAAGGGCTTCGCGGGGGAGGCAGGGTGGGGAGGCAGTGGTTTAAGGTGGTGGTGGTAGAGAGGGAGGGACAGCAAAGCAAAAGGGTGGGGTGGGCCTCACTCACTTTGCTGCTTCAATTGCAAGCTTGTATCGGGCCAGCTGTTGATTCACAGCTCCTCTGCCACTATAACAAACAGAGGCCACACAAGAGCCAGCCGGCAGTGCAAAGTGGGCAGAGTGGGACACTGGCAAGCAGTGCTGGGCCCCCCGAAAAGAAGGCCCAGCGATCAATTTCTCCACTGTCGCTACGGAAACAGAGCTGTCTCTATTGGACCCGATGTGAGGAGCGTCTGACTGCATTCTTCTCTCTCCCTCCCTTTCCTTTCTTTCCCCATCTCTATCTATTTCCACCCTCTTGTTTCTTTATCTCTCTTGCTCCCCTCACTGCTGTCTTCCTCGTTTCACCCTCCTGTCTTCCATCCTCCTTCTTTAACCTGTTTCTCTGGAACAAATCAACAGCTGTCTCAGACTCACTCTGAGCAAGTGCACCAGCTATAAAACAAACTACTGCTCTTCGTCTGCAGCCATTTGTCTGGCTATTAATTCAAAAGGTAGACAGAAACTTCCTCAGCTGGCTTTCTGTGGCTGTGTTGCTGCTGGTCAACCAAACTGTTTTAGTGTCAAGATTTTGCAGCATAAAGTAACCACCACGTGTTCAATTTTCAACATAGGGCATCTTAAGGAGTCTAAACGGCAAGGGGAGGGCCTTTCTTTAAATCGCAACGCTCACAGTGACCGCAATCTCTAACAAACTCGGACCACACTGCTCTGAATGACCTGGCAGAACAGAAGGTTCCATTCAGCAACGTGCCGCGCTCTGCAAATGTTAGCTCTGCCAAGACAGAAATTAGTATTGCCCTGCAAAACCCACTCTTATCTGCCAGAGAGGGAGCTGTTAGTGGTGATATAGCTTTAGCAGGTTGCAAACAGACCTTGAAGAGATGGCAAACCTATAAATAAACCTGCCCGCACAGAAAAATACTCTTTTAATAGTTGCCTTGAATTGTAGATTCAGTGGGCAGATGTCTGCCCTTTTAACACAGATAGTGAGATTTCGTGGTAGTAATACCACAACATATTTGGCATTGTTATCATGCCTTGCCCTTGGTCAAAATTGGGCTGTTTGTATGAGCTGCTGTGACCACATTTTACAACCATTAGACAGGAAAAGTTCATGAAACAAGGCAGAATCTCAATCAAATGTTAAATGAAAAAATTATCTTGATTGCCTATAAGTTAATGCAAGACCTTTATTGCTTAATATGTGCAAAAAACTAGAAAAAGGTTTTGTGAAAGCCACAGAGTCAAACCCTTATGCCCATTGACCACCAAAATATAATAGTGATACAGGAAGGATTGCAAACTGGGAAAACATATAGTATTAGGTCACATTGTAGTTATGCTATGCCATGCAAGTTTAGTGCCTTGGTGTTCAGTGCCTTATAAGATTAATACTCTATATTTAAGAGTAAGTGAAATATTTAAATGGCATTAATTTTGCAATCATAAAATGTTTTAGGAAATATCATTGCAAACCTATGTGCAGGCATCATCACTGTGCCCTTAACAAGCACAAATTTTTAGTGCAACTTGCAACAAATCCCAGCTGTGGAGACACTGACACGGGTGTTTTATGCAGGAAAATGATGTATAGTCTGTGTTTCGTATTTGTTTAAAATTTGTACTTCTGTGTGTAATAAACAATGGCAATAAACTGATTCTGCAACACAGACTTATGTTCCCAGTGATTTTGTGTTTGCGGCCATCGCTAATAGTATTTTTGTGTGTTTCAAAAACAAACCTACCAAAGTATTCCTTTTTCATGTGCATCTCTAACTCCTTCTCCAGCTCCAAGGTGAGCGCCTCCAGCCTTTTCTCCGCCTGGCTTGGTCCACTCTCTCGACTGGGGGTCACCTGGTAAGGTAGTTTAAACCTCTGGCCCGAGGAAGCCGTTTTTGAAGGCATCACATAACTATAAGAGGAAGGCGACCCTGAGGGTATATCCGCGGTCCCTCCCGTCTGCCCCGACTGCTGCTGGGGTTCAGGCACTGCCGAAAGCCCCTGGAGATGGATGCGATTCTGAACTCCGTTGGAGTCTCCAAACTCCTGCAGCAGCGTATCTTCGTGTAAACTGGTTCCCAGCATGGATGACCTAGGGGAAGGAAGCTGCAGATCCGGATAGGTGCTCATAGACCCCCTGGAGCTGCGGGAACTTCTGGAGCTGTGACTGGAGATGCTCGACCGGGGGCTGACCACGCAGTTTGCGCTTGTCCCCGGTCTTGCGCTCCCGTCCTGGCTGCAGATGCTGGAGCGAGGACTCGCCAGCGGCGCTGAGTGCAAGACTCCCTCCAGATCTTGGTTGACCACGGGCCCGTACCGAGAGTCAGAGTAACTGGATCTCGGGCTGGTAGTGAAGGAATATTGGCTCGCAGTGCTCGACCTGGGGCTGGTGTGCCTCTGGTCGTAGCCCATGCTGATGCCGCTGGTGCGGTTGCTGTTGGGCTTGCTGCAGCAGTCACAGCTGTTGAGGCTGGCCCGGGGACTTGAGTGTTTACTCGTGTCGCTGGCGGTGCTTGCATAGCTGGATCGGGGACTGAGGACACTGTTTCCTTCGCAGTGAACCAAACTAGATCTAGGGCTCGTGTACCTCTCCTGACCCGGTACCACCAGACTGGTACGCGGGCTGCTGATGCTCGACCTCGGGCTGGCATGCTTGCTTTGCTCTTGAGAAGACAGAGAAGATGCCAGGCTGGAGCGAGGACTGGTGGCGTTATATCTCCCGTCGTGGCTGCTGGCGATGCAGACACTGTTGCACCTGTTGCCGGGCACAGCCACCGGTTTATTGAGCGGCACGCCGTCAAAGGTGGAGCCGGTGCTATACCTGTGGCCCTGCACCTCCAGAGAGTACCTCCTGTGTCTCTCGGAAGTGCCTGTATAACAAGGCAAAGCTACTTCGGATTTGGTGCAACAACCATCCTCGTTATAAACCGCGTCCCTCTGAGGGGCGCAAAAATCCACAGGAACCGTCCGGTTGCAATTCACCGGACGCACTGGAGCCGCGTTGTACACTTTATTCCCGGACGAGAAATTCTCCACTGTGTGATGCTGCTGGTGAAGCACAGAGGTCCCATTCATCGGCTTGGCTTTATGCTCAACCAGTGCCGGAGCCGAAAAGTCTAAATCGGGGTTAATCACCAAGTCTCTCCTCGCATCGTACATCCCGTCCTGGTACGCATCATACAAAGAAAGGTCCTCCATCAGTTTGGTGGCCCGGAGTCCCAAATCTTCCTGGTAATGCTCCATGTTGTGCTTCCGAGGAGAGAAACAAGTTCAGAGTGCGCTCCGCTGCGCGAGCCAAACTATAGTGCACCGCGGAGCACTAATTGCGTTTCACATGGAAATCAAAACAAAACGCCGCCGTACAGCCGTCCCTCACTCACAGAAAACCACTTACATGCCCGCAAACCCCGCCGAGAGCCGCATCGTCTTCTTCTGCTTCCCCCGCTTCGCCGAAAACACAAACTCTTTCTCACAGTTTCAGCCGACAGCGATACGTTTGTCAACTTCAGTTTTTGTTAAGTTGAAAGGTCTTTACAGTCAACGGCGCGCTGCGCGGAGGAATTTCCCCTTGTTGGTTTTTCCTCTAGATTTCCTTTACGGCCACTGTGCAAGAAATCAAAGTAGGTCGGATAATCGTATATGCTGCAAACACCATTTGTGTGCAAGCCTGAGCGCACAAAGAGCGCAAAAATCTCAACAAAACGCTGTTTAATGCAGGGGACTCGTTCGCGTGAAAGGAATGCGGGGAAGGAGACTGGATGCGCTGCGCCTCTCTGGAATGTGGTTAATGCTGCAGAGAAACAATGATTGCGACCAACTCAGCAAGGGGCTGCCGGCTCTGAAGAGAATAGTTTAAGAGAGAAGGGGACGTCTGCATTCATCCCGGGCAGACTAAAATACCACACAAAGCACGCCTCACCTGGTCCGACTCCTTTTACACCAGGAATGAGCTGCAGTGATTCAGTATTAATGGAGGGCAGATGCGTTTAAAACTCAATTTTCAAAGATGTAAAGATGTTCTCAGATATCGTTTTCTACATATAAATAAAGGGTAGGCCTAGATCATGCTTTTAATGATTTATTTTACAATAAGCTGCATAAAAACACGATATGAGGATTTCAACTATAGCAAAACAGTTTAAGAATTACGAAAATATGCAATCTCGATTAACCTTGGAAAAAACATGTTATTACTCTCTGCAATAGAAAATAGTCGCTAAGATCTTTAACATTTCTTTAAATATACAGATATATTTTCTAAATGCACCAATTAAAACATGTCTTCCTGGTGATAAAGGGAGGAGTTTAAAAATCAAAACCCACAATTCAAATTTCACAGGTCAGGTTTTATTAATTTTTGCACAAAAATATATTTAAAAATGTATTTCTCCAGTAATCATAGATGTTTGCCCTTACAAGTTAAAAAAGAGGTAGCATGTAAAAATTAAACTAACTTATGTTACTGCTTTAAACTGCTCTCATAGACTTGGTCCTTAGATGGCTGGACTTGTTTTAATGACTTTAAAAGGAAAGGTGCACATGGATGATAACATATTAAAATATGCAAACTGTCTTTTGATGAATCAGTCTTCACACAGTATGGATGATGTTTTGGGCAAAGTCAAAAGGCAAGACTACTTTACATTAACTGCCGACGACTGGCAGAAAAGACAGAGACACAGCCACCAAGGCAGAAACAAACAGGACGTTGAGCAGCAGTCGACTGAGGAAGGAGCGGTGACATTTCTTCCCGTGGCCTCTGCTTCTGAACCACTGCACGACCTCATCCAGGTTGTACTCCCTGGGCTCGTAACCGAGCTCCGCCTTTGCCTTTGCCATGCTGAAGTAATGCGTCACGCCAGTTTTATACACCTCTGTACGTGTCAGCAGCGGCTGGAAGTTATAGAAGGGGCCGATGAGGCAGTGAATCATTTCTGTGAGGAAGGCAAAAAAGTAAATGAAAGAGATAGGAAGGCGCAGTGTTGGGAAACGATAGCCTAGGCCTTCTACGAGAGGTCTGAAGAATTCAAAATTGTTGACAGGCCTTCCATCTGAGATGAAGTAGGCCTGGCCAGCGGCGCGGTGCTGCTTCTCTGGGGTCAGAGCCTCAGCAGCTAGCACATGTGCTGACACCAGGTTGTCAACATGGACAAACTCCACCAGGCTGCTGGGTTTACCGTAAACAAACCTGAAGATCCCCTTCTCTATATAGTCAACTATCCTGGGCAGATGCCTCTGCTCTCCTGGCCCATAGATACCTGCCGGACGCAGTGCGCAGGTGCTCAGCAGGCCCGAGCGGCCCTTCAGCACTGTGCCATTAGCTTTCAGAACTGCCATGTCAGCCAGGGACTTGGTTCTGGAGTAGTGGTCCGGGTGAAGATGGAGAGGTAGATAAGGCAGGCTTTCATCTCCGTTCTCTATTACCTGACCCCCGAACACCACATTGAAGGTGCTGGTGTAAATCAGCCTGGACACTCCGTGTTCTACACAGGCCTTCAAGATGTTCTGTGTGCCTTGTACGTTCACTGCCTCAATCAGCTGGCGATTTAGCTGCTCCCTGCCAGACATGCCATAGGAGGCAATGTGGAATACACAATCCACCCCTGTGACAGCCTTCTCCACGTCTGGATATTCACGTATATCACCCTGCACAAACACAACATCCTCTGGCAGTTCTTGACTTGGGGGGATGATGTCAAACAGGATGACTTTGGCTCCTTTTTTATGCAGAGACAGAGCGAGCCTTCAGGGGGGAAAAAGCAGTCCTCCATTTTAACAAAATAACAGGCACAGTAAACCAAGGACAAAAGTACAATAGATGCACATATTTCTACCTTCAATCCTACCACAGTTCATGTCAAGAAAGTTTATCTTAATAAGATAACTGGTGTGATAACGCCACCTTGTGGTGCTTACCCCATGCTGCAGCGTTTGCCTGCATTTAAATATTTTATAATGTGTAGTAATAACACAAAAAAGGCAAAATTGTTCTTACCGATTACCGAAGTAGCCAGATCCACCAGTTATTAAAAACGTCTCTTTGCTAGCATTTCCCATTCCAAGTGGATGAATCTGTGAGGAAAATTAAGAAAACAATATTATTAATGTTTGTTTTTTTAAATACACATAAATCAGCCTGATGCATTTAAAGAATAAAAGTATTAATAACTAAAATAAAATCGTAATTAAACAGCTTCCGGTTACCTAAAGTCAATCACAGCTTGCAGATTCAATGACGCGTTCCACCTGAGCTATTAAATCTTTCATGCTGCTACGTCAGTGTATATTTTTGTTTCCCGAGGTGACTGCAAGTTTAATTCAGTGAATAAAATCTAACTAATCCATACTTGTAGTTGCTTGCATGAGTAGAGTAAAGGTATGTGCGAGGCATGCTTGAAACTATGCACATGCCCTGTGCGCCAAACTGTTAAAAGCTCACATATTCAACGGACACACCAACCTGAGCACGAGGCAGACAAAAACGAGACAAATAAGTGTCCAATATGACTCATTCAAAACTCCACTGTAATCCTGGAAACCTCCAAAACAGCGACAGATAGCACCACCAGTGTACCTCCTCACCAGTGACGCTGATTCGTTAAGCACGGGGACACAGGAAATCCGGCGAAATTATCTTCATGTAGCAAAGCATTGACAAATTGTAAAATAGTTTTAATGGTAGCTAAACGCAAAATTATACAACAGATCCGTAGATATTGTCGAATTTCATGGTTTAGATTTACAGACTGTCATAGCACTCACTTTAATCTGGACTAACGATACACGTCTCATGCTTTTGTTTTGAAAGCTGTATTTTAGACTACGAAGACTTCCGATATTGACTTTTTTTCACCGATTTTAACCAGAATATTTTTATTAACACGATATAAATTTTGCTGTGTGTATAAGCTGTGTCAATGGTGTCTGAAGGTGGCTATGGCTGCTTTCAGGATGTTGCTGTTAGAAACTTTCCGCTGTGGCTCCTGGCTTCATGCCTGAAATCAAAATGATAGTTGCCGTAAAGTGACTCATACTGCTGTGAGGGCCCTAATATTTACAGGAAGGCTTCACAGCAGTCAAATCCCTTAAAAACATAAAAAATATTTTCTCTGAGCCACAATTAAAAACAATATAATCATTTCAAGAATAAAAAAGTTTAACCCACCAATTTACAGAGAGTGGAGTTTTCAGTGAGAACTAATAAAGGAGTGAAATATTGCTCTATATACACTGTACAGACTTTTCCCCCTCGGATTAGTAGAATTTTAATTTAATCTGTAGTTGTGTGAGGGGAAAACGTGAATAATCCTTTTAAAGGGTAAAATAAAAAGAGGATTTACGTAAGTCTTTGATTAGTAGTCCCTCTAGCGGTGATACAAACTGAAAATTGACGACGACGTCATATTTTACTCTCAGTTGCCACCCAGAACAACAACGCAGAGCTGCAGGTTACTTCAAAGTCCAAAGGTAAGCGGCTGTGTTATGTAAGAGAGATCAGTGAAGTAAAGAGTGCACTAAACTCTTAAAGGAAACAGTCCGGTGGGAGGCACGGCCAACGGGCTTTATGTTTCCTAAAGTATGCGTATTTGTCGATCTGATCGTGATGACAAAAAAGTAGGGTATACTTTTACAGGCACACGGATGAACGTTTGTCGAAATTGCCTTTCTCGTTTTACATAATTTACTCACTTGAAAAACTTGCCCAAAGTTAAGCAGGCCTGCACGTTCCGTATCTGTACAAAACGCACCACCCAAAATGTGCAAAATGTGATAAAACAGGAAGATACGCGTCATGAGCATGTTTAGGTTGAGTTACACCGAATTGTTGAAAACAAACAAAAACAAGTCCGTGATAAACTACTTTACAACATGTTTAGGAGTCGACTTTGCATATATAAGTGCAACTTTTAACTTGATATGACTGATCACTAAATTCAGTATAATATGATCCGGTGTAAAGTATCCTGTGTCTTATCTGAGGAATATTACAAAAGGTGTCATAACCTGCATTTTACAAACAGGATGGATTTGCGTGAGTACTTCAAAAGAATTGGTTTCCATGTCTCCTGTGATAAACTGGATCTTGCAACACTGAACCTGATCCACAGAAAGCACGTTATGTCCATCCCATTTGAGAACCTAAGCATCCACTGTGGCGAGAGGATCACCATGGACCTTGAGGTCATCTTCAATAAGGTTGTGAGGAGCAGCCGCGGAGGCTGGTGCCTTGAGAACAACTCCCTGTTTGGCTGGGTGTTGAGACAAATGGGTTTCAACACGACAACACTAAGTTCCAGAGTTTTCAATAGTTTCCTCAATGACTTTGGCCCGCTTGATTCTCATCTCATTAACAAGGTCATCATTGATGGGAAGGCTTATATAACAGATGTAAGCTTTGGGGTGTCATCACAAGTGCGAGAGCCTCTGGAGCTTATTTCTGGAAAGGAGCAGCCCCAGGCAGCAGGTGTTTTTCGCCTCATAGACAAAGGGGACATGTGGGTGCTGGAGAAGACTGGCAGAAAACCAAAGGTTCCTAATCCAGAATTTGCTACATCAAGTCTGGTGAGCAGGAAGCAAACAAAGCAGATCTACTGCTTCACCTTGGAGCCTCGCGGGGTAGATCATTTTGTAGATAAATGTCACAGGCTGCAGACCGACCCCGCCTCACTGTTCACCAATAAGTCCATCTGCTCTTTGCAGACTCCCACGGGATTCAGAGCCCTGATTGGAAAGACCTACAGTGAGGTCACCTTCAAACCAGAGGAAGGTGTTGATGTCTTAGACATGAGGGACATATCAGATGATGAGATAGACGAAATTCTGATGGAAAAGTTCAACATAAAGCTGCAGAACAAACTAAAGCTCATGAGCAACAAATCCTGGTACACACTTTGAAAACAATCCTGACATAGCAACATTTTATGTTGAAGCTCGTCAGCAAAATAAAATATTTGACAACTCCATGAATTAAATTATTTAGATCTTCAGAATTGTAGTTGCATAAAAACAGAAATAAATAAGCTCTAAATAATGTGCACTGAATGATGGAACGATAAAAAAACAACTCTATTTGAATTCCAATTATTCAATTTGATTAACACTAAACAGGAAAATATAAATAGATGCAGCATACCTAACAACAGTAAAGCTATGCAAGTATATATGCAAGTATAAATATTTTAATTTCTAGTGTTATTAAAGTGTAGTAGTTTACACATTTGCTTTTCCCTTTGGGTTTCCACCAGGAATGACAAATCGAAGGTAGAGCCACCTGCTGTGGCAGCTCCTTGTAAATAAGGGAGCAGCTGAAAGTAGCTTTATTTGGAATTGTATTATAGTGGGAAGTGAGAAGAAGGGAGTAGAGGAGAAATGCTCAGTGCATTATGGGAAGTCTGTCAGAATATGTAAATTAGGCTTAAAACGTATCTGAGTTTTATCCCTAATTTTAAAAGTACATAGGGTATCTGTGCATTAAATAAAATGATTTACAGTATGAGGGAAAACATACCATGTTTGTATTTTTCTGGATATAATAGTGAGTGTAGTGATCTTAATATTTATAGCTACCTTGAATGTTTTTGTGTCACATTTTTTTTGTTTTATGTTTGTATATTTATTAATCCCATATATCATAATGCTTAAACTAAGATAACTTATTTCATAGTATTTATCCTCAACCTTGTAAAACAGCAAAAGGTGAAAACTGAGCAAATCTGAAGACATCCTGACAAAAAAAATCATATATTGCTAGAAAGAGTAAGAAAATATGCACACTGCTTCTCTCCAGTTTAATAAATTCAATCTTAAAACATTCTTGCAAAGGCAACATTTTGATCTTGAAATGAAGAAAGAAGATTCCATGAATATTTCTATTTTTCAAACTATATTACCTGTTTATCTGTTCACCATTGTAAAATGATCATAATGCTTATATATGGTAACTGAGTAATTCACAGTATTAAAATGTCCTGTTTTGTGAAGTTGTTATAGTGTCATAGGTTTATACAAGGACGTTTGTATATCAAATGATTTGTCCTCAACGCCTCTACCTCTACACGACTGAGACTCAGATCCTCATCTTGGCCATCCACAGGCAGTTCTTAGATCAACGTGTGTTAGATAGAATAACCTAAATTGTATTTTAACAGACTTGAATGGACAGTGGCTCTTTGTGTGTCATGACATTAAACATACTTTGCTGTTTTATTCTATGTTCTGTGTCAAGGTTTCTTGCTTTTACAAAAATGATGTTGTCATTACCGATTATTCTCTCAAAAGGGAGCAGGGATCATAACACATTATGATCCCTGCAGTGGGTGGGTCCTTTGACAGACAATACATAAATAAATCATCCTCTTTTAACAACAGAAAATATGCTTTTGACAGTCTTCCTCTCAGTAAGAACTTTTGTTTTTCTTTAAACTTACCAGTTATCCTGCCACAGTTTGCTGGTTTTAGTAGTGTACAATGAAACTGACCATGTTCTTTAATAGACAATTATGCTTCTAATATTACAGTTTAAGTGAGTTCTAATCAGGCTGTACTGCTCGTACACATCCAGTTGTTAGATAAAATCAACCTCACATTTCACCCATTTCAAACTTTCTGCATGAATGGTCTGTCCACCAAGCTCCTGTTAATAACAAACCTTTTGTAAAACCAACAACAGGACTTACTGTAAAAGAACCAGAGTATATATTCTTTCATATGATCACATTCAAGAGAAACTATTTTGTTTTGTAATATCATAGAAATTGCCATGATATGAATAATATCGGTCATTATCTGCAAAATCATTGACATTATTGTATTAATGTGGGTGTGTTTTATTGCCTGTGTACTGGACTTTTCTCTTTTGAGGCGAGGGATGCGTTATTTCTTCTTTCCAAATGTGTATATATTATAATTTAAATGTGCTGCTGAAAGAACTTTAATAACTGCATGGATAAAATTCTATAAATACTTATTTCCATGTATGCATTGACTTCTCACTATTTCTCTCAGTGAAGCAGCTGAGTTGCACCAACTCTATCACTGATTAACTTATGATCAAGTAAATCAGTAATATACTGTCAGGTTCTTTTGGCTGTTTAAGCTCACCCACTTTATTGCATGAAGTTCACCAGGTAGAAGAGATCAGTTACTGCCCTCTTTTTTTGCCTTCACAGATATATTACTCAGAAAATAACTTTGATCACACTATCAAACAAAGTAAGGTTAAACATTTTTGCTCCGCATTTCTTGTTGCAGGTTATTTTCTGTTACCTTAAAGAAAGGAAAAGTGTTAAATATACTGATTTGCAATGACTGCAAGTGACATCTTTATCAGACTTGATTCAAAGAAGCTGCAGGATTTGCTTTTGAAGCTTTAAGGGAAATGAAATGGATTTGCAGCATAGTAAGAAAAACCATAAGTAGCTCACTTACCTTTTTCTGTTTTTGCTTCCAGACCCTCAAAACACATCCTCGATCAAACACCAATTACATAAGGTAAGGATAAAAAATTTCAGATTAATTTAGTTGTATTCAACATTTGTCATTAGAATGATATTTATAGTATTAACCAAAAGAAAGGTGTTAAAATGTATTAATTTGTGCAGTAAATGCCAAGTTAAAGTCAACAATTGCTGTACCCATAAAAACCACATTATTTCATGAAAAAATAAGAATTTATTTTTATCATTTACTACCATTTACAACTTAAAGAATTGTATTGGTAAGCAGCTGAAACAATGAAGCTAGGATCACTTGGTTAAAACACTAATGCTTCCACCATCTTGCATTTCCATTGTCTTTATGTGAACAGAAAACAGGAATTAAATGTAATTGTTATAAATTTCATGAGATATTCTTACATCCATCCATTTTTTTCCATTCGCTTCCGCTTATCCTTTTCAGGGTCACGGGGGTGCTGGCGCCTATCCCAGCTGTCATAGGGTGAGAGGCAGGGTACACCCTAGACAGGTCGCCAGTCTGTCACAGGGCTAACACACAGGGACAGACAACCATTCACACTCACACCTATGGGCAATTTAGATTTTTCAATTAACCTATCCCCACAAAGTACATGTCTTTGGACTGTGGGAGGAAGCCGGAGTACCTGGGGAGAACCCACGCAAACACGGGGAGAACATGCAAACTCCACACAGAAAGGCCGTGGCCTGATGGTGGAATTGAACTCAGGACCTTCTTGCTGTGAGGATACAGTGCTAATCACCGTGCCACCAAGATACTCTTACATGAAATGTTAATTAAGATTAGGTGTCTTGAATTGAATGATTGATCTAAGATTGTAAGGAAGCGAAGAGCATACCAGGCTAGACCTAGAGTTGGACATCTGGCTGCATCCTGTAGATTGACAGGATGTAGCACAAAATGAAAGGTGTTGGGGTTTTTTAATGTTTTTTTTTTTTTTAAGCATTGTCAATGAGATGGCTGCAGAACTGAAATGATTATCAATGTGTTGTCCTGCATTTTACAGGCAAGATGAATTTGGATGAGTACTTAAAAAGAATTGGTTTCCATGGCTCCTATGATAAACTGGATCTTGCAACACTGAAGCTGATCCACAGGCAGCATGTTATGTCCATTCCATTTGAGAACCTCAGCATCCACTGTGGAGAGAAGATTACCATGGACCTTGAGGTCATCTTTAACAAGATGGTGAGGAGCAGCCGTGGAGGTTGGTGCCTTGAGAACAACTCCCTGTTTGGCTGGGTACTGAGACAAATGGGCTATGACACTACAACCTTGGGCTCCAGAGTTTTTAGCCCTACTGGTGGTGAATATCACTCTGAGGAAACACACCTCATTAACAAGGTCATCATTGATGGGAAGGCTTATATAGCAGATGTAAGTTTTGGGGTGTCACTCCAACTCTGGGAGCCTCTGGAGCTCATCTCTGGAAAGGAGCAGTCTCAGGCGGCGGGTGTCTTTCGCCTCATAGACAAGGGGGACATGTGGATGCTGGAGAAAACTGGCAGGAAACCAGAGGTTCCTAATCCAGAATTTGCTAAATCAAGTCTGTTAGACAAGAAGCAAACACAGGTGATTTACTCCTTCACCTTGGAGCCTCGTGAGCCATATCATTTCTCTCAGGTAAACCATGACCTCCAGTCAGACCCCACCTCACTGTTCATCAATAAGTCCATCTGCTCTTTGCAGACACCCACAGGATTCAGAGCACTGGTTGGCTGGACCTACAGTGAGGTCACCTTCAAACCAGAGGAAGGTGTTGATGTGTATGACATGAGAAATGTAACAGATGATGCGCTAGAAGAAATTCTGAGGGAAAAGTTCAATGTGAAGCTGCAGAACAAACTGAAGGCTGTAAACAAAAAAGCATGCTACACACTTTAGAGAATTAACCAGCAGATGTCCTGCTTTGAAAAAGCTTTAAAACAGTAATCAGAATTAAAATCAGAATACTTTATTAATCCCTAAGGAAAATTCTGCAAATCAAGCTTTGCAAAATTTCTGTTTTTGAAAAGTTATAAGTCACATTGAATGTCACGTTTCATATGATGCATTTCTATGACTGAAAGAAGTAAGGTCACTTTTTCAATGTGTTGTTTCATTTTATTCACACACACTTTTGCAGGTCCAGAGTTGTAAATATTTTAGTGACCACATAAGGAGATCAGTACCAAAATTAACTTTTTCTTTGCATTTCTCAAATACAACTATGAAATTGTATATATTTAATTAAACAAATACAACAAATCATGTTCTGTCACTTGAAAGAAACATTTCTACCTCAGTTGTTCGACTTGGAAAGAGGTAAGTGGTACGATAACGACACCTTGTGGTATAATAGACATGGTGCAGTGTTTAACTGCGTGAAAATTTGTCTAATAACACTAATTTATTCATATCAGTGACCAAAACCGCAAGTCTCGTCCGTGGATAAGCAGATGCAGCTCTAATTACCTCTGCTTGTCGACACACAAACCTATATTTTATTTTGTTTTCATAAATGTGGTCGAATTGAATCTCACGTGTTTATAAGAAGTAGCTGGTTGTGGTACTTAAACGTGAATGAAGTTAGGAGACTCATGGCTTCACGCCTGAAATAACTATTAAATATGCCAAAGTGACGTCATTATTTTGCGACAATAAATGACCTGTCAGAGACCCGAAAACAGAGCAACGTAACAAGGAATATCGTTGAAATTACAAATTTTAATTCCCAACTCTTACACTTTAAAATCGAGACCTTTAGTGGAGCCTGGGAGAAAACAGCTGTTCATACCAGTTACATGATCTCAAAAGGATTCACACACTCCAAACCAAGATAAGCCAATAACACTGCACACAGTGAAATCATTCATAAAACCCACACATAGAGGTGTTTGCTTTTACGATTAAGATTCTCCCAACGAGACCCACCTAATTTCTCTCCAGCCCCCAAATAATAAAATTCAAAATACTACAAACCATATTATGATGATTAATTATCATAAAAGCCTATGTATCCTTGTATTTTCTCTGTCTCCCCTGCCTGGCGCGTGGTTTGGCTTGTACAATTAAAAGGCTTAAACCACGAAACCTTCAGCTCATTCTCATACACAGAATAAATCAATAACAGCACCTGATATCAATTAATGTTGAGTCAATGATAATGAGTTCCCAATCATTTTATAGTATTTACAAAAATATGTTACTGCAGTCAAAACCAATTAAAAAAAATAAAATAAATCTATATGCAAAGAAACGAAAGTTTAGATTTGAAATACAAATTTGAATAACATGTCGAATTTTGCCATGACCAATAATGCATGAGGTGGATTGTAGTGTTGCAGTCTTTGCACCTGATTTGGTACAACTCTTATTTAATCTGGAGCCGTGTGAGAGGAAAAGTGTTTATATAAATATAATTGAATTTCGTAAAGAGTTGGTTAGTAGCGCCTCTAGTGGTGATACCTGGGGTTTTATAAGTGCAGCTGAGCGTTGACAGTCATGCACCGTTTGACCATTAGCTACCGACAGCACGCAGCTGCAGGGCACAACCCAGCCCACAGGTAAGTTGGACTAATTAAAGCAGTTACACAACACATGAAGCTATTGTGCTTAAAATAAAAACTAATAGTGACCACTGATAATACATTTTCCACACTGTTTCTGTACTTTGGCAATAGATGTAAATGGTCAAGCTAGGAGATAATTTTTCAGATTGTTCTTGAGCAAAAACTTTACCGTGAACAAGACTTTTTGCTCCTTTTAGTCAGGGGCCAGCGCCATTTTGACGGCGGGAAAAACAAGGCCAAGTAATTACTCCTGATGGTCTTACCTTGAAACGGAGTTATTGCAAGTAACCTTCCCTCCAAATACTCCTGCGCAAAATGTCACAGCTAAGGTTTAGGATTTGCGCTAATGTGACTGCATTTATGAAAGAGACCTGGGTTTCCAACACACTAGTGTTGGCCGTGTTCTACCGGAGGTCCACCACACAGCCAAGTGTTCAAATTCACCTGCCATCAAAAAAAGAAAACTGTCATCCCTGTGTCAAACTCGGAGACATGGCGCCATGATGCTGTCTGCAGTTACTCAAAAGACTTGACAGAAACTAAGAGGATGGCTTTCAGGGTCCTTTTATTTTATCTTTATTTATTTATTTTTTCCACCAAAGACAAAACAGTGTAGGAGAACCTACAGACCCGTTAAGGACTTTTATGTCTTATAGGAAGCTTTTACCAGTTGTCCTCTTATTTATTCAAACAGGTATTTGCTGGGAGTGTTATCTTCGTTTTAGCTTATAGGTGCTGTGTGTGTTTAAAAAGAAAAAAGCTTTAAATATGTTGAAAGCCAACATTTGACGTGGACCCCCTTCATTCTTTAACACAGCTTGAACTCTTAGGCAAGCTTTCTTATAATTGAGCCTTCAGGAATAGTTTTCCCAGGCTTTCTAAAGAAGATTCAAAGCTTCAGGGCTCCAATCCATGACTGGTGGTGCCCAATTGTGAAGTGGTGTGTGGTTTTTTTTGTTTTTTATTTTGTCCCCCCTCTCTCTATCCAGGTATGCCTTGACTACAATGCTAGGGTGTTTGGGATCATTATCATGCTGAAAAAAAGGAAACATTTGCCAATCAGGCTTCCAGATGATATTGTGTTGTGGATCAAACTCTGATGGTACCAGTTTTGGCAAGGTCCCCAACACTGATTTAAATGCAGCCCAAAATCATGTGTGTCCACTGGGTTTTACAGATGGCTGCAGATGCTCACTATACCTCTCCCTTGAGCTGGATAAGCCTAGCTCATTAGAAGGAATAAAGAGGATATGGTTTGTTTTGTGGGAAAAGGCTTTCATCACTCATTGGAGCAGAAACTCTGAGCCACATTCATGAACACATTCATTATTTGTTTTGTGTATTGCTTCTGTCAGCTAAGCAATTGGGATGCGCCACCCCTATCACCATCATGATCGATGCATATTATTGAATGAGACTGGCTATATACATTCCTTTTGTAGTATAAAGTAGCTCACTTACCTTTATCCTGTTTTTGCTTCCAGACTCATCAAAACACATCCTTGATCAAACACCAATCAAATAAGGTAAGGATAAAAAATTTCAGATGAATTTAGTTATAGTCAACATTTGTCATTAGAATGATATTTAATGATATTTAAACATGTTTGCGCAAAATGTTCAGATCATTTTAATTGTATTCAACATTTCCGGGGGAGCACAGCCCAAAGACTAGTATTGGTAAGCAGCTGTTGAAAGGGTTAAATGAGGGGTAGGATAACCTGCCCTATTAAAACACTAATGCTTCCACCATCTTGCATTTCCATTGTCTTTACATGAACAGAAAACTGGAATGAAATTTAATTGTTATAAATTTAATGAGATAATCTTACATGAAATGTTAATTAAGATTAGGCATCTTGAATTGAATCATTGATTCTTAGATTGTAAGGAAGCAAAGAGCCTGCCAGGCTAGACCTAGAGTTGGACATTTGGCTGCATCCTATAAATTGACAGGATGTGACACAAAATGAAAGGTGTAGGGGTTTTCTTTTTTCTTTTTTTTCTTTTTTAAAAAGCTTTGTAAGTGACATGCTGCAGACCTAAAATGATTATCAATGTGTTGTCCTGCATTTTACAGGCAAGATGAATTTGGAAGAGTACTTCAAAAGAATTGGTTTCCATGGCTCCTATGATAAACTGGACCTTGCAACACTGAAGCTGATCCACAGGCAGCACATTATGTCCATTCCATTTGAGAACCTCAGCATCCACTGTGGAGAGAAAATAATCATGGACCTTGAGGTTATCTTCAATAAGGTTGTGAGGGGTACCCGTGGAGGTTGGTGCTTTGAGAACAACTACCTGTTTAGCTGGGTGCTGAGACAAATGGGCTATGACACTACAACCTTGGGCTCCAGAGTTTTCGACACGAGCATTAATGACTTTGAATCCCAGGAAGTACATCTCATTAACAAGGTCATCATTGAGGGGAAGGCTTATATAGCAGATGTAAGTTTTGGATTATCTGGCCAAATACGGGAGCCCCTCGAGCTCATCTCTGGAAAGGAACAGCCTCAGGATGGAGGCGTCTTTCGCTTCATATGCAAGGACAATTTGTGGATGCTGGAGAAGACTGGCAGAAGAACGGAGGTTCCTAACCCAGAATTTGCTAAATCAAGTCTGGTCAACCGGAAGGAGACGCGACTGATCCACTGCTTCAGCTTGGAGCCTCGTGAGCCAGATCATTTCTTTCAAGTGAACAATGACCTCCAGACAGACCCCACCTCACTGTTCACCAACAAGTCCATCTGCTCTTTGCAGACGCCCACAGGATTCACAGCGCTGGTTGGCTTGATCTACAGTGAGGTCATATTTAAGCCAGATGAAGGTGTTGATCTCTATAACATGAAAAACATAACAGAAGATGAACTAGAGGCTGTGCTGATGGAGAAGTTCAAAGTGAAGCTGCAGAACAAAATGCAGGCTGTAAACAGAAGAGTAGTCCTTGAATTTTAGAAAATTACTCCTCATACATCCTGCTTGGGAACACTGGCATGAATGAAGCTCCCTGGCTTTCTGTTTATTTGAAAGATTATCAGTGGTGTTGAATGTGTTTTGTATGACTATAAATGATACACTTGCATGGAAATAAAAAAAATAAATAAAAATAAAAAAGTCAAGGCATCATTTCAGTCTGGTTTTGTTTTTTTTTCCTTCTATCTTCCCCTCCATACAGTTCTGCAAGTTCAGAGATGGAAAAAAACATATCAGTGAATTGTCTAGTATTTGATTATTATTTTATTTTTGTTTTTAAGGCTTTTAGAACGGTAAAACGTATAAACAGATCAAGGTCAAGATGAACATATTTTCATTTAACAAATATCACTCAATTGATTTCTAGTCTTAACTAAATAAAATCAATTGAAGTCTGCATTGTCCCTCTGACAGGAAGGTGACCAGTCCAAGGTGTACCCCTGCTTCTCCCATTGTGATGGCTAGAATAGGATTCCAGAACAATGCCATCTCTGTGATCCTGAACTATGTGCGGGTGGATGGATTCAAACAATCATTGGACTATCTCAAATCTGTCTGCTCAAAGATTTCAAACTATTAGATGCTTGCATTTTCTCCCATGTAGTTTTTATGTAATCATATCAAACTACTTTCCATTCGTAAGAGCGCTTTCTAGAACATAGAAACCAGGTTTTCTTGACTGTTACATAAGCGAAACCTGCCGTCCATGCAGTTTGCCTGCAGCAGGCGGGACTTCAACGTTGGCACCGCCCCTTATTTGGGTCACACCCAATCATATTAGCTGCGCACACACTCGATCAGGATTGGTCAGCAGGCCTGTCCTACAGCTGAGGGGAAGGGTGTTGTAGCTGCTTCTCAGACCATAGACAGTGGTTCAGACATGAACTCCTTGGAACAGGCCGAAGGTAATCAACAGTAAAAGCGACTCAAATTAATCAAATGTAAAGTTTCAGCGGGTATAGTCGTTGCAGCCAAAGCCACGGAATGTTTACTGAGGAAACGTCTTAAGATGGGTTGTGAAATTTTGGCGTAATAATGCGTTAGCCGGCTAGTTTTCTTAGCATGCTCGTTAGCCTAACTGACAAAACATTCAGCCACTGATACCCTTCATTATTTACACGCAAACACATGTTTAATTGTTAAATCCCCCCGCTTTTGTAACTGGGATCGTAGAGTCATAGCCAGCAACTTTTTTTTTATTTTTACATATGTAGGGAATATGATCAGCTTGGAAGTGAAAGTGTAGCAAACCTACAGGGCATTTAAGAGCTTCATTTTAAGTAATGGTGGATTTCTGTCTTCAGTTTACAACTTTGAGTGATGACACCAACTGAGCTATAGGGCTAAGGCTGGCTTTATTTTAAGATTGAATTTCATGACATTCTTTTGGGGAAGAGACTAAAAAAAGCTTTTCTGGGGATACCTGCGTAATCCTTGGTCCAAACACAGCGTCTGCTCATGGTCCTGTTGTTTTGTTGCAGACCTGAAGGCCTTTGAGAGAAGACTGACAGAGTATGTCTCCTGTTTGCAACCTGCCACAGGCAGGTGGAGAAGTAAGTGACAACAGCAGAGAAGTTACAATGGTTGACATCTTTTTGATATTGCAATTAACCTGAAAGAAGTTCATGTTGATCTCAAACTGCAACTATTAGCTAAAGCTCTACGGTGAGTTGATTTAAATATCTTGTTCTTATGTTTTCTTTCAGTGATACTGATAGTGGTGTCTGTCTGTACAGCTACTGGAGCTTGGAACTGGTTAATAGACCCAGACACACAGAAAGTAAGTATTTGTCGAGAAAGTCTGACTCGAAGAGAAATCAGAGGTATATATATATCCCTTGTATTGAACAGTATGGCCAACAGGGATAAGTGGTATCATTAGGTAACTTTTGATCCAATAAAAGCAGCCTCATGCATTAATAGATAATTGTTCATGTATTAGTACAGTTTAGGTGAGTTCTAATCAAGGTATAGTGTCTGCACATGTGTTTTAACTATAACTGACCACATTGTCAAATTTTAGGCTAGTCTTATAAGAAGTTTTTCTGTCCCTTAAGCCTCTTTTCTATCTCTGCCCGTCTGAATATCTCCATCAGCTGTAGCATATCTCGAACGTTTAGCTTGTCTCCCTGGATGTGTTCATGGTTTGAGGTCTCCATCTTTCTGAAAAATTTTCATTCCTCATTCTATAGAAGACCAGCCAAATTTGAAGATGGTTTCCAGATTTTTGTATTTATTTATATCTTACAGTGTCTTTGACAGGATTAATGAAGTCATTCAAAATTTTACCTTCATTCTTTTCTAAATCTCCAAGTTAAAGGTCCTTGAAGTGCATATGGGCGTGCTGAAATCTTGTCTTTCTTCATTTGTCTTTCATGCATTTCTGAGCCTCAATAACTTCATAAGTAAAGCCAGTGGCAACATAAAAATTTCAAAATTGAAAGTTACATTTAAAAAGAAATACATTTTTCATCCACCCAGAAGTGTCACTTTTAATTAATAATAATTTGGTATTAATTAATTAATTAATTAATTTCTATGTCATAAAATAGCAGACACAAGCACTGGTGCTAGATGTTGTCATCACATCCTAAAAAAAACATCTGTAAAAGTAAATATTTTCTCACCCAGATTGATGTTGCTTTGTTTCCTTTTGTCATGCAGGTATCTTTCTTTTCATCCCTATGGAATCATCCCTTCTTCACCATCAGCTGCATCACTCTAATAGCTCTCTTCTTCGCTGGAATACACAAACGAGTTGTGGCGCCATCAATGTATCCTTGTTTTTTTCTACTTCAGTAAACACAAATTAGCGACTCATGTACTTGGATCAGGTATCTGTGACAGTTGCCCATCAATTTAATTCAGTTAAGTTCCTATGTTTACTGTACCACACACATCTGCAGTAGTGTACTGGTGGCTACTGTGGAGAAAATTAAACTGACTTCTTACAGTTTACATCTAGCCTGATGTTGCCTTGCAGATAAAATAATTCCCAGGCTGTGGTTTTTCCTAATCTCTTCATCTTGACCTTTGTGATAAGATCATGGGTCCTCAGACAATCTGATTATACTCATATCAGACAGCTGAACAGTGTCATGGTGGATGCTGTCGACATGGGTCTGCCATGGTGAAACTAAGATGGACAACAGAAGCTTGTCTTAGATACTTTTGTATCTTATGTTTTGTGCAGGACATATAAAAAAAGAACGTCTGGAGGGAAAAATCTTACTTTTAGTTTTAAATAAGTATCTTATTAAATGAAATAACTTGAAATGTTTGCCACATTGGCCATCCTGTCAACTCCTATTTTCTCTTCACACTGGAGAGATGATTCAGTCTAGTTCCTGCCTTAGTTCTGCCCATAGTCTATATTTATAAAGCTTTCTTTCCTACTATAAGTAAACAGGCCTCAAACAAGACAACAGCTTGATAAGAAGCAGTGTAGTGGTCAGAGTCCACATGTGGGTTTAACAGCCTGTTGTTGAAGGCTCAAAACCATATCAGGAGATTATGTCATGGAATAGAAAATGCACTGTTAATCAGGATTTGCACTGCACTTGTCAGCTATGTTAATTACTTTATTTGATGTGAATGGACTTTGGTTTCATAAAGGGTGGTTTGGTGTACATTTTGTTGTAGGAGGTTATTAAAGCACTGAAGCGTCTTTCTTTAGTATTTAGAGAATTTGACCAGCTCTTTTGGGTTCCATGCAGATACCTCTAGGTCACTTCATTCACCTTCCTAAACAGCCTGTTTGACTGGAATCCCATCGTCTTTGTCTCAGTAAAGAATTTAGTTTATTGATTTCTCAATAGTTTCCGTTTTTGTACATGGTATCAGCAGATGTCCAAAGCTGATTTTTGTCAGGTTGAGGAACATCACATAGTGGATTTATTCCTATTTCCATTCCTGGTTATTGTCTTTAACCGTTACCCCTGCAGTATTGCTGCTCGCTGCCGCACAGTTTTAGCAGAATACAACATGTCCTGTGATGATGTGAGTCAACATGGTGATTTTTATTTTTTTACCATTTTACTAAAATTTAAGGTTTTATTTTATTTTTAATTTTTTCTTGTCTTTTCGCAGACGGGGAAACTTATTCTGAAACCACGACCAAACATCCAGTGACCACACGCTCCTGGGTTCTGTCAGGTCTCATCTTTGTTGATTGCCTTCTTGTCTTTAATTCCTTTGGATGCTCTTAGATGAAGTATGATGGGAAATGCATTTTCAGCAAAGAAACGAACTGAGAGGCCCTTCTTTTTTTTCTTTTTTCTTTTTTTAAACAGTGTTGCTGTGTCGTCATCATTGAAGCTGCTGATTTACTCATGTATAACCTTTGACATATTTTACACATTCAGAGTGAGGGTATATTTCTGTTTCTGTTCAGCATGTATTTTATCTAAAATGTTTCTATTTTAAAGGTTATTTGCCTAATAAATTCATAAGACGTGGGAATATCAGGGCTGTCTCTTTATTTCTTGTTGCCTTCTATTCTTCCTATGGAGCTTGTCACATGCGTAGCTTGTGCGCTTTTGCGACAGCGTCGTGCTTTCTCTTAGCAACCAACACTTTACGGCAGGGAACAGTTTTCCACATGGCCTCCAACAAGGCAGAAGCCGGAGCGTGTGTTTGATCCGCAACAAACTCAGTGTCAGAGAAAAGAAGAGGGGAGTAAACGCCGCGTTATACGCGCAACTCGCACTTTAATAATCACGTGAAATGGGTAAAAGTAAAACCACTAAGTTTAAACGTCCGCAGTTCAACTCGGTCGGGCTGCCGGTGACTGTGGTGAAGGAAGGAGACGGTGAGGAGGAAGAGCATGGTGATGATAGCTGTCCAGCTGCGGAGTTGCTTGAGAAAGTAGGAATATACACTGCTTCTTCTTCGAATGTTTCTAACTTTGAGTTTAAGAGCTCCTATTTTTGCAGTTTCTAACATTTTGAATAGCTGGTGTCACGTGCTTTTAAACACGTTTCCTATAGTTGCAGAGTCCCAGCGCTGATGTGCGAGAGTTTGCATGTGCCAGTATTTCTCGGGTGGTGCAGCAGAGTCAGACCATTCCGGGTTTCCTCCAGAGGGATGCTGTTAGGCGCCTGGGTCCCATGTTGCTGGACCGGAGCCTGGCTGTCAGAGAGACTGCCACTGGAGCTCTCAGGTGAGTCTGGGTGTAACAAATAATCTGGGTTCCTGTCACTTGACGAAGACCTGGATCACTGGGGTCATCTAACAAGTAATCAACACGTGTGACCTATTTTTTTTTTTTGCTAGAATAGGCCATTTTAGTGCTGGGGTCATCATAAAACATATTTGAACTTTTCTGTGTTGTCAGTTTGCAGTGATTTGTATGAGCAAGGGCACAAGAGAAGTGGCAGTCTCTGGTGGAGGTATAAGGATAGGGATGGTCGACCAAAACAGAACATCATTGGCGTAGTTAAAGTAGGAGGTGATGAGGCATGAGGGAGGGTGCCAGCTGCAGAGTTTGAGAATAAAGGTTTTAGTATGGACATGTGTTCTTGAAGTGCTGGAAGGCAGACTTAGAGGCAGATTTGATGTTGTTGACCTCCAGAGACCTCCCTCTTCTCGAGCTTTGAATTGGGAACCACAACCAAGAGATCATTTTTATTGTTGTTCAATTTGAAAAAGTTTGCTGACATTCCAATTCTGATGTCTTTTAGGCAGTTTACAAGGCACAGAGGAGGGAAGTGACTGTTATCCTGATGATAACTGTGTATCATCAGCATAGCAGTGGAAGCTCAGCCCATGGTTATGGATGATGTGACAAATTAAAGGGCCCACAACTGGCAAACAGATGATGAGTTGTGGGTGCCCAAGGCTCCATGGGCAGCAAATTGTTGCTAACAGAAGAGCTAATGAAACTTGCTGAAAACCTCAAAGAGCCAGTTCCTGGCATGGGTTGTTGCCAGAGTTGTTTCAGTGGCAGGTGTGAGACCCTCACATTATCATTCTGGCTGTTTAAACCTCCTTTGGTTAACAGTGTAGTTGTATGTAGATACTTTGCGATGGAGTGAGAATCATCAAGAAGAGGCTGTTTATGCTAGCAAGACAATGCTTTTAATATTTTCTTCTCTCGATTACAGCAAGTGAGGACGTTTATTGCTTGACCACATGCCTTAATTTCTCTCCCATTTGTGTGCCCCAGATTACTACTTGACATTAGTAATGTTAGTGCTTTTCCTGCTGTGAAGAAAGTCAGGTGCAGGTAGAGGGAAGTCAGTTGTCAGTCACATGCTTCTGCAGTTTTTAAAAGTGTGTTATTGGATAATAAATAAATAAATAAAATGAGTCACATTGTGCCGTTTCATTTGGCTCCCTTATATATATTTTAGTTACACATACAGCTACACATGCTTTTTGCTTATATGCATAATACATGTATTGTGTGCTAGTTTTTAGTGAGCACTGTTGATACTGCAACAGAAAATGCAGAAAGCTAAGAAATGTGTCTACAAAAGCCCTGGAAAACATTAGAAAATGTAATCGTGGCTCTTTTCTTCCAATCACTTCAGTCAGTGTGGTGTTACAGAACTGAACTTTTCTCGGGCTTCACAGAGAGAGGTGCATATAAGAATACAAATAGCACAGCTCATAGTCCAGTGCGTTTACCTCTGAGTGGGTGGCATTTGTTGACTTCTACACACTATCCAGGGAGCTGCTTTGCCTAAACCCATCTACGCATCCCTTTTCTTAACTGCTTATCCACCTCAGAGTCATGAGTGGACTGGAGCCTATCCCAGGTGTTATGGGGTGAAAGCTGAGATGTAGCCTGAACATGTCAGCAGTCTAATAGGGCTAACACAGACAGACAGACAACCAGTTTAGAAATCACAAGTTAACCTACTGTGGATGTCTTTGGACTGTGGAAAGAAACTGGATTATCCAGAGAGAAGCCACACAGACACAAGGAGAACATCCAAACTTCACACAGAAATCTTCACAGTTGGGCAGAAGAACCAAGGACCTTTCTGCTGTGAGACGACTGCATTAAACCTCACAGAATGTTTCTAGTACTTATCCAGTGCAAAAGTCTTGAGCCACCCCTTATTTCTTTAAATTTTTCTTACAAGGTGACAGCCTTGCTTGCCATTTTGTTTAAAGTGGGCTTGATCAATAGTTTTCCAGGCTTTTTTTAAAATAGTGTTTTTGCACCAACAAGTTCATTCCCAAATAGCTATTTAAAAAGAAGTGTGAGGATGACAGAAGAAGTGTAAGGCTTACAGCAAATGAAACGGTATCAGAAAGTGATGTCCTTAAGAAATAAAACAAATCCAGTACAGATGTGAGAAGTACATCTGGCCTTTTAGTTAATCAATTTCCTGTTCACTAAGGTCTCATAAGAAATGGTCTCAGTTTAGGTTTGGCTGGCAAGAAGACATTCTTAAGGGAGAAAAGGCTAAGACATGCCAAATCACACAAGAACTGGAATGAAAATAAGTGGCAACAGGTCTAATAGATATAGATGGATATATAAATTTGAATGTTTTTGTTTCAAATTGTCAATATGTACAGGGAGGGAGGTACAGCAGTGAGTGTCTACAGCCATCTGTAAAATATGGTCCTGGCTGTGAAATTACAAATGCAGAAAAGTATTGTATCCCTTTGCAACACCATCTGATAAGGCACTGATTGGCAAAAAAAGAAAAGACTTTTGCACAGTATTGTACATTGTGCGTAATACCATGCTGTGCATAATGAGTACAGTACTGTGTGTCATATTGATATTAACCTCTAGTCTGATTTGAGGCCTTTCAGTAAACCCTAAATAGCATTTTGTCTCCTCGAAATCAAAACAAAACCATTGCTCACAGTGGATCTCCCGGCTCCCCCCCACCCCTCTGCTTTCCTCTCCCACACACACACACACAATTACAAACAGCATCTCTGACCGCGAGTCTCCTCTGAGTGACTGATGACTGTGCGTCTGTGTGTGTCTTCCCTTGACAGGAATCTGAGTGCATGTGGAGGTCAGGAGGTGTGTGAGGACATGGTGAAGCACGACATCATGACTCCTTTGACAGCACTGCTTAGAGAGGTGAGACTCCATCGCTGCTTTTCGCTCACCGCATCACTTCAGTTGCTCCCCATCAGCAGCTGTTACAGCAACATCAAGCTATAATATCCTCAGCAATTAGTTTGTATCTCAGAGCAAATATAGTTGTGGTTATATATAAGTGGACACTGAATCAAATGGCATCAAATCCAAGCTCAGTGTTGGCCTTTGTGTAACTTAAATTAGCCATAAAAAGTTTCTCAAATTTTTGAGGGTCAGAAATGATCTAAATATGTTCAGATGAATGATTGGAAAATTGAGACCTGTTTTACTTGTTCTGTTCACATTTGCAACACATTTGCTTTCCAGTGCTGTGCTGGCTTTGAAAGTGCCATTGTGTCGATGAAAGACCAAAGTAATGCAGTGGAGGATGTAGCCAATGAAGCTGTACACTTGCTGTGGAATCTGTGGTAAGTTGACCTTATTTGTTTTCATAGAAGGCTTTTTAAAAAATTATCATTGGCTCAGAAAGGTCAGTTTGGCCACATACATAATCAGCCAGGTCTTGCTATGGGTCTGACTGTAAAATCTTTGGGGACATGCCAAAACATCATCCATTCACCTGTCCTTTGCTGTTGGTTAATGATCAGCTCATGAGGGTATTCTATGTCTAGTAACTACATAAAAGTAAAAGAAATCCAGAAAACCCCATATATTTGTGAGTTTATTCCTTGAATTTAGTTTTCTGACATCGTCTCTGATAAATCACTCTTATTGACCTAGGCATGCTTTGTATTATTTGTTTGTCTTTCAGTGAAAGCAGCAGCCAGGCGTTGTCTGTGTTTAACAAATCCGGTCTCTTGGATGTGGTTGTTCAGTGCCTGGAGAAACACCCACACAACCTGGAACTAGCCATATCTGCTGGTATGTCTAAAGCATTTATTCTTATTTGCTATTTAACATTGAGATTTTATTAAATAAAGGTGTACATTTTGTAGGTGTTCTCTAACCATCTTCATTTATTAGGCGACACACCTCTAACAAGTACTGACAGGATGCTTAACACATCTGTGCTATTAATATGGTTCTAACCAGAGGTGTGGACTCGAGTCACATGACTTGGACTCGAGTCAGACTCGAGTCATTAATTTTATGACTTTAGACTTGACTTGAAAAAATGTTCTAAGACTTGTGACTTGACTTGGACTTTTACACCAATGACTTGGGACTTGAATTGGACTTGAACCGGTTTACTTGAAAAGACTTGATATTTTACCCCAAATATAAAATTTAACATGCATATTATATAGAGATTGAAAATGTGACGTCATTCACGGGTAGAACCGCAAAGGATTCTGGGAACTCGTGGCAAGCGGTACTAGCGCACGCAGGCTTTCAATTAAAATCAGTTATACAGCGATAAAAAGAAACACAAAAATGTCAAGAAGCTGTTGTATTATTAACTGCAATAGCCGGTCGCATGACAGCCACGGGAAGCCGACGGGTAAAGAGATCGGTTGTTATCGGATTACGTCATTGAGGAGAAATTGTTCGAGCCATGTTTCCGAAGTAACAAAGACGCGACGGGTGTCCTGGATTGCAGCCATTCTAAGACCAAATATAACGTCCCAGAACACTCCAGCTCACAGGTTAGTCTGCTCCAAGCATTTACACGAAGGTCAGTCTGCTGTTGTAGTTAATGCGTCATTTTTCTTAACATAATTGGTGATATAGGTTACAAGCAAGTCTGGCGCTGAACAGAAATTGTCGCGCTATGCTCCTTTATTTATTGTGCATAAATAGTGAATTGTCCTGACACAATATTGCGTTTCGCTTCTGTTATTATGGTACATTGACAAAAACATATACTTTTATTCACAGGATAAAACAGGTTTTTTGTATCACTAATTGCCCAGTACGATTACAGCATACAATATTATTGTCACTGCTACATTTCTGTGATGGGTACCAGAAATTATTTCCACTACTAATTAATTACCGTTGAGCTCAAAGGTCCTATTAATAAACGGTTAAGGAATGTGTATTTATGACGACAATTTGTGAGACTGGTAAACTTATGATACGTACGATGGTCTTTCGTTCTACACGGTGCATTTCAAGGTCCTGCACCCATCCGTCGGTAAACTGTACCTGGGCTTGTTGCAGTGACCTGAAGTTACTAAACTTCATGAGTGTATGCACTCACTCCAAGAACCGTATAATTATAAATATGCATATAAATATGCTACGATGAGATAGCTGACTTCATCTAACTAGCAAATGTTTTCCAGGCTACGTTGGTGATGCAGTTTTTTTTTTTAATGATATTTTTTTTTTAAAATATCATTTATTTATGTATGATATTTTTGTCATGCGATTTTAAAGCCGGTCCTACAACCGCATCCAAGAATAACATGCAGCTTATCTCAGAACTGTCGGTGAAAATTATTCTTGGAGCTAGGTTTAATTGAGCTGCATTTTAAAGAGGTGCAATTTCACAATTTGTGTATATTTTCTAAGTTCACTATTTTGTCATGTGTTGAGAAAAACACAGATTTAAAAATTACATGGTCTAATATTTACATTTAGCATAACTGCAACATTATTTTTTCGTTTTTTTTAACGACTCGAAAGGACTTGAAATTCAAAATTTCAGACTTGTGACTTGACTCGGACTTTTACACCAGTGACTTGAGACTCGACTCTGACTTGCCTGACATTACTTGAGACTTGACTTGAGACTTGAGGATAAAGACTTGAGACTTACTTGAGACTTGCAAAACAATGACTTGGTCCCACCTCTGGTTCTAACACCAGCAAGGAACTCCAAGAACAAAGCTAGCTTGTAGCTTTTGTGCCCAGTTTCAGCTTTTAAACACACTCTCCTCTGTGTGTTCCCCAGCTCACTGTTTGCACACTGTGACTGAGGATAACCCAGAGCTGCTTTGTAGCATGAACACTGCTGTGCTCGGAGCCCTGGAGAATGTGCTGCTGTCATCTCAACCAGGCGTGACACAAACTCTCCTCAGGACACTGGCTGCAGGTACAATTTGTCCCTTTTCATGTCTTTTTTTGTTGTTGTTCTAAACTTAACCACAATTAGACAAATTGACCAGCACAGGAGTCTGTAAATTGTAATGTGTCATACCCCTTCCTGAGCCTGAACTCTGTCTGATGTGTTGCTCAGGTACGCTGTGGAACATGAAGAGTAGTCTGCCTGCTGCTCGTCAGGCCGAGACCGTCAACGCTGTGGTAGCTACCTTATCACAATGCCTGGATTTGGATGCAGGTATGCTAATACCTGAACTTAGACAAGCAGAGGAGCTTCGCCACAGAAACGCCCCAGCTGTGTCAGACATAGAGGGCCAAGCTCCAGAAGAGCTCGCTGAGGAGGAGATGATTGAAGAGGAGGAAGCACCTAAACAGAAGAGGAATGGAAAAGCTGCAAAAGTTGATAATGACTTCTCTGACCTCTTGCCTGTACGTATTAACTCTTGCAATCTCTTAGGCCCATTTAGAGTTAAGAAAACCAAAGCAAGGACAGTTACAGTTGAGGAATTGGCTGTTTCATACCTCTAAACTGTCTGATCCGTTATATATGCATTGAATTAATTATGCTCTGCTTAGTATTAAAATTCTGTACTTTCAGCCTGTGGGCCTCTGGGCATAGAGGTTGAAATCAGTAAACCCTTATGTATTGCCATTTGCATTCTTCCACTCGTATGTAAAATAGTCTGAGATATTGACCAGTATTATTTTATTATATGCACATTGTCTTCTAATTTATTCATCAGCACAGAGCATACGCTCTGTTTTGCACGAGAGCGTGGACAAGTGTTTTCAACTGTAAAAATGCAAATGTTTGCAATTATGCTGAACAAAAAGTATATTCTACCTGAAGCAAAGCTTTTTAAAACTCAAAATTCCAATGTAAGCATCCACTGCAAAAATAAAGTATCATTTTGATTAAGGTTTAATTATAACATGGTGTACATGATGCTGTAATGATCCCTTAAAGTAAAACCATTGGTGGCTGCCTATTGGCTCATTCAGTACTTGACAGAGGGCATTTGGGGTAGAAGAGTTTATGGCTCTTATTATGCATTTTTCACTGGAAGAAAACTGACTTACTTTCATTTGGCTTTTTTTAGACCAATTTTAAGTGATTAGGGTTGGGGTTCTAATGACTCATAAGTCAAAGTTTAGGGCCATTTCTCAGGTGTTTTAAAGGGTTAATCTCAATTTGGTTTCAAGTTTTTTGTTGTTAGGGTTTCTTTGTTTTGTTTTTGAGGTGCACATTAATGCCTGGTGAAAAGGTGGTGTGTGAGTCACGCTGAAATGTGAGCCAGAGCGACAGGGCAGACAAACTGTCGGGTTTAGGGGGGAGCAGATTAGGGACACCCAACAAGGTTCAGCTGAGGACCAACTTGTGGCTTCCACCAAGTTGACAGTCCCCAGACCTGACTCCGGCGAGACAGAGCTGTCCCTCTAAGCTCAGTCAGAGCCGAGGCCCTAGGATTGTGGGTGACATTCATGGTGACGTACCAGAATACCCTCTAATATTGCGGGTTGTTTGGGTTGTTCTAGTGTACTAGTATAAAGATTCATCTGGGGTAAACCATTTATTTATCATGCAAACACAGTTTTACACTTATTCCTTCAGGAGCAACACCCTTGAACTGGGTTTTAATGCTCACTGCACCGCAAGAAGGACATAGTGGAATGCATCTGTAGAATTATTTTTCTTTGTGGCAGTCAGCTGAACCCAGACTGGGTGATAAGAGTGCTAAAAGGCATTGTTTTAGTAGAATGTTGACTCACATGGCTGATTGTTTTTGTCCAGAGGGGGAAGGAGGAGCTGAGGGAGGCAACGGCCTTGCTGACAGCCCAGCAAACGTCCTTGGAGATCATCGTCAACATGTGCTGCTCTGACGGTGAGTGGTGTGGCCACGGACAGCCATGCTGACCCCAGGCACTTTTCATCAAATATATTTCCTATGACACAGTCACCAACTATGTGTTTGTCTATCGGAGAAACTGTTATAGCAAGAAATGCACACAAAGGTCTCATTTGAGAACATTAAAAAAAATAAATCTTCATTGTTAATTTCTCTAATTAACTCTCTGTGTGTGCACATGTTCAGACCCTTCTGATGACGAGTGGGAGGAGGAATCAAGCAGTGATGAAAGTGACATGGGTCCCGATGGTCTTTGTGATGGAGTGTCCAATCTGATGTCTCCATTGTGCTTGTCAGCTGAAGTTCATGGGGCTTTGATCAACCACAGCATACCACAAAAGGCAAATGACAGTCTGATTCTTCAGTCACATCTCAGCCAGTTCATCATCAAAGCTTTGACACGCTTGTGAATGTTGTTAAGCTGTCATTTTAGCTTGCATTGCTGTAAATACAAATTTCAGATTAGATTGATTATGTGGTGAACCTCACCCATCTTCTCCCCCAGGCTGAATGGATTGCGTTGTTTGTGCAGTTTCATAGAGAACTCACTTTCACATACAGTTTATATGCACCTACGCAGCCACTCCCAAATGTAAAAGGGCTGCCATAATATTCCATATTTTCCTGTTTTTAAGGTTCTGAAGAAAACAGAGTTCCCTAAAAAGGAAACTGTGAATTTGTGCCATCAAAATCCCTCCTGGAGAGGCCTGATAAAAAAGTAATCCTCCTCTCTTCTTCCATTGAACTTCACTGTCTGAGTTTAACTATCTTTATTCTTTCTCATTTATAAATAAAAATTTTTTTTTTTAAAGTCTCTAAATTTTTAAATAAAAAGTCTCACCTTCTTTTTAGGATGGAGCGCGTTCAATCCCGGGCACTGACTTGCCTCCACAGTATCCTCTCCACCATGGATGCAGAGTCTTTGGGTGGTGCAACAGCCCTGCAGGAAGCAGCACAGCATCTCTCCTCTATGGTCTTTGGTGCTCCAGGTCTCACATTAATAAAACTTCTTCTGCAGTATTATAGTACCATTTGTTATTTTTCTATTTAAAGAAGGCAAAAAAGTGAGTATGCATTTGTGAGAAAGGAAACTACAAATCGAAACTATGTTTCTTTCAGAGATTCCCAAAGACGAGGAGTTTCTAGAGGCTGTCATCAGCGCCATGCGATCTCTTTTACAGATGATTGCCTCCAAAAATATCCCACAGGTAGATAAGACGCCACTATTTAAATAAACAGCTAAATCAGTTTTGGTGATTACAAAAAGAGGTCAAAGTCTGTGCAGCCGAGGTCGAGGTATCCCGACTTTTAGCTGCTAGCTGAGGGTAAATGATAAAAATGCTTGATTCTACATTTCCTTGTGCCTAATTATATAGTCTTTGTTATCATGGCTGCAGAACACATGACAGGAGTGTACAGGTTGAATAATACTCCATATGTTAGTTCCGTCTTTGGTAACTGCATAAAAACAGACCTGAATGTAAAATTTCCGCCTTGAACTGAACTTTAAAATCCACTGCCACTTCACACTTGCTGTTGACAGTTTTTGTTCCTGACAGCTCAGTATCTATGTGTTTGGCTTTTGTTTTTGCTAGTGTATGACCCCCCAGCAGCTGATGAGCTTGAGCGAAACGGCCACCCGCTGTGATGTTGTCAGCGTGAGGGTCAACGCCGTCGCCATTCTTGGCATCACTGGCAGCACATTAGCCAAAGAGAAGGGCACTGCAGAAACCCTGCAGGTATCTCTTTCTCTCATTTATTCTTTTGGAAAAGTTGTTCTTCCTCTAAGAACCTCTTCTTCCACAGATGATCGGAAATGCGTTGCTTCAAGTTGCCACAAAGGATCCTGAACTCGTTGTAAATGGAGAAGCCCTTGATGCTTTGTTTGATGTGTTTGCGGATGGAGAGGAGGCAGAGACAGCTGCAAAAAACATCAGTCTGCTGCCTGCACTGAAGGCACTACAGCCTGTCTTCAAGACCAAGGTACCAAAGATAAATTCATCTTTACTGATCTGTGTGCTTGATAATTTCTCAATATTTTTTCAGCTATGCTTTTTTTTTTTTTCTCCCCTGGAAATATACGAAGCACCTTTATTTTTTTCTTATCTCGCCACTGCATTGTGTGAATTCTCCTTTGAATAACAATTCTTTTTTTTTTCCACTACCAGATTCGTAAAGAAGGAAAAGGCAAATACAGCCCTCAGCAGCTGTGTGTGCTGGATAACATCAGAGTGAACCTGAGAAGATTTATTGGTTATCTGGAGAAGGTGTTGAAAAAATGAGGACTATAAAAGCCTGTTTGATTTGGACAAATATGCTAGCAGGAGCATAGAACGAGACAGAATATGGTTGTGAAACCAACAAGTATTTATGTTTATATTCTTTAAATGATGGTTTACTGTTTGTTGTGCAGAGCGAAGGGAATGTAATAACCGTTATTGTATGCTGGAGTTGGCAGGTTTTTTCCCCACCTAAATTAAACTTTAAACAATTTTGAGACTGTGTTTGTATTTTCATGTCTGATTGAAACATTTTTGAAAGATCAGGTGTGGGATCTGACACCAACTTTTCTTATGGGCATCCTTCTTTGAATCCAGCGGGCTTGACGTTGGTGTTTGCAGTACTTCCACAAGAATGCTGATCTATTCAAAGTATCTGTATAATTATGAGGGGGATTATATTGATGGCATTTATTGTACTTTGCATTGTACTTTGGAATTCTTAGTTGTTGTTTTTTCCAATGAAGACACTGGTCTGCATACACATTTTTTCAGTAATTGAAGGAGATTGATGGTAAATTTTGTTTAATCTGTCAGTAAAATTATACATAGATCTGAACTGTCTAAATCCCAGAATTCCCTGTTTTGGTCATAATTTGGATATCATCATACGTGACTGACAAAAATTCACGTAAAGCTTGTTAGCTATTCTTGCAGTGGTTTCTTAGACTTTTTCAACAAAATATCCATAAACTTGCTTATTTCAGTAAAAATGAAATTAATGTGTGAATATGTCATCAGGCTGTGAAGGAATACCGGTACCCTTTTTGAAATAAACCCTGATATTTTTTTTTTTCTTCAATGTTCTTCTTTTGCATTATGTGAACCATTTCAGGAATCTTTCCATGACTTTCCAAATACAAACTGGTAGAAACACTGAGATAATATATCTCAATCTCAATTAATTTGTCTTCATAAGGTGTTGGACTGCTTCAATATATACTGGCATGCTGCCTGCAAATCTCTGGAAATCTACTGAAGGGACTAAACGTGCCTCCAAAATATTTTCCCTCATGTTGTGTTTTGATGATGGTGGTTGAGAGCATAGCCTTGTTGGTCCTAAATCACTCATAGGTGATTTAGGACAAGTCACAGAGGATTTGAAATCTAATGACTACAAAACCCCCACAGCATGTGACTCGCATCATTTTCCTACTCATCAAACCATTCAGCTACCCCCATGTTCCACATGGAGCGTACGTGGGTTCGAGGTATGGTGGATGCTGACTGAGCAATTTACTGACCTTAAATAATATTCATAGTATGTTGCAACAGCTACCTTGACTCCCTCCATAACAAATATTCAAAGACCAGCATATATATTTTTAAGTATTGGAATTGATCAATAAAATGCTGAAAAAGTGTGTTGCTTTTGGGAATTTGAAAACTGAGTATGGGAACTTTTTATAAGATTTGAGATTTTGTAGAATCATTTATTAGATTAGCTGAAAAAGACATTAATAGTGACCCCTTTTTTTTTTTAAATTGCCTGGTTAGAAGTTTATATTGCATCTTCATCTGTAAGCTGTTAAATCATGGTTTGCATTGTTGTGAACTATATTTACTCTGCATGAGTACTTAAACACACTGGGTGATTATTGCTGCCCTGCATCAAAATATAAAATATTTGCTGATTTCCAGAAAAAACATTATTACCTTGTTCAATTCAGTTAAAAATGCCTATAAAAATATTCAGTCTCATAGTTTTGTCACAAAAAAGCAAATCAATTTTTCTTCGCTTATGACCTGTTTGCGCTCATTGTATTTCAGCTTCTCCAACACAATTTGTATATTTGCATAGCCTTCTTTTAATTGCACAGAACGACCAATTGACCATAATGGCTATTATACAGTAGGATACACTTTAAGATGGCTTTTGACCTCTCAGTTGATGCTAGACCAAAGTAACGCAGCTGCTTCCTTCAGCAGATTAAAATCTTGTACATGTATGTACAAAATGACCAGGCAACAAATAAGCTACTAGAATCTTCAAAATCATTAGAATGTTGTGGCTCTGGAGAAAAGAAAAACCCCATCAGACTCTTCCCTCTCATTACCTGAGCCAGTAAAAATGTGAGGTGGTATTTAATCTGGAGGATGTACAGGTCTCATTACTGATGCCTGGTTAAGGTAAACAATAAATTATTTTGTTTTGGAACTGTATCTAGAAATATATTGATTAAACTGAAGTGGCAGTTGTCAAAGTGTTTTTGTGGCTCCCTTGATTAGACTGGAATACCAAAACACAAGTCTTTTCTCTTTCCCTTAATCCATGCTCTTGACACACACCCTGCAAACTGAATGAGATGCCTATGGCTTGTCTTGATCACCCACTGTCATCCAAAACATGAACAAAGTATGCCCTTTTCATTAAATCGTTGATGTTTCGTCAATGTTTGGATGTAGTGGAGCATATAAATAGAAAAAAACCCATCTTTTCATATCGTATTTACAATTGCCACTTGTGAAATAACATGACTGTAGAGCAAATTGAGTATGAATTTTGACATCAGCAACCCCAAATTAGTAAAGTGTTTGATTTCATACAGCAAGTGGGATGCTAGACAGTGTATTGGTATGAGTACAAGTCTACTTTGCTCAAAGTGTCTGTTTTTACTACAGAATGGATGAATGAATTAGAAGGTATTTTCTTTAGCATTATTTTAAAAAGGTGCAATTAATGGTAAGAAAAGGCAATATCAAAGAAAATCCAGGGTGTCTGTAACATTCAGCATAATTTTATTTTTTAAAAAGCAAGGCTCTCAATAAGGTTTTGTTTCGTATGTATGCTAAGATGTAAGTTAATAATAAGGAGTAGGAAGGCTGTTTTTTTCTTGAAAATTTTCCCCCTGTCAATTTAACATTTTATAAGATAAATAATTCTATATTAAACATTCGTTTTTTTTCATTTTTTTTTTCAAATATGTCCCGAGTTTCTGTTCCCAAAGTTGGTTTAATTATTAGTTTTATCTTTAAATTAACTAAATTGAGTTGTGTTATTTATGCACTATATGTCACGCGTTTCCCACGTTTTCTCCCATTATAATAATCAAATAAGGAGAATCAGACGTTATTATGTAACAAAAAAAATAGCCGTCCGTTGCGTAACAACACTGCCCGCCCCCTTTTCACTCGCTCCGCGCATGCGAAGTACAGATATACACGCCGCCATTGAGGGACCCACGATCTGGAGGAAAGGGTCAGAGAGGTACTTCTACCAGCGGTGCCTGCACGTTTTTCCAGTCTTCTGCTACAACTTTGGCTTGAGCTACCGTTTTTAATACTTGACTCAGGCTCTTGACTTATTTGCTGTGGATGTTTTTGGGTCGAAAACTGTCTTCATCGTTACTACAAGGGAGCCTGTTGTTTTTCTTTTTTTTTCTTTAAAAAAAAAAAAAGTAGATTCTAGAAGTAACGGGCAGCAGCTATAACGAGGCTACAGCAGGCTAGCTAACGTTAGCCAGCGACCTGGCTAGCTGCACACGAGCTGAGCATTGCTCGGTGGTGGCGGGGGGGCGGTTTGCCTACAGTGTCATTTGATGGATCCGAGGATCGCCTGGTTCCAACCAGAACAACGTGGACCCGCTAACAACCTGTGGATGCAGATTTGGGAGATGACACAGAGAATTGGCTACTTGTACGTGAATAACAGCTACACTACTGTATCGAGCCCAAAAGCTAACGTTAACGGGGTGTCGGGAGCCGTCGTCGCGGAAGGAAACGAGGCACCCGATACAAAAAGCAGCGGCATCGGAGAAGCCAAGACTCGGGGGATGTCGGCCCCGATGGGGGATGGAGAATTGACAGTACAGGGGGACTTCATACCACTCGAAACTAACAGCAACCACAACAGCCGAGTCGTTGGTACGGGCGGTGTCGGTGGAGGAGGGCAGCAACAGCACGGCAGCGGGGTCGCTGTTAGCGGAGTCACGGACGGACAGCCCCCCAAAAGAAAAAGGGACAACAAAGCTAGCACTTTCGGATTCAGTGTCATCTTAAACGGTGACAACAAAGAATATGTTGGTTACACGGGCACGCCATGGAAAGAAAGGAACTACTCGGAGGGAATTATAGGGTAAGAAAGAGTTTAACGAAGTTGGAAAAGAGAGAACCTTTATAAATTATTTTACTGTATTGGACCCCTTAATGAGGGTGTGAATGTGTAAGCCAACCCCAAGTAGGTGTTCACCTGCAGTGTTTTATTTATTTGTTTATTTAAAGCCTAACTTGAACACCTGCATGCTGAGATAATTGAGGCTGTCAGATCCCATCCCCACCCACTTTGTCAGCTCCACCTATCGTGTTGGGCAACCATGTGCAATGTTTTCTAATTGCATTAAGGCTCATTTGAGCATAAAATTTAATACTTTTGGTTGAAAGGCACCTTATTTAAGACTATTATATAAGGTTATGAAAAGGTGCTGTGGTGGGAGTGGCGTGAGTTCACATGGCTCCTTGGCCAAAATCATATGGTATCTCCTTTGCAGTCCAGAGTTAAAAGAAAAAAAGTTTGATAGTGCTCTCTGCCACTATCATGAAACACCAAAATAAGGAAGTATATTGTGGAAGAATGGCTTTTTATCCCTCCAAAGTTGCAGAGACTTAGAGTCGGTGTTAAGCTCTATGGTTTGCATATCGATGACCAGCTCCTTGTTACAGTCTAATTATTATTTCGATTCTACGTGGTTCTGGATAAATATTCAACACCATATGAGTCTCTGTAGTATTTAGAACATTATAGTGATCATTTAGGTTAAGTGATAAGTGTACCCAGTCTTGTTCTTATACGTACTCATTACTGTTGCTGGGTAAAGTTCATGTTTGCGTTCACCAACAACTTTAGGCGAAAGTGGGGAGGCGAAAACTCCTTTAATAGAAACGAACCTTTGGAAGAAACAGACCACTTCAACTGGTTATGAGAGGGAAGCAAAGAGAAGGAAAATGGAGAAATGACAAACAGTACAATAAAAAGTCAGTAAGTTGGTGGGGGTCAGTAACTGCAGATCAAAAGCCTTCTGCTCTTGAGCCAAACACACCTGCAGTACAAGGAGAAAGAGAGGACAAACAGTTAATGGCATTCAATGCTGGTGTACTCAGAATGCTCAGAGGGTGAAAGATATGACAGAGGACAAATTGCAAAGGTAAAGAATAACATCATGACACTGACAAATACAAGGTGAAGGAATGCAAATCAACTCGAAACAGGTTGGCTAACCTGGGCTGATGGTAGATCAAATCTGCTGTATGGATGCTATACTACGATTGTGGTTGTGAAGTGGCCTTTTAGTTAGTGTCGCTGTGGATTTCTATTAGCCTGCGGAGTGTGATCATAAGTGCTGTTAGTCTGTGGACAGCTAAGGAGTGTTTGTAGCCCCTTTTAAGGAATTAAATTATTTTCCTGTTATTTCTAGCCACTAACAACGGTGTATTTTAACACAGAGTGCACTGTGAAAGCAAAAGAAAATGCAAGTTAAAAGAATTTTTGGCATTGGTGGTGATTTTTGACCAGCACTCATGGATAGTCAACATGGTTATAGCATTGTTATGGCAATCAGTCTGTTTCCCTGCTTACAAACAAACCCTTCTTAAAATCTGGTTGTCTTTGAAATATTTATTATAGTCCTAATGCTTTTCCTTTGGAGAGGGGTCAAAGACTCTTTGGGTACCAACATTATTCATATGCAAGGGAAAAAATACTGGAGTTTAATGCTAACTTCAGCAGTTATTTGATTCATAATTTCCACAAAGCAGATTCTGGCAGCTACTAAACTATACTATCACTTCATTTGAGAGACACTCACTTCATTTACTGAGAATGAGATTTGATTCCGTAGAGAGCATGCATGTTTAAATTGCCGGGCTTATATTGTTGTTCCTACCTACTACATTTAGTCTTCTAGCATTAGTCTACAGTATTGAACTACATGACTCAATGAGAGAAGACTGCCTATATTAACTTTTTGCCTTTTTCTTTTCATTCTTGTCATTTGTTTCTTTTAGATGTGATCACTGTGGGGAAATATTTTGGTGGGTGGGGCTCTGTTTTAATTTTCTTTTTCTTAAAGAGCAGAAGTTTGTCTCTTTTCCCACCCCTTTCTGTTAGGCAAGTGCAGACAAGCAGAACACCCTAGTGTGGAGTTTAGTCTTTGGCTGATTCTCATTTATAGTAATATTGTAGCTCTGTGTTTGCTTAAGGACATTCCTTAGTGATTAGCTGGGCTAATACTAAAACCTGAACCTCAGAGTCAGAATCGGACTTCAACCACCACGGAAGGCTTTCTGTTTAACCATACTGTAGTAAATCACAGGGCCAATGTGATGTATGGCAGTACAGTAAATGTATTTTGAAAATGAACATGTGCAGAGCTACTGTATATGTGAATGGTTCACTGTAAAATATCCCTTGTTATACATGTTTTGTTGCTAGGGAGTTGTAGCCTGGGAGCACACTAATGCAACACCTTGAGTCAGACAGATGGAATATACTTTTAAATCAGTGGCTTTAAAAAGCACTGCTGTCATGGGTGCTAGCATTAATGGTCATGTTGTTCATGAGAAGAGTATCTTGTGGCTGATTGGTTCTTGCTTAAAAAGACTATACTTTTCTACTGTTTTTGACTGTGAGATGTAGTTACCTGGGATTTCAAAGACCGCTTGTCCTATTTTATTTATGTCATGTGCACATTTCTTGATTTGGCCGGCATATTGGATGTGATACAACCACTGGTTGGTAGGGGGAAAAATGTTCCAACTGGTTGGCAAGTTCCTGTGTGTCGCTAGGTGAAATTGGTTTCACCAATTTCTTCCTTTTTTTTTTTTTTTTTTTTTTTTTTGTAGATTCATTTTTTTTGCCTGGAGATTGGCACACTTGCCTATAGAGTTTCATGTTTATCTTAGCGTACTAACGAACTCTAAGCCCAGAAGTAGTAAAACTTGAGAGGGTACGATGGTAAACTGGAAAAGGAGAATGCTTGCCTTTAGGGCTGAACGATTATGGAAAATAATCTAATTGCGATTTTTTTTTTGCCCCAATATTGCGATTGCGATGCGATATGCGATTATTTTTTTAAGGTCTTTGTCTTCTGTATTATTAAACAAAGACAAGCAATACATCATATAGTATGGCCAATACTATATTACATTAATTTCAAACTGTTCTTTCCTGGAAGACAGACCTCTGTTATGATGACATGAGGTGATGCATGAATTGATGACTGACATTTTTATTTAACTTCTTCAATCACAACAGTATATTTGAACATACACAATAGTTTATTTTTAGCTTACAAACATCTGAGCATAAAGTGCTGACAAGGAACCCTGGTGTAAACATTAAAATGAAAGTCAGTGCAATGTGCAGATTGCAGAAATATACATAAACAAAATCAGTGGCTTTACCACACTCAGTTTTTCGACATCTGTGAACTACTAGACAGTCATTCAATTAAAAAATAATATTAAATAAATAAAACTAATAAATAAAAAATACACACATCTTACTGATCTCTGCAGTCAGTAACATTACACATAAAGTGCAAACATAATAGCAATTGTATAAACACACACACAAACACGCCTTTAAAATTTAAAGGCGTGAAATTGGACGGTCTAGTTCTGATTAGCGTCACCGCTGTCTCGGTGGAGTTTAATAAACTCGGCCGTCTGCTTCTTGCTATCTAAAATATAACCAGACACTGGTGTAAATTCTCGACTGTCTCATACTTCTGTTTAATAAGTTTTCTGTTTGACGTTTAGTCAGCTGTGTGAAAACCAAGGAGGAACCCACCCGGGGGATTAATAAAGTTTTATTTTATCTAATCTAATAACTTTAATCTCAGCCAAACCGATTTACTCACGAACAAACAAAACACTGAAAAAAGCCAAACAATAACATTTTTAGGTTGTCTAAGTGACATATATTACGTTTAACCCGAGCAGCGAAACTCCGCGGTGATCTGAAAATGATGTGCCGGGAGTTGTGCCGTTCTCGGCCGCATCAGTAACCCTCGAGCTCCCGGCTAGCTGTCGAGCTGGTGGGTAGCAGACGCCTCTGAAAACGTCGAAGCACTTTTGCAAATATGGGATATCTTGATAAACCGAGCAGATATTTGATGTTTACACAACTACTTTCTCGCCTGAAAATATGTTAAGTTTATTTTGTGACCCAGAAAGATTAGTATGAGTAATTTTAAAACTTAGTAGCGGCCGCCATTGCTGGAAACTGGAGTTTGGCTGGGCCGCGCTATGAATTCTGGGATATGGTAGTAATTTGGACAGCCTTCGGCGCGTCGCTGTGACGTAATCGGTCTACAAATGCGGCCTCAGGAGGATGCAGCCCATGAATTTGGACATGTCCAGAGTATAATCGCAGCCTTTGCGGTTAGAAAATTGCACTTGATCATGTCGCGATATTATCGCAAATGCGATATATCGTTCAGCCCTACTTGCCTTCAAAGCAAAAGCTCTGTATTTTGCAAAATGTTGGCTACACTACTAAGGCACAGCTTTTACTTTGAAGGTGAACCCTCTTCATGTTCAGTTTGCGTCACAGTTTCACTACATCTTGGAGAGTAGCTGGACAGTGTTTCTTAGACAATCCGTCATTGCCATTCAAAGTACAACTGTAGCAATATGTCACCAAAGCAATCGCAAGGCTGCTATTTAACCAACTGGTTGGGAAATACACTTTTCCCTCGCAACAAGTGGTTGCCAGGGGGCTGGCTGGCTAGTCTTTAGGCGTGCATGGGTGGGGATTTTAGTAATAATTTTCCCAGCAACTGCAGTAAACCTCTAGCAACCACATGCAACCGAATGCCTTATTCACGTGATCCTACATTGTCACCATGACAAAATGGTGTGGAAGTTAATACCATGTGATCTGTGGACATGAGTGTGCAAAACATCAATTGAAGTTGATGAGGTTTTCAACAATTTGAATTTATAGGCTCAGTCACCAGTTTTCGTTCACAGTAAGACTTTAAGTCTACTCTCATAAAAATTGGGTGATTCTAAAGATCAGACCAAAGCCATGCTCATTGGTTAACCCCATCTTCACCTTCACTTTTAGTGGGATGATGTTAAGTTTTGCTGAATTGAATTATGGATTTGTTGCTTTGCTTGCTGAGCTTGCAGTGAAAAGTCCAGTAGAATTCATCTTGTCAAGTGCTGTTACAGGTGTTAGCCAACCAGATGAGCTTTATTCAAATCATTTGGTGTGGCTTTGGTCAGTCAAATCAGGTTATTAAAATATACTGAAAATAAAGTGGTTGCACTTCTAGTTTGATGAACTGTAGACAAAATGAATCCTTGTGGAGAGTCATCACCCTGTCTATTAACAAATGTATTAGCATGCAAGCTAGCTTGTCTCAGTCCAAGATTTATTGTTGTACCTTTACAAGTTGCTGTTGCTATGACAATCATGCCAACATGACCAGAGAAATCTTGCATTACTCATGTTAAATCTTCCAAGTTTCTTCTCTGTGATTCATCTGTGATTAGTAAGAGCTATCTAAGTGAGCCATATAATAATAATATTGAGCAAGTGTTGGTTACACGTGTGAAAAACTGTTCTAAAGCCTTTCATCTGCGCTCTTAAGAGAACAGGGTAGTGTGGGTTCAACACAGAAATTTGCAGACATAGGGTCCGCTCTTCGTACCTCGCTAAGTAAGTTAGCTGGATTTGATTGTTGACGATTTTGCGTGATCTTGGATCGTTCGGTTCTCCGAAGCTCATCCGGGACTTGCTGTCATAGCAACAGATCCGTAAGTGTAAACCTGCTCGGGAGCAGGCTTACTTTATGTAAACAAGATTAGATCGCGGCCACTCAGGTATGTCCGCTTCATGTATACGAAAGCAACAGCGATATTTTACCACTGTTTTACCATAAATAAATATTATCAATGTAACTAAAGATAATGCAGTATTTGATCCTTTCATTGATTCCATACAGATACATACAGGTCATTTCCTAAAAAAAGGGAAATGTACTATTAATCATTCTATTTCATGTATTTGATTATTTCAGCTGTAATTCATATTTTAGAGTAGTAATTGTAAATTACTTCGTGTAATCAAGATGAGAGACCACGGTTATAAAAGCGAAGGTGGATTTGGGAAGTCTGTCGCAGCCATGTCCTGTCCGTATACGCGAGCAGCCCATTGCGGAAGGTGCAAGATTGATAAGGAGAGTTCTCAGAATTCAGCGTATATTGCGGGATAGACAGGATCCTTTAGCTCAGCGCGACAGTGTGCTCATAGAGAGATATCGATTTTCCCGTGAGGGTATTATTCACTTAACCAACTTGTTGACGAGGAGGTGCAGGACTACCACCTGTCTTTTTGTGCTCTGCCCTTTTCTTGGTTGCTGTTATAAACAAACAGATTATTTCAGGGTCTCTTTTCAAGAGACTAAAAGCAATATAAGTGATAAATATTACCGTTCTGAAGAATATTCTTATATTTCACTTTTACTTGTTCCCATGTTCTAGTGGGTCCTGTTGTGGCTCTAATGTGAAAGAGGATATAATGTAACATAATATAATATAGTGTAATATAATAAATTTACCCTACTGCCTACTGGTGTTGGCCAGAGGGGCCGATGGCGTGATATGGCAGCCTCGCTTCTGTCAGTCTGCCCCAGGGCAGCTGTGGCTACAACCGTAGCTGCCTCCACCAGTGTGTGAATGTGAGAGTGAATGAATAGTGGTATTGTAAAGCGCTTTGGGTGCCTTGAAAAGCGCTATATCAATCCAATCCATTATTATTATTATTATTATTATTATTATTATTATTAAATTACTTGCGAGTTTAATTTGTCAGCAACTTTCTGCCAGCCCTCTCTCCTTGCTTTTGCAGCCTTTGCAGTGTTCCCTTGCGTTTTAATTAAACTCTGAAACTCCTGAAATCCCTCAATCAAGAGTTCTTGCTCTGCTGCCGAAAAATACCGAGCGCACTCCTTCGACATTTTCGCCGACCAATCAAAGGGTTGCCGATCAATGTTTCTACTATTGATGCGTAGCCCCTGTTAAGCCACCCAGTGATCTCACATTACTTCATCCAGCTATACTAATCGTCAACAACAGGTGTGTTCGGAGAACCGGAATAGCGAGCTCAAAGTTAGCGCGATGATTTGATCTTGGATGTGTCATTTGATCTTGGATGTAGTAAGCGAGGTACGAAGAACGGACCCATAGTCTATATTGTACCTGAGCATTTTGTTGTTGTTTTGTTTTTTAATAAACAAAACAACAAACAACAAACTGCCCACTGTGGCTACTGTTGGTGTCATTTTGGTTCATCCTTTTCTCCTTCAAGCCCTCTTCTCCAGTCAGGATTCTACTAAGATCTAGTGTCTTAGTTATTTCGTTATGGGCTGTTGGTTGTGTACCCAGAATGTAGTGTAGGAATAGGCACACAAATTTTCCTTTACAGAGTGGCATAAGGCAAAAGTGGAAAATGAGCATTTCAGTTCTTCACCTTTTGATTTTTTTTAAGAAGAAGGTAAAGAAGTTTTTAAAAAAACAAAAAACAAAAAACAAAACACTTTTAAAATAAAAAATTCCACTCAAGCTTTTACTGGGATTCCTGTCTGGTTTTAGTCTGTGACCAGCCAAATTTTTGCCATTTTTGCCCCCCTGTGCAGTGACATGCTTTAGATTCTTTTTCCCAAATCTGTCTTGTCAATGTTTTGGGCAGCAGGCGTATGTAAACCAGAGAATCACTGTTGCATTTTTGGTATTTGAAAATGGCAAAACAGAGCAATATGGTAGTGCATTTTTCCATGGGACAATCTGTACACTATATTTGGGCATGTGGGTTGGCTAGAGAGGCAGAGGCATGTGCTTATTTGTGTTTGACGCTCCTCCAGGTTTTCTGGAACTTAAATGGTCCAAGCAAGCAGCCTGCCTCTTGATGGCAATGGATCAGTGTTTACATGCTCCACACGGCCTTACTTCCATTAAACAAAGCCAACCCACTTGAGAGTGAAACCTGAGCCCTTTCTGTCCATCCAATCAGATTAGGAGCTTGAAGGGAGTGTTTCCACCTAATTTTCTAGTCATGTAGAACAGCTATTTAGATTCTTGATATGGTCACAGGAAGTAAGTGTAGATGGTAGAACTGTGGCCTTTTTCTGTCCTGCAGAACACATGTTGTGCTTTTTATTGTGTAGATAATGTCTCAAGGTTAGTCATTTACAGCAGGGACATGATGTTAGAATTCAAAGTGATAGGTAGTTTTATTAGATTACAAGGCTGCGTGACTCTAGTAAATTCATAATCATAATTGTTTTGGTCAGTAGTGTTGTACTGTGGTGATTGTGTTGACTAAAATGGCTTTGCCCTTGACTGTTAAATTAAAACAAAACTAAAAAAACAAAAGGGGGGGAAAAAAGAAGCAATTGAATCAGTGAGGAGGGTGGAGGACACATTGTGATCTGGTAGGACGTTTTATGCCCAGACTAATAGGTGTTTTGATTATATAGCTGTTCTCAAAAGGCCAAGTGCTCATCTGCCCCAACTGTGAAAAGTTTGCTTGTGGAGACGGCCCCAGTTGGCAGTAAACTTGCATGCCTTGGGAGACCTACACAGTAGTAACTAGAAAGTAATAGAGAGCCATAGCTAATCGCAAACTGTAGCATGCTACAGACAGTAAACTGGGTGAGAGATTCTGAGGGCTCTCAAGACCAAAGTAACTGTTCATGATTCTTCCACAGATTCAACTGTGGAAATGTTGCTTTACTTCCTGTCAATTGGTAAACTTTACTGAAAGCACTCTTCTCATCATTACTCTACCTGAACAAAATGGTGATTTGAGCTTTTAGGTTGGGGCAAAAATTCACTGCTGTAAAGTAAAAAGATGAAACCTGCTTTAAAAAATGCAAAAAGGAGTCTTTAAATGCAGATTATTTTGTTTTGACGATCTTAAAATTAAGCTTGCTATACTACATGTGTCCATTTTTGTTAACTTAAATGGCATTTCCAAACATGGGAGACAAAACATCTGAAATAGCAAGTCATAGTAACAAAGATTTATAGCTAATGCAAGTAGTCCAGAGGCATTTAAGTAGACGTTAAGGTACCAAGTTCATTGCATTTGAAGTTAACTGAATTTGTGTTTAATATTTTGGATATGTTTGTGCATGCCCACGGCCACGACACAGAAATGAAAGAGTAAAACAAAAATAAACAACCCTCATGTCAAACCTGACCATAGTTTTCACCTTAGCTGAGGGCTCCAGTTATAGAGTACATCTCTTACAAGCTAATTAAATGTGTGGTTAATAGTTCACTAATGAGTTGACTCACCATATTGTTTTATTACCATTTACTGCATCTATTTTTTTTAGATATTTATATGACCCTAGGACACCCATAGACAGTGCTTCTGTGACTAAAACTCTGTTAGTGGAGCTGTGGTTCATCTAGTTTCTGCTGGCTTTGACATCCATGTCACCCTCTCCTTTTTCTTTCTCTGCTTACTGGCTGGCTGTCAGCCAAAGTGTGTAAGCTTGTAGTGAGAAAGAAGCCTTATGCGTGTCCTGTGAATACCATGTAAAACGGGCCCACTCTGAACAGCACGTGTGGGCAGCTGGTCATACTGTCTTCCCATGTGTAGTGAGGAATGTAGTTGTTTTTTTTCCCTTTTTTCTTCTCTCTTCCAGTCCTATGGAAACTTCCTGTGTTCCAGTGTGATGCAGTGAACTTGTAAAACAGTATTTTCCAAAGGAAAGATCGTAACTGACTCTTGTCTATTAGTAGTTTAAAAAAACAAAACAAGGAAAAACAGCCACACAAACATTTTATTACCATTTTCTGTTTATTGCACTGTTGTAGGTGAGCTTTGCATGGCTGACAGTTAAAAATGGAGCCCTATTTATTTAAAGCGAGGCGTTTTAGCTCCTCTTCTTTTAAGTTGATTTTCTTATTGCTCATTGCGAATAGAAGGTTTGATCAGCAAATGGGTAGACTTTCTATGCTAACAGCCTGGTACGAGTTGACTGTCTGAAACTGAGTGCTTAGAGGACCCTGAATTTTGGTGGTAAATACACAGAACTCATTATTTAAACCTATCACAGTGATTGATAGAGATTTTCCTGGTGACTGTTTCAACTAACAGAGGACTGAAGACCTAGTCTAAAAGCTAGAAAACGCATGGTTAACAATCATGTGGTTGAGTTTACACTGAGACTGCTGCATCTGTTCTTTTACATCAAAGTACTGCAAAACTGTGCTGGTTTGTCCACATGTTTGCAACTAGCAGAAGTACTCCTGGATTGTATTTGATGACTAGCCAGGGCAGCAGCATTTTAAACATTAGTTGCACACATCCTTAATATGAGCATCAACCATTGTAACTTTATTTATTTTTAAACATGATGATTAGAGTGATTTTCAAGCTCCAACTACTATCCTGGACTATATCAGGTTTCTGGTGTAGCTATTCCTATTTAGACCATAGCACCCTGGTACATCATTCAGGTGTACCCAGGCCTGTCACACTTAGTCAGCAGTGTGTGGGCTTTTGTGTAACTGGAGCTGTGTTGTCCCAGTGGCCAACATTTACCACCGGATCAGTTCATTGATGAAACATTAATGAATATGCCATCTGTGTGACACTGACGCGTCTACTTCTGTTTGTGCTCGTCCTCATTTAGCAACGCTGTGTGTAATGCGACTGGTTTGCCTCCAGGCATCCCCGTCAGTTCAAAGCTACTGTTGTTGAAGATGTCATTTCATAGACACAGCAGTGTCATGTAACGTTGCTGTAGATGTGCATGGAACCCTTTGTTGCAAAGGTTGGCACAGCACAAATTTCAAGCCTTGATTTGACTAAAAGGATAATGTTTGAACTTGTTTTGGCTAAATATACCAACAAAAATGGCGAGAACTGTAGCATGATTAATCTGGTGCATAACTAGACTGCATTGAGCAGGTGTTTTTCGGCACAGGAATGTCTTAAAGTGGCCATTAAATATTAAATTCTAAAGGTTTGCTTCAGTAAATACATTTATTGGAACATCCAGTAAATGTTGCTCAGTGTGATGTGACAGTAACCTCTTTTTCCTTCATTCTCACCAACTTAACAGATGGCTCTCATTCACATGAACGCTTTTCAGCACCACACCCAATCCTGCATCTCTACCCTAATTTTTCTGTCTTACCTCTGGTCCATGTCTGGCCTTCATATTTTCTTTTTATTTTTTATTTCTTTATGTATTTAACAAAAAAAAAAAAAAAAAAAAAAAAAAATATATATATATATATATATATATATATATATATATATATATATATATATATATATATATATATATATATATATATATATATATATAATTTTTTTTTTTTTTTTTTTTTTTTTTACCATTTGCTTTGCTTGTTATACCTTTTGCTCTCCATGTTTGACTTGGAATTATTTTTCCAACCACCAGAAGGCCCTATTATGCCTCCTGGACAGGGTGTGTCCTCATGAAGTATAGCCCCTTTTACAGGAATTTATTTACAAAAACATTCAAGTATGCATAAAAAAAAAAGTGCATTTGGTTGGAGTGTACAGTCTTGTTTTCGAGTATAAATTTTAATGCATAAACTGAGTCCTTGTGATTTGTGCCAAGTTTAGTGGGGAATGAAGCCAACCAAGTTCAGGAACTCAACTCAAGCTGTGCTGTGTCAAGTCTCACCCTCACTGTCAGCAATTTGAAACTTAAGCTGCCAAGTTTTTCATCCTTACCTCTGACCTGTCAGTCCTGCTCCTGCACTGAATCACTGCCTGATCACTGATGTTTTAATCTCTGTAGGCTTTGAGGGAAATGGTTACTCATTGCTTCTCATTTTCTATTTATTATTATTATTATTATTATTATTCCTTTATTTATCCAGGTAAAAAAAATCTCATTGAGATTAAAAATCTCATTTCCAAGAGAGACCTGGCATCATGGCAACAAAAGTCACATACCACATAGGTATATAACATTTAAAACATCATTTGTTATGCGGTTAAGAGCTCAGAGCTCTGTCTCTTCCGCTGTGATAAATCATTTCAAATGTGATTTAACTGACTGGGAAGATATTTTGATTATTGTGGAGCAATATCGTGAATTTCACTGATTAGGGCACATATGTTGCCATACCCCCCCATACATACATGACATTGCCTAATGGTGCTGGACACCTGGGGACCTACACGTTGAATTGCAGTCACTAACCAATCATTTGATAGAAAGTAAAACATTTTTAAATGTTTTCTAAGATTTGTTTGAACTTTTATAGTAATATTTAGCTTTTTAAGTGTGATTGGTGAAAACTAGACCTTTGACTGTGCTTTCAGCTATCACAGACTGTTTTCATAGTTTTTTTTTTTTTCTATTTTTATAAATGAAATGATTAGTAAAAGCACTGCTTTAATTCCTCAGACCGACACAAAGTCAATTCCAGTACTCTGGGGAGTAGGGCTGTGCGATATGACCAAAATCTCATATCCCGATATAAGACATCTATTGTCCCGATAACGATATAAATCACAAAAATTTAACATTTTCTGTGAATCTCGGGCAGCTCGACTTGTGTGAAGTGTTTCCAGCTGGGTGTCGTGTACCTGGAGTCGAGTGTTTTAACCGATGCATGTAACGATACATTTTTAGACATAAATTTAATGGCCGCCGTTTTCTTTGAGTATTTATTACACAGCCTGCTGCGGGGAAAAGCCTGTTCTAACGTTTGAGTCTAAGGTTTATTTTTTAGCACCTGATGGGTCTTTTTTTGCTTTTCATCCGTAAATACTCTGCATACTCTTTCACGTGATTCAGTTTATTTTGAAAAGTCTCAACAGGATCTTGAGCTTTATTGTGAAAGGTTTATATGTAAAATAAACAAGCGGACACGCGTTGGTTTTACCGTCGTTGTTGCTAACAACAACGCATAAAAACAGGCGCTTGTCCGTCTGTAGTATATTAAATATAAGAGAAAGAGAGAACTTTAAGAAATTAATATAGCCACTACAGTGACCATCAAAACGATGAAAAAATATTGCCGTAAACAGTTTATTTTGCGACACCACGAAACAAACGATAGCGTAAAATGAAACGATAGACGTTTTTATATCGTCATCCGATATATATATGTTATATCGAACAGCCTTACTGGGGAGTCAAAAAGTGGTGTCAGAAGAAAATTCAACATTGCTCCTAAGCAGCTCTGCTCCATTCATATTTTATTCATACATATTGACCAAATTACATTAGAGTACAAAACACAACTGGTTTAAAATGAAGCAGCACTAATGTTAGAGGCAGCAATTGGGAATAAACATGACTGGCAACATTTCAAACACTAGAATAAGCTTGTTGGAGGAAAGTGTTAGACTTCTCTCCAAGTCTCAGCTCTCTGGAAAGCTGCTCTTCTAGGTTATGTAACACCACAGTGATATAGGCAAGTGGGATTATGTGATAAATGGTACCAAGGGTCCTGAAGCTTTCAAGTCAGGCAGGCCAGAGGACTGGGATGTAATTTGATCCTAGAAGGTGAGGCCAGAGGAGGAATTCATTATTTGTTTTTAAATGTGTGCTCTCATCACTTGAAAACAAGGAAGCAGTAGTACTGTTTGCTGTAAAATGAAACCTAGTGGTGCTGTTGGTAAGTGAAACTGCTTGACATCAATGTTCTGTTGAGAATGCATTTGACAGAGGTTAATTTAACTTGACCTATTTTTAGGTATCCTGAATGAAGCCATGGTGACGTGTGTTCTCTAAACCATGAGATTAAAAGTAATTCTTCTGTAATGCAGATTGGAGCTTTTCAGTTTCTGTTTACCCTTAAATGAAACTTAGTGTGTGATTGAGGCTGAAATTTCTCCAGCGTCATTGGAGGGTGGGGCAAAAAAACCCAAACAACTATTTGCATTCTTGGATGTCCAAAAGAAATGAATTGTATGTGGTACCAGCTTGTGTTCTGTATAAAAACCTGCACTTAAGGTTATCAAACTTTTCAGAAGGAAGATGCAAACAGCAGTAACATGTTTGATGTGAAAGAAGGAAGCGAATGAAACTAAATGAAGCCATTCTGTTCACTTTATTTCTGTATTTGAGGTCAGCAGTCTGAAGCTTTCTTTAAGATGAAACCGTCCTTCCAGCTAATGGAAGCATCTTTGTGACAGATGTAATATCAGCATGCTTTTCTGGGGAGAAAAAATTGCTTTGGGGATCTTGTCTTGTCTTTATCTGCCCATAGTGGTAATCAGTTTTCAGTTAGTATTACTTAGAAGTAGAGCAGGGCGATATGGCCAAAAATATTTATCACGATATATATATTTGAAAATTTGCAATAACTATATAACTGACGATATAATTGATGCGAGACAAAATACAACTCCACAACATTACTAGCGCAAAAAGACAACCTTCCATTTATTTTCACTTAAACAAGAAGCTGGTTTTTATGTACATTAAAGCTTTATAAAAATGTAACAGTGCAAATGCAAATTCCTTGCTGAAAGCTGACACATCCTGAGCATAACCATGTATAATATCCACTAAAGTTAAAAAGAAGTGCTTTGCAACATTAAACTGCAGTGTGCAGTACGTATTTTTCGTACCATAAGGTGCACGGGATTATAAGGCATATTAAGCGAAACAAAGCAGTCAGATAAATCAAACTTTATTAAACTCATTCTTCTTGCTTCCTCCACTTCTGTACCATTGATTCATTAATGTTGAATTCTCTGGCAGCTGCTCTATTCCCATTTTGTTGCAGTATATTAATGACTAACCTCATATTGTGGATGGATTATTTCAGTTGTTCTCCTGACTGAAGTTTGGTCCGTTTACAGCATCCTGCCATGCGATTGCATTTGTCTTTAACTATCAGGAACCTTAACGTTAACTTTTATAAGTGGGAAAAGTGTTAGTGTTTGTCCTCCAGCTTCACTGTTTATGTTATGCTAACATAGCTGTGTCGCTAGCGATCACGTAGCACATCATTATATACCAACTAGTCCAACTTCAGTAACCCTACAAACGTCACTGCTGTTTAGTTTCCTGTCTTCATTTATGTTGGAAGTGATAGCAGAGGTGTACGTTTGAATTTTTTCAGAAATCTCTCAGTCAGAACATGCAATATCATGCTTAGGTAACTAGCGAAACTAGCGAGCTAACTTCCGCTAGCTTCCTGCTAACTTCTAACTCCGTTAAATGTAATAAATTTTGTTTTCATGGATGCCTGGAAGTTAAACTTCTTAGTTACACCTGGTAAAGCAGCAATGCTGATCGTTTTATTAAAGATGAAAGAATTTAGACAGTTTTTAACTCTCAGTGATGCTGCAGTGTTCGTTTGACCAGAAGCATACGGAGTTTAGGATCCAGATTACTCCCAGATTTAAGAGCATCTTAGTCCGACAAATACGACAATAACGATGGCCGCTTGCATGTTCTGCAAAAAAATGTGCTTTGTCGTGTATCTGACGGACAAACACCAAAACAGTTCCACATCACTGAAGTTGCACCATTTTTACAAACCAATTCTGGTTCATCTGTTTCACTCAACAATCGGCCATGTGCGTATGAAAACAAAGGCACTGCGCATGCGCGTTTTACTCATATTCTATCGCGATATTTCATTTTCCTATCGTTGCCTAACATTATACCGGTATTACCGTGAACTGTATAATATGGCCCAGCCCTACTTAGAAGTATCATCTCCCCACAATTTTTCTTTGCATTTTCAGTAACTCGTTCACTTACGAACAGCCAGTTGAGCAGCATTGAGACCCAAGAATAGCAGTTAAATATTAAAGTTTTCATTTATCACAGTTAGAACAGTAGTAATATTTTTAGAAATCATCCTACTTGACCCTCTGCTAATGGAACTAGAATTCCTGATTTTAAAAGTGTACTTAATTTCCTAGTCTAATCATTGCTCAAGTTAAATGCCCTATGCTACTTTGATCTAGAATAGGGCATGATGTGCCCCTTTCAGAGTTTGGGGTGTTTCATAAAATTGTCTTAATTAATAAAATAGGAGTGCCTACTTTATAATTAATTATGATTATTGTTATTATTATTTTAAGTAGCCATCTTTTTGTGTTTAGATTAACTGTTAATTTGTACACACAATGTTTTTGTCCAGCAAATCAGGGGTTAGTTTAAGGACATCAAGATGGTATTTGACTAAAGGGGGAGAGAGTTCTGCATTGTAGGTACAGTTAAGTTTCTGAAAACAAGAAATGATGAAGGTGAGGCTCAGTTTCCTTAACTATCAGGTGAGGAGAGCTTGATGTATAAAGCCCCAGTAAGATGACACACACAAGCTCTTTGGAGTGGAATCTAAACAACAGTCAGCAATACCAGCTGTCATATGCTTTTTCTTTACTGGTATCACTGTCTAATATGAATTGGTTAATTTTGGCCTAACGTGTGTCAATTGTCTGCACACAAACTTGTCTCTCCTTATGTGTATGTAGACATGACTGGTCAGTGAAAATGTCAACACACGTGGACAAAGTGACCCATTCCAAGGACAAAAGCTTAGCCCTTACTACTTTCTCCCTTTTTCTTTTAAACGGACATATGCACTGTAGAGGTTCCTGTTGTTTTTACGCTGCCTGACAGTTTACCAAATATAAATGGTTGGCTTTAAACTTAAAACACCACTAGTTATGTTATTTTTGGAAGACTAAAACTCGCATGCTATTTGGAGGAATAACACCCAGATATTACGTGTCTCAGAACACCACCATTAGGCAACTCGTATGCTCTGTCATAATATGAAATTCAGTCAAAACATTTTATTTATTTATTTTCTATTTTTTTGATTGTACTGATAAGCATGAATTTATTTGCCAAGGGAAGGTCAAGTCTTTGGATCCAGCCTGCTGAGTTGTCTTTAATTTTTGGCCTGCTCACTGCAAAATGTGCATGAATACAGTGCTTGCATCTTCTAAACAATTGTCCTTGCAAAAACTGTTCAAATATTATAATAATTTGCCTGGAGATCATACTCTCATTTGGATTTTCAGCAACTAAAGCTTATATGCAGAAACACTGCTGCTAGTTATATCCTTTTCCTGGCATTACATATTTGCAATGCTACTGTCAGAGGATCCCAGAATGGTTCAACCCAATGAGCGAAATTTTACCTTTTGTTTTTGGCATTAGACTTTTACTAATTACTTTTAGTAATGTATTTTTAACTGTTGTTGCTGTGTGGTGTTTTTTTTTTTTTTTTAAACACAAATTTACATTGTGGTGGTTTCTGCATTTTTATTTTCATTCTTTGCCTCTACTTACCTGCTATATGGATTTGGATGCATATGTCCTATATGATATATTATTGTACTGCTGTACTGTCACAAACAACCAGATGGAGTAAGATTTCATGCAGTAATGACTAAACTTTAGATTAAATTTTTTTTTTTTTTTAAATAATGATACCTTATATTTTAAGTTTTATTTCAGTCTGGTATTCTTCCACTATTTTTGACAGCACTGTTTTGTTCTCTACAGGCTACATGAGGAGATTATAGACTTCTATAACTACATCTCCCCACGGCCAGAGGAAGAGAAAATGAGACTGGAGGTGGTGGACAGAATCAAGGAAGTCATCCATGACTTGTGGCCAAGTGCTGAGGTATATTTTATTCTTAAACCCTAACAACTGCAAAAGTTTTCTTTAGGCAGAATGTTGGTTTGGATATTGAGAGATAATAGATTTATTTTTTGGGGGAAAAAATCCACTTGTGGGGTTTGTCAGTGAAAGCACCACTTCAGATTATTAGCTTTAATCTGAAAGCTATCTAATGTCTATTTTACCGTATCTTATTTTATTTTTTGCACAAATAAATGATTTGTAACACAGTGAAAACCTTTAACATGCTTTCTTAAGTGAATTTTAAGGAAGTGCTTGAAAAGGACAGTTTCTGCAAATAGCTTTTATTGCAAAGTACTTTGTGGAGTCATAAATGCTGACAGAGACCGAGCTCTATGGCCATACTACCTTTGACACAGTGGTCTCTGTAACTTATACAGGTCCTTCTCAAAAAAAATTAGCGTATTGTGATAAAGTGCATTATTTTCTGTAATGTACTGATAAACATTAGACTTTCATATATTTCAGATTCATTACACACAACTGAAGTAGTTCGAGCCTTTTATCGTTTTAATATTGATGATTTTGGCATACAGCTCATGAAAACCCAAATTTCCTATCTCAAAAACTTAGCATATTTCATCCGACCAATAAAAGAAAAGTGTTTTTAATACAAAAAAAGTCAACCTTCAACTAATTATGTTCAGTTATGCAGTCAAAACTTGGTCGGGAATCCTTTTGCGGAAATGACTGCTTCAATGCGGCGTGGCATGGAGGCAATCAGCCTGTGGCACTGCTGAGGTGTTATGGAGGCCCAGGATGCTTCGATAGCGGCCTTAAGCTCATCCAGAGTGTATCCCACAGATTCTCTATGGGGTTCAGGTCAGGAGAGTTGGCAGGCCAATCGAGCACAGTAATACCATGGTCAGTAAACCATTTACCAGTGGTTTTGGCACTGTAAGCAGGTGCCAGGTCGTGCTGAAAAATGAAATCTTCATCTCCATAAAGCTTTTCAGCAGATGGAAGCATGAAGTGCTCCAAAATCTCCTGATAGCTAGCTGCATTGACCCTGCCCTTGATAAAACACAGTGGACCAACACCAGCAGCTGACATGGCACCCCAGACCATCACTGACTGTGGGTACTTGACACGGGACTTCAGGCATTTTGGCATTTCCCTCTCCCCAGTCTTCCTCCAGACTCTTGATGGCATCTTGATTTCCGAATGACATGCAAAAGTTGCTTTCATCTGAAAAAAAGTACTTTGGACCACTTTGTAACAGTCCAGTGCTGCTTCTCTGTAGCCCAGGTCAGGCGCTTCTGCCGCTGTTTCTGGTTCAAAAGTGGCTTTACCTGGGGAATGCGGCACCAGCCCATTTCCTGCACATACCTGTACACGGTGGCTCTGGATGTTTCTACTCCAGACTCTACTGCTTCCGCAGGTCCCCCAAGGTCTGGAATCGGTCCTTCTCCACAATCTTCCTCAGGGTCCGGTCACCTCTTCTCGTTGTGCAGCGTTTTCTGCCACACTTTTTCCTTCCCACAGACTTCCCACTTAGGTGACTTGATACAGCCCTCTGGGAGCAGCCTATTCGTTCAGAAATTTCTTTCTGTGTCTTACTCGTTTAGAGGACCTTTTCATGATATGCTAATTTTTTGAGATAGGAATTTTGGGTTTTCATTAGCTGTATGCCAAAATCATCAATATTAAAACAATGACAGGCTTGAACTACTTCAGTTGTGTGTAATGAATCTGAAATATATGAAAGTCTAATGTTTATCAGTACATTACAGAAAATAATGAACTTTATCACAATATGCTAATTTTTTTTGAGAAGGACCTGTAACTGTCAGATACCAGTGTTGGTTTACAATACTAATCAGGCTGTTTGTGATGTAGCTAATGGCTACAGGCGTCAGGCTTTTATAAAGCATCCTGTTTTCTGTTATCTCGCTGCTGCACAGTACTGTTTGGGTCATTTTATTACTGCCACCTCAGGCATTATTGTACCCGCTGACTTTGATCCTGCTGATAGAGCAGTGTGCTTCAAAGTGTGTCTGCCCTGGGAATAGCAGCTCCTAAATGAGGAGCACAACACTGTCCCAATTGTGGTCAGCTTTATTTATTTTTTCCCCCCCACCATGAAGTGAGCAGGAGCAGCGTTGTCATCAGGTCAGTGTGATGCCTGTTTAATTAGCTTAGATGCCAAGAAGTCCAGCAGTCATGCTGTTGCTGTACCAAATTGAAATCTTGCCAGGTAAACATGTAGGATTGTCTCATTCAAAAAGCACCAAGAAATGTTAATGGTATGTATGCAATAACTTGGCAGTTATTCACCACACTTAGGCCACAAGTGAAAGTGTTACTGGAGATGCCAAACTGGGATCAAACGACTCTTTTCACCTTCCTAACCACCTATAGTTACCTCACCCTTCACAGAAATCTTCAAGAACTACTATTCATTCATTCATTCGGTCATGGCTCTACACTCAGCTTAATGCTCTACATGTGACAGTCCTGTAAACCAGAGTTTATACTTCTGGGTTATAGTGGAATGTGTAGAGGAGGTTTAAGGGAATTAAATGTGGGCTATGGCTTAATTCTATTTGTGTAGTGCTCTGAGAGAGGTTAAAAGGGAAGGTTGAAGATGTATTTTCATTAACAGAGTGCAGGTTATAAGATTAGTAGCTAAAAAGGCTGTTGTTATTGTAAAAGCTGTTCAATTTGTGTAAGCCTGCCACTAAATCACTGCTATGTTGAGCTGTAAAAATGTATTCATGCATGCTGTAGAACAGGTTTTTGTTGTAGTCAGTTGTAGCGTGGGAAAATCAAGGAAAGCTATCATAGTGCTTGTTTCAGTTTGCCAGCAGGGTAATCTATGTCATGGGTTGTCAGAGCTATAAAGGTGTGTAGGAGTTTAAAGAAACATTGTGATTAAAAAGACCTTTGTGACATGCTTTATCTGCATTTCTTATCCTAAACAAAAAAATATCTACATGTGTGTAACTGCTTGTCCTTTATCTTCAGGTGGAAGTGTTTGGGAGTTTCAGCACTGGTCTTTATCTGCCAACAAGGTGAGCTATGCAGCATTCATCATTTTTGCCAAACTGTAACTGAACTGGCTCCCCACTGCTGACAGACAACAAGAAGACAACAACACCCCACCCCCCTCAACACACAGGCAGGCATGCCACCTGCATTAGTGAACTCTTAACACCATACTGAGCGCTTTAAAAGGGCTCAGCTGTTCATTAATGCTTTATTTTTCACTGACTGATTTCTTTGACATTTTTGGATCATTTCTAGAGACATGACTGTTTGTATTGAGCTGCCAGAGTAGAGTGTTTTGTGGTCTGCGTGTATATTTTTGTTTGCACGCCTCTTGTTTGTACTGGGTGCTTGTGTGTGACACATGGCACTGCTGACTTAATACACATTGGCTGACTCTTAAAAGGCTCTGTCAGGAGCTGCACATTGCTTTTCCACAAGAGGGAACCAAAGCCATCTGCCATCTATCTGCAGTTATCTAACACACAGGATAGGTTTAAGGTGGACCACTTGTGCGTTTCCTTGGCATTTGTTTTGTGTATGCAGTTAGTGATGGAAGCTCATGCTCAAATTTTGAAATGATGTCACAAGTAATTCTTCTGAGTCACACATTTGGGCTTCACACGTCCACACCCTGCTTGTAATGCTCAGCAGAGACTGGACCACAGTTTGAGAACCCACAGCCTTAAAATTACTTTTGAACTTCGGGGCTAAGACAGGGCAGTATAAGAAAGATGAGGATTATATAAAACTTTTGTGTACTTGATTACAAATTATGGAACAAGTGAACTTCAAATCCAGCTGGTTTATCATATAATACCTGTTGACTGGAGTAGAAAATTTTAGCAAAATCACGCCACACTCACTTGTACAGAGGAACAATGTGCAGTGTCTTTATGTGCGACGATAAATTTCAGCTGAAGTTATTTTAGTTGTGCACCTAATGTTAAAGCTGCATTGTTTTTAGTTTAGTGAGGGTCAATATTTTTGTCACATGACAAACTTGAAACTAAATGTTTTGCTGTGAAGATAAACCAGAAATGCTTCTGCGGTGTGTTGGTGTTTTTGAGGGACTCATATAGAAGAGTTGGATTAAAATAACTTTTTTTCCCCTCCTCTTCATTTTCCCCTCTCAACAGTGACATTGACCTGGTAGTTTTTGGGAAGTGGGAGTCACTCCCTCTCTGGACTTTAGAAGAGGCGCTCCGAAAGAAAAACGTCGCAGATGAAAACTCCATCAAAGTTTTGGACAAAGCCACAGTAAGACTTCATTTCCAGTTTTTCTTCTGTGTTTAGAGGTATAAATCTGTAAAGCCACAACCTGTGGAAAAAGCAAACATGGAATCATTGCAAGCTACTAATTATCTGCAATAAATCAGATTCATGTAGAGCAATTCGCCTTAGTTTTCAGTGTCTTCAATTCAGGCAAGCAGCTGTATGAAATCACTGATGACGCTGATAAGCATAGTTGTCTTATTATAGTCAGGCATGTGTACAGACATGCACATGAAGAGAAATGCCAGCATCAGAACTTTGGTATGCTTCAAGTGTTTTGTTGCTACAAATGACAGAGTACATTTCATCCAAACTAAAGTGATGTGGTTCTAGCAGTGGCACAGCATGTAATGATCTTGAAGCTAACATTGTCATTCATATCACATCATTTTTGTTTTTTCAACCAATTCCAAAAGTTTAATTAACAATCTGTGCTTTGTTAATAGATTTTTCCTAACATTTGGGTTTATACCACCTCAGAAGATTTAGTAAAAGCCTTTTCTGCTTTGCAACTGTCGCTTATTATGGTTCTTAAAAAGCCTATAAGCAGTTGTAGGGGAATATCAAGTGGATTTTAGTTGAGGATTATCAGTTGTGTATGATTGCATGTGAACCTGTTGTTTTCACACTTACAGACACACTTGGACACAAAGTAGTTTATAGGTGCAGATTTAAAATTATAAATGTCTTTTATAACAAGTGTGAGGGATTCGTATTCTGTGTCACACATGTTCCAGGTTCCCATCATTAAACTGACAGACTCTTACACTGAAGTTAAAGTGGACATCAGCTTCAATGTGACGAGTGGAGTGAAAGCTGCACGTCTCATCAAGGAATTCAAAGAGGTACAGTTTACAGTACAGTTTCTGTTCAGTATGTATGATCCTTTTTTTTGCTCCATGTATTTTTCTGTATTAACATCTGTAAGGCTGAGGTCCCTCTTTTAGAGATGTGTACATTGTTTGAGCACTGTTGTAGTTGATCTTAGACCTTAATCTGTGTGGGATCACCCCGAGGTCTTCCTGAATCCTGAAGATGCTTGCTTTCTCGTGAGGCTACTTTATATAAAAATGTACAATATAATAATCCCTATTGTCTTTATTCTGTAGAAATATCCTGTGCTGCCTTATCTGGTCCTGGTGCTGAAGCAGTTTCTACTGCAACGGGACCTCAATGAGGTTTTTACCGGTGGAATTGGCTCCTACAGTCTCTTTCTCATGGCTGTCAGCTTTCTGCAGGTTGGTTCTGTAGTTTAAACCCAGCCGCCCAATGTTCCGAAACAAAATACAAAGACTACAAAATATAAAAACCCTTACCTGTGAATAAAATGTTCAGAAATTTGCAGTTTGAACTGAGAAACAAGAATTGCAGCTAACTTACTGATTTACAGTACTTCTAACAACCACCTGTACTTTGTTTCCAGCTTCACTACAGGGAGGATGTGTTTGGTCTCAACATCAACATTGGTGTTTTGCTCATTGAATTCTTTGAGCTCTATGGGCGCAACTTCAACTACCTGAAAACAGGCATCAGGATAAAAGACGGCGGGTGCTACGTTGCCAAAGACGAGGTTCAGAAGAACATGTTGGATGGCTACAGGCCCTCCATGCTCTACATTGAGGACCCACTACAGCCAGGTAGAAATTATTCTAATTCCTCAGAGGTGTTGAATCTTAAATTGGTGCAACATGCATATTTAAATGCACAAGCCTTTGCTACACAAACAGTGTGTCGATAAAAAGCAAAGAAAATCCAGTCTGATCTTCAGTATTATATTAGCGTGACTGTAAAAACTGCTGCTCCAGTCTGACTATGTCACATACTGCAATTAAGACCTCATTATTTTTTTGGCTTCAGACTTGCAGAGCCATCTGTGTTATTCTAACCAAATGTAATATATAATGAAGGCGAATAATTATGAAATAGCAGAAACCTTAAAAAGTGCAAGTGGTTAAAGCCATACCTTATCAAAAGATTCAACACAGAACTTAAATGGTAGAAAATGGTGTTGTCATTAAACAGGCAATGTGGAATTGATAATTCTTCATCGTATTGGCGTGTTGGTAATGTTCTCACCTTCTGTCTTGTGTCCAACAGACAATGATGTTGGCCGCAGCTCTTACGGTGCCATGCAAGTGAAGCAGGCGTTTGACTACGCCTACGTGGTGCTCAGCCATGCCGTGTCACCCATCGCCAAATTCTACCCCAACAATGAGAGTGAGAGGTAAGGAACAAATTCAAGAAACTTGCGAGGACTTGTCTAATGCTAATTTAATTTCTTAATACTGAAATTCTCATTCTTTGGACTTAAACAACTGAGACAGTAGAATCAGTGATTGTTTTGGTACAGTCACATTCAGAGCGGAGGGTTATCAGCAAAAACAAGGGCTTCTTACAGTTTATCTTCAGTCTGTGAAATGATATCTACTTTCTTATACTTATTAGTTATTGTAAGAAAAAATTTTGTTGCTTGCATCACTTGATGCACACAAACCCTAATAACATTTGTATTCAGACTGCTGTTTTACTATGTATTTCTCTCTTGTGTCCTATCACAGCATACTTGGCCGGATCATCCGTGTGACTCAGGAAGTGGATGACTACAGAGAATGGATCCGAAAAAAATGGGGAAGCCCACTCAACAGTATGTTCAGGTTTTCTCATGTGTTTGAAAAAAGTAACTGCAAAGTAACTTTGACCCACTAAAGATCAGCAGTTCACTGTCTGCTGAATGTACTAATAACTCCAGACCAATTGTAGACCAAATGTAATCTTTACAGGCTTAATGTGTTCACTCTGCATTTGTCTTTTCCCGGCTTCTGTAGAAAATGAAGTCACATTGTTTGAATCGCAGCAGCTTGATGAGCGCAACAACAACGTTCCAGATGACGACAATGATCCTGTGGTGGCTGTACTGTCAACTCCTCTCAGCAAAACATCCTCCAACTCTTCTTCCCCGTCACTCCGCTCCTCTCCCTCCTCCTCCCCACTGTCGCCGTCTTCCACATCCTCTACTTCCACCTCAAGTGATGGGGTCAGTCCTGTGGCTGCATACATATTTCAAATATGACATTATTGCAAATATCTGTAACATTTAAAGCTTCCTAAGAAAGATTTATAGGTGACAAAATATTTTGGAAATTATATTTTGTAACAAATTTTGTCCCCCACCCAGGACTCTGATAGTACACCTTGTAAGACTGCCAAACAGCAGCCCAGCCGAGGATCCAGTGCTCACAGAGAAAAGTCTGCTGCTGTCAGCAATCACAGAACACAGAGCCACACTACCAGCACTCCACCTGGAGGCAACAAGGGAGGAAAGGTACTCACAGCTTCACATTAAATTCACACATACATCTCAAGATACCACAGACGTATCAATCTAACTTTTGACTAATTGTGATAGTTGTTAACCTCTTTAAATCAAGGATTTATCTTATTGAGATTTTTCAAACAGATCCAGTTTAAGAGCAAAGATTGAGGAACACATAAGACAAAAAGAAATTATAAAGGTTTATAGGTTGCAAGAGGAACTACAGATGCATAAATATAACATTTTAACATTTCAATTGCAAAATCATAGAATGCAACTTAATGTTTTTTGCAGTAAATTTGGGCAATATTTAAGAGTAATGGCTAATGTTAGAATGCCCTGTGCTGGTAACTGCTGGATAACTTTGATTTGTATTTATTTTTTCTGGATAATGAAAGATTGCAAAAGAAATGGAGAAGCTTTTCTAGTGTGCTTTTTGTCACATTTCTGCACCATCACTGGCAAGTTACATTGACACTGTACAGCAGGTAAAATATTGAACACATCACCAATTTTCCAAGTAAATGTATTTCTAAAGGTGCTATTGACATGAAATCAACAAAATGTTGGTAACAGCCCATCTAAGCACACATGCAAAGAAATTAAACCATAAGAAATGACATGAGGGGGAAAAAGTGTTGAACACATGAAAAAAAGGGAAGTGCAAAAAGGCATAGCAAGTCATGACTTCAGCTGAAATCTCAGCTCTCGCAAGACCTTTGCAACCTTTTTATTGCAAAACACACAGATGGCATCAGCTACAGAAGAATTTCTAAACTGAAGGTTCCAGTGAGCACTGTTGGGGCCGTAATCCTGAAGTGGAAAGAACATCATTTCACCATAAACCAGGTGCTCCTGCAAGATTTCAGACAGAAGTGAAAAGAATTGTTACAAGAGTTGTCCAAAAGCCAATGACCACAGAGCTACAGCAGGTACAGTTGTTTCAAAGAAAACAATAAGTATTTTAATGCCATAGTGCACACCATGTCTGGAGGTCAAAAGGCACTGCATATTGCCCCCCCAAATACCGCACAAACAGTGAAGTACAAATCAGTTGAGCATCATGATATAGGGCTGGGCTTTTGTTTTGTTTTTTTTTTTGTTGTTTTTTTTTGGGGGGGGGGGGGGGGTCTTCAGCATATGGGACTGGAATGCTTCATAGACTTGAAGGAAAGATGAATGGAAAAATATACCGACACATCCTTGATTAAAAATCTGCTGCCATCTACCAGGAGGATGAAGCTGGAACAAGGATGGATGTTTTAGCAAGACGATGATTCCAAACACTGCCAAGGGACCTCTCAATTGATTTCAGAGAAAGTACAGCTGCTACAATGCCCCAGCCAACCTGACCTGAATCCAACTGAAAGTCAGTGTAACAAAACAAAAACAAATAAAACCTCCCAAAAAACTAAAGGTCAGAGTTCATAGAAGGGAACTTTCAGATTTTGAAGACTGTTTGTTTGGACAACTGGGCCAAAATCACACCGTACAAAGTATTACTTGTTCAGTACTTTATCCCTGTGTCATGTCTCATTATTACACATAATTTATGGACATCAGTGGTTTGATTTCTTTGCATGTGTGCATTGGATGGGTTGTTACCGACATCTGGTGATTTCATCTAAATGGCACCTCTAGAAATATATTGAGTTGAAGTGCTTATTTTACCCGCTGCATGTCTACGGAAATTCCACCACTATTAATAACTAAATGTTTTGTCCTCTGCCTCCAAGGCCAGGATGTCTCGTTCTCACCAAAAGAGTGGCCATCACGGGCAGCAGACCAACTTCTCCGGTGGCAAAAGCCATCCGAGCAACAAGCCGCACCACCACCAGGCCAGCAGCAAGAGGAGGAAAAATGTGCGAGACTCTACACAAGAGGATCTTTACAGATAGGGTTAATTTTGCTAGCATCACCCCAGATCTCCCTTCCTTTTCTGCAACGGACTGTCACATCTTACTTCTGCTGCCAGACTCGAGGCTTGGGAGACTACTAGTATTGAAACATCGTCCAGAACTCTTTCAATCTGGCTTTTCAGGGTGACGAGCAACATCCTCTAGCAGGGAGGAAAAACTCACAAAGAGAATCGTAATTGGAAATGGACATAATTTCATGGACTTGAACTGAAATCACAAAGGGTAAACGGTCAGTTTCCAGCTTCCCAACAGCTTCTTGTAAGGAGTGGGGTTTTTCTTTCCATAGCCAGCACCTACACAATATGCCTCTTGCGCCTCCTGCTGTACAGGAATGGACAGGCCAGGTTTGTGAATCAGCTCTGGAGCAATACCTGGAACTGCTGGCTGGAAAATAGGATCAAAGGTTTTAAAGAGAAATTAAAGTATGCAAATGGCTTAAAATGTACAAAAAAAAGTTATGTTGAACAGAAAATGTGTATGAAGATTTTTTTTTTTTTTTTTTTTTTTTTTTTTTTTAAATGATGGTCACTTACAAATGCAATCAATAAGAGCGGGGAAATAACTTATGCATGATATGTTTTTAGTTGATTTAAATTGTTTTGTTATGTCTAAACAGGTTATAAAAAGATTTGTACAAAAAAACACACAAAATAAGCAAAAAACTGTTAAAAAAAAAAATCACAACTAAGAGGAACCTATTTCGTATGACATTTTTACAGACAATTTGAAGTCGTATAAACATGCACATTTTGCTCCCGCTGCTTTGGGTCCCATTGCCAACAGAAATCATCAGCATCTAGTTTTTCTCCTGTTTGCTTTCTGAGTGTGCTACAGTGTTAACAGTTAGCCCTGAGTGAGCCTTTGCTCACAATACAGCCCTATAGATGAGCAGAGGGAGCTCGAGTTCTCTTATCCAGCTCAGTCGCATCAGTGTAGAGGCTTTAAGACTACAGGTTTGAAACGTATAGGGCGATAATGGGTTTTATTGGGGGGAGGGGGGACAAAAAAAACAACAAAATCCTACACTTGAAAACGTGTCATCAATGCGATAATAATCTGTTTCTCTGATAATTTACAAACTACAAAATCATTTGTATTTGTTAAATGTATTTATTTTTTTATTAATTGTATGAACATAGTATGGATCTGTGTGTTTAACATTAGAGCCCATATCTTTGAGTCCTATATTTGAAATGGGATAAGTTGTCGGGAGGTGGGTTGGGGTCGGGCATGTTAGGATACAGGAAGATGCCACCTTTTTATTGTTGTACTACTACTACTTTTTTTTTTTTTTTTTTTTTTTTTTTCTCTCTCTTGTTCCACTGACAGTTGAGTGACCAAGGTACTTTGAACAATTTAAGACCATTTTACAAGTCATGTGGTGAGAATTTTCTATTCATGTGGCTGGTCTACCTAGTTTAAGAGAGACTATTTGTTTTACGGTTTATAAATCAACAGAACACTTCTGTCATTGCAGTACAGCAACTAACCTGTAGATGGAGTTATTGCTCCAAGTCTTAATCCACAGAGTTTGGGCTTGTATACTGCATTTGGGGTTTTTTTTCCTTTTTTTTTTTTTTTTTTTTTTTGGGTTTGTGTGCGATTGTGATTGACATAAGCTTGGTGTCTTGTCTGAATAGGCAGCTGCACATAGCAAACTTTCAACTTAAACAGTTTTTCTAGGAGGGAGTCTCACACCGAAGCACAGTGCAGTCCCCTCGTCATCTACCTTTCTCAGATGTGACAAGAATCACCCACAGTAAAACAAGTAGCCAGCAATAACCACCACCTCACGTTATAGAATGCTACTCCACAATGACTACTGTAGCGACACAATGTTATGCTCACCACCGAGCTATGTTATGTTTAGATGGAGCAGGATCAGGACACTTTTAAGTCAACTTACTGTTATTTGGTGTTGAATTATTAAAAAAAAAAACAACACAAAAAAACACACAAAAAAAACCTAGTTCCACTACCCTTCCAACACCTCACTCATCCTCAAGTACTACAGCTGAGGTTTAAAAATGCAGTATAACAGCGCTGGTCTTGTGGTCGACAGACAAGGAGAAAGGTGAATCAAGTTGTGCCATCTGAATGTCCACTGACCATGTTTCTTCACAGCAGGAAAGCTTTGACCCCAACTGTACTCATTTGAAATGTTTTTCTGCAGCTATTACAATCCATGCAATAAAAACCATATCATTAAACCATATGTTGAGACAAGTTTCTGGTCTGCCTTTGACTTTTATTTTGAATTGTCTGTCTCTTTGTTGACTAAATTAAATAATTGTAAGGTCACTTAAAATGAAAAGCAGCATTGTGTTGGGGTGTGAGAGGGACATCTCCAGAGGGGAGCTCATCTGAAAGTCTCCAAGAGCATGAAATGAACCAGTGGTGGAAGTTGATCCAGTGCAAATACTCCTGTATTTGACTGAAATTCTTTTATTTTGCATGCAAATATTGTATGTAACTCATACTCCACATTGTTTCAGTGATTAAAGCTTTAAAATGTATAAACCCTACTAAAAATGTATTGAAAACTTAAACCACAAGGTGGCAGCATCTTACCAAAAGGTTTTATTGTAGGCAACTACGCTAACCAGCATTGCATTCTGTGCAAGTTTGAAATTACAGTCTTGAAAGACGTTTTTATGGTGGTTTTAACAAAACTGCACAGACGTTTCTAGTGTTCTCAATAAGTACGATGACAGAAATATAAATGCAGTACAGATATTAAGTTAACATCAAAGATAATTGCAGCCACCGTAAGCAAAAATAGTTTTAAACTCTTGTGCAAAACTACTCTTCACACAATACATCTCTCTTAGTTCATAGGACTCTCCTGCATGAGCCTCAAAATAGTAGCCAATGCTTTCTATACTATATTTAACCGGGTCTGTGGTCTCCCCCCTGCCTTTTTTGGGGCTCCCATCTTTGCCCAATGTTGAAAAAAGTCTGGTTAACGCCCCTGGTGTGTGACAGTGATGGAGGAGGGGCGTGCTCGCTTGGCGCAACGCGCGCACGGGCAATTGAAGAGTAGAGAAGAGGCGCACGGGGACCACGCACTCAATGAGCACTTACCGGTTCGTTTATGTACGATTTATTTCCCGGAAGACCTTTAAGTCTCTCAGGTAAGATGCTAAACTCTTGTTTGATTTAAAAAACTAAACAAAACAAAAACGACCCTTCCTGACACATTAACACCTGCATGCTCAAGAGAAGGGTAACTGGTTGCACGGGGGGAAAACGGTTAACACAAGGATGTCTCAGCGGAAAACTTTCCATCTCTGGCAACACCTTTTCATTTAAGTCGAGGTTTATATATATATATATATATATATATATATATATATATATATATATATATATATGTATATATATATATATATATATATATGTATATATATATATGTGTGTGTGTGTAAATTTGTCGAAGTCTAAAGTTAAATAAAATGACACTTTTCTTGATCTCCGCATCGATTTTCCTTGACGCATTTTTACCTGCCTGCTCTTGTCATCCAGACTGCAAGAAGTTGAATTGGTGTGTTTCGGAAATGAAGCTACTCACTCCTGACTCGATCTAAGCGACCTGCCTTTGAGAGTTAGAGCTTCAAATGTTAATATTGAAATCCTCTTTGTCACATATTTAGTGCGAGTTTGTTCGAGTTGTAGGTGGAGAAACTGTCTGAAACTGTGAGAAATCAGAAAGTGGATTTATCCCTTGTTCTAAACGGGCTTTCGGTCTGCCATGCGTTTGTGTCAAATGTGTATCTCCTTGTATGTCACCGGGTAATGACTGGTAGTGTTTCTCACTCATTTATTGAGCGCACCCATCCAAATATAACCAGTTTATTTACTTCGGCATGGATTAAACTCTACCAGTGATCCTGTGATGTCTTTTCTCCGTGCTCTGGTGTTCTTCAAACCAACAAGGGCATTTTAGGGAAGGTAAAATTGTTTTTAATAAGTAAGTTGCTTTTTGGCAGGCTGGATGTTGCTGATTTAAAATAGTTTTATCTCTTCAAATCTCTTCCTACAACATATGGTCCCCGTTTCTACCACGAATAGTGCCCCCGTCAGTGCCTGTATACTCATTTCAGAGTGAAACTGGCTTTAGTCCTTTAGTAACTGGAGCACAACACAGTGCGTGCTTCAGAAGGCGCTTTACTGTTTGAGTTTAAAATCGAAATTGAATTTGATTTATTTACAAATCAGTTTAAAATGATCTAATATTAAATGACGTTATCTGCACTTTTTAATTAGTGGTCATTAAAACAACAGTTGTGGAGCTGTGCTGCGAGATCCCAGAGAAAGCAGCATGAGTCATTTTTAATGAAATCAAAATAACTAACCATCCGATTTTAATAATATTTTAACTTCTCACACAGTGTTTGTCCATTTTTTTAGATATCCATCTATGAGCTCAGATTTCATTTAAGTGGATTTAAAATTACCTTAAATTGATTTTAATAATATATTCACAATACAGAAAAACGTTGATTCCTATATCTCACTGACAACAGTTTTCCCGGGGGCTTCTTTATTTTTGCAGGAAATGGTCCGTGTATTATTTGGGTGCATCACAGTGAGTGTGAGGTAGTTTTATTATTATCTTAAAGTTAGACATATTAAGAGCTATTTTTGTTGTTGTGAAGTTCAGTCTGTTTCCTAAATAGAAAGCAACCGCACATTGTCAGCCCATGTATTTATTGAGCCAGCAGTGTGCATAATTTTGCCTGAATGTAATGTTACAGCATAGGTGATGTGATCTCTGAAAGCAGAACATACAGGACATAGTTTTAAGGGATTATAATGGTCGACTGATGTATAGCTTTTCAGGCAAATCTGTTTATGTGCACACAGTCCACTCGCTTGCTTTGGTCTGAATAGAAGATTAGACATCAGCTGAACAGCTTACATACACAACTCGCAATATATGGCTTCACTTGAAATCGGTCTTTGTGATAATTTATTGCAAATAGTTTGAGAAATGATATGTAAACTCCATCACATCTGAGTATTTAATGTTGCACTTCCTCAGCTGTTACTTTCCGTAAAGTGAAGCTGCAGCGAAGTCATTTCTTGGCATCGGCAGGTAGTTTAAACTGTGGATGAAGGCCATATTACTTCTCCTAAGAGCCAGGAAGAGATTGTGTAGCTGTACAAGTGACTTCTGAAAACACCAATTGGCTTTGTGTTTCTTCTCTACAAAGCTGTTCTGGTGATAAACTCTTTACATGGCTTAAAAGCTTTTTTTTTGTTTACGCTGTGATGACGTGTATAAATGTGTAAACCCAAGAACCGAATGACATGTGCATTCCTGCCATCATATTCTGGGTACATGGATAGGCTAATTCTCATGTTTCTGCTTGTTTGAGCCTACTCACTGTTACTGACTCCATCGGGATAAGAGACATAGCTTCTGTGGGGCGGCTGTGTATCACTTGCTTGATTACTAATCTGATCCCTTTTCCAATTCTCATAAGTACAGGCGGCTTATGGATTGACCACTTGCTGTTATTTTTAATGACATCACTTTGTTTTAATTTAATCTAGGCAGTGAAAAACATTGAAGCCTAAAATGGTGAGACTACCATGTATAATGGTCAGTGTAAAATATCTGCAAGCAAGAGAAATCATTGCTTTGACGTATGGAGCTCATGTGTTTTAATGTAATGGAGGGGTTAGTCTATGCAGTGGCAGTGGTGTTAAATTCTTGGTCATGGCTCAGCAGGTGAATGCGTTACTGCAATTCCCTAAATAACCCTAACCCGTTGACAGAAAAGCTGTAATCTAAATCGTAACCTATACATTAGCATTGGCCACTGGTGTGCAGTTATCCTTTGTGATGGTATGATGTATGTAATTTTGACACGATGAAAACTGTGTTGTAATTTTGCAGTTTGATTTTACAGTTTGATGCACCCAAACAGGGTTTAGCTGTGAGTGCGCACAAAAAAATCCCAAACTATAACAAAACAGATTGTGGGGAATGACACCAGGGTCTGCTTTGTGATGATAATAACTGGTAGTTCAGTTGTTTTGTGTTTCTTCGCCCTCTCGCGTGGAGCCTCAGCTGACCATGTCGCTAGTATAAGATAGCAGTTCCCAGTGTGTGGTTTCAGTGCTAGCATGTCTTCATCAGTGGGGTTTGTTGACAACCATTATTTTTCATGTTATGTATTCATAGTCTGCACTGTCATGCATCCTTAGTAAAAATGTTAATGCATTGGAGTAAAATGAATCAGGTCATTTTGTAGGCTAACGTAATCAAATTTATTCAAATTTGCATCCTTTGGTTTGGTGTTTATCTCATTAAGCTATGGCCAATTACTAACTCCACTGTAAAATTTGATGATAATACTATGAAACACTATTAGCAATTATCCGTTAGCCACACTGTCTGTCTGTTATCAGTAAGGTAGTGGCTTGCAGCTATGGTTGAGTAATAAAGCTATAACATTAATATAGAAGGTAGGCAACAAATGTCACCAGACAGTGTCCATTTGACAGGAAAACACAGTTATGTGTCCAAAACACACTATGTCCCCATGGATATCAAAGATGGTATCGGGTATCAAGTATTTTCCTCGGTATCAGTATCGAGTTTTGAAATTCAAGTATCGTGACAACCCTGGTTAGCGGATACCTGAGTCTGTCTGGTCTCCAAGCAAAGGATGGGCAGTATAGCCGCAAAATGATATCACAAGATTTCAAGAAAATTTGCGATAATGATATTACTGACAGTATCTTTTCATTGATCCTTGTAGCTTACAGAGAGCGGTAGCAAGCTTCAACACTGTTATCAAAAAATATTTTCTACCTGAAATGTTACATTTAGGATCGAGCTTTTTAACCACCTGGGCCGAGGTAGCTTTTCCACCATGTAACCACATCCTTAATTTCTATCCACCTTTGCTCTTCCTGTCATAATGGAGAGCAGCCAGCGACACCTGGTGGAGTCATTTGTTTATATTTGTTTCGCACATCACCAGCTGTGTTCAATCTTTAGTGGAAACAGTTTTCCTGTATATTATGTAAAGTATTTTGTTTTGTTGGAAGCTGTTGAAGTAGCTCGGGTTTTGCTAAATCGTCCTCGGAGGCTGACGCACGGCTCTTGCCTTCAAACTTGCCCAGGCTTGTGTCATTGTTAAGCACACTGTGGAATTTAAACACGTGGTTTCACGGTAGCAGTGATGTTTCGATTTGACATTTATTAATAATGTTTAATTGCAGACAATATGACATGGCATAGCCCTACTCCAGACGTTAACAACAGCTACAGAATCTTGTGTTTGTCATTTGAGCTGAATGACGGCCTATATGGACAGAGTAATAAAGCAGAGGGCTTGGGGAGAAGAGTAATTTTAGGGCTTGATAAAATACGTTACTGTAACTTCATTCCAGCTATCCATTATAACCCTTCTGTGTTGGTTTCCAAAAACACTTCTCAGGCTATATTTGTGTGAGTTTCACTTCACCTTTGGTGTAAATATAACTTCAGTCAGATGACCTGTTTGGTTTTTTTTGCTGCAAACATTGGAAACCACCGAATTAAATTGCATAAGTGTTCTGCAGCAGTATGGACACCTACACGCCTCAGTTTGTGAAGGAAAAAAAAAAGTACAGATAACTCAATATAGGTATGTAAACTTATGTTAAATGCAAATGTAAATGGGCATTTGCAGTGTAAATGGTGCCTTTCTCTTCTAAGCAAATGAAAGAAGATGAGTGTGCCCTGTTTAATTTGACCGCTCCTGTGTTTTGAAACGGGTACACAGCGTTATCATCAGCGCTGAAGAGAATCTTGCTGAGTTGTGCGTCGCTTACCTAAACGCACGCATATATATAAATGAGCTAACACCTATGTGCAACATATACTCTTGGTTTGTGCTTGACAAAGATAATGACCTTGACAGGAAATGTGGGGAACCTTCACCGGATGCACAATGTGACTTCTCACAGGTTTTTCTTAAGAACTAGAGTTGACACCATCTGTGAAGCTGAGAGGAACACAAGCTGTCTCTTTGTGCTGCTTTCAGTATCGTTCTTGCTTGGCAGCATGCTTATTTCTCTTTTTGGCTATATTGTTTTTTTTGTTTTTTTTTTAAAAAAGCACATTTTTTTTCCCAACAAGAGTGGGAGCTGGCAACACAGAATGGCACAAGAACATATTTAAAGTTTTTAAATACTAATACATTAAAACCCTCACCAAATCTCAGGAAGCATCATTTTTGAACAATCATTTTAAAGTACATGTCTGATCTCTTTGAGTGTATTGAGATGGGGTTGTGTGTCAGGATAAAGCTATTTTCCCTCTTTACTGTTGAGTACTTCCTTCCTATCAGTCTCAGTAGAGAAATTCCATCCAGATTTGTCCTCATTAAGCACGCACGCACACACACAGGCAGTGTTTCTTACTAATAGGCATTTTCTGTTGTTATTAGACCTCATCATGTTCTTAAAATGCTTCTAGCCACTTACAGCACTGATAATTTCTCCAATTTCTCCCCTCTTTCCTGTCTTTTCTCTCTTCGTCGCTCATTTTTCAATCTCGCTTTCTCTCATCTGCTTCGGAGCAGGCTCTCTCGCTCTGCTGTCTCTCCCCTTCAGGCTCGAAAGGAGAAGGGTTCCTCTAGGTGGACAGTGTGCTAATCCTCGAACACACAGTGGGGACTAATCGGACTCATTAACTCTCGACTCTAGTGCTTTCACCCAGGGATCACAGCTAATCCTTTTTCGGCACAGTCTTCATCGTGCATGCTGTAAATGCTCGTTTGCTTTATCCTCTCTTGTGCGATTTTATTTCTTGCATAATAATAGAGACAGCTATTTTTTTTTTTTTTTAATTTAACAAAAACCATTGCTACAGAAGGGTACCCTGTGGTCTGATCTTAGCTTTAAACATCATTTCAACTATACTTCTGACATGGTGCCTTGATAATAAGCTTTCAGTGACACGTGACAGCTCAGTGTTTAAAGCATGGATGTAAACACAGCTATAAAAACAGAGCAAAAACATCGGTCAGTGAATCAGGCCACTTACTGTCGAGCGCCAGAACCACCAAGCTCTCCGGATTGTTTTCACACTGCTTGCACTTGTTCCATATATTTAAAGTCAACCTAATCTCATCTTGGTCTTAAAAAAAACACGAGTCCGTGGAGAGTAGGGTGAAGATGACGTCTGGTTTGGCGATGTCTCTGAATCAGTTTCTCCCAGAATCTTTTCCCAACAAGATGTTGTGAAACTATAGGATGAAAAGGATGAGGATGCCACTGGGACAGGGTCTCTAAAGTCAACCAAGGTTCAAAGGCTGATGTCATTGACGTCACCAGAATCATGGCTCACAGAACATTGGGCTAATACTTGGTTTTATTGCCCAACTCCTGTGACAGTTTAAGTGCTAAGCTCCAAAATCATGCAAACTATAACTAATCCTTGACTTTTCTTTGGAGCCAACCTGAAATGACAATTCAAGGAACAGGATTTGGGGGGCTTCTGCATTGCTTGATTAGTAGGAACTCATTTTGAAGGTGGCGCACGGTAGTGGTGGAAGGCGGAGGAGTGTAATTAAAGTTAATAGAAATATTCCTGGGCATCAAGAACAGCTCAAGATAGAAAACAACTGACAGTCAAGAATTTTAAGCTCTGTTTATGCGGCACTTTTGTAGAAAATAGTTGCTGTCAAAGTGGTCAGAAATATTTCACAATTCTACCAAGCTCTTTGTAAAATTTTGTCTGGCGGTGTGACATTCAGGGTACATTAGAGGCATGTTTACATGTCACTTTTTCTAATTTTCTGTCAGTTTGGACACAAAAAAGGAAATTCAATCTTTCGTATGTTCAAAAAATGTTGAGGTGCCTTTTTAATTGCACTAAATTTTGATCTGTGGCGTCTCTGAATTACATTTCGTGGTAGGGTAGTAGAGTGCTACTGTGTGTGTTTTGAATTTCATCATAGTGTGAAGCAGAAATAATAATTTGTGGTTCGAAAAATTACTTGAAGATGGTAAACAGGGTCATTACAGGAACTTTCAATTCACGCAGACATACAATCACGGTTTCAAATCAGTGCTATTAAGGTTAAGTAAAAGAAATCTTCATAATCACTTAGGGAAAGAAATGTTAAGACGACCTGCGAAGCACAAAACCCGATAACCTGTGGCTTTCCACATACTCAAGTTAAAAGAAGGAGCCCGTGATATTTGGAGCCGTGTATTTTTAGGAAGAAACATCCAGGACAGGTTTGTCACTTAAGAAACTTCTTCAGACTTTACTGCATACATTATAAGAGAGAGACATGGCACACAAAGGATCCTGAATTTAACTCTGAGACTTTTGCAACAGCAGAAATGGTGGTAAAAGTTTAACTTCTGGTATGAATTTTTTTTTTTTTCAAAATCTTATTTCAGGGCAACGTCCACATCTGATTTAATCAGTTATTGCTCGATGTGATTGCATTTTATCCTGCAGTTCTTTCGACTCTGTGACCAAAGAAATGTTTTAGACAAACTATGACTTTACCTCTTAAGTATAGCTAGAGCAACAGCTGGCTGTTTGAAGAGCAAGAGGATGAGAAATCCTAATATGGTTGTCTTTGCTTTTTAGTCATCATTATTACACCCACTTGTTTCTAGTCCCACTCTGTTTCCATTCCTTGCCCTTGCTGCCCATTTCATGACTGTCACCGCAAAAATGTGGTATGCATGACAGAACTTTCCCTCTATCAAAATGAACTAACTATTAATCCTGAAAAACTCTGTTCTGTTAATGCACATGATAAGATCTCCAAGATTTATTTCAAAGATTCTCATATAGTGAGATTTAGTCTGATCTACCTTAAAACATGTTTCTTTCTACAAGTGCCACTTATTTTCTTCTTAACTTATCTTGTTTTACCCTGTGATGGGCCGGTGAGCTGTCTGTGGAAGCTTGTTTCAAACACTGAATAATGAAAACAGAATTTGCTATCGATAAGTCAAACTCTTGGTTTATGATTACAAAGTTTGAGTTGCATATATCCAAGTTATGACTTACTAACTGAAAATTCTGAGAAAATGACTCAAAAGTGAGAAAATAAGTATGTCATTAATTTGCAATTGTGACTTATGGGTGGCAAAAAATCTATGTATTTCTGAAAATGTTTTTTTTCAGTGTTAGTTAACTTCCACACCTGTTCAGGAAGTCCCTGCCTCTCACCCAAAATAAAATGGGATAGGTTCCACTTGATCCAGACTAACTTGATCAGCCTGACTATAATCAGGCTTCACTTAAACGCTGTTTCCCTAGTGATGAAATGCAGTAAAAGCTTTACTGCAAGTTACTGCAAGTTTTAAACCAAACCTAAGAATAGAGGGAATGCACCATCACTCAGCTCACTTGACCGCAGTTTACAGTATAAAGATTTCTGCAAACATACAAAAGAAAAACTGTTGACACCACAGGGATGAAATTCCTGCCAACTGTTGCTTCTTCCAACCTGTTTTGGCTCTCCTGCAGCTTGTGCACTGCCGTTGATGTGTGGTGTACGCAACACAACCTATAACTAAAATAAATGGATTTGCCCATAGAGCGTCTACTTGTCACCAATGTCAGATCTGGCTTTTTGAGTCAAATATCAGATCGGGGGATCAGGGATACTGATCTCATGGAGTATTTATGTTAGTCTCCCAGCTGTTTTGCGCACTATGCACTTCAACACTTGACAACCCGCTGTGAAACCTTCCACGGTCTGCCACTTTGTGGCTGAGCTGCTGTAGTTCTTAAATGCTTCCACTTTGCAGTATTGCCACTTACAACTGATCATGGAATATTTATGAGGGAAGAAATTTGCAGACTTGTTGCAGTGTTGGAATCTTATTACAGTGCCAGACTCAAATTCAGTGAGCTCTTTGCTTTCACAAATGTGTGTAAAGACAGACTGTGTGAAAATGTGTGATTTTTTTATTTTATTTTTATTTTTTATACAGTTGTAGCAGTGGGACTGAAAACACTTTAATTCAAAGATTAAGGAGAGTGGTCCAATACTGTGAATTCTGTGCCCAAATACAAGCAACAAAATGACGACTGCATGAGAGTGTTTGCTTTCTAAGGTTATGGAGAAACCCCTTTAGGTTTTGCTGGTGGGGTTTTTTGTGCTGTTTTTCAACTTTTGAAGTAGGTTTTTAGGGAAATAAATGCTAGGACAGTAACTACCGTTACTGTTTGCTCTCTTGTCATCCTCTAGTGTCCAGTTTCAATCACACTTGTTCAAGACTACTAATGTATCTTGCCAGGAAAGCTCTCTAGGGGCCATAAAAGGCCATGCCCTCTTAGTTTTGCTGTTTGGAGAGGATCAGTGCTGCTGAGATGGGATGCTTTAGAGTGCCATTAGAGAAATGCCTCTTCACCCCATTTGTTAAATTGTTCCATTTCCTGGACACCCTCCTCGCCCACAGCGCTTTTGTGTCAACACTCATTCTAATCTGCCTTCAGCAGTTGGGTGATAAGATACATTTTGATGTATGTACACAGTCAAAGCAAAACATTTGCCAAAAAGAGCCAATCGATACTATATTCAGATTTATGAATCTTGTCTAATGCGCCTGTGATGTACTGGCAAGAGATTTGTTGGCTGTAAAATGTTTTCGCGTCCCATGGATACATATGAGATGACCTTTTTGTCTCTTACTTCTTGATCGAAAGCCATATTGAACATTGAAATGCCCTGCAGCTGGCATGAGGCGATGCCTGCCTCCTCTGAATGCTCGTTTGAGTTTGGATGGTGCAGATGTGTGGGTGTCCTGCTCTTTCTCTCTTACTTTTTTTTTTTTCCTCCCAATTTCATTTTCAGAGTATTGTGCTTGCTGTGGTTCAAGGACATTATGTAATGCTTATAAGAGCACCTCATCTGGAGAAGTGCCATTGAGACACAGAGTTTGCAGAACTCATTTTAGAAATGAAAACTTGCCTGTGAAAGACATTAGTAACTAAGGACACTGAACCGAAAAGGAATTCAGCAGGTGAATAACTCTAAGACAAGGAAAGTCTTTATTTTTACCAATTTTTGAAGGATATTTAGGGAGCGATGCAATATTCAACGATATAATGCAAATATTACTGTTCTTACAGTTAATTTGCTCGGTGTTTATATTTTTTCCTATAGAGCTTTTTAGCCTCAAGCTTGTAGTCATTTAGTTGGTACACAGCGCTGCTCTTGGTGGGTGCTGTTTTGTGTTTGTGCATTCACATTTTCAGAAATATGTGGTGTTTGCATGCCACAGGGAGGCTTGCGGCACTTTCCTGCTCCAACAAGCTGCTCATTGTGCTTGGCTGGTTAATGAGTGATTAGCCAGGATTGGCTCTCTGTTTGGGAAGAAGAGCTGGTAGGTGACCTATCGAATGAATAGTGCAGAGACTAAGATAAAAGCTGGGAATGCTGTTGGAAAAATGTCAGATGGGTCTTGGGGTGCACAATTTAAATTGGAATAGATAAGGTTATGTTTCGGGTAAACTGAAAAGCACATGCCTTTATGTAGATGTCATAGATGTGCCTTATCTGGTCAACTAGGGTTATTCAAGGGTTATTCAAGTATTTTTATATTTGGTTTCCAGATAAAATGTTGACATATACAGACCCAAACTGCAAAAGTACAAAGCTACAGCATATATCAACACTAGCCAAAGCGGTGATCATGAACTGTAACGAAGATTTATCCAATTTTGGCAATGGAACAGAAAACGTTATCAGATTGTTTCATAGAGTAGTATGCTTTGAGTTTTTGAGTTGTTTGTGCGATGGTGGCATACATTTTTTTATTTTATTTTTGTTTTTTTTGTTTTTTTCTCATGTGGTTAGTCGTTATTCACCCAGAGACAGCAAAAATATATGTACCAAAACTGAACTGGGGTGGATTTTTAGAAATATCAGTTCTCACTTGGTAAAGTCATCATTTTTGGCTGACGCATACGTCAGTGCTTGTCAACATATGAACAACAGAATTTGAAACGGGAAAAAATACAACTAAAGAGTTATCTGTACAATGCCCAACTGCTGCATCAATCTGGCTCTGTTCCTTTTAGAAGTCCCAATGCTCCTGCTTGTCATAGAGTTGCCTGTAGAGAATGACCTGCTTCCAACCTCTCTCAGCAAGCGTAAACTGCCTGCAACATGTCAGGACTTAGGAGCAAAGCATCAGCTCTGGCTTAAGGGAGCGCCTCATCATTGGTCTGTTGACTTAACCAAAGTTACTTGGCTATGTTCTCTTTTGGGTTTACTCTAAAGCATGGGTGGAGTTTACAGCCATAACGTAATTTATTTCAACAAACACTGGTCCACCTGTTGCATTGCAACTGCACTAGACAGAAGGAGACAAATACACAAATAAAAGAGGGTGTCCATGTGGTTGATGAGAATCTGTGGTAGTGGTGACACAGTAGAAAGATAACTCATTTGCCAAAAGGATTTTGAATAATGCTATGTAATCATCAGATGCTGTAGGGCAGGGTCCCCAATCCCAGTCCATGAGGGCCGGTGTCCCTGAAGGTTTTAGATCTCACCCTGGGTCAACACACCTGAATCACATGATTAGGTCATTACCAGGCCTATGGAGAACTTCAAGACATGTTGAGAAGGTAATTTATCCATTTAAATCAGCTGTGATGGATCAAGGACACATCTAAAACCTGCAGGGACACCGGCCCTCGTGGACTGGGATTGGGGACCCCTGCTGTAGGGCAACAAAATAGTGCTCTCTTTCGTGCAGTATTAGCATAGCTATGTAGGCCAGCCTGCAGTGTAGGAAGATGACAGACGAGTAAGTGACATTTACACCAGGGTAGAGAAGAAAGGTCTTGTATCCCAAAAAGTTGATTCTGTTCATCTGGATGTTGCGTTTTCAGTGGAAGAAACATTTCATTACTTATCCAAGTAACTTCAGTCTCAGTTGACTGGAGATGTTTTATTCACATGTACTGTCTATAAGGTTGAGGAAACCTTCAGTTAGCCAGGACTGAAGAAATGACTTGGTTGAGTGACGAAACGGCTCTTCCACTGAAAACGCAATGGCCAGATGAACAGAATCAATGTTTTGGGAATTCCTTACCTGGAAGATTGAGTATGCATTAGGATGTCTTAGCCAGTATTTTTAACTAGTTTTGTTAATTTGAGTTTTATTGTCGGGCATAATATAGGCATTTCTCAAAGTATTAGAAATAACAGGAAAATGCATTGATTTTTGTCAAACAAAGCAGTATTGATATACTTTATTTTTTACAATTTATATAAATTCGGAGTGTTTAAAAAAACAAAGTTATTATTTTTACTGTTTATTGACACATCCTACTGTAATATCACTGTCATAAATAATAACGTTACAATCTGGTAGCATCACAAACCTCATGTAATTGGGGATTCCCCAAAGGTCTCGAGGGAACACCCTGTACACGTAATGGGCAAATTATGATTTGATATCCTCCTTTTCTCTCTTCTTTAATACGGTTCTGTCAGACGCTTCCTTCTTTAGAAACAGCGATCTACTTCCCCACCGTCGCACCATAGTTTATCTTCTGATTGTTTACATTCTCTCTTTAATATTGCAGGATCTTTTCATTATGATATAAAGGGCCTTCTTATTAGCCTCTGCACATATATAGTTTCATTGAATGCTTCTGTTTTGTTGTGTAGAAAAAGAAAGCCACAGTCTTTAAAATATCATTTCTTTCGCATACGCCACACTCACTTCCTCCTTTGTGGGGCTGTCACATGGGTCACTGCCAACGCCATTTGGGAGGCAGTGGTCCAGTGGAGCAGCCCAAAGCTTCAGGCTCAGGTGTCACACGGTCAAAAGACTGGTGTTCTGTTAATGCATTGTAAGCTCATCTATTCTGGCTTGGTGATCTGTCTTCTAGTTGATAGTTGTTGTAGCAATAAAGATTTGTGTTATGCTTTTGTGGCTGCATCTCTCATTTGTCAGTAATCATGGAATGGATTTCAGTTTTAGAGCCTTTTAAGGATCATTACTGCTCCTCTTGATGACAGGAACCGTGTGTCCATAAATGAATAATAAATGCTTGGTTCTTATCTGCATCTGTGCTTATCTATCCCAAATAGATTCACTGTTTGTCTTGACAGGACTTAAAATCTGTCATTCCTTTCATAACAGCATCCATCTGTGACTAATTATGCAGTGGCTGCAGGATTTTTTTTTTTTTTTTTTTTTTTTTTTTTTACGAAACTGTCCTTGCACAGTTGTTAGGGAAATGAGTCACGGTTGTTAAGGAAGTGAAATGGTGTGCGGTCGACTGTATGTCGCAGGGTATGACTGGCCTTCATCTGAGAGCTCTCAGAGCACTCAAAACCTCTGCAGGTGTTCGATGTTTGAGCTCTGCAGATCTTCTTTCACATTTGGAAATAAAGAGAAAATATGGGAACAATGTAGCAATGTGATTGTACAGCTTATGTTTATGTATATCTTAATTGGTTTTAGTGTGATAGAGCAATCCAAAACTCATGGCAGCAACATCCGCAGTCAGTTACTCTGCGTTGTGTGGTAAGTGTGATCAAAGCAATGATTGGTGACAGCTGACAGCATACTGAACAAAAAGCTCACTGTGTTCCTCTTTTGACTCCTGGGCGATGCAAGAGTGTGTCAAATACCAATAGTGTGTGTGTGTGCACCATCTCTCAACACAACACAATGTTTTTAGTTAATCTTTGTATCACTATGAACAAGTATTTTGATGGTTTTAAGAAATTGGGAAATTATAGTGTTTATAAAACTCACTTGCAGACTGTAAAAGCTGCTTCTTCATTCAGTTCAAGTGAAGAAAAAGCTAGCAGACACTGAACTTGGACCAAAAGCGATGCCTTTCACTGGATTTGATTAAGTTACTTGATTGTGATAGTTGTAAGTTTATACATTTGCACTTTTTCTACATATGCAGTAAAATCAAACTGTTTCCGACACATAGACTTTACTTCTTACATTTAAAAAAAAAACCCAAAACATTTTCTCTGTACAAGACTCATATATATCATCTGCAGTCAAATTAATTTTGCACATTGGAGTTACTCTTATTTTGGAAATTAACCAGCTAGTTAATTCCTTTTCTATGTTTAACCCCTGGCTGGCTCACTGGGAACCCTTCATGTGTTAGCATCCACAGAGAGACCTTTGACTAATTCCACCATCTTGGGCAGCTAATAACTTGTCTATCACTGCTGCACTGCTGACATGTTCCTTCTATACTATGAAGATGTGCACTGAGGTTTTATTTTGAGTCATTTTCACTTTTTCGTCTTAGTACTGTTGCTTCTTGAGGTTTTTTGTTTGTTTTGTTCTATATAGATATTTTCTTTCTGTCCCTGGATGATCTGAGGAAGTAAAATAATCAAAAGAACCATCACACCTAAAACTCTAAAGATTGATTTATTCTGTGGTGAATCTTTGTAGGTCCTATAATGTAACCTATGCAAGAGCATTCATGCCTGGTGCATGGTGCATTGTGCATTAATTAGTGTGCATGGTAGAAACAAAGAAAATGCTGGGACGTTTTTTCCGTGCTGGCTCCCCACTCTTCAGTACCCACAGCTGTGGGCTGCAGTGAGTCGATATGTAGTTGCTTTTCTAAGAAGGTGCACATCAGATTATTTAACACGGAAGTTTAAAGCCCATTTAAATATTTTATTCTCTAGCTGATCACATCATGTCTGTCCCAGGAGCAGTCAAACTTTTGTTCTTACATCAGTAGTAATTTAAACTGATCAGTGAGTCATTTTTAAACCAGCGCTTCCAGTATTTTGCCTGGTAGCTCAAGAAAAGTTCGATTTATCAGATTAAATAGCTGTTAGAAGTTGTTCTTCTAATATGCCAAGTGCACGCTTACTAAATATTTAACGAAATAAAAGTAATTAAACATGTGGAACTAATAACTCCAAAAATACTAAAATTAGTTCAAGGTTAGTTTCAGATTTAATCAGCCTTCTTACTGAAGGATGTTTTCCTTCTTTCCACAGGCTACTTATAGAAACTATCCATTTGTTAACTCTTTCTTGGGTTGAACAGTAACTTTATATTGCCCCTGTTTAAGCATGCATACAAAATCGCCCTTTCTTGATGGAGTTGGATGTCATTATAGGATAACTGGAGTCATGCACTAAACAGGGTGAGTTCTTCACACCTGGATGAGCTTGTCTTTATGCTGCACAGTGTGAGACTGTGACTCATATTTGGGAGGGACTGCAGTGAAACTGAAGCAACTCATGTCCGTTCCTTTGAGAGATCCTGCACAGACAGATGCTCAGTAGGAGTAACCTTGCTTTCACCCAATACAGCCAAAAACTCTTCTTCCCACTCAACCACAGAAACCTCAGAATTGGTACTGCTGCCTGAAGACATTCCTGACTGTGTAGCTGTTCATCAGCAATGCTTTTATGCACATTTCTTGGCTTACAGTGGCAAAACATAAGGGGAGGTTTTTGCAAAATGTGTAACTGTAACCCTGCCGCATACTTTCAGACTGCCAACAACAAGGCCTCCATTCAGAATCGGAAAGAAAGTGTGAGCCAATGTAAAGCCTACAATGAAGTGGAACACAGACTAAACACAATTCGGAGGCCAGTCATATGAGGAGGCTGATACAGGAACAAACATTTTAAGAGTGCTAATGAAGACACTCAGCAAAGAGACAAGGATGCTATTAGTCAGCCCTCATTTACTCCAGTCATCCATAGCTCCCAGGAGGCATTTGAGGTAATGAGATCCCTCTGTGCTCTTTCTGCGTCACTCCCACTGTCTGACCTCTCTGTTGCTGGACAGCTGTAATTGAAGGCTTAGCAGAATGCGCCGTGCCATGCTGCACTTATAGCACATGCTGTCAGCATTTCTTTTGCTCATTACACGTGTATTATTTTCCACTGCATGGCTATTTGTCCCACACATGTACAGCAGGGAGTCACTCAATCAGTCTGGTGCTGAGACTTTTGACAAGTGTTTGGCTTACTCCAATAGTTAATAATATTGTACTTGTCTCCATGGGGAAATGTCTCATCTATTTGACCTGTCCTAACCACAATCATACAGCAATCACAGAGCAAAGCTTGTGGATCTGCGCCAGTACACAAGCGTGCGCCTTGTGTAAGTGTAATGGCAGGATTATTCCTGCCTAACGTGTCAATCTTATGGTGTGGGAGGAAAAGAGAAACTTGCAAATGCGGTGATGCAACAATGATAATTACCATGCAACTATAGAAGGAATCAAATTTTCCTCTTTTCCACTGCTGGGGTATTTTAGAATTTAAAATCCTTTCCTGAAGGGGAATTTGTCACTCATGTTCTGTGGGTTGGGAGAGTATCGCTCGATACAAAAGGTACATTTACCTGGAGCCTAATATTCAAGTGCTGACAGACCCATAATACTTCATATTTCAGCTGATTACAGTAGGGTTACCCGTTGACTTGCATGCATGCCTGCTTGACTTTAATCTGGTGTCAAACTCGAGGCCTGCACCCAGTGCAGGACACATGTCAAACTAAACTGGCGATCATACCCTTACCTCACTAACAAATATGCTAACACACATTAGCATGGAAAAGGTTGGAAAAGCTGATCCATAAAACAGACCATTTCATGAGAGTTTGGACTCACAGCAGAGCTGTGCAGCCCAGAATCTTTATTAATATTATTCCTCTCATTATTTTTACTGAAGCTTGTCGAACAACCACCGAGTTGTCATGTTCACACTTGTGAAATAGGCGATGTCAAGCTTGTAGGATACCTGAGGATATAGTTTAAGCGATTGCTCTGTATTATCACCAGTTATAATATTTAGCTTTGTGAAAAAGCTTCTGGTGTAATATTATTTTGTTTAACTAAATTGTATACTATTCAGAAGTAGCTTTATGTGGACCCAGTTATACATGAGAAAGCTATGTGAAACTTTATCAACTCTAAACTGTATGTAGGTTTCTGGCCCTTGATGTGAGTGAGTTTGACACCATTGGAATAAATTGCAGCAGGTTGTGTGTTTTTCCTCTTTAAAAAAAAAGACTTTTCAAAGTGAATTGATCCCTTGCATAGCATTTGTATTTCATGTAAACACTTGAAGAAATAAGAGCAGCACAGTGCTGGCAACAACTACTCTGAAGAGATGATAAATATCCATCTTCAGGGAGCTCATCAAACATTCGCTAAAGAGATAAGATGGCCATTGAGGAAGACAAATGTATAATGATTTCATAACTGTAGCCAAAGTCCCACAGCTATTCTGATTAAATGGGCGGTGCATGTAAACACCAAGACACTGTCAACTCACCAGTCGTGTAATAGCACTGTTGGCCACTTGCATAACTTTTGCTTATTCCATGCTCTTGGGATCAGTGTTCCTAGTGTGCTGGGTGCGAGCGTCCAGAGACAGGGTGTGTTTGACAACAGTCGTTGGTCCTCTTAATTTTGGGCCAGAGCCAGGCAGCTCTTGGAGCCTTTGCAGACAGACTGACTACTCCCTGCATGTAAGCAAAGTGTCATATAAAATCTCCAATCATGAGTTGAATTCCTGAAGCTGTTTTAATACACCCTGTTTATATTCTTACATCAGATTTGTAGAAATAAAACAAAAAAAGGAAAATATTTTACAAATAGCTGCTAAGATTCATTTTAAGATAAAATTTGTTCTTAAAGTCGACAAAGATTCGTGCAGTGACTGCATAGATCAGAGCCATGACTACTCCATATTCCAAAAAAAATTTTTTAATATCAATTTTTAGGAGGTTAACACTAACACCTACTCCGCCTAAATCCCACCACTGTACACAGATGTTTTGAATAACAACGAGTTCGTGCTTGCTTCCTGGCCTCCCACCCACAAGCATTGCATAAATAATTTTTCTACAGGGCAAAAGCATTTTGTAAGCCTCTTATTCTCTACTTGTTTTTTTTTTTGTTTTTTTTACCATCTCAATTATGCATTTAAAAATATACATTTTGAACTTTTGGAAAATACCTGCATCAGCCATTGCACAGCAACGTGAGGAGGAGGAGCACAGTGGCTAAGTTCAGGCAGCCTGATGTTGACCAGAGATACCGGGAACAAGTTTATTCAGTTCACATGTATGAAACTGCCGATATGCTGCCTCTGATAAAAAGGCTACTTTTTCAGTTTGCAGAATTTAAGATGGTTCTGATTACTCGGAAACCTTGGTCAGAGATTGGGAGCTCTCTGTCATACCAAGTAACAGTTTCCATGGTGGAAATTGTTACTAACTAAGAGGTGTCTTCTTGCTTTTGAAATTTCTTTCCACACATCTCTAAACACTGTGCTGACATATTCTTGGTTTGTTGTGCATGCACTGCATGATTGTGGTTTAAGTTGATCTCAGTAGTACTGTACGAGTGTCCAATGAAACATGTTTCCACAAGAGTTTTTTCAGTCTAGAAAGAAGTTGACTATAATTAGTTAAATCATGAACTTCTAGCTAGAATGATCTGTAAAAATGGGTATTATTTGCCAGTAGAATTGCATTAATATCAAAACCTACAAAATGGTAAACAAAACTGTAAAACGATTCTAGTGCAGCACATAATGCAAGTATAAGCTGGCCCCTTCCAAGTTGTAATTTAAAATTGTACTGTAAATGTACTGGTGGTTATAGCAAGAGCAGTAGATGATGCCAATTTAACTCTTTTACTTGATTTGGCTTCAAGGTTGTGTGTGTGTGTGTGTGTGTGTGTGTGTGTGTCTGTCAAGCTTTAGTTACATTGTTTGTTCAACCTTTTTTATTTGTTAATAAATTGTGATTGGCTGATTCACCCTGTGGACTGAATGGGACAGCTCCCAGTTAACCTGTCAGACATGATTTGGCGTTTACCATTGGGCTACTGTTTATGTCAGTCCTATATTCTTTATTAAAGCCATTGCATATTTATATTTCCTTTTTACCTCACTCCTTTTCATCTTTCTCATAGTGATCCATCAGCACCTGTTTGGGGAACATCATTTTGACCTAATAATTTCTTTGCCTACTAGCTTCACAGCTGACAGTACTTCCTGTCAAAGCTCCTGCCAAAAACAACCAGCAAGAAATAGCAGCTGTATTAGCATGCTACGTGTTTGAGGTGTATGCTATATGCAAACTTTAGTCATATGAGTCTAGAAGTCTCTTTTTATATCAGCAGGCTTTGTGTGGGATTTTAGACCTTCAGCTTTCAGGTCACATGTGCATTCACTTTCATTGTTATTATCCCTTTGAACTTGCCTTCAGATAGACATTAAATCTGTACTGTACATAGCACCACAGCTGTGGCTCTTACCTTTCCTTGTACTTTGCAGTAATGTGATTTCTGTGTGTGAATAGAACCAACTACAGACTAATGTAGAACCGATCTAGAACTAGACCTTTTCAATAAAAAAACAAACAAAATCAGACAGTTTCTCATAGAAGGTGTGTGTTGCTTTAGTTTAAAGGTGATGGGTACATATCAAAGGCTTACTGTTATGGTCTCGGGCCATGTGGGCCCAGTATTCTCAGTTTTTGTATGTTTTGTATTTCATTCCCTAGTCATGCCTTGGTTCCTAGGATTATTTAGTTATGATGATCCTTATTTGGTTACCTCCTGTGTGCCCCTGTGTATCTGTGAGCCCTCGTCTCTCCTTGTGTTTTATTCTATGTTTTCCCCAGCCCGTTATGTCTGTGTCCTCCCCGTGCTCTCTCCCCTCCTGTTTGAACCTCTGTACTTCCTGTTTTACTTTGGGACTCCCGCACCTGTATACGACATGTTATGTTCACCCCGCCCTGTCTCGTTATAATTATCAGTGTCACCTGTGTTCCCCATGTGCTCCCACTTCCCTCGTTAACCCTCTGTGTATTTATGTCTGCGTCTCTCTCAGTTCTGTGTCGCGTTCTCCCTCATGCTGTGTGTGATTCTCCCTGTGTTTCTTGGTGAGCTTTATATTTAGTTTTCCCAGTTTAGTTTTGTATTACCCGTGATCTGCCTTTCCAGCAATAAAGCTGTGATTTTGAGTTTATCCCCTGAGTCCGTGGGTTTGCATTTTGGGTCCTCATCCTGCCTGCCACACAGCGAGCCATGACACTTACAGTACATATTTGTTTAGCTAGCTATGGTTTTCATATCTACAATATCTCTCTATTGGTAGATTAGCTTAGTCAGAGCATGTAACTCAAATGTGCTACTGTAAAGTAACAAATAGTCATGTTCAGCTGCATGTTAACACGTGTCTGATTAGCCAGTCACATGTTAGCAACTCGGTGCATTTAGACATGTAGAAATGGTCAAAATAACCTGCTGAAGTTCAAACTAAGGATCTGGGGAAAATGGTGATGAGGTGACTCTGAATGTGTCATTGTTGTTGGTGACTGACAGGCTGGTCTGAGTATTTCAGAAACTGCTGATCTACTGGGATTTTTCCCGCACAGCCATGTCTGCGATGATTTGCAGAGACCGGTCCAAAAAAAGGGAAATGAGCAGCAGTTCTGCCGTCTTCATGCTAGAGGTCAAAGGAGAATGGTCAGACTCCTTTGAGCAAATAGGAAGGAAATGGTAACTTAAAACGTACTAATTACAAACAGTATGAAGAACGGCATTGCTGAACACACTACATGTCAAACCTTCAGGCAGATTGGCTACAGCAACAGAAGAGCACACTAGGTGCCCCTCATGTCAGTTAAGAGCAGGAAACTGATGCATTTCACACGGGCGCGCTAAAGTTGAATAACAGAAGATTGGAAAAACTTTGTCACAGTTTGGTGTATAGAACATGAAAGCACAAATCCATCGTGACTTGTGTCAACAATTCACGCTGCTGCTGCTACTGCTGCTGCTGCTGGTGTAATGGTGTGGAGATATTTTCTTGACACGCTTAATAGCAGCTGTTGCTCACCATGTCTTTATGACCACAGTGTACCCCTCTTCTAATGGCTGCTGGATATCCAGCTGGAGAATGTGCCATGTCACATAGGCAAAATTATCTCGAATGTATTTTTGGAACATGAGTTCACTGTATTCAAATGACTCCACACTCATGAGGTGGAGATTCACATATTGGATGTGCAGCTGACAAACTTTGTCATCATATCAATACGAACCAAAACCTCCGAGGAATGTTTCCAGCACCTTGTTGAATCTGTCATGTATAATTAAGGCTGAACGAGTTCCAGCATGGCACTGGAAAAGTGTACATAATGAAGTGGCTGGTGAGTGCATGTGTAGGTACTGTATATCATATTTTGATGCAGAAACTCCACCACTGCAGGAATGTGATAAGTACAATATAGAAAGATTAGTGTGTTTATAGAAAAAAATTTCCTGGGACTACTGACAGACTCTTTCAAAACAAAGATTGTCATCAGTCTGGGGTGTGCCCAAAGAAAAACAAACACATGCATCTACGGCTCAGCTGAAGCAAACATTTACCCGTCTTCTTTCTGCTACTATTGTGTAATGGATACTATGTAATTGTACTGTTTGTTTGTGTTGTGTTGAGACCCATTTACCACAACTTGTTTTCAATGTGGAACAAGACATCAACCCACTAAACAAACATTCACAAGCAAATATTGAGAATCTAAAATATTTTCATGCACACAGTATGGATGCATATAGTGCAGTTCCACTGAAACCTCTGCATAAATGTAAATGTTTTACATCTAGTGTATCTGTTAGCAAGTTTTATCCAATATGAACGAATCGCAGAAGACATGTCTCTGATGTTTTTCCATCTTTTGGTGACCCTGTCTCAGGATCCTGGCCAGACATGACCGATGACAGATGAGGGTGTGGTGTGGCACATCTCACACATGCACACCAGCAGAGTGTCATTTTTATTAGAGCACTCCAAGAATTTGATTATAACCAAAGGCCTTGCATTTCTGGCAGTTTCAGGATTGACCTCCATTGTCTGTACTTCCCAGAGATAATAGAAGATGTCATCCAGTACATTTTCCCCAAATGCCCGGAAATCTTTGCTTCTGTGGCCACACAGAAGAGCGTTGTAGGCTGGGTTTACTCATGTATACCCATGTGAAAGCTTTAGTAATGTTTTACTCGTTATCCACTCATAGTTAAAGGATGTTCAGACTCCTCAGTGGCTTGCTGGTAAAGTGAAAGAAAACCAGCGCATTCATGTATGAATGCACATTATAAATTATGAACACAGTTAAAACAAGACTAGTTACAACAGTAGATTAGTAGATTGTAGAAAACATGCACCAGATGGCCCTGTCAGCAGACAGAGCTTTATGGTAGCCTGGAAAATTACCATCACCGTGTTGATCTGAAGCTGTCTCCCATTTCTGTTGGAGTAGCTCTGCATGATATCCACGGTAGGTTTTGTTTCGCTGTGTAAACAGCTCTCCTCTCTGCTAGATGCAGATGTTGAGATTTCTCTTTGAGTGGTAATGCCGGTAGTAAGCTGGCTGGCGTACTAAGGGATAATTATGGTTTTCTTATTGGTGGCGGCAGCGGTGGTGGTGGGGAAATGGGCTGGTGCATACAGAGGGTTCCTTCTGCTACAGATTTACAGGATGGAGCCTGTCTGGTTATGAAACGTGACATGGGGATGTGGCTGGCTATACCAGCTGGAAACAATGGTCTCTCTCACCGTATAGCATTCTTTCCACTCTTTCTTACTAAACTTTCTCTACAAATTACATGTTTTTGGGAAACAAAACCTTCCACAAAGGTCATCTCACATTGTGCGTCATCAATCTTATATATGTTGAAAGCACAAGTACAAATATTGAACGGGGTCAAATGGCTACAGTAACATTTGTAATCAACAAACAGCCTCACAACATGTATAGTTCAGATAGGTAGATATTTTTTTATTAAATATGAAGAGCTGTGAAGTTTTCTAAAGATTTCTCCCTTTCGTTGGGTCTACAGGTGTTTTCCCAATCCATAATGCATATGAGAAGGAAATGGCTTAGACAAATTCAATCAGTGCTTTCCCAGGATTGGATTTGGACGATGGTTGATATGTTTAGATGTAAATTCTATGCTTCTTTAAATCAATAAGCTCCTCGTTGGAGTGCTCTTTGTGTCAAGCAGAAAAATTGGTGACTTGGGCTCAGTTTGTGGAAGCAAATGTGAAACAGTCGAGCAGCAGCAGCCAGCTTCCGAGCACGTGGTGTTTTCGCTTGCACTTCCTGTATTTATTATCAGCAACAGCATTTAAAGCTTAAATCATTGCTGAAATAGCATCCTGCTAATATTGTTAAGGGTCAGCAGCTCCCTCTGGTCAACATGGTTAATTTAATACCAGTAGACAGTACTGGGAGGAGAGTTGGAGATATGGAAAAGGACAAAACCTAATCTAATATGCTGGTTGCATTTTTGTACATACATAAGTCATCAGTTTATGTAAAGGTGTACAGGCAATGTCCTCCACAATTACAAAGGTAGCCCACCCCTAACCTACCCCTGTCCTGACTGGGATAAACCTTGTTCCATGTACTGACTGAAATATGATAGTATTAATCATAATTGATTATGCCTTGATTATGGCGCTCGGAGCAAGTCATTCAGGACATTCAAGCACTTCATGTTACTACACACTGTTACTCTCTGTTTAGGTTTGGTAACATCTGGTTTAAATTCAGGATTCAGGCACAGTTTACATTAGATTTCTAGCTACAGACAGAGCAATCATTTATATTAACTGACAGAGTAGATTTATCTATCTCTCTATCTGGTGCAACGATACACAAAATTCACGGTTCGGTTCGATACTTTGGTGTCACGGTTCGATACTTTTTTCGATACAAAAAAATGTTCATGCCTTTTTAATTTGTCATTTATTAAAATTATAAATATATATTTTAACTCAGAAGTACAGTTTTTAAATTTAATGTTGCTGAAACAACAAAATAATTTAAAAAAAAATCTATCTGATCGAGAAATCACTCATCTTTGGAAAAGAGAGTTTATTACAGAGAAATGGATCTTTCCAAAATAAAAGCTATACTATACGCTTCTTCTGGGCTATATTCTCAGCAGCATATTAAACATATCAGGTCCCCATAAGGAGCATCGTGTGTGTGTGTGTGTGTGTGTGTGTGTGTGTGTATATGTCTATATATGTGTGTATGTATATGTGTATATGTGTATGTGTGTGTATATATATGGCTGAAAATGAAATCAGCGATAGTTCCTAAATATATAAATTTGCTTTTAGTAAATTTTTGTGCAGAAGTGTACAAAAGTAAAGTGCAGCATTGAGATTTGCAAATTAGAGGGTCATGTTTAGATATGTGTGACTTAAATTCTTGGTAATACTAAGCGAGCTCTGTCAGGTGCCTCGGGTTGATATGCCCTTTACCCACATCACCTTTAACCCTGACTCTGTAGAGCATGGGTTGAAAAATGCGGTTGTCTGTCTTTAACGGAGGTCACTCTTTGTCCCTTTTTTGTCCAAGCTTATTGAATACCAACACAAAGGCGACCATAAAAGCAGAGTAGTTTTCTTTTGGAATGAGGCCTGCCTGTTTGCTCTCCATAAAAAGGATTCGAATGGGCTTATGCTTGGTGATGATTCAACTAGATCAGATAACATTGGCTTATTTCCAATGAGGTGATTACTTAGCATAAATAGAATAGATTGACCATTTCTGGGCAGCGCTCAAGCATACAATTTGAAATCATCAATGAAGAATTCACGCCCTTTCAGTCAGACTCTGAAAGTAAGAATTTAATGGGCTAAAGCACAGAGCCAAAACAGATTGTGTCAAGGTCTAAAAATCCAGGCGCTGCACTGTATCTAGTCGCTTGACAGGACACCTCTAGTTGCTTCCTGTTAGGCTCCTGGTGTTTTTGGCTACCCAGCAGATACTTACTCCTGCTTTGTTTCCCGAGAGGCTGAAGATGTCATTCTGCTGCTTAACAGACTGCTGGTACACAACATACGAAAAGTATCCGTGAGTCAATATGGAGAAAGGATGTCAAACAAGTGGTCTCGCAGCCCCAGCTAGCTTTCCTGTCCCTGGTTTGGTGATGCAGAGCTAAGACAGTAGTGATTTTTTTATTTTTTTGTATTTTAGATCCGGACAAGTCATTAAGATTTTGTAACTAAGCAATAGTAATTTAAAACTGTACAGGTGAAGGGTCGTCAGCATGATAAATAATAACAGTAGACTCAGAATGTGGGACAGCTGACAGGTATTACTAAATATCACTTATTGTTCTTAAGCATCTCAGTTTGTTTGTCGTCTGTTTTGTAAATGAATCACTCATTAAATATGAGAACATGACAGATCACCTGTAGTGGCTTATATTCTTTACATTCATTGGACTGTGCTCTGTGAATATGTCCTCAGGCTGTTAATACAGAGGTCTGCTGGAACTTCCTCAATCATTCGAGAGCTACCTGGATGTTAGCCTGGAATCATGCATAAGCACTCAGTTTTATGTGTGACACATCAACATAATCTTTGCTCATTGCCTTGTGCCATCCTCTGGATTTGCCTTACAGTGGGTTTGTCCAGAAAATGAAAATGAGAATCAAGTTTAAGGGTTTTTATTTATTTTTTTGCAAAGGCAGGTGTATGTTAGTGTAACTTTTTCATTTTAGTCACATACACATATGATGGTTACCACACTTGTCATAGTCATTGTCTTTTCTTCTGGAACTATCCGTTTTGAGAGCTCCCAGTCATCTCACCCTCCCTTTTCCTTGACTCCAGGACCTATACTTCCTACTGCTCAGAAGCAAGCACACAGTGACGTTGGTTGGTTTTGTATGGCTGCTGTTCGAGGATTCAGTGACGCCAATTTACAAGGGTGCTATGTGATCCTTTCATTTGCCAGGCTTTTATAGTGAAAGGCCTGGCAGTCAGTGCAGCAGTTTCAATCCTACTTGCTGAGAGACTCCGCTCTATTGAGGCATACAGCCCTGTGTGTTGTCCCAGCTCCATGCCACAGAGCAGCCACAGGTTTGATGGTTCTGCTTTTTTGCTATGGTTACTTTAGAGTTGAAGTATAAAAAGCAGTGTAAGAGTCAGGCCCTAGAGCTTTGACATGTGGTCAATGAGAGTCTTTGCAGTGTGGATTGGTTACCTAAAGACTAGACAAACCCATTAAATACATAAGACAATGGGTCATCCTTTCATCAGTGATTGAAGTTTTGTTTTTGTTTTTTAAATTTCTTTCCTTGTGTGCGGTCATTGAGGGGGAAAAATGGAGCTTATTGGCTTTGTTCTCCATTTGCACTTCAGGCTTTTCTCTGCTTGTGTTTAGATTTTCCACTTAAATTCTAAGAGCCAATAAAATCATCTCTTAACAGGTTTAAACTAAATTCCTTCTAATCTCCTCTATTGGTAAATCTAAAAATAAGTTTTAAAAAGCCTCTTTCCCCACAAATTATACTTTTACTAGACAATTATGGCTTCTTTTACAGCTTAGTCCAGGAAGCCAACACGAACATCTCTTCTCACTCCACCAGTCCCATGAACAAATCTTATGGATAAGCCAAAAACAGGTCTACTTTCCTGTGTCTTTAGTACAGTTTAAAAAGAAAAACTGCTGAATGTTATTTTTTTTTCACTTCACTGTATAGTTTGTTATATAGGAAGATATATTGCCAGATGGCAAATAGAAGGACTGCGAGTCCATTGATAGGTAGTGTCCTTGAGATCTAGTGTAGGTATAATAGCTCCCTTGTTCCCTCGTAGACACACTGTCTGGACTGTTTCACTTCACTTTAAACTGCTTCATGTGTTAAATTATCCCATAATGCGCTAAATTGGACTCCTCTTGAATTCCCTATCTTTTCATCAGGTGTTATCACAAGTTTATTTGATGTTTTGCACCATCGGTTCAGTGTTTTTACCCACGCATGTCAAGTTTCCATGCATGTGATCATAAAGGTATATATAACTGACATGCTCATTCCCCATTTATAGACATTTATGTTTATAGGATGTGCTTACAGTTGTTCCCGTGTTTAAGGTCTAGACATGGTATTTAGTGGTTATGTGGAGTAAATTAATCCTACAGGGTCAACAGCCACTAAACATCTACTCAGGGTTCCCTTCTTGCAGGCCAGCTGGTTCCTACTGATGCAATTGGAGGTCTTGAGCCCCCACTATGCACTTTATTTTACCTCCCTGCTCACCCTGTTGCTTTTACTGCCCTCAGTGTCGGCTGAGTGTTATTTGAGGCTGGGGAGAGCCAGCTAGAAGATGTTGTGTCCAGCAGCAGGGGTGAAAGGGAGAGTTCAAAGTGGCTGTAAACTTCCATTAGACCAGTTCTCACAGTACTTATTGTGGCAGTGCATTTTATTACTACAACGCTGAAGGATTGCGGCTGACTCTTCACCTACACGCAGTGTTATAGGTGTCCTGTCTTTTTTTTTTCTCTCTGCCTTACTCTTCCCTCAGCTCTTTTTATGGCACATGGCATCCGCTTCAGTTGCTATGCGAGAGACAAGTATGAAGTGGTGTCTTCCACACACTGCACACTGGGGCAATGATATAAGCAAGTGGAGGAAATGAGGTTTCTATTAACAGTGGTGTGAAGTTCAAACTGCTTCTATTGAGCTTCAGGACAGCACCTTCTCGTTCTGTTGCTTAGAAATGGACAACAACGTGCAAATTCTCCCCTTTGTATTTTATTTCATTTTTTTGATTTTTTTTTTGTATTATTTTTTGAGGAATTTAATTTCAAATGTCAGCTTTTAGAAGGATTATGTTAAATTTTGTCAAAACGATGGTCAGTTGCTCTCTTTGGTTTTTAGCATATGGTTGTGAGGACCTCAGCTCAAATGTTTTCTTCAAAAGTAGAGCAGGTATTTAGGCCATGTTCTGGTTTACATGCGGACAGTTATAGGAAGCATAAATTTGTGCTTTGTCTGCTTTTGTTACTGGAAGCTGAGCTGTAGCTGTCTGGCTCTTTAGTTTGTTTGTTGAGCAGGCATGCGAGAGAAATAATTTGCATAACTGTACAGGAGCTCAGAAGCTTGTATTATTCAGTTAATGTGACCACTGTGGTCATCCATATGGCTGCTTCCTGTAAAACTTAGAAACACTGGTGTAATCACAAATTCTAAAGAGATCAGGCGTAAATTTGATCCGTATTGAAAACGTTATTTTAGGTGTTGTAAAAGCAGCTCAACAATTCATGTAGTAGACCTCCACAAGAAGTTGTTAAAATAAAAAATATGCTAGACATGCTGCATTTGGCAGAGTAGAAAATGTTTTGGGAAGAGGTCAGAGTGACACGTGAGGACGTTTGGTTCGTATCCAGAATAATGCAATTATAAAAAATTGAGAAAAAAATAATAATAAACCCGACACTTATGAGCTCTGAGAAGCTAAAAGCAGTGTTTTGCAAAAAATAAAAAAACAGAGACCAAACGTTGCTTACTTGAAGAAAAGAAATAATATCGAACCTTCCCTTAGAATCCATTCAGCCATCCGTCCATAATTTTTGGCTTATCCAGTTCTGGGTCCCAGTGGAGTTGGAGCCTCCCCACCTGTCACACAGCGACTGTCCCAGTTGTCAAAGGTTAATTTCTCCTAGAATGAAAAATGAAAAATATTTAAAACCATCTGGATCTTTGATTCAGATCTAACAGAAAGTTGATCAGAAGAGAGCCAGGATCCTGCACATAGCAGACAGGGTTTTTTATGCATAGATTTTACACAAGTATGAGAGTTCAGGTGTGAGTAAACCTGTGCTCTGTGACTGATTTGGATATCTCTTTATGAGCCCATAAAGTGCCTGACTATTTGTTGCCTTGTGTGTAGTGTAAAGCATATGAAAAAGCCCTTAAAATCAATTGAGCCTTAATTTTTTTGCCATGTTTTATATGAAACCTGTGTTCGTTTTGTGATTTTGTGTGTGTGATTTTGAAAATCTTTATCATTTTCTTTTTTCTCTTTCCTTTGTCTTGCCTTCTTCCATCCTTCAGGTGCCTTGCAGGACTGGAGTTCCCGACCTCTGTGCTGAGTTAAATCCTAAATCCTGGTGGGATCACGACTGACCTTTGTTGCTCCGTCATCGGCTCCTGTTTCCCTCCCGCTCTTCCTCCAAACTTCTCTCCTCCCCTTTCTTAAACTCTGTTCCCCTCCTCCTCTGTATCTGTCGTTCCCGGGCTTATTACTCACTGAAGGGAGCAGCACAGTAGCTGGCAAAGGATGAAGCGGGTCTGCCTGCCAACACCAGACAGAGGATAGAAGCCACAAAAGGACTAGCAAGGGGGGCAAGAGAGGCCAAGAGGAGGAGAGACTGAGAAGAAATCTATCAGAGAGAACCACAACGAAAGTGTGAGAAGCAACAACAATCAAGATGCCTCGCCGGAAAGACAGAAGTTTCATCAGCTAGGAAGGTGCCACTAGCAGATCTATAACTCTGAACATTTTTTTAAACAAACTTCTAACCTGCACACACAAAAATAAGTTGTGGAGACAGATGCTCCTACCCTCTGGAGTCCTTGTTAACACCTGCTATGCCTCTGTAAAAAGTGTTAGCCATGCCAGCCAAGGGAAAGTACCTGTTGAATGACCAGGAGCTCAGAAATGAGGCACTCTACCGCAAATACTCCTGCATCAGCCAGTATCAGCCGCTGGTACTCCTGCTGGGCCTCTCCATGCTCTGCTGTGTAATTCTCCTTATTCTGTTCTTTGCCCTCCGATTGGTGAGTTTTAACATACACATTTGTTTAAAAGTTACACTGACTGCAAACACTGGAAAGCATTATACCTTTTAAATATGAATCCCAGTCTGTGATTTTTAACAATACAGTGATTATATTCATGACCTCTGAGGCAGAGGAGGGGAGTCATTGGAAATGATCAATAGTTCTTTTGAATTCCTTCATGTGACTAATCTTTGGGCTTCAACTGCATAAAAGGTATTAATTGGTATTAAAATGTCTTAAGTCAGTTTTTCATATACTAAGATATGGGCACCTGGGTTTTATTAATTGTACTTGACATTATAATTTAAATCCTCCAAAATATGATTGCTAGGTTGCACTGTTGAGTCATGAAAATTGGCTCCTTTGCCAAGATTTTACCCAACAGCTGAATCCAGCATGCAGGTTTTCAGCCACACGTGGTGCATTTTGTGTGCAAAGTGTTTCCGGTGTGGCACAGTAGGAATCAAGAAAGTGGAATCCAGTGCAAGTTCCAGTTCAAGTAATTCTTGCAAAGTAGCTTGACTAGATTAGATTAAATCACCAAATATGCTATAAACTTACTGGAACTCAGATTGTTGTTGTTTTTTTAAATCAGCCTTACTGATTTGCCTATCTAGGAATAATGCAGTGAGTGTAAGGAATAACTGAATTTCTGAAAATTGGTAGCCTCCATAAACTGTTGTATAACAATTAAATTGAAAAAAAAAAAAATGCAAAATGCACAACCTGACTTTCACAGCATGGTTTCTTATGACAATGGCACCAAGATGCTACACATAAACAGCAGCTCTTGTAGTCATAAACTCAGTTTTTCTACCTGGCATTTTCCTTTTAATTGATGAAAATATGTTAGAAAAGCAAATTAAAGAAATCACTCATCCAAGACAGTATGCAGTTAATAATTAAGATGCTCTAGATTCAGCTTGGTTCAAGTGTTGTTTTAAGGCACGTCTTAGAAGATGTTTATTATTTAGTCAAGGAAAGAACCTGCTGAGCCAACATACAAACACACCTGCAGTTTTCCTGCTTTTTGCATCACTGTTAGTTTTTATTGCTAGGTGACACAAATTGCTGTTGCAAGTATTGACGTGCACCAACGATGAAACATCATTTATGTTTCTTTGAGAGTTATTTTAAAGACCTACAGACCTGTCACATCCTGCTTTAACGATGATAAGTTTTAGTTAGTCGATTGGTGTTTGGGGGAGAGATTTGGCACATTAGGACAGCAGCAGTAGCGTGCTGTGTTATGAAGCAGGATGTGGCTGGATGTTCAGTTTGAAACCTTAGGTCACCAGTGAAAATGTGGGAGAAAAAAACAACACTCCTCTATTTTGATAGCTGCTTGAATAAAGCACTGTGGGTACAGATGTAGAGGAGTGTGACTGAGTGAGTGATTGTGTAACTGTTTTGATGTGAAGGAGGATGTATCTGAAGTAGGCATGAATATGGGGAATGCAAATTTCAGTTTCAAGATTATATAAGGTTATAATGTTTTTGTGCAGGAAACGGCGTGAAGTGTATGTTGTCTCAGTGTCTCGTTTATCCACAGAGAGATGTGAGGTCAAGGTTGGCTAGAGAGGGCTCAGAAATACTTGCGTTTAGTTCCTTTTTTCCTCTGAGGCACGTTCTCTCTGTTAATTGTTTTACCCAGCAGTTAAAACTTGCATCAACTTTGTTGGAGATTTGAATAGAATAAAACAAATCAAGAGAAAACTAAGACATGCAGTAAAATGTTTAAAACAATGCAGCTGTCAGAGCACAGCGACTGCAATTGTGCTTCCTACCGTGACAAGAAAAGACATGTATTCATTGAGTTCTGCTGTTCAGCGGCATGCTGTTGATTTTTGGCATGATGGCAGGCAGCTGCTACAGCTTCTGTCACCGTAGCTTATATTACTTTCTCCTGCTGGAAAAATCATTTTAACCTTCCTTATATTGTGTTGCTGCAGTCTTTTTGGCACACTCCTTTTTTTCATGTCTCTCTCAAACATTGGTTCCATCACTCTTGTATCCACTTTACACACATTCACGCTCGCACGTCCATGTTGGTAACATGTAGCTTCTCATTTGGATTTCAAAATATGTAAAATCTATTCACACCTTCAGCAATCCCCTGGCATACCATTACACACTCCTTTTTTTTCTGTCCTCTCTTCTGCGCATGCAGTTGCCAGGGGTACAAAGGAGTTAAGAGAAAATGTTGGGTTGGAGCTTGTATAACACTTATTAAATGCAAAGGAGGGGCACAGTGTCGCTTAGGGGGTGGCCATCAACGTCAGGCAGTCACTTTCGACTTATGCAACTCTTCTTTAGTCGTGGATATTGGATGATAAATGAAGGAAAAACTAGAGAAAACTGGCATTAAAAGTGTGTCTTCTAACACCTGTCTCGGGTCCTGATTGCCTGGAAGGTTCTTTAAATTTTATCCAAATACAATGGCTATAGCATGTATAATAACACTCTTAGACCTAAATATGTAACTCCTATAAATGCATTCACTGTGGCCTTGAAACCTGCTTTTGCTGTCTCCATATAGTTGCTTTCATTTTTATTAAACTTACTGCAAAACGCCCCTTTTTCGAATGTTAGTGATGATGCTGAATCACAGAAATAAAAGTCAGAATGATCAGTGCAAAGTCTCACAGAACTTTAAACACCCTGGCTAGTTTTGTGTGATTCCCCCCCCCCCCCTTGGTGTGCCACATGTTAAACATTAAAGCCGTATTTGCTCACATGGATTTCTCCGCAGCTGAAACGAAGTAATTGTGCTTTTGCTGCCGTCAGAAAGGTTTTGTCAAGACTCTCATCTACACGGGGAGCGGAAAATGCTTTAGTTGAGATCTGGCCTTTTCCAGTGCTGCCATGGTAACCAGAAAGATCAACATACAATGCAGAGATGGCCTTCTCCGCTCAGAGATCTATTGACTCTGACTTTGTGCGTCTGTCTCACTCCTGAGCGCTCTTTTAACCCCTTACTTTCTCTTGTGTCCTCCCTCCAACACCTACTCTCTCTCCCAGTTAACGCCAAGGCAATCACACATCATGTGCACACATCGACGAACTGCTGTTCTCATGCATGTAATTACCTACGCTTTTGATACACAAACACACACACAAAAACGCTCTTCTTTTCACAAATGCATTCTTTTTTTCCCCCCCTTTTGTGCCAGCTTCTCACTGTGCAGTAACTCAATTAGGAAGATGTTGACCTGGAGGCAACAGCACATGAAGCAGAGACAACTGTGAATAAAAACACGCAGTAATCTCTCACAGGCCTTTGTTCTCAGGAGCATTTTATGTTGATTTTTTTTTTTTTTTAAATTTTTTTACCTTCAGCTTCAACTGCAGTGTACGAGTTCACCAACAATACAAAAATTATTGAGCTGCTCGTTAAAATATTTTTTAAAAAGTATATAAGTAGACTCTACAGTACATGCAAGCAGGTGAAAATATAGATTTTTCACACAAAATTTACAAATACTTCACATTATTGGCAAAATCCATAATGTTTGCTTTTCATCTTGTGGGAAATAAAGGTGGTTATTGCAGGAAGTGCTATTATTAGTTGCGCTTCTTCATACTAGATGGCTAACATAGTTCTTCTGCCACTGATACACCTGTGGCCCATGCACAAATGTAGCTACTGACAGCTACTGACCTGAAACTTGCCTTATAATGTGTTTAAATACTAGCAGCTGTCTCTTGTTAAATCTGACTGTAAATACTTGTGATATAACTTATGTTATACAGCAGTCCTCTGTGGAAAAACCTCTGCTTCAGTTGAGCAAACTTCCAAGATGTTATCTAAACAATATGTTGTAATTTAAACCTTGGAAACCTGGGGCCCGTTCTTCGTACGTCGCTTACTACATCCAAGATCAAATGACACATCCAAGATCAAATCATCGCGCTAACCGTGAGCTCGCTAATCCGGTTCCCCGAACACACCTGCTGTTGACGATTACTACAGCTGGACGCAGTAATGTGACATCACTGGGTGTCGTAAAAGGGGCTACGCATCGATAGTAGAAACATTGATCGGCAACCCTCTGATTGGTCGGCGAAAATGTCGAAGGAGTGCGCTCGGCTCGGTATTTTTCGGCAGCAGAGCAAGAACTCCTGAGTGAGGGATTTCAGGAGTTTCAGAGTTTAATCAGAGCGCAAGGGAACACTGCAAAGGCTGCAAAAGCAAGGAGAGAGGGCTGGCAGAAAGTTGCTGACAAATTAAACTCGTAAGTAATTTAATAATAATAATAATAATATATTGGATTTTTATAGCGCTTTTCAAGGCACCCAAAGCGCTTTACAATGCCACTATTCATTCACTCTCACATTCACACACTGGTGGAGGCAGCTACGGTTGTAGCCACAGCTGCCCTGGGGCAGACTGACAGAAGCGAGGCTGCCATATCGCGCCATCGGCCCCTCTGGCCAACACCAGTAGGCGGTAGGGTAGATTTATTATATTACACTATATTATCCAATATTATATTACATTATATTATATTATAATATGTTATATTATATCCCCTTTCACATTAGAGCCACAACAGGACCCACTAGAACATGGGAACAAGTAAAAGTGAAATATAAGAATATTCTACAGAATGGTAATATTTATCACTTATATTGCTTTTAGTCTCTTGGAAAGAGACCCTGAAATAATCTGTTTGTTTGTTTATAACAGCAACCAAGAAAAGGGCAGAGCAAAAAAAGACAGGTGGTGGTCCTGCACCCCCTCGTCAACAAGTTGGTTAAGTAAATAATACCCTCACGGGGAAATCGATATCTCTCTATGAGCACACTGTCGCGCTGAGCTAAAGGATCTTGTCTGTCCCGCAATATATGCTGAATTCTGAGGACTCTCCTTATCAATCTTGCACCTTCCGCAATGGGTTGCTCGCGTAAACGGACAGGACATGGCTGCGACAGACTTCCCAAATCCACCTTGGCTTTTATAGCCGTGGTCTCTCATCTTGATTACACGAAGTAATTTACAATTACTACTCTGAAATATGAATTACATCTGTAATAATCACATACATGTAATAGAATGTTAATAGTACATTTCCCTTTTTTAGGAAATGACCTGTATGTATCTGTGTGACATCAATAAAAGGATCAAGTGCTGCATTATCTTCAGTTACATTGATGTTATTTATTTATCGCTGTTGCTTTCGTATAAATGAAGCGGACATACCTGCGTGGCCGCGATCTAATCCTGTTTACATAAAGTAAACCTGCTCCCGAGCAGGTTTACGCTTACGGCTCTGTTGCTATGACAGCAAGTCCCGGATGAGCTTCGGGGAACCGACTGATCCAGGATCACGCGAAATCGTCAACAATCTAATCCGGCTAACCTACTTAGCGAGGTACGAAGAACGGGCCCCTGGTTGAGGATAAGGTGTTGATCATCTTCAACCAGGCTTGAAAGACACTGAGCAACCCTGTAAGAGTTTAACAAATTGTGTTTTTATTTTTCTCTCCCTGGCTTCTGTTATAGGGAGCCGACAAACATTATGTCTTTGTGAGTGTGGTGAGCGCCAGCCTGTGTGTGTTCCTAGCTGTGTTTGTGCTGGTGTGTACAGACGTACTCGCACAGCGATGGAGGCGTCTGCTAGGCCTGATTGTATGGGCAACACACCTCACCTTGGGCTACACCTTCATCTTCAGTGGACCTATTGTCTTACCTTGGGACCAGGTAACTTCACTTTACAGCAGAGTTTAAACTGAAGTAATGCAAGCCTTTTCCAGAGGCAAAAATCTTGGGAAGCTGTGTAAAATGTACACAAATACTTAAATCATTTAGTCCTGAAAACCATATATTTGCTAGAAAAACTACAAACACAATACACTGAATGGTAGAAATAAAAATTTAAAAATCAATTTTTCCACTTATCCACTTTTTCCTGCTTGTCCAATCGAGGGCTGCAGCTTAGCACAGGCACCATTCAGACTTACATTTTACCTGCGACCAATATAGAATTGCCACTTTAACTATCTTTCGACTGTGAAAGGAAGCCAGAGTAGTTTTAGAGAACCCCCAGAGGCACCTACACAGAAGTACACATTGGATTCAAACCCAGGACCTTACGCTTATTTTAAATTTCAGGGACGAGGTATGTTTCCCACTGTGTTGGATTTGTCCTTCTCCTTTATTTATTTTTTTCATCGAGGTGGTCGGCTCCTCAACACCTGAAGCCCTCCCTTCTGTTGCTGGGTTTCGTAATGTCCCAAACATTATCAGTGGGTAACAGGCCTGGACTGCAGGCATCGGTTTTATATCTGACTCTCTGCTACAAACCAAGGCTGTTAAGAAATATATGGAAATTTTTTGACAGTCTTTTTCTTGAAAATGTCATAAGTTTAACAACCTTTTCCTGGCATCTTTTATATTGTTGTGCATTAATGGTGCTCTCTTACTTATGTACTGTGTACTGTTAACAACCCATATGGTCCCTGTCCTCTTTAGACCGGTGTGCGTCACTGATGCTTTCCAAAAGTAAATTTCAGACCACAGGGCAGGTTTTCACTTTGCCTCCATCCATCTTAAGTGAACTTATGCCTAGGTTGACTTTACTGGTGTTTGTTTAGAGAGTTATTCTTTGCATAACTGATTTTGAATCTCCATTAGTGGTTGCAGGGACTGTGCAGTGCTAAGTGAGATCAAGAACATCATGGACATTCAATATTAGCTTTTGTTTTTTTTGTTTCTGCATGTAGTATATTTCCATTTAGAAGAAAAAAATGATGAATATTTATACTTTCTAATTCTCACCAAGTTGCTGGTTTGGTTGCGTAAAACGGATTTTTTTTCTTCTCATAAATCTTCTACAGCTTAGCTGTGAAATGTCTTTTAGCTTTGGATCTGTGACTAAACACCAGATGATGTAATTGTTCCAAAAACTAGGAATGATTTGAAATGACTCAGTCCTTTCCTATATGTTCCCAGGTGCCTTTATTCCTCTTCATCATCTTCTCTGTATACACAATGCTGCCATTCCAGATGAAGGACGCTGTAGTGCTGAGCATCATTTCCTCTCTGTCCCACATTTTGGCCATCACGATACACCTCAAAGTTTACAGCACAGAGACCAGTTACCTTGCCAACCAGGTAAAACCATTCGAATTGTTCTAGTAATTCTAGTTCTTACTGCTTCTGTGATGTTAATCAGTCTGTGATTGTTGCTTTAGTGTGAAGAATGTGTTCAGCACTTCAGGTCAATATAATTTGTAGGAAAATGGCAAGTTGCAGTTCATAATTACAAGAACATAGGAATCCTTCAGAAAACACTGAAAACTTACAGATGTGAATCTCAGTGTGTGATGTGATGGTGTCAAAATATTGTGTTTATTACTGGCCAAGTTAAACACAAAAAAATGGCCCAGTAGAAAGCCAAAGCCATTGACGTAGGAACTTGAGTATCATTAATTTGTAATGTCCCGTTCCAGCAGGCACACAGAGGTTCAGATTCATGCCTGCGTGTGTGTGTTCGTGCATAGCAAGTGTTTCAACTTGAGCTCTAACATCTGCTGCTGTGCCTCTTTCTCTAGCTCCTGTCCAACCTAGTGGTGTTTCTGTGCGGCAGTGTGGTGGGAGCCTTTCATAAAGTCCTAATGGAGAAAACCCTGAGGCAGACTTTCCAGGACACCCTGAGGTCCCTGGGAATGCGGATGAAGCTCGAGATAGAAAAGAGACAACAGGTAATACAGTGGCTTTCATTGTGTGGCATGCATGCTTTAATGTGTGTTGTATGAAAATTTGTTTCTGCAAATAGGTCTGCAGTGCAATGACTGGATAAAGAGTGGCTTGGGTAACGTGGTGCTTTATCATGAGATTTCACAGTTTTTGTCTATATTTTGAACCCTCACAGAATGTAAACAAACATTACAGACAAATGAAAATAGCTCATCATAATCGTTATTGCCGTACTCTTATTATTTTATTGCATTTAATTTCTGAGCTTTGCCTTTGGCTGCCCTTACGTTGACTCTTCCATGAATGTTTTCAATGGGACTACCAAATCCTTCTCAAATTAGATTTTCCTGTGATGCCTTTTAAATTACACGCATCTGTGCTGACTTCTTCTACTTCAGGAGCCTTTTTGCAACAATTTCCCCCTTTTATCATTTGTTTTGACTGTTGCTTAGTAGAGGACATAAAACATGCTGACAGGGAGGCTTCAGTGTTGCCTAGCAGGGAAAAAAAGGAATGATATAGTCGTTAACATTCAAACCTTCTCTTCTTGTTTTGAACTGTGGCTGGGAGGAGAGGGGAAGGGAGGGAGCGAGAGAAAAAGAGGAACCAATGACAATCGCACACTGTGTCAATTCCACTGGGAAAAGCCCAGTATGTTCCCCCGAAATGCTTCTTGGCAGGGTGTGAAGGACATCTAAATGATATTCAAACTGTTTGTTTATGCTCCCATGTGAAACCAACATTAATAAAATTGGTTTAATAACAATGTTTATACATGTTAAAATAAGTATCATACTAGGGATCGTTCATATACATTTTCATTCACATGTACACATTATATAAAGAATGACATTTCCAGAAGCACTTTACATACGGTCCTCTGTGCAAAGGTCCCTTTATGAGAGGTTTTTCTTTTCTTTTTTTTTTTTTTTTCTTCTGATAAAAATTTTCCATTGTGACTAAAAAGCAGGTGATATTGTTGCAGAGAGGAGGAAGCATGAAGCGCGCACACACACACACACACACACACACACACACGCGCATCTGTAAGGACTAACACATAAAATGCTTTGCCTTAGGTGAGTTCTTAACCCTCATGATCTCTCCCACATTGTTTGTGTTTAAATATTACTACATGTGGATTATTTGTTTTTACTTCGGAGTGGTAGTGACTCAGGAGGTACATCAGAGATCCACTAATCAGACGATCTGTTGTTACTGCTCCGGCTTCTCCTTTCTACATGTCGAGGTGTCCGCAATCCAGATACTGAAACAAACAAACAAATAAAAAACTTCCCATATATTTGTGTGTAGCAGCACAAGTATAATTATCATGAGAGTTTGTGTAAATGGGTGACCGTAATCTTTATGTGTAAGCTTTTTGAGTAATTAAGAAGACACAACTGTATGTTGTCTACTGTTTACACTCATTTAAATGGATGTGTGTGTTCTTACTTCTTAATTTCCCTTTAAATTAATTTGAAAAAAAAAAAAAGAAAAAGCGTGAGTATTTGGACTAAAAAAAATGAGACTCAAAATTAATTTTCATTCTCTCAGGTCCTTGATATGTTTTGACAGCTTGGAGAGTGTCCACAAACCCTCCAGGGAAATAAGTCTTGTGACAACACACTTGGCTTTTCCAAAAAGTCAGAGACATTTCTCACATGTAAACTACTAAAGCACTAAATTTAGACACAAATCAGCTGGTATATAACATACCTTGCATGCCATGAAGTGTGGTAGTGGTATCTCTGTGCCAAGCGAGTGGAGGTTTGCCAGGTCCTGATTAGCTGAAGTAAATAAAAGGGTCCCAAAATAGAGCAATATTGTAGATCAGGGCTGCCCAATCCCGGTCCTCGAGAGCTACTATCCTGCAGCTTTTAGATGCATCCCTACTCCAACACAGCTGAATCAAATGGTTTGATTACCTCTTCAGCATGCCATCATGTTTGGCAAAGGCCTGATAACAAGCCATTCATTTGATTCAGGTGTGTGGGAACAAGGATGCATCTAAAAGCTGCAGGATGGTAGCTCTCGAGGACCGGGATTGGGCACCCCGTGTTGTAGATTATGAAGACAATCAGTGTTGTAGCAATACAATGACGAAGTTGTTTGCGCTCCTCCCCTTTCTCGTAAAATTTCTTCTGATTCGCTGTCAGTTGCAAAAAGGTTTAACATGAGCATCCATCACTGTAATAGTATGCCTATGTATATGGCATAAAAATGTATAAATAGGTCAACTAATTTATTCATGCACAAAGAACTGCACATCAACTTTTCATTTTAATGCTTTCTGTACAAATATCTTACTCAGATCTCATGATTATTGTCATCACAATTACAAATGTTTGTCCCCTAAGTCAATTAGCAAAAAAGACTAAGTACTCTTGCTCTAGTGTTTTGAAGGATTTTTAAAATGCCAATGAGACGTTTACCTCGCTGACTAAAGGAAATATATTTGAAGCACTTTGCAGTGACTTGTTGAATTAAAATATAACAAGCCTCGTCTCAGCCAGCGTAGTCAGATGATGTAACCTGCCGCCCTTCATATGATGTGAGAAGGGATTAATCATTTCTTTGGAAGTCAGATTTGTGTCTTAATGAAGCAGTCGAACTTTGAACATTTCTCAGGCCTCAGGGTATTATGGCTCATGCTATACACATATTTCTTCTGCTGTCTCATGTTAATCATGGACTAGATGCAATAGCAGCATGATTTGTATGTGTTTGGTGCCATTGCACCATTTTTAACCCAGTGTGAATATTCTGGTCTCTATATAAACCACTCCTGCTCTGAATGCTAAGTAAAGGTTCACAGGTGTGGGGACAGTGCTGAGGAAATAATAGGACTGATACAGACTGGGACTCAAAGTATGATGTGATTACAGACAGAATTAAAGATGGTCACAGGAAAAAAAATGTTTTAATTGGAGCTTTTGCTTCCTGTGTTCTGGTCATCATATTTGTGGATGTCTTCTGTTCTACCCTTTCTGTTTCTGGTAGACCTTTGTTCACTACAGGACCTGACCACTCATGGCTGTATACTGAGTGCAGCAGTCAAATAAGCTTAATTTCCTGACTCTCCTAAATTGCACTTATGTAACTAATTGTGTGTGTGTGTGTGTGTGTGTGTGTGTGTGTCTGTTTGTATTTGCAGGAGAACCTGCTGCAGTCTGTGTTGCCAGTCTACATCTCCATGAAGATGAAACTGGCAATAATGGAGCGCTTGCAAGACTGTAAAGACAAAGAAGAGCAACAACGGCTCGTCAAAGATAACAACTTCAAAAGCCTCTATGTCAAGAGGCATGAAAATGTCAGGTACAACCGCAACCATCTTTGGGATCGCAATATTATTTTAAATAATAACCTCGTTGTAGAAGCCTCATTTTAGTCAAAAAATGCATTCATTGTTCTGGCAGCAGATATTGGCTGTCCAATCTGACATTTTGGAAATAAGTGTCTGTGGCCTGAATTTGCTCTGCTTATAATTATTAACACTGACAGATTTCCAGACTAAATAAAAGACTACATTTGTGTAAGCTTAAAATGAATCACTTCAGATGGATTGTGACTCACATCTAGTGTGCGTGTCTTGTAAAAGACCCGCGTTTTAAACAGTATTTTATTGTATTTATCACGTTGACTTTGAATTAGAAAGGACTTTTTTAAGTAATTAAAAGAAATGTATTGTATTTTTAATCTAAATGTAAATCCTCAGGCATCACATCTTAAAACAAACAAGGCAAGAAAAAAGCAGGGGGGAAAAAGCAATTCGAGACAAATTCTCTAAATACTGGAGATTACTATGTCTGTTTTCCGAGCAGTGACCCAAATATAGCTCTGCTTTATGAGGTTTTCATTAATTTAGCAAGTGCTGACTGATATCAGGACAGCTGAAAGCGAAATGATTTTTCTGATGCGGAAACAGGACGCCGTTCTCATCTCACGTCACTAAAAGCATTGCAGGTTTTCCTAAGAGCAAACTCAATACTCTGTAAAGGCAGTTGTTTTTTAACAATATTCTGCACGTGGACGCAAAATGAAACCGTAATGGCATTAAACACAACAAAACTAAACTATTTTCTTTTTAAGATGTTTGAAGAAATGCTTGAAGATCTATAGAGGTTTTGAATTTTGCAATCAAAGGTCCATTGTGGCATCATCTTTGCTTCCATGTTCATTTAAGGCCACTGCAAAAAGGTGTTAAATGATAGGCCGTGTCATATACAAGTCTCTATAATTACCTGAGTCAGTCCAGTAATTAGCTGTGTTCTCAGTCTCCTGAAACACCTGGCTCACTTCAGTCACGTAGTGGAAGCAGGTGCAGTATCTGTGTTCATCCGCTGGTCACTTACGGCCAGTGTTACTCAGGCCAGGCTTCAACGGTGTCAGTAATCAGCTCCACTCGGTGCATTTGCCTATATGTACACAAGCTATGAATATTTGTGGTTGTTTTTAATAGAGTTTAACAGTTCCAAATAAACTGAACCATGGGTATTCTTGGACATAGTTGATGGCTTCTTTAATAGTTCCCTTCAGTAGTCTTTTCTAAGCCAGATAAAACAAATCACTTCATGCTTCGTGCAGGATTAATCACGACTGTTGACATAACCTCTAATATGGTCAGGTGATTGTATTCACTTAGCTGGTGTGAATACAGATACGTTAAGACAATGAATCCATTGCTCTCTTTTTGTTTGAATTCATGCCAAGCTTCTAGTCTTTATTTTGGTGGTGTCAGGGTCTTTAATAGGTCAGATAAGATATCAGTGTTCCTTTGTGGTTTGCTGATGGGTAGTTTTAATAATGCCTGGTCTGTGTTTCAGCATTTGAACCAAACATGCCTTTAAATCAGGTCTACTGAAGTTTAATGGGTGATAGTACAGATATTTTTGCCCGATCAATCCCGATCAGCACAGCCCATAATGGTCACAATGGATCATAATGGGCTGTGCTGAGAAAAGCTGCTGTTTTGGGGCCAAATTTGAAGGACTAAAACTGTTTGAGCTTTATGGCCATTAGTATCCTCCAGTCCACTGCACATTGGTTGATTGTTAACAGAACCTTCATGAAGTCCTTGTCAGCATCTATTGTTAATTGGTTGAGTGACGAAAGCCAATGATGAAAGACAGGATTTGTTGTTCTGCCAGTATTTGTTCTTTTTATCAGCCTGGGCATGTGAATCGCAATCACATGGGTTTGGCTAAGTAAGCTAAGCCTGGTGGTTTTCTTTAGGAATCTCCTCTTTTAGAATTTAAAGGATGGCTTAATTCAGTGGTTCCCAAACTTTTTTTGCTAGGCCCCCCTTTGTTTTACAAGAAAAATGTTCCCTGCCATGGAGGGGCCCCACCCTTTGGGAAGGTCTGGCTTAATTAGTGGGATTCTTGTAGTTTCTACAATCAAAACATCACCAAACAATTTGAATTTTGAGTTATTCAGTCAGGACCACTGTAGTATTAAAAAAAAAAAAAGTTTGACATCAGATGTGTCATTGATAAAGTCAGAAGCATGTATGCATGTAAACTTTGCCAGCTCTAAAACCTATTTTGTTTGATAAATGCTTGTTGCACATGTTGAATGGGTATTCTTTCATTACATGTGAATATTTCTGTGTTAAATGTTCGTTCACTTAATATCTTTCAGCATTCTGTATGCAGACATTGTCGGTTTCACCCGACTGGCCAGTGACTGTTCTCCCAAGGAGCTGGTCATTATGCTCAATGAACTGTTTGGCAAGTTTGACCAAATTGCCAAGGTGAGTTAAGACATTAAATAAAAATAGCTTTTATATCCAAGTGTCGAATGCCCAAAGGTTGCACAAACACAAAACTTCCATTGTTGACAAATCTCAAACACACCAATTTATTTAGCCATGCTAGCAAACATGCTAACATTTCAGCCTTGTGGAAACAAAATAGAGATCATATACTGTACATCAGCGGTCCCCGACCCCCAGGCCACGGACCAGTACCGGTCCGTGAGTCTCTTGGTGCCGGGCCGCGAGAGTTGAGGCTCGGGTGTGAAATTTATGGTTTTCAGGGTTTTTATTGGTTTTTAGAGTTATTATTTTTTTTACTACTTTTAATCATTAACTCAGTTTCCCTGGGTCTTTTCCCGTTTGTTATGAATAAATCTTCTTTTTTTGGTACTGGTACTGGTTTTATTTTGTTGTATTTATCCGCGACACCTTAAAGGCCGTGAAAATATTGTCGGACATAAACCGGTCAGTGGCGCAAAAAAGGGTGGGGAAAGCTGCTGTACATGCTGCAATCTGTCAGATGATTGGCTTAAAACAATCACATAGTAAATCACTTTCTAATCTCATATCACCCTCTTAAAAATTTGCAACAGTAAGTATAATTCTTAAAACAGAGTAGTGCGTTTACAACTGAGGCTACAAGTTTCATCATAAACATTCTGTATCTTTGTATATATCATTGTTTGCATTGGTGCTTGTTCACAAATGGAAGTTTAAGATTGAACTCCTCTCTGACAAAGCTTAGAAAGATCGCCCCCTCTGGCAGGAAGAGTTACATGCTCAAGACCAATTAAATGAAGATGCTAGGGGAGCCATGTTTAACCTCATAATAGTGTTTGGCTATACCATACGCCACATTTCCAGTACAAATGGCTGTTTTATGTTCTGAAATATGTTGTTTTTGTGCTTTCTCCAGTATAAGCTTGACCACAGGGGCATTTCTGGGCCCATTTATATTCAACTTGCACTTCAGTATTTGCCTCTTAAAGCACTGTTGGCACTATAGTGAAATAATCTTCATCTCAGAAAATCAGGGTCTGACAGCTGAAAAAGGAAACACTCACTAATTAAGGTCTGACTGAGGCACTTAAGCCCTAATAGGCAAAGCTGTTTTGTGCAAAGTGGCACATTGATTGATTTATTTATTTATTTTGTGAATGACTTATCCGTTTTTCTCATTCTTTAAAGGAAAACGAATGCATGAGAATCAAGATCCTCGGAGATTGCTACTACTGTGTGTCTGGGCTGCCGGTGTCACTGCCTAAACATGCAAAGAACTGTGTCAAAATGGGTCTGGACATGTGTGAAGCCATCAAGTAAGTTTATAGATTGTGTAATGTTTAAATAACCAGGATTTATGCATTAATTATTTATGAAGAGTGTCAGTGGAAGGTATATTAAACTGCGTGGAAGATCTAAGGGGAACATTTTTACCATACAGATTAAAACACAGAAACGTATGGTAGAGATGCACTGAGACACACACACACACATACATCCTTGCAGTGTTATTGTGTTTGGAATTACTGAAAATATAGAAATAATATTAAAGAATGAAAACAAGTTTTTGTATTTCTGCAAAACTCCTTCAGGCAGGTACGAGAGGCCACAGGAGTGGATATCAACATGAGAGTTGGGGTTCACTCGGGCAACGTGCTCTGTGGTGTGATTGGACTTCGTAAGTGGCAGTTTGATGTATGGTCACATGATGTCACTCTAGCCAATCATATGGAGTCAGGAGGCCTTCCAGGGTAAGGAGCACTACCCTTTTTACCTTTTCTTGTTTCACATTTAATATCGACTCTTAAAGTTGAAGTTACCAGATTCATTTATTTATTTTTTACATTTGACCAGACGTGTCCACATAACAGAGGCGACTCTGAAGCACCTAAACAAGGCGTATGAAGTAGAAGAAGGAAACGGTCACCTCAGGGACACCTACTTAAAAGAGCTCAACGTCCAGACCTACCTAGTCATTGATCCACGGGTAAGCTTTAAGTCCATATTCCTAAAAAACACAGTTTGTGAAGGATGGAGAGAAATCTTTAGCATTTCAAATGTCTCCTCATACAGATAACTGCTGTTAGGATTTTGAATTTTACTAATAAAACAATCATGTTAATCTTGTAAATCATTTTTATATATTTCACTTTGTATTTTGCACACTGTGGGGTTTTTTAAAATTGGATGTTGCTTGCCATATGTCAAAGAACAATATGTGTTGATATTTTAAATCTTTTTTCCCCTTCCCACTATACTTTTGGGTGTTTGTTTCTCACGACCTCAGCAAACGTTTTTCCTTTTTTCTCCTTGCTGTCTCATCTTAGGTCAGATTTGTCACTATAAAGAATACTGCATAAATGTATTTTTTATTGCAATTTTCATCTCTTTTTGAGCCAATGGGATGGATTCTTTGAGCTATTAGTACATGATATTCACTATCAAATCTTTGCATGTTCATCTACATCTTAAGTCTTAAGTCATCTACATCTTAAGTCCTCCCAGAACAACCAAAAGCCCCCCAAACCTCGGGTGAATGATGGTCTGAAGATGCGAGCATCTGTGCGTATGACCCGCTACCTTGAATCCTGGGGGGCTGTCAAACCTTTCGCCCACCTGCAGAACCGAGACGGCTTCACACCAGACACGATTGTCAATGGCAAACCACGTTTCAAGGTAAGGTCGCTGGATTGTACACCATGGTTTATTTACATTATTATCAAGATGACAATGAAAGAGAATAAAGTTGTTGTTTTCTTTGTGGCTTAGAATGGGATTATCGTGAGGTTGACCATGCACACATACATGCTTGGTCAGCATGCAGCAAAGGCAATGAGTGTGTATTACGTGATTTAGCAGAAGGGGATTTTAATTTTATTTCTGAATGTGATAAGTAAAGGAAATCAAACATATCAGAAGTCAGAAAAGCTTATTTTTACTTTCAAAGCATTGAATTTTTAAAAAAGCTTTAAGAAATCAAGAGATTTAAAAATTGATTTTACATGTCTTTCATCAAAACTAAGGAATCATTGTCTTGTGAGAACATTTCCAAACCAAAATGCTATATAACTACAGTATTATCCTCATCTTTTTCAGGATATTCCTTTGCGACCGAGCTCCAAGAACCCTGAGAGGTAAGACAAATCTTCAGCTGCTCCAGTAGCTACAAAATTAATTCACACATGACTCAAACACAACATGAAAGTTGACATCGACAAAAAGCTTTTTCACACATATGCACGCTGGCTTTTACAACCAACCTACTCAGTAGCATCATTATGACAACTGCCTTAAAAGAAAAGAGTTTCTGGCCAGCAAATTTTCCAGCCAGGACATTCTTATCAGTCCATAAACCCTGAAGTCTTTGCAATGTCTTTATTAATACTGTATTATGTAAGACTATATTGAAGCAGTTAGAAGCATATTATAGTTTAACATCTTGCAGATGTTACATCAATGACTATATTCAGCTATACTTATGGAGATTAACATAATACCCAAAATGTATGCATTTCTGAAAGATCTGAGATTTCAGAGTCATTTTAGATGATATCTAAAACACCAAATAGCATCTAGCTTGTTATCCTCTAGAGTAACTTGCGGTGAGCGTACAAGCAGCGTGCTGAATATGTTCTTCTGTGTGTGCTGGGCTTTTGGAAGAGGAATATGGTACCATTCTTGTTTGTTATTCTAGCTGCTCAGCAGCCCTGAAGTCCTAAGACATCTAATATTGATTTTCAGCCTTGTGCCTTGCGCACAGAGATTTCTCCCAATTCTTGGCATACTTTTATGATATTATGTACTGTAAATTATTTGACAGTCAGCATTTCACAATTTTAGGTTATTCTGCAATTGCCCATCTTTACCTCTGAGAAACATCCCCTGTTTAAGATGCTATTTTTATACCCAATCATGTTACTGACCTGTTGTCAATGAACCTAATTGCTTGCAAAATGTACCAGTTTTGTTGCCCCATCCAAACAGTTTTGATTCGTGTTACTGCCATCACATTCAAAATGAGCTAATATTTTTCCTAAGATGGAACACCTTCTCAGTTTGGACACATGATATGATTACTTTGGGATTTCGTTCTTATTGTGGATAAACTGAGATCTGTAAATGACTGCATTCTCTTTTTACATATATTTTACAAAGCATCACGGCTCTTTTGGAACGGTGTTGTAAATAGCAGATGTAGTAGCATTAGTAGGTCACTTAATATGTAACACAGATGTCTGACGGGCAGTTTATGCTCACTGTTGTCATGCCTTGCCAAAAATGATCTAATTAATGCTTGCAAATGGTGTTGTTTTTATTTTTTGCCCTGTCTTGCACTCTTTGTTACCAGTTTTTGCTCTGATGCACAGTCAGTCTGAAGGCAGGTTGGTCTCTACAAGAATTTCAAGAATACATCAGTCTTGAAGTGTAGAGTTTCCATCTTGGAAATCAGTAGCGAGAAATTGCTGAATGTTTTTATCATTTAGGAGAAAACTCCATTGTGTCAAGCATGAGTACAAATGTTTATGGTGCTTTGCTAACACCAAAGTTCATGCCAGCTTTGACTACAACTGCCATCATCTCCTGTTAGCGTGGTGAAGCAGTTTTTTGGGGAGCTTCCCCTTTTTTCTCAGCACCAACACTTATTATTTAGGAGAAAACTGCAGTGCGTTAAGTGTGCTTCAAAAGCGAGTATAAACGTTTATAGCGCTCTGATTAGGTCACAGCTCTTGCAAGCGTAACTACACGATTAGTGTTTGTTGATTGGTACAGATTTAATATTTCTGAGACTCACAATGATTCTGTTTCATGGAAGCAAAAGTAGTGCTCGAGGATTCGATTTGACTAACAAATAGATTTTTTTTTTTTAAAAGCTGTGCTGCAGTGGTAGTTATTCCTGCAGAGGGGTAGGAGTTCTGAGCAATATGAGTAGCCCTTCCACTAGCTTTAAATAATGCATAACCAAATGGATTGTGGTCATAGCTTTTAATGGTTAATTCTCTCTCCCCATCTGGTGAAGGCAGAATCAAAACAGCAAAGCTACTGATCAGTGGGCAGGACACGCCTACACAAAACAGTGTGGGCTGAAGTAATGTGATTAGAAGAGATAAGTGTGATCCAAGTGCACAAGCATTCCTTCCTGAGAGTGTGTAGGTTTGCTGTATCGCGGAAACTGTCAATTTCATTCATGTATTCACAGTCCAATAAGGCTGAGGCTGTCACAGTGAAATGATCTACACGGTTTTAATGACACAACATGGTAGATTATACCGATCTCTGATTAAAACTGACAGTTGTTATTGCACTACGCTCAATTTTTATCTTAAAATGATTATAAATCCTGTGGTTTGTTTTTGTTTTGTTTGTTTTTTTTGGCTCTGCGCTGCTCTGTTGTGATCGATGTATATTTGTGTTTTACTGTTGGACCCCGACAGCTTTGATGAGTCTCTAGAAGAGGCATTCTCCTTACCCGCCCCGCCGCTCGGCAACCCTAAGTGAGTGGAGCCTTCACGGCCCGCAAGGTCCTCAGTCCTTTCAGTGCAGTAGTTCTCAGCCTTTCAGCTTATTCTCCCCAACAAATGCCTCACGTGCGCTTGCGTAAATGCAGACTACAGCGAGCTGAGTTTTACTTTAAATTATGCACTTGCCATGTTTTGTTTTGTTTTCCCAGTCCCCTGCAATCAGTTCGCTTTATGCAGATAACGAAAGAAAAGTTTTAAAGGGGACCTATTATGTGTTTTTATATATATTTTTTTATTAAAGCTGTCACTTTTTACTCATGTATGTTATTTACACATATAAAAACAGCCTTTAAAATTCCGTATGACTAAACTTCAAACACGAGGAACAAAATAAGAATTATTTAACAATTATATTGGGTTTTTTTTCTTCTTTTGCTCAGCTCACCCACTTATGTTCAGTAGTAACAGTAGGCTAAATCGTAACCATTTGTGCTCTCTCTGTGTCTTTCTTGTTGTACTGGAAATGACATATGTGACATATCTGATATCATACATTCTGTGCCACTTGGGAGAGAAGCCAGCAGCGTTGATTTGTTACTCAGTTTCATAATTAAGTGTGCAAGTTTTTCAAAATCTTGAGTGTATAATTCAGTTAGAATACTTGACAGTTGTGAGTACAAGCATAGAAGCTTCACCCACCTGCCATTCAAGCCTTCTGTTTATGAGGGGCCACCAATCGAAAGAAAGACGGCTGGAGATGGTAGGAACGTAAAACGGTGTGTACCAAACAGAGAATAACCTGAGGGGTGGCATCAAGTCCCAATATAAGATAATTAAAAAATGTTTTGAACTCATGCACAGCAACTCGAGTGTAAGAGTAAAAATTTGGACCCGGAAGTGAGCAGAATAGGTCCCCTTCAAATATTTTATATGCATTTTTATAATAATTTTTAAAAGATGATTACTCTAAGTTTGAATGTAATAATTAAAAGCAATGAAATGTTAAAAACTAGACCTCCAGGTTGAGAACTACTGTCTTAGCAGAGAACCTTGCTGTTCTAACACTAACCCGTGCAGTGGTGTAATACGTATTTTCTGACCTTTTCTAACTGCTGCCTCTTTGTAACAGGGCAACATGCGATCTCGGAAGCCCCTAACCTTTGTTAGTGGACTGACATGATCCTATTAACGCTGATCACCTACTGGGGCTTGTGTGGTAATCAGGGTTTCTGCATCTGTGTGAATGTTTCCTTCCTGATGTAGCAGGGGGTTTCCGAGCAGGAGCACGACAGAAACACACCAACCAAATCCCACTGAGATCATCTAACACACAGATCTCTGCAGCATTACCGGCACACTCCCTTTTCGTACAGTAACACTCTTGCAGGCACAACCTACGTTTCCCTTTTCTCACTAATGCTCAGAATGGCATTAACCAAGTGGCCTCCAACCACAGCTACACTGGACCAGAGTGACCCACATGCTTGATCTGGTTTTCCAGCATCTGTTCCAGTCACTCTACATGTCTCTGCGTTTGTCTGCATGCCACTTCCTTATTGTCTCTGTTTTCTGGTCCAGGAAATCCCAGAAGACTCGGTTTGATGAGGAGCTGCACAATGAGATGACCATTACCATAGACGAGCTCAGCAACAAGTAGGTCGATTTCGGTCGAATCACAATTTATGCAATATTTGTAGCATATTTGATAAAATATTGTAATGTGTTGTATTTAACAGGTTTAAAGGAATTGCACAGTGGAGGAAATCCTCTGCTGAATTGTTTCTGATTGAGGTTACATCTTGATCCTTGATGATAAGCCTGACTAATTGTTTACTCTGTTGTTTCCCTGAAATTCTGGATCGGCTGTGTGACCGTTTCTATATGCCAAGATGTTGCAGTTTATTTTTATTCAGCTACTATTGCTTGGTTGTTGGTAATGCTGGTTGTTGATACAACCAACAAAATATTAAAATCCATTAACCCAATTTAAAATTCAGCGATCTGACACCAGCCTGTGTCACAAGCTTTTACTTGAAACCAGCAGCAGCTGAGGCCCTGTGTTGGTTTACCTGCATCCTCTCATGTCAGGTGCTGATCAGAAGTGAGCACAGATGACAAATTTGTTCGCGTTTGGCTCATTTGGTTTGTGCTTTTGTGGTATAGATACCACAGTTTTGCTTAACTGGTCTGTGACAAAAATATTTGCACAAAACAAAAAGCTCATGGTGACCGTAAGAGAAACATTTTGTCACTGAATTTATACTCTGGTACATTAAAAGTGCATGCATGGATCTGATGGAGCAATAGATTACAGACAATGATTTAACTGTTATTCGAAATGTCACATTAGTAATCTAACTGTGACTGAACTTTTAGACCTTGACTGACTGTGCAGATGTTTTAGATAATTAGTGAAGTTGCTGCTTTACAGCTTCAGATATTACAGATTAAAAATAAAGCTTCTCTGAAATCGGAGGCTGCAGCTAAAACATGCATATCGTTCCAGCTGTTGCGCAATGATTTCATTTCATGAAACTGAATGGAAATGATGCACCAATTTAAAAATAATAATAATAATAAGAGCAAAACGAAAAAGGTGATACAGTTTTTTGTGTGTGTGTGTGTTTTCTACTGTAATTTATAATTATGTGTATTTTTTTTTTTTTTTGTTATCAGAGATGTTTTTGTATATGCACAACCATGAGGATACAAAAGGTTATCTAAGTAGATTTAAGAGCAAATTTAATTTGCCTTCTCTGTTCAGCACACAAAGAAATAAAGAAAATTGTATAAGAATTGTTCTGCCCTCCTTTGAATTGGAGCCTTAATGATAAGTGAGCACTTAATACTTAAGAGATAACTATTAATGTTGTAGCATTTATTTGCCATTTCACTGAACTCCACTTAAAGCTGTGTGCAATGTCTTTGTTAATCTTAGAGGTTAAAACATGCAGATTAAGTTAAGAGCCCCCATAATGATCTGTGGTGTTCAGTAAAATTATTTGTTTATAATGAACAGAAATTATGACCTCAGTGTTTTTTCATGTTTTGAGATTTTTTTTCTTTGCCGTTGCATCAAGTTGTTGCATCAGGTGTGATCCAACACAGAGCAGTGCAGCATGTGCCCAGTGTTCACCTTAAAAACAGTCACAATACAATACAGAGCACCTGAAATGTAAATCTCATAGAAGGAGACTTCATTCCCTGCTTTTCTTCTTCCATGCCCACTTACCTCCCTTCATGTGTTGCAGGCAGTGGTACAAGTTTGAAGAGAGCGGCTTAGCTCTGTGGTTTCTGAAGAAAGATCTGGCAAAACAGGTTGGTGAGATTTAATGTTCAATATAAATGACTGCTTCATCATACTTTTACATTTTAGTCATTTTAATACTGAAAAAGAAACATAATAAGTGTCTTCCGCCTTTCTTAGTATCGAGCCCTGGATTTGCCGATGTTCAAACACTACGCCAGCTGTGCCACCTTCATCTTCCTCTGTATCTTCATCATTCAGATGTTTGTTGCAAGGAAGTGAGTATGTTTTTAGTTTTTCGGATATTTGAATATCTGTTCTTCTCATGAGTACAAACTCGGAGGAACAGTTTTTTGAGCATTTGAAAAAGGTTTTAAAGCGCACGACGAAGACGTTTTTATATTTAGAAGATGAGCTGGAGATTGATGTTATTTTGTTTTTTCATTCGTGTCTTCCTAAGGCAACAGAGACTGGCGGTGTTATTTGGAGGGCTGTTTTGTGTGCTGCTCCTGGTCCTGGCGATCTGTTACGCAGGTCACTTACAGGTTTGTCCATTGATTCACATTCAGTATCTGGTTATTTGAGTGATTTGGTACAAGATTCTTTTCAGGCCCCGTTTGTAGAAACCAGGAGAAAAAGCCTTAATGACACAACAACTCTTTCATGCATCTTTACAGTAACATCTAAAGCCAAGCTGGATGCTGGTCAAGCATCAGTGATAAATAGTTTCTCGTTTATCTAGAAACACATTTTAATATTGCATATTCTTAACACACAGGTGGTTTGCTGAAGACATTCAATTTAATTTCCTTGTGCATGGGAAGTAGAAGTTTAATGTTAAATTCTTTATAGACTTTTTTTCAACACATGATGATGATGATGATGATGATAAAGATAATTATTATTGTTATTACTTTGTTAAAAAAAAAAAGTTTAATTATCCAGTAAGTACATAAATATAATCAAATCAAATCAAATTTCTATTTTTAATGTTTTATATTCGCAGCGTTTTTAAGAAAATACCAAGGGGATGGGACAAAAATGTCACAACTTTTCACATTTCTTAACTTGTCAAGATATAATACAAAATTCCTGCGTGGATCACTCCTAAATTCAAGTCCAGTGCAAATGCAGTGCTTAATTAATTAATTAGAAAAACAAACAAACAAGAAAACACAAAGATTTTAAAAATATGTTTAAAAAAATGAAAATGAAACAATGTATTAGGCAAATGTCAAACTGAATTCATGCTTCTATACCTAAATTCGGCACACTGGACTTCTCTTAGAAGTCAGAAATTAATCAAGCGTAACAATCATTGAAGTAACAATTTCAAAATTGGCATCTGAACCAAAAAATAATGTGTTTTCCCTTTTTTTTCCTGTCTTTTTTTTATCTTATAAATTTGAAAAATCATGAATAGCGGTAATTATATATTGGCATTAAAAATATTATTTTGATTAAAGACCTTGCACATACTGGTGGATCAACCATTACAGAAACGCAAGAATTGATTTTAGTACCCTTTAGTTACCCTGCCACCAGCCCCCACCCACCCTATTGGCACAAGTAATAAAAGCATGAGTGAAAAGGACTTGTGTTTTTGTGCACACTGTGCCAGAATTAGATGATCTGAGAATGGAAACATGGCATGAAAACTATCTCCTGCATTCACTGGGCTACAGCTTACTATAGACGCCCTTCTGACTCTGCAGATGACATCTGACATTCTGTTCTGGACATGCAGTTTTTTGGCTTTCAACTCGGACAGATTCCTTTCCTTGAAAGAGCTAGCTGTGAATCACTCGTGCATGCTGTCTGCAGATAGCTGACTGTAAAAAAGTCACGTTGCTCGTACCTGTTTGATTGCATTTTGTCTTTTTTTCTCCTCACTTCACTGCAGCGCCTGTTTCCGGAGAAGCTGTCAGGTTGCCAGTGGCTGCCAGCTGTGTCAGAGGCAGTGGTTAAACGGCCGTTTGTGCGCCTCCCTCTGGCAACCATCACCACAGCGGTCATCATTATCATGGCTGTGTTCAACCTGGTGAGACTCTGCTCACATGTTGAAGGCTAAGACAGATTTATTTAGTACTCTGGTATTTCTAGCTGTGCTGTTCATAAATGTCATGCCAAGCTTCAAAGCATGTTGTCAGGTCGTTGCTTGTCAGTTGTTTATTTATTTGTTTTTCCACTCCCTGCAGTGCTTTGACCAGGCAGATAAAGACGACTACTCTTGCCTTCCCGTGAGTGATAGATTTAATCCCAGACACGATGGTGTATAAATAGCAGTATTACATTTTAGTGTAAAGTAGTGTGTATTAATTGTAGTTCTCCTAACAGTAAAAAAGAGTGTAGTGTTTTACTTGTTTGCATGCTGCTTATAAATTTGATTTAGGACATTATTTAGATTTGCTACAAGTCTAATTCCATTTTATCCCCTTTTCTGTCCCTCAGTACTCTGTCTACTGCTGCATCCTATCACTCATTGCCTGTGGAGTTTTCCTTCGGATGAGCTTTGAGCTTAAAGTGCTCTTTCTGACTGTGGCCTCTACGGCATATTACGTCATCATTATCAGAAACACGCATACATCCTTTTATGAATACAGCAAAAACCTCAGCACCAAGAAGGACCTTGAAATCTTCACAAATTTGAACTGCAGGTGAGACTGAAGGAAAAGGGTGAATCCCACAGCTTTTCGGGAAATGTATTATTTCCTGTTTTCACGCTGATGACCTGCAAATGTATCTACGTACCTGTGGCTTGTGACCAGTGAAGTTACCGCACCGACAGCAATCACTTTTGTGTTGCTTTAACTATCTCTGTCAGATTCACTTTATGCCACAACTCACATAGGTTAGGCTGTTGTTTATTGGCTGAGTGAAGCACTGGAGACCATGAACTTTGGAGGACTTAATTCTTACTTTATTTACTCTCAGCTTTCTGAGCTCCAGCTCTCCAGCTACTGATCTCTGTGGTTGTCTCACAGGAGTTTGTTTGTTTGTTTCTGGTTTGACTGAGTTGCTGCAGTTGGGCGTTCAATTTTAGCTTTATAATCCTGTTTTGTGTACAAACTGTGTGCTGCATCAGGGACATTTGTTCTCACTATCTAGCCAAGTAGTTTCCCCCACTATTTGCCTCAGTAGGGAGACTAGTGAATTAATAAAGTTGAAAGTAAAAAAAGCAGGATTTTGATTGGTGGAATAATCTTTTTGTTTAGATTGTGATATTATCCTGGATATGGTGACAGCCTTAATGCAAACATGCAAAGGTTGCATTTTAGATTGCATCTGCTGGCATCATGTTTTCTTTATCTGAATCAGTGTATGGCTGCAGTGCAGTAATATTTATCATATAACATCAGATCTACAGCCTAATAGTCAAGACCTGCGTCAGAGCAGCCAAAACATTATCAACGAGCAAATGGCTTAAATCGAGTAGTTCAGTGAGAAAGAATATGACAAGAGTCTAAAATATTATAACAATCCTCTCTAAAGCAAATTAACTGTAATTTCATAATGCAAAATAAAATCCAATAAAACAAGCTTAGTGAGTATGACAAAAGAAAAGGCACAGCAAATGTCAGGTGATGAGAAAGTGGCTCAGTGGAAACTGTTCTGATTGTAGTCTTTAAAAGATGGATGTAACCATAGTGATCTTACCAAGGAGTTTGGACTCATTTCGAAACTTTAGTGTTTTATGTTGTGTTTGTGTGTTGTTGTTTTTTTTTTAATCTTATCAGAGGTTAGATTGCTACTTCTGGGGTGGTCTATCACACATCATACCATAATCTTAATCAGACAAGTCAATAAAAATGATCTAAGGCACCAATATCTGCATACTTCTTTCTGAATACATGAATGAATTGGATTCTTAATCAGAGAATTATAGCAGAGAATTTTAGTTTACTGTTATGCCACCTTGTACTTTTAATCACTAGTGGTCAAAGTCATAACCACTGCAAGTTATTATTTTCCAAGTAAAAGTGGAGTCTGTGATTGGTCATGTTCTTGCTTGTCTTGCAGTGTAGAAATCCTGAAATGTTTAGGGCTGGTAAAACATCCCCAGTATATGAGTTGCATGTACATCACGCTTTTCCTGGTCACCATGTTCATCATCTCACTGCAGGTAAATGACAGTTTTTTGTTTGCTGAATTATTTTAAAAAACAAAAAAATTATCTCTTGTGCTGATTTTCCTCTAAACTTGCCATTCCTGTGGATTACAGAACGAGTACTGCTTCCGCCAGGACTTCCTGCTAAAGAACAAGAACCACACAGAGCAGGATGAGATCGAGACGAGAGAGAACTTGAACCGCCTGCTGCTGGAAAATGTGCTGCCGGCCCACGTAGCAGCGCTGTTTGTTGGGGAGAATAAGAAGAACGAGGTGAGATTTCCAAAGTTGATTCTAGTCCCCTGGATGCTATGAAGGACTGGTGAAGAGAGTTAAAAACAAAACATTCCCGTGAGATAACCCCCCATCATTACATACTGAAAGTGAACATGAACCAGGCGGCAATAATGTGACCAGTTATCTGAGGTCATCTTAAAAAAATAAATAAATAATTGTTATTTCCAGCATGTGGATTTTGGGTTTTAAAAGACTCAAAGAGAGGGACCTTTGAAACATAATACTGTACACAATCAGGGTGCCAGCTGCTTACTCATCAGGTTTTCACTGACACCGAGAACAGGACACAGAAAGTTGTGCTGGACATATTTTAACCTCCTAGAACCTGGCGTAAACATATGTGGACATCACATTTTGGGACATCTAAACCAAAATACTTAATTTTTCTCTACAAGGGCCTGATATCCACTTGCGATTATACTGCCACTGTTCTATCAAAATTTGAAACAAATGTCCTCATATGTGGATCTAATTTTTCTCAAAAACAAAAATTAGGTAAAATAAAAATCTGGTAATTCTTTGTTTTTGCATTCTTTAGGTCCCAATCAGCCCAAACGGCAAAGAAAAATTAGGAGGTTAAAGTACAAAGTTCATCAGGAGTGGCTACAAGCGGAGATGCCTTTCAGTGTCTTGCTGCTTCATTGTTACACTGAGCATGAATTGCCCTTTCAGTGTTATCACAGTTAGTAGAAGTAACAGGAAGGTTTAAGTATCTAAATGTAGCAATCCCAATAATCTTCATATTTCCTTGGTGAAACAATGCGAAAATGTAAAAACATGGCGCGGGGGAAACGGCCAGCTCCTTAAGCCTGAATGTGCCAGAGGAGTGTGGGTATATAGAGGTGCATTTCAATCATTTACTGCTTGAGTTTGATATAACCACACAACAGAACCCTTTTTAGAGCCATAATTGTGACGAAGTGAAGAATGTAGATAACTGGCTGGCATGCTACTGTCAGCTAGGGGTGGGTTTTGATAATTGATTTATCGATTAAAATCGATTCTGGCTTGGATAACGTGATATCGATTCATTAAAATCCTGAATCTATTTTTTTTTGCCCGAAATGCCAGAATCTCAGGTGAAACCTCACAAAATTTCAACAACCACCAAACAGCTAAAACAGTAAATGAGAGCAGGTACACGGATACCCAGCCCTACTATCAGTGATATGACTCTGCAGCTATCACAGAAAATCAGGAGTGGCAAGTAACGGAAGCAAGCTTCTTGAGTACAGCATGGCAGTAATTATTCAAAAAGAAAAACTACAAACTATATAAGCAGAACTCTATACTATAACTCTACAAATAATCATAACTTCCAGATAGCGTGGCTCCATACAACATAAAAGTAACATGTTTCCTGTACAAGCTTTATCTGTTGGTTTTGTGCTTTTCCCAACAGGACCTCTACTACCAGTCCTATGACTGTGTGTGCGTGATGTTCGCTTCGGTGCCGGATTTCAAAGAATTTTACACCGAGTGCGATATCAACAAAGAAGGTCTGGAATGCTTGAGACTTCTCAATGAGATCATCGCTGACTTTGATGAGGTCAGGAAGTCAAAGTCTTACCGAATATTTGTCTGAAATACAAATGTCAGGGGCTAATCATGAAGACCCTGGCATGGTTGGGATGATAAATGCGCGCACCCCTCATTTGTTTGTTTGTTTGCCTCTAACTCAACAGCTGTTGTCCAAACCAAAGTTCAGCGGTGTGGAGAAGATCAAGACAATCGGCAGCAGTTACATGGCTGCTGCGGGGCTTAGTGGGTCACCTGGTCAGGAGAATAATCGGGTGAGGTAGTTACTACTTCAGACCAGGGTCGGGCTTTAACTTTAACTGTTTGAAAGCAAGCCATGACCAAACCTCATAATTAGGCTGTGGACTGACATCACTCTGTGTTGTTTTAGGACAGAGAACGGCAGCACGCCCAGATAGGGATCATGGTAGAGTTTGCCATCGCTCTGATAGGCAAGCTAGATGGCATCAACAGACATTCCTTCAATAGCTTCAGGCTTCGTGTGGGTGAGTGTGCATAAACCTTTAATTCAGTAAATACTGCATTGTGCAGCCATCTCTGTTAAGGCTGGCACAGGTTTCCTTGGTTACTCAGTACATGATTGGCATTCATGTACTGTTCTTGCAGTGAGAGTACTAGCATTCACTGACACAGGTTGTTAAAAGCTCATGCCTATAAAAATAGTCACAGAATTTCTGCAGTTGAGGCATTTTCTTCGTGTTAAAGCAGTTCCCACTTTATATCAGGTTGAGCCATGCATATATTACTCAACTGTAATGTGGTGGAGTATTTTTCCTAGTTACCTTAAAATAAAAAAAACAGATCTCACAGAAGAACGGTATATGAGAAATGTCACTGGCCATAGTAAGTTCTCCTGCAGACCCTCTTTTCTTAGTGACAATCTGGGACTTAATGAAACAATAATGCTTCTATTCTATTGGTTCGAGCCCCGGCTTGGACAGTCTCGGTTGTTGTGTCCTGGTGGTGGTCAGAGGGCCCGGTGGCGCCAGTGTCCGGCAGCCTCGCCTCTGTCAGTGCGCCCCAGGGTGGCTGTGGCTACAATGTAGCTTGCCATCACCAGTGTGTGAATGGGTGGATGACTGGTTGTGTAAAGCGCTTTGGGGTCTTTAGGGACTAGTAAAGCGCTATACAAAAACAGGCCATTTACCATGCCAAGGAAACTGGAATTTAGTGACTTGTGATAACCTAATGGGTTTTCATCCGAACTGTACTGAAACCTTAAGGTCACATTTGTTTTCTTATCGGCAATAACTTGTTGATTATGATGGATCCTGAAGCTACTACCTCACTGACGTTCTGGTTTAAAAACATAACTTTGACACAGCAGCAGAGCTGTGGAGTAACAGCACAGCTTCAGAAGGTCACAAAACTGAAAACTGTTACAACAAAATGTTCCTTTAAGTCTGATTTCAAAGTGATCGTGCTGTAAAGGGAAGTTCAGTTTTTGTGTGCAGCCAATTTCAAGCAGAAGCCTTAGGCTGTACAAGGATCTTCCTGTGCAGTTAAACAGGAGAGGTAAGACGTGTAGGCAAACATGCAAAATGTTACAGATTCACCTCAGGATGTACTGGGTCCAGTACTATCAGTAGCTCTCATATTCAGCTTTGTGAAACAGAGCCCATCATTTCAGATACATCTTTTCCTTTTATTTTTACTGCATTCTGTGTGGTTCTTTTTACCAATACGGATCAGTTACTATGAGCCACTTTAGTCCATCAAATAGCAGGAAGCGAATGTTTTACTCAAATATAGAGCCAGAACCTTTTAGAGTCTGACAAACATCATCCTCCCCTTTTTGTGTCTACAGTCCTGACATCTATGATAAAACCAATCAAAACATTTACATTTTTGGAGTTAAAAATGCACATAGTACAAACAGTGAAATTTTTAATTGAGTGGCATCATTTTTCTTCATCAGTGGCTGTGTGCAACCACCTTAAAACCTCCTTTGTGTGTTTATTAAAAAGATATACATTCTCTTTAATGCACTCAGAGCCTGAGTACATTCATTGATTAGAAGATTTGTTTCCCGTTAGTCACCTAATGTTGTGAACAGCTTTGCACTACCAGTTAAAACAATAGTTTAAAACGACTGACGACAAGCCAGAATGAGGCTTGATGCCTGCTGCGAGCCTCGCTTCCAGTATCGACTCACCACACATTTTATGAGTTTCATGTCGCTAGTGCTGGATTGGACTCCTTCAACAAGCTGCTGGAAATATTCCAGAGTATTTTGGTCTATATAGACATGATAACATCACACGGTTGCTACAGATTTGTTGACATAAATCTCCTGTTTCAACACATTCCTAAGGTGCTCTGTTTTGTTGAGATCTGGTGACTGTAGAGGCCAGTTGTGGAGTACAGTGAAATTCTTGTCATGTTCGAGAAACCAGTTTGAGATGCTTCGAGCTTTGCGACATGGTACACTATCCTGCTGGAAGCATTTGTCAAAAGATGGGATCAAAAGATGAGTTGGTACTAAGAGACTCAAAGCGTGCCAAGAAAATTTACTCCATGCCATTATGCCTCCACCAACAGCCTGTACTGTTGATACGAGGCAGGACGGATCCCTGCTGTTATGCTGTTTACACCAAATTCTGACCCATCTGATCGTTGCAGCAGGAATCAAGACTCATCAGGCCACAGAACGTTTTTCCAGTCTTTCTACCAAATTTTAGCGAGAATCGTAGCTTCACTGTTTTGCTTCAGTCTGCAGGAACTAGAGGGATGAGAGTCTTGAAGTAAAGATTTCTGTCTGTCTCACTACTCCACAAAAGTGAAGGGAGTTAACCCCGAAGGAGGATAAACTTCGGCCCTGGAGGAAGCATCTCCCCTCGCGTCTCCCGACCACGGTCAGGGGACTGACGGCGAGGAATGGTTACAGTAGAATTAAGAGGCCCAGGATCCTCCAGCAGCCACCAGGCCCAGGCTCTTCCAGCAGCCACCAGGCCCAGGCTCTTCCAGCAGCCACTAGGCCCAGGATCCTCCTGCTCCACCAGGCCCAGGATCCTGCAGCAGCCACCAGGCCCAGGCTCTTCCAGCAGCCACTAGGCCCAGGATCCTCCTGCTCCACCAGGCCCAGGATCCTCCAGCAGCCACCAGGCCCAGGCTCTTCCAGCAGCCACCAGGCCCAGGATCCTCCAGCAGCCACCAGGCCCAGGATCCTCCAGCAGCCACCAGGCCCAGGCTCTTCCAGCAGCCACTAGGCCCAGGATCCTCCTGCTCCACCAGGCCCAGGATCCTGCAGCAGCCACCAGGCCCAGGCTCTTCCAGCAGCCACCAGGCCCAGGCTCTTCCAGCAGCCACTAGGCCCAGGATCCTCCTGCTCCACCAGGCCCAGGATCCTCCAGCAGCCACCAGGCCCAGGCTCTTCCAGCAGCCACCAGGCCCAGGATCCTCCAGCAGCCACCAGGCCCAGGATCCTCCAGCAGCCACCAGGCCCAGGATCCTGCAGCAGCCACCAGGCCCAGGCTCTTCCAGCAGCCACCAGGCCCAGGATCCTCCAGCAGCCACCAGGCCCAGGATCCTCCAGCAGCCACCAGGCCCAGGCTCTTCCAGCAGCCACCAGGCCCAGGCTCTTCCAGCAGCCACTAGGCCCAGGATCCTCCTGCTCCACCAGGCCCAGGAGCGTTAAGATGCCGCCTAAGAGGAGCAACGTTAATGAGGAGGAACTGGAGGACATAAAGAAATCCCTAAACTTTATGTCTGAAGAAATAACAACAATTTCAAAACAACAAAAACTGATACTCAATTTAATGGATGATATTAAAGAACTAAGAAGGCAGAGTGAGGAAAAGGACAAGAAGATTGCTATGCTGGAAGGACGGGTGTCAGATCTGGAACAATATTCAAGAGTAAATGATGTGATAGTGACAGGACTGGAAACCAAGCATCAGACATACGCACGGGTAGCAGCAGCAGAGAGAGGGGAGCCACCCGAGCAAGAGCTACGCTCTTTGGAAGAGCAGGTAATGGCCTTCTTTAAAAGCAAAGGTATAGAAATGGACAGTAAAAATATTGAGGGATGCCATCCTCTTCCGAGAAAAAATCAAATACCTGCCATTATCATTCGTTTTGTTAATAGAAAACAGAAAAAAGAACTGCTCAAGCAAGGAAGAAAGCTAAAAGGTACAAATGTTTATTTAAATGAACACCTAATCAAGAAAAATGCAGACATTGCAAGACAAGCAAGAATATTAAGAAAACAGAAGAAAATACAGTCAACTTGGACGTCAGACTGTAAAATATTCATTAAGTTAAATGGAACACCAGAGCAGGCTAAGGTTCTAGTCATCAAAGAGATGACGGAACTAGAAAAATATAACTGATAAATGCAAAGCAGTGCTAAATATGATGGGACCGTCCAAGTGCACAACCAACGCAGATGTCTGACAATTTTCAACTAACAACTCATATAGATATTGAAAATAAGACATTGATGTATGACAGCAACATAGATCCTGATTGTAATTTCTTTAACAATAAGACAAATGAATGCAATTATTATACAAATGAGCAACTTAAAAAGGAATTCAAGGTAGAACAGGGTATAACAATGGTTCACTTTAATAGTCGAAGCTTATATGCAAACTTTCAATCCATCAAAGACTACATAACACAGTTTGAACAGCCATTCAATGTGATAGCCATATCGGAGACCTGGATAACTCCTGGAAAAGAAGAAGACTTTAAAATAAATGGATATGAATTCCTTCATGTAGACAGGATCAACAAGAAAGGAGGTGGGGTGGCACTTTACATTGATAAAAACCTAAAGTACAAAAGAATGGGAAGAATGACAACTGTTATTGATGGAGTGATGGAATGTTTATCAGTGGAAATAAGTATAGAAAAAAGGAAAAACCTAATTGTCAGTTGTGTATATATAGAACACCAGGATCTAAGATTGAGATATTTAAGGATAATATGGAGGACTTATTTACAAATATAAATCAGAAAAGAATGTTTATTTGTGGGGACTTTAATATTGACTTATTGAATCCAAATCATAATAAGAGTACAGAAGAATTTATTGATTCCATGTACAGCATAGGTTTATTTCCACTGATAACAAGACCGACCAGAATAACATCTCATTGTGCAACTCTATTAGATAATATATTTACAAATATAATAGAAGGAAAGATAAAAAGTGGGCTGTTAATCAATGATATAAGTGACCATTTACCAGTCTTTGCATCGTATAATTGCCATTATAAAGTGAACAACGATGGACATAAGATTATTTACAAAAGAATAAGAACAGAGAAGACCTTAAATTGTCTTAGAAATGAACTTTTAAAGCAAGATTGGAATATTGTATATGAACAAACAGAAGTTAATAAAGCTTACGAAGGATTTTTAAGAACATTTAACACATTACTTGATAAAAACTGCCCAGTAATTGAAATCAATAGGAAACACAACTATGCAGGAAGACCATGGATGACAAAAGGACTACAAAATGCCAGCAAAAAAAAGAATACCTTATATCGAGAATTCATAAAAAAGAGAACAATAGAAACTGAAATGAAGTATAAAACTTACAAAAATAAATTAACTAATATAATGAGATCCTGTAAAAGAGAGTATTACATTAAAAGGTTAGAACACAATAAAGATAACACAAGAGATATATGGAATGTATTAAACAGAATAATCAAAAATGAATCAAGGAATAATGATTACCCTGGGTACTTTATAGAAGGGACAAGAAGTATTAATAACATGGAAGAGATAGTAAATGGCTTTAATGAATTCTTCGTAAACATAGGGCCAAAACTGGCAGAAGAAATAAAGGTTGATGGAATAGAAAGGGACACTGGTGAAAATATTGAAAGGAATAGTAGCTCAATGTTTTTAAGAGCAGTGGAAGAGAAAGAGATTTATGACATAGTTAGAGGACTTAAGAACAAAACCAGTACAGACTGGAATGATATTGATATGGTAACGGTAAAGACAGTTATTGATGGTATCGTAAAACCATTAAAATATATATTCAACTTGTCGTTTCAAAAAGGAGTTTTTCCACAAAAAATGAAAGTTGCTAAAGTTATTCCCATTTACAAAACCGGTGAAAGACATCATTTTACAAACTATAGACCAGTGTCAATACTCTCCCAGTTCTCTAAGATACTGGAAAAACTCTTCATAAAAAGATTTGATAGTTTTGTGGAAAAATATGAATTAATGACAGATAGTCAGTATGGGTTCAGAAGCAACAGATCAACAGCTTTGGCACTGATAGATTTAATGGAAAAGATAACGGAATGTATGGATAATAAGAGGTATGCGCTCGGAGTTTTCTTAGATCTAAAGAAGGCGTTTGATACTGTTAATCATGAAATTCTATTAAAAAAACTGGAAAAGTACGGGTTTAGGGGAGTGGTTTTGGAATGGCTAAAAAGCTATGTAGGGAATAGGCAACAATATGTACAAATAAATGAATATAAATCTAATTTGATGGATATAGCTTGTGGAGTACCTCAAGGTTCAGTACTGGGTCCAAAAATGTTTATTATGTACTTAAATGATATCTGCAGAGTATCGGAGATTTTAAAGTTTGTAATATTTGCAGATGACACAAATATACTGTGTTCAGGTGGGGAATTGCCACAGGTTTTGGAAATGATCACACAGGAATTAACGATATTAAAGAAGTGGTTTGATATAAATAAATTATCATTGAATCTCGATAAAACCAAATTTATGTTGTTTGGAAACCAAAAGAAAAACATCGAAGTAGAAATATGTGTTGACAATGTATATTTAGAAAGAGTAAATGAAATAAAATTTCTTGGGGTGATCATTGACCACAAGCTCTGTTGGAAGCCACACATTACTTATGTTCGGGGGAAATTGGCACGGGGCATTGCCGTCCTGGGAAAAGCAAAGCATATGTTGGATCAGAAAGCACTGCACATTTTATACTGTGCTTTACTACTGCCATATATGAGCTACTGTGTAGAGGTCTGGGGAAACACATACAAAAGTAACACACAAACAATAACTATAATACAGAAAAGGGCCATTAGATTAATAAATAATGTAGGGTACAGGGACCATACAAATGCACTCTTTGTCAAAATGCAAGCTATTAAATTCCAAGACTTGGTGAAGCTTAAAACAGCGCAAATAATGTATAAAGTCAGAAATAAATTGCTTCCCAAAGAAATCTGTAAATTGTTCATAGAAAGAGAAGGTGGGTATAACTTAAGAGGGAAATGGAATTTAAAAATACAAAGTGCTAGAACCACTTTAAGAACTATGTCAATCTCAATTGCAGGAGTTAAATTATGGAACAGTCTAACAGAAGAAATAAAAGACAGTCAAAACATAAAACAGTTTAAAGTAAAATATAAAAACCTAATTTTAAATAAGTATAAGAATGAAGAAAACGGGGTTAACCCAGGATGGTAATGTTGCTGGTAATGGTGTTGCGGTTCTTTTTTGGTTGTTTTTTTTGTTTTGTTTTGTTGTTTTTCCATAACTTGTGTATCTGCAAATATACACATTCTGTATTTTTCATATGAAAGAAACTATACTGTGGTGGGGCTTGCTAATTTCTTGTTTTTGATTTATGTATGTTATGTTTTGTTTTACTTCATATGTTTATATGTTTCATATGTTGTTTGTTTAATTTAAGACAAAAAAAAAATTAAATGAATGAGAGGTAAAACTTGAGGGGGTAGGGACAAATAAGTAAATACTTCAGCCTACTCCTTTTCAAACAAATAATGGAATGATATTTTGTAATGATTGTGAAGGCACATGTTTGAAATGTTTGAAATAAAAATGAACTGAACTGAACTGAACTGAACAGTCTTTTGTATGTGAGTGTATGCCTCACGTGCATTCATTATCTTTGCCATTAAAAACGAAAAGAATACATGGCAAGAAAACAGGAGTAGATTCCAGCCACCCCCTGACCCTGGATTGGGTAAGCAGAACAAAAATGAAAGGAAGGAGATGGTCAGAAAGATCAGAATAACAAGTGCAGGCATTTCAGAAATATTGTTAACACTTGAATAAAATTCAAACCCAGTAGGCGTGTTTTTCAAACAGTTCATATTATATTTTGAATCCATCTGATTCAGAATACCTGCGTATGCTGATTTGAAGCTTGTGTTTCTGCCGGTGCCCATAGTCTTGCATTTATCAGAGTTAGACAGTAGAGGTACCGTTTTATATTAGTTTAAAATACACAGAATTTCTCAATTTGTTTCATTTCAGTAGCGTGATCAGTTGTGAAGTCTTTGCACTGAAACATCTTAATAATTACTGTGAACTTTTACATTTCTATCATGTTTTCAAAGCAAATCCTACTCTGTTTTAGACTCACCATGTCTTTAAGAGCAGTTACAGTATTGTCTGTGTCTTTTAGTCAGGTACTTCAGCATCTGCTGCACAAAAGCTTTTCTTTTAAAAATTTATGGGCCACTCAGAAAATTTCTCTTGTGGTCTAATGGCCTTGATTATAAACTGGTTGCAAACTAGCAGCACTGTATTAATGCATTAAAATGTTTCTTTTATTTCTTCCTAATATTTCACCTTTTCTGGTACCCCTGATCCTCTGTCACCGCAGCCTTACATTTTCATTCCATTTTACCTCTATAAACACTGCACATGAACTTTACAGACTTTATTATAAAATACAGCATTAAACTTTAACATATTGGGGGCTTGTTTTTCTTCCACAGGAATTAATCATGGCCCAGTGATAGCCGGAGTAATCGGAGCAAGGAAACCTCAGTATGACATCTGGGGCAACACAGTCAATGTAGCCAGCAGAATGGAGAGCACTGGAGAGCTGGGAAAAATCCAGGTATGTTCTTTAAGGTCAAATGGTCACTTCTCACACAGCATATCTCAACATTTACAAAAGATCCAATTTCGAACTGGACTCGGGTTTTATTTTCCTTACCTATCTCAACTGCTGCAAAAATAAACTCCTCCTGTCCTTAACCAGCCACGAGAACCACCTCTGAGAAAACCGTTACATTGTTTCTTTCTCTTCCAATTGCACTTTATGCTCTGTATCACATTTATTGGCAGATCAAAAGCTATTCATGCTTTAACTTGATAAAATATGTAAATTACTTTGGAATCAAAGCCATTAGCAGAGACAAAGTGCCACCTGAGATGCGTATTGTTTAATGTAGTCACGGGAAAACGATTTTGCTGCAAGGAAGGTCTCGCATTGAATTTGGGCTAATCCAATTTCCTTTCCGTTTGCTTTGCCTGCTTTCAGGTAACAGAGGAAACGTCTGTCGTGTTGCAGGACCTGGGCTACTCATGCGAGTGTCGAGGACTAATCAATGTGAAGGGGAAAGGGGAGCTCAAAACTTTCTTTGTGTGCACCGATATGAGCAAGCAGCAAGGTATGGGTCTGAGCTGAGGCCAGGTCAATGCTGCAAAAAGAACTGGGGACAAACTAGTTTACAGACTTCTGCTGGTCACACATGCGCACCTGCTAGCTGCGTTCCTGTGATGTTACTGAATTAAGGATTTTTAAAGGAACTGCTTATTTGCTGTGTGGTGGATATTGCATTCAACACCCAGCATCTCATGGTTGGATCAGGAGATGACTGAGGAGATGGTCAGTATGTACAATCACCATCTTTTTCTAGTCACAAACACATTGACACAAGTGATCGATCACTTTTGTACTATTTTCCATGTCTGTAATTTTATGTGATAGAAAAAAAATGTGTATTGTACTAAAGCCAAATGCAGTTGAGATTTTGGATGTCCATTTTGGTCTTTTAAAACAAAAAATAAGAGGGGGAAAAATCTCCAGTGGATTCTGTTTGAATCTGAAAGTTGTATGGGTTTCGTTTTGAGAGGCGATGGACACTGTTGCTGTTACTGTGTAATGAGCCAGACATAAATGTGTTAAGCTGTTTCAATGTCAGAAACCAGCTGTGCAGAAGACGGAAACTTCTCTTGCTCCCATCTATAGAAGTAAATCTAGGAAGCTTTACTTTGTGGCTAAACTGCAAATCCTGAAGCAGATTAAGATTAGGTTTCCATCACTTTGTGGTCTTTATGTGACCTTTTAGGAATTCCAGCTGTGCTGTTTGGCCTTAGGAACAATAATTTAATATTAAGGTACGTACTGTATTTCAGGAGGAAATACATTTTCTTTATGTATGCCATCTGTGTAAGTGTTTAATCTGCTCAGATAAGAAATCCATTTTCAGCATCTTTGCCTGCCTGTCTCCATATATGCTGCGATGAAGGGTATCTGTGACGCTCTCTTCGATGTCCTCGATCTGTGTGATCTAACAACCTGCCTGCTGTGAATGTTTTTTCTGGCCCCAGCTCAGAGACCACTTAAACTGATCTGGATCACTTTCTGTGCCTCTGAAACTTGTCTTGTGGCCTTATCTTCTGAGACCAACATTTTGTCTGTAATTGTGGTTACATAATATTAACAACAATAATAATAATAATAATAATAATAATGTACTGGCCTTTCTGTGAACAAATGTGACATTGACTTTTGTACAGTTACAGAATGTAATAAATGTTTTAAGTCTGCAGTTTGTCACGCAGCGTTACACAAGAGCCAAGGTTGTTGGTTTTTATTAAAAAAAGTTTATTGGCCGAAAAGCATACAAATGTAACACAAAAAGCACTTTTTGTACAAAACTTAAGTTATTACACTGAATGAGAGTGTTTGGAATTTCATTACACAGCGATAACTGGAACCACATCTGGACAACTGGTCTCCATGGCTTCAGCCGTGTCCTGCACTGAAAACGTGGAAAAGTTCTCGTCTGCAATTTTCTGTTTTTTGTAAGGTTACATACTGCATTTGACACAACTTAAGAGAAACTGCCTTTTACCTGTAGTGAGGTCTATGAAGAGCTCAGGTGGGTCTGGAGGGGCAGCAATGCCCATGGCCTTCCTGATGCCGTAGATACTGCTGACATCACATGGGGCCACCTGACTAGTCAGCTCAGCCAAGTTTGATGTCACCTTCTCAGCTGTAAAGGTAGGAGGATGAACGTGAAGACAGCAGGAAATTAAGATATTAAGAAAAAGCAGATTTAAAAAAAAAACAAAAAAAAAACAGATGTATGACTGGTTGTATTTACCAGGCCTACATCTGGTTATTTTTTGTTTGTTTTAATCTATATATCTATTGATACTCTGACTTGGATCAGCTGCTGTTTGTTGCCAACGTGTTTGGAGCTGCAAAAACGGTGTCCTCTGGTGGGCAAAACAGGCAACACTCATATTTGAAGGGTGTTTCTCACATCTCTCCTTTACTTAAATTTTCATTTATTAACTGTTGAATACACAGATACAGACGTATCAACAAACTGCTAATAATGTTAAATGTGATGGCAGGAGCATGCTGCTGACATGTTTATCATGGTGACAACACTTGAGGCAAGATAACGGAACTGCTATTAACCTTGTTATTATATTATATTAATTAAATTATCCTACATTTTAATGGTGAACTGAATAAAGAAATAGCTTCCTGCCTTTACACTTAACATGATTTGATTGGCTGGTGCCTGTATTGGCATTCTACATGACTAACTATTAAGTTATCAGTACAAACGGCGAGCGAGAGAAAGAAAGAAAACTGATATGAACTGAACCACATTTCTTAAGAACTGTTACATCCATTACAAAATGTCACTTTACAGGAAGTGACCTCAGGAAAAACAAGCTGATATGTTGATACATGTTGATAGCTGGAAGTGGCTTAAATATATGGTTTAAATGCTCTACCATGGAAAGGAAGCAATCAATGAATCATCCTAAATCAGTGAGTAAACTGATGGGCAGGTTTGCGAAATTCATTTCATTCTTGTCCTATTGTAAGATAATCAGCCTAGTGTGGCTGACTGTACTTACAGTAATTGACGTTTCTTGTTTAAAGTCTCCTACATTTTGATGCTGAACTGAATAAGGAACTAGCTCCCTCGGCTTAATTTGATTGGCTGGTGCCTGTGCTGGCATTCCACAAGGCTATCTCTTAAGTTATCAGAAAAATACTTGTTACAGCATGTAACAATTCAGTTCAGCACTGCATGAAGTCACACCATCCTAAGTAACAATTTACCGAGTAAAGAGGTTATTTTAAACACAAAAGTATTAAATGGTGATCAAGGACAACCGTTTATCTGAAAACCCTATTAATTGTAAATATAGCCTATGAAATTAGAGGTCGCTTTTTAATTTTATAAAGTCATCTGAAATAGAGAGCTACGTATTGCCATTCAGCATAAAAGTTCTTTTCCACAAAATGTGTCTCTTAGCCTCTTAAGCCCCAAGGGGGTTTCTGAGCTTCCTGCTCAAAAATGTAATGCCCAAATTTAATTGATTATTTCTCTGCAATTACAAACTCTGTCCTTACAATCTTGGTATCAAAATAAAGCTAACACTTGGGAAATTTCATCAGAGGTGTAAATATTGAAGCAGATATTACTGTGTCAAAGTTACTGAGACTGGAACACAGAAAAAGTAACTAGATTTTATCCTCGCCTATTTTTTTTTTTTTTTTTTTTTTTTTTTTTTTTTTTAGCTTATAACCCTTTTAAAAATATGGCTCAGATCACATTTGGTTCCAGAAATTCAGTAACCAACATATAAACATCATCTGTGCAAAGATTTGTTTCTAAAATGAAACGGTGAAAAAATTACAGCCCTGTCAATACACGAATATCCAGATGTTGTACAAAAATGTCCAATTTTGGCACAATTGTACACCATGCCAGTTGATTTTTTAGGTATTAAAGAGCAGAAATTAATAAGGCCTAAAAATGCTTTTTTTAAAAATATATTTTTGAAGAATTAACCACACATTTACATGGTAATGGCCCTTTTCTGCAGTGCGCATAGAGCGTTTGATTGGCCTCTGGCCCTTTAAACTCCGAGGGGCTGTAACTTTGGTTTCTTTTGGTCAATTTGCGTGAATGACACCTTTTTAATCGTTTGAGCCAATAGATTCACTGTAACGATGCCAAGTTCACGTCACTTCAACCATTTAGACGTTGTAATGCCAAAACCTACGCGGGCCCAAATTTACTACATGTTGCATCTGTCCAGTCACGTGTCTGTAGGTGGGTCTAAAATGGAGGTTGTTGACGGAAAACGGCTCTGATGTGGCTAGGTAGGCATGGTAACTACTGGTAATCACGTGGCTACCAGCGAAAAATAACGGAGGAAATTGGGACGGTAAGCCAATTTCTGTCTTAGCGCATTTGCGCCACTGTGTGTTTTTGTGGTCTTCTTTTGCGGCTCATTCAGTGAATTTTGGTCTGATCGTGGTGAAACTTGGTGTGTGGAGTCAGTGATAGCCCTGGAAGCTAACCAGTGCATTTGGTGGTTGTAGAAATGGTTTATATGACATTTTGGCTGAGATTCTGAGGTTTCTGTGGATACCACACATGTCTGGACTTATATTTCTCAACCAGCGTTATAATCGATTAAACGTGATCTCCTCCTTTTTGCCCCCGGTACCGGGGGGTGGGGTTTAAGTGGTTAAAAAAGAAATTTTGGCACAGGTTACATCAAAATTTGTTTTTTCCCCGCTGGGTTCACTCTTTTAAAGACAGCAGACCAATGGATGCCCTTTTTAACTGTAATTTAGATATAAGATCTTGGATGGCAAAAAATGTTTTACAGCTTAACCAGGACAAGACTGAAGTTTTAATCATCGGTCCTGAGCCTCAGAGAGAGAAACTCTTGTCTAAATTACAGGCATTTTCACTGTGTCCTTCGCTACAAGTGAAAAACCTGGGTGTTATTTTTGACTCCGAGCTTGGTTTTATCCCACATATTAAACATGTAACCAAAATTGGATTTTATCATCTAAAAAATATAACTAGAGTCTGCCCTATTCTCTCTCGGGCCAACACGGAGATGTTGACGCATGCTTTTATTACCAGTCCATTGATTACTGTAATGCCCTGCTCTCTGGTCCCCCCAAAAATAATATTTCACCTTTACAACTTTTACAAAACTCTGCAGCTCGTGTGCTGACGAAGACCAGAGGGCGGGTCCACATTACACCGGTTTTAGAAACGCTGCATTGGCTCCCCGTGTGTTTCAGGATCGATTTTGAAGTTCTTTTATTGGTTTTTAAATGTCTTAATGGTCTTGGGCCTTCTTATCTCTCACATTTGCTTTTACCATATGAACCCTCGCAGACCCTGAGGGGGGATGTGTGTGTATGTATGTATGTATCCATGATCGTTTATGTTAATGAGAGTGTGGGGAGTGAGTTGGAGGGCGGGGTGGGCTGCTTTTAACCATGTAAAGCACTTTGTGCTACATTTCTGTATGAAAAGTGCTTTATAAATAAAGATTGATTGATTGAAAGAAAAATATTCTGGAAAGGGGGTCCCAGTGATCTGAATCAGGCCAATGTCTACCACACCTGTGAAGGATGCAGGCTACAGAGGTAAATGAAGTGTTGTTCGAGGTCTACAGCTGACTTTAGTGGAAGAACAAAGACGCCCATGCACTATGAGGCTCTTACCCAGCTCCAGCTCCTTGGCAGTCGGGGCCAGCAAGCAGATCATGTTTGGTGGCTGCTTGGCACTCAGACGTTCCCTCTGAACTTCCTGCAAGTTGCGCAGGAGCTTTGTAGTCTCGTCCAATTTCTGCTGGATGTTCAGGGCTTCTGTGTGAGGGAAGGAGAACACGCAGCAAGTAAATACTTCCTCTGAGTTCCTCCAGTTACCTTCTGGTAACCCCCCCGCAAATCATTTCTTTCTAACACAATATAGCCACTGTTTCTGAGCCCTGACACAGACCCCTGGGTTCTCGTGTTACATTAATACTCGAAGGTGCCGAAAGCTGATGACAGAAGAACTCTAGAAAGATCTCAAAGGAAACATAATAGGACGATGGACAGCTAATATGTCGCTCAAACAGCTTTAGACATTAAAATGTTTACATTATGTACTATCTTGACAGAACAATGAGCCACGGTACACTTATGTATATACATAGGGAGAACAAATATTATAATAAATAATGGCCATGAATTTTAAAAAGTACCATGACAGATTTTTCATCATATCCCCAATACTATGTGAACTTGTAGTTTTCTGATTCTCATTTCTCTTCTCATCAGCATGAGGCAGGTCCTTAAACTGCCTGTAGTGCCACAATTCTTATTTCCTGCCATCAAGAAAAGGCATTAAAAATATTTCTGCTGAGTTAAAAATTAATACCACTAAGAAGGAAAATAAATCCCTTTTTGATTGTCATACCATCAAAGAACGATGGGAAGCCAGTGGGGACAGTAACAGTGCATTCATGCAGAATAATTGAAAAGATACATTCCCATGTTGGCTTTGTCATCTCAGTTTTATTTAAATAGCAACAGCATTCATCCAAAGGTACTTTTAATCTTAAAGATAAAGATCCTGCAAAAAATTGGGACTAAGAATTATGACACGAGAACTGAAGGTCTGCAAACTTGTATCATAATTCCATCATGCTCTATCACAATATCCATAGGATGTTAATGCTCAGGTAGATCCTGGTAGTCTGGTGAGTGCTGTGATATTTAAAGATGTTTTTTTTCTCCAGGTAAATTTCAGTATTTTGATGATCATGTTTATGATTAAGTGACATTCCCTGTGGTAAAAAACAAAAAAAAAGGGCTGTTTTCCCTACTGCCCATTTCCCTAAAAAACAACAACAAAAAACTCCCCAAAAAACAACAACCAAAACCCAGGTATGAATTGAACCACTTAAGAATTGTTAGGGTCAGGGCTGTAGTGACTGAAAGTTTCCTGTGGATGTAGATCTACATGTGTATGTAGATGTAGAACATTAGGTGCTTGATTTTGGCAAAAAATTTCATCACAATTACTAAGGTCACAAGTTTTTGATCATGTAATTAACACAGATCCAGGGCTGAGGACCGGGCAGTGACAAAAGATGAACTGAATGAGTCCATCAATGTAATTTGGGCTTTTGGGTGGAAAAAAAAACGTGGAGGTGCCTGAATGACAAAACGAGCATGATTGCGAAACAGAATTCGGCACAATAAGCATTTTATCTTGATTAGCTTGTTTTCATCATGGAAAGATGAAAAGTATTAATGACATGTGTTTATAGTGCTTTCTAAAGGAACCAAATTAAACATTTTAAAGATGTTCTGATCATTCCTAAAAGTGTAATTAGCTGCCACTTTAAATACAGAAAAAAAAAAGTCAGACGTTTTACCCTCAGAAAGCTCCTCAGTCATCTGCAGGCCTGCAGCAGAGCGCAGGAAATCCAGTCTGTCACATGTTTGGGGGTCAGCTACCTACCAAAGACAGAGGGGAAACAACATGGTTAGTTAGATTAGAAAAATGCATTCCACACTGGACATAAAAGGGAACATCACAATCTTTTGAAGCTTCTTTTGTCATGCTACTTCTTCACTACAATAAAATCAGGCCTAATCAAAAGCTGCAACACCCGAGCAGGGGATGAGAGTAAACTGGAGGGCGGCCAAAAACAGCAAGAAGCTAGCACAAAGGGCCGCTGTTTGTCTGACGGTGGGCCCCTGCTCTGGTTTCCTCTACTGCTCTGAGGAGCGATTCAGCTTCACAGTCAGTGGGCAGTAGAGGAAAACAGTCCTCTCAAAATTCTCCAACAGCGGGCCTTGAGCATGTAGTACTGCTGTGTTTTAAAAGGAAATGTTCTTTCCATCTTTACACCAGGCCCCTGCTATGTTGACACAGCTGGTGGATGCAGCAGTCATCAGCTGAGGCCATCTAGAACACAAATTAAATCCATGGGGTATAATGGAGGAGCACGTGATATGCTTTGCACTGAACAGCAGCAGCTTCAAAAGCAGTGCTGATGAGGATGAGTGGCTCCGGTTTTGTATTACATAGCGAACGCTGGCACTCGTCACTCGACTCACCTCACGCACATTTCTATTACATGCTGCACATTTTTTGATCAGGGTTTCAGCTCCAGATTCTCTCACCTCCACGGTATCCTTGTCCTCTTGTATATTTGACAGCTGCTCTACTTGCTGGAGGAAAAAAAATGACAAAAACACCCCCCCCAAAGCAAAACAAAAACATTTATTTAGTCAACTGGAAGACTTTCCTGTCCTGAAACAAAAAACAACAAATGACGTCAGAGAAAAGCTTACTTGCTCGGTGTCCTTCAAGATTCTTGAATGCTCTCCGTTTGTCACTGCATCCAGGAGGTTGTCTGCCAGTTTGTACACATACTCTTCTGATTTGGCCAGGAACTCTGACAAGCTGCCAAACAACCAACCAAATGAAACTTTACTAGTTATTTACTAGTTATTTCCTATGCAGCAGCGGTGTAAAAGTCTGAATCATTTTGTTGACTGAGAATAATGACAAGTAGTTGATATTGACACTCCTGCAAATTGGTGGAAAAATAACTGCACCGCCTACACAACCAGTCAAATAAGGACGTGCTACTAATGGTAATTAAAGATTTTCATTAATTTGTAAACAAAAATCATACTGTGCTTTTCCGTTTAGAGGAAAAAACAGACAAGAGACGAGCATGTGGTAACAATAAGCTAAATACATATAGTAATATGTAGTAGTCCCAGTTTCCCATAGCCCCTTGGAAAAATTGATTGCTTACCCCCCCCCCCCCTCTTTTTTTTTTTTTAAATCACCTTGCATTTACTGAACTTTTCAGTTGAATGATTTAAGGATCAACCATATATATATATATATGTATTTCCTTAAAATTATCCTAAAAATTATGTAGAAAAATAAAATTGAAATTAAAATTCTGTCATGGATAACTAATGGTCCCCACTGGCTGCAGCCGTCATCATAGAACGAGCCCATGTAGCTTCACCTACTCAAACCTTTTTATGGCTTTTATATTCCCTAGATCTTTTTCATTCTGAACACTTTGGAGTTCCACAAGATGTACCAACCTGTTATGAGCATGAACATCATGAGAGAATAAAACAGAAACAAGATGAAACTGAAGTTTACGAAGAGATGAAGGGTTTGAGTCAGGGTGAGGCTCCGCTTACAGTTTACCTCCTCCTGATACAGAAAATCCAGTGGAAAAAGAGGAACATCTGGAAAGTAATCAGTGAGGAATGCCTCGCTGCTTAAAAGACACAGAGCTCGGGTCCTTATACAGACACGCTGTTCATACCTGTCTGAGCCCTGCAGGCTGGACTCGTCTCCATAGAGAGAGTAGATAAGGTCAGAATCTTCCTTGCTGATGTTGGCGAAGCTGGAGTCGTAGGTTGGCGCGTAGGAGGTGAATGGCCCATAGTTCATGTAGGACACTGTGGAAAGTGCCGCACACAGATAATTTATTGTCTTTCCTTTGAGACTCTGATATCAACAATATGGAGAAACATAAAGGTAGAGCCGTACCTGGGGTGATCCTGTTCCTCTTGTCCTCCCTGAAACCCTGCAAGGTGTTCACACCGCTCTGCAGCCGGTTGGACATCATGCCGAGTTTCACAGGACAATAACCCACATCTGCAACAGCAAACACAGTTTTTTCCCCTCAAGTCTCTGGCTGCATCATCATTTCTTTTATAGGTCTGGAAATACTAATCAACCATTAAAATTTCCCAGTCATAGTTTACAGAAATTAAAATCAAAGAAGCCAAAGGAAACTTATATTTCGCTTTTTTGTGTATAAGATGTTGTTGTGTAAAGTGGATATATTATGCTTCTATATTTGTATTTTTGGACTTCAAGAGTGGTGCAGCCTTTCAGTTCATCCACGGCCAGAGCTTACAACAGAAGCTGATGGTGTTTTCATTTATAACTGTGTGGGCTGCAGTGATGGAGTCGTGTAGTTACATTTCTAGCGTTTCAGAACATTTTGCGCTTATAATGTCTCTGTGATGTAGCTTTAACACAGAAGTATAACTCCAACTGAAAACAGACTGTTTTAGCTCCTCTTTCTTTAAGCTGTTTCCTTCTGATTGGTTGTCCTACATAAACCCCTTTGACTCAAAATTCAAGCCTGCACTTTTGGCCTAAAGGGATTAATGGTATATGAGCTGATCTTTTTACATTAAAGCCATATTCAATATGAACATCCACCGCTGTGGCAAATTGTAATAATTGGTCTAATTGAGCTCTTTTATAGTTCCAAAATGGTCTCACCTCCTGCTGAGGGATCTGCTGGGTTGAGGATAGCCAGAGTGGTGGAGCCATCTGACTTCCGCCTTGCAAACTCCAACTACAAAACAAACAGTGATAGTGAAAGAGGAATAAAAATAATGAGAAAATATTACATTATTGGATTGTAGTTAATTAGATAAGACACAATGGACATCAGATAAATAACCAGCACTGACTCTACAACATCGTCTCCAGAGTCTAAAACAAAAAAGAAGGTGTGGATATATTTTAAACTGGGGCCCTTACTGGTTTTTAAACACAAAGCCTAATTTTTAAAGTAGAGCGCCAAAGCTCTTTTGGCAAAACAAAAGCGGCAAAGCATTTTTATTCATGCTCTAAATCTCTGTGGTCACAGACTGCACACACAGCCTGTAAAAATAATAGCAGTGAGCACTGATTACATCACAAAACTAAAAACACAGTGTCCAGAACATGTAACTCAAGTCTTTTCAACCTTAAGCAGCTGTTCTGTAATTCTAAAGAAATTACAAAAATGTGAAGTAAAAAAACAAACTATTCTTCCACTATGATCTGTTTATTAATAAAAGGAAACATCAGTATATCTTGATTCAACTTTATGGGCCAAAATTCCTAAATGGGGCAAAATAGCGCGTGAGTGCAATCGCCAAATAGCGCTAAAGTTCAAAAGGTTAACAACTCTTACAATTTTGTCCATTTGTAAATATTGAGAGAACTTTTTTTTCTGGTGCAACATATTAGTAAATCTGGCCCTATGGGGTTAAACGAGGATCTGCCGGGGTTAGTTGGTTCGCTTTGTCTTACTTTTTTCCCCTCACTGAGAAGAAAAAAAGAAAACATAAGTAAATATTTACAATTTATATGTAATGGAAATCTGAAAGGATTAATATATGTCTCATATTAGATTTTCCTTATCTAATCTGCAATGACTTTTCTTAATCCTGCTTCTTCTCATGTCTTTTTTTTCATCTACCCTTCAGATCATTTCATTCAATTACTGCTTTCAACTTTCAACAAGCTCTTGCTGGCTACGTACTCTAAAGCGAGTTAAATTGCATCCGCTCTTAAGTGTAAACAATTGGGATTTATGCTTAAGAAATTACATTTCCGCTATACATGAGTTTAACTTCTCCTTTACATGGTTACTATTTTGATTCATAAGATAACCATGGTGCAAAATACTGCGTTATACTGTGTGATAATGTATTTAGTGTTGGAAATTTTGTCTAAATCAGTAAAAACTGCTTAAGATTTATGAGCAAGTCATTCCACAAAGTTATTTAGAACATTCTTAAGAGAATGGGACCTGTAATACCACAATGCCATCTGAAACATTATGATCTAAAAGATCAGATATATCAGTTTGAAAGCGTGTTCTTGTGTTTAACCCTGTTTTCTCACATCAGACTGCAGCACTCTGTTGGACAGCTTTCCTCCAGACTTCTCAATGACCTTGCGTATTTCCTGAAGCTCTTTCTCTGCTTTTGCTGCTTCGTCCTTAGAGTCTTTGTCCTGTCTGCAAATGAAAAACAAATTGAAAGATGCCAGATGATGAGACACTGTGACCGTGAATGTACTTTGTGGCAACAACAAAAAGTATACACACAGCAGAGAGGAAATTTGCAGGAGTTTTTCTGTTCATTGTATGCCCACAATCTGTGTTCATTCCTCAGATAATTTACCTGTAAGCGTTTGCTGACGTCAACGAACAGATTTTGAGACAGCATATTTTACGAGATAAAAGGTAACTGAATGAAAAACAGCCTACTACGTGGCTTTCTGGGGCTCGTCCTCTTATAGCGAGTCATAATAAAATGCATAATGTCAGCATACGGGTTCTGTTACATCACCAAGTTAAAACACAGCTGTAAAAGATGATAGCCAAGAGAAAACAAGCCCCAGCATGTCATCAGGCATTCCCCACATTCTCAGCCTCCAGCTCCACAGTGGAAAACAAGCTCACAGGAATCAACACGGTGCACTTATGGGAAACTGTTTCCACTCATATGCTGCATCTCTTCATATTTCTCAGTTCTGCTGATACAAATGTGAAACCTTCTACTCTTTTAATTTGACAAATATGTAATTGTGTCAGGCCAACTGTAATTTTAAGGGGTTAAAATATTGACAGTATGGTCAGGAGTATTATTAAAATCCCTCTTGCAGTCTGGGCTCTCCAAGCTACACTTAAATGTGGCATCAAGGCTTAAGGACACGTGTGCAAAGTCAACATGTGAAAGGACCTGGGAGTGCTGGGTGTCTGTGACCTCTCGCTGCTGTCTGTAGTCGCAGGTCCCTCCTTGTTCTGGTCCAGAAAGGTGCTCGTTTGTTCCTCAGATTTCAAAGGTTGTTTGGCAGAAGGGTCAAGACCAGCCATAAAATCTATGCTTTGCTTCAGGCTGTCCAGCCTTTCCTATTAGGGAAGGTGAAAAACATGCTTTTTACTTGGGTTTAAGAAAGAGAAAAAAAATAACCAAGGAGAAGAAAACTGTGGTGCTGAGTTTGTGAGCATCTGCTGCCCCCAACTGTTGCTTTGTTCCTAAAGCAAGGTTACAGCAGCCTGACTTACAGATTATTTTACAGCAGGCTATTTATCAGTAGAGAACACCTGGGTCCTTATTTGAGTGCTATTTTGGAACTTTTAGTACATAATTCACTTTTCTCCTGTCTCAATTATTGTAACTCACTTTTTATGTAAATGGCCTGTATTTGTATAGTGCTTCACTTAGTCCCTAAGGATCCCAAAGCGCTTTACACTACATTCATTCACCCATTCACACACTGGTGATGGCAAGCTACATTGTAGCCACAGCTGCCCTGGGGTACACTGACAGAGGCGAGGCTGCCGGACACTGGCGACACCAGGCCCTCTGACCACCACCACCAGTAGTGGTGAAGTGTCTTGCCCAAGGACACAACGACCCAGACTGTCTGAGCCGGGGCTCGAACTGGCAACCTCCCAATTACAAGATGAACTGCCAACTCTTGAGCCACAATCTTTAGATTACTATGAGCCTGTTTTCAAATTGTTCAGAATGCAGCAGCTCTGCTGCTCACAAAAACAAAACATTTTAGTTAATTTTAAAATGTTATTAATAACACATAAAGCCCTACATGGCCAGGCTCCTGTCTATATAACAGTGCTAGTGACACCACATTCCAACAACTGGCCTCTCCAGTCATCTGATTACAGTCTGTGAACTAGGGCTGCTCAATTAATCGAATTTTAATCACGATTACGATCTGGGCTTTCAACGATCATTAAAAATGACTGAGCCGATTATTAGCCCCTCCCTCATTTATCCGCGACACCTTAAAGGCCGGTCCGTGAAAATATTGTCGGGCATAAACCGGTCCGTGGCGCAAAAAAGGTTGGAGACCGCTGATTAAGAGGACCCGAGGGAAGCTCGGAAAGCTAAGCAGAAGTTATTTGGAGAGTGACTGCCGTTGGTTGAAAAGAGAGTTTAAAAAAAAAACTTCAGTGGTGTTGCACACTATTTTATATTATTTTTTTTAAAGTCATTGTTAACCCTTTAAAGCCGTCAGAGCAGCAAGCTCCGTTTTGCGTAACTATTTTTAAATCCCTGTAGAACCTGAACCGTGTAAGCTAGCGCAATAATTTGTTTTGCATATGAAACCGGAGGAGTTGTACTTACATCTGATGCCATCAGCTTGTCCTCGGTCACGGTTTCGTTCCATATATAGCTTTGCAAAAATTGCATAAAAAGCGCTTGCAGCAACAAAAACATAATATTCCAGAAACACGCTTTGCCGTTCCTATCAGCTGTTCGTAACACTTCCCACAGTGAAATGATGCACATGCTGTTTTCTTTGCAAATTTGCATCATAGGATTGTTTTTTGTTTTTCCTGCAGTATATAAAAATTGCTGTATCTCCAAAATAAAACTATGAAAACACTCAAAATAAATTTCCTGTGGTGGGAAACTATTTTTTGCAACTTTATTGTATTTAAAGTTTTGAGGGATAAACCTCTTAAATTTCTCCAAGTAGAAATATATGTAAACAAAACAAAAGCAATTTTCAATTTTTTTTGTAGTTTATTGCACTTTTTGCAATTTATGTAATTACTATGGACTTAATGCATACATATTATTAAAATATGGGCTATAACAGTTGTATTGATGTATAGCAACTTGAAATGCTCCCACAAATGGCACTACAGCATGTAAAAAAATAATATAAGCTCTGGTGGACTTGGTTCTATAGTAGGTCTTAAAGGGTTAAATAAATATCGTCAAATAATCGAGATCTCAATTTCAGTGAAAATAATCGTGATTATCATTTTTGCCATAATCGAGCAGCCCTACTGTGAACTATTCCACACTCTTCTATTTTAAATCCAGAGACGACCAAGCTTTTGAGGTTGCAGCTCACTAACTTTGATACAAGCTTCCTTGTTTTAAAAGACTGATGACAGCAAATTTTTATATGTTAACTTTTCTTAAAATGTTTACCCCTTCGTATGTAAGAACGAATGTAAGACTGTATGTTTCATTTTCTGTCTGTACTATTACTATGGAACTATGTGTTTTAAAAAGTGCCATTCAAATAATGTTATGGTTATATAATTATAAAAGAAAAATTGGTGCATATGAATGCAGTATGTTTGTGTGCAGGTTTTATTGCTGACAGATGTCTACAAAGAAAGTACAACAGCTAATGTAGACACAAATCGTCTTTACAACTTTAAAATTACTGCAAAGTTTGTCATACATTAGGCTTTATAAAAATTTAGATGCACAAAAAATTATTTGAAATAATTTGAAATAATATATTTTTGGGGGCTTTCAAACAGAAGTTTTCTGTTATCATGTACACTGTTTTAAAATAAAGCTCCTTAATTTTTTAAAAACTTGATGAACCCAAATTACCCCCAAGTAAAAGAGGTCAAAGAAAATGACGGTCCAAGGTCACGATACCTGGCTCAAGATCTTCATTCCTGAATGTAACAGTTTCCGTGCTGCTTTGTGGTAGATTGTCTCAGGTTTGTTGTAAATCATGGCATTTTCACACATAATCCTGAAATCAACCTGCATCAATGACATGTGTAACATTTTAAAGCATGACAAATACAACAGCTTCTGTTAGTTAAAACACACTAAAAATGTGTTCAAATGTGGCCTTTAGGGAAAACAAATATACTTAACATTTTTAACATGATTTAAATTTTTTTTGAATAAGGTGAAGACATCATTGACAAAGTTTTAGCAGTTTGATCAAACAAAGAAGTATAATCTGTAAATTGCACTGAAGCTACTTGTCATCAAAGACAGGCAAAAAACATCAAGTATCAGAACATACATTAAGAAGGGAAAAAATACTAATTTTTTCACCCAAAACAAGTATCATTAGTGGATGTAAAAGGACCTGGGAGTCCTCCATAAGCACCACGTCAGTGTGTCCTACAGTAAGCTAGAGTATCAGCAATTACAAGAGCTGTGTCTTTAAACTTGAAAGAACGGTTTTATTTATTTCTTCTAACCGAATGCAATAGTACACAGACATGTACCTTGAGTTCATCCAGTGACTGGTAGCACTCTTTCTTTACTTTGTCCTTCATTGTACTGAAGTCCATGGGACGCTTGATGACTGCAGAGTAACCAGGAGCAATGAGGTCTGTCACTGGAAATGAAAAGAATGCGTTCGGGTCTTTCCTGCAGAGGAGACACAAACAGTTTTTAGTTGCAGAAATATCATTACCTAATGCGGTGAGTTGCTCACCTCATTATTTATAGATATTACTAAATGTCAAATAAAAATGTAAATGCACAATTATCCCTGATCAATAGGTGATAAATGCTGCTGCACCTTTGGAGCTGCCTGATGAGCTGATTCAAAGCTTCCTGCAGAGGAGTCTGTTCTTTTTCTGTGGAAAGGAGCAAAATAACTTAAGATTCTTTCAACAACCTTCAGAATAAGTGTTAGTATTAATTTGGGAAATATTTAACATTACCTTCCTGTTTATCAATCTCTGAACGTATAGGAGTCCTGCTCTGCTCCCGGTCATCATCTCCATCTGCCTCCTGCCCTTTCTTCTTTTTAGTTACCTAAAATAAACAAACAAACAAACAAACATACATTAAATTCACACACACACTACCCTTTTAAAATATTTAACATTATATGCTAAATTATCTATACCAACAGATATGATGTTTACCTTCTTCTTCCCCTTTTCCTCCTCTGGTGACCCAAAGCTTTTCTCTTTATCCTTTTTCTTCTTCTTTTTCTTGTCTTTGGGTTTGTCAAAGTCAGCCGGCTGTTCGTCATAAAAAGTGTCAAGGCTCGAGCTTCCTGCCGTCACTTCATTTCCGGACACTTTCAGCACCAGCTTCAGTGGTCTGTCTCCATATTCTGTACAAACAAATATCGATTAATAATCAAAATAATGGTGTGTGACTACAGTGAGAACATACGGCAGCTTAGGAAAGCTAGAAACAATAGCCGCTAACAACTAACTCGAAGTCATTTAACTTACGCTGCACGTCTAGCGAACAATGTATTGTATTCACACATCACCACCTCAATATTATTATTTTTCATTTTAAAAAATGATGGAAACGTGTAGATATCCATATAACTAAGTCGGGAAGGTAGTTTAGCAATAAGCTAGTTTACCAACTAGCTCTATTGTCGTGCTAACAGTGCTACAATACAAAAACACAGGGTCTACGAGTTAGTTTAAAATGTAAAAACGGTTTATTCTGATAAGCAGTTAAACTGTATGGGATGAAATACCTTCATATCCATGCTTCTCGGACTTGTGCTTTTTGTGCTTCTTGCCCATTGTCTATATTTTGGTCTGCACCGGCGGCCAACTGCTGTGGCTGAGCACTGTGGTAGCTGAAGTAAAATTTCACCAGAGGTAGATACACTTGCAGCGTCACCTGTCGGTGCGGCGGTGGTAATACCCATGTCTATGGGTACGGCCGCCCTTCCAGCCGGAAGGAGGCGACATAACCTTTGAAATAAACTTCAATCACGGACCCAGGCCTGCATAACTGCCATTTGCCATGACCCCCCTTTAAAATAACATATGATAATAATCGTTCACCTGGAGAAATCATTCAATCAATCTTAAGCCACATACAAATACAGGGAGCACATGTTAACCACACTCGTTATGTATTGATAATTCAGCACGCCTGAATCATATACAGAATGTTCATTTTCCTTTAATATATGGATAAGTAAAAAATAAAATAAAATAAAAAATCGAGATGCTTAGAAGATATGTCCAACTCCAGTACTGTGAGTATAAACACATACAACAAGGGAAAGTTCATGATGAAAAGAAAAAATGTAGTATTGCACCTTTATGAAGCCAGGAAATTTGCAAGTGGTGCAATATTAGAAAAAACCTGAAGTAACAGCTTGTTTTTTTCCTTTTTTTTAGTCCACTATAAATGTCACACAGTAAACATGCTGAGCTTTTCTTTCCTACAACCAAAGTTGGTCAAACTCAATGCTAAATTTAAAACAAAGGTTTTCAGTTTTACTCGGATTACATCAAGATTAGTTTTTAGAGCTGACATCAGACAACTGTTGACTGTATTCATCAGCAACTCTTTAATACACCTAGAGTGTTGCATACTGGTGTGTTTAAATGATCCATATATATTAATTTTAATGCACTGGGTATACTTTTATTGCACTTTTTTCCATAACATTATTTCAGTGATTGAAATCAGTGTCTTAAGACCCAGACACATGTCCTCTACATGTCTTCTATATGCAGCTAACCATGATAAGCCAAGGAAATTCTGGAGATGTTTTATGCAGAGACATTTTTAGCCATAAACTATAATATTTTTCTAAATGTAAAAAGTTATTTGGGTTGTGCAAGACATCACAAAAAGAAAAACAATATTTCTGAAGTCACAAACATTAAAAAGTATATTTGTGCTATCACCTGCAGGAATTTTACTCACCGTATTCTTTGCCTGCTTATAAACAAACTGTGGCAGAGAAATAAAAGTATCAAATACAAAACAAAGACAAAATAAATGAATAGTATAAATATGGTAGTTTACTTGGAAATTGTGCAATTATGCCACTTGTCAACTCTCCAGCCTCTGGATGCAGACTTTAGTAGACTTTTATTTTTTCTTATCCTACAGCAATGTAGTAAACTGGAGCAGAACCCTCCACAAATTACCCTGAATGGTTTGTGTAATGAGTTGGCAGAATATATTGCCATCTTCAACACGGGTGAAGTAAAGTGTCTCTAAAACACAGCGGTTAATATTGAGGTCTTTCTTAAAACTTAAATTTAAAATTTGTTAAAAAAGCAGACACCTCTGTAAAGAAAAGAGAGATGATATTTGGTTGAATGTTGACTTCGCAGGACTCTGTAGCTGCAGGAGCTTCCCTGTCCGTTTTGGAGCTGTTATACTCGGTTAAATTGGGACATATTGTACTGTCTGATGAATGACAGATGTTTTATTCATGGCGGAAAGATAGTCTACATTCTTTGATGCACATTCCAGGTTTTATGAAAAGGGCAAAAGATGAAGTGGAAAACTCGAAAGGAATGAAGATTGACAGAATCCACTATTTGAGCCATTCCTGGTCATAGATGAAGACGTGATATTTATACTCTGTTATCGTTTGAGTCTCCTATCTTAGCAAACTCATCCCCAGCAAATTACTATATTACATTCTTTACATATTCGCTGTTATTGTGTTGGGGAAAAAATCAGTTGCATGTTATCCATGGCCATATTTAAAATTAAAATAACCAGAAAATTTAGTGTAGTAATTCAGAGACTGGTGGTTTTCTTAGGTGTCACTTGTGCAAATGAAAATGCACATACAGCTGTAATTCACTTGGAACTTGATTTAGACCCTCCCTGTGATGAAAAGCCACTGAGTTCCTTATGAAATAGAACGGTCAGGGAAAGTGTTTCCTAGCAATATGCCCACAATTCTCTGAGGGGTAATTGTGTTTTCTTTCCTCCTTGACTAAAATTAAACAAACAAATAAAGGATCATTTGTGGGCCCCAAAAAACAATGGATTTTCATCCTCCCTTAAACCTCTGAAGGCAGCAGAAACAAATTTTTAGCCTGTTTACACTTCCAGCAAATATGAGTTGGAGATTGGATTTGTCTACATAGTAAATGCTGTTAGGAAATTGAGGAAATTGTTTCAGGCCCTAAAACCAAAATAATAAGCTGAAAGACACCAAAATGTTCCACAAAGTTGAGGAGCTTAGTTTCATTTTGGATTGTTTACAGACCAGGAATGATTGGTACAGCTTTATAGTCACTCATGAACATACACATTTTCTTTCCAGAAAAAAAAGTTTGGAGTCATTTACGTGTGTTGTACGGTGTATGTTATTGTGTATCACAATCCTGGATAGTATCTTTGAACAAAGTGATTATAAAATCCCTAATATCAAATACATTTTGGCCTTTTTGAGCCTTTCTAATGAACATTTTAGATAGCTACAACATGAGAACAAACCTCCTTTCAAAATGTTCTTCATTTACTGTCCATGCAATGTAATGAGTACAGCAGTCAAAGATAGATGTCTGTGTTCTCTACAGATTTGCTAGTCCAGTACTACTCTGCAGCCCCAGAGAGGCCGTGGGATCCATCTGCTTGAGTCCAGCTGCAGAGCTGCGCACACATTGGAAGTCCATGGATTAAAAGGAGATCAGTTACACCAAACAGGGTTAACAAATGGCAGATGTTGTGAAATTCATTATCCTCTGTCACAACAGAGGGGCTAAAGGGACCCGGAGACCATTTCCACATGAAAGCTGCTTCCCAACAGAACCATGGGAAACCGCTTCCCGCCCTGCAGACGGGATGGAACTGGCATGTTTTGGTCTGCACATATACACAACAAAAATACAAACAGGGATACAAATGCAGGCTTTGAACGGTTTATCTGTTTTGCACATGGTTTGACTGAACCAGCTTTGGAGATAAAATGTGCTGTTTGGACTGCCTGAGCCAGAGCACCACAGTCTCCCCCCCCCCCCCCCCCCCCTTTTTATGGTGTTGGGACAATCTGGTTTGAGTTGGGCTGTAAAATGTCATCCCGGTGACAGCCCTGTAGTTAAAAACCATCTCTTAAAAATAATTTAAAAAACAACTTCCCCTTTATTTTCATTCTTGGTGTTTTCGTGTATTTTCTCTGATTTTGCAACTTTTTGTTCCTACCTCTGTTTTCAATCTTGGATATTAAAGTTATAGCTTCTTTTCTTGCTAATTACATCAAACCTAAAGCCTATGGCAAATGGAAATGAATAACGTCTGCCCTTTTGGCTGGATGTGAGAATATTTGATGAAGTTCGGTCATAGAAGTCTTTTCACTAGAAGTTGTGAGCGCGCTACTCAGTTGTGACAGATGAAATGTTTGGGGTCATTACAACTGTCAACGCAGAACGGGTTTGAAGATGTAACCAGCCATCACAAATAAGTCAGACAGAAACATCAAAGAGGAGAAGCCAATCATTCTGCCTCAGTGTTTTTCTCCCGTATGCCAGTCTGTCATGGCAACATCTTTGAGCATCAATCACTCATCCCCGTCAAAGCGCTATGTGTATGGTGACTCTATTTTTATCTGAAATCAGAACACTTCATGCACGTGGGTTTGATTGTCAGTTTTTACAGCTCGCCATTGTCGCCGTGTTGTTGTCCTGTAGTCCTCTAACATTCTACCCAAGTCTGTAGATGAAAGTATGCGCTCTTTTTTGTGCTCTAACAATCACTTCTTGTGATGTAGAGACTGCAAAAAGCTTGTTAAGTGCAAAACAATGGTCAATATAACCTTTTCCAGGGCAGAAAAGTGTTATGAAATGTGATAGACATTTCAGATTGTTTATAAAAGATGGACATAGCCGCAAAGATGTCACACCAAGGTAGTGTAGATGGACTAAGGTAGTGAGATTTACCAGCATGGTGCGTGGATAGAAGGCGCACAGATCATTTTGTGAATATCACTTAAAAGTAATCAAATAAAATGCTAGAAAACCAGTCCTTAAAACCAAAGCACAAACATCTGGACAATCTGCGTCACAAAAAGGGTAATATTATTTACAAGATCTTTTAATTTAAATGCTGCAAGAGGCACCAACGCTGCAGTAATTTCACTGATTTGATGGTCTGCACATTGGCAAACACGCGTCTGTGCCCTGACTTTAAGCCTGTGTTTTAAAATAGCTTCAAAAACCTTAAAATGTAAGCTAAATGTATCAACATAATGTTAACAAAGACTATCTTAACGCTAACTCTGGCAAAATACAAAAACTCCTGAAGAAATGAGGGCAGAACTACAAAGAAATATCAAAAACTGAAAGAACAGCAGGGAAAATGTTTCAACACACCCACTGATAAAATGCTGCCCCTGGTGATAAAAGTTGTATATTTTGGAGAAGGTGATTACAGAAGTTACCTTTTGGTAAACCTGAAGAAGTCAGGCATTTTGCAGCTCAAGTGCAGTTTTAGCACCTATGTATTCACTTTTTTATTTCTGCCCCAAAGGTTACCTCCTGGATTTAACATCATGACCTCAGATGCTGCTTTAGTTACTGAATGTGTTCTTATTAACGTTTGACATCTTCAGTTTTTAGCCACAGTATTCTCTGATCTAGTTACTCCTATGTATATTTCACTGGCCTTGCTTAATATTTATTTATTTATTTTTTAGTATAATATCACTCTTTGCTTGAAGGTACTTAATGTATTATTCTGCTTTTGAAAACTCCATTAAAATGCGAGATTCTCTTAAGGGAGGCTGATCTGATGTGTGACTCTACAGGGGATTCTTGGGAGTTATCTGTGTGTAAATGCATAGCGCACACGCATCAAAAAAATGCTTACATGCATCATAAATTTGGAAGTGTGTGAGTGTGAGCACATGTGATAGGACAAACAAGGTGGGTAAAGGATAGGGTGGGAGTGGGGGGATGATTTCTGTCGATCTGAGTCTTTATTCTCCCCAAGCCTCTGAAGACAGTGGTCCTGGGGTGGGTAAAACACACAGGGGAGTCGTGTTCAAAGCCTGCGAGCTTGGTGACGATCCTCGTCAGATCCTTAGCTGTTTGAAAAGTTCATATAAACTGAAAGACAGCCGCTGGGAAATGGTCTTTGCAAACTCAATGAGAGTTTATCATCTCAACACAGGGAGAGGCACTGTTTGAGGTGGAAGCTCGCTGCCTGTAATCTTATTCTCCTTCAGAGGTTTATCAGGGGCCGCTCCTTCCTCAAAAAGTGAGTAAACCTGGGTCCTTATAAACAAGGTATCTCAGAACAAGAGCTGTCATTCATACTAAACAACACAGCTCCGTTTATGACCTGCTGACGGTAACACAATTTATGGTTTTCTCTTTAAGAAAAAGACCCGTTAAAAGCACAGTTATCCGAGTACCTCATTATTCATTATTTGTGCATTTAATTAAACTCCTAATGAGTTATTTGTGTCCATTAATTGTTGTTGTCTGCATGAACAGGTCATTAAACTGTTTCCCTAAACAATAATTGTCTAATATTAGACTGGAAAAAGAAGTTAGAGACTGCAGCAAGAAATATGGTACAACTTCAAAGATGAGGACTTCATACTATCGAGAGGAAGAAAAATAAGAAGAAATCCTTGTGCATCACTAGAAATTCTTCTGTGTAGTCTTTTACCACTGATGTGTCTGTGATACACAAGTGAGGCAGTCAAACGTGGTTATTCTAGAAGGAAATGATATAGAGATTCAAAGAGTATATATGCAAGGTAATGAGGCTAGGGGAAAACAGGTGGGAAATACTGTGGGAACAAATCAGGGTTAACGAGACAAGGGGACTCAAATGAAGCACAAAGCACAAGGGACAAAGACCACCAAAATAAAACAGGACAGAACTTACACTGAGGCAAAAACTCAACGTTTACATGTAAAGACACCATGGAGAGCAAACCTATTTTGGCTCAATAATAAATCTGATGTTCAGAGTGAATGGTTCAAAGGGAGGTTTATCTGACCCTGGCTGGAAGGATTTAAAAGTTAGCTATGATCAGCATTTTCATGGAACTTATGTTAGCTTAATGACAAAGCTAGCCACATTTGCTATTTTGTATTAAAACTATATGCTGTTTAAAAAGAAAAGAGGTAAATCGCTTGTTGTGAACCACTTATTACGCTAGAACAGGTGCACCAGAAGGAAGGAAGAAGCATTGGGTTTAGTTTTCTGCCTTGGTACTCCTTCAAAATCTGACTTTAACACCGAGTCATTGTTTGAGCATTTAGCAATATCCAGAACAGCGGTCCCAAACCTTTTTTGCGCCGCGGTGCGGTTTATGCCCGACAATATTTTCACGGACCGGCCTTTAAGGTGTCGCGGATAAATACAACAAAAATAAAACTAGTACCGGTAGCGAAAAAAAGAAGATTTATTCATAACAGACGTGAAAAGACCCAGGAAAACCGAGTTAACGATAAAAACGATAACAAAATAACGCTGAAAACCGATAAAAACCCTGAAAACCATACATTTCACACCTGAGCCTCAACTCTTGCGGCCCGGTACCAAACGACTCACGGACCGGTACCGGTCCGAGGCCCGGGGGTTGGGGACCGCTGATCTAGAAGAAAATTCACTTCAGAAACTTCCTTGTAAAGAAAATCTTGCTGCAGTTGCTTGGGGCTGGTTGTTCTGCAGTCTTACTCATGTTGCAGCACACAAACTTACAGTCTCCTAAACTCATGAACAATCAGATCCTTCCCACTGGTTAGGCATAAAAAGACCCACATGACAGTGATTTCCAGGGCCCTGCAAAAGTGGGAGGAAACCCGAGATCACTCTGAGGGGATGATGGTAATTGTCTCATTTAGAGACTGATGCCCACAGGTAAGAGTAATTACGGAGGGCCATTATTCTCTCCTGTCTGCGTGTGTGTGTGTTTGTATACTGTGGAGGCCAGTTTTTCAGGCGAGTGCCAGCAGCAGATTACAAAGGTGTGGCTGCCGTGCAACATCCAAATGTGACACATAAAAGACAAAAGTGTGGATCAACAGAGGGTGTCTCAGCCCCATTCCGCTACTTTGCCGTCAATCTGACAGATGGCATGGGCCCGTCTGAGGCCCAGGCAATGAGGAGAGCAGTGGCTTCAAAGGCCCTCTGTAATCTGCAGAAACATCACAGGCTGGGAGAAAGTGACTGTCTCCCAGACTCCCGCCCTACTAAGAGGGCGAGCGAGGCGCTAATGAAAGGCAGATAAAAGGATCGCAGGCACAGACAGCGCCTTGTGAAAAAAGAAAAAATTGATAGAAAACATCAGGTAGGCTTGCCTTTTTTCTTTGCTTTTCCTTTTCTTTTAAAGAATCCACAGATAAATGGTCTCGTCAGTGCTTTTGTGTTCCCAGAAAAACAGCAACACACAGATAAAGAGATATTTTCAAAGCTCTCCTCCCCCGTTGAGTATGACTCAATTCAGACTAAATGGTCAGTGCTGAGTATGGGGTAAAGTTAGTGATGATGGAGATTGGAAATGTCACTAGTGGCTTGTTTGTTTGGTGGCTTTGATGTGACAGTCAGGCCTGGCGCTTGCTGTCAGACGCGGCATTAATCAGAGAAACTTGGTTCTTTGTCAACCTGTGCCACATTCATTTATCGCCCAGGAAACAGCTGCATCCCTTCATTTGGACTAATCAATTCTTCTTTTTAGCAACATCTCAGCTCACAGAAAGTTTGCATGTCCTTTCATGCAGCACTGATGCATCACAGCACCAATATCAAAAGCACAATATGTGCTTTACTTTACTTTAAAGGAACTTGTAGGTTGAAATCAAGGTGTCGTCTCCCAAGTATACATAGCATTTACCTAATAAAAGGCTCGGGTTATTGTATAAAGGTCAACCAATTACTGTCACCAGCATTGGCCACGCTACAGCAGTTACGACAAAAACAAAAGCCTGATTCCCAGTCTCCCTCAGATTGTGTGATGTGGAACTGGACAGCCAAAAGGTCCCTGAAGTAATTTATAAGTTTTGCGGTTAGCACTGACAGGTTCAGTGAAGTGAGCTAGAATCAGTCATAGTGTGCAGACCCCTGGCCAGAGGGGGTTTATTAGCTGGTCTCAGGCTAACCAGCCCAGTCTTCATTTCAACACATTGGCATGTTTTTTCCTGACAAACCCTTGAACTGTGAAGGCCCTGTCAAAGCTGGAACTGGCTCATATATTCAGGGACTACCCACAGCTTATGTTATCCATGCCTTGCAGTGAGTGAAACCATATAAACTACAACAACAAAAACAATGATACAAAGTTTAACTATCTGGCTAATAATTATGGTGTGGAATGCAGTGTAATAGGCTGATAAGACGCTACCACTCCAATCACTCAAATATTAATAAGATGAACCCTGAACAAAAAGACCTGCATGTGTATGTGAGGGTCTGCTAAGTTGTTGTTTTTCTCTCTCTTGGTGACCTATCTGTTGCAAATAACGGGCTTTCGACTCTGATATTTGCAGATAAGTGCTGAATCCTCTTAACTTGCTTGGGATTCTGCTGCCTCACGTATTAGAATGGCATATTTGAGTGGGTTTGAGCTTTCTGGTGCATCTGTGCTGGATTACTGCTTTCACTCTGCTTAATTTTACAAACAACACCCAGAGTTGGCGTGAGAGTATTTTTATTTCCCGAGGTGAGGAAAACGGAGCCATCCATCTAAAATAGTTTGATGACTGAATAGATTGTAAAAAAAAACACTGCTGGTGTCCAGTAATTAATCTGAAATGTGCTCCTTACCATTTTTCACGAGAATTTGTAAATTAATAGCCTTCAGTGGTTCAGACTGCAATTATCAGTATCTAATTATTTGTTCATTTGAACAGTTATTGCTTCTCTTTGAGTCTTCAAATTGAAATAATTCATTTTTTTTAACCAGTCACTACAAAGTAGATGGCATTTCCAACAGCTTCAACTGTGGTTTGTTTTTACTGCTAAATAAGCAAAGCCCTGATGGACTTCATATCAAATGTCTTTACAGTGACTCAACCAGATTTAAACTGGATGAGACTATTTTTCAGATGAGATGTAGATTATTGTGACTCCTGGCCAGTAGTGGGCAACTCCTCTGGCTGGAAATAGTATGTATGAAATTCAATTCAGTTCAATTTTATTTATACGCAGTCATGTCAAGATGCGTTAAACTGTAAGGTAAATACTACAGGGACTTTCCCTACAGGGAAATACAGAGTAACTCCAACAAGCTCTGGCAACAGTGGGAAAGAAAAGCTCCCTTTTAACAGGAAGAGACCTTCAGCAGGACCAGACTCAGGGAGGGGCAGGTTAGGAGAGGGAGACAAGACAAAAGACAGAGATTAATAACAAATCATAATTAAATGCAGAATGGTGTATAAACACATGGTGGGTGAAAAGAGGTGAGAAAAGAAGAAACACTCAGTTTACAGGAAAATGGCTCTCGAACTCCTTTAGTATACAACCTCAGTAAACTCTTTCCTGATAGGTCAGTGTCTCAGCCGCTAGTTATACTAAATACAACATGAACTCTATTTTGTAAATCATGGTTCCTGTTATAGTCAAGAAAAAGGTTTAGCCACACCAGGATTTATCTTGTGACTAACAAATCACTATGATATATGACAAGCAAGCAAGTATCACGGCGAAACGTGTAATAGACACGCCGGTCCACCGCGTCCATTTCATGCTTTGCCTCTCCAAAACGTGCAATTACTGCAAGCAGAAATTGCATTACCAGCAGGTAATGCAAAATGTGAAATGGACACTTTGGAGCGGCGTGTCTATTACATGTTTTGATATTGACTCGGACAGTGTACTGTTTCTTTGTTTCGGTCAGCTTTTACCCTCACTGATCTCATCTAGTTATGAAACACTGAGTTAAAAAGCTAAGCTACTGGCTTCACAACGGGAATGCTAACTAATAGATGCTGTCTTGTTCGACTAGTGCTATTATATATTGAGTTGCTAATTTAGGCCAAAAGTAAAAAATATATAGAAAAATCTATAACAAAATGTACTTCAGACTGAACAGACTCTGTGTGTCTCTTAAAGCAGCCCAGTTAGACCAGATGTCACAAAGTTGTTAAGTTGACACTTACATGAGTGAGTTATATTAACTGTACCCTGTATTATCCCATACGCTTGCCATTAAAGGGGAAATTAGCTACTTAGGCAAAAAAACGCCATTTTTTAAAATAAACATGTTCACTTCATTTGAGCTGGACATTTCAACATTAAAAAGGTTTCAGTAAAATGATTTCCATTCATTCTTAGTTTCTTAAATATAGATGACACAAAATATAAAAGAAAAGACCCATAAACCACTTTAAAGAGCATCTAGCTGACACAACAAGTTAGGCTCCTAGATTACCGACATATAACACTCCACCAGCACCATTTTGAACATCTGCAGATGAGAGGCACTTCCATAAAGTTCTGGTTTTGTTTTAGGGCAGCTTACAGTAAAATGTCTGGGTGTCAGCTGCTGTTTTACTTTTAGCTCTGCCAGATTGCTCTCCTCCCCACGTCCAGCTGGGAATACAAAAGTCATTCAGGAGTTCTGTAATTGGCTGGAGTTTAATTAAAGGCCAATTTGGGGAAAAAGTCAGACAAAAAGGCAAATTAGAGACACTTGTAAAACAGAAAATGAAATGCTTAACAAGCTCAGCATCGCTATTCACTGACCTAATTTACATGCCAAACCTTTTCAGTGAGTGTGTTTAGAGCTTTGTGGCTTCGGTGTTACTGTTACTATAAAGCTCAGATTCTGTAATTAAAATATGGCAAACATTTTGCAGCAGCTCAAATCTTAGTGCATGGCAATAATTTTAAGTTCACAATGCGTGTGTCCCACCTTAAACATTTTAAATATAGAAGAATGGTTTTCTAGGCTAATGAAAACTAAGGACTGGAGCCCTTTGCTCTTCACGCCACATTTAAATATGAAAGTTAACCATATACTCATGATCTTTATGATGTGCAGCAAATCAAAAATAATTAATATTCATTAATGCATTTTGTCAGTGGAAATTATGATGCAGTTCACATGAGTTAAGCATTGTCCGAAGATTAATTTTTTTAGTTTAACTCACACAGCTACACTTATACTGTATACACAGTATATCCCTCAGTTCTTTATATTTTTGTTCCAAGGAGCCAGACTTTCTGAACAATATTCTCTGAGCTTTCTGAAGATCAAATTTTTTGTATTGGCTGCTTTTTTAGTCATTTTCATCTGAACCTAAAAAAATCAGTGGCAACAGGGCTTATATAGTCATGAACTTGGTGGTATAAATTATCATGAACATGTAGGGAGGAGTGTCAGGAAAGAGGTGCAACAGTGATTGCCTACAGCCATCTGTAAAACAAGGGTGGGTCTGTCGTGGTAAGGTGCTGCATTCCATCCAGTAGTGCTGGGAATCTTGTAAAAACTGATGTAATTATGAACACAGAAAAGTACCGTCAGATGTTGATTCACCGTGCATTACCGCCTGGAATAGATCTGACTCAGAACATTTCTTTTTTCAGCATAAAAATCACTTAAAAAACACAGCCAGTGTAGTAAAACCATACCTGGACTGAAAGGCACACAGTGGACCACTATAAGTCATGGATTGGCCTCCCCAGAGCCCAGACCTCAACATTATCTAAGCAGTGTGGGATTGTCTTGACACAGAAGGGAACAAAAGGCAGCTCATTTCCAAAGAAGAGCTTTGAATGCCCTCGCAGAAGCCAAGAGAACTATTCCTCAAAGAAATTATAGAAAAGTGTGCCTAAGAGAGTTGTGTTGAAAAATATGAGGCGAAACTCCGTTTTGCCTTGTATTGTGTAAATTGGGTATTTCTCTTTATGTTGCCATGTTTCACTAAATCACTGCACCTATTTGCTATTTTTTGAGCAAAATATTTAAAAAATCATTTTTTGAGAAAAACAAAACAAAAAAAAATCCAGAAAAAAAACCAAAGTAATTCCTGTGATTGACAGGTTAAATGAAGACTATGTAAATGCTGAATAATAATTCAGTCAGTACAAGACCAGGAATCTCTCAGCTCTTTAAAAAGTAATGAAAATTTGAGGCAGAAACAATGTAGCCATGGAAAATAGGCTACAGGGATATGCATCCACAATGCGACAATATTGAGCTAAAAAAAACCCAAACCACAATTCCCCTGGTGTGTTTCAGAGTATATGACATATGACTTGTCAAAAATCAGCTTGGCAGACATTTAAGGTGGAATTATATGCCCCTCCACCCATTAAATGAATTTAGAGGATCAAAACTTTCAGTAAACGATAAAAACGTGATTACCATCCACGCGTTTGAGGAGCTCTTTCACTGCCAAACCTTTTGATGAAGCCTCAGCCTTATGCAACAGATTTAGCAGATGTTGTGGTATTTGGAGCTGAAAAGCAGCTCTCAGACATTTTTCAGGGCTGTTGAGGGATAATTTGCAAACAGTCCACAAATCCAAGAAAAGGGTGAGTGGTATCAGGGACAGTGACAGCAGTACTGTTCAGATCTGTTGTTCTTTGCCCTCTTTACAACAGCCTTCCCTTCTTCCCTGCTTGTAAAGCAGCAGAAGAAGAGATAATAGCAGTATATAGCAGGATTATAGTACACTTTTTTTGTTGGCCAAATACCAATGACTTTGCCATTCTGATGGTAATCTAAATCTGGTCACTAAAGTGCTGATTTGCGCACCATGCGAAGCAATCCACATTTTTATAAGCTGCAGAATTTTTAAAAGTAAAACGATGCAGAAGTGACCGTGAATAATCACATTGTGCCATGAAACTGCAGTAATTCGATGAAATTCTTTTGTAGTGTAGAACATTACACTGTGAAAGTGACATTTACAGCCTGATAAACTCAGCGGGGTGGCGATAAGTTGAACGACGCTGAGAGAACTTGAGAACTTTTTCCTCAAACTGCGACACACTTTCCTCGGTGTAAAATAAGAAAAAGGCGTCGATTCTGGAACTCCTGCTCCTTCAAAGCAGCCCCCTTTACGGAGAAGCTGGCATGACCTTGTTTCCTTGGGAGTAAAAGATACAGAGAGCTGGAGGGGCTGGGTGAGGAAAAGGAGGGGTGAAGGAAGGGGGTGGTGGTGGGGTGGCATAGTGGAAGAGGTGGGGTAACTTCAAAACCCACATCAAAAGGAATAAATAATTGTCTCTGCTGGTTTTGTTGTTGTGATACGGATCGGCGAAGCAGCAAGTGGCGAGCAGGAAGCTTTGATTTGAGGCAGCCTTCCTGGAGAGGGCTCCTTCTGTCGGCAGCTGAGCAGAGGGAAGCAGGGCCCACTGATTAAAGTCCCGTTTGTTTTAATCTTCGCTTTTGCCCAGGGGAGGCCTACAGAGAGGGAGAGATCCTGCTGGGGGGTGGGACAAAACTGTTCTCCGGGGGCCAGTTTCTTCATCTTCTTCTTTTTCTTTGACATCCTGAAAAGGAAGCAATGGCGCAGCATCCAGATGCAGGGTGAGGCCGCTTGAAAGGGTCAGTGTGGGTTCAAGATTAGGGAGGCTTTTGGGTCAAAAGGGAATGGCAAATTATGGGGATAATATTAATGTATTTAGTACACCCACAGCCCAGTTGATTCATTTTAATGGTTAGTTCACAGGCATGCATAAAATTCCACTTTAGATTTTCTCTGTAATTACAGCAATACCCTTCTGACCACCTCCCTATGTATGTACTGCTTTAACTGCAATTACAAAGCTGTTTAATGAATCACATCCACATTAATACAAATATTAAAAGCTGGTTTTGGAAAACCCGTTAAAAACAAGCACACATTTGTATTTATTTCAAGTTGTGAGAAATTTGAATTAAATGTTTGTGAGAAATGTTTGAATATATGAAAAGTTAATCGCATTGATGTTTCGCTGTGGAACGAATAAAATCAGACATTACATAAAATTTTGTCTAAGCTTTAGGGAAATTCAAATGCATTAAGATCTCACCAGAATTAATTAAAAAAACACTGTTTGATCACTCCTACAGGTACCTGCAACACACGATGCATGAAATTACATTAATCTAAATGTCACTCTGCAAAGCTAGAATATTCCTTGCCATCACCTCTCGTCTCAAATAAACGTAATATTTGCAGTGTGATATAATCTGAGTGCTTCCCGCTGATTTGCATCAACTGATATGCGCGACACCAAGCCTTTGATTCTGACAGAAATCCACTATTGGCAAAAGTGTCATCAGAATTGCTGGAAGAATGAAATAGACTTGCTGACGTGCACATTGCTTCTAGCCTTTTATGCAGTTATTCAAACAAAGTAGTCTCATTGGATCTTATCGACATATGACGAAACAGCGGAAGGCAGCACTTTCCATTCTTGACAGTAAACAGACGCTTCGTCCACGGGCCTGCCAGTGTTACAGACAGAGCTCATTAAGAGCTGACATCAAACGCTTATGGAGACTGATGATTTAAATATTGAATCGACTAGCGGCAGCACCCAGACAGAGGAGAGCGGTATTTGCTGACACTAAAACAGATGTATATTTTAGCAGCCTTTTCCTAGCTAAACTAATGGCTTTGGGGAAGCAGATGAAAGTAAGACCTGCAGATCTGCTGGGACATCTCTGGGGTTTGCTGTACTGTAAGTGGCAAAGAAAGACCCCAGGTACCCTTTCCAAGTTCCTCTGTCCTTGTCTCCTGTACCCCATATATATTGCTGCTCCACTGTCAGTTGAATCAGAAGAGAGGTATCCCAATCAGAGGCCTCTCTCCCCAGCCAGCGGGGACACTAACAAGCTCTAATGATCTCCAGCTAGGCCCGTCTCTTTTCTCTTCCTCCACTCAGTCACAACACAACCTGCAGCACATGCCTCATGCATGCACCATTACTTGTCCAGCTATGTTCAATTTATGATCTTAATCAAACAGCCTCTGCTAGGACTGGATGGAGCAGTCCCCAAGAATGTGCACTGATAAAGGTACATCCACAAGGGTAAATTATTGTAAGGTTTGATAAAAAACATGACAATGAGGCCATTCTTTTTTTCAGTTCTGGCTGTGGTTTACTGAGTTTTGCTGGCATGTATACTCTCCAAGGAAAGGCCAGATGTGAGGCACTGGAGGGTTGAAAATAATTTCAAACATGTTTTTGTCTGCTTCTTATCTTGATGGATTCAAGCATATCTAACACCAAAGAAGAAGTGCAAACGCTTCTCTTCCCTAACAAAACAGCTAGGAGCCAATAGGGCAGGTTGTAACTGCGTGAATCTTAAGATCTATGCTCATTAACTAATGCTAAAAGAATAGGTCCACACCACAGATATTTACACATCTTAAGCTTTGTGTGTGTGTGTGCGTGTGTGTGTGTGTGTGTGTGCGTGTGCGTGTGTGTGTGTGTGTGTGTGTGTGTGTGGGGGGGGGGGGGGGGGGGGTATCTTCAAAGTAGGTATAATGGGTGGGTGATATATATATATATAGTCATTTTAACATCTATATTTTCACTCCAGGATGTCACCTTTGTATAATTTACTATTCAGCGAGAAAAAAAAATCCTTTTCCAGGCCTTTAGGTGAACCTTGGAAATGGGTGATATTATCTTAGGTCTCTTTCAACTCTGGCTTTCTGTTGGCCAACATTCAGAAGCTTGCCAAAGTGCACCGCCCCATCTTTTTGTTCAGAAGGTTAGCATAAAATCTGATTCTTGGCTGGGAATGACAAATCTTTATATCTATCCCTACATATTAGCACCTGATTTGGAGTATGGGAATAAAAGGTAAGAACTAAAAAGTGGGAGACTGATGTCAGAAAATAAAAAAGATAACAGAGCCAGAAAATGTTAATTAGATGCTGCTGAGAAAGTGAAAATTTTGTTTAGCCGTGCTGGACCATGAATGTTCAAGTATAAAACATTGTATATATCGGGGGAAAATAAAGAAGAGCATATCTAATATACATGCAGGCAGAAAATCTTGGATGATGTGATGTTGGATGGGGAATTTGTCTTCTCATCTTCTGCATATAAGATGCATTTTTCTTTTTGCACTATAACTATTTGGTTAGCTAGTAGATAAAAATGTATATATTTAAAATATTATGAATGATTTTCTAAGAACATACATTTTAGGTTTAGTGTATCTAAAATGAAAGAAAATTATGTGTATTGAAATATTAATTTAGGAAGCAGATCATCAAAAGTTTTGTGCATAAGGAATTGCTACATAAATTAAATTCATTAAATGTATGCAATGTTTTTATTTTTTTATTTTTTAGTTGCTAATGTGTGAACGGAGCTAAATTGTAACTTTAAAAATGAAAATGTCCTGATTTCTTAGTTGCCATAACAACCTTTGAGCTGATTTCTATTCAGCCTATAAGACACTGCGAGAACCTCCAGGGAAGCCATAATGATATCATCCAATTTTTTGGCTGTCTTCCAGTTGCCTACAGTGCAGTGAACACCATCTTACTTTAGTTTAAAACACAACAACTTCCAACCTTGTGAGCTAATCTTTTTCGTTTAGTGTTGTATATTAATAGTGTTGAATATATTTTGTGGTTTGAAATGTGTTTATAATAAAGTACAACCTAGTTATTGGTGTTGTGCAATTATTCCTTTCTAAATGCAATCACCGCTTAGCAGTTTCGAGCTCAATAAGCAACAGGGACCTTAACCAATCAGAGACACTGCTGTTTGAATCCAGGATTGTGGATAAAGTAGTACTTTTCTGTGACTTACAGCGGTTTCTGCAGAAGCACATACCATTGTTTCACAATATTTTAACCCATAATACGTCCACTTTCAATGACTCATTGTTGCTCACAGTGATCAAAATTCATATTAAGATGATAACGATGAATTATGTTTACTGTTAAACACTAGATACACACAAAAAACAAAGTGACCAGACTTTCTGTTTCGTGAAATAGCGAGCAAACAAGCTCCGGTAAGCCGGCTAGATTTAGGATGCTTGTCTGCACAGATCTGTAGTTGATTAACGCACCCTGTTACACTGGCAAATAAAAAAGCAAGCCAAAGAACTAAGCCAAACAGTGTGGATTAATTAGGTGATGTTACACACTGAAAACAGGCTTTATTATGGCTAATTCACACAGTCCACCTTTGGGGGACTATGCTTTCAAGCATGAATAATCTGTATACATTAAAGGCAAGTGTACTGTCTTATTTGGCTAAACACTATACTTTTTAAATGATTTTGGGCCATTTAATAGATAAAAATGTCTTTTGTTATTAAATAAATGAAACCCAAATTAACAAATCTTTAAAAACCATGCAATGTTTTCCTTTTACTCCAGATAAAATTGTGGGAGGAGAGAATTTTTTTCTCTATGTAGAAAAAGCCTCTAATACAACATTAGTTCACAGAAATTAGTTTATTTCCAGCACTGTTCTGAACTATAAACAGGCCCATACAAAGTTATATGTTTGATACATGTGCAGGCTGGCATGCAAGCCAGGCTGGATATACTTGCTTAAGAAAAAAGAAAAAGACTGCATCTGCAGCACATTGTTAAGATGCTGCTTGAAGTCCAAGACTATAAATGACTTTGGATTTTAGTCTCAGGGGCAGTTCTGCTTCCAGTCTGTTTGAGGCTAACTCTGTCTGACTAAACAAAGCCAGACACTTAAAAAAATGTTCTCTGCATGGCACAAAACAGTGAACAAGGGTAAGATAATTACAATTTATTCATGCATAGTTACTCGATTAAATATCATGATGTTGTGGTTTGGCGGCAATATCATTATCAACCTAAGTTTAAAGCAAAGAGAGAAATAGGTACATAATGTATTGCTAAACACTTTAAAATATATTACATCTAAATATTACAGAAAAAAAAACACAGTTTACAATGGGCACTATTTTCAGTGAACTGTCTGCTACAAGTCAGATCCTCTTTTGTAGAGCACTCTCCTCTGGGAATAATGAGCATGAGGCGATCAGACAGCAAAGCTGGTTTCACTGTCTGAAGTTTGTGCCAGAAATGCACATTGTTGTTAGATTGGTCCACAACTACTGGGAGCAGAAAGCTCCTAGCTTTTGCTGTTGTGAGCTATTGTGTTTGCATCACTCTCTAACCCTTAAACCTTCAAGTGTATAATTGAGTGGTTACAGAATATTTTTATTAAGTCAGAAGTTGCTGTCCAGCTCTGGCAAGCAGCACGTCTCTGCTGCAGCTCAGTGTACTTCAAAGTTTGCTTGAAACTTAGCCCTGTTTTTATTTCTGTCAGTCTTGAAGCCTGTGTAATCAACAGGGAATTGACTTGAAGGTCTTAAAAGGTCCACTTTGAAATAGATCAGTACGCACTTGCATCCCTGGATATGAGAGGTGTGGACATAAATTTCGCATTGGACAGTGGATGAAATGAATATGAATTTCCAATATTTTGATCTAAGCATTGAGAGGGGATAAAAGGCACAGTCCAAAGCGCATCTGAAAAAGAAGCTTACATTTTCTATAATACTGAACCTAAGTCAGCCTTTGATCTTTTAATCCTGTGCTCATAAGGTTGTGAGATAAGCAGGCATGACTAACGTCTCCTTCTAATAGTCAAGAAAAAGCAGAACCCACATAATGAGCTCTTTTACTCCTTTTGAAGACAAATTGGACTGAAATTCCATGTTTAATGGCTCTTCCTTTCAATAGAATTCTGTTTAAAGTCAAAAAGAGAGATGGTCAGTCACGTTAACAGTGCTGTTCAGCTCTTAGGATGCCTGGCCTTGTTTTCCTTTCAGCCTTCCAGATGTCTGTCTGAACTGTCTCTTTGTTGTCTTTGTGGTATCGTCCTTCTTATGGCTTTGTTTAGCCAACGCTGTCATTTAGACTGACTTGCAGGGTTTACGTAAATACGACACAGCAACTCAAGTGTGGTGCAGTACTGTCAGTGTTTCTTGTAATCTCACCCGTCGGTATGCCGATGTCAGCCGTGCTGACCACTCTGTCCTCAGCTGGCATCCTTGTGCCTGTTTTGGAATGAGCTAGGCACACGTAAATATTAAGTTACACAGGATTTTAATGCAACCCAATAAAAACAAAATATGCAAATGACTTCAATAAAACTGTGGATTTACAGCTGTAGGGCCTCAGTGAGTCAGATTAGAACACATAATAATTGTGCATTCAGATAGTGTGGAAATCATTGGAAAAATGTTTCAGATCAAAGTAAGTATTTTGTCGATGCTAAGAATTTTCAGAGTGATGGTGCAAAATAATGTGTTGCAAATCAAGTTCCAGCATCCGCAAACAAGTCAAATGTTCTTTTAGCTCTGTTATTGGTCTTCTTGGGGGCTACAAAGTATTTCCCTGTGTTCACAAGCTAAATACCGTGTTTATAACTGTGCTTCGGTGCTAGTTTGGAGACAAACTAAAGGATATAGGTGTTGTTTTATTTGAATCTGGATATAGTAAAGATACTGTATTTGTGAAAATGAAATATGGAGATTTTTGTCCAGAAGCAGGTGTGAATATCGAGCTGAACCGTAGCTAAGTTCTGCACAACTTCTTCATGCAGCTATATGAGTTACCCCTTATTCGACATTAATTCAATTCAATTCAATTTTATTTATATAGCGCCAAATGTTACGGCCTCCGGCCTCAGGTGGCCCCGCCTTCCTCTAGGTAAATCAATGTGTTCCAGGACTCGTGTGTGATTGGTTACTGGGAGACCCGTGCCAACCCTCACTTATGCAGAATGAAGTGTGCCAGACCACACGGACGATTGGCTGCCCCGGGATCCCATGATGCTCCAAGAGGCAATCAGTGGCTGATCGTACCCACCTGTGGCTACAAAAGGCTGGAGGTCCTTCACTCAGTGGCGGCTGCTTAGGACTGAACATGCAGTTTGCCCTTCATGCCTCCCTCGTCGATCTTTGTTGAACTTATTCATATTGCTGACCTTTGTCGAACCTTGGTGCATGCTTTAAACTTAGCCTGATTAGAGTTTTGAGCTGCTAGCTGGCTGTGAGTAGGATTGCGTGAAGCTGGCTTGCCTTAGTTAAAACCCTAGCTTTTATTTTGTGTGCGGCCAGCCTGCCTTAGTTACCCTTTAACTTTTATTCGTGACTGTTCTTTCTTTATGTAATAATTGTCTGCCCAGTGGTCTGTTGCACAGCCCTGTCGGTTTTCTGTTTAAAGTTTGGAATTAAAACCTTTTGCTTTACTCAGTTTTGTGTTGGGGGGCTCGTGTATGTTACTCCCTCCCTGACGCCTAGCAGAGGGGGTCGTAACACCAAATCACAACATAAGTCGCCTCAAGGCGCTTCATAGATACAGAGAAAAACCCAACAATCATATGACCCCCCTATGAGCAAGCACTTTGGCAACAGTGGGAAGGAAAAACTCCATTTTAACAGGAAGAAACCTCCGGCAGAACCAGGCTCAGGGAGGGGCGGCCATCTGCTGCGACCGGTTGGGGTGAGAGAAGGAAGACAGGATAAAAGACATGCTGTGGAAGAGAGACAGAGGTTAATAACAGATATGATTCAATGCAGAGAGGTCTGTTAATACATAGTGAGTGAGAAAAGTGACTGGAAAGGAAAAACTCAATGCATCATTCAACATTAGAAAGGATGCAACATTAGAAAGGATGCATGTGTAAGGCACTTCAACTTTGTTTCAGTTTTTCAGACTGGAGACTATTTGTGCCTACTTCTGTCCTCCATAGCCATACACATGATCAATGTTGGGTTACATCAAGTGTAGAAGACTAATTTGCAATTTAGATGATGAAGGCGATATTAAATGACTGAAATCCACCTTTATACCAAATGTATATACTGTTAGTGTAGGCAATGTAAATTAAGTAAGATAACTTGTGAAACTGCAGACATCTTGTTGAATTCATATTTGTAAATCTACAAAGAGCAGCAGGTTAGCTGAGCACAGCCTGTAGGCTAAGAAGATCTACTGGAGAATTTTTGGTAAGTTATGATCCAGACTGTACTCATTTTCCTGTTCAGGTTTGGAGGCAAAGTCTATCTGCAATGTAGGAAACAGAAAACAGTTATTTTATTTTATTGCTTGTGTCCTACATAATAGGTTCAAGCTGAGCACATTCATTAGAATAAGAATTTAGATTTGAAATAACATTTGTATTCTCATGTACTAATATTATTTAATTATTATATTAATATACCACAATGTCCAGCTACCTTTGCAATACATTTCAGAGCCTGTACTTTTTCACTTTTAATTTTGTAAAGAAGTTGATTCAAAACTTCATTTTTAACTTGAATATTTTGTATCTGTACTTCTTTTTTCCTACCTCAGCAGAAACATTATAGATACTTCTGCATTTTATTTTGGTTTGTGCCCCATTTTGCTTTTACATTGTTATTGTAAATTTATAGCTGCCTTAAGCTGAACGTACACCTAACACACTGATGTAAATCACAAGATGAAGCTGAGCCTGATGAAGGTAATTTTAATCTACAGGGAACATTTTCAGGATTTATAATGCAGAAACATCTCTTATATGGTTGAGAAAATTTAAGAAGTCCAAATTCTAATTCTAATCTTTGACACACAAATAACTCCCAAGTAAATGTTGATAATTAGCCTCTGCAGGCCATTGCAGGCCATGTTATCATTTTTTCAAAGATTACAGCCCTTTGTGCCCTTTTTAACTCGAGCCGGCTAATAGTTTCTCTTTGGCTCTCCCACAGGCTGCGCTGAACCTTTAATTGGGTGACACTGTTTCCTGCATGCTCCCGCTCTCTTTCTCTCTGTATCTGGGTTTCATAAGCAGACAAAGTTATTTAAATTGTTCTAATACTTTCATCTCATATTCTCTTTGTATCATTGTTATGCAACCACATGGACTCAGATGTAAAAGACACTAAGGGTACAAAGAGAGGATTTTTTCGCATTACTTCTCTTCAAATATCTTGCATTCTCACCAGACAAATTATATTCCAGATATGAAGTGGCGGGGGGTGTGCACGAGGTTGAACAAGGCCAATTTGTTTAAAGGCTGGTCTTCAGGATGAGGCACACCACAAAGCTATATTCATTACATTTGCGATTTTACACTTCTGACGGGCGCTCTATCGTGTGGCCGTTTTCATCTCTGTGTTTGATGATGGTTAAGGGAGAAGGCAGGCATTGTCCTCTGTGGCCTACAGGCATGTTCGGAGCTACGCAGAGTGAGTCAATGGAGAGTCGGGGGCCGGCTAAATGTCAGGCGCACATGGCCACGCTCGCATAGCTTAATGCAGCCCTGTGTCTGGCCCTTGTCCTTGTCCCTCTCCGACTCTGTGTGTCTTTATCCCTCTGTCTCCAGCTTCTCCCTCTGTCTCAGATGTACACGCCATCTGGTCTGGCTCCACATCTGTGGATATTCTGTCTACAAAGCCCAGACAGCAGTGCCCTTTGTGCAGTAACGCTTTGCATAGAAGCTCTTTGCACTCTCAGGCACCTGCCACGGCTTAAATCACTTTACCCATGCAAAAGAGGAAAGCCCATTAATATTGTCTACCGTTAAACATTGCATGTTGTAAAGCACTTGCTGAATATTGTTTATAGCCTCAGGCTGAGATGTAGCTTTGCTTGGGAATACCATAGCAGCTTTACAGAGGAAGACCATTTTCAATCCTGTCAGCGACCTGCATGACCACAGTGTGCAAGTCATTGATACATCAGCCTTTTGCCAAAGAGGGAAATGTGACTGGAACTACAGTCCAATTAATGATATAGTTGAATCATTAATTAGTGTTTATCAATTGAGTGCCTCTCTTTTGATAAATGCTCATTTCTTTCTTTCACCTTTTTTGGTGACTTCGAACAATGATATGAATGCAAAGATTAAATGCCCTTCACTGTTTTGGCAGCTCTTTGCTCCACAGATGTGTTTGGTATGGAGCAGTCACAGCAAGTACATGTGCACCAGGAATGAAAATACATGACGCTTCCCACAGGGACAACTGAGTAGCTGCTGGATTCATATAAAGCACTGAAATATCTATGTTTCAAGGTGTCATTGTGATTGCTTTAAAGATGCAGTGAAATCCTTTTAATTAGATTTTTTCAGGATTTGCGTCAAATTGACCATTAAAGAAGAATATTGTATTTATTATAGGTTTCTGACATGTGCACATTTCTACAGATAATTTAGTCTACTGTTTTTAACATTTTAAATCCCAGTTTGTTATATCTTGGGAATATGCAGAATCACTCACAGACATGTTTTAAATAAGACCAAAAACAGAAATATTGGGAGATTCACTGATTAAACTGCAGGTGCAAACAAACCTTTTGTCACTGTATTTGGAGTACTGAATTGCAGTATTGTAATAGCAGATTTTTATGTGTGTAACATAAGCAGAATACTCGATTCAGCACACACTGTAGCCTGTTAGAAAACCCTTGAAAACATGGGGAAAATGAATGTTTTCTCATTATTTTTTCTCCAACTGTACACCCAGAAGTAACTTGGATATTTCTGTAGCATACTGCAACATAAAGTAATTTTAACAACTAAAAACATAATTCACATAAAAATAATATCAACATTATGCTGATTATTAGCTTCTTTTAAAAAAAAGTTAGTCTTTATGCTTGTGTCGCTTAGTCACTCTATATTTCCCTTAAACCCTCTTGCATTCCACCACAAAGCTATCCCATATGGAAAAGAAATAGTAAAAACTTATAAAAGACTTGCATAAGATGTGGCCTACTTCATATAGTGAATCATATAAGGCTTATATGATTTACTCATGAAAGTGGCCACTTTCTCATTACTTTCATATATTGTTTTAGGAAGTATCCAAAACATACAAGTTTCATTTATATAATTTTTCAAGGGATCTTATGTGTTTTCACTCTTGTATGCTTTTCATACAAGTTTCACACAAGACAGATACAAACTTTATAAGATTTATAAATATGTTTTCCATATGGGATTGCAGTACTCCCCCAGTGATATTTCTCCTTATACAGTTCTCCTTGTACTCTTTCATAACACAATATACTGCTCAGCTGATGAAGATAAACATGCCACCAGTCCTCTTTCAGTGTAGGCAGCTGTAATCACATGGTGGTGCTGACTTTGTCTGCATTCATGTACTGTGTCAAAAACTGTATTGCAGTGATTGTTAATGTTAGAACAGTACATGCAGCACCCTTCTATGGGTGCACTCTAACTGCAGCAGTAGGTAATCAAAGCAGAGACAGGGAGAGTGCTGTTTGGTGTGGTGATCAAATATTTATAATACTTCAACAAACTTAAGCCAAGGCCACTCAAAAAAAGATGAAAAGACCTTTATTAAATTGCGGCTTTGTCCAAAAACAATAGAAACTCTAATCATTGTGCTTCAGTACATTGGTGAGATAGGAGATTCAAGCTGCGAAGCCTGCAATGGGCAAAAGTCAGTGACATACTCTCAAGAGAGTCCACTATGACCTTCCCTGCTTAAAAAATATTTTATTCGAGTACTGTGCAGATATTTTTGAGAACTTTAATTTTTTTTAATCCATCTTGATGAAGACAGCACTATAAAAGAGGTAACTGGTGAGTCCAAAAGTCATTAGGAAGCAAGATAACAAACATAAACACAAAGACCTATAGTCCTACAAAAACAACGGACCCTACTCTTAACTTCATGGAGTTAGTCTGAAATTACATGAAGTGTAAAAAAAAGTGCACTAGTCTACCCAAAAGAGCTGGTGTTGTTTTTGAAATAGAGGGTGGACAATACTGATTTTGATTTGATTTTTGTTTATGTCTGTTTGTATCAGTTTAATAGATAAATTATTTCATATCTATTCTTCTATAGTCAGGATAGACTGAAATAAATACACTGTGGTTTCCTGATAGGCAATGAAGGTACTGTAGGTAGGCTGTGATCATTTAAATGATTATATATATATATATATGTGTTCAAATAATAAAATGATTTAACATAACCATGTAGTTTAAATTCTAAGCTGCTCTTCATTTCTTTAGACATATTGTATTTCTATATGACAGAATATCTTATTAGTCGTTGAGAAGTGGAGCAATGGCAAGCATCTGCAATTGAATTGTCAGAAGAGCAAAACAAGCTAAAACAAGGACTCATGGAAAATACTCAAAGGAATTCCTATTGCTGGGCTTTAAAATGTGGGACCAGAAGACACATTAGTCTTGTTTGCTGATTGGAGAAGTCATTAAACAGCTGGTTGGGCCACAGAAGATTTTCAGATTCCAAAGTTGGCTGTGGAATTCATAACTTGGGAATGGCTGTTTTATAGGCTGTAAAATGTCCAGCAGTGAGAGAAGAAAAACTTCACGGTTGAATTAATAAAATGCATTTTTAAAGTGTAAGTGTGAAAAGTGTGGTTTTTATTACTGAGGCTGCATTAGTTTAAATGCAGGTACTGCATTAAAAAGTGAAGTGCCAACAGAGCAGAACAGGAAAGCAGAGCAGAGAGAGGAAGAGGCCAAGACAGCGTCAACCACTGTGAACCTACTGGGCAGTCACCCTGAACAGACAGCACATACTCAGGGCGGTACTGTCGGCCCTGTCAAAACAAAGGACAAGAGCCTGCCTACAGCAGCATGTCTGATGACGGTACAGGGTTATGGACTGTGGCCTGTGGGTAATGTTGCACCACCAAGGCTTAACTGTGGAGGTTTATTTCAGAGCACTTATGGACATTTAATTACAGTTTATTGAGACCACAGAAAGTAATTATTTCTGTTTGGCTGGCAAATATAGTATTTGTGTGAATGAATGAAAAACACTTCTTCTTTATTGTATCGTGAGTTTAGAGAAACTAAAAACCAAAGCTGCAGTTTAAAATTGGAGACAAACTGAATCTTGACAAACTGCATTGCATGTGTAACACAATTTCTCCCAATATTATTGTGTCTTATTAGTATGAAAAAGTTTTAGTGTGACAATTAAGAGTGAAGCGGGAGATAGTGCTGCCTTATCTGCTCTGCTGTTTGGCTGCTCAGAGGACTCCAAATGCCATCACGTTGGTAAAGTCCCATGCCTCTTTCAGCTCTTAGGTCAGTGTGCTGTTCACACTGCTGAACACAAACCACTGGACACAGTAGTTTACAGCTCAGCAACCCAAACATGTCAGTAAGATAGAGTATGTTGGTTGTGAACTCATATTTCAGAGAATTAAGGGAGTAAAGTGTATTAGTTGGCTGGTAATCTTAAAACATCATCGTCCAGGCAGCTTGTTGATCTGCTTGCCTTTTTTGGTAGCCTTCTGTCTGCTTACAGGGAGATATAAGAGCAATGTGAATTTGGCACAATTCGATCCAAAGCTAGAGTGGTGGGGTGTTTTCTGCTATTATAAATATTAACAGTGCACACCCAACTCTTACGTGCATTGAAAGAACACTCCCATATTTTCAAGACATCCTTTTTTGGCAGAAAAGCAAGGCTTTAAGTATGCACCAGCACACACACACACACTCGCCTGCTCACATACACGAGCGGCAGATCCATCTACAGTTACTCATGTTTTCAGTGGTGGTTCTTTCTGGAGTTTCTATTTTATTTTGCAGAAGAATAAGCATACTGTATCTCGGCTTAGAACACCAAAGAGACAATGCTGGAGCTCTCTCAGTGGTTTGATGGTGCTGCTGAAGTCCTTTGGGAGTGGCAGAGTGATAATACCACTCTGTTACAAAGCTGACTTGTTAAAAGTGATTGCTCAGTTAATTAGTGCTGTGAAATACTGTATATACATATAAGTGTGTAGCTGAGTGCTGGAGGCAGCATAAAGCCACTGAGCTGTAATCTTACTTGCATCTCCGTTAAAAGGCCGGAGTCAGGAGAGACTGATCACAACTAGCTGCGTACTCTCTGATAATGCTGCTTCAGACCCTCTGCAAGCTCACATAGGCCTTTCATATGTACTATTTATGTAATTATTATGCTCATGAATTGCGGATTGTCAACTGTAGTTTGAAGATGAAGCGCTGTGTCAATTAAAGTGATCCGCATTTGAAGTCCGCATCATCCACCACTACAGAGAGAACAGTTCCTCTGATGTGCAGGCATGAATACAAGCAAATGCATGTGATTAAATATTGTTTCCTATTATTGTTTACTTGGAGATTTCTCTGAAGTTAATTCAGAAAGTCTTTCACATTGAATCACTTTGAGCTGCACATCAGAGGGAGAACTTGAAATCAAATGCTTTTGGGTTTTTTTGGCTTTCTCATGGAAAGTTATTTGAGAGATTTATTTCAAACAGTTACTCTTGTCAGGCTGATCTAAAGCTTTGGAATTTCAGAAATGTGTGATTCTCTCCAGAGCCACCATCAAACCAGACTGAACTCAAACTTTCCACAACATGTGTTCAGCCAAACACATGTTGTGTGTTGCGTTCTCAGAATTCATCTCCGGAGTGGACAGTGTGCATCTAACATTGATGTTATTTTGTTGTGCACTTTTTGATTTTTCATTAAACATTACAATACACCTCTGAATTGTTATTTACTGGAGGTCCCAAATATCTGCACTCCATTTAGAGAACTACTCAAAATTAAATCAGACACTACACAACTCCATTTACAGTTGTGTTTTTGATGGGGTGGAAGAGTGGTGCAGTGATTAGCACTGTGAATTCACTGCAAGGTTTTCTTGTGCCAGCACCTCTGGGTAAGCTGGCTTCTTCCTGGGGTCCAAAGACACAAATATTAGGTGAACTGGTGATTCTCAATTGGCCATACATGCAAGGTAGTTAAAGTGCTTAAAGTTCACAGAATAAAACACTCCATGACTGTATGGGCAATGTATGACTTGCAGTCTAAAGTGCTTTGAATGCTCAGTAAGAATAGAAAAATAAATACCCATCCATTTTCATTTGTTACCACAAGGAAACTGTTTGACACTTAGGTTTGACTGTTAGGGGTGGGGAAAATTACTGACAAAATAACCTTTTCATAATTAGTAGATTACCTTTTGGTAGCATATAACCTGTCCATCACCACTGCAAACAAGAAGGGTCTCAAAGCTGATCCCTGATGTAATCCCATCCCCACCTTCAACCCATCAGTCACTCCTACCGCACACCTCACCACGGTCTTGCTGTCCTCTTACACATCTTGCACCACCCTCATAAACTTCACTGACACTTCCATGCCACAGGCACCCTATCATATGTTTCTCTACAAAGACACAGTACAAGTCCTCTTGACCTCTCTACACTTTTATATAATTCATCAAGTCTCATAGCAAATATCATATCTGCAGCACTCTTTAGATATGCACCAACGCAGCCCACAAAAACTGTGATTATCCCTTTCAGTACTGTCCTTTCGTCCTCTTTCTTCCAGCCACTTCTTCTTCTGTGACCACTTTTGAAATTGACTGGAAGGCAGTGAATGAATTTGAAGATAATATCTCTACTGCCAAGTGTTTTGGTAGTGAAATTGCAGAGGTATTATATGAATGTTGTCATAAATGCTTGGCTTTACATACATTTAACACAGGAGTGAAAATGAAACTTGGCACCTAGCAACCATCCCATAATTTTAAGTATTCATAACAATTAAGGCATAAATCAACCTTTTCGTGCAGTTGTTATACTAAAAAATGAGGAGGTGACCATAACTGATTATTTGTGCTGTAACATGGGGATCAAATCCTTAAGTGACCATTAGTGGAACTGCAGTTTTCAGCAATGCGATCGCTCCCTTTTATCTCCCTTTTCAGCCACTTTACTTGCCCCGAAATGTAAAGAATCTTCCGGAAACATGGGTGGACCACCTTTTATCATAAAAATATTTGAATGACTTTTTGAATCTTCAAATCTCTAGATTTTAACTCTTATAATTTAGGGTTGTATTTGCCATAACCTTTCAGGCAGATAGGGCTCCCACACAGGACTCCAAGCTCAAAGCTCAACATTTTAATAACAGGATTACAGGGAAGCAATCATACAGGCTTGGGCCTTTGTTTAGTTCAGGGTTCCAAAAAGCAAAAGTTGGAAAGTTCAGTTCCTCATTTTCACCAGAAAGATTCCTCAACAGATACAGGTTCAGTTCAGCAATCCACAGATGATCCCCTTCCTGTTAAATGGGAGTTTTCTTTCCCACTTTCACCAAGTACTTGCTCATATGTGGTCATCTGATTGTTGAGGTTTTCTCTGTATTATTGTACAGCCTTCCTCTTAGAATATAAAAAGCCTTGATGCAACTGTTGTTTTCATTTGGCGCTATATGAATACAATTTTATTTAATCATATGCGCAAAAGATGACAAGGTCAATACAATTGCAGGAAAACAGATCAAACAAAGAGCAAAAAAGCAGTGCGTAGAGCAGAGGGTGGGAACCAGAGATAAATCCCGTCCTGAAAAACAAGGCGGGTTAACTCTCACACACCGACACACAACAATGACACATGTACAAGGAAGAGGAGATGGAGAGTGAAAGACAGAAACAGAAAATGAAGGACAGAGGAACCACGACAATTATAGTCATGAGCATAGTTTCATACTGTTATATTTAAACAAAAAGTGTAGCAAATAAATCTGTGTCTGTCAGGTCAGTGCTGAAAGGACAGAAGCGTTAAACTCTTATTTAGTGGAGGGAACAATTAAAGTTCTGTGGCTTCGGTTAACATACCAGGGCTCTCTAACCTCTAAGGCACCCAGTCACCATCTATATTGTCCATCTCAAAAGACTGGATAAAGAAACCTTTGTTCCTTTATGACTTTCTATTTCCATTTCTTCATTTGGATATGTAACAGGGTCTGGCTGTTCCGAGACACAAATGTTTACAGATATCCTAAAATTTGCCAACCATTTGTTCCAACAAAGCAAAGTCATAATGTGTGCAGAACCAAACAGTCACTGTGCACAACTAAGCCTCGCACAAGCCAAGTAATTAAGAATTAACATTGTACAAACTCTCCCTGCTTGTTTGATATTAATAGGAGGATGGGGGAAAGGAGGAAAGAGGAGTGGATGTCCTGAGGAACTTTGAGGTTTCAGAACACAAACTTTGCCAAGCATTCTTAAACTTTGTCTGGCCAAGTCTGAATCAAAGGGAGCAGACAATCTTCCCTTTCATCTCTCTGAGGATGTGAAGGAACGGACTGTGTCCTTCCAAGGCTGTGAACTTGTACAGCTTAGCACTTTCGAGGGCCATGAAGTTTTTTTTTGTGAGGGTCATCCTTTGAGTGTTTTTTTTTTCACTCTCTCTAACCTTTTGATCTAAATCTTCTTAACTTTAAATGAAGTGCTTCACCCTCTTGAAGATCCAGAGCTTTCATGTCACTGTTCGTCTTGAGATGTAAATCCTCTTGGAGACAAGCTGACTTGACCATGTTGATCAAGTGCAGTTAGCACTTAAGTAAGGACGTTTCATCTCTATCATTTTTCTATTCGGTAAGAAAAAAAAAAGTGTTTTACAAAAAAAGGAATGTAATTTAATTCTTGGGCTGAAGACTTCTGACATATGTATGCTTTTGTTTGATAGTTACAGTACCACAGGTGAATGCAGTCCGAGGGCCAAAGTGAGAATTAAACACTAATCTTCTTACTGCTACACTGAACATTTTTATTTTTTGCAAAAACAATCTAAACAACCACAAACAACAACAAAAACAAAACAATATGAATATTTCTTTATAAGCGAACACTGGAATCCAATTTTCTACTTTAAGTCAGAGTCATTTCCTTTTAGTTAAGTGTAAATTAAATCCAAGCTTCTTATATGTAATAGCGCTAGTCTAACTTCTCTTGGGTGGACAAATTTACTGAACAACGTTCATGCTGAAATAAATAAGTTTACTTAGTTTCATTGTAACATAGATTATGTATAGATCATAGATTATCATGGGTTTAAGTTTAATGATCCATAAAAACACAGGAATAAAGGGGCTTCTAAACTAAATGCATCGTAAATGTAAATTTATGTCTTTAAAATTTCCTGTCATCTTCTGTATTTTACAGTGCAAACCTGGCTAAAATAAACTCAGACTCAGGTCTCCCATTTTTACTCACACCTACTCGCCCATTTGCCCCTGTCTTGATGCACTAGGCACTCAGGTGAGTTTGAGATGACTGAGCCAGTGTAAGATACCACTGGTTATATCAACACCACAACAAAACTAATTTTCCATTAACGGTCAATCTATAGCAAAAATACAGATTGAAAGTAATACCCTGCTCTGGGCTGAACCTCTCCCAAAAGACCCAACTCTTCACCCTACCTCTGAGACACAGTCAGATGACCATTCAGAGGAAGCTAATTTATGCTATTTGTATTTGTGATCTTAGTCTTTAACACTAAATTGTGCATTCTGTTTCTGTGTCATTTTCAGATGTGCCATATTCATCCCCAACATGATCTGCTCTGTGTGTCAATGGTTCAATGGTAACTTTATTGTCCCCAATGGGAAATTGATTTGCAGTATGTCCATAGAGATATATAAAAACAAACAAATACAAAAATACACAAAAATAAGCCCAGAGAAAACAACCTAAATTTTATCATCAAAAAAGTGCAGTGTGCAATGGCAACAACCCTTATGTTTTAGTGTTATTAACCATCATAATAGCACTGGGTACAAAAGATAATATAGGTCTCTTTGTCTTCACTGCAGGCACTTTATACCGACAACCTGATGGAAGCAGTTGAAAATCATTAAAGAGGGTGAACTGAACACAACATGACAGAGGTTGCTTTCCTCAGCACCTGCCTGTTATAGAAGTCCACAGGCTGGATCTGAGACCTCCCTGAAATCTGACCAGCCACTTTAACCAGGTTACTAAGTCTGGACTTATTATACAAAGACATATTACCATACCAAGCAATGATACAGAAGGTTGCAGAAAAACAGCATAGCTATTGTTTTATTTCTTATTATAGGAATTGCTTGGACAAAGGTGTGGCATAAGCAGTATATGGGAAGTTAAGGTGGTAAGGGGCTATTCAATGATACCGAAGCCACTTTGCATTCATGCACTGTGCATGATGTACAGGACAGTGAGAGACACACATTCCTGCACCCAGGCCTATCCCAACCAGCCTGTGCCAGTGTTTGGCCAGACAGCTAAGGAAAAAAAGAGGAATCCCTGGTGTTCTGTGCTTAGTGCCACTAAACAGGCTTTTGTATGTGCTATACACAATGGTCCACCACTGGCACTTTGGACAGCGTGAGGGCTCTGCTGCCAAGGGAGCTCCTAGCTGTTGTTCTTTTCATCTTAGTTAAGCCACTTGGCCTGCGGCAGAATGGACATGGAGAAGAAAAGAAAAGCAGAGGCTTGAGGGAGATGGCAGGATTCCTCCCCTTCTCTCTCTGGGACATGTTTCTTCTGCATTTTATTCTTGCACCCTTGGTCTGATTCACCATGAATTCTTTGGAACACTTTGGTACCGCTTAATTTACATGTATGCCAACAGGCTTTTAATGTATTTAAAACTTGGATGATGTTCAAAGGGCGCTACAATTCCTCTGAAATAAGCCTTTTGAAGGCTTTATCTTGTTCTTTCTCTTCTGGCTAATCTTGGAGCCCTCAGTATGCCAGAGCAATTTTTCTAATGCCAATTAAGCTTGACATTAGCATAAAGCAGCTTTTAAAGTTTTTTTTTTCTTTTGAAAGGAAGACTGATGTTAAATGGACACTTATTTACACTCCAATCGTCTGTTTTTGGAGTTTCTACACAGAGCAACCTTGGTAGAAGAAAGGACGCTGGTCTTTGTTTCCATTATCATAGCATTAACAGATGGGAATATAAAGGCTAAGATTTCTCATAATAACAACTCAACACATTTCTTTGCAAATTAGCACTCCCTGTGGTACGACATCACACGTTTTGTGTCCAAAAGAAGGTTATGCTATTAATGCAAAACACGCTGGCACTCTCTTTCATTTCTCCCTAGAACTGTATAATTGCCATGGAGTGCAAGGAATCAATTAATTACCATTAGGATGTCTTCCCAGAGCACAGTGAAACACACACCAAATGGTTTTTCATTAGACACAAATGTGCAAATCTGACCCAGAGGAGAAACATAAATTCTTAGCAGATTTCTTGCATTTTTGAGTGGAAGTTAAAAGGCTTGTTCTTTCGCCACATGGCAAGTTGGGACACATTCCAATCCCAGGGAAAAAGCACAGGTTCCACCCAGGGGAACAGTGCGGGGAAACTCAAGATGTTGTCTTGCTGGGATCTTGTTTCTCAGTGCTGAGGAAAGTGGAAACAAATAAATATGCAGTGTGACTTTGTTACTTTGTGTGGATTATTTAAATTATGATAAATGGCTTCATTAACCAAATCTTTTGAAGTGAAGTCAATTCTTTTAGTCAACTTGAAAAACAATATACTGTGAAATAGACAAGCCAATATGCAGGGTTTGAATCAAAACACAAACAAACAATGCCTCTAGCTCATACACATTTCTCAGTAGTTGCTGCAAGTTTATCTTATCAGTCAGACCATTCTCATTCCCATGAAATAATGCTATTTCATCAAAGCTGCTACTGTCTCTGAGCGGCGTGACCTTTCATGACACACTGGTGATGGGACACAGCTTTCAGAACCCAATTCCAAGCAAGGGCAAAGCGAAAACAAAGGTAAAAAGTGAGATGGGTATCAGAGTGAATAAAAAGTAAAACAAAATGCAAAACACAATGGTCCAAACAGGATAAAATCCAAAGTCTCCTGGCTGAAAAAAATCTGACTTATCTTTGTAAAACTGAGCATCTCAACACGTGAGTCTATGGAAACTGACTTGTTTTTGAGCCCGCCCTAATTGGTCATTTAATCACATCACAAGTTGCCACACTGGTCAAAGGGCTAGTACAAGGGTTTTTTTGTTTTTTAATCATGCAAAGGACATCTGGCAAAAATAAAACCTACCAGATAGTGGCATATAGATAGATTTAAAAATATATATATATATTAAACACGCTCTTTTGTGCATGTGCAATTTTCCATGCCAGTTTTCTACCCACACATTTTCTCCTTAATAGTCACTTTTTTTCTCAATAGTTAATGGAACTGAGCCAAGCAAAATATGTTGTACCTGTGATATTTTTTGTATGGTATAGTATGTGTCTGTTCTACTGCAAACGCCTGCACTCTTTTATAGAGATATGTGTTACCCTGGTTTATGTACATTGCAGTCTCCTCAGTCCTATACAGCAGATATGCACATTTCTAATTTCTTCCCACTAAACGCTATCTTGGATTGACATTGTGAGGTGCACAGCTGTAACTGTAAAGGATGTCTTCTATTCAAACATATAACATCAAAGGCAGCGAGAGTAATTTTCAGTTCAAGTTTTTTTATTTATTTTTCCAGTTCCAGTTTCCTCACCCTAGTTTTAGGTGTTACCACTGCATGCAAGACATTCAGTAGTGAGTGATAAACCTTTGGAGATGAATAACTATATGAGAAATTCTACACTGCTGCACACCTCAGTGACTTCGCCTCCCCACCAAACATCTCATTGTTCTGAGGTATATTTATAGACTGAGGAAACAGCTTTACACTTTTCCATTGTTTTTGGTATATTTTTATGAGGGTCCCCTTTGATAATCGATCATTATACAAACTTTTACATTATGGTAAAGGTCAAAATTAACTACTGTCCTAATGGTATAAAGACTTTTCATGTAATTAGTAGGATCAGTTTAAAGATAAATGCTAATTAGGATCTTGTCCTTAAAATATATTTACACAGGTGGAACTTGAGTAAACAGGTCGATACCCTTAAGTAGTTTTTGTAATGCATTTTTTTCAATTTGTGCATAAAACGAATTCATTGGTTCTGCAGACAAAATCTCAACATTTTCTTAGCTCTGTATAGAAAAATAGTGTATTTTGACAAACTGAAGCAAACAGCATGGGACCTGAAGCTTTTGCTCCAATGAAACGATGCAAAATTATTTTAGGTAAAAAAAATATTAGACCTTGTTACTATTCAACCACTAAATGCTTGAGTAGCCCAGTAATTTCATTATACCAAACTGGAAAATTAACCTCACCTGATCATGGAGTAGAATAAATTAACTGTTTATTCTACTCCAATGATTCGATAGAAATATGCATTACAGATTTTATTTTGCGGAAAAAGAAACACACAATAACATCTCCTTTCATTTGCAATGTATTTGGACTGAAACTTTCTGAAACCTCACACTTGAGCCACCAGTTAGCTTACCCTGCCCCTTTTACCCAGCCCCACAACAACATTCTTATACTGTTTTCTGTACTTAAAATGTGTTTTTCAAAGATACTGAAGTGAAGTGAGCCCATGAAGGCACTGTTGTTTTGTAGGAGACTCTAAAATGTTGATAGGAGGTGGTCCTGCATAGAGGTCAGCTAACATAAAGAACTTTGCAGGCTGCCTGCTCTAACTACATGTGGGAAATGTCAACCAGTCAATACAGCTTTTTGCCAACCGCTTTTCTTGCCTGCCTGTTACTGACCATCATAAGCCTGACAAGCTAAACTGCCTTTTAACTCTACCCACACTGTGTTTTGCTGTTGTTGCCTGTTGTGTTACCTGCTGCCAAACTGACAGTTTGATCATAAAGTATTGATCACACCTGGCCTTGAAACCATGTTGAAGACTTTTGGGGTGTTATACACAGACAGCAATGCGAAACCATGGCAATCATTCCATATTTTAGAGCCTTGCACAGGTCGCTGGTGCGTAAAGCATTTGATTATGTTTATGCCATCCTACAAAGTCTAGTGCCAAAGTACCACTTTACTGCTAGACATATTTCCACACTCCCAGCATTATGGGTTCATGAGCTGAACCAGGCACTTCAGTGATATCTGCTAAGTGGGAAAAAGTGACCAATCCATCAAGAGTAAGGAATGAAAATACAAGTCAACTGCAGTGTGAAGCTGAAGTGTAAAGCAAAGTAAACTCAGACAGAATGCTGCTCACACATTCCTGAAAAAAGTTGGAGAAAAGAGTAGTGCTGACAGCGAACAGGTCTCCAAGTAAAGAGGCTCTGAGATCGCTTCTGAAGAGTCCGTGAACATGTCTCTCAACACTCTCTTGTGTTTCTGTCTCGTTATCTGATTCTTTAATCACATTTCTTTTTTTTCTGTGTGTGATGCCGCTGTGACAGTGCTTTGCTGCTGTCACCTCTCAGCTACTGTGGGGTACCGCTGTGAAGCCGAACCGATTCACTGTCTAAGAACAGAGCAACCAGAATCATAGTAGGAGAGACTTTAAAAGGAGAGCCACATAAAGCAGGGTGTCAGTCTGTCTCAGAAAAAAAGGAAAGAAAAAATCTGAAATACAGGCGCAAACAAGGTAATTTGCAAACTGCATAATTTTCTTGAAAAGAAATAAAAAACTGCTGTTCTTAAGTATCAGACAGACATCCCCTTCCACGTACACACACTGGAAAAAAATGGGAGTGCAACCCATTAGCAGCAAGTCACTTGCACTGAACGTCAGCATTAGAAAGTGCTTTCAACTCTGCTGGCTGTCAGCAACTCTGGCAGCTTCGAAGAGCTTTAGCTTCGACTGAGCATCTCAGCAAAGGGGCTGTGGTCGCAGTGACAAAATCAGTTTGAACTCTTGCATGGAGGATCTGTTAAAAGGGGTTTCGGATCAAAGCAGCCTAAGTGGGTCAAAATTACCTTGACCATCTGAGAAAAGTCACATTTTGAAGGAGGGCGGGGGTAATCTGCAATGTAGAGGGTAGATTAACATTTTGCCTAGAAGATTCCTCCTGCAGACGTCAGATCAAAGCGGGCGAAGCTTTTATTTCTTCTCTTCCGACGTTCAAATGGCTCTGTGTTAATTTGGTAATTTGGCTGGTGCTTTACTCTGTGTGTAGCAAGGTGAAAATGTGTTTACCCTTTCAGTGGAGAAAATGTCCCGGGGCCTTCATTGCTTTGCTTTTCGTATGAAATACAACAAAGAGGTCTACGTTTGTTTAGGTCCTTAGGAATATGAATGTGCTTAATACCACCTCCAAAATGTGATAGCGTAAACTTTTTAGACCAAAAAATGTTTTATTGTCTACATCAGGGAGAATTTACAGCAGAAGGAACACGCTCTGCTTTCATTTCGAGGAGACTTTAATAAACAAAAATCGTAACAGCACGGTTAAACTGTGTAAAAAGCCAGTCCAAAGACAGATGAGCACAAACAATGCACTGAGCCTGTCTAAAAGGGATTTTTATATTTATCTTTTGTTTATTTTTTTCCCTTTTTGGTCATTATACCAGTGTGGCTTTAAAGATGGAAACACTGCTTGTTTGGATAGTTCTCCCTTTTTTTTTTATTACTGACTGAATTATCATAACATTTTGTACAAACACTCAATTCCCTGACTGCTGCTTTGGTTGACACTCGTGGTAGTTTTCAATAACTCTTTCCAACAACTCTTAAATGTTTGGAAAATTTGATGCAGATGTTTGTGTCCCACAAAATTAACAGCAGTATCTTTAGTGGTGTTTATCATCTATTGCCACCATTAGGTCATTTAAAAAACAACAACATTATTTTAACAAAATGTGACCAAATATCTGCAAAATTAATTACATTCTAATCCCAATAAGTATTATCATGCTAACATGGTAAAAAACATACCATACATACCATAACAAGGCACAATATATTTTGCTTGGCTCTGTTCCGTTAAGTATTAAATAGTTTAGTTTTAGTTTTAGGATCTTATCATAATAATTCCCTGTATTTCAAATTGCTTCCTTTTCATGCTTATTATTTTGACAACTTTCATACTAAAACATGTAAATCAAAGTTTTAAACCTTGAAAGCTCTACACTTTTCACCCTTTATTGTCACCATCTTGAACTATGTCCACACATACACAAGTATTTTTTTAAACAGAGATTTTTTATGAGCTCATTTTGAAAAATATCTTTGTTCACATGAAAATGCAAAGCAGCAGGTGGCGACATCACCCCAATTCTGAAGAATTATTGGCTAATCAAAAGCTCACAAACAATAACACAGCACAGTCTGATAAAGTTGCACTCCTTGACTTTGGTAGATAAAATCGTAGAGGTTTCCTTGTCCACATAGTAATGAAGACGCAGAGGTTTTGAAACTCTTCATGCTGGCAGGAGTTTTTCAAAAGCTCAGTTTTCAGTGACAAAAAACATTTTGGTTTTGACGAAGGGCCAAAATGGATAGACAATATTAAACGTTTACTAAAATACCTGCGTACATGTGGTGGCAGGTTTGGTCATGTAACGGAAACAGAGGAAAAGTAAGATGGCTAAAAGAAAAGTAATTTATTTACAAACTTGAGTTCACTGACTGTACCCATCCTTCTTCTATCTGCCATTTTAAACAATGAGCCTATTCAGTGCCTTTACCTTTAAAATAGTAATTATTTTTCATCTCTTCCCAAGTGTCAATGGCAATGCAAGTGCTAACTTGCTGGCTAACAGGCGCAAATTTTTATACGCGATAGACGTTCAGCATTATATCAAACGAGTATTAAATGATGTCTTTACAGTAAAACAACATAGTATTAAGTGTGGTCTCAGGGATGTACTACAAAGTGCGATTCACATTAAATAACTTAGCGAGCTCTGTTGAGCTTAAAATCAGGTTATTGTTTTAACTGGCTAAATCCCCATGGTAACTAGTGCTGAGCACTAGTGCTGAGGGTCAGGAGCTGGTTATGTTCAGAGTTTGTTTGTTTTTAGTCACCTGTAAGTGCCGCTGATTCTTTTTCTTAAGTGCAGTATAGATTTTTCTGAAGGGCAAATATGTTTTATATGTGCAAGATGTTAAGGCCTGCCTTAGTAACAATATAAATGAAGCCCAGCTGTGGTGTTAAAGCAGCGCAAACTGTGGATTTGCACTGGAATTTGCATGCATTCCTTTGGTGGTACAGAAAACATATAAATGTTTTCTGATCTGCTGCTAAGTCTGTCTGCTGAAGTGCAGCAACTAGAGCACAGAACACACTCCAATAATATCTGATCAATCAAAAAAATGTACTGCACTTTGGTCTACTTAAGCAGTTTTCATGTTTCCCTTATTAGGCTGTGGGATGCTAACCTTTAATGTTTAAAATGTATCCACTTTAAAGTTTTAGAGTTCTAATCTGCAGCCATGGCAGCTTCACAAAAAGAGTTATTTGACACATGAAATGCCCCTTTTTACATGAGCAAACAGAGGGAGAAGCCGAAAGCTTGGCTTAACAGACAAAGTTGATAACTACTGTTGTGATACACATTATTTCCTTCTGAGGTTTTAGGTTTTGTCAATAGCTAACACAAAGAAAGCCTGGTTTTGTAGTATACCTCTCAGTTACTTGAGAAATGGGAAATGTTTGCAATATTACTGGAACTAACATAATAATCCCAATTAATGGTTGATTGGGTTCTCTTTACTTTCTCATCTTTTTAATACCTGTAATTAATTAATTACATATTGTATAAGTGAGGTTATTATTCGTCTAAATCCCACTGTACTCATCCTAAAGAGCAAATGCAGCGATTACTTGCTACAGTGTGTGTGAGCCCAAGAGAAGCCAGATCTTGAACAAAACCTTTTTTTAGTCTGTCTAGAAAAAAAAATATGATATTGAAGCAATAATGAACCGTGGCAGTAACGCAATGGGAGCTCTGTATGAGTAAATGGACAAGAGTAGAGGAGCCATAATAGATTAAAATCAAACAAAAGGCTGTATTGACAAATTACCACAGTTCTTCCTGTGCTCTCTGCAAAGAAGGGAACAAATATTTGTTTGCCTTCCCCTCTTCCCGAGAACCTGTCAGCTTTGTTTATACAACCTTTATCTTTACAATAGCTGCGGTGCTTTATTTGAAATCTACAGCTGCAAAGAGCAAACAGAACTGAAATGTGTCTGCTTAAAAAGTGCTCATGTTTTCAAGTTATATTAGCAATACATATTTGTCTGTATTAGAAAACACAAACCTATATTTTTTCTTATGTTTTCTTTACTACTCACATGTATACATTGCATACACGTGCACTTGAATGATAAATGACAGAAGCGATATCTGTTACTTTATCAGAGGATTTACTGAAATCATCTTTCGTCTCAGTTCATTAGCAGAGGTAATTTCTGTTTTAACCTAGGCCGTGCTAATTCCAGCCTGGCCTTTGGTACATGCAAGGCAGCCCTTTAAAGATGGCTTTCTTTTGAAGCCTGCTGGTCGAGCTGTTCAAAGCTGCAGCTGTTTTTGGTGGCGTTTGACAGCTTTAATTGATGTTTATTTTGGCATCGAGTTTCATTCCTTTCATGCAAATGTCCTGCATGCAGCGAAATGGGTCAGGGCAGCACTAGGTGGGCACAGTTTGTGTGTACTAGGATAAGAGCAAAGTGCTCAACGAATTTACATTTTAGATCACAGAATCTCAACAAGCAGGGCACTACAAAAAGCAGTTACACTAAAGCTTAAAATGGGAAAAAAAAAGCTTCACGAGTCTCTTTGATTAGATAATAGATGGTGAAAACATTGTGCATCATATTAATATATCTTGTGTTGCAAAGAAGCATTTTGCTTAGTTTCCAATACCATAAAGAGACCATAATTTCCATCATGGAAAGAAGAATCTATCTCATTAACACTACCCCAAAGATGCTTTTAATTAAGGATTAAAAAAAAAAGGTTTATACACATTTGGTATCTGTGTGAATGCCTTGACTGTGTTTCGTAGTGGTGCTGATGCCAGTTGGCCCACCTGCAGATCTGCAAAGAATTGCCCACCTTTACTTAATACATGTATCTGCCCCAAACCCATCCCCTTAACCCCCTCCTCATCGCTCAGTCCTTTTCTCTACACCATGGCTGACATCACTCTGGAGGCACGCAGGGGCCTCCTCATCTGCTCCCAATTACAGCCTTGCAAACTTTGCAGTGGAAAAGACTTCAAACTGTGTTGAAACCAAGAGGAACAACCGGAGACATTGAGCAAACAAACCAGTGATGAGGTCTGCCACGTCAAGGTGTGGCTCTGTGTGCGATCTTCCAATGACAAAATGCTTTAAATTAAGGTGCTGCCAGGTCTTAGAAGATAATATTAGAGGCAATATTATGGGGATGTAGATGTGGACATGTAGATGTTCTGATGAAGGGGAAAAGATCTGCGTGAGCAGTAGTTAAACAAGAAAGAACAGAATATGAATAGGACATTGTTTGTTTTCCCATTCCATCTGAATTTGCGTGAGAGCAAATAATGTGACTGGCTGTATCTGGGGTTGTCCTGAGGTCAGAAATGGCCTTTTCATATTTGTTGCTTTTTTATCCTCACAGATTTATCCTTGGGCTGTTTCTCCGATTTTCAAAGCATTTAACTTTGATAGATGGAGGGAGATTTGTACTTTGTACTGAGAAAACATGCGTAATCTTGGATTAAGCTGCAATACCATTTTAAGGTCAGAGGTCTACTAGCAATAATCATGCCTCAAAGTCAGATACAGTAGAAACAACAGAGAAACCAAAGAAGCGCCTCTTTGATTCTGCTGTGCTGGAACAGACCAGGAGAAAAATACCAAGACGCGGTTGCAACAGCTAATTATTAATTATTACGCTTGTGTGTTAAGCTTTTATGTGTTTCTTCGACTTTATACACAAAAGCAATGATATTTTTTAAAGCTTAACTTTTTCTGTTTGTATTTTTTAATACTCAAAGAGTATTTAGGTAACACCAGTGTGGAAAGTCATTGGCTAGTGTGGTGATGTAACCTATGGCAGCAGAGGACATCTGGTCTAGCCAGATTATTTGGATGGTGGATAATGGATATCCGGGCTTACAGAGATTTCCTTCTCCATGTTCTAGCCATTGTTTATAAACATAGAAGAAATTTTAAAAAGCTAAATTGTCTTCAGATGATAGCCAGTGATTTTAAGAGAGAGTTTGCATTTTCCAAAACTCTCTTTTGCTCAGCATGTCTACTGTTTAGTTGCACAACCAAAACCTGATAAAGCATAACTGGTCATAGAGTTTATACTACATGTGCATTAAAACAGAAACAAAAAAGCTTCTGCTGCCAGAAATATTTTTTCCTTGCCAAGAGATTTTGCATATTCAAATTCCTGTTAAGTTACAGCAATTGTATACATATCCCTATGTCAGACAAAAAAAAATTGCATGAATAATATTACTAAAAAAATAGCCTAAAAACTCTCTGAGATGTTAGCATGTGTTAAATCACTTGCATGTTTCCTTATGTGTTAAAAAAGGATCACTGAAAGGATTTGGTGCTTCTTTAGTCTGTAAGCCAGTGAACGTTTGAAACTTCCATACTAATAAGAGTCACTGAAATAGAGCATTATAAGGTACTTGGCACACAAATTTTTAACAGGTGATGGTGAAGGTCACTGACATTGAGAGTCTCACAGTCAGAGACTGTACTGTGACCCATACGCTTTCCAGATGTTTCCCAACATGCAAAGGGAGACAAACCTGACCCTGCTTCATCCTCCAAAACAAAGACTCATTAATAATGTAGTTGTAGAAATTAAACGAGGTTTTACCTGCATTTCAGCAGTTCAACTGAAGATGGAATCTATAAGCCATAATGGCATAATGGCAAAGTCAGAAAACAAAAACTTTTATCAACTATATTGTGAATTCAGATGCATTAAAACTCAGTATTTGATCATGGAGAGCTGGCAGATACTTCACTTATATTTAGCCTGGGGGATGGGGTCATGCTCTCTCTCTCTTCCTCTCTCTCTTTCTCTCAAATTCACTGACCCACAAAGTATTTGGATCGCTGGATGTAAAATAACGTTTGTACCAACTGTAAAGCATCATGATTTTGTTTATTTTTATCTTAAGCCAATAAACAATGTACCAATTCCAGTCCCTGCTCCTCTCTGAATTTCCTCCTGGTACCCAACTAAATAGGACAGCCTCCAGCAGAATGACATGACAAGCCTCTTTGGACCCTTCACCCCCTCTTCATTTACCTTCAACCCCACCCCCAACTTTGGAGTCAGTTGTTTGACTGCCAGACATCCAATGGGCCAGCCTTTCTCTCTCATGGGAAAAAGACTTCATTACAGAGAAGAATTGCGGCATTGTGAGTCCCCAACTGCCCCTTCTCACAGGAGAGGGTGGAGCCTGGCTGGACACTGGGGCATCATGGAGTGACCTGGCTTCAGGGGTCAGTTCACTCACTGTTTGGAAAGCATCTCACGTAACGCATCATTGAGTGATTGCCCCCTCTCCTCAATCCAGAACGCTTTCACAGCCAAACAAGCACCAGTGTACTGAGCAGCATTCCACATCTTTTGCAATACTTTATGAGTCACATGTACGTACTGAAATACTTTATCATTACCTGTGTGGCCAGTTTAGTTTCTTAGCAGAGGTGGTAAAAGCTTTAGTTTCTTTAATGACTCAAAGACTGTTTGAATTTTTTTTATTATTACATCTGAAAATGTAAATGTGAATTTAATTTTCACACTTTCAGTTTGACTTTGGCTTTACTCTTCAACATAACCCTAAAGGTATAACCTCCTCTCACGATGAAAGGAGCTTGTGGATGGTCATTTACTGCACCAGCTGCATTTGACATCTTTGATGGGTGTTTTTTTGTAGCCTAACAGCTGACCTTGATCATCACTCTGTAGGTAAGAGGACTATTTCTGTAGCCAGCTTTACTGACTGCATATAGAAAATTTTTGCGTACTACAAAGTGAGCAGTAGTAATGCATACACCAACAGGGGACAAATAGCGGGCGAGTTAGGAAGTCTGGTTAATTTAAGAGCAGTTTATCAGCTGCTAGAGGGAGCTGCAGTTTCTTCTTCTCTGTAAAGGACACAGTCTGTATACAACATAAAATGCTCAAGCTGGTACATAGGCGTGTCTTGACAATAGAGTGACACAGAAGCTAACCAACTTCGGTGATTTCTCCTTGCGGTGAAAACTCTGGCTCAAGCCAAACTAAAAGACATTTTGGAAACAAGTAGACTTCTGCCAAAGAGAAAAAATTAAAACACAGCTGAATGTTTTTTTCTGACCTCCAGTGACATAACTTCTACCTTTTTCTCCAAGATACACAATATCAGTGCTTATCAGTATATCAGTGTCAGTATTTCCAGATTAAGCTGTACAGATGTTTAACAAACATAGGTGAGTTTGGTGTTAAACTAAGTGATCTAATCTTACCAATGTTAGAGTGCTGACATAAATAAGACAATAACCAAAGTACAGATAATACCAACTGAAAAATGTAAAAAAAAAAAGAGTTGGAACCACTGGCAACATAAGCTGGTAGCAACATTAGATTTTTGTCCTAGACAAAAAAAAAATCCCATCAGAGAAGCCAATCAAAGCCGCTGCATGCCAGCATAACGGCAATGAGCCTCATTTGGATAGTAATTGGAGAAGTGACAGTATGTTGCCTGAATGATAAGTTTAATCAAACATAGAGTTAGTTTAGGCAGGGCACAGAGTGAAGCTCAGCATAATGGCTCAGCGCACAGCCTTGTACACATCTAGTTGAGTATCCTCTGTTGTGCATGCTATGTAAGCCTGCCTGTACAGCTCTAAGATACTTTGTGACCCATCTCCACCGCAGCTAAGCCCTTCATGCTGTCTTAATCAATATCATATCTGTTGTCACTGATGTATACTTGTTCTGCCTTGATGCTGCTCTCCCAGCAGGGTATGAAGGGTAGTGAGGTGTCCCATTGCTATGCTGCCAAATTATATATTACTGGAAATATCAGTCATGACTATAGTGGTTTGACTGACAAACAGTTTTTAGCTTTGTCACTGGGGGCTTTTTCCAATGGTGCTTAATTTCAAGCCCTGCTGTTCTATTTCACATAGCCAGTAGTGTGGCTATACATTCTTAATATTGTTACTCATGTTTCATGAGTGTACTTATAGTCATGTATCAAATCCGGTGATATACCCATGCATATATAAATATCCAGTGTAATTGCATATCTATTAAGACAATATTTTGTGAAAAAGCTTGACCCTGCATTTTTTTTCCTCAATACATTATTGATCAAAACTATGAATGTTGTTTTGAAAAAAGAACTCTGCTTAGACTTAAAAACTAAATGTCTAACTTTGTTCTGTCTCCACATTGTAACCATACAGTATTCTAGTTTAGAGGCTAAGACTTACAATTTAAATAGGTTTGGCTTGTGACTGAAATAGGACTATAAAAAGAATCAGTAATCTTTATTATTTATTTGTTCACTGTATTGTACAGTGGTTGAAACATTTTATGGAGATAGAAACCAACCAGTGAGGAATTAGTGTTGCTTTTATTGTTTTTCTTCTAACATTTCCTAATTGCTTTCTTGCTAAGAATCAACAGGCAGATTTCTGTGGTGTTAGCTGTGAGCCAGTTGAGAAATGTTTTATTGCTGTGGAAAAATAATTTTAAGTACTTGCTTACAAAGCTGATGAGGCATGCCCGTTTCTGCTGACAGCACTCTGCAGCTTTTGTCTGGTTAAATGATGTGCTTTATGAGATTGTTTTTAAGTAAGGACATTAAAAAATACTTTGCTGCAAAATCCTCCTGATAGTTCTTCCATAGAGCATTTCATGTTATTGTATTATCCTCCAGCTTAATAAATTGATCATTTAGTGAATGTGAATAATTAAATGTTCATTGGACCTGTATTTACATAGCACTTATGGTTTTACTGACCCCTCAGAGCACTTTATCATTCAACTAGCACTGATGCATTGGGGGATTTGTTGGGTTCAGGATCTTCAGGATCCACTTTATCTCCTGAGCCACAGCCATGCACAAGTTTTTTAGTATTTTTAGATTGTTAATTAAGATGTTGCCATCATGTTTTGTCTTTGTCGGGAACATATTATAAAAGTCTCTAACTTCTCTAACTTTTCCTCAGTAGTAAATCTACATCTGCAAAGAAAATAATTGATTAAAAGAGGGCTTTACTCTCATTTTTATCCCCATGTGCTCATTCCTGGACACTACTGAGAAGTTTACATGACACCTTGTTCTAAATAGTCTTTATTTATATATATCCCACAGGTCCATCCATCCACTATCCAAAACAAGCTGTTTTAGATCCATTCAATTCTACTTTAATCCAGCTGCCTCTTGAAAAACAAAGGTTTGAAACAACAGTTTTAAACACTGTCTACACTCACAGCTGGAGCTGTGTGCCTGAGATGTCCATATTAAGAATATCTATCTAATATAAATGCCAACAAATAAACCAAAGACCGTATGAAAGAGAATATTTAACAGCCTGAAATCTGAACTTTTAGCTCACAAGCATTATCTTGTATAGCAGAAAAAAATGTTGAAAAAGTAAAGCATATAGGATAATCTCTTTTAAATTATTCAAAAAATAGTTTTTATTGAGATTAAACTCTCCCTTACAAGAGAGATTTTAAACACTGAAAAGAAAATCATCAGGTAGAAGCAACAGAAGAGATGCAAAAATGATAAAACAAAACAAAACAACCCCCAGTTTTTAAAGGGAGACAGTGCCTGAAACCATTTCTACCAAGCTTAGTTTGTGCATGAATATCTAAGGATTCAATTAATCATGCGCATTTAACAAGATTGAAATGAGAATAGAAGAGAGGTAGTTCAGAAGTTTAAACAATAGAGCTTCATAAATGAATAGCATGAGAAATATCAGTTTGATTACAACAACATTTGTATCAGTCCCAAAGGTACATGTATAACAGACATAAATACAATTATACGTACAATAATACTGCAATACAATACACTACAATAGAGCACCTGAGTTATTAACTTGTGTGTATTTGTACATGTGCAACATATGCTTTCTAGTGCAAAAGTGGCTATTAGTCAAGGTAAGTGTTTGGCAGAAAACTATGTGACAACCATGACAAGATGACCCTGGACTGTAAGGCCATCTAAACTTTTAATACAGAGCAATCATGTACTGCACAACGATAAACAGTGTTTAACTGTTTGAGTTTAGTTTGCACAGCACAACAATCCAAATTACAACTCAGTGGTTGGAGACTGATATGACGTGTGACTGCATATAGTTAGGAAAATATAGGCATGCACTAAATCTAACTCCATGCAGCAATTCTAATACTTTTTAAATTGTTTACAATGGAATACACAGGTGAACGACAAAATGGTCGAATTGATTGACTTTGATGGTTCCTACAGCTGTGTGGATTACCTTAATTTATTAAAAGGACCTGTGTTTGCTCCTGTGTTTCACAACACGGTACTAATGTGCAAATTTAATGACTTCTGGTGCCGTTACTGCTTCTCTCAGCAGGAGTCAGTATTTTGTTTGTCAGACTGTGTGTTTTCAACACTTGTATTACAGTGACTCAGTTCGTATTTGCAGAATTTAGAACACTGAGTTGCAGTGGTTGGATAGGGGATCTCAGTGTGAAAGGTTACAAGCCTGTGGACAGGAAGTCTTTCTGCAGAAAGAGCTTCACTGTGCCAAACCATGGGAGAAAGTGCTGCTAAATATTTGGGTATTATCCTACAACTGTTTACCTGTGTGGACCTCAGTTCTTGAGTTGAATGCTTTGAAGATGATATAACAGTCAGTGCAATTTGATCGTGGCTTCCATGATTGAACCCAAGCAGAGAGAGCAATTTCAAAGGCTGCTGAAACTTTTCAAAACACCAATGGCCTGTTAACAGCCCAGGATAATGAATTCCATAGCACCACAAGCCTCTATGTGTGGGAGACTTCGAGCTTAGCTAAATAAACCTTGTCTGACTGAGTGGCCCCACTGGTGCCCAGCCCTACGTGGACAAGAGCTGCTTGGTTTCTCACAGTTCAATGGCTGGGCTCAGTCATAAGGACAGCCTCATTTAACCTAAACTTACCGTGACAACTGCTAGCAACGTCCCACAAGTCACACCTCCACTTTAGCCCCTTTTCCATTACTACCTTCTTGGATCAATGCGTATCCTGCTCGTCATTCGATGAGTCATGACAGCGTCTCGTTCACGAAAATTAAAATCTGGCAACGAGGGTCTGCTGAAAAGCCACAGACGGGCAGCAGGTATATTCTTGCCTCGACGTCCATCTTTTTTAGCGCTTGTGTCACATATTAATTACATCGTCGGACGCTCAAACGCATTGCTATGACGACAACCACACAGGTTAAGTGGTACAGGATTGTAATGTAAAACCAGTTGTTCTTAGTCGAGTAGTGGCGATCCGTGGCGATCCGTGGCGAGTTGATCTGAGGAGGTATTAATGGAAAAGGGGCTTATGTCTCTACGGATAGGTTACTGTTGGCAAGGCTTTTGTTAGTGGATCAGCTTGAGATGACAAACTGTGTCTCCAGAGGGTTCATAGGAGTTGTGCTGGTTGAAGCTGATAGCAGAGATCACTAGCCTCTCCTGTGGTGGAAGTGACAGGCTCTGATTTTTTTTCTTCTCTCTTCATTAACTATTCACATTTGCACCTTATGTGCAGATCACCATCACCACTCGACATGAGTCCAAGGAGTTCAAAGGCAGAGTTGCTTGGAAGTGTGCGCGCCACCCCAGGAGTCGCCGGGCCTTGGACACCTGCAGAGTGGTGGGTGCTGAGAGCTTGGGCGTGTTTGGATCAGGGACTGAATTTTCCTCTGAAGATGAGGAAAAGGTTTATGGCACGCTCCCATGAGAGTGTCTCCTGCTCTTTGAAGCTCCTGTCTTGGTGGCTGCTCTTATCTTTAGGAACGGATTATTTTATCTCCTCCTGTTCCTTTCTTTTTCTTCTTCTTCATCTTCTCCTTGCTTTCCATCAAGACAGGTTTTGTATGGATCTTTTAGGAGATCTTCTCCGTACCCTTGCTCTTTCACTCCATTCATTTATATTTTCCCCCTTTCAGGGTACACCCAGCCTGCTTTCCACGACTACTACCCCCACTCTCTTCCTTTTGCTTCCTCTGTTGCACCCGACTCTCTTTCTCTTTTCCCCGTCTCCTCTATTCTAGCTTTCCAACACATGACAGACTGTGTAATTAATGAGCATCATAAACCTCTCTTTCTATTAGCTACCCATTAGTAAACCTGGCAAGCCTGTCATTTTGGACAAAAACACACAGCTCCTTCATTTGATCCCCACATCAAAGGGGGAACCCCACTGTTTTCGGCTGAATACACTAATTGTGTCCTCGTTCTGGATGGGGCTACACCCCCACCGCTTCAAAAAAGCAGCCAGTGTCTAGTACAGATAGTAAAGAGAAGTACAGAAGCAGAAAGTATTGATTATATTGGCCTAAATTTGGAGACTTTTTGACATCAGAAGAATTAGTAGTCATTCAGCGGTGCTCCTAAAAAAAAGGTCTGTTTCTGTGTGTTGCTTTGCACGCCACTTGCTCTCTTCATTGCTCGCTTTATGTAGACACATTTTACTAAAAAGAAATGTCAGCGAGCTTCAGGCCCCGTTAGAGGTGTTTTATGTGCTGCTGTTAAGATAAAAAGGAATTTTTAAGCGGGATGATAAGGATTCCCCTACTTTACACTACAAACCAATAATGTTAAGTACAGGATCAGCAGTCTTAGTATTAGAATGTGCTGTCTGCAACATGCACTTTTTCAAATTTATTGTTTCACTACCCAATACTAGGCAGCACGGTGGCACGGTGGTTAGCACTGTTGCCGCACAGCAAGAAGGTCCTGAGTTCAATTCCACCATCAGGCCGGGGTCTTTCTGTGTGGAGTTTGCATGTTCTCCCCGTGTTTGCGTGGGTTCCCTCCGGGTACTCCGGCTTCCTCCCACCGTCCAAAGACATGCAGCTTGTGGGGATAGGTTAATTGATTAATCCAAATTGTCACTAGGTATGAATGTGAGTGCAAATGGTTGTCTGTCCCTGTGTGTTGGCCCTGCGACAGACTGGCAACCTGTCCAGGGTGTACCCCGCCTCTCGCCCTATGACAGCTGGGATAGGCTCCAGCGCCCCCCGTGACCCTGAAAAGGATAAGCGGAAGCGAATGGATGGATGGATGGACTACCCAATACTTATTTTTTGCATTTTGTACATTTTATGCTGCTGTAACAAAACTAGTTAGGACCAAACCAAGACTAGGAGTGTTGCTTTAAGTCTTCCAATATTTTGGATAATCTATATATAAACTACAAATGTTCCCATTAACATGTACACAACCCGTGGTTTTAATAGTAAATGTGTTTTTTGGGGGGGTCTTCATAATTTCAAATGCAGGGAATTTGTTATCTTTTATTTTTCTTTTCAGTGCTTATTTCCAAGCTCTTAAAGAAACTTGTTGCACAGTGTTGCAGTGTGTAGCTTCATGTGATTTAACACACTTTTACTCTACTTGCCTCAAAGACCAACTGACACCAAAGAGTCTAGAAATATTCAGAATCCAGGTTATTTCCATTACTTCCACCATGCAGAAAGGCGAACACATGCCAGGCTGTCGTTCCCCCCCTGCAGACCCTTTGCCTGACACATCGCATGCTGAGCCACTACAATGGGCTGAGTCACCACCACTGCAGGAATCAACACTGTACTTCAGTCTCGATTGTCTTCTGCCCTTTACAACATCCACGCCCTTTTGTTCCTCAAGATAAAGGCAACAGTCACATGTTTGAGCTTTAAGCGGCCAGCAGCTGCTCTTCTCTCCCTCTATATGCTTCACATCCCCCTCTTCACCACCAGGCAGCATTCCCTCCAGCGCTCTCTCCAGGCATCAGGCCCCTAACATTGTTACAAGGACATAAACACAGACAAACCCCTGAATTTAGCTGCCTCAATACCCCCCATTATGCTTGTTTCCTTGGAGAATGCCCAGTTTTATGATGGAATGAGCCAGAGCTGACCACCAAGGTAGGTGCTCCCCTAGGCAAATAAATACTTACATCAATCAGACAGGTGTCTAGAGAATTTAGCTTTGTTCTTATGAAGCATTTTTTTGCTATAATGGAAAAACAGAGCAATAATCAAGGGACTGATTTCAACTCCATTTGACAAATGCCTCAATAGAAGCGAAATATTTACTCCATTTATTCTCTGATTTGATTGTGTGTCAGGCAAAAAATAAACTGTACCCCTGATAATGGGGATTGATTGGAGGTTTGGGGGTTCACGTTCAGGAGATGGCTCTAAACCCCCCCTCCACCTCCTCCTCTCTCACAGGCATCAAAGGGAAAGCTAGGAAATAGGGCCTGCAAAGCCATCTCTCTGTTGGCCTCTTCAAAGGACAGGAAGTGTGTCAGAGGGACAGGCCTTCTTTTCCACCGAATTCAGACGAGTTGCTATAATAACACGTTCATCTGTGTCTGTGGCAGACTAGTTCAAAGGGGAGTCTGATTCCTCTTAGTACAACACGTGACGATGGAGTCATGATGCGGAAAACATTGTGCATGTGGACCAGCCTAAGGACATGTGTCTACTGTACAGCCACATCCTGAAAGATGTGTCCTTCCTTAAAAATCGGGTCTGAGGCAGGATTAGAGTTTTGATATTAACAACTCTCCTCCAGGCAGAGGTGGTTATTACCTGCTTAACTACACAAGTTATAACTTCTTAAACTCCCATGCTGGTTAGACTTCAGTGAAAGTTAAACCTGTGAATGTAGAATATGTGGCTGATATTCGTCTCCGGTATATTTAAACCATACAAAACATCTAGTCTGATCACGTCTGTATGTTTCAGTGGGAGTGGAGATTGCCACAAAAGTATCAAAACTTTTGTGAAATTTGTGACAGATGGAATCGCAGGTGGCTTTCTAAAACTGTAAATCGGCAATGCTGAGCATTTGAAAGCTTCATTACATTTTGCATTTTACAAGCAAGTTTTTTGAGGCCCTTTCTCAAAAATGTAACGCTATCAACAACTGTGCTTTTTAAATGGGAATAGTCCTCAGGTGAATACAGTGGGATAAAGATCACATAAAATATGCACAAAAATGAAAATCAGCTTGGCTTCTAATTTAAACAAATAAACAACAGTCTGTAGGCTGCCAGCATGTGTGCTTCACATACTGGCAGCTAGGGCTGGGCGATATGACCCAAAATTCATATCTCGATATTTTTTAGCTGGATGGCGATATACGATATATATCTCGATATATATTTTTAAGCCATAAAGTAAGAACAAAAAGAGAGTTCTAAGTCAAAGCTGTGTCCCAGATGTCACACAGGCACTTTTATTAACATACAGCACAGATGTACATGAAAAATTACTCAAAATTAAATTATGAGCATTCATTAAATAATAATGTTCCATAAATAAAAGAAAACAAGGTTGTTTTTGTGCTAAACAAAGAGCTCACAATTGTGCAGTCAAAATGTAAACTAAAAGACGCTGAGCGTAATAACAAAGACAGACAGATTTCACAGCTGCTCTGTTCCCAAGTTTTACTGTGTGACTGATAGCCTGGAGTTTGAAATCCGCTTCATAACCACGTCTCTTACAGGTGCCATTTATGGTCCTTATACACACACAATACGGTAATATTACGTTGATGCACAGTACATATCACTCCGCGAAGCTCTTCGGTAGCCGTAATGCGCCGACAATCTATCAAGCGGTGCAGCTCCTTAGCTTACCAAAGTCGTACTCAAACATTTTGACAGATTGCTGAGCGCCGTGTACTACATAAAATCGGTTCGCGGCCATCAAGCACAACCAGAATTCATACATAAGGCGCGCTATCAACTTTTGAGAGAATGAAAGGATTTTAGGGTTAGCGCTGTTAGCTCGTTAGCGCGGTTAGCTCGTTAGCATGTTTAGCTCGTTAGCACGTTGACGCCGTCCAGCCCCACGCATGGGGAGATGCGCAGTAACTCGTTAACGGAGATTTGCCGTGTCCGTCTTGTCGCTGCCTGCACGTGAAGCGATGGGGTAGGAGGGGGAGTTGTCTTCAGTGAAGGCGAGGCGGAGTAACGTTGTGTAGAGACAAAAGTGGACGAAAGAGAGGCAAACTTGCGGCTCCACAACTATAATTATAACGTAACATAGACTATATCGATATAAAGGATATTGTCACATCTTATATCTCGTATAAAAATATATCGATATGTTTTAAAAACTCGATATATCGCCCAGCTCTACTGGCAGCCTGTATGCTGGAGGCACACGGGTAAAGGCAATATGTAAACATAAAAACACAGTGTTGACTTCTTGACAGCAGGACCCAGTGATAGTATAGGAGTGATTAGCAGCACTGTAACAACATGGATTTGCATCCAAGGACATCAAATATTAAAATTGTCCTAAAATTGAACAAAGACTTCTGTTTTAAGATTTAAAGGGAGAGGAAAAAATTTCCATGACACAGAAACGACAAAAGAAGACTAAATTTAGACATCCAGCTCTAGGAAAACCATGCCAGCATTTTGCTGTTTGATTGAAAACGCACATGAAACATTACCTTTTATGCAATTCTCACGACCTGCGTTCAGGTGACAGTCCTCAGAAAACTTATGATTCAAATCCTCCTGTTATTTATAATATGTGTTTAAATGTGATGTGAAGTGTCAGGTGAAACATTTGTTCATAAAACCTAGCTACACCAAATAAAGGACACATGACTGATCGGATTAATTCAAATCAAAAAGGACATAATGGTTTGACTGAATTGAGAACTTAATACTTTAATTAGTTTTTTGTACAGTGTGAGTTCTTTGAGATTAAATCATACAAGAATCTGAGGAAGAAAATGTTGTACAAGTGATAGGAAAAGATTTCTTTTATCTATTTCTTGAACCAAACACTCTAAAAAAATTCCACTTCACATAATGGATCAGGTTGGATTTGATGTGTTTCAGACCAAAAGAACACTGTGATTGAGCACTAACTGTAATGCTGCTAAAATTGGTGCCAAAAAATAAATAAATAAATCTAATATTCAATTCCTGTTCAAGCTCAGTCTTTCACTGGTGATGATTAGAGTATCGACTTTGCAGTGTTTTCTCAAAAGATGATGCCCACTGTGCGTTATATTACGTTCACACTGAGCTACTGGCAGCCTGGCATGAAATGGCACAGTGGCTTCTGTCTTATATCTGAAGACATCAAAAGAATCTTAGCCCGCTTTCATCTGCTGCCTCAGTCCACTAAGACCCTTATTTTCATATTAGAGACCCCAAAAAGACAGGCGGGCACTGACCACGGAGCCCCGTATGAAATGACTTTTACCCCTGGGAAGCCCATCTGAGAGGATAATGTTGATAAAAAGTGAAAAAGTAGTCAGAGGTCAAAAGAGAATACAAAGAGAATGTGTATTTAATGATTGCACGCTTCGTCAAAGGTAATTCAATCAAAATAATGAAAAAAAAAAGAAAAGATTTTACATACTTTGCGATGTGAGACGCAGAGAAATTATTCTGCCCGAGTAAGCAACCCAAACCCCAAGCCGAGGGAAATGTTTCACAGCTTGCCAGTGAATCTATTTTATGTTTTGCTTATTTGTATTTCATTTTAATATAAAAGCAAGCAAGCAAGCAAACAAAAAACCCACAACAAACAGACGTTTCATACACGCTTGGATTTGAAATAACAGCTGAGGTCGCTGGTTTGGGATCATTTAGGATGCCACCAGACCCCAACTGGCAAAAATGAAACAGAGAAATGAATGTTTTGGCGTCACCTCGCGCGCACTTGAAAGCCAGAGCCGAACGGGAGCGTAAAGGCAGACAGAAAATGTCACGACGCTCCGGAAAACCTGAGATGTAATTTTCATAATAAAAGCATTGTAAAGCACGAACATGGGTCACTGAGGGGTTCTGTTGTATGTGTGTGTGTGTGTGTGTGTGTGTGTGTGTGTGTGTGTGTGTGTGTGTGTGTGTTTTAACCCGTGGTGCACCTGTAACCAGATTAGGTTTGGTTTCTGGCTCTACGTCTTTAAGACTCTAAGAGTGTGCCGCATTGTAAATATTTGCTATTTTCAAAGTCAGAATGACATGCCCTTCTCTCGGTCCATTTTTACTTGAGCTATCGCCAGTCGCTTGTGCTTTAATCTGAAATCGGTGTAAGGAAGTCGCACAGCCTATTGTCTATCGCGCGTGTCGTCAGTGGCGGCGCTCTGGATCAAAGGCTCGTTTGGCTCCTTGGTTTTATGGTCCTGTTCTGAGCGCAGTCTGCTCTCGGTCTCCACGGACGCTCCTCTGTCTGGATAGCGCGTCTCTATTTTTTTGTTATTCCTTCTTTGGATTATATTCATCTGATGGTTTTCAACTCCAACTCGATGCATAGAAATGGGTAAACTGCACTCGAAACATGGTAAGACGTCTTATTCCCGAGAGAAAAATCACAGCTGTAGTTGCTGGGTGTTGCGATACTTTCGAGTTACACATTGATTGTCTCTTGTCTTTCTTTTTCTTTTTCTATCTCCTTCTCAAAAGCTGCTATTTGTAAACCGCGGGAGAGTCCAGAAGGTAAGCGCACTTATTCCCCTACATGATGCACTCAAACATTTTCTGAGCATTTCGGTCAGTTTGTGAACAGCGGAGCAGTTTCCAGAGTCCGTATCAGCCTCAGTTTATTGCAGCACGAAGACCCCGAGAGTCTTTGAAGGTTAACGCGCTTGTAGTGTGAACACACTAGAGAGAGAGAGGAAGAAAACGGTTTGTACTCACTGCTAATACTGCTGCTTTTGTGTTTCAGGCGACAGTTTTGTAGTGAATGCCTGTTTGGCGAGGAAGGGAATCGATGACTGGCTCGTGAAGCAGAAATACTACTGCACGAGCTCGCGCCTCGAGCAACAGGACTGTCACCACAAGAATAACTGCGGGTTAACTGCACGGGTGAGTGTGACTGTATACGTACACTCGGATATTCACAATGAAGTTTTGCTCCACGACTTCTTTTATTTGTAAAGTTTGTCTTGTAACTCAAGTATTGCGTGTCTCCTCGTACATGTTTCACACCTTAAGCAGTTTTTAAAAAAACATTTTATTTCATATTTTTTTAATGCCACTTCTACGATAGCACGCGAAGCTACATTTAACCTCAAGTGTTGTCAGTCTTTTTTGACTCTTTGGTGGATAAACTTTTAACAGTGGCTGTTCACGGTGAGTTAAATGTCGCTCATGACGGGATAAAAGGTAATTAAAGTAAACCAATCGCAATCTTACTTTTGTTTTCCCTGTGAGCAAAATAAGACCGTTGAGCTCACAAATGCGCAGCCGTATGCACTTGATTGAGGGATTATTTTTCAGGTAACAATAGATCAAGCCTTGAAAGCAGCTCAGTGTGACAGTCCGGTGACAAGTGTGGATCGTAAGGGCTGGAGAGAGAAATGTTGGAGGTCATGCTTGTTTTGTATTTTGGCATTGCCGTAAACACGGTGCTGTTGTTGTCAAGCGGGGAAATCCTTTGGAATTGCTTCAGAGGAGCGTTAAGCCTCTTTGGTTTGCCATGCCTTCCTCAAAGGCAGCATGTTTGAGGAATTGGAGCCCATCAAGAATTTAAAAAACAACAACAACAACCCCCCCCAAAAGAAAAAAAGAAAAGAAAAGGAAAATCAGTCCCTCCACTCACAATCCAGACAGTTTGGGAAGAAATACATCAATTTATTAAATGCATCCCACAATCCAGGATATATCACACCTACTGTAATATTCTGTTGTGTTATTGCATGGCATGATTTTCCTTTTTAAAATACTCGACAGATCCTTTAGTGTTCAGTGTTCTTAAAGACTAGAATCCTATCATCAGCGACATGCAGCTCCGTGGCATCATTTTCATGCAGCAAGCTGAAACCATGTTATGCCCATGCTTTTGAACTGTAAATAACACAAGTGAGACAGAAATACACATGCAGATTATAATTCCTTAATGAACCACTAGTATGAGAAGTCATTGGCATACAACCCGAGAAAGTGTAAGGCAACAAAAAGGTCTGCTGATTCCCACCAAAGCCAAAGATAAAATCCGCTGTTGTTTTGTCTGCTGGTGCAAGAGTTCTTTGGTAGATTTGGTAAGCGGAGCTGTAGAATAAAGTGTAGGGAGCTTGGCATCTACATGAAAAATTGTTCATCCTGACATGTGCCCAGAGCTGCAGCAAACTTTATCATATGGTAACAGGATCACACTCACAGCAGGCACTGGGATGTATTTTGAAGAGGGGTTTTATGGAGGAAAAACAATCTGAATCCCATGTTTCTTTTTCAGAGCATGTAGCTGCTGCTGCTGCAAAAATCCATTCCATTTATTTAGCTGTTTATATGTTCAGCGGGGTTCATATGCTTCGGGCAATTTAAGCATTTAAAACCACATTATTATCATGCAATTACCATAAATTGTTACTGCAAAAACAAACATTCGTTACTTTTTTCCTCGACATATTCACATGCTGCTTTTCCCAGCAACAGTCATGTGTGAAGTTTTGGCTCAGGATGGATGAGGCCCCCGCCAAAAGGGTTGGATGTTTTTGAACAATTTAGAGTTCAGCTTGTATAAATAATTCAAGTCTCGGTGTCTAATAGCTTATTTTATAACTCAGAAGGAAAATGAATAAAAGAAGAAAAGTTGTTTCCACATCAATATTTATTTGAGCACTTTTCTCTTTTGTTTTGTGATTATAAAGTGGATTCTAAATTTGTAATGATTATTAAAGTTTAAAGCATTTATGTTTTTTTCCCCATTCTGTGCCAGGGCATGAAGCATAGTTTACATTTTTATAAAGACAAGACTTTGCAATCCCTCATGCTCTGTAGTGTACTGAGTTACACATTTGCCTAATAAGCAAAAGATACTCAGTTTGATCCCGGGAAGAAACACAAATCCCGCGGGAGTTGCGTCAGGAAGGGCATTTGGCGTAAAAATATGCCAAGCTACCCGCATGCGGAAACCCCTTGTGAATAAGGGAGCGGTCGAATGTCGCCTTTGAATAAACATTCACATTAACCTAATCATTAATCAGAAGCAACGTGGTTTACAAGCTGTGTCGTGATGTGAAATAGCTTTCCGTAATTTCCCTACAGTCTTATATAACTGCATAGTCATACGTTTTATGTTTGGGTTGTGTGGCATAAGCACCGTGTGTTGCTTTTCTTCCCAGTATTGTTAAGAAGAGTTACACAAACCATACCAAGTCTCAACCTTTCCAGTGGATTTACGGAATAATTCCATGAGTGGAGGTCATTCCAAACCTGTTTCATTGACTCCATAAATAATGCATTATCTTAGTGATCATGAGTCGTTGTTAAAATGAAGTAGGTTTGCCTCTATTAAAGAGAATGCTTACCATATCATTTTAACTAAATTGAAAGACTTAATGATGTGTGAGAAGAAGTTTAAGAGGCTGGCCCTGCGGTGCTTTAAGCTTAAAATACAATAAAACAAAAATGGGAGCTAATCTTTTGTGCGAAAATACAAGTCTACTCTCTTTGCTTTAAAAGTTGTCCATATTGCGTAGAATACCTGGTGAGATAGTTATTTATACCCATTATTCTTTAAGCCCCCTCTCCATGCTGAAACAGGGTCCGGCAGAATGTGGGTCGGGTGTCAACAGTGGGGAGTCCACGCTTGGAATTCTTTTGAACCATTTTTTTTTTTCAAACCATATTCCCCATCAGAACACTGCAGATTTTAAAGTGGTCATTGTTCAGTAGAGTGCCTCACATTGGCAGTTTTTCTTCATTTAATGGTTTTAGATTGAAATTGTGTTCGAGCACACACGGACACACTAAGGCTTGTACTTGAAAGCACTTGAAGACTTAATGATGATTCCACGCAGGCTCTACACCCATTCATGATTTGTGTTGTCAGATGTAAGGTTGCGGGAGCTTGGCAGACAGTGAGTGAGTGGTGTGGGCAGGTGGACCCGTTGGTCCTCAACACACGAGATCCAGGTCATGTGAGCCTTGGCACACTTTAGCCCGAGTGCACAGCATGGTGTCTGCACGTACCAATAAATCTGATATGTTATGTGCAGCCTGTAAAATTCTTTGCTGACAGAGACATTGATAGGGATTGAAGATTTTCACGACTTTTGGACTTGGAAGTTCAAGTTTCTGGTGACTACTTTCTGAGCTTACCTCATTTGGAACTGAGTGCCACTTGTCACTTGCCTTCTTCATAAGTTTTCCCTTTCAATTCTGAAATCCCCTTCCCCCTCTTTTGCTTCTCCCTTCTCCTCCTTTCTCCCTTCCTATCCTCCATCTGTTTGTTGCGCTCACCCTGTGGCCTTGTGTCAGTTGCGGCTGATGAAACGAGGCTGCATTTGAAGTGGGCCACGCTGGGGGGTGTTTTTAGTGACACTGATGGCCACTCCACCCTAAAGCCCTACCCTCTGTATAGAAAAAACCCCCTCCATGTCCAGTCTTGCCAAGCTACCACTCTCCAAAGCCTGGATTAGTTTTTTTCTTCAGCTGAACTTTCATCAGTTTGTGAGGAGCGCAGAAAAAAAGCAAAGGTACATCAGTCGACAAATGCAACTCAGAAGTGAATCACAGTGGAACTTCTGGCCCCAACTCCTCCTGTCTCACAGTTGGTTGCTAGGTCTTTGATTTGTTTTTGTTTTGTTTTTTTGAAAGTAGAAAGGTTTTTTTGGAAATAGGCCTAAAGCTTTTAAACGCATTCCCTCAGCCTCCAAGTCTGATAAAAGACATGGCAGGTTTTGCGCCCCCTTCATTTTTCGTTTTTCGCTTCTGCTGTTGTGCTTTTTCTTTCCTTGTCGTTTTCACAAAGCAAGGGCCCTTGTCTAGAAGCTGAAAGCACCTTTCAAATGCAGACTCCTCTTCCTCTTTCTCTCCTTCTTTCTGTTTTCTCCCTGTGCGTTTTCTTTTCCCACCGCTGCCCTCTTGTGCGTGCTGTGTGACGTATGCCCCTCTCCCATTGGGCTCTACCCCCTCTGTGCTCCCAAGGGACCAAGGGCCTGTTGTTGCTCTTTGAAGAGGCTGGGAGAAAAGTTTGGAGCCACACTCTAAAGAGAAGAAAAGCACTGGCCTTTGGGAGGAGGGGTACCACCTGGCCATGGAGGGGCTTGGCGATTTTCTTCTTATTTTCCCATGAGAAGATGCTGTAGAAGTCTTGGGCTGACATCAGCGTAGCTGGGGGACTGGGAGGTTCAAGGAAGTGGACGTGGCTTTAATGTCACATCAGGCATCATATGTCAAAAAGATTCCTGAAAGCTGGAAGAGTTTCTCCTGTGTGACAAAGCAGAGTGGATAACTCTCAGCTGTTGTGAATGGTGTCTTCTTTATGTCAAAGAATGTTGAGGTTTTGTGTAAGATTGAGCTCTAGTAGCATTTAGACACTTGATCAGGGTTACTTGTGTTTCTTTTTTATTAAATCTAATGAATCAATTTCCATATATTTCACCATATTATACCTACAACGGAATTTATTAAGACGTAGAAGTCTTTAACATATTCTTTGTGAAGGAACTGTCACTGTAGGTCTCAGTAGACATAAAATTATTAACATGTCATTAGCCAGAGTGAAATGCTCATGTATGTGCATATCTGTTCAAGCGTGTGCATGTAAGTGTGCAGTGTGTCTGGAGTCAGCTGTCCGGATGCACTTCACAGATCAAAGGCTTCCACGGGAATGTGCTCTGAATCTCAGGGGATTAGCAGCTGAGATTGTGCTTTGTTTTCCCAAATATATGCTCAGTACGGAGCAACGGATAGCTGTTGATCAAAGTGTCTTTCTGGCTGGAGAGTTTTGTTCCGCACTTGAGGGTGGCATTTATTTCACGACTCGAAAGAATGGATAGAGGATGTTCTCCTCTTTAGTCTCCCTGTGGATTGAAATGGCTGATAAGTAGTAAACAGTATGGATGGTGCGACTCTAATTACAGAGTTTCTTTAACTGACGTCATTATCTTTTTTGATGTGTTTCTGCATGGGACATGCTAAACTTATAAATGTTTTGCTTTTTACATTTTTGACAAGAAACATGAAGTTATAAATAAGAGTAATAAAATGTAAAACATGTAGAAGTTTCTCGGAGCCAATTGCAAAATTTTGAAAATTGAGAGGAAGAGAAAGCTGTGGTCTGATATGTTGTAGTTATTTTTCCATGTTTTTCTTGCGTAAAGCGAATGCAAAACTAGACTTTCATACTTCCGGGATAGGCGGCGTTGTGTGCATGGGTCTGGGAGAAAACTCTAGGTGACTGGGGACCCTGCGGTGGTCCTGGGGTTTCTGTGGGAGCTCAGTGCTCAATTTAATCACCCACTTAAAAGGCTCAGCTGAAGTGGGTGTTTAAGTGTTTAAACCCTGAATAATTCTCTGTTGTTTGTTTATCGGGTTCCCCTGCGGGTTGCGCTGTGGCCCATGCAGTAAGTGCTGAATAATTTGACTGAGCACTCAAACTGACTCTCATATAAGACAAGATTAACATCTGCATAAAACTGCGATCAAGCTCTCATGAGTGTGTAGTGAACATGCACAGTTGTGGACCATGAAACGCAGAAGCACTCACTGATATACATACACGCACTATCCATGTGTTTATCCTGTTATGTGAATCTATTTATCACAGCTAATAGTCTCAGTGTGATTCTCTTCCGCATCTTTGTCTTACAAACTGGACCTAGGGAAATGCCACTGATGGAGTTCACAGCTTCCTTGAACCCTGCTGGTGTATTTATCCTCCTTGTGTTTGTGCTCTTTGGTGACCAGGGCTCTAAGGCCACCTGAGGTGGAGGGAATGGAGGAAGTGGGTTTAGGTAAACAGAGGTGGGAGAGCATTGTGCCTCTTACTGACAGAGGTTCCAGGGCTCCTCAACTTTTCCTGTGGCGCCAGGGATGGAGGAGGTCTGGATTGTCTGTTAGGGGATGTTTTTAGTGGAAGGAAAGTTAAACAGAAGATCAACCCTGCTGAAAGGAAAGCTGTCCACCCCCGGTGTGTTTATTCTCCACAGGTGCCACAATCCAAGGAGGACCTCACCCTGTAGGCACTGAATGGAGAAGATCAGCCCTCTGCTCCCCAAAGAGCCATTTACCCTGTCTTTCAAACTCACAACTTCTTCGCTTAACTTTTTCATAGCAACAGAAATGTCCCACTCACATGTAAAAAAATTCTTAAATGTAGGATTTGTACGTCTTTAGGGACTGCAGTCTAATTTTCAAGCTCTTTAGACTTACAACATGGTCTGAAATGTAAATATAGGTTTGGCTGTGGGTTTATGAGAGATGATGTGCAAGTCTTATTACCATAGGCGTGTATTTAGAGTGTTAAAGTGTCCTGTTTTTTACCATCAAATATTTCCTCTTCATTTAGACAACTTTATATTTGGAACCCAATTCAAACAACATTAAATTAAATCCCCTTCTGTCTAAATTGAAACCTACATTTGTGTATATTACTCTGATCTTCTCATTGTCATTGTTCATAAAGGATGTTAATGCTTCCTGTATGCTATTTATGGCAATTACGATTCTGACACAATGCAGCTGGTCTATTAAACCATTAGGAATTTTATTTTTAATTTTATCTATGCTTTAATATGAACAATGTTAGTAAAATGTGGAAGCAGTTTGCAATTGTGTAACTACTCCACTGCAAGTTCATTATGGTGAGCAGTGACACAAGCCACTAATTCCAGTCAGCTATGAATAGAAACGTGCCTCTGGCACCAGCGCGCTTGTATATAGTAGTTGAAGTGTCTATTTCTGCTGCTATGTTTACTTGCTAAGTTGAAACACTCTCTGTAATTACAGAGATTATAAGTCCACAGTTAAAAGGTCAGATGTGAGCGATGTTTTGAGGTGGTGGCTTGTGGCTGGCAAGATGGCTGCTCCAAACATGCTGCGCGTTCATGTGTGTGTGAGTGCATGGGCATGAGTGTGCACAGGCAGAAAGGAAGAATTTGGCCACCTTGGTGTTGAGGTCAGTCCCATCTGGTCAGCATGCACATGTTAGAGGTTTTCATAACTGCCACCTACCACGCGGAGTCCCACTGTTTATTACAGTGACAAGGTTTAGTATTTGGCTTTGAATAAATGCACCAGCAACTGTCATTTGGGGGAACTTGATTACAAAGATCTGATTTTATGGCATTTAATCTACAGGTTGTTTTCTTGTGTATGGTGGCTGGAATGAGCCCAGAAGGCAGACCTAAAAGAGACCTTACAAAACTAGCTTAGTAGATGAAATATTTGGTGTGTGCCAGCTTTTAATCTGACATGTAGTATATCCAATAATGAAAAATTGCTCAAAAAGAGTCCTTTCTTAAAACATTACAAACTTACATACAAATTATGATTTTGTTCAGAAAATGTAAGATTTTAAAACATCGTGGAAACATCATCATCATGCATTTTATGCTATTTTGGAGCAAAAACTTTAAACTGTAGCCACTGGCATGTGAAGTTACTGGGGTGGATCTTCTCATTTGTCTTTGGTAAAAGGCTGAAGTGCCTGTCACTGTCTTGCTGCCCTCGAGGTAGACTTCTTGACTAAAACCCTTTTCCTCCCACACTTTGCAGTACTTGAGACTGGCGTCTGAAGCCACCCAGACGACTGAAGGACTGTCTCTCCTCAAAGAGAGCTTTGACTAATTACTAAAACCCTCTAGACACAATGTAACACATTGAGTCTTGCACTCAGACACGGAAGCAAGAGTGTTTCCAAGCATTTGTCTTAAATATATAATCCATCCTATTTTGCAGTAATGACTGACACATTTGGCAAATACCATATTCTGTTAAAATGCACAGCCTGGTTCTCCTGGAGAGCTACTAAAAGTAAACTAGCTAACCTAGAATGGTCTCTGAAATAACGTGTTAGTTACAAATGTGATGGACACAGAAACACCTTCACATTGGTGCTTTCCTCCACCGTACTTAACCTGGATCATACAGATCTTTACATCACTAGATTTGCCAGTCTTACATGATGAGAATCTCTGTCAGTTTACAACTCTTAGCTCTAGTGCAGCTCTTAAGTCAGATCAGTAAATAAAACAAAATAAAACAAAACAAGAAAAACCTCCACCAGATGATGACCTATGCCAATGCCCATATACTCAGAAGCTGCTTCAGCCTAGCAATGAAATTGTTCTTTATACAAATACTGCTGAAGTTTTGACCTCTTCTTTACACCTTGGAAGTAGTTGTGCCAATATATTTGGCAAATTACCCAACCATAGTGCATGCATGCACTCGATAACCCCAGAAGAACTGCTCTGCCCTTTTTGCCAAGAAAGGTTCAAAATGGAACAAATTTCATGAGATATCTAACCACATACGCTTTTGGAGATGAGGTGTGTCATTTTGTGTAAGACACCCTCTCTTCTCTTTTAATCTGCTCCTATTCTCTTTTCCCTATTCTTTGGAACTGGGCTTGGCTCTGAATTCAGAGGGCCATAATGTTGTGATTTGTTACTTTTGGCAGTCGGGAACCACCTGTAAATCAAGGCCAAGCGACAGGCCGTCTCCATTCTCTTCCAAACTGTAGCTTTCACTTGAGAATTGACATTCCCAAAATGCAGTTCACTGGCTGGTTGAGAACATGTTATAAGGATTAACCTCTTGCTCATATCCCATTTAACTCTCTTGACTCCCAAAGAAAAAGTTTAAATAAAAACCTTGCTTTCTGTTCACATGTAATCTTTATGTCTGTCTGTGACTGTTCTCTATGAACTCTGTTAACTAGAAGTTCAACTGTAGACATCTCAGTAAAAGAAGACGCAGAATGACTACGGTTAACATGTTGGAGTGGTAACTGCTGTAAAGCATGCGTGCTAATAGTTTTGTTTACAGCTTTGGCAAAGTATATCTAATCCTGGCAGAGCTGGCTCTGTTATTTTTTAATACTCTACAATATCTCAAGTAGGGTTTGAACAAAGTAAGAAAAGTTTCCTAGATGAAGCCCAATATTTCTCCCGTTGTAGGAAACGAAACAAACGTGATGAGTTGTCTAAATTGCTGTAGGGGCGATCATGGCGTTAGACTCTTGATCTTGACACCATGCTTCCCCCCTCTCCTCCTGTCTGGCAAGATGTGGCTTTGATAAACACTGTGATACATGTTAATCGCAGTGGTTACATATTTTTCAAAAGCTAATCAAGGTTGTTACCTCAAGTAACACGCAGGGTTTACTGCCCGAGGGGCTGGCTGAGTTGTAAAAGCTTATCTTTGCAGGTGTAAAAGTTTTGTAAATGGGTCATTAAAGTGTTGGCCAACTTCACACATAGAACACAAAAAAAGCGAGAGGGGGAGGGAGATTACTTTGGATCAGCATGTTTCTGAAGCATAGAGATGAGGGCTGTAAATCTCTGCTAATATTCCACTGAGCCTTTCAGGAGGCAGCCTTTGATGTGGGTGAGGTAATGTGACCAGCAGTGTTTGCAATGTTAATCTGACGTGGAGAAATGACTGGTGGCTGTGCACTATCGCTCCACAAAGGAAAGGCATCCAATCGCTGCCCTTGATGGTGGTGTAAAAAAACAAAAACAAAAAAGCAATAACAACAAATGAATTTGAAGAGAAAGCCAACACGTGTGCAAAATTTGCACTTTCACCACACGGACACGTGTCGTTTAATTTAACATACAACACACAGGGCAAGGTCTGCTGAGCCACACCATATGCAAGGATTTTTTTTACCCTGGTGTGTGTGTGTGTATGTTTGTGTGTGGAGAATCTCTCCATGACCTGTGTTGTGAACTGGAGTTAACACGGTAAGCCCTCCGGCATGTGCAGCCTCCTCAAACCCTTCCAGCTTTGTGTATTGCTGACCATGCACACTTTAATCATAGAGCTGCTTCCTCCAACCTGCCTGGTGATGGATCCAAACTCTGTGGCTATAATTTCCTTCCTGGGGTGCAGGAAGAGAGGTGGGTGTGCCGTGACTGAGGGGGTGTCAGGCATGGGGCCGCCGAGTCTGCAGAGAGTGTGTATGTCTTTGAAGCTCCCTCTGAGACGTCAAATTACACATTTAGCCCTGTTTAGTCGACAAAGTTTAAGGAGTTGCAATTGCTCAATTATTCTTTAGGTTTGTTATCCACTCAACTTAAGTGTTGCTCTTTCTGTAGAGGGGGTGAAAAATCAACGCAGACAAAGTGGTTGAGATGAAGGAGAGGAAACACTTTTTCACATTGTGTAATCTGATTATAAGCCTTCTGTTGTGTTTTTGTTTCTCATTAAACCGGTAACAGTGTTGGTCAGCTGTGTAGTATGTTTACTATACAGTACGTCTAGCATACGCCAGATGTACCGTAAGGTGCTTCAGATTAAAAGCATCCACCAGATAGCAGTTATTTTGTGAAAGGGTGCATGTGAAAGGCTCACCATCAAAAGATTTTCTTACTGTGACCCCTTGGAAAGGCATTGAGTTTCTTATCAAAGGCATAAAATTGCATTGTAAAACAGAGCAGATATGACTTCCTTTTGGCATTGCAGACTACTTATGAAATGTGTCTTACGCATTTGTTCAGAGTGCTGCAGTGCTCTGAAATTTTAGACAGCCTAAGCATCTGTTCTACTGGAGTGATTTCAGTAAACTACTTCATCATATCACGATAAGCCTGGTAGTCTCTTTGTAAAAACAAAAAAACAGATTTATCATGTTTGGCTGGAGAGAAATGCAGAGACATTAATTTGCCATGGCTCTCAGGCTGTAGGTGGTTTAAAAATTGGCCCCATCTTCCTACCCTCCATAAATGGGACCGTCTCACGTCAGCTTTGCTATGCTATATGATTATCTGAGATCTTTATTTCATGTGTGAAAACTGATCCCCTTTGAAGCCTCACTCAGAGGCAGTGCATTGCTTCACTACCTCACGTCAACACCCTCTATCTTGGCTCCATCTCAGAGCGTCATGTTTTACTGCTATGTAGTGTTTTGAATGAGGCTGTTTAATGTTGCTGGAAGGTGAGGAGCACTCCAGCATAAAGAGCTGAAAAAGAAGCTTGAATCCAGGTCTAAACTGTTTTTTGATGATTATTGGTGGTCCATTTTTTTCCTTCAGCGGCACCACCGTGACGCTTAGCATACATAGGATAGGTACTGCTCCAGATTCCAAGAGGTGTGTAGTTCAGTCCTTTGAAATTGCCTCACTTTACTTTTTAGGATGGTGAGGGGGGGAGGGGAGGGGGTCCTCTCTTGAGGTAACACTACACCTATAAGCTAATTTGCAGTTCTAAAACTAATAAGATTTTTTGTGGTTGTTTTACTCTTGGTTTTCAGCACTGGGGCTGTGTGTGTGTGCTTTGGAGCTTCGGAAAAATCCCCATGCTATACAGCTGTTTTCTCCATTAGTAATTCATGAACTTTCCTAATGGCTTCAGTCCAGGTTACTCGGAATCAGTCAAAATCATTCCGGTTGCCAAGTGGACTAGATTTATGGAAATATGTATAAATATATGGTGACAACTTCAGTGTGTCTTCACATACCTGGTATGAGGATGCGCAAGTCATATGTTTGTATTCTGTGATATGGCCTGTGAATTAACATATATAAATGCAAATATTGAACATGTTGTGGTTGCGAATCTTTTACAAGTGAGAGTAATCACTTCTCACTTTCTGCAGTACTCTTCTTCACCCCCTCCAGTGCCTGGTGGCTTTTATGTAAGTGTCAGTGCCCTCAGCCCTCCCGTGTTTGAAAGACTCAGGGAAGCAGCCATACTTGGAGAAGCATCGCTGCTATTTCCACTTTCTGCCTGTCTTGCCTGTTTGGCTAAATGGCTGTCTGTGTGCATTGCTCGCCGCTTCAAGTCCGCACCGCTGCTCAGAACTGTGCAGCTCTGAAGGTGTTTTCTTGCAACGGAGGGAGGGCCGCAGTTCTAATGAGATTTTTCCTGGGTTTTGATGGAGTGCCAGTAGTGCTGCCATTGCTCTCGAGGCCTGACTCCACTGAGCCCTGGCGCGCGATCAGGGAGAGCTGTCGTCAGTCGCATAAATTGTCAGCCTGTGTGGTGGGTCATGAAGGCAGACAGCATAGAGACCAAGAAGCCTTGTGGGACTTTCCCCACAATCACATAAAAGTACATATTACTTGCACTTTAATGTACCCTTTTCCTTCAAACACAGACTTGAAGAAAAAGTGGCCCAGTGGGGTCCATGTCTGCAGTGCCTGTGTAAGAATGACACTAGAGGCAACTTTCTAACTTACCTCTGCAAGTTGGTTCTGTGCTGACATGTGCTCACTTTTTCACTTTTGCTGTCTCCTTGCTCTATCCAGGGAGGCAAGACCAAACCCACTCAGTTACTGGAAAAACAGTATATGAAGCAAAAACAGAGTTTGGATGATTGTAACAAGCTAGAATGTCAATATTTGATATGACCACAGTTGTTATTATTTTGAACTCCCTTAGACAAGCTTTCTTCTAAATTCTTTAAGTTGTCTTCTGGAATATGTTTACAGGCTTCTTGAAAGACATTCAAAGCTCTTCTTTGGATGTGGCTGCCTTTTGCTTCATTTTCTGTCAAGATGATCGTGCACTTCATCAATAATGTTGAGGCTCAGGCTCTGGGGAGGCCAATCCATGAGTGATAGTGTTCCACTGTGTGTTTCTCTATCCAGGTATGGTCAAAGGAGCTTGCAAAGAAAAGCGTCTTGACTTTTTTAAGTTGCTTGAAGACGTTTCACCTCTCATCCGAGAAGCTTCTTCAGTTCTAAGGTCAAATGGCGGAGAGTCCCAGATTTAAACCTGATTTAAAGTCCAGACGCTTTTCTTTGCAAGCTCCTTTGACTACAATGACCTGGATGACTGAGAACCTTCACAGACCTATCCAGGTATGCTTTTACTGCCAGTGCAGTAAAAGCATACCTGGATATGCCTTTACTGCCTTGATATATGTTTGGGATTAGTGTCATGCTGAAAAATAAAACTGTTGCCAGTCAGACTTCCAGATGATTTTGCATGGTGGATATGATAGGCTGGTACAGAGCCTCCACTAGGTATTTTAAGACCTTTTATCTGGGTTAGGCTGGATAAAAGGTCTGTCCAGACATCACGAACTGCATCAGGGACTTATCTGATTATTTCAGGATTCAAATAAGGGATCCTTTGAGTCATTTATTTTTTACAATTTTCAGGTAGTAGTCTGGTGACCATGGGGATGGCTTCAAAAGGAAGATCCCTCACCTGCTTTCTTCGTTCCTTTCACGTCAGGAGCTCGGATACTCTCTGGTCGTCAGCCTTCGTTTGTCTCCATTGGTTCCATCAGTGCTGTCTCTCGTTTCACTCTGACATCCTGGTCTGTTCGTAACACCGATTCCTTTCCAAATCCGCCTTTAGCACTCCGGGTGTTACTAAAGTAAACTGTGTGCCCCTTCCTACCCATTGTCAGGTCTTTGCCACATTTGGATCTAGCCAAAACACAATCCATGTGTCTCACCCCGCACTGACATTAATCTCAGAAAATATTATTTTAACTGCCAACAAGGCCAACGTTTTAGTACCGTGAGGTTGTCTACCCGAAGCAAGATGAAAATAATTTGTAAAATGTGTTAATAGGACTGTGGCATTTTAATTTAATTTCCTTCAGAATGTGCTACAACAAATTATTTAGAATTAAATTGGCTTCGTATCAGGTTGGGCTATGACAAATATATCCATATTAGCTTTGATTCTGTCTCATGCACACTGCTATAAAAACTTTAAACAGTCTTCAGCCTGACAGCTCCATTGTACAAAGATGTCTGATTGCACCTGTGTGGGAACTGCCTAGTGAACTCACAGGGAGCTAGTGGTTTCATGTGTGTTGCCTCCTGCGAAGGCTACCCAGGCAGCTTTGTTTACAACAATGGGGGCGATCGTGGCTCAAGAGTTGGGAGTTCGCCTTGTAATCGGAAGGTTGCCGGTTCGAGCCCCGGCTTGGACAGTCTCTGTCGTGTGTCCTTGGGCACAAGGACGGTGGTCAGAGGCCCTGGTGGCGCCACTGTCCGGCAGCTTCGCCTCTGTCAGTACAGCCCAGGGTGGCTGTGGCTACAATGTAGCTTGCCATCACCAGTGTGTGAATGGGTGGATGACTGGTTGTGTAAAGCGCTTTTGGGGTCCTTAGGGACTAGTAAAGATAAGATAAGATAACCTTTATTAGTCCCACACGTGGGAAATTTGTTTTGTCACAGCAGGAAGTGGACAGTGCAAAAGTTATGACGCAAAAATTAGAATACAATAAGAATAAATACAGTACACAGCTGTACAGAAAAGCACTATACAAATACATACAATTTGTAAGGTAGTTGAAGTACATTGCTACGACGTTAATAAACAGTGACCTCATCATTTTCCCTTTAGTTAACAAATAAATATTGGAAATTTGTATCAGTCATCGTTTTTTTGTAGCTTGCTACCTTTGGATTTGGACTTTGCTATCTTACACATATTGCCAATTTAAATAAAATAGTGTGACGTTAACCTGCTTTTACCATTGACCCGCCCGTTTTATGAGCACTCTCTTATTTTGTAATTTAACAGCCAAAATCACAAAATAAGTAGTAAATTATAAAACATCTTTAATAAAGAGTTAAACATGGACAAAGAGGTATGTAAACCCGCCATCTATGTCTAGACTATCTAAAGACACATTTTCTGACTAATGGGTTTTGGAAGGTTGAAATCTTTTCAACACAGTTTTAGCACCAGATAATATTTTATTTTTAGTTTGGGGTTACATTAGTATAAAGCAATCAATGAAACAGATGATGTTAATTTGGCATTGTTTTTTATAACATCTAACAGCTGACAGTTTTGTTAATAAATAAGACAAATAAAAGACATTTAAAGTTGTAACACTGTATATAATGTTAGCACAATAAATATTATTAAACATTTCATCCGTCTTTGGCACTTCCAAATCCATATTTATAAAGTGTACCATTGATGAGGTTTCCAAAACAGTTCCAATGGCCAAACTAAACAGGCCTTCAGACCAGTGAGCAATGTAGATGGGATGTTGTAATGGGACTGGCACACTGTGTTCTGTGTTACAGTCCAGTAATAAATCACTTTCTGGTGAAGGGGATTGAACAACTTTAAAGCACACAGGATTCACACGTGTACGCTTACACTAAAACGCTCGAAGAAGCTCTGAAAGAACGGGCTGCTATTGAAAGCGAAATGCTTTATGCTCTGGTTTCCACAGAACATTTAACATCATGTCAGGAAATTGTTTTAGCTGGTCCCAAGTCGAGAAAAAAATGTTTGTTTGTGCCCTGGAGGCTGCAGTTTGGGCTGAATCCCACAGAGACACTACTGGAAAGTAACTCCATGATTGAGTTTTCATAAAACTGCCTCAATGAGAAACAGGAGTGCAAACACCTAATGCTGTAACACCTATTGTATAACAGAGTCAGATCAACAGTGCGTCAGTGTGGATTTTATGTCATTATGGAGGTTTAAATTTTGTCTAAGCTGAGGTTGTGCTACTGTAGATGAGAGGGGTGAAAGGGCATCTTCTCTTTGAAGCGCTCTGTCACAGTGACCTCTGCCCTCTGAATTTACAAGAGTCCCATAGATGCCCATTACTGCCTCATTTCTTTTCCAAATAAGATTGATGGCTCTGTTGTGGTTACTGTTTTACATGCATTTTCAAGATTATTGCGGACACGCACTGTGTGTGAATTTAATGAGACATGGTCTTCTCGTTTGATAGCCCTGAGCATTCAGACTCATTACGTGTTTGTAAATGTTGCATCAGTCGAGCCTCGTCTCCACTCATTAGTTCAGAAATACATTTCAAGAGGATGACCAGCATTGCAGTTTAGGGCAAATCCATGTTGAGCTTTTTCATTTCAAATCCAACCAGCACGAATGAGTTCAAACTTTTATTTTTGTGGTTTTGAAAAATGTGACTTTTATATTTAAGATCAACTATAGCTGCTAGTATGTGATTTTAATTGCATTTTTTTATGTATTCATTATGTGCAAATGAGTATTTGTTGTTTCTATTTCAGGTGTTTTTTGGTGGAGTTTTTGACTCGTATTGCATCTAGAATTGGGTGATAAAATAACAAAAAAGGACATTTGTGTAGCTGAAAAGAAAAGATAACTAGAAACAATCATCTTTTATTTGGAATGACATAACAGTTGTGTTGAGGACGTTAAACAGGGACCTGTAATTCTTATTTCCAGCTCCACCTTTTTTTCTTCAATTATTCAGAATAATCTTGGCTATCTCATATTGGCCGTTTGTGAATTCCCTCAGCTCACTCTCTCCCTTTTAAGGCAACCCACTCATGAAGCCAACTTTCTTCTAATTGGCCGCCTGTTGCAAACAGAAGGTTTAAACAGCAGGTGGGTGGGGCTTTGGTTGTTACATCCATAGCAGCATGTTTGAGATGACCTTATAAAGACTGAAGAGCAGAGTCTAGTGAGGATTTGGCTGGTGAGAATTACTTGTATATATGCTGACCTCGTTATTTGGAAACTTTGACTGCATATTATATAAATAGGTCACATAAAACGCACAGATAATCCAAGAATCTTAGTTTTGCAGTAAAAATCTTCCCTTTTCTGTTGCTAAACAAAAAAATTGCTTTATTGTTCTTGTGACCAATTGAGTGGTGGGAAACCTTGAAGCAAACAATGTTTATTTTTAGAACTAAATGGCATTTTGGTGATTTGATCCATCATTGCCAAAGACAGAAGTTATGCTTCAAGGTAAAGTACTTTTGTAAGTCAGATTTAACCTTTATATCTTTATACTTGACAGCTTTACAACATGAAGTTTTTAATTAGACTGTCAAAAATAATCATTGACATGCTACATGGAAAAGGGAAATGCACTTTAGAGGAGAAATAAGGTTGTTCTGTTCCAGTTTTAGAATTATTTCTGTTTGGTCTTTTGGTATTTTCACATCTATTTGTGGTTAGAGAGTTTTGATCAGAGAAGAAGGCGAATGTGTTTGGATCTGCTTGTGTGTGGGTGTGTGCATGTGAAATTACAAAAAAAAAGAAAAAAATCCTGAGATATTTTCTTCTTAACGCTGACCAGAGCAAATCCCAGAGAGTAACCCCAGCATGCTAATAATATAGCTCCCATCCATCACCACAGACAACAACCAATTAGTACATTCCTCTTCCCCCTTTTTCTCATGTTCTTGGCTAACCCCTCAATAATTCTGGATCATTCATCAAAAAACTGAAACACATTCAAGATGCTGTTTGTGTGTGTGCGTGAGGGTCTGTTTTTTGGTGCGTAAGGAATTAAAGGAATGTTTGTTGTGGATTGATTTTGTTTTTCTGGGGTTAAGTGACTGTGACAGTGTCTGTAAACCATAGGTTCGCACACATCAACAGTCTCACTCCTTTGTGGCTTTTTCACTATCTGAGTTTAAAAATGAGGTGGAATTATGTATACTGATATAAAAAGAGAAGTCAATACTTTATCTAGTAATCATGCAGTGTTATTCTGTATTATTTTAGCACTTTAGTAGTGAGATATGTGTACTGTGGAAGGGAGTCTCTGTGACTGGGGCAAGTAGTGATTAACCGAACTCAGGTTGAATAATTTTCTTTAAAACAAGAGACTTTGTATAAGAAATTAAAACTTCCACTAGTAAACACTAGTATTATCAGACCTATAATGATACTTTATTTAAGATAACTGCAGCTTACTAGAACATTTACTGGAAATCCCAGGGATAAGTAACCTCAAAATCAAATTCGTATAATTTTCCTCTGGCCGATTCTCCTGTGAATCAGCCAGGTGTGAGTTGCCCAGATTTGCAGACATCTTCTGTAGAGCAGGGTCATGAAGCCAAGTTGGAATCTGTGTTGACCTACTCATACCAATAACAAACAGATTTTTCCCAGGTCTCTGCTTTGGGGTATTAGTCTATCAGCCCTTGTCCTGTGGTTAGTTGTATTCTCTTCCTCGGGCCACCCACGGTGTTGTAACCTAGCCAGTAGTAGACTGAGGAGAGTAGGATCAGCCAATTTGACCCTTTACCACACTGGAGTACTCAGAAATCTGCTCTCACACTGTAACACACCTGTCTTTCTCACATTTATGATCACAGAAGGCACAATAAACATGCACGTTGTTTTATAAAGTTCGTTAACAGTTGTCTGGGTTAATCATCGCCAGTGACAAGTCTGCTTTTTAACACATTTTGTGCAGTTTTAACAAGCTTTTCTTTTGCAGGGGTTTATGTGCAACGAAAAACATTCATGCATTTATATGCATTTGTCAGCCTGTGAGTAATGATTTTCAGCTGAACGAATGTGTTGCCACATGGATACCTGAGCCAGACTTTTCCATAGTAAACTCTAAGGATCACATATCCCTCCAGCCTCTGTGGTATGCACTAACAGTCTGAGCTTCCAGAAGAGGGGTCCCAGGTGAAAATGTCCCAGGATAAAAAGAAATCCCCAAGCCTGCTGCTGTAGTGAGAGTCTGACACTGAAATAGCCAACAGTCTTTCTCAGAACCCGCTGACGGGTCAGTGGTAGTAATTTAAAAATTTCTTTCATAGTCTCAAATCTGACTGCCAGTCTTTTGCTTAGTTTGTTTCAGTCCTGCAATTACCAACCTCTTAAACTTTCCGCTGCTGTTTAAGCTCAGCGCGCACTTGTCAAACTTTGTTCATATATAGATATATAAAAGCTGTAATTTCGATTCGGCCATGTCACTCTGCGTTGAAAAGCAGTGGTGTGGATTTGCATCGTTAAAGATGTTTGTTTTTATGTGACAAAAATATGACGACTTTTGCTTTATGTGACTTAAAACAATGATATATGCATCTTTTTCTTTCTCTGCTCAGGACTCCATGGATGAAGCATGTGCTGAGGGGATTGGCAATGAACACTATCGTTTAGAAGGTAGGTCTCTCCCAATCTTTTTCCTCTCTGTGGTGAAATTAGTTGGAGTACTGTTTCAGTTGAATGGAAAAAAAACCCTATCCCAAAAACACTATTTGGAATTGAACTTCAGGTATTTGTGTGGCTCTTTGATCCAGTGCTTCATCCCTTCCTCCTCTGCTCCACACCCATTCTCTAAGCCCCAGCAATGTGCTGATGAAGTCCCTTTTACTTTCCCTCCTGCCTTTTCACCTCCTCCATCTCTCATCCGCCCCTCCCCAGCGGTGCACTGCAAAGTGCCTCCATTCCCCCATGTTTTTTCCCTGATGTGATGTGATCCTGGATTAAGAGCTCTGGGAGGAGAAAGTCTCTCCCTCCCATTTAAAGACACGATTGGACGTGAGGTGCAGGCAAAAATGTAGGGTCGAATGAGACCAAGCCAGAATCTGGAGGCATGTCAGAAAATTCCGTTTTACTTCAGTTTCACTTCAGTGGATAATAGCAGAGAGACAAGAGATAATGTGACTGATAAATGGAGTTTGAAATGATTTTTAGCAACTGGGCTAAACTGTGTATGGGCCAAGCCTGTCCTCCCTTCAAGACAGATGTTGCTAATTAGAGTATGCTGCTCTCTTCATTCACTTTGATTAATAGCCACAGTTCAAGACAGCTTAATAAAAGATTTCATAGTTTATGTGTCAATATCTACATAGTACTGACCTCTAAAAAATGTTGTTTTTGTTTGAGAAACAGAGTAGTTACAGATCTTGCTTAGATCTCAGGTTGGGCAAAGCTGATTATAGCTTGAATTGTTAAAATATTTCTATAGGCATTTGATATGTTCATGTTGTCTGTTTTCAGTCTTGAATAAATTGACCTTTTGTAAACATAAAAATGGACTACTACTAAAAATGGACTACCCTAATACGAGTAGCTGTGGAAGTTTTATAGCATTAACTCCATTTAGTTTGATCAGATCCAGTATCTATAGATTTCACAAAGATGAGTACAGATAAAATGGGAAGAGAGAGAGAAGAAATGACAGCACGAACAACAAAGAGAAAGGGCTTCTTTTGTCTTAAGGAAGTAAGTTAAAGAAAACATGCAGCAAAAATTGAGAAGAGGAAAAAAAGCTCAGTGATGAAATTAGCTTAAGGATTATTTACATCTGTACTGCTAGGATTCAAGAAAACCTACCGTTGCAAACTTTTTTAATATACTCTTTAACCTTTTGTTGAAAAAGAGAAACAGTCCTTTCCATCATCACATCCTTTCACATCTGGCTCACGTGTTGGATACACAGCGATTACAGCTGGTCACAAAACTGCTGGAGGAAAAGTTACCTTTCAATACAAGAAGCATCCCATCCAGGCCTTCCCAAAATCATGCTGGTTCTGCCTGTACATATAGGGGAGGGAGTGGGGGGCTGCTATGTGTAATAAAGTATTTTAGCTAAGCCGACTGAGTGTGATTGCTCATAGTGTGTGGCAGCTTTCCCAACCTGCCTGTGATGCTCTCTCCGTGTGTGTGTGTGTGTGTGTGTGTTTGCATAACGCGTATGCATGCAAAGTGTAGTGCAGTCACTGGAACGGCCTTGGCATGGATGGTGCCAGACTCGACTGCCCCCATCTTGCCCCTCAGATCTGATGTGCAGCCAATCCCGTAGCGGCAGCTTCACTCATAAAGAGTGGGCTTATGTCTGTGATTGGGAGGGGGTCAGAGGGGGGGAGGAGGGTGATAACAGATTACTGTTACTCCTCCCGGCATTTCATTAGCCGTGAGATAAGCATCTCACCACCATATTGAGCCTGCTTCGGAACAGATTTGCCTTCGCACACAATGTTCCCTTTGAGCACCTCAGATGATCAAACAGCAGGACCCCAAATGCTGCTTCTCTCCAAAAAGTTGGTAAAAGCTCCCTGGGATGATGCCTTTCATTTCTGGCATTTTCCCCTACCCAGGGATGAGACAGGTCTGCTTTGATCTGCTTTGGATCAGGAGGAAAGAAATTGGGCTGTTGTGTCTGCTCTGTTGGCGAGCAAACAAACAGTGTTTCAGATTTGACTTGGCTTAATTAATTAGTGATTCTGTTTTACAGCCGGTCTGATCCTCTTCCAGAAGGTTTGAGAATGGAACTTCAAAGTGTGGTGGGAGGGGTTTGGGGAGGGTGGGGGTGAGGGGTGTGGCTTTATGGGTGGATACAGACTTTGTGGCTGTGATTGGGTGATGGGGATGGTGGAAGGGGAAACCTAAATGACCAGAGGTGAAACGTACTGGGGGCTACGGCTGAATACATCTGTGAGAATAAGGTAATGATGTGTCTGGGTAATTCATAGAGTTGTAAAGGTCCTGACTGGTACACCTCCTGATTCTCAGTTACATACTGTTTGTGTCTGTGGCATTGTGTTCTAAACAAATGCTTGATTTCAAAGCATAGAAGACAATTTTGGTTGCATTAGATCTGGGCTAACACGCAACACTGAAAGTTAGACTTTGAACTGAACAGCGACAGTTGAACCTTGTAATAGAGTAAAAAAACAACAACTCCTTCCTCAACTTTGACCTCATGTTTAAAGGCACTTCCACTTCACTCATTTCAAAGTCAAGGTTTATGAATTTATGTTTCTTTAGATACCAAAACATACAAAGAGTGGATAACACAACTCTTTGATCATTTAAATACTCCACCGGTGAATTTCAGAGCTTTTATGTATCCCAGAAAAGGTGCTTGCTAATACAAGGTTAAACTAAACTAAACACGTTGTTGGAGACATTTAGCATCATCACACCAAATGAGATTAGAGATTAGTGGTGGTGGTGGTGCTGAAGTTGTCATGTTGTTTGTTCATAAGCTAATATTGCATTGTGACTTTTGGTAATTGCATATAATGTCACAACTGTCACAGCTGAATTAACTTGAGGAGAATATGTTTAAAATCATAAACAAATTTTCTCCAGTAAACCAAAAATCTTTGAAAAATCTCAATGGATTTTTTTCCCCAGGTAACCATGGCGATGCTTTCTTCCTGGTTGGCCTACAAAAACACATCATCCCTGAAGCACTCTATACAGACATTTGTGCCAACTGATTCATCAAAAGGCAGAGTCATGGAGCCAGTGCAGATGCATTCACATCAGTGGTAGATTTGCTTTCACACACAGTGTTCACTTTGAGCACCTCTGATCAAACAGCGGGACATAGCCTCACCTATGCTCACTGATTTGGGGTTGAAAGAACGCTTAGGTCTCGTGGTTTGTATTAGCACAACACTGTTACTTTGAACCCTGTCCAGGTGACTCTGTGTTCAGTAAAGAGGTGAATAACGATGTCATATTAATTGGTAAAATGTATGCGACACATTTTCCACAGACTGTCTAACCGTGAGCCTGGATGGTGATGTACGGTATATATCTTTCCAATAAAATGGTGAGCTCTGCAGCACTGAGCTGGGCTCGGGGGCCTCTTGGAGACCTTCAGCTCTGTCACTTCCACCATTTATATTCAAATGCTGGTTGCCATATTCTATCATGTTTTAGGCATGTTATGCCATTCAGTTTCATGTTTAACATCCCTTCTCAGGGTGAACCCACTGAGATGATATGCAATATATTGTAGCTAACGGCTTAAAACTATTACTATGTGTGTGGATGATGGAAGAGCTTTTGCCACCAGAGAATTAGGGCTGTCACAGTTTCAACGTTTCATCTCCCATCCTTGATTTTATTGTTTTGATTCTGTAGTACTTCTGCTCAATGGAATGATGAAGTAATGAACTCTTTGCCTAACTTCATGCAGAAAAATACAAAAGTGTTTTTTCAGTTTCTGGTAGAGGCTCCTTTAAATGTCTTTTAAAAAACAAGAATCACTTCCTTGTTTTTTTTTTATCGCTGTAGGTACTTGACCCCACACTGTCATGGATCAGTTTGCTCTGATTGCTAACATGAAATGTTCCAAAAAGCATTTTTGAACTGTGAGAACCAAACTGTGCTTTGATTTTCTGCAGCCTTTGAGCATGATCAAAAACAGTGTAAATAAAACCTACAACTTCAGTGCACCTCAGCAGCCCAGTGGAAAAAAAAACCCCCAACCAAACAGAAAATCCAACCTAATTTGCAAGTTGTTCCTAAGCTCATCAAAGTGCTGTTCTGCTTGCAAAATATATAACTGGGATCAAATAAATAGAAATACAATTTAATGATAAAAAGTGTAAGGCAAAAACGGTTAAGAGTTTGGCTGTGTTTTTACATCCAGGAGCGCTGGAATGGATGACATGTCTTAATTGTGGCTGCCAAACTCGGAAGTCAGAGCTTACAAGGCGCACTTGATTGCAACGACATATCCTCAGGTTGTGGCTGCACCCAATGCTGCCATCCTCAGGCTCTCTCTTTTATCTTTGTGTGTGTCTGTGTGTGTGCCATTGCAGTGGCTTTACCCCCGGAGAAGACAGACAGCTGCTGTGTGGAGGAGAAGATGCAGGAGAGGGACAGCCAATCTCCCGCAGGGCCACAGAAACAGCTCCAGTTTGAAGTGAGTGTCAAAACAGGACATTTATTACTTCCCCCTCTGGATGAAACTAGGGCAATAGCAGGACACACAAATACACACTCACACACTGTATGGTACTGATTCAATGCTGGGCTGTTTCAGGAGTTGGAGTGCGCTGTGTCTGTGGAGGAGGATAACAGGCAGGAGTGGACCTTCACCCTCTACGACTTTGACAACAGCGGCAAAGTTACGCGAGAGGTAATCGCCTGCTTCAGTGGAAAAGCCTTTAATTGCCTAATGAATAAATAAAAGAAGACGTGATAATAAGACAGTGAATACATCCAAATAACTGCCAAAAACATGCACTAAATTTAAATTGAAATCCTTGAAACGTGAAATCTGTATTTGTTTATTCTCCTGCATGTTTCACACATTAAAGAGATTTGCACAGAAAAAGCCTGGCCGGCAGTTTGCTTATCCTGAATCATGTCCCACCTTAGGTTGGAATAAAAATCAATAACTTCCCTGTTCACTTCTTTTTGGTATCGCCACACCCGAAAGGGAAGCATGGATAGAAAAAGCCTGTAACCCAGTCTTACTTGTAAGAACTGAATCCAGCAAAGGTATGTGTTTCCGCTCCTGTGAGGCACCTTGTGGCTTGCGTCTGCCTGGTACAGATCTGAGAGAACATCGAGAAAGGCCCGTGTTTTTTGAGAACAACTTGAAACAGCGCAAAGAGACTGGAGCTGTCCTCTGTGTGGTTGGCTGTGCAGCTTTTTTGGCATTGCCTTCTCCAGCTCTCTCTCTCTCTTTTTTTGTAATCCATTCACACAAATAAAAAGAAAAGGAAACCCAAAAATGACACGGGAAGCTTTTATTTTATTTTAATTGAAATTTTTTACATTTTGTCTGTGTCTGAAACCAGTATGTGGAACTGATCCCTGTAGAATTTATAATAGTCCTTTTTATGAGTCATAGTGGTATAGTGAGTAAAAATCATGCTTTTGCAGACTTGTGTGGTTCGGTCTTGATTCTTAGCAGTTATAGTGAAACCCTCTTACTTCCTAAAGACATCTGAGATGCAGCACATGATACGAGTCTGGACATTTTACTTCTGTACCCAGGAAAGAATCCATCATAGTTCCCGATACTTAAGCGGGAGTCATTAGTTCAGTGCAAAATATACCGATTAACGAGCCACAAGAGCTAGCACTATGTTACAATGTGTGGTCACTCAGCTTACTGCTATGTGAACATTTTTCATTTTAGAGTATTGACAACAAAAGTTATTTGTTTGTATAAACAGTTTTAGCTTTTCCCCTTTTCAGCATAGTATTTATCTGATCCTTGTTTGTATGTGTTACTATGCCTAGATGTTGCCGCTACTGTAGATGTGTATCTTCAACAAATTTAACAAATATAGAAAGTGCAGCGCTCACAGCTTAATACAACTCATATCAGGCCTGACAGGCTTCCGTGCCACTGACAAGACATTTGTTTTTATGAATTTATAACTTGTCTTTATACCCAACTTGATCGCTTCACTTGGAAAGCAGAAGTAACTGATGTCAGTTTCTCTGTTCACTGTTGTCTAAGACACTTCTGTAAATTCTTCGCTAGCATGATATTTATTATGCATGGTCTAAATGCTTAAAGCTTAAGATTCTTGGATTCAGAGTGTCGGCATAAGAATACTCTCCCATGTTCCATTTCTCTTGAAAATCTGTATTTGTACCAGTGTGACTAAGAATCTGCAAAATTGAACATTTAATTAATGAAAGATTAAAAAAACGCTCTCCAATTTAACAAATTCTCATCTTCTGTTTCCTGCAGGATATCACCAGCCTGCTGCACACCATCTACGAGGTTGTCGACGCTTCAGTCAACCATTCTCCTGGCAGCAGCAAGACATTACGTGTCAAGCTCTCTGTGGCTCCTGACTCCAGCCAGCGGTGGAGGAGCTGCACGCAGGGTGCCGCAGGTAAAGCTCGCATTAACGCAGTGGGTGGGAGCAGCGGAGAAGAGAGGGCATTTCGGGGTCCCCCTTGTGTTGCATGCTGTCAGCTCATCCAGACATGTGTTTGTTGTCATGCAGAAAGGCGGCTTCTTCAGGCCTGTCAGCGCTTTGTTCCTTGCAGTTTCGGCGTCGCTCCATCTCTCCCACTCAATGGGGTTCATTTTTAATGATGGGGGGAGTGACAGAGCCAAGAGAGAGCCCCCTCCCTCAGCGCCTTCAAATACTCTGAAAGAAACCTTAAGAGATGTGCTGAGTCCTTTTGATAACCACAGCCATTTTTCTTTTCTCCAAAGTTCCCTTTTTTCCCCCCTGCTCCCCCTCTCTTCGTCCCCCCTTCTCAGAGCTGCTGGGAAAATATAGCTGCGTTCAACTTAACTTTTCTCACTGACGACTTGGTAAACAAGTCGTCAGGGAGAAATATCTCAAAGAGTATATATTCCTGTGTGTTTGCGTCCTATTGTTTCGGCTATAAATATCTGTCAAGAGATTGAGGCAGAGCATGCTTTGAAAAGATTGCTGGTTGACTTCATGCTAATTTCAAACCGCATCAGATCTCACGTCCTTAATAAACTATTTCTGAAGTCTGCATGTTTTTTTTTTTATTCCACGCCTTATAAAAGACTGGGAGTTGAAAATAGAATAAATGAAGCACTGTTGTTTTTCCTTTTCTATAGATCTTCAAAGTAAAACCCCAAAACAAAGGTTGCTTTCTTCTGAGGCTTGTGTGACTGTTGTCGTTCGTGCTTGGGTGCGTGTGTGTGTGGCAGCTCTGTGTTGCTCTCTTTGATAATAGCCTCCTGTCTTTCACACATACTCAGACTTACCCCACCCAAGAGAGAAAAATGACAAGTGCATTGAAGACCCCAAGAGTGCAGAGAAGAAGTCTCGAGCACTCCTAAGGTAAACCCATCTCTCTTGTACGTGTCTCAGTGTCTGCTGGTTGTAGTGTATACAGTTGTATATGAATAAGCAGCATGTTAAGGCTTGTGCCACTGATTTTTCAATCTAAAAGTAGAAACATTCCTACAAAACACGTCTAGGGGCAAAGTTTGTTTTAGGAGGACTTCTTACATGGCTTCTGTAATATTCCTTTACTCTCTAATTAGCTGTGCCCAGTGCATTGCAATGAGGAAGAATAAACAGCAGAGACACTTCACTCTCTGTGCTGTTCAAGTACTCCCAGTTGACATTCAAACCAGTGATTTTCCTATCACAATCTCACTTCTCTAACAATTACCGTGCCACAGGCTGATCATAAGGAACACTTGTTTTACTTTCTCCAAACATTACCATAGTGAACCTCAGTGGCCCAAACTGCTACCTAATGAGCGGTGCCGCTTGTGTCCACAGGCGCCACCACAGTGACCACCACACCCAGCCTGGCTGCCAGCGCCACTGTGTGGATGAGAACCTGGAACGCAGGAACCACTACTTGGACCTGGCAGGCATCGAAAACTACACGTCCCGCTTCGGAGCCGGTGAGTGGACAGGGGCCAGTGGAAGGGGAGGGGAGGGAGAAATGCAGACGGTGGCCCTTTGAAGCTGCATCCAGGGGCCCTCATTACTGCGGCACCTGCTTGGAGCCATTAGATGGAACTAGCAGCCCACTGCGCTCCTCGCCAGTACAAACATGTGGGCTCAGGCAAGCACAATACATCAAGTGTTCAAGGCTAGAGCCCATCAACAGAGTGGGCTGTTGTTAAGTGAAGTATTAGGTGTAATGAGCAACAGCCTTGATCTGATGGTTAGTGATGACGTGATTATTTTAATGTTAGCTCTGTCAGGAAAGTGCTAACAGAGATCTGCTCTCTGTCAAGTTGTTTCAGGGTTATCTGCACGGAGAAAGAACCTGACACGTGGCTGCCAGAATCCTACCGTCAAACCTTAAGACAAAATTTATTAGAAAGCTGGTCACACAGCATTTTTTACACTGTGGTTCACTTTACTTTTATCAAATTCTTCTTTTGCCATTTGCTATTGTTAAGATAGCAGAGTTGGAATAGATGGGAAATTTGGGTAAAGAGAGCAGGGGAATGAGATGCCACAGACTGGGAGGTTATACCATTCTTTGCCACACAATATGCTTTCTGTCATGGTCCTGGGCCATGTTGGCCCAGTGTTCTTAGTTTTCTTGTATGTTTGTATTTTGTTCCCTGTTTAGGCTCTGTTTCCTGAGTTGCCCTGCTGTGTTGTTCCCTGAGTGCTTTCCCTTTGTGACTCTCACCCCCTGTGTGCCCCTCTGTGTATTCATGAGCCCTCGTCCCCTTTCGTGTTTATTCCGTGTCTCCCCTGCCCGTTATGTTGGTGTTCTCCCCGTGCTCTCTCTCCTCCTGTCTGAACCTCTGTACTTCCTGTTTCACCTCTACCGTCAGTGTTGTGTTCACTCCTGCCATGTCCCGTGATTATTATCAGTGTCACCTGTGTTCCCCGTGTGCTCCCACTTCCCTCGTTAACCCTCTGTGTATTTATGTCTGCGTCTCCCTCAGTTCTGTGTCGCGTTCTCCCTCATGTTGTGTGTGTTCCTCCCTGTGTTTCTTGGCGAGCTTTGTATTTAGTTTTCCCAGTTTAGTTTCGTATTTCCTACGTTCTGCCTCTCCAGCATTAAAGCTGTAATTTTTGAGTTCATCCCCGTGTCTGTGAGTTTTGCATTTTGGGTCCTCCTCCTGCCTGCCACACAGCGATCCATGACACTTTCTAACCACTCGGTCATTGAGTTGCTCCATTTTCTCTGATTTTATTACTGAATTTAAAGGGCCCACTTCACTTTGAATGTCAGTTCTGTGACCCCATCATAGTTTGTAGTTGTTTGCAGTTGTTTAAAATAAGCATTTTTGTCTCTCCTTCACAGCCCCTGCTGCAGAGATGACTAAAGCAGAGCCTCAGGCCAGGTCATCTAACCAGACTCGTTCTCGCTCCCATGAACCAGAAAATGGTCACTCCCATCCCCATCACCGCCGCTTACAGACTGTTGTGGACACCGTTGCTCCAGACAACCTCCACTCTGCCCGGCTGCGAGGCCAAGACTCAGGGAAACATGCCCTCCGTTCTCCAAAGACACACAGCCGTACACCTCCTGCGCAGATCAATGGCAGAGTGATGAGGAGCCGAGGTATTCCCCCTCCTCCAGCTCTACCCAGTCAGACTCCTCCTCATCAGTCTACAGCTCCGTACCGCAAACACAAGCAACGATCCAAAGAGAGCCAGGGCTACAGAGCCTTAGGCCCTCTACCAGCACCTGGGCCAGTGGTGGAGAAGGAGCAGGTGAGAGACCTACCTAGCGTGCTGCTCTATGAGGGGGGTCTGGCGCAAGTTGTGCAGCGGCATGAGCATCACCATCACCACGAACACCATCACCACTACCACCATTTTTACCAGTCCTGAATTTCCATCCTGCCTGGAACAGCTCAGCACTCCTGTAAGGCCACAAAACCCATCCCGGTCAGCAGACACAGAGTGCAGGCTGCTCCCTCCTAAAACTCTGGGCAGTTACCCATGTAGTGGCATGCTGATAGACATTGAGGTGGAGAGGAGGATCATGGGACGGGTGCACATACTGACATGTTGTTAATCAGTATTATTAAAGAGGTTGCCAAACATAGAGAAGGTTGGGTATGCAGCAGGAGGCCACAGTACAGTAATATAAGACTAAGGAGCTTGAAGGTGGGGGGTTGAGAGGAAGCAAAGAGGAGCTGCTCACTTGTTCCTCTCGCCCTGGTTCTCTGATCCTCTACTGGATGAACTGTACAACTCCAAACCAGCACCACAATCCTTCCAGACCACTAAGCCAAAAGGTTTTCAAGGAAAAGAGGGACAAGAGGAAGAGTGACATTAAGATGAAAACATATGAAGGAATTTAAGTGATTGCAGAGCAGGGTGCAGTGTGTGTGTGTGTGAGAGAGCGAAATTTTGTGTGAATGCATGGGTAAACAAGGGTCTGCGTGTGCGTGTCTGAGTGTCACAACACCGCTGTCTGCTGAAAACCACTTGAAGTGCACTCGTTTGTGTGTGAGTATTTAATGTAGGCTGTAGAGATGATTATGAAGATTCTGATTTAAGCATACAACGCCCCGTCAGCAAAAATGGGAAGGAAAATGTTGAAATGTTCTAAAGTGAAAAAGAAGAGCGATCCTAAATCCGCTGCTACCTCTAATTTTATCCTAATTGTTGTTGTAAAGGTGACTTTGACTAAGTATTCAGAGGTTATTTTCAATGTACTTAAACATTTTTGTCACAATCTGCAGTACTGAAATGTTGAATAGCTCCTTACATTTATTAACTAACATTTGCTGTACATAAAGTAAATATTGTTGTCAATTTTATAAGCTTTATTGATAATGTGATATCTTTGTATTCACTATCTGAAGCTCTGTGTTTTCCTTCACAACTGCATTTTTATTAAGACCACTAGCAGCCTCATTTTTTCTATCAAACTCTGTTAGTGATCCAGTGTCACACACTCCTTCACACTGACTTTCAACTCTCACCCAAATGTAACCTGTAATTATGGCAAGTGACTAAAATCCCAACCCTCAACAGTGCTGTTCAGAAGCTCCAACTCATGACACAAGCAAAACTCAGTTGCCAGTGTTTTTAAAATGTTATGTTATTTTATGTTATGTCCTGTGATTTTTTTTCAGACAGCAGTTAGCTTTTAGAATATATCTGGTGTAAAGATCTTGATGCGCTCCAAGAAGCTCTTTCTTTATTTAAATATTTAAAATGTTAGAGATAAATCACATAGCTTTAGTGGCATGTTTGCATAAATTGAAACCTTGTTACCAGCACAAGGTGGGTGTGTTCATTCATCACAGTGCAGTGTGGCCTTTAACAAGACTTATTTACAGTTTATTATTTATGCAGCAAAAATGCTTTGCTGAGCATGCATGCAATATTTCCGAAGTGTTGTGTTTCGGCTATTAGCAGAGACACATATTCACACTCCCAGAATTTGTCCACAGTTTTGCGCACTCTGGTTTTCTGTTTCCAAGTCTAGTTCTTTCCCCAATTGGTAGCAGCTTTGTCATCCTTGCCCAGGGTCACACGGCTTCTCCCTCCGTTTCCATGGCATCTTCCTGTCCCTCAGCTGTCAGCAGGTCTTTCATCGTGCCGCCATGTGGCCTCAGCGCTCAGCCAACAAGGCTCTGTTTGTGGTGCTCTTTCAGCTGTCTCATTCCTCTGGTGCTGGATGACATGGGGCCCTGCAGTCTCCACTGCAGCCATAATTTACCGCTCACTGCTGCTGTCCTGCCAGCACCGGGACTGTCTATTCATATTGTCCCCTGATGCTCGAGGGGACTAGCATCACCATACCTGTGCCATCTCAGCTCTGACAGAAGCAGTAACCTACTAGCTGCTGGTATGAGAGTGCTGATTTCCTTAATTCTAGGCAAGCACTTTTCAGTGTCACACTGAAAAGAACTTGCCCCTGTGCAGCTGTAGTTTTCTGTGTTTAAGTGCCTTGTGCAATGGAAATCTACATTCAGAGGAAGGGCGTTTTCACCATATGGCTTTTGCAAATCAGGCCCCAGGGCTCATAATTGTCCACAATGCATCCACTTGAAGTACATTGAAAGGATTGTTTTTGATTGTCTTAGTTTGTCGTAAGGGTGTGTGTGTGTGATTGTAATACACAGGAATGCAGCGTATGCCAGTCTTGCCCTTAGCCCTGTGGTGTTGTCTCACAGCTGTAGCCTGTTTTCAGCAGAAGCACCGGTCAGACGGGCCATCTCGTGGGACCTGGTGGCAATGACGGCCTCATTTTCAGGCTGGGGTCACAGCTGTGCTCCATGCCTTAGCTTTCTCACCTCTTACTGTTTTTCCTAGATAAAAAGTCATTTCTACTGGAGCCCTCTCAGCGCTGTAGGTTTGTAGATACTAGTTTCCAAATACGAGTGTGAAAATGGTTCTCCTGTGGTAATGGACAGTGAGCAGGCGACTGTAGGGTGGTCTCATTTGTCATGGTGGACGAGAGCTTCTGAAGAAATTTGAGTGACTCAGACCAAAAGCCAGGTTGGAATTTTTAAAATTTCTTTTAACCCTGAAAGTGTTTGACTGAACACACAGAGCTCTCTCTTCATTTGAATTTTTTTAATGCCCTGCTTCACATTCATAGACTAACCTTCACTAAAAACCTCAAATGTTCTTGATAGCGTGTGCCTCAACAGCATTTGTTAAGGGTTGGGAAAGCAGTTGCGTTTCTGGTTTGTCGAGCAGACTTTCTTTGAGGGAGCGTACCTCAACCTCTAAGAAAACTTGTGTTCTTACAACCTCCCTCTCTAACCAGCACTGTTGCTATCCCTATTGTTTCTTTTATCACACCAAGGTAACGGAGTTATATTTTGTGAGGAAGAAAACTCAGATTTTTTGTTGTTGTTTCGTTTCTTAGCAGCCAAGTCCTCAGCTGTCCCTCAAAATCTAACAAAATGTATTTTTTATTACTCTTTTTGGCAGATTGTTATGTGGGCATGAGTGTAACATGAATTTCAATGTATGAATGCCGCTTTTCAAACATAACATTTTAATCTGTGTCACACAAACTGCTTTTGATGCACCTACTTTGGTCCTGTTGAACTGTCAGTATTCTGAGTCACAGTAGTATCTAATGCACCAGTAATTTGCTTTATAAGATTTATGTATCATCACTGTTTTTAACCTGATGTATATATTGGACTGCAGAAAGGTTAAACCAGCATCATATATAAAGATAGGGTTTTTTATAGTTAAATAACTGTCAAGGTTTTTCATTTTCCTGCTGTCCCATAGTATCCACAGTGACCGTCCCACTTATCTGGAAGGAAATCTGTCTGTTCACCCACAGAGATATACACTTTCACTTGCTGTTTGCTGTAAACCTGTTTAGCTCTAGCTGTCTTTTCGCATCTTCCATGGTCATCTAATGTTTTTTTTCTATTTCCATGACATTTAGTTTATATTAGATTGTATTTGATTACCGGTAATTGCTTTATTTATTTGATAGCAGATCTGTGCCAAGGGAAAATACCCTTTTATTAAAGTATGAACCTGTTCCTATTAAACTGCATGTCTTCTGGAGTTACTTAAGAATATTTTCTGTTTAATGTTTTAAAAATTATGCACAGGACATACAATATCAGAGATCAATATGGAAAGCTGTGTCAATTTCCTCTTTTTTGACTACATGTCAGATTCTTTTGAAACTATAGCAATGTCTTCATTAAGTAGTCATTAAGCACTCATAAAAACTTTACACTTTGTCTTATGTACACTTTGTGCATTGAAATATAAGAAACCAGTTGGGATGTATAGATATGTTATCATGGGTTTTTTTGTTCTTTTTTCAGTGTATATAGATTGCTACTACTCTTCCTCCTCCATAGTGATGCACAATTTCTGTAGACTGTAAGAACTGTAGACTGTATCAATATCCCTATAGATACAATCTACATGACTGTACCTCCTAGGGGAAATTACTGCATGTCAAAATATCTATTGTCAGAATACTAAACCCTGAGTATATCCATCAAAGTGTGTCTGAAGTAGTGTGGATGCTAGATTTAAAAAAAGAGCTTGTATGAGAGTGTGCGTGTAATTGGGTGAATGAGGGTTGGACTAATAGTGTGTTGAATGGTCAATCAGAATGAAAAAGCACAATATAATCACCAGCCCTTCATCCATGTTCAGAAAAGGTAAAATGTATATATTACCAAGGCGCCATAATGAGCATGTACAAAAACAAAATAGTCGAATGATTTAATGTTACTCTAATTTTAGGTTCTACAGTTTCCTTGCTTATAGTGAGAACCCACACAAACACAGGGATAACCTGAAACTCCACGCAAAAAGGCCACAGCCAGAGCTGAGCTCAGGGTCTTCTGTGGTGTGGTGGTTAGCACAACCACACCACCATGCAGCCCTGTTGAATTCAGAATTGAATTTTAAATCCCTCTGCTCACATTCAAAGTCTCGAATAATCAGGCCCCATCACATCTTAAAGTGCTCAGTTCCATATTGTCTCAATAGACTTGCTTCTAATTAATTAAATATCTCGTGTAATTTGCTCTTCTTTTTGGTGGATTGACTTTTTTTTATTTTCCAAGAATTAAACTGGACTGATGAAAAAGGGTGTGGGTGAAATGTATACAGTAAATCCTCCACTCCACTGTATCTTAACTGGTGGTGTCACAGAGGGCTCCCAAATCAGGCTGACCACAGACAGCTGCTCACCATGCCACACTCTCGACATGTACATGCACTTTCATCTGAAGCTTAGCAGCTTATCTCTGGTCGTGGCAACTGCAGAGAGTCTGCCTCTTGGCAATGTGATATGGCTTCCTCTCACGAACATGGCTATTTGTGTGAGCGAGCCAGTGTAACCCGCAGAACTTGTATGTATCATCATTACAAATGGTTTCTATCCTAAAACAGCTTACCAGGTTACTGTTACTACTGCTTTAAAGATTGGCTATTAAAAGCATCAGACATCCAATAAGAGGTAAGTAGTAAGTGGTTACAGTTGTTACAGCGTGATCACTTAAATGGAAAGCATGAGCTATGTCTAGCTTTAACTACATAAAACATACCACAGAAATACTTTTTGTTTTTCGATGGAAACACATATATTTAGTATTATGAAGATAATTTTCGGCTAATGTTTAACATGTTTCCTGCATAAGGTTAAGGAGGAAAAACATACATAGGAAGATATACATAACAGTATTTGTTTGAACTCACATGTTTGTAGCCATCAACAGATCACACGAAAAGTTTTAACCTTCCAAGTGTTAAGATTTTGAGAAATCTCCACATGGTCATGCATTTATATCAGATGCACTTTTAGTCACCACCTGGGATAAGACAGGCTTACTTGTACTTATCCTAGTGATTTTTAAATTTCAAAGATGGAAAGGAAAGTATAGTCCTGGCCTGAGGTGTATCATTAGGTGCATACAAACTAAAGAAACGCTCTCGAACTCAAAGCGGTCATCCTCTGAAAGCAATTCTGAAGTATAATAAAGAGCATAATAGTTCCTGCAGAGCTGTAGTTTGTTAGCCACAAGCTTTTAATCACATTGTATACAGATAAAAAATTCTGAAGTGATTTAAAGATTACGCAAGTGAGCATCACGGAGAGCATCGCTCATCATAAACAGAAATCTTTTGTAAGATCCTGGCAAAGCTAATAAATGCCATAATTGCCCTGTGTAAAGCTGCATTGTCCATAACTAATGAAAACCAAGAGAGCAGAGCAATCAGTAAAAGAAACACCAGCTGACCATTTTTGACTGGAGCTTTCAGGCCCTTTATTAAAATTCGCAAACCACCAACTGCAATTTATTCTAGACATGTGAATTTCAGACCGGGTTCATAGATGGATGTTTTGTTACATGAACCCTGAAATTCTTTTCTCAAAAGAAGAAGAAGAAGTGTTCAAAAACTTACAGTCCATACATCTACATTGCGAGTCTCAGATGCCATATAGCTGAAAGTGTCATTTCTTACTGTATCCTACTGCATCATCTTTTCTCTGTAGCCTGGCATGAGGCTGCTTCTTCTTTTTTTCTGACATTTTCTTCTTCTTCTTTTTTTTTTTTTACTGACTTTGATCTCCACTCCTTTCAACTCTTCACATATGTTGGTAATAGCCTTGGTGTTCATGGAGATTTTCTCCTCCAGTGCAGAGTAACGGTTGGATAATGCATTCACGCCTTTTGAAATGACGGCACTGGAGACAGTGCCTTCTTCCCATCTGTAAGCCTGTCTCTGCTGCTCAATCTCTTTGGTTCAGGACACTTCATAAGTGTGGCAGGTAAAAGTGTTAAGGATGTAGAACATGCTTTGCAAGTTCCAAATTTGGAGGTCTTAAGAAAGGTGATCTACTACTGACTGTTCATTTCAACTTTGTTAACCTCTACAGATCTGAACATCCACGATTTTTTTGTCATTTCATAAAGAACTTTAACTGAAATGATCTCTGTGTATAAGCCTTATAAGCCTATAACTTGAAGTTGTACCATTTCTCAGCTCTTGGAGTTATAGTCAACAAGCAGATCTAGATATGGTTTTCCACATGCAATGACTTCCCCTTTTTATTACGCTCTCATTGTTCTTCTTCTACTGATTTATCATCCAGCCAAGCAAAATAAATATGTGGTCTTACATTTGCCACCTTTGTTCTTTTGCAGTTCTTTTTCTTTTTCTTTCTTTCTTTCTTTATAAGCTCGTTAGTACAGACGGACATTGTTTTTTTTGTTTTTTTTTCACTTTACAATGCTGCCCACTGTGCTTTTTATGAAACTCTCGCCTCTTCTGTTGAGCCCAATAATTGCCCTGCAGTTAAAAAAAGGCTTTGGATTCACTCACATGGGCTGGGGACTACTATCATGTGACTTCCAAAAAAGCCAAACTTGAAACAGATATCATTATATCATTATTCTTAGCTTAGCTGATATGGGCTTTGTGTCATATGACAATTGGAAATATAAGATTTTTTCCATTGTGAGACGCAATCCAGATGTCTAGTTTTCCAACAGTTTTTTTTTTTAAACAACTAGCAACTTGTTATTGTCTGCAAGCAGACATAGCAAGAATTATTCAAGGTGTCAGGAGATATCAGTATTGATTTCCATTACTACTAATTGGCAAGTTGTAATAGACTTTAATTGTCCTTTTTGAGGATGATGATGAGTTACTGCTGAGCTTATGTGGTTCTTTAAAAACTGTTGGGCAAATTAAGATAAATTACAATAAATAGGAAGGTCTACCAACCAGATTCATTACATTTTCATCCACCTGAAAAGTGTTTTTGTGTGCTGTTAAACCATAATGTTATAATTCAGTTGTTATTACTATTATTGTTTATAGCAATAGTAGTAGCATTTTATTAATTGCTAGAGTTGCAATCAGGTCTTCTCTATCCTTGAATGCTATATGCTGTGCAAACTCGAGTGCCGATATGAGTTTAAAGTCTAGTTAATAAAAATAGTCAATATAAATACGTGCAAATGATCTAGAGGTACTGATGGATGGAAGGTCAACTTCTGGCTTACACCATAGATAGAAAGTCTGAGCATGTGGCACAGAGTCAGTTATACATAAACTCTACTTCTTTTTTTTTTTTTTTTGGCCTGTCCCGTTTGGTTCTTTTGCCATCAGAATTATCGTCTAAAGGCCAAGAAAGATCCCCAATGGATTTACTTTACCAAATGGACCATCCCTTGCCGTATTGGTCCATTTGATTGACCTTTGTTTTTATTATTTATTTTATTTTATTTTCACTTGCTACACACGGGACAGACATGACTGGGGGAAAGAAAGGGGAGAAAGAAAGAGAGGTAGGGAAAGAAAAACAGCGGGGAAGAGGAACGGTGATAAAGGGCAAAAAACAAAAACAAACAAAAACAAACAAACAAACAAAAAATACATATATCAATCACCTGGATCACCTGTTGAGAAAGAAAAAAGAGAATACAAGCAAAAAAAGAGAGCAATATAATGAACAACATCATCGCGATAATCTATGTGAATATAACAGTAAATACTAAATGTTGAATATTATTGTGCAGCACGTAAGATCGACAGCGCAGTGTGCTTTGAGGTAGGAGCCAAAAAGGGTGTAGTTTGTGTCTGTGAGCACTCGTGTGTATACCTGTGAGCATGAGCGTGCTTGTATTCAAAAGGTTCCTTCATGTAATGATCTGCTAGAGGGTGTGGGGAGCCACAGCCCCGTCCTCCAGGGCATGAAGCAGGTATGGAGGAGATCCAGGCTCCAGACATCCAGAGGCCCTCAGAGCACAGGCTCACTCCTGGTTGCTGCTTGTCGAGGCCTGGAGCCTGGGGCTCGTTCAGGTCCCTTCGGGGGGTGGGGTGCCCTCGGCCTCTGGGCCTGGGGCTCGGTCACTCTGGCACAGCTGGCTGCCGGCGGAGCTCACCGGCTTCTGCTCCGCGGCTGCTGAGTGACCCCTCATCTGGGGCTCTCCTCAGCTCTTTCCGGGAGAGTGGCACGGTTGTCCCTCTGTTGGTCTTCCTTGGTCTCCGGTGCGTACCTGAACGCTCATCCCCGGACACCAAGAACCACCAACGCACCAATGTCTGAGGGTGTCTGCCACTGGCAGGGGGAGTGGTGGGAGCAGATAGGCCTCCATACCTAACCTCTGCTAACAGCAATTACAGTGAACAATTACCAAGAAAAGCAGCTTACAGAAGAAAATAAAGAGCTGCACTCTCTCAGCACTGCACATCATAAAGGTATTTAAGTGTGCTGTTGGCTAAGAGGATATTATTGAAAGTGACAGTTGCTTAGTGTAATTAAAGGTGAGGAGCTCAGCACAGCAGAGTTTACTTCCTAATAGTGACACAGTGATTTTTCTAAACCTTGATTATTTTTTTATGTTTAGTTTAAAGCCATTACTGAGATAATAACCATGTGTGTGGTTATTCCATATTTAAGGCTATGAAGAGTCTGGTGACTGTCATGGAAAAAATCCACATTAGCTGGGACTATAATAGGATAAACAGCTGCTGTGAATGTGTACTGTGTTATATTTGAGTTGTTAGGAGACATGGGTTAGAAGGAATGGTCTTTTAGAAATACCCCATCTCTGTGATACCACTGGCAAGACGCAATGATATTGACTTAAATATGGGGAAATGAGAGGCTGCCATAAGATGTCCTCTGTGCTTTGTTTCCAGCAGATAGGCAAAAAGCTTTGAAGTGTGGATTGGCACAGCAGGGTGCTAGCTTCTGTAAAGGGAAGATGCTAAACGCTAAAGGATGAGAAGGACATGAGGTAGTCTATTACCAATAAAGGAGCAAAGAGAGGGGGAAAGGCAAATCCAATGATAATGTACATCTGTTCCAGTGAATTTATGAGCTTTGAACATTTTTTCATGTGGGATAAGTGGTTCTTTTTTCTTACAGAATCTCAGAACTTCAAAGCAGATTTGCTTTGGATAATGCAAATGATCGGAATATGCCGGTCCCAGCCTCCTCAAGAGCATGAAAAGAAAAGGGGAAAATAGAGAATTAAAGCTAATTGCCATGGCAGTCTTTTATGTGTCTAAAGAAGGGCAAAAATAAAACACTTCAATTATTGTCAAGTTCATTCAATTAGGAAAGACGCTGACAAAGTGTTAAAGTTCAGTGTGACTGACCCAGAACTCATTTTCATTAAATGCCACTTTTCATTTTGGACAATTCCTTTGTTATAGCTGATGAAATCATAATTAGAAGGATTTAATTCATCCTGTAATTACTAAGATGGCAATGACTTTGTTTAGCTCTGGTGCTGTGGTGGCTCGTGCATAGGACTGAAAGTTATTTTTCCACTAGTCCAGTATTTCTTATATATCATAACTCCAGAACAATGTGAACATTTTAAGCAAACACAATCTGTTTATTAAGTTATTATTATGTTATTTAGTATTGGGTATAAAAACAACAACAACAAACACAGGATCACAGTTTAATTTTGTCTTGTATATTCTGATCCCTATGTTTTTGAAGAACTTGGTCAAATGAATGGCAGAAGTAAAGAACAATGTTCTATGCATCCTTTATTTTACCTTTGCCAAGCAAAAGAGATTGTGAGGCTATACGGTGAGTCCATTTTAAAAAGTTAAAATAGATTGTTTTGCATCTACAGCAGTCTGCATGAGAGGTTTAAGAGGATCCGTGATATTGATATGTGGCCTGATCTTTGCAGTTTTATTGCATGAACTGATGTAATAACACAGAGAGCAAAGTTGTTTTGCCATTTTACATACATTTATATCTAAACTCAGTCTTAATCCGCTTTAACTTATGAATTAAATAGCTCACCATAAGATATAAACCCTGCCACAACAACAACACAAAAGGCAGCAGACTGTTCCTTTTCACGCCATTCTGCAAATTGCACTGTCCAACTTTTTCAAAGTCCAAATCTGTCTGGACTTCCAGAGGCTGACTCCAGACTTCTCGAGATAGCAAATGAATAAAACAAGGCTCCAGAAAGTTGCATTGGTTTTTAGTAGATCATTGGAGCTCTTTCTTTTTGCAACATCAAAGGCAGCCGCAGCTCTTTGATGTGGCAGCATGCTGTTTAAGGTACAGACTGAATGGAGAGGTGTCAAGCTGCAAGGTGCCTCTGTAGTTTACGTTGAGTGCTGCAAAGAGCTGCAGATGAAAGGCGCAAACAGAGTTTGATAATGAATGTCCAACAAGTAGGACCCATCTCAGACAGCGCACACTCAGCAGGGTGCTTGCGCTAACCTTGAGCACAGCACCCTAAACCTCGGGCAGATGCCGGAGACCAGACTCCTTCAACTTGGCTGCTCCTGCAAAAAGGGAGCTCTCAGATGTGAGCTTTAATCTTCCTGTCAATTAAATCCTGATTGACACACACACCCATACACACATCATCATGGACACATGCTCCTCTTAACCCGTCAGCTCCGAAAGCGACGCCATCCACTTCCTCTGCTGAATACTTGTCTTTCTGGCTTGAAGAGGCTATTTCTAATTATACATAAATCCTTCCAATATAAAAGGCATTTTATGGCTTATATTTATGCATGCTGCACTAGTTGTCCTCCAACTTTAACTTTAGAAATTGAATGAGGTAATTCACTCAGCCATTCTCTCAGTGGAAAGCAATATTACAGCATGTCAATATACCACACACTCAGCTTTTTAACCTGCAATACCACAGATAACATGGCTGCCTTGTTGTTTTTAGTTTGCAACCTGTTAAAATAAAAGTTTTACTGCTTGTGTAAACAAGCACACTGGGAAGAATGCTTTTTTTTGCATCACTGGTTTGAAGTTCTCTGTATTTTGATTAAAACATCTCTAATATTCCATCTTATTTATGTTTCCTAGAGAATTATGTCTAGGAGTTATGGGAACTGATCTCTGAAACAAATATTAAACTTTTAATTATAAAAAAGATATGACTGTTTTCCAAAGTCTTTTTGACAAAGTGCCACTATAATTTCAGTAACCTGCTAAGGAAGCACTATCTCATACAAAAACATAAACTGTTAGCTGACTGATTTTAAGTCAATGCATTTTAACAATAATGCAAATCGGTGTGCTCATGTTTGTGGTGTCATTGTACCGAATTTCCCTGACAGTGATCAATTACAGCTTCTGATTATTTGACTGTTTGATTTTGTCATATCATGTTATGTTATGTTATGTTATTTTTTTTGCAATATAGTAGTTTCAAAGTTCACTACATATGTTTTAAAAACAAGCAAACTTTGTGTAACTGTAAGATTACACTAAAATGAAACATGCCGGCTTGCTTCTGGGAGTTCTGAATCTCTGGTAAAGCAATCAGTACACAAACAGCCCATCAGTGCACCTGGCTTAACACTGAGCTCACAACATGTGCTTTTGATATCTGCACAGAAAGAATGCACAGTGATAAAATGGCTGCAGCCAAAGTATTCCATCTCTGTTACAGGAGTGAGAAGGATCCAGCCCTGAGCTGCACTCTTACTCATAGACATGCAGTTTAAAGCTGATTTAGTGGGTGAGGTTATTTAGTGCTGGGTGGGTCAAGACTTAACACTCATGTCCAATAAAGTCCAAGATAGGGATTAGATCCTGTGGTTCAAGCGTAATTTGATGTCATTTGCGATTTCAAGCTTGTCATGAAAAATAAATAAATAAATAACATACACAAACACGCATACACATACAGAGGAAGACAGCCATAGGGATAGAAGTAGCTATACTGAATGACAGAGACATCAGGTAGAAAGAACATGTGAAGCTGAAAAAGTACCAAAGGCTAAGAGAAGAGCTCGAGAAGATGTGGAGGATGAAGGCAACGGTAGTCTTAGTGGTAATCCCAGCATTTGGTGGCGTGACCACCAAGCTCCAGCACATCCCAAGAGCAACATCTCTGTCCAGAAGAGCGCAGTCCCAGGAACAGCTAAGATACTGTGCAGGACCATCAAGCTCCCAGGCCTCTGGCAGAGGACCTCTACTTGAAGGATAAAGAATTTTTTATATATATATATAGTTGTCTTTAAAGTGATTGAACAACAAAACAGCTCCTAATAATATAAAAATAATACTAATAATGAAGAATATTATATAGTCCAAACAAATGAAGTGGAGTTACATATTTTTCCTGCAATAAAAAAAGTGTTTGGAACTGTCTCTAAACAGAGCACAGAAATATACAGCTATGTCTTTTGGGACCGTGTGTGTATTTTATTTTTTTATTTTCGACATTATTTTACCCTTTTTCTTATGTGTTGAAACTTCTCTCGACCCCCCTGCTGTGATTTGGATAACAGAACTCCACCTTAAAGCTTCAAGTAAGATGCCTGACAGAGAGCACTCTGCATTACACTCCCCTTGGTGGAGTTGCCTGTTTTCAGACAAGAAGAACAAGCAAAAGAAGAAGAGAAACTCCCGTTTGAAAGTTTTACTCCAGTTTGTCTTTGATTACTCCTGCCCTTGAGTGTTTGAGGATTTTCTCGAACAGGGCACAGCGAACACACACAATAAGCTAATCATGTTACTCAGGAGGGAGCTGTAATAATGAAAATGATAAATATATGACTGCCCGAAAAGTCACTCTCGCACCTATTTTATCTCAGCTTCAAAGAATGCAGAGGGAGTAAGGAGCATTATGTGCGGTTTTAGGGTTGGGTTTTTTTGAAGTTTAGATCAGATGCACAGCATGCAGCCTACACTGCAGGTTCTCAGTTTCTGTTCTAACATATGGGCTCAAACTGATACCGTAGCAAGATGATTTCCTACAACCTCTTTATGAATCTGCTGGGATTTTCTGCTTGATTTCTAATTGAACCGCAGTATCTTGTGCCCACAGACACAGTTTGAGCTCTGATTGAATTGATTCGAAGAAGACAGCTTTAGTGATACAAAAAGAAACTGTTAAAAGTGGAAAATCTGTGCCGACACCATGTTGTTTTCTTATGCAATAGTTCCATCAAGTGGTTGCAACACCAAACTGCGATGGGGATTGGAAATACCTAAGACCCGTAAAAGTTTCCGCCACTTTCTTTAAAAGAAGAGAGAAAAAAAATCCCACCCCAAATTACCCTTTCTATTCAACCTTCTGCTTTTTTAAAAACTGCAGTTCCTCTTTGCGGTCTGAAGAATGCAGTATCTTGCAAACGAGACAAGAGGATGTGGAAGTCTCAGTGAAATGTAAGCGCTTGAGTGTGGCAAGCTATATTTAACCAACCTTAAGTATCAAGTCACCATTGTTTGCTCTGTTTGGAAAGCACCAGGGAAGTTGACCATTGCGTCTATGCCACATCTCCGCCTGTATTTAGCTACCATATTATGGGAGGGACTTGGAATCAGGGCAAGTTTCACTTTCAGCTGCAGAATAGGGAAGAGGTAGGACCCTATAACTCTACAGCGGCTCTGTTCGTATGACAGAGGGAGGAAAGAAAGCCAAGTAAGTAAGTGTTCTTTTTTGTGGTTTTATTTTGTGTTACTTACGTCTGCAATTGAGGTCGCTTAGTCGGCTATTCCGTACTTGTACATGTTTTAAAGGGACCAGCAACACATTTGATGTGTATGTAATGGTAGCCATATATTCTTTTCATTCTGGTTTAACTTTTTGTTATGGCTTAAGAGAAAGACGCACAAAATGACATGTACTGCTGTATGGTATTTAAAACAGAGTTAGAAAAGAAAGAAGGAAGCTCTAGTTGGCCCATAGTAACATGTTGACATTTGGCCATTTGCTGTGACAGGTTTTCACACCACAAGAAGCAGAAGTAACCACAAACTGAATGTCCCTGAGCATGGGCACTGATATGGAGAAAGAATGCTTGCCGAGGAACTAGTGCTTAAACAAAGGACGAAGATACTGCATGCACTGTGCAGCAGTGGGTCAGCTGAGCATCTGGAGAGGGTTCTGGATATACTGCTTGCCCAGGGGGCGCTCATATGGGAGGACTACCAGAACATACAGGTACCAGGAAGAACACTGTATACCAATGCAAGACAGCTGCTTGATCTGGTCTATACAAAGGGTGTGGACACATGTGGGCTCTTTCTACATGCTCTCAAACTGGTTTTGCCTGAAGCACAGGCAGTGGGGCTCTCTTTCTCCGAATCCTGCTCAAATCTAGAAGAAAACGATGAACGTCAGAGCACTTCTAATCAAACTCTTCTGGCTCAACGACCGAGCCTTGTCCACAAGCTTCAGGGCTGTGTTGATGGTGTTCTAGAAGCTCTGCTGGATTCGGGTCACTTTTCTTCAGCTGATTGTGATGAAGTGCGGTTACCTATATATACTCCCACCCAACAGGTACTGTAAGCACCTGAATGTCACATTGTTAAAATGTGGTTTGACAACTTCATGCAATTGTTCTTTACCTTTAAACTGTCTTGGAATGAAGCTTGTCATTATTTCTGAATTCCTGATACTTAGATGTCATACAGACAGAAGTGCTGGAGTATTTTTGTTACTTTTTATGTTACTTTATCAGTCAATACTATACTTTAAATAGATCTAATACTATTCTGATATTCCTGAGTAATTATACAAGTAATATAAAATAATATAAAGAAAACTGGTAAACATATCTTGCTGCCTTTGTATAGATCCAGGCAAGGTTTTTACCACTTGCTGCCTGTCTTTGTGCTAAGCTAAGCAAGGTAAAGCTCTTTCTGCTGTTGCATTATTAGATTATGAATATGTAAGTTGGTCTTTTATATAACTCTGCAACAATCCAAATAACTGTCAAAAATAAACTTTTTATTATTTTCATCCATGTCCATGTGATCAATCAGGCAAGGCGTCTGCTTGACCATGTTAGATCCAGAGGTGATTTAGCAGCATCGGTTCTCCTGCAGTACATTCACCAAAAACAAGAACCTGGATTGCCACTTAACCAGAGGGAACTGACTCCTCCCAAAGGTCTGTTACTGTAAAAAGCAATGTTTAAAATCGCAGCAATATGTATTGTTTTTATGAGTAAAGCTATCCTTGATCACCCTCATGGGAATAATGTCCGAAATACAGAAGGTTTCTGGTTATACTTTGAAACACAAAATTGGCAGATTATATTACAAGATTATGCATGTTCCACATTTTACCAAAGAGATACAGGATGTATGAAATGATGACTTGTTCACTCATTCCATCTGTTCTTCACAAATTTTTCTTTCACAGAGTTTTTAAAGTACCAGAAGAAGCTGAGCAGCTCTGTGTCTGCTCAGGCCTGCTTTCTCAGCACTTATGGGGGAACTAGCCATATGTCTCTTGATGACATTTACACTGACGGCGAGCTGGAACTAGCTGAAGTTAATGCCCATGGACCTTTGGGATTGGAAGACATCGTTGGTTTGGCGGGTATAGTGAATGAGGAGGCCGACACAGTGCTAGTATCTGGGGAGGCAGGCAGTGGAAAAAGCACCCTTCTCCAGAGGCTGCACTTGCTTTGGGCTCGAGGGTTAGCCCTTCAAGACTTTCTCCTTCTATTTCCATTCAGCTGTCGTAGGTTGAATTCAGAGCACAATGAACTGTCAGTCCAGGAGTTGTTGTTTCAGCACTGCTGCTGGCCAGACCGGAATCAAGAAGAAATTTTCCAGTTCATCTTGGACCACCCGCATCAAATCCTGTTCACTTTTGATGGCCTGGATGAGCTCAAGCAGAGCTTTACAGATGAACACAGAGTTTGCTGCCCCACCCAGCGTGCACCTGTTCATGTATTATTGTTCAACTTAATCCAGGGTTCCCTCATGAAGGGGGTGCAGAAAGTGGTCACTAGCCGTTCAGAAGCAGTGAGCCCATTGTTAAAGAAGCACCTACGCAAAGAGGTTGTCCTGAAAGGGTTTTCCCCAGCTGGGATTGACTGTTTTGTACGGAAACATCACAGGGACCCCACTGTAGCCGCTAAGGTTTTAGAGTCAATGCAGGCGAACACAGCTTTACTTGGACTCTGTCACAGTCCAGTTCTCTGCTGGATAGTTTCACAGTGCCACAAGGAGCTGCTGGGCTGTGGAGAAGGCAGCCCCAAAACAATTACAGATGTTTACCTGATGATCTTACAGCACTTTCTCCAGCACCAAAGTCCTCTGAAGAGCACGATGGGTTTAGGCTGGCTACAGGAGCACCTAAAAACAGTCCTTCTTCTTGGACAGCTTGCATTTGAGGGGATAAGATCCACCTGTTATATTTTTTCAGGTACAGACCTTGAAGCATGTGGTGTAACTGAAAAGGATATCTGCATGGTTTTTCTCATAAAAAGCAAAGATATGTCCTCTACCCACTCCAAGTGCTATGAATTCAGTCATGTGACATTGCAATGTTTCTTTGCTGCTCTCTTCATTGTTTTGTCAAGTAACACTAACCGTTCAGTTATCCCAAAGCTCTTTGAGCTAGAGAACATGAGGGAGACAGGTCTGACCCGTGTCTGCTTTGGAGCCTGCTTGCCTTCCAGTGATCAACAACAGCAAGCTTCAGAGAAGGAAAGTAAAGCAGCAGAGACACCAAATCTGCAAATCACAGCCATGTTTGTGTCTGGACTATTGTCCCAGCGCCATCAAAATCTGTGGCTCCACTGCTGCCCCAGCGCTGCGGTGGAAAAAAAGGCCAGACAGGTGGCAAAATGCCTTTCCAAAGGCATTCAGAAACACTTTAGGTCCATTCCCCAACCTGTACAAGGGGAAAAGAAGAGCATGCATGCAATGCCCGACTTTGTGTGGCTTATAAAATGCCTCTATGAGATGCAGGAGAGTCAGATAGCTAAAGATGCTATGAGCAAGTTGGAGGTGGACCATCTGAAATTGACATACTGTAATATCGGACCTGTAGAGTGCACTGCGCTTGCTTATGTGCTCCAGCACTTAAGAAATCCTGTAGGCCTCCAGCTGGACAACAACTCTGTGGGTGATGTTGGAGTGGAACAGCTTCTCCCCTGCATGCACATTTGCAATTCCCTTTAGTAAGTGGAAATTACACATTTCTCTTTTGTTAAATTTCCTTGGTTAATAGATTGAACGCCAATTCATTAGAGTGAACAAACTCTCTAACTGCTTTCACTCTAAGAGAGGAGCAGTTTTTATTCTGAAATGCCTATTGTTCCTTCCTTAGCCTCAGAAATAACAACATTACAGATGAGGGCATCCGCAAACTGATTGCTAAAGTCATCCAGTGTGACAGCTTTCAGAAAATTGCGTATGTATTATCAAGATGATTAATACTGCCAGTTAAATTAAATTTTATCAGCCAACTTTCAAAATCTTTTTGTTTCTTTCCAGGCTCTTCAACAACAAATTAACTGATGCTTGCATGCAGGATTTTTCTTATTTATTGAAGACCAAGCAGGTCTTCATTTCTTTAAGGTCAGCGTTTGTCATCAAATGTGACTCTACTGTTGGCCCAATGACCAAAAGATTAACAAATAACCTTCTTCTCTTCAAGGCTAGGCAACAATAACATAACAGCAGAAGGAGCAAAGCAGCTGGCAGAGGGACTGAAAGTCAATCAAACCTTGGCGTACTTAGGGTAAGTGTTTCCCATAAAATGTCATGTTTCATTGTTGATGAATTTTCATTTACAGTATTTCTTTGCATTTCCAGGTTATGGGGCAATAGGATAGGTGATGCAGGAACTGAGGCCCTTGCTAGTAGTCTTGAGAAAAGCAACTCTCTGGTGTGGCTAAGGTAAGATTTGCAATAATTCTGGAACATGTTTGCTTAACTTTCACATTATGAAAACCATGAATGTGCTATTTACATGATATGTTAGGATGCTTTATCAGTTGTTTTTGAAAACGCATCCCTGCACATTTTGCTTACAGCCTGGTAGGCAATGGTGTAGGGAGTGCAGGAGCATGTGCCCTCGCTAATCTCATCAGGAAGAGCACATCACTGCAGGAACTTTGGTAAGTGTTAGACACAAGTTGTATGCAGATTACCAATAGCAGTCTGGTTTGATGGTAACCACTGCTTGCACAGCAGTGCTTAAAATGCTCCACCCTCTTATTTCCTGTTAAAGGTTGACAGAAAACTGCATAACCAGAACAGGGGTTGAATGTCTGATTCAAGCCCTTAAACACAATACATATGTGACATCGGTATGGTATGTAATGCTCAGCAAGCCTGACACTCATGAATACAAAGTTCCCTATATTCTTTAGAGCATCCACTTTTGGACTGTTTGCATCCAGACAAGTTGTTTGTCAGTTTCAGTGCCAAGAAAAAAATGCATCAGTTTGGTGTAAGCTAGAATATTCTTTTTCTTTGTTTTTGTTCCCATGTCTCCTGTTCATTTATTTACTACTACTGTCTCTTCTTTTTGCATTATAGGTTAAGAAACAATGATCTCAGTTTGGAGGATGTAGAAGAAATGAAGCAACTGGAATCAAGACTGATCTTCTGATTTGTATTACAGTGGCAAAGGACTTTACTTTGCAAGAAAATTTATTTTACTTATTACAGGAATAGTTTCTATTTTTATTTGAGATTTAAAATATGTGTAATAGGGTTTAAAAAAATTTGGATCAGTGTTTTTTCAAGGTTACAAAATACATACACCTCTTTATTGGGTTTTTATAGGTGGAAGTGGTGTGGCATTGCTTTATACCATAACAAATACTACCTTTTACATCACCAACACAACTTCTACTACTCATAGTAACAGCAGAAGTGTTATTTTTATTTTTTGTTTCTTTATTTTATTTTGTAGTTGTTAGTGGAAAGAGGTGTGAAATTTTACTACAGAATGTAAGACTGTATAGTCTGTGGTTACCGTTATGGAAGAGTTGTAACACCTTCATATCCTTCAGTCAGAAACAGCTACACATGTCCAGTTACATTGTCTTAAGGTTACAAAAAATGTTACATTTGAAGTTTGCATAGAAGGGCAGAGGCAAATATGCTGTTTTGGAGTGGGAAAAAAAGAAAAACAATTTTCTGTATCAGATCAGATGTATGTTTTTACTGTACTGATACAGAAAACTGTCTGGGACATTTACAAAGAGTATTCTTACAGTCCTTGTTGTGCAAGTTAAAAGGAGAAATTACTGACATGACAAGTTTCAATTTTTGTTTATTAAAACTTATCACAGCAGAAAAGTTTATAGAGCACATTTTGTTGGATGTTTTTTTTCTGGTTGTTTGTTGTAGGAATGAGTTTACAACTCTGTGGAATGTTTGGTGGAAATTGGGTGTATTCTGTTTTACACTATATACTATATTTATGCTGTCTATGTTACCTGTTTTTGTCATGTGTGTAAACTGGTTTCTATTTTCTGTCTTTTAATATAATGCTCATTAAGCAGATATGTAATTAAAAAAACATCCTATAAAAAGATAATTCCCATTCTGTTAATCCTGATTGAATAAATGCAGCTAAAGTACTTGAATCAGATTCACATAAGGTGAGAACATTTATTTATTTATTTATTTTATTTAGGACAGTGCATGTTAATGAACATAAATGTAAAAAAATTTTTTTACATGAATGTAAACATGCCAGATTACAGCCAAAGGCTAATTTCCATCTGTTGTCCTTAAACATAAAAAATAGACATAATAATTCATAAAAATTCATCATACATTCATAATAAAAACTCCATCACCAAACTTACACATACACACCATTCTGTTCCCAAATAAAACATTAAAACTATACAACTCATACATGATCACACACTTGATTTGTCCATAACCAGTTTTTAACCTTTGCCTTAAACAAATTGAATGTCGAGCATTCTCTAATGGGTTGAGAAAGACTGTTCCACAGATGGCCACCCTTAACAGAGAGGACGTTCTGCCCAAATGCTGTCCGTCTGTGGGGTATAAACAAGTCTCCTTGGATTGAAGCTCGAGTGGTCCTGTCTGAGCTTTCTTTATGCCTAATGAACTGCTTTAGTGGTGGTGGAGCAAGGGAGTGTAAGACTTTATATATTAAACACACTCTTTTAAGTTTCACTAAGTTATTGAAGTTCAGTAATTTATGTTTTTTTAACACATGACAGTGGTGGTGGGAAGTTGGTTTTTTGTCAAGTAGTTTTAAACTTCTTTTATAAATGTTTTCAATAGTTTTAAGTGTTGTTGGACAAGCAAGTGACCAGGACGTCAAACAATAGTCCATATGAGAGATGATCATTGAGTAAAAGTAAGTTTTTGCAACATTCATATTTAAATTATTACGTATATGATTAAAATTTCGATCATTAAATTTAAGTACCTGGGACACTTTATTTATGTGACTCTTGAAGGATAATGTTGGGTCTATAATGACCCCAAGATATTTAAATTCTGGAGCTAATTCAACCTCTACTGGCATAGTAGGGTGGTTGACTTGTTATATGGTCTCAGTCAAAGAAGGGAAACAGAGAGAAAGAACTGAGTTATGCCAGAATATAAAAACCTGGACTAAAAATGTGTAAAACAGGTCTTATGGACTGATCAAACCAAATGTATTTTTTTAATTTCAAATCAGCAACAGTATATATGCATGAAAAGAGATACGGAGGGAAAGAGGTATAACAGTGAATCTCTACAGCCATCTGTAAACCTTTGCGAAAGCTGTGTTTCAGAGACAGCTGCATTTGAACCAGTGATGTTGGGCATTTTGTCAAAAATGATTATATAAAGAAAACAGAAAAATACTGTCAGATTTAAAATAATGCACTACAATGATCACACGACAATGATCTCAAGCACATTGGCAATGCAGTAAAAGCAGACCTAGATAGAATAACACACCATCAGTCATGGATTGGCCTTCCCAGAGCCCTACTGAAGCATTGAGGGATCAGCTTGACACAAAAGGCAGCCAATATCCAAAGAAGAGCTTTGAATGTCCTTCAAGAAGCCTGGAGAGTTATTCCAAAAGACTGCTTAAAAAACTACAAGAAAGCTGCTTCAGAGAGTTCACCTTGTACTAATTGTAAAACAAAAGTAGTCATGCTGTGTAGGTTAGTCATTTTCTTTAAAAAAAAATGAATGGTCACAATACTGTGAATAGTAATAGTTGAAACTGAGTAATTCTATATTTTAGAAATATAGTAACAAGTAGTCAGTCCAAAAAGCAATGAATACAAAAAAAGCCATAACTGGAGCTCAAACTACTGATCTGAGACATGCTTTTCACCCTAAGATGACATGACAAGCAAAATATTTTTAATGGTATGATCTAAGAGTTGTATCTTATTTTGGTTACTGTTTCATGAACAGGCCCCAGACAGTAGTGCAAACACTTGAAATTGCAGCAGCACATCATTCCCCCTTTGTTTTATAGAAATATAGATTTAGGTCACATACTGAACAAACTTGATGGTGCCAAGAGGGAACTGTGGTACTGTATGAGAAAGTCGGCAGTGGCCAAGAAGTATGTATGAAGACAGTAAGACACTAATGAGGTGTGCGGTAGGAGAGACAGATGTGTTTCAGGTTGGGGTGGGAATCAATCAATCAATCAATCAATCAATCAATCAATCAATCAATCAATCAATCAATCAATCAATCAATCAATCAATTTATTCATAAGCACATTTAAAAACAACACAGGTTGACCAAATGGTTGTAAGTTGACAGAAGAGTTCATGGAGGAGTCTGATCTGTACTGATCTGTAATGCAAGTACAGAGCAGGTGGAAGAACCTGGAGAGGTGAAGAGAGGTGTAGGTGAAGGGAAGAGAAATGAAAGTCAGTAGAAGTAAGACAGAATTTGTGTGTGAATGAGAGAGAGACGAATTAGACAACTTCTAAATATGAAGATGCTAGGAGCAGAGATAGTGAAGGTAGATGAGTTTAAATATCTGGGGTCCACCATTCAAAGAAATGCACAGTGCACAAGAGAAATGGAGAAAAAAGCGTATGCAGGCGGGAGTAGCAAGAATGAAAGGGATGATTTACGAAGTGATAGTGAGACCTGCTATTATGTATGGTTTGCAGATGGTGGCAATGACAAAAAGGCATAGGGCAGAGCTGAAGATGTTAAGATTTTCATTGGGGGAGAACAGAATGGACAAGATTAGAAATTAGTAGATCAGAGGGACAGCACAGGGTTGACCAGTTTAGATAATGAACATGAACAAAAAATGTCAAAGATGGAGCTGTCAAGCAGGAATAAAAAAAAAAAGAAGACTAAGGAGAAGATTCATAGAAGGAGGACATGCAAAGAGTTGGTGTGACAGAGCAAGATGCAAGGGATAAGGTAAGATGGAGCCAGATGATCCACTGTGAGAACCCCTAAAGGGAGCAGCCCAAAGAAGAAGAAGAAATCTCACAGGACCACAATGGAGAGGCTGTATTGTCTTTGACACTTTAAAACTTGGAACATATAACGAACCTGTTTGGTTATACTGAGAAAATTACAAATGATCTCCAACACTTGAGACTGAGAACCTTCACAGACAGATCTCCAGCAATTTTATACTTAAGTACATGATACTATTAATAATGTCAATCTTCTTACTCTTAGGCCATATTTAATTTTATACCAATTTTTTAATTTCATAATTATAGTGTAAAATTGCTTCTATTTAAATAAATATTTCTGAACTGCCTGCAGCTGATGAGCATCATCTGCCTTGGAAGCCACACTCCAACCTAACTACACTTTCTGCCGTCCGTGGGAAAACCCCAGAAAGTGGGACTTGGTTATTGACAAAACAAACAGCGAATCAGCGTTTTAGAAAGAAACGACTAACCAATGTCTGTCAGCGAACACGAGGACGTCATACATTAAGTTTAGTGTGGTCGTCTCCTGTAAATAATATATCTCATAGATGTAGCGATACACTGTATTATTTCACAAATTTCTCGTGGAGAATAGGTGTATTTAAATGTTTTTAGTACACTTAGGAAGGTGGCAGTCTTCTGCCAGCCTTCTTGCTGTTGACCGGCTCGCTAGGCTAACTTTAGCGTGATACTTAGCTGGTTAGGATAGTAGCATTAGCTGTCCATTTAGCTAATCAGAGGTTATTACGGGAGCAGTCTAACCTGTTTTCAGAAGCATTTGTCTAACTGGAATGGACTTCGAAATGACAGCCATTTGTAGCCACTAACCGAATTCACGCATATCAAAGGTAAGGTGTCCGTGTTGTTGGCACTGGACGTAAATGACTGTCTGGTGCATTTTAGCTCACTGTACGCTAGCCACTTTCCTCTCTTAAAGGGCCTTTGACTGACAGCTTCTGCCCGGCGACACGCTGCTGATGTTGTCAAAGGAAAATGATGATTAAAGCAAGTCATAGTATCGCTTTGTAGGTGTCATCTGAAAGACCCCGTTAACTCAATGTCACAGCAGGTCAGCGCGTGTCAGTTTGAAATTACTTTCATTTTCAATCTGTGTTGGGTTTTAGCCATGTATGGCGTTAGCCTTACAAAATCTTGTAAAAATGGTCTAACGTTACTCAGGCTCTTAAAAACAACAGCGTATTGACGGAGTAAATGTCGCAGTTCAGTAGCTGCTGTCATGCTTGAAACAATTGACGGATGTAGAAGTATTGTGTGCTCTTGACTCTGTCGGGTGGTTGAAAAATCATATCTGAGGTGTGATCAGGGGAAATCCACCCGACTAGTATCTGTCTTACCCAGAGTGTCAGAATAAGTCAACTGTTTGCTCACTCTCTATTTTTAGAAATTTGAAATAAGTAGTAATTTTACACAAAGTGCTGATTTTTAAATAGAAATCACTGGTCTACTGAATGTAGATGAGAGCACAACAATCTCTCAGAAGAAACCAAAACAAGCGAACTGGATCACAGATTTTCTGAACTCTCAGTGCAGTTAAGACCGTTTTACCAGAGTTAATTTCAGTATGGCTCATCACACATCTTTTTGCATCTAATTAATGAAACTGTTCCAATGTGTGTTTTTTGTTTGTTTGTTTTTTGCTCAATTGTACTTTTAGACAGAATGAGCAGTTGTTCTTGTTAGTTGAGTTCTGATTTGTGCTTTGGAAAATTTCTAGATTAGAAATATTGTTAATGTTATGAATTATATTAATGTTTAACTTATTGTGGTATTAAAGCACATAACCGCAGCTGTCTAACCACATTAATTTACATTGCAGAAATGTAAGCTCATCACTTTCACTTATTAGGTCAAACCTTAAGTGTTCTGGGCGGAGGTTTTGTGGGGGGGTTTTTCCTAATTTTTCTCGTTTCTTCTTAGACCACAGGTCAAGGTTGCCTTGACATTGGAGCTTCTGCCTAGCATGCAGACATGAGCTCTGCCCTGTGGAGCCAGGAGAAGCCCAGTGGGGGCTTCAGGGAGGACTGGCGTTTCTACATGGTTGTAAAGGAGTGTACAGTGGAGAAGCCTCCCCAGAAGACCCTGAGGATTCCCCGTGGCAGTCTTGGCCAGGCCTGTCAGGAGCGCAACAGCCTAGGAAGAACGCTGCCCCCATGCAAGGGGAAGAAAAGTCTCCGTATTCTGGACCAAACCAACGTGGTTTTGAGCCTGGATGAGCGGGACGTCTTGGAGCTGGATGAGAAGTTGGCTGAATTGCTCTTCCCCATTACTAACTGTGAGGAACGGTATGCGCTACTCTGTAACAAGTCACGGCTAGAGCGTGTCCGTGATATTGACTGTGGTTCCAAGGTGCGTGTCCAGCTGCGCTCAGGGGATGAACCTCTGCCTGGTGTGGTCCGCTTCAAAGGCTCACTGCTTCCTGATAGAGCTCTTTCTGGAATCTGGTTTGGAGTGGAACTTCTGGTGAGATCTCTTTCAGTTTTATTCTCATTTTTGCAAAAACATGGTATCCATGTAGATTCTTAATTTGATTTTTGATCTGTTCATGAAAAATGAGATGACCACTATAGTTTAAATAAAATTTAAAGGACTGACAAAATTGTTTAAATGTTAAAAAAAAAAAAGTAACAATTTAAATGAGAACATTTCAGGCTTAAAAGAGGTTTTATTTCAGCTTCATTCATGTATCTAATTAATATGAGACAAATGCTTGCAAAAGTAAAATAATCACTAAAACCAATGTATTACTTTTTAGCATGACCTTAAAAAATCTTGAAAACCAGTTATTATGTCTATGTCTGTGTAAACAACTGAAAACTAAATAGGAATAACAAAAAACAGGAACTGTTTCTTGAGTGCTGTTTGAAACCAGGTGATTTTTGCTTGACTCATGCAACTTTTTTTTGACATGATGGCTAACTGGAAACTGTTGCAAATGATTCCAGCAAATAAAACACTTATTCTTCAAATAACTTACTTAATAAGTTACAGAAGTACCACTATTTCCGCTTACATCTCATGGCACTGATTAGTGAAAGTGCTCAAGAATTTTTTTTTAGTTGTGTTACAAACTGAGTATAGATAAGAATGTAGGTTGTCAGTCTAAGTATGTCAGTGTCATTTATATGGTACTGGGAGGGAAAAAGATCCCCAGATCTTCTCCTTACACAAAAGCACTGTTGAATTCTTGAACTGTTGCTATTTTTGGAAATAATGTATAACAAAAATAGCATAGCTAACAATAAAAAAGCTTTTTTGTAGACTTTTTAAACTGTATTGATGACTGTTGAGGGTACACAGCAGTGCTGCAGAAGCTGAATGAAAAGCAAAATATTCACATTTGTATTGCTTTTACAGCGATGATGCCACACATTGACAACTTCTGTTTCAATTCACTTGGTTTAAAAAGCAGTGTGATAATGACAGTTTGTGTAAATATAACACTGAAAAAACAAACTGTAAAGCTTCAATCTTGTGAATCATGCATCTAATGGCTTTGAGTAAAAATGTGGGATTAAATAATGTATATTGCTTGTTTTATTTTCAGATATTTCAGGTTTTATTTAACAGATGTGAAGTTATTAGCTAGTACTTAAACTTCTAAAGGAAGTGGCTATAACTGTTTACCGTTTACACAAGGCTAAAACAGAGATGCAGTGTTTAAACTGGTTCGATTGTAAGAAGATAAGGTCAACATTTTAATTCTGTTCCTTTTAATCTCATCACAAAATCTGAGTTTTTGAACTAGGCTATTCATTCTGGACTGTACATGCAGTACAATAATTAAATACAGTACAAAGGCTTGTTTATTGCAGCACAATGTTGTTTGTATTCTTCAAAGTCCAGCTGCTGTCTTCTTGAGTGGGCTGATGGAGCTAAAGCATTCAAACTGCGCCTCAGTATAGCTGCCTCAGTTAGCATATAAGCTTATGATAAACTTCTGATTTATACTCCTAACTACATAGAGTTCAGTATGTTCGCTTTGCCAGCAGTAATGGTGATTCAGCAGTTTTTCTATCCAAAGAACCTGCCTGTGGATAAAGATGCACAATATCTTATATCATCCAGTGTCTGTACTAGAAATGTTTGCATTTATCATCACAGTAAGTCAAGTCATATTCCTGCTGCAGTAATCGATCAGATGCTCTCACAGCTCTAGGATGTTTACTCACCTTTATTCAAGAACGCTGAGAAAGCCGTTTTGCAAACTGGCCTCCTAATTAGAAGAATAAGTTGCTCATCTCTGTTGCTCCTGTTTTGACTTGCTCTCTAAATTTGACTCATTGTCTTTCCTCTATTTTCCCATCCCAGGAGGAAGGTCGGGGTCAAGGCTTCACGGAAGGTACCTACCAGGGTCGTCAGCTTTTCCGCTGTGAGGATGAATGTGGTGTGTTTGTAGCCTTGGACAAGCTTGAACTGTGGGAGGATGATGATGACGAACCTTTGGGTGAGCTGGAGGTAGACAATATCGGTCTGGTGGAAGAGGATCAAGACTTTCCTCCACTGGAGATCAACTCAAGGGTCCTGGTGCAGACCAGGGAGGGACCAGAGAGAGGCACCATCATTTTTTGTGACCTGCTACCCGGCAATGAGAGCTTGGGGTACTATGTAGGAGTTGACATGGTAAGAATGGTTCCCTTTTAAATGGGTTAATCTATTCATAAATGTACACCTGGACAGATGCAGAAACAAGCAATAAAATTTTTTAGTGCTCTGAACTGCTGGTTAGAATAAAGGATCAGTTTGTTCACCTTCCAGTCTGGGGAAAATGCTAAACATTCAACATAATATTCTAAGATCATACAGAAAAACATTCTCTTTTTCTTTTAAGAAGTAAATAATAACGCTAAATCTGGAAGCCCACTGTTATCAGTCAGGTAATAGTAAGTTGAGATGCCTTAGTGCCTAATAATATGTGTTGTATAGTATGCGTATGTGCTATTGTACAACCTTTTCTACAGACTGAGCAATTTTAGTAAAAAAACAAATATATATATATATATATATTTTGTCTTTGAGCTTTAGAAGAAGAAAGAAAATGATGATTTCAAAATATAGTGTATTTCCTTTGAATACAGTTCATTCATGTTTGCTGACATTCAGACCATCTATTATCTGTGGTTGCACTACGTCTGCCAGCTATGTCAAACACATTTCAATTCAGTCTCAAGTGGATGTTGCAGTAAACCACTGAATAATAGCCAATTAAAATACCTCCAAATTTGTCTTAAGAAAAATCAGTGCAGTTTCAAGTGTCTCATTGTTTTTTTGTTTTGTTTTTACACATTCAGTCAACTATTATAAAGAAATGTGTCAGTATTGCTATTTTGATACAGACTATGGGTAAAGTCTCTGTCAGTAAGAAGTCTGTAAAACTGAGTGATTTAAACTGCTGGCTCAGATAAAATTACCAGTTTAGACATCCTCTCTCATGATGGAATTCTTACTTTAGGACTTGGTGTGAAAATATAAAAAAAGAAAAGGAAAAAAATGTCCTACTCTGCTGCAGTTTTCATGCTTTATGTTTTTTAAATGTTTTAAATGTTCTACCATTTGTCATCATTTTTATCCATAAACAATTTCATGTGGAATTTGCATGCAATTCCATGTAATTATCACAGTTAACTCATGTTTGCTGTACAACTTGCCTGTGTTTATTATTTTCTTTTCTCTGACAGTTACTGCGTAGGAACGCGTCTTGTTGCCTTGGATTGTAGTAGCTGGTATCTATGACTACTGTTGTCAGGCGGGAGTGGTATTGTAGTGATAGAGAGATTGAAATACATAACTAAGGCATTTGACTGCTGATCGTTATCAGCACCACCAGCAGCTGCAGCAGCAGCAGCCCACTCGGTGCATCTGAGCCTCCCACACAAAGGCAAGACAGTCACGCGGGGAGTGAGGTAAAGACTTAGTGCTGTATGACCCAACAGCATGGCAAAGGGCCAGCAGGCAGCTGAGGAGAGCCCACTGCTCTGCCTCACTCTGCGTCCAGCCTCGCCCTGCCTTCTCTAGCTAGTGGCACTGGCTTCAAGCTTATCTTAGGCTATCCCTCTGAAGCATATTACTGGATTCCAAACTAGAGAAGAAGAAGAATACCGTGGTTGTACTTGCAGAGACAGTGGAGCTTTCAGGTGGAGGAGGACCTAAGGTGGAAGATATGGTTAATGTGGAAAAAGATGAGATGAGCATGGTTTATGGTTTATCATAACACAGAGGATCGAGTTTAAACAAAATCTTTAGATAGAGTGGGATATAGCAGACCTTGCTGAACATCAAAAAAATACGAGGAGAAGTACCACGTGTGGCACCACTTTAATCAGTGTTCCAGTGCTGAGGAGCATCTAAGAGGGTTACAAGGTTGTCATGTCTCCAACTCTTTCAGGACAATCCTATCGGGGACTGGGATGGTGTGTTTGATGGAAAGCTGCTGTGTAATTTTGCCAGTTTGGAACACACTCGACTTGTCCCCATCTGTGACGTAATGCCAGGTGAGTTATGTAGTATTTGTTCCTGGTTTTTACTGTGTTTGTACTGTCTAGCATTAGCATTTCTTTTCCTGATAACATTCAGCTGTGCCTCACTTGGACCAGCACTAAGCTGCTTCCTAGCATTCTGAGTTTGTGTTTTGCTTGCAGCGGGAACAGAGAGCCTTTTGTGTTGATGGCTCACTTGTTTTTGAAAGTCAAGTGAGATACTCTGGCTCTTTGTTCCCCACAGTGGAATATTGATTTGCTTATCTGTGCTGCTGTCTGACTGTTCAAAGTTGTATTCAAGTTTGAATAGTCAGGTGACTATTCAAGACTAATTGACATTGAAGAATTTGCAAATTTGCCACCTTTCTTTAAAACCATTCATTTAGCAGTATCTGACCATGGAGATATGTGTTATCTCAAAGTAGAACTACTTTAAATTGTCTCCCTAAACCAAACGTGTTATTTATTGGTTCCCAATTCCTCTTGTTTTGATACTTGACAGTGAAAATGTTACTTACAGCTTGCGGGACAAGTGAGGGGCAAGATAACTTGCAGCTAATTAGAATGCCTTAAGCAGCAGTTAGATGCTCTAGTTAACTGTTTATGCAGTTAACAAATTGCACTGGTCATTAATGTGAATTTCCTCTAATATGGATGTATTTTTGGAATTCACAGAATATTCCATGCAGGACCAAAGGCTCCAAAAGCACAGTTTTGCCCCCAGAGGCCCGGCCAGTGACAAGTCGTCCTCTAGCCAAAGCAAACCAAAGAGCAAAGGTAGTGCACTAAGTTATGATGCACAGCTACCTACATACATAACCACAGCTTGATGTGCTGATAAATCTTAAAGAGGACTTATGGTTATTTCCAGCTTTGTATTTTTATTCTTGGACTCTCTTAGAGTAGCTGTCTGGTCTAAAATGTAAATGTGAAATAATCCTTTTTTAAAATCTTATCTGAGTCATCATGCAACTCTTCTGTTCATCCACTGAAAAAATGCTTTTAGCTTCTCCTCCCTTTAATCTGTCGTTCTTTTGACTGGCTGTCTTTTCCAAAGAGAAGTTTTGAACAACAGGTGGGAGTGACTTGCTCATAGCCAGCACTTTTTGCCTGAGATGACCATATTAGTGGTCAATAGCGCTCATAAGAATTGAAAATGCTGCCTTAAAATTAATGTTTAAAGTAGTTGAAACCCTGAGCTTAACTGTAGTAACACAATAAAGAAATTAGGGAAACAGTGGTGGAAATAATTATTTCATCCCATGCTGAATTTTTAAGTTTCCTTACTTACAAAGAATTGAACGGTTTCAAATTGTTTGGGGGTTTCATTTTAGTATTTAATTGCCAAGCAAACATGACCATACTTGATAGAGAAACCATTCCTGGCAAGGACAGCAGTAAGTTGTTTAGTGTAGTTGGCCACTAGGTTTGTATACATCTTAGGAGGGATTTTGGCTCACTCCTCTTTACAGAAACTCTCTAAATACCTTAGGTTTCTAGGGTGCTGCTTGGCAACTCAAAGCTTCAGCTTCCTCCACAGTTTTTCTATTGGGACTAAGGCCTGGAAACTGACTAGAAAACTCAATGACTTTAATGTGCTTCTTCTTTAGAATACAGTATAATTTGGTGATTGTCATTCTAGAAGATCCATCAACAACCCATCTTCAGTGTTCTTTTTTTGGGAAGGAGATTCTCGTCCTAGATTTTAGAAAACATGGCCCCTCAATACTGTGAAGTTGTCCTGTACTCACTGTTCTGTCAAAACAGTCCCAAAATATAATGTTTCTAACCCTGCGCTTGACTGTGGGGATGTTGTTCTGTGGGTCTTACTATTCCTCCAATCAAAAAGGGCTCAATTTTGGTTTCATCTGACCATGGCACTTTGTTCTGAATCATTTAGATCACATTTAGAAAGCCATACAGGCTTGTAGATATGCCCTCTTGAGCATTAGGACCTTGAAGGCGTTTCAAGATTTCAATCCATTATGGTTTAGTGTGTTATAAATGCTGTTCTTGGTGACTGTGGTCTTAACAGCTTTTTGATCATTAACACGCTGTCTTTGTAGGACTTGCTCTGTCTGTAAATGAAAGCTTTAAATGAGTAAGGAAGAAAGTAAACAGATGACAGGTGTGTTTACCAGAGCTGCTCTACAGTATTTTGATGCAAAGAAAGTCTCAGTCTTAAATGTTGAAGGATTTTAGTCTTCTAGACACAAAGTCTTTTGAGGAACATCCATAGTGTAAATATGTCAGAAAAGATCTTAGATAGACCAGATGTCATTGCTCATGACATCTGGTTTCAAAACCCCAAAATCCTAACAATGCTCATCTTAAACAGGAGTTCACAAGCCAATGGATGAGGTTTTACTTTTATTCTATGGGAATATCACAGTGGGTTTACTTTAAAGGGGCATTCCATCAAATTTGCCAGGTTGTAAAGCCAAAAATATCCTACACATTTCCACTTTTCATACACTATATAAGCCAGTTATGGCTGTCTTTTATTTGTTGCAGATAATTATTGTTGAAGCTTATAATATTTTTAGATGAGTAAAATCAGGGATGATACCTTTGTTTTGTCGGGAAGTCCCACATAAAAGAAAATAATACAGATTGCTTAAGTTGACTTGATGTGAATGCAGTGCCTCTCACCCTGCTCTTCAACTTTTTGTTGCCGTTCATGATTGATCTTTTCCTTAGAGTTGTAGATGCCTGTTTCCTTTGTTCAGTGTTGAAACATGGTGAGAGACGTTAAAGCACATACACTGGTACAGTGTGCACACGTGCACATTATGCTTATCTCTCTGTACTTTCTCTTTTCATGTACTTGCTGTATTTACAGGATTAGGTCATCAGTGTGGCAGTAGAAGCAAGTCTGAGTTTTACTATACTTTAAATGGCAGCTCTCTTGATCCCCCAGCCCAGCCCAAATCCAAAAGCACATGGTACATTGATGAAGGTAAAAGGGGAAAAAAAAGTACTCATGGGATGTCACCATCTTAAAGGCAAGCTACTGTTTACAAACTACATATTAATCTGAGGTACTGCAGAGCTTTAATACATTTACAGTTGCAAAATAAGGGTTTCCATTCCCACATTCCCTCTATAGTAAAAGACATTCACACTCTGGTACTGTGAGTTGCCATAAATAAACGGGTCCATCAAATGTATGCCGTGAAGTACGGGTAATATAAAGAGAATGTTGTAGAATTTGATGAACGACGTTTCAAAGCTGCTAAATGAATACCTCGAGGTACCGTAAGCCTTGAGCACTGGATACTCATTTGATTTATTGATTTAATTCAATTGCATTTTATTCATACGGTGCCTAATCAAAACAACAGTTGCCACAATTTGCTCCAATGTATTGCTGGCCAGAGCCTGTGCTGCATGTAATTTCCCCGCTCTGTCCTGGTTATCTGCAGCTATCCAAGAAAAACTAAAAATGTAAACGAAAGGAAAACAGTTCCAGAGTGGATTTGTTCAAGTGTCTTTGAGTTCCGAGTCATAAATTTTGGGGCAAAAAAAATGTTATGTGATTGATTTTGCAAAAGAAGGATAACTGTGAGGTTTCCCCCCCTTCCCAAGGTTCTGGTAACAAAAAGTAATTGCAACCAGATTTAAGTAAACACTATTTATACAGAGCAATACTATCAAGTAGTTTGCTGCAGTAGCTTGCTGTAAGGACTTTTCCAGTAGTCTTGTCCCTGTTCACAATTTCAGTGTTTCTTTGTGGTATTCTACCTGCATGAGCTATTTGGTGTTTCTAAAGGCTTTTATTGATGCTTTGTGCTGCAAATGACTCCTTACCTTTCTGATATTTTTGTTTTTTGCTACTGATGGTGGTTCAGCACATTTGCCAGCAAAAGCATTAGTAAAAGATTAGGTTTGTGGAGTCAGACTTGGCTAATTTTTGTCAGATTGTTGTCTTGTTTATGTGTTTCTCATGGTGTAGGAAAACAAGTTGATTGTTTTTGTTCTTCTTCCACTGCTCGTTTCATCACCAATCATCACTAGCAGTTGTGAATAAATTTTTTAAGAATATTTATTGTCCTTGGATCCAGTGACAGAATCACAAAGTAAAAGAAAATATAAATAAGATTAAAAGACATGCAGGAAAAGGTGATAATGTGCCTAAATATCATGGCAAATTTGGACTAATCATAAGCAGAATTTGCTGTCTATAGCTGTTTGTGATGTTGCCGTGTCATGGCAAAATAATATTTGAAAACCTTCTGTGTTATTTCAGTAATGCATTTAGTTCAGGTAATTTCACATGCTGTTTGAAATTAGGACAGTCACAAATAGCTGATGTGCCATTTTCACAACTGCTTACTCATCCTGTGAATGTGTAATCATTTTCATCTTCCTCAGGGTTACCCTGCATATTTTGGGCCTTTTATGCACTGGTGCTCTCATTTGTATCAAAGTCAGCAGACAAGGTTACACATTTCTGTGGTTCTTTCAGTACAGGAAGAGTTCATTTGGAGATGGACAAGCTTGAAGTTGCATTCTGTCATGACAATTCAGTCAGCACTGGTTATATCGCACTTTTTTTTAAATCACTGGTACATTTAAAATTCAGAGAGGCACAATGAATAAACATGTATTTGTTGTTTATTCTCTCTGGATAAGCTATGTTACCACAGTGCAATGGTGTCTGTTTATTACAGAGAAACAAATGTTACAATTTAGAGGATAACAATTTGTTAAAAACATTCAGAGAGGGGCAATGAAACTGTGAGATTGGTTTATGAAGTCACGTTATTAGAGATTGTTTGAGGTTGTTGTGCAGCGGGCACCCTAGGTGGCAAAAGCAATAAAATCCATAGATAATAAATACTGAACTAAATTTTTATAACTAAAATGGCTAAAACCTAAGTGGCCTTCTATTATGTTATGCTCTTTATATTACTCAGTTTTCCATATTGAATTTCAAGAAAACAAATGTCAAAGTCCTCTAACAGGGCTGTGTATATTGAACATTGTAAAGGGTAGTGGGGAATAAATTCAGTAACTTCCCACTTCTGTAAAAAGATGGTGTGTAAAGTTCCACTTTTCAGCTTTTCAGTCATTCAAGTCATTCACTGTTCAAGGATTTGCATGAAACATTATATTTACAGCAGTGGAAATGCAGATGTAAATTGCGGTGGCTTTACCAGAATCTCCAGCTTGCATCAGATATTACATAGTGACTGAACTGTCCTGAACATAGGGAATTCATCTGAAAAGTCCCATTTCACAAACACATGGTTTGAATTAATGGTACAGTATTTCCTTGTGTACTTCATTTCATGAAATATTTGTTCACAACTTGATTTTTTTTTTCAATATTATCAAATAAAGCTGACTCACTGTGACATATGGAAAATCTGTAACTTGATTCTGCCAGTAAATTGATTGAATGATATCCAATTACTTAACCTCATACCACAGCTGAGGGCATTTTCACACCATATAGAATATTGCTCAGCAATGGACAATTGTTTTTTTACAATTGTCTAAAAGACACAGATAATTATTTCTGCTTGCCAGTATCTACTCAACAGTATACCCTTTCACAGATGCCTCTTATTTTGGTATTTTCTTCTCATTTAAATAACAAATATCTGGTCCATTTAAGCTTTTGTTGTTCATTTTCATGTTTTCTTCAGCTTGATCAATGGGTCCAATATTTGAGAATTACTTCTATTATTTTCTTTTTACAGATTGTCAGCAAAATAAATGAATAGATGGCACTACTTTGGCACTCATGTGTCTCAAAGTTCCCTGAACCTACATTTTCAGAAAAAGATGCCATTTACTGCATTTTTACTACAAATTTCTTAGAGTTTGATCAGTAAATAACAGTAAAAATCAGTTCGGTCATGAAAAGACTCTTAATGGTTGATCTCTACTGTTTCCACGTGCTACTGATGTATCACTGATGTGTGATAGCTTTGGCGTCACTTGTGTGAAAATGCCCAAAGATGCTGTAAAAATGGTGTTTACCATGTAGTAATTCATCACCATCTGAAACCATCTGCTGATCTGCTGCATGTGGTAAAAATGGAATAAAACAAGCATTTATAGTTTTCCTCCCTAAAGACCGCTCTACAGTCTCTGCCCTACACACAGCCTACAGAATATATTTTTAAAAAACATATTAACTTTTGGGTTTTGTTTTCTCTCATGCAGTTGGGGAGGACCCCGCCAAGTCACTTACTGACACACCCCCTGACTTCAACCAGTCCTCTCCACCATCCAGGGCCCCACCCTCTGGCTCATTGTCCAGCGACAACAAATTTCACTCGCTGCCCTTCAGTCTCAATCGTAAGCCTGGGCCTATTGACAGCATGAGCCATGGACCCCTGTCACTCTCTGTTCAGTCAGTGATGGGAGAGCAATCAGAGTCCCCTTCTTCTGCTGCTCCTCCCTCGCCACGGCCTTCAACACCTCCTCGAGGACAACCAGGTTTGGAGGTGGGGTCTCTGGTAGAGGTGAAAGAGAACCCTCCTCTGTGTGGTGTCATCCGTTGGGTGGGTCTGCCTCCTGGCCTACTGGAGCCTCTGGCTGGTCTGGAGCTGGTGAGACGACACAAAGATGTAAAATTAGGGACAGGAATTAGAGATACTGCTTGTCTTGCCAGTATTATGCAGTATATTAATTTGTTGATGTTTTTGTCCTACCCTTCCCCCATTATTATTGCATTTCCTGTCTGTCGTGAACCTGAGCTCAACTCATATTATTGCCATTTTGCGCATAGTGTAAATATATTGTGCTATCATTGCAAACAATTTGAACAAACACTGCCTTGGTAAATAATATATTGGTAGACAGACAGTATGCATATGGTTAACACATACTAACTGACTTCTATATAGACTAGGTATATGAAATTCAGTATATCAGATACTGAACAGCCACATTATTGTCAAGAAGTACACGATCAGGCAGTCCTTGGTTCCCAGACGTTTGGAGTTAAAGAAAATGTTACTTTTTTAGAGTACATGTTTGTAGGACCTTGCAACAATTTAATCACATGACCTTGTAATTCCAGGAAGAAGAGTGCCCTGGTTGCACTGATGGCACATTCAAAGGCACACGTTATTTCACCTGTCCCCCCAAAAAAGCCCTGTTTGTGAAGCTGAAGTGCTGCCGGCCCGATTCCCGTTTCCCGTCTCTTCACCATTCCTCCAATCCCATAGAGCGCTGCAACTCCATTGGTGAGTCATTTGGAGGTATATCAATAATTAAAATGATTAGTTTAACTAATGGTCTCACAAAATTTGTGCTTACACTTGTACTATGTGTATTTTCTGCAGCATTTGGGGGTTACCTGAGTGAGGTGGTACATGAGAACACACCTCCACGCACAGAAAATGATGGCCTGGATGTCATGGTGGGAAAGAAGAAAGGCATTCAGGGTCACTACAACTCCTGCTACCTGGATTCAACCCTCTTCTGGTCAGTACTCTTTAGGTGTAAGGGTAAATACTTTTTTATCTACAGTATATGAAATTTGTTTTATTGCCCTATGTGCACTTTAATTATCGATTGACTGCACAGAGCCTCACCAGCCTTTGCCTTAAAGCAGTAACTTAATAGATTTTTTATTTTATTTTAAAGCTTTGACCAGGATGAGCTCCAGCTGTGAGCTGACTGGGAGATAGTTATATAGCAGTTTCTGTCAACAGTCATTTTAGGTGAAGCAGTCAATCCAGAATAGTAGAAATTCCTGTAATAGTGCTTGAACTATTGTTGTGGTTATTAAATTCAGTCTGAGGGCTGTAGACAGTAAGGAAGGTCCAAGATTCACATGTGATGCTTAATTAACAAAATGGACACTAATGTAAGTGAACAAATTGTGTTATGTGCATCATATGAAGTTTTACAACTAGGTATCCATGATTTAATACAAATGTTGAAAATGGATATTTGACCAGTAGCTTTTAGTGAATTATTTTTTCAGTTTTTTTGTTTTATTTTTCTTTTTGTTCCAGGTTTAGATTAAAATTTAAATGAAACATCTGAACATCTTACTATCAGAAAATATCTTCTTGTTTGCGGATAAACAGCCATCAAGCTAGTTATATTTCCAACTGTGATACTTTTGGGTCTGTTTGTTTTAGTAAACAAAGACAACCATTGTATGGCAATTAGCTAACAGGCAACATTCATTTTAATTCCTTTGGTGGTCCTTTGCAGTTTGTTTTCCTTCAGTTCTGTACTGGACACGGTTCTGCTGAGGCCACGATCAAAGACTGACGTAGAATATTACAGAGAGACTCAAGAGCTGCTGCGTACAGAGATAGTCAACCCTCTTCGCATGTAAGTCTTAAAAGATACTCAGATCCATGTATTCAACTCTTGCAGTATTGTAAGTCTGTGTTGGAACAGTGCTGAACAATTTTAAATTAGAGCTCATACATTTAAATAAAAGAAGACGTTTTTATTCCATCCATCAAAACCTGAATTTAGATGTGAAGCAAACTGCTTCTGAAAAGCTAAACTGTAGTTGTATTTGCTAAACTGTATTGGAGTATTTAGACCACTTTGTTTTCTAGACATGGATATGTTTGTGCCACTAAAGTTATGAAGCTAAGAAGGATCTTGGAGAAAGTAGAAGCTGCTTCTGGATTTACATCTGAAGAAAAAGGTATGAGACTTTTTTTTTTTTTTTTTTACCTTGTGCTCATGTCTGTGAAGGTTCTCAGTCATCCAGGTCATCGTAGTCAAAGGAGCTTGCAAAGAAAAGCGTCTGGACTTGAAGACGTTTCACCTCTCATCCGAGAACTGAAGAAGCTTCTCGGATGAGAGGTGAAACGTCTTCAAGCAACTTAAAGAAGTCCAGACGCTTTTCTTTGCAAGCTCCTTTGACTTACCTTGTGCTCATTATCATGGGTTTGGAAATTGATATTGGAAGTTGTCTCAATTATTAGTATTCTACTAGTAGTCAAAGGAGCTTGTAAAGAAAAGTGTCTGGACTTCTTTAAATTGTTTGAAGGCGTTTCAAATCTCATCCGAGAAGCTTCTTCAGTTCTAAGGTCAAATGGTGGGGAGTCCCAGATTTAAACCTAGTGGGAGTATCCCCCCCACAGAGGGACAAAAGGACCCCCCTGACGATCCTCTAATCGCCTGAGCCAAGGTGTAAAAATGGGTGTGGGTCCCAATCAGCCAGGGTTTTGGGTGAGCTCATTGTGAAACCTGGCCCCACCTTATCATGCGAATTCCTGAGGTCAGATGGCCCAGGATGTGAGTGGGCGTTAAGGCGTCTGGGGAGAGAACTCAAAACTGGATTATAGATGGCAGAGAGTTGGTGTCGTAAACCACCGCCTCTGTTCAAAGATGGTCGCTCACAGTGGACATAGATGGCTTCTTTCACTCCTCTTTCAAACCATCGGTCCTCTCTGTCCAAAATGTGAACATTGGCATCCTCGAAAGAGTGTCCATTCTACTAGTATTGCTTTTGTGTCTGGCTAAGGATGTAGATTTTATGTGACAAATTTCAAAATAAATGCTATAAAAAAAGAAGACACTTACATACCAAATCATTAATATACTATATATACGTACACTCATAGTTTGAACAGTTTATGGTGGCATTTGTGCAGAAATATTGCCTCAAAACTCATTTCAGTTAATTTTGCATTGCAGATCCTGAGGAGTTCCTCAATATCCTTTTCCATCACATACTGAGGGTGGATCCGTTGCTCAAGCTAAGGTAAAGGCCAAGTAACTTACAACTAAATGTGAAAATCTGTAAATTCCAAGGAAATACAGGTTTATGTAATTTACTTTTTTTTTTCAAGATTAAAAAAAACAAATACCAACAGAAAATACCCAAACTGATAGGTTTTGTAAAATTAAAATATTTTACTACTCCAAAAGTGACTGTCTCAAACACCAAGAAGAAAACTGATTAAGCCATGGAGAGAATGTATGCTCACTGGCCACTTCATTAGATACACCTTGATAGTACTTGGTTAATATACTATATACATTTTGAAAAATTCTTCCAAGATGTTGACTTGTTTTGACATGATATCAACAATCTTCATGCATTTTTTGTCAGCTAGACATCCATGTGAATCTTGTAAACTTAAAAAAAAACAAAACTTATCAGTAATATTCTATTACCCAGTTTTGATGAACCTTTGTGGATAGCAGCATTGGTTTCCCATTCTTAGTGACAAAAGTGTTACCTCTAGTGTTGTCTAGAACTCTAGGCTACCAAGGTACGCTCTTCTGCATACACTGGTTTAAACAAGTGGTTATTTGAGTTACTGGGTCCTTGCTATTAGCTTGAAGCTAGGGATGCAACAATACCAATTTTTTCAAACCGGCACTGTCTCGAGCTTTCGGAATAATAAATAAACACTTCTGTTTGGAATAAAATAAATACAAATTAGGTTTGAGAATAAAATAAACTTTTCAATTGTTGCAGAGTTTCCATATTGTAAACAAACAAACAAAATAACGAAAGTATTTGGCATTGACGAACGAACTCCCCATCTGGATCATCAGTCCACTTTGCCGTTAAACCAAGGACTGACATCGCGCACACACTGCTTGTCTTTACCTCTTTAGAAAGTTTTGGCACCATTATCTCCCTGATGTGTGGGCGGCTGGGAATTTCATATCGCAGCTTGAGTATGCTGAGAAGAATCCTATGTTTTCCACGACTGGCATTGGCTGGTCATCCAGAGCGATAAAATGAGCCTCTGTTATTTTAACTGCCCGTGGATTTTCTCTTGACATTTTTCATCGCTTTTCCAAAACCTGAGTTAAAGTTGGCTGTTCTGGTCCACACTGACATTTTGTTTAGCCTAGCTACAGCAGCCTCCAGTTTCTCTTTTTTTATCTGGTGCTGCCAGTCTGACTCGTCTAACCCTGTGCCTGTTTAGCGCGGGATGTCCCCCTAGTGGCCAATCTAAAAAACTACAACAAAAATGACAAGCCACCCTCTGATTAATGAAATAAGTTAGTATCGGTTCATGGTATCGGTTAACTTTTACGAGTATGAGTACACACACATTTTACAGTATCGGCCCCGATACCAGTATCGGTGCATCCCTACTTGAAGCAGTTTCATCTGACCTCTGACATAAATTATTAGTCCTTTATTTAACCAGGTAAAAAATCTCATTGAGATTAAAAATCTCATTTCCAAGAGAGACCTGGCAGTGAGGTATTGTTATCCAGAGAACTGATTTTCACTGAATATTTTCTTTTTTTTTTCCAAAGAATTCTCTGTAAATTCTAGACGTTGTTGTGTGGGTAAATCCCAATAGAGCCATAGTTTCTGAAATACTATGACCAGGCTGTCTGGCACCCACAACCATGCTATGCTCAAAGTCATTTAAATGACATTTCTTAAACAAAAAACATCCAGAAAGCACCATCCCTCCATCTAAACAGTCTTTAATTGCTAAAACATGTTATTACTTTGCTTTTCGTAAAGAATTAGTTAGGGATGGTAATAAAAAAAATTCAGTACTTTTCACACAAAAATAATATTAAAGGTTAGGGTTATGATGTGCCATAAAGAACTTCCCCCTGATTATCAGTGCATTACCAGACAGTGGAAATATAGTCACAACAGCACTAAACCATGTGTCTAAATCTGTAATATGTAAATTTATACCACAGTTCTTGACACTGGAACCTTTATGGGTTACAACATGGGCAAAGTGGTTGGACTGTGGGAATTTTGTTTGACAGACTGAAAGCTAATGTTGCGGTTTTATTTACAAATCTTTGAAATTCCGATGAGCAGACTATATGACTTAAAGAGTTGGATGTCATCATTTATGACTGTTGTTTTGCTGTACATGAATTGTTAAGCTGTGTCATTACAAGTTGCCGAACTTGGAATGAATGCTACTGACAATCTTTAATCTGATTTTACAGTCTGTCAGAGACATGCAGATATAGTGAAACAAATGTTAAATTTTGAGCTGTTAAATGTCAAACAGCCTGATTTTAAAAACATGTTAAAATTTTCTGTTTATGTTGATCTTTCACCTCCCGCTCATATTTCACAAATTCTGAGACTATTTTTACTTCTTTTATAAATTGTTACAAATATTGGTACTGGTATTTTTCAGCTTGTATAAGTAAAAATTGCTCTTTGCTGTATCATTTTTTTAGGAAAAAGCGCACAGTTCATGAAGAGCTTCCAAGACCTGTACACAATTAGTTTTTCCCTTGAGGAAGGAAGATCATTGAACAAAGACTTTGCTGTTGTTTTCTAGGTCAGCAGGTCAAAAGGTCCAAGACTGTTATTTTTACCAGATCTTCATGGATAAGAAGGACAAGGTCGGAGTTCCCACCATCCAGCAGCTCCTGGAATGGTCTTTCATCAACAGCGACCTAAAGTTTGCAGAGGTTTATTTGAATTATTTTCAAAAGTTTGATATTATAGTGCATTGACTGTTTGAAAACTTTTTTTTGCAAGTCTAAAAACATTTTATATACTAATTAATTTTTTTTTTTTTTTTTTTAAACATTCAAAGAAAAAAAGAGTTTGAATTAAGAGGTTGTAACTGAAATATTACATTGGCATGTACTTATTTATAAATGTTTTTGGAGTGTTTAATTTACTTGACCAGAAATGTTTTTCAGTTTTACTCCAGCATGTGCTATAGAAGTTGCACCTTTCCTTTAAAATAAGACATATATTTCCAGATATTAACGATTACACAGTTTATACCGTATATTATGTATTTAATATCCTCTTTTTCTTTCCTGTTGTTGGAAAGACTTCCTCTTATTCGTCTGTAGCACGATAGTCTCAGTTCCTATTTTATGACTTGGACATTTATAGACGACCACCTATGGGTTCTCTTTCTCTGTTAGGCTCCTTCCTGCCTAATTATCCAAATGCCCCGCTTTGGCAAAGACTTCAAAATGTTCAACAAAATTTTCCCCTCCTTGGAACTGGACATCACAGATCTTCTTGAAGACAGTGAGTAGCTAATATTTATGTCCAGTCTAGGTCTGTAATGTGCTGGTCAGTGGTGATTCAAAGCTGTATGTGGCATTTGGTATTGAATTTCCACTCAGTTGTCACTTCAGCTCAGCTGAGATAAAGGAACCAATTTTTCTTGCTTTCCAGTCTGCTTTCAATTTTTTGAAGAATTTAACTTTATCACTGCCAACACACTATACCAAAGGTTTGTGTTTTCTTATCCAGCTCCAAGGGAATGTCGTATCTGCGGAGGCCTGGCTCTCTACGAGTGCCGAGACTGTTATGAGGACGGGGACATCACTGCTGGCAAGATTAAACAGTTCTGTGAAAAGTGCAATACACAGGTAAATAACTCAAGGCGTTGTTGCAGCATTACTTCAACCAGAAACAAGTTTTAAAGTCTATGCCAGAATCAGCCATTTGGTGGCGCCAAATCCAAAGAAATCCTAGTGGTTCAGTGTTAAGTTTAACAAACTCTTTGTATTTATTTATTTTTTTTTCAAATAATTTGTATGGCAGTAGGATTCCTGGAAGACTTTTGTTTCCTCTAATCTCCTTTATATATTTCTTAAATAACTGTGGAATATTTCTAATAACATGTTTAACATCTTTTGTTTGTCACTAAAAGGCCAGTGTAACAAATGGTGTATGACGCGGGACATATGTGCTTGTACTGATTTAGGTTCACCTCCATCCGAGGAGAAAAGCCCATCGACACGGCAAACTGTCCATTCCCAAGGAGCTACAAGAAAGTACAGGCCGTCAGGGCAGTTTTCCCCGCCAGAGGATGGAGCTGTTCGCCGTGCTGTGCATCGAAACCAGTCACTACGTGGCCTTCGTCAAGTATGGCAGCGCAGATTCAGCCTGGCTCTTCTTCGACAGCATGGCCGACCGTGATGGTGCGTGTGATGGCCTGTTGATGTCGTTTTTGTAAATTTTGACTGAAGTTACTACCATTTAAAAAAAACAACAAAAAAAAACAAACATCTTCTTTGTTTAATGTCAAAACTACGACCCACAATAAGTTAAAAACTATTTATACAAATAAGCAAACAATTGTTTGTTAAGATGCCAAGAAATATTTAATTACCCTCTAGTGCATAAGCTGCTATGTAGCATTTTTGTTGCTTTCTTATGAGATTGTGCTACTGTTCACTGGTAACTTGATAACAGCTTTATAGTTTCACCTTTTTTTTTAAGGACGTCGTTGTAAAAAATCAACTAATAGTGATTGCATTTAATTAAAATTGAAGAGGTATTTTAGTCATGACCTAGCTTTGTTGTGTCCATTCTGCTGTCTCTAATGACCTCGCTTGCGATTTTTCAGGAGGGCAGAATGGTTTCAACATCCCGCAAGTTTCTCCCTGTCCGGAAGTGGAAGCCTACCTGAAAATGACCCCAGAGGAGCTGCACACCCTTGATCCCAAAAGCATCCAGGGCCAGGCCCGACGCCTCCTGTGTGATGCTTATATGTGCATGTACCAGAGCCCGACGATGAGCCTGTACAAGTAGAACCCTCTCCCAAGACCCCTACCCTCCTGCTCCTTAGTCACTCCACCTCCCCAAGGCAGAAAAGTTCCAGGAAGACCAAAAATTAAACTAAAAGAAGAACAGCTGCCTGCCAGTAGGGGCACTGTCCAGAATTAATCCTTTCCCCTCTTACTCTCCTCAATGCCTGTTTGGTTCTGGAGGCTGGAGAGATGGAAGAAAGGGGGAGAAGCCTATTTGCACTGTGCATTAGTTGAAGTGTTGTGTTCTTCATGTAGTCCTATGTAGCTTCCCTGTGTCTCACAGCTGAGCATTGGTAGTGGATGATGAAGCAAATGTAGGCATTATGAGGAATCACTCCCTGTTGAGGGAGGAAAGAGATAATGGGCGGGAGGGCATGTTGCGTTGTAGTGACTGACAAAACATGTGCAACAAAAACACAATGAACTAGTGGGAAGACCTTGCTCACCTCATTTACCTTAAGAAAAGAGGAGTCTTGCTATTCTTAATCACTGAAAATGTTGGGCGCTTTCCATAACGCACATTAAGGAAGTAATGCAGTGTGCAAATCCTCATCCAACCTGTACGCTTCTGTGTAAAATACCTAAGTAGCATAGTCTTGGTAGTAACATCAACAGTATAGATGTCAACCTACTGTGCAGCTGCATCAAAACCAGACTCTTTGCTCTTTGTGAACAGGTTTGCATAATTTCCCATCAAACTGTGTAAGTGTCTTTACAGTATGTTTTGCAGAAACAGATGTAGCCATTGTAAAAGTCTCACGTTTTACTGCATACTTGCATAACTAATGCTGCACCTTTTACATCATCCCCAAGCGAACCTATCAGGAAACATTTAGGTTTTGTTTTTTTATTTTATTTTCCTCCCCATTTGAAGTCACAGTGAGTGCTAATTTGTCGGTCGGGAGACATCGGTTTTGTGTTACAGAATACAAATTTGCTCCTCTGCTCTCGTTGTAAAGAATGGTCTGCATTGCTAATGCAGTGTAGATGCCAGATACATTCATGGAGGGGGACTTGTACAATGGCTGCTGTTGTAAAGCTGATTGGTGGAGCACTCCATGCATTCATAGGGTCAATGAGGTGAAATACTGGAAAAGTCTGACTGTTTTCTTTAAGGTAAGTGTGTGTGATGTGAAGAATTTCATATGCAGTGTTTTTAAGTCTGTCACTCATTGTGTTGATGAGTAAAACTAAATTATGTTTTATGTTTACAAAACCTTTTCTCTGCCCATCGTGGCGCATTGGATATCCTATGATTTAGGTGAAGCAGGTATTGACTCTCGCTGCCTTTAATGAAAGTATAACTTGCAATATTTCCATCCAGGCACAAGATAACAAAACAGTTGTGATCAAAATATTATTATTTATTGTACTTTAAACATATTACAAACTATTCTCCCTTTCTAAGAAAAAGAAACAGGGTTCATGAAAGTGTACGTTTTGGGTACTCCTTGTCCTCTTACTCTATATGAAGTAAGTTTTTGTCAACAGCAGCTACTACTGAATGTTCATAGTGACACATGGAACAGTTAACAGATGATGGGAAATGAAGAGGCACAAGGCGGGTAACCTTGACGCATCAATGTATGTAAAGAAAAAAATAAATAAAAAGATGATCCTTGATTCCATTGTATTCCCAAAAACCAAAAGCTTACCAATCTAAATACAAAGTGATTGTTTTTTTTTAGTATATATATATATATATATATATATATATATATACATACACACACACACACACACACACACACTTAATCACACCTTAATAATCATGGATTAGGTTGTGATTATTAGGTGACCGTATAAGGACAAATTTTAAAGTACCTCCCACCTGACAACTTCCATTTTGGTCTGTGGTCGTTTCCACTGTTGCAGGTATTCTGACACCTGTGCAAACTTTTTCTGCACTGCTGGAGCTTATCACTGATTGGAGCCTTGTTCTCTATGAGAGAAGTCTCAGAGCAGAGATTAGGATTGAGATTATTTTTTTTTTCCTCTTTCATCTGTACAGTGTAGACATATGTAACAGGTGGAAAATTTATGTCAGTGATGTTCCTGTAAATGTTAAAAATAAAGCCCATTTTGAAGGGTGAAATGTCAAGTCTTGTGTATTTTGTGCCAGTGTAGGAATTTTTCTGCAGATGCTGTGTGGTGTTGGAGCGAATTTGCAAGTTTTCCGGTTGGTATTTCAGCCATGTAGTCACTAAGGGTTTTTAACTTGGCACATGAATAAGTAGATCTTTATTTATTTATTTTTTTAAATGTGTCAAACTACATTAACAAGAATAAATGAGGCTAATGCGTTTTTTGGTCTTCATTTGCAGCAGTGATGCTGAAGCACATGGCAAGTTATAGCATGATATATACTTTTTATTTTATGTTTGCCTAATAATTTGGGAAGAAATAGATATTTTTAAAATTAATTTTCATGCTAAACATTTTTTTTAATTTAAATTAAAGTGTATATAAAGCAACTCAGATGCAGCTAGCTGGCTTCATTATAGACTTTATCATGCCCAGGCTTTTTTGGGCTGGGTAGGAAATCATGGTGCTAGGTTTAAACTGACAGCTATCATTCCATGGCACAGATGTGATACTACTTTCTGAATCAGATGAAAACTCACTTATGTCAGGCTAGTGTAGTGCAAATGCACAAAGACTGATTTTAGTACCTGTAGCTTGCATCTCATCTGCCATTAACAAACATGAATGTCAGTATCTATTTTCTTGTTCAGTGTTATTACTTTTAATTAATTTTTATTTTTGCATTTATTTATTTTAAAGGCATATAGGTATGAATCCCCACAGATCCCTTGGTGTATTCATGACTGTTTAAAGTGTGTATTAACCCCGCATAGAAAGATCAGTTTCTTTACTGACAGGATTACTACCATCATCCACTGACATATAAACATTTAACAACAGTATGATTACAGCCTGTTATTGTTACGGGAGAATGTGAAAGATTAGTTATAGTCTGTTTTGAACACTCGGTTGGTTGCAGTCTTCTAGCTGCCCTAATATGCTCAGCTTAAGTCTACATCGGTGACCCAATTCCCCAGACGACCTCTGACAAAATGATATGCCTGGATAAAGCAGCATGCATTATACATGCATCTCCACCCCAGACGGGAGGCCTGTTCCACACCTTACCCTGTTTAGTTTTTAGTCAAACTTGAAACCAGCTTAGCAAGCTGACTTCAGAAGTGCCAGATAAGTATTTGTCAACAGAACAGCTGGCGCACAATGCCCTCTTGTAGCTTTATGCCACAGCATATGCCAGCCGCTCGTAGCGTGTGGTAATTTAGCCGGGGCTGGTTCTACGGGAACAGATGGGCTCAAGTATTGTTATTCTCTCTCCAGCTCAGGGCCCCTGGGGGGAATCACTAAATAAAATCAAAGCAGATGGACCTCTCTGGGCTAGGCTGTGTTTATGATAAACAGTCAGTAGAACCAGTGTCCATCTAACACCTTAACCCCACCCTCCACACAAACTAACAGCAAACAGGATTACAGTAGTTTAACCTCACCTGCTTTGGTCTTAAACTTTTGATTCACCGAAAAACAGCAGTCAAACCCAAACAAATAGAAGGGTTAGGAAAGAGCTAAATTAGGACTTGCCCCATCCTGTGGAGAGTTTCAACAATTTCCATAAACCACAAGTCATTCTTTACTCACTTGACCTTAAACTTTAAAATTCTCTCAAAACAGAAACTCTTATTTTGGTGCTGGATTAGAAATGTCTCACTAGCCTGTTCTTTCTCACTGACAGAGGACTGTTTTGTTCTTTTATAACCTTGCCAAGATTTCATTGCTGTGGTTCTCACATCCACGCCATGGACACAGGCCTTGGTGGCAGCATGGGCATCTTAAACACCATCTCATAAGGTAATCTGGTGTCCCCTGTTGTTATATGGTGCACAGAAATGCAGAAGAGTTCTCACTTAGCATTGAAGTTCGAATCTACTTTCATTCCCATGGGAAAAAACAGCTATAAACAAAAGAATCCTATCAGTGCAGAAGGAAGGTAAATGTTTGCGGCCATTCAGACAACAGGAAAGCAGTGATTTCCGGCACTAAAGATGAAAAAGAGTGGAGCATGAATGGTTTTAAGCCAATCAGTCCTAACTCAATATACCACTTCAGTGTTGTTTTAACTCCATCACGGTAACCGGTTTTATTTAGTGTCTTCAAAGGTCAGTTTCTGATGAAGTCAAAGTAGTGTAATCAACCTAAATGTTTATTGCCAGAAGTATTAACTCAGCAGTTACTCAGTCACTTTAAGTTATCTTAAAATCTTTTCTTTAGTTTTTTTTCCCCCCAAACTTTTCTTCAGGCGTCCAAAGACAGTTATTTTTCACCATTACCCAGATTGTTTTTTCTTTTCCGTGGACACGTGCCTCTCTAAAATTACACTCAGACATTTAGTAGATCTATCAAGTCAATTCATCAGCTGAGAGATGCAAGTCCCTCTGGCTTGATTGTTGTCAGGACACAAAATTAGCATTTCTGTCTTTTTTTTTTTTTTTTTTAAAGCATCGATTGCAGCCTTCCATGTTTCATCAAACAACATTCTTTAAAAAAAACACCACCATTTCTTTAAAATGCCACTTGTGGTATAAAGAAATGTGGAATTAACATTTTCATTAATCACTTTTTGAATCAGCAACGACATTCTTACATACAGCACATTGGCCACGATAGTTGTCTTTTGTAAAAAGATAAAACTACACTTATAGCCAAATACTCCATTTCACCTTTTGATGTCTTTCCAGTAAAACATGTATCATTGCTTCTTCTAAACTGCTGTTGTGTTCTGTATTGTAATCTTAACATTTATTCTCATCTAAGTAACACGTAAGTTGTTCTCTCTCATTTTCAGAAAGGACCTGGTCGCTTGGATGAAGAATTAATTGCCTCTAAAGCAACAGCTACCAGATGTTGTTGGTCCTAAGAGCCAGGTGTGGATAAATTGCATATGCAGAATGTGTGTAAAATATTTAAAGTCGTATCTTTCACTTAAGATGTGAAGTGTTTTTATTGCCCATCACTGCTTTGAGTATGGCGAGAGGAAAGGCCGGCGGCCCCCCTGGGCCCACCACACTATAGCGAAGCACGTGTGGTGTTAAGAATACGGCTGGTGAAGCTGAGAGTGAGACTTGGCATGGCTTTGTGTTTGGTGGAGTTGGTGCATAGAAGGGTGTGTAGGTGGAGGTTGTGGGGGTGGGGATCCTTCCACCTGTTCACCCTGTAATTCGCTCCTGGCTGCCACCTTTAACACTGCATTATTTACAGGTGCTCTCTTGATGGAGACACAAGCTGCTGCCTGCTTTAAATATGGATATGTGTGTGTGTGTGTGTGTGTGTGTGTGTGTGTGTGTGTGTGTGTGTGTATGTGCAAACAATGAATGCGTGCACACTATATGTGTACGCCTGCTTGCAAAAGAGTGAAATGAATTCATTTCACTAGTAGATTTACTTGTAATGCTAATATAATATAATACATGACAACATGTCAAGTGCCAGTATGAAAAAATGAGACACTAAGTACTGGACAACAGTCACAGTAATAACACCTGGTGATGGCAGTGGAGCATTTTGCAGTAACCTTTATTTTTGGAGAAAACAAACAATCCTTAATAATGCTCAATTTTTTGTGATATTCTTATCAATAAAAAAGACAAACTTTAAAATGGGATTAGTCTATTAAAATGCTAAAAACACTGTTTTTGACTCATGCAAAGTTGAAGATGCACGGTTTTCAGAGAGCACACGCGTGCATGCTCTTTCCCCATCGTCTCTGCAGGTTGCACATTGTGGAAATTGAAACCTGTGACCTTTTTGCTATCAGCTCTGCCTACTGTTTGCTGTTCTTAATGTTAACCTTGACCCACGTGATAGCATTTAGTTACTGGCCATGATTTCATATGAATTAACCCTTAATTATATAAGCGCAGTGCATATGGAGACTGACACCAGACACACACAAGGCATACTGCTTCATTGTGAACTACGTGTTGTCATCCACTTTGTGTAAAAACGGGAATATTAAGGTTTTTTTTATGTCACAATCCACATTATGGTTTGTGTCAGTAAACCACATCCTGCTTCCTTTTGTACTCTTATTAACCCTTTCCTCTCACAACCATAGCAACAATTAGGTAAAACTAGAAAGTGCATTTTCTGAAGAAACTGCAGTGTGAATGCTTGAATCTGAATGTATGCACTGAAATGAATTAATTGCTGAATTTTAAGTTATACATTTTGAATAAGATGAAAGATACAGAAATTTTTACCTGAAAACCAAAGTGCAGAACTTTTGAAAGCTGATGTTCACACAGAAGAAGTTGGAAAATAGCTGAAAATGTTTTAAATGTAAATTAGAAAAACCTAAGTAATGAGAAAAGAAAATTTAGTCAGAAAACATCTGAATGAATATTAAAAGTTCATACTCTTTGAATCACTGAATGACTAAAATGTGATCCCTCCACTTGGATCCACACAGTTTAAAAAGTTTACATCCCTGAGCTTTTAAAGAGACGGTGTTGGAAAGAGAACAACGATGGCGACGTTTTGAGGGTAAAATGATGGCTGTAGAGCAAACACTGTGGACACAGCAGCAGTTGAAAGAGAAGTGTTTAAGATGAATCTTGGCAGAGTGAGAGAGAGCTCGTTAAGCAGGCAGGTGTGAGCCTGGTTGCTATAGTGACTGCACCCAATGGCTCCATATACACGCACACAGACATGCACCTCACTTTTGCTGCTTAAAATGAACAGAAAAGTCAGGCCGAAACAAATTGTTCCCAAATGAAAAGTACAAGTCGTATTGACAAAATTCTTTCACCGTGCGTGGCAGCAATGTCTAGTCTATCGAATTCTCAGTTTTCATGCCTGTGGACTTTATTATATTGGCGTGGTGACAGTGGAAAGACAGCCTGTACTTCTGATTTTCAAACGAACTTTCTGAGCCATTTTAACATTAGAGTCTATGGAAGAGTTGGAAGGAGGAGGCTGTGCATTGGTGACATTTATGAAAGAACCATAACACCTATTATAATAATAAACACATTAGATGAAAGAGGACAGCGATGGCTACGTTTTGAGGGTAAAATCAGACCTGTAGAGCAAACGCTGCGGACACAGCAGCAGTTTTAAGAAAATATTTTAAGATAAATTCCCCCCCTCCTCTCACTCTAGCAGTTGAGCTGTCTCACTCTAGCGGCAACATTCCGTCCCATACACACCCATTATAAACTCTGAAACGGCTGAAAAAAAAAGGATGAAACTTAAACTGGAACTGAAGAAAAAGTATAAAAGATATTGAAAAGATAAATACAAGCTGAAAAGTTCAATGTCTTGACTTCGTTTTAAAGTTTTTGAATGGTGTCTCTAGGTCAACATATGTGGAAGTAGTTAGAGTTGAAAGAGGAGTAAGTTGAATGAGAATTTGAAGATCCTCCCTTTAAATTACATGGAAAATTTTTGTTGAATACAGTTGAATAATTTAAAAAAAACATAACAGCCAAAAATGAGAAAAATACAAGCACACATCTCCAAAAGAAGAGGAATCTAATGGTGCTTGAATGGTTTTTCTAAGTTGAATGGTGATCAGTGTTGGTCAAGTTACTTGAAAAAAGTAATCAGTAACTAATTACTGATTACCTCCCCCAAAAAGTAATCCCGTTACTTTACTGATTACTTATTTTTAAAAGTAATTAATTACTTAGTTACTTTTTAAAAACACGATTTACAACCTGAATAGGTGATAAAGCGATAGATCTTTCAGTCCAATTCTACTTTTTCTACATAATCCATCATACAAAATGTAATCAAATGGAAAGGTCCCTTTTTAAAACTTGTTTTATTAGTTTTAATCTTTTAACTTTATGCATCAAGCAAAAATTTAATTATATGCAACATTCTCTGACTGGAAGAATTTTGTTTAATATTTAAACATATTTTCTGCACATTCCAGCACATAATTTTTTTTAAAAAATTTTTTGTGTTTACACTCACTCTTTCAAATAGATGAAAGTAAAACACAGCAGAAAATAAATAAAATGAAAGACTAGCGGTCCTGTTGCTCTATTTTCACCTGTAAAGCAGGAGTGGGGCAGGCGGAGGTTTACCCTGGTGCAGGTGTGCCGCGGCGGTCAGTGGAGGAATCCGCGAGTTTCTCTGTGAGTTTCCCATTACGTCGTTGCGCACTTGGTGCTTGCTTGGAAGTTTAGGGGGGTTTTTTTGCTGTAAAAAGAAGTTTTCTTCCCACGCACAACGGACACTAATGTTTTTGTCACTTTTTATGGAATCAAACTCAAAGTAAGGTCAGTACTTCCACGCTTTAAACGCTGCACGCTCATACTCTCTCCTGCACTCGATATATTATCCATTGTTGATCTGCACACAGCTGTTGTCACGAACGTCGCACTTGCTTACGTCACTGTCATGAGACATTCTCTTAAAAAAATCACGGTTTTAGTAATGTAGTAACGCAGCGTTCCTACGGGAAAGTAACGGTAATCTAATTACCATTTTTGCAATAGTAATCCCTTACTTTACTCGTTACTTGAAAAAAGTAATCGGATTACAGTAACGCGTTACAAGTAACGCGTTACTGCCCATCTCTGATGGTGATAAAGGAAATAGCATACAAAAAGCGGGTCTACTCTGTGACATCATAGAGGTGCAGATGACATCAAAGGAACTCCACATGACAGACCTTCAAAACCCCTTAAATAGAGGTTGTAACCTCAACTCTTTTCATTGTTGTTTTTCAGTTCGGAGCTTATAGTTGCAATTCTCACACGTCTTGACAAAAGGTTTTTAAAATTCCCTGAAGTCATTGCTGTGATATCATGCTTGGGTTATCAAAGAAATACTCTTCATCTTCGATGAAGACCATCATTAGAATGATGAAGGCTTTGAGCCTAAAAGATGATCCAACCCAACAGCCAGTGTCTACAAGCCAAGTACGGAGCAGTTTCTCCACTGGAGTGCAAAGTCCACCCAGTGTGATGAAACTATCATTGGTTGATCAATCTGCTTTAACTAGCAACAAACTTGCATCAAAAAGAAAGCGATCTGAAGTTGAGGATCGACTTGATGACAAAAGAAGCTTCTCCACAGCAAAGAAGCAACGGCGTTTCTCTAAAGAGAGACCCTGCAGTCACACTGAAATGAGCAAGACACAGAAGAGGGTACCTAACATATGGATCATCGGCTCAAGTTACATAAAGCGGGGAGAATGGGCAGCACGCCACGAGTTTGGAGAAAACTTTGGACTTGATGCCAATGTTCATTGGTTTGGAAAAACAGGGATGCGCTGGGATGGCGTCCTTCTTTGTTTTGATGCAGAGTTGATGTTCAGAAAGAGTCCACCTGATATTTTGGTCATTCATGCAGGCGGGAACGACTTGGGACTCGTATCCGCCCAGGAACTTTCCTCTGCAATGACTAAAGACTTGACTGAACTGCATGCAAGGATCCCCTCCATGACAATCCTATATTCCTGCATCAACGAAAGCCAAATGTGGAGGTACAGAAATCCAAAGTACATGATGGACATGGGCGAAAAAACTGTAAACTCAATCATGAGAAAGGCAGTTCATTCCTTTGGAGGCTTCATCACTGAACATCCCTCCCTGAGATATTATGACGAAACCCTATTCGGACAGGATGGAATTCACTTCAACAAGAAGGGAAATGAAGTGTTTCTGACCAACATCCGCTGTGCCATCGAGAAGATCCTTTAGAACTTGTCTCACAGAAAATAGACTTGAGAAAACGCACGACCTCTGGCAAGCCCAACCTACCATCTGACATCAGGAGCTCTATCAAAACTGTCTTTATTTGATTACTTTAATGTAGTCAAATAAAAATGAGTACAAATCTGAACACTTAAAGTAAACTTCATTAAAATAAAACGATAAATAGATAAATACAAGCTGAATAGTTCAATGTCTTGGCTTCGTTTTAAAGTTTTAATGGTGTCTCTATGTGAATGTATGTGGAAGTAGTTAGAGTTGAAAGACGAGTAAGGTGAATGAGAATTTGAAGATCCTCCCTTTGAAAATTTTTGTTGAATAAAGTTGAATAATTTAAAAAATATAAATGTTAAAAATGAGAAAAATACAAGCAGTAATGTCCTAAAGAAGAGGAATCTAATGGTGTTTGAATGGGTTTTCTAAGTTGAACTGTGTTGAAGGAGATAGATGCCGAAAAACGTACGGAATATATAAAATGGAATAATAAAGATTGAAAGAACAATACTGTGAATGCTGATAAGCATTCACACTAATTATTTAAAGAGACAAATGATAATCTGAAGGTCCATCCATCCATCCATCCATCATGCTTATCCAAGGGTTGCAAAGGGGCTGGAGACCATCCAGACATTATTGTCTTTGTAGGAAAACTTCTTATGAGCTCTTGACAGGGTTTATGAAACATACAAAACCTCACTATGAATGGAGCAGCTTCATGGATTAGACGTGGGTTATATTATTATAATATCATCTTTATTTATATAAATGCTGATCTTTATTATAAATACACAGGACTGCAATTCATATTGAAATAAAACTTCAACTTTATTTTTTTACTCTTTTCATCTTAATAAAGGATTTTGAATCATCGGTTTAATAAATTTTTTTTTATCAGTTACATAAAATGGTTTCCAGAAGTTTGTACAGAATCCCTCTCCTCCTTAAAAATGACTCTCTGGTGCCTGCAGGATGGACGAGGTGCACTCTGTACAGATAAACGCATAAACACTCCTTGTACCCAAACAAAGGCATCAAGCAAGCATTTCATTAGACCATTGTGTGATATGGCAGGCTGCTGCTGTGAATGTATTTATTAGTTTGCGATACATGCCTTTTCCTGTTGTTCCCGGGGCAGTGGATAATGCCGGTTTTGTTCATGGCCCAGTGTGAACGGCGCCTCGGCTGCCAGCTGTCAGGGCTGATACCGTCTCATTTGGATTCCCAGCCTGCTTGCTGAATGGCTAATTAGATTTGCCATTTTCAATCCACTGATTGCTATACATAGCAGGACAAAGGGGCTGACAGCATGTAGCATTCAAGTCCAACTGTAACAATTAATAACTACGGTAATTAACATGTGCGTTGGGCACCATTGATTATGACATTACCTGCAGAACGGATGGCCTGGCCCCTGCCATTTCATTAAGGAGCACAGATATAGATTGTTATTAATAAACTGCTCTCTGCAGCTGAGGGGAGGTTATTAATTACACAAATTAGCGAGTGCAAAGGTAATCAAGTTAAAGCGGTTTCGTTCACAATAATTGATCTAATTTTTACTGACCACTCCTGTTCTATCGTGTCACACGGCCCCGTGTGAAGAGAAATCACCTCATTAACAAAAGTTTAATCCTACTCATAGTTCTTGGACTGCCTGGCTTTAAGGTCATATCTGAAATGTCAGAACAATTTGAAATTGATTGGTGGTAAATTGAATCAATGTCATGTTTAGAAAAAACAATAACAACTAATGGATGAGGCAAGCTCGCCCAAAACAAACAGGTTTGGTGGAAGGTGTGGCATGATGTTTGCTGAGTGAGTTTGGTCTGGCTCTGTCACTTTCATAATTCATTATGTCTATAGTTAGAGAAATGTCAGTATGTGGGTAATTAGCAGCAGCTGCAACGACCTGTTGGTGATGGTGGAGGAGGGCGGATGTGGTATGTCGAGGGGCAGTTTACTGGAGAATAGACAGACAGCAATAGATTGAAGTATGGCTTTAAAGGAAGTCACACTTTTTTTGTTGCAAATGAACTCTTAACATGTCGCCTCTGTTGCCTCACAGCAAGGTCCTGGGTTTGAATCCAGTGACCAGCTGAGGCCTTTCTGTGTAGAGCTTGTATGTTCTTCCTGCGCCTGTAAAGCTTCTCTCTCTGTACCCTGGCTTCCTGCCAGCGACTTGTATGTTAGGTTAATCAGTGATTCTAAATTGACCCAAGGTGTGAATATGAGCATGAATGGTTTTCTGTCCCTCTGTAATAGTCCTCTGACAGACTGGTGACGGTGTGCTCCCCCCAATCCATGACAGCTAGGCTCCAGCCCTTTTTCAAACTTGAATGGGATAGTCAAAGAATAGATGGATCATACTTTTATAGTCTGAGAACTTGAATGTTCAGTTCAGCTGAATGATGTTCTTATGACTGCTAAGAATTTTTGTTTTCTTGTCTATCTTGGAAGATCTTAAGCATCAGTTACTGTGGTTTAAACATTGTACATGGTTTCATCAGTTTTTAGGTCAGATTGGGCTGGTTACATGGTTAACCAATAATTTCGGCCAGATGCAATGGTTCATCATTGTTGCAACACATACTGAAAACAGAAATAAAATACACAGCTGTCTTTTAGAATGGCATTTGCTTTTTTTTTTAAACATGCATATTTGATTTGTACTTCACATCTTGTCTTAGGGAGGCTGAAAACCACATCATTATTAAGGCCTTTCTGTGTTTTCACAGTTAAATGAAAACACGAGGACAGCCATGTGATCCCTTTGCATTTTAACAGCATACAACAAGCAACAGCTGACGCATTCATTTGATGGTCATCACCACTGGCAGTAACCAAAAGTAAAACTATTTTAGAATTCATGCTTGGTATCAAGCTGCGGAGCTATATAAAGCTCTTTTTTTTTTTTATTACTATGGTAGAAATCAGAAGCACTACACATTATTGAATATTAAAGACAAAGTACCAAAATAAATAAATGAATTTGCAATAAAAGTAAATTTTATTTAACCATACAGCAAAGAGAAGTCTCTAATTCTAGCAGTGAATTTACTGTCTGGCTTTGTTCCTCAATCAATCCCCTTGGCATAGAAGGCGTAATTTGGCATGCAAGGGGAAAAGTTAGGGGGAGCAAGTCTGCAGGAGAGCTGGCACTGCGAGTTAAGTCCTGTACACAGGTGTGTAGAGAAGTATTAAAGGTGCAATTTGTAATGTTGGTAGTTCAAAATATTCCAAATCTTGAAAGTTGTCATCAGATTGAAAAAGAATTTTGAAATCTATATGTTGGACTTTAGCGATATCTACAGAAGCTGGCGCTGATGACTAGCTAACTCCGCCCTAGTGGCTGTTGTAACAACACTTTGTACCGTTAGTCTGATTATAATTTCTAAACAGTTCTACTGAATGAATGGATCTGGATAGGCTTTTTAATGCAATACAGATCAGCTTTCTCCATGATTCAGATATCTTGTGGTTTATTCCATTGAATGCATGTGAGATATTTTCCCTGAAATGTCTTAGCCTGTCATTGTTTTTAACCATATTTGTGTTTTACTATTTTGTACTCTTGCCAAAAAATATTTGTGGTTTGCCAGATTTGCAGGTCCCTCCCCAACCCTAACCATGGATAGGGCAGCTTTTTTGCTATGGTTTGTTTTTAGCTTAGCGAACCTCTACCCTCATGATGTGAAACCTTATCTGTGAATATATATGCTTACATTTTAAATTTCGATTAAAAGCTAAGCTTTAAAATGTGAGCATTTCCTAAAGGCAGCGTGCAAGACTTTAAGATCAATGCAGGCAGAACTGTCAAAATATTCTTCAATTTCTTATGTGCTTATGAAAAAAAGGATGGCTAAACCATATGCTCTGTATGTTTATAAGCCAGTCATAATTTAAATATGTGCAGTTTACAAAGATTTTGTCTGGGAACAGGGAGCCTTGCTGGTCCCTCTCATTGTTTTAGAAGCAGTCATTTGACATACGTTTTAGCTTCCTAGTCCACAACACAACCCAGATGTCCCTTTCCTTCTGTTTCAGGTGTTGGGAAAACTGCCAGCAAAAACAAATCCTCTTGATCCCTACAAAGCTACAAAACATGAAGGGAAATGGACAGTTTTTCTGATAGGTTCACAGAGTAGTTTATGATAACTGCACCTCCCATCACCACAACACATTGCCTCTACCTCTTTGCACAAGAACAAAATACACACAGATTTCTGTTTCCCCTCCACCTGACAAAAAAACAGCAGCCTTTTCCATCATCCGGAGTGTGTGAAAATTCACACTCATTTTTCACAACGCATCTTAATATGCGCTGCTCCTTTTTTTTTTCTTCCTCTCCAATCCCGCATATGAAATCCTTCCATTCCTGGCTGCCAACACCAAAAGATGCAGCCAATCATCTCCAAGCAATGGCAGTTACAATTTTCTGTGAACAATTTGCTCCCTTAAGAGGAAAATTGCTTTCAATATAAGCTCCCTTTGAAAGACAACAACAATAAAAAGATACAACTGTAATACCGCTGCCTCTGTCAGCACTTGGCTGGGACAGCTTCAGCGGGAACATATGACTGGGGGATGAGGTGCTTACAAGTCAGCCTTGTAATATCAGCATCTGTGTGAGACAGTCCTGGCAAATGAATCCCACTTTGAACATAACAGCTTGGCATCACATGAAAATGACTGCCATGAGCAGCAGTTGTCAGATATGCTCTTGCCATTGTGTTGGTGAATTGTCATTTATTATATGTTGCGCCTGCTTCTGTCAGCTCCTGTTGACTGCGTGTATTGATTTGCAGGAGCAGAGGGGTGCAGAGGTCACTTTGATCAACACTCTGCAGCACACGGGAATCACACTGAGCTGACATTCCATTACCTGAGACAAAAAGGACTCAAAACAAAGAATATGTTAAAGAACACTGGACTTCAATACAGCAATATGACTATAATTAACAGAGAAATGAATGTCTTATGCTGAAATGGCTACATGGTGTCTTTTCCTGGAAGCTATTGTGCAGTGGAGACAGTTGTGCGATCTCCTTGATATTACATGCTTGACCTTTGGCTCAACCATTCTCCTTGTGGCCTTGTTGCTTCTTTAAAGCAATTATGGTCCTTCCTGGTGCTTTAAATTACCTGGAAGATCAAGCAAGGCATTTGACTAAACTGGTATATGTAAACAGTAAAAAAAATACTGTTCATTCATTTACTTGTAGTTCACTTTTAGATGCGTTTTAATGTCATCAAGCCATTGTGCCGCTGTCATTGGTACCATAGATGTGGCTGATAGGTGCCCTCGTGCACCTAGTCTGGAAGTTGTGTAATCATGTATAGTGATCAGTGGAGGAGTACAAGTTTGTGCTACAGATACAGACGTTTGAGATGCATTTTTGTTATATCAGAATTATGGTGGGTAGGTTCAAAGACATTGCTGTGCAATTATGAGAGTCTTCTGTTGCAGCCAGTTTAACTACCTTCATCAGGTTTAAGACTTGTGCTTATAACCACGCACTTATGACCACAAATTTAGATTTAGAAACCAGAAAACTTCCTCTGATTCTTAGGAAATGACAGCAAAAAACAATGTTTTTGTGTTTACTTGCATTGTTTCTGTCATTACAGGTCACCGCATAGAGAAATAGTTTCAGAGCAATAGGAAACTAAAACTATTTACCATGCTTTGTGTTTACACATCTCACACTTGGGCCAATAAACACATTCATTCTCATAACATTAATATATTTTTCCAAGATTTAGTGTGAATAGAATCAACAAACTAATATGTTTGTATACTGTATTAAAAATAACCCTCCTGTTCCTGACAAAAGAGATTTTTTGTCATCTAGAAATTCTAAAAACTAAATTAAAGACTGTGAGACTGTTCTGACAGCAGCAATATTCTTTATTTAGTAGTAAGTGGTTTGCAATAATTAGGGACCTGGCTGTGAGGGTAGGTGTTCGCTTTGACTGCTCAGCTGCAGATGAAACGTGTGTCTCATTGCTCTTCTTTGAGTCTGGCTGACTGGCGTTATTGCGTGAGCCAAACCTGCCGCTGTCTGTCGGGCCTGTCAAAGTCATGAGAGGATCACTTTATCATCGTTTGTCTGCCGTGTCTGACGCTATTGAGTAGGAGGCAGCCCTTAGGGAAATGGGGGCAGGCTGCTGTATTTGCTGTATGCTGAGTTTTTACTTAGTTGCTAGCTTGGCTTTATCAGGACTGTTGTTTCAGCCTGTCAGATTGCCTGGTAAGGTTGGTTACACGGCCTGCAAAACGCCAGCGGCCTTGCCAAATGTGGTATTACTCAGTATGATGACAGTGATGCTAGAACAAAGCTCCTCAACAAAGCTAGAAAATCTGATTGTACTGCACTGGTCAAAGGTGCCATGCAACTGTGATGACTTTCACAGATTTTGCACAGATACATTACTGTACAGTAGATTACTTTGCAAGCTTTATTTCTTCCCCATATCACTGTACAGTGTTTTTAGAACTTTCAAGGAAAACCATTGGATCATAACATGCTACTCTCAGGTTTTTAGTTATGAGCTAAAGTGTGACTGATATTTGAGGACTATGGAATGCATCTACTACACTTCATGGCTCTCTTATCGATAGCTGATATATTTCATTCAAGACCACATTCTCATATTGTTGCTAGAAAAAACAAATCACCAAAAACATTTGAAATAATTTGCCTGGAAAACATGACTAACTGAATATAACCACATTTTACAAGTTTTTAGACAACAGAAAGACCCCAAACAGACTCATATTTTCCTGCTAAGGCAGCCGTGAAGAGAGGAGCTCTGGGCATGTGAGCAGATGGATAAACATGACATGAATCCATCATGGCTTATAAAGCTCTGTAACAAGGCCAAAGACTCTCACCATCACCAGCAGACAATATAAGGAGTGCCATATGAAAACATGACACAACACTGAGAGCTCATTAGTACAACATCATGATGCCGACAACCAAATTACATGGGCCATGAGTCTGAGTACAGGAAATCACAGTATTATTCCAATCCATTACACTAAAGTGAAACTGCTGTAGCTTCCTGTGAAACTGAATAGTCATGCTGCTGAACAGTGGAATGAGCTTAACAAGTTCTGAAGGGTATCAACATTAACAGACCGCGTCAGCTGAAATACAGCAGTTTGCATGACTCAGACAAACTTCAGCCTGAAAGATTATCGTAGGTGGCTCACTAGGTATTATCAACTGAACAATATGGAAGATTCAGTGTCAGTTAACACATGTGCCATCACCCGTAAGCCAACGAGACAACAAGCCATCTGGCTTTAATTTTTTTTTAAAATAATTATCCATTAGACAACTTATATGGTATTTTTGTCTTGCATGTCCAAAGCACGCAAGGAAACGTCTGTCAAAGAAATACAGCCTGAATACAGTAGCTGCGTTTGGGTGTATCTAGATGGGATAAAGGAAATTAGCATTATATTCAAGGTTGTTTTATCTGTAAACAAAGCTATTTTAAAAAGGTCCAGAGTTGGGAATGGTGGAGCATGTGTGCACCTCATATGATAAAGCTTAGTGATAGCACTTAATGGTGCTGCCTGCACTTCACAGTTATCAGAAGTTTGAATGGGGAGCCGTTTGCGTGCATCCATCCCAGCTGAGACACTGCATGTATTACACACCGCTCCGGGGCAATCCACAATGCAAAATTGATTAATATTTGCTTTCAAAATGACACGGCTTGATGCATGGGGGCTCTCCACATGTAAATGAACACTTTAAAGGAGATGAATAGCCTCAACTGAGGATTGTAAAGTTCAAGCAGCAGATTTGCATATTTATATTACAACTTACTGATAATAAGCACAGCAGAAAGAAGTAAATGCAATCCGTTTGTCAATGTACAATTCCTACATTACAAAGCTAGCTCTTATTAGCTTCTGTGAACTGATATGTTCAATTACTTGCCACAATAGCTGCGCTGAAGATGTATTGTGCTGCATTTTGACTTTATAATACAATTTAGATGATGACAGAGACAGGAGACAATTGATGATTCATTTAGAAGGACACACCGTACAAGCAGAAAGAAAATAGGCTTGATCTCGCAACATTATTATTTTGTTTTTATATTTATTGTTTGCAAAAATGTATTTAAAAGAATTTATCTGTGATCATTTATCAAAACATTTAAATTTGCACCTGTGTTGTCTGCAAAAATCACTATACCCATAGACGTGATCTATGCTTACAATGATTTTTCTGCAGTTACTGCTTGCTTTTGGAGTGTCATAATTTGGCTTCGGCATAGATTTTCTGTTCCTAAGGAATAATCCAAAACCAGACACTTTGAAATTGAAAAAACAAACAAAAAACACTTTATTGTGCTATAATTTTTGATTCAATCATTTTTCTAGAACCATCTGGAAGGTTTAATTTTTTCTGTTTAGTAAAACTGTGATTGCAGTGAGATTTCATTTTCAGGTCAAAACCTAGTTTGGTTCACTTTGGTTTATGAGCAAATACCTGCAGAATGACTATCTGCCTCAGATGTGCCTTGAAATTAGGGCTAATTAAAAAAGCGTGCAGAAATTATGGTAGTTTCGAAAAAATGTAAACAATAAGAAAAGGAAAAATCTTTAAGAACAAAATGACAACTTCACGTGATGCAATTTGCTGTTTTGCATGATTAATACCCTGAATAATTGGAGGCTAGTGTTGCTCAAAAAAAACAGGTTTTCACAACAGGTAAATGCATTTGGAGCCATGTTTGCCACAAGTTTACAGTTAATTTTTTGAGGGGGATAAAAAAAGTTACCTGGAGCTTAGCGGCCGTTTATGAACATATAACATACTGCTGGTATCAGATACCAGATAAACTTCAATAGCTTCTGTGATATGAGTAATGGCAGAGAACATATGCTGCATGAAGCCAGTGGATGAGAAAGAGGATACTGCAGAAACAAAACAATATATGAGTAATCTAATATGTGCCATATGTTCACCATACATATAGTACCTCCTCTCTTTGCTGAAGTAAAAAATGAAATCAAATATCACAAACCATTAAATTAGGCTGATAAAGATTAGCAGGAGTGTAATGCTACACCATCTTTTGAATGGGAATTCTTTTGTTTTTTTTTGTTTGGTTGACACTCAATACCCCCCACCCACATCAGTTGAATCACCTTTTTTGGGGGCTCTTAATAACTCCTAGTGTAGTGCTTGGAGAGGACCTTGCCAGGACTCCAGGTGTTAAAATGCACTTGGCCAGAGAGACAGGAGAGTCAGCCAACCAGTCTGTTCCTGGTCCCCTCCTTCACTTCATCTCACTGTTACAGGGATCTTACAGCTCACTGTGCTGTGCACACATCACAGACTGTAAGTCACATGTACATAACGATTTTCAAATATACATTTTATTTACTGTACTACAGTTTCCCATCAGGAAAGGATGCTCACTTTTGAATACCTTAAATGCGAACACTCTCCAGTTCCAACCCTAAAATCTATCACAGCTACTTAAAGTAGTAATATATATAAAATGGGAGACCAGCACCTACTGGAAGTCATTATGTATCTCATTCTAAAGCACTATGCAGACATGTAGTCTGTGCACTACTGTGCCATAAAACCACCATCAGTATCTAGTCAGAATCTTAGTTTTTCTTACTAATTGGGCATACAAATCTAACAGGAGAAAGATGTACATTTAATTTAATCTGGGGCAATTGCTGTGACCATTCAAGACATTTTTGTTGGTGTATTTATGAAGCTGATGTTGGCAGGGAGAGGCAAACGGCTTAGACCTTGTACAGTCGAGCTATAAATCTCCATCATTTTAACAAGAAGAGACTGGAACCAATTTGGGAGATTTATGTTTTTCTTCCCTCAAATATGAATGAAGAACGGACATGTCTGTGAAGTCGTGATGATCACACTAAATCTAATCAGAGTGGAAAATGAATTTTAACAGACTTGTCGTTAGAATTTAAGTCTCATAAGGATCTACTCCTTCTGTCATGTTAATTCAATTCCCCATCACGATGAACTCCAAAGAATGCAGAAACTTCTTAGTTATAAAGAGGGGCTTTACAAGCAAGCGTTGCATGTTTGAGAGAGAGATATGTCCTGTAATTGAATAATAAACAATGTCTGAATCACATTATAGTCATTCAGAATAATTGGATTAGAGGGGGAAAAAATGCAAGTAAACCTCATAATAATACTACATAAAGAAATGGATTGAGAGCAGTATGCTGGTCATTGATGGGACAGGAAGAGTCTGTGCTGCATGCTCCTGTAGCTCTGTGAATACACCACTTTCAGCCAGCCTCATCTACAATAGCGGTTTCATAACCAAGTGAGTGAGCATGGAGAAGCTTTCTCACACTGTAGATAAAAACATACAAAATCAAATGTCAAATTTTGGATCTACAAGCAAAAACTGCTTCAAAACTGATTTTTTAACACTCTGACTCCTTTTCAAGCTAATGTTTTCGCAGTAGAATTTATTCACGGGAAATCATTTAAAAATTATTTTTTAGGAAAATTCTACGCTGATTATTTAAATACATCTACCAAGACAAAGGAAATCCTTTAAAAGAAAAAAGAAAGGGAAACCCACAAAACCATAAAACAATGTTAATGAACTGAGGTGGAAGAAAATGTGAAGATCTCAATCCAATCATTCTGCTTGGGGAGTCTTATGAAAGTGGCGGAAATAAATCAATGAGGCAATGTGGCAACTTCAACTTTGGAAAATGTATTAATTAACTTGAGTCAACTGCAAGGATAGTTTCACACTACCTGTAGGAGAGTTGTAATTGTCATCTCAAACCAGGTGGAAGCTCTAACATGCACGAGTACACACAGGCTGCAACATGCGTGTTTTATATCTGATTCTTAGATAAGACGGTACTGGATATTCTAGGATCGCTAGCCTCACCGGGACCTCTGCATGCGCTGACTCAGTTACATTCACACACGCACCTTCACCACAGGCTCACCATTTTTCCCACAGGAGGAATAAAGCCAGACATCCTCTAACAGTGCATGCCCCAGTTCTGCTCACCCAGCATGCCTTGCCGTGCGTGGCGTAATCTGATAATATCAATCATAATTGTGTTAGATGTAATCCATCTGACTTTCAGTTTGTCGGGGTCAGGGTAGGAAGCAAGGCCCCACTTGCCATCAATTATCAGACATAAGAGAGTAGTGGATGGAGCTCTCCTCTATAAATAATATGGTGGGGCCCCGGCGCTGCCGATCGATGCCGTACAGTTCCACTGTCATGGCTTTAATGGCAGCTGGCTTTCTTGGCTGTGCAGATCAATAGCGTGTCTCCTCAGGGCTCAGTCTGGGTCCAGGTCACGCTTCGTGACGGGGACATAAATGACACCTCTGTTGTGATTGGAAAAATGCAAACCTTTTGGGTTATTTAGTCCCACTACTGTGGCCTTTGCCTTTTTTTCCCCAGCACCTAGAGGGAACACCTGTTGAGGTGAGTCAAACCTTCCTCTGATAATCTGCACTTCTTATCCCCCATCACTAAAGAGTACCTTCACAGCAGTAATCATATTCACTCTTAATTAAAGGTCAAAGTTTTGCCCATCACAGGCAACACACACAAAAAATTCCTCATATAGATGTATATTTTTTCCAGAAAAAAAGTCCCTACAATTGGATTTGTTTTTCATGTCCAGTGTTTCCAGGGTGTTTAAAAAAGGAAAGGGAGCCTTTTAAATTCCAAACAGGCTGGTTTGAAGTGATGTCTAATTGAAAAACATGAAGAGGCACAGCTGCTCAGTCTGAATGTCAATGGAAGCAAGAAAGACAGGCAGCACAGCAGGCAACCAGGCCAAGATTACTTGGCCAAGACTTACGAGACACATAAACAAACACACACAAACAGAGTTAACATGGAGACACACAGACACAAAACCAAACTAGGTGGTATCAACTACAAAAAAAGGGAGACAAATAAAAACAAGAAAATAGGAGAGATGGCTAAAGCGTTTTTCCTTTAAAGAAACAAAAGAACAGAGGTTAAAAAACCTGACCCTTGAAAACCGAGATGCTTATCACGAGGACATAATGAACAAACATGTGTAAAACACTGAAACAATTAATCTGTTTCCGTTGGTAGCTTGCAGACTTTTAACGTGTTCCTCCTAAAACAACAGAAATAAATCAGCTTCGGACTAAAAGAGATCGAGTCAAAAATTCGAATTTACCGTGAAGAACATGTGTTTCTCAGTTGTTTGTGTCTCATGCAGAAATTCTGCAACACTGTCTATCGGGGTGAATAGATTAGCAGGAGATAAGAGTTGTTAACTTCACAGAAATCACAGAGCTGACACAAATTTGTGACCTTGTCCTTTTTTAATGAGGAAAGTGGCTGGCCTATAGCAACCAGGGTGTAAGAAATAAACAGTTTGAATTTAACAGAGATATGGGTCATTAAGCAGCTGACGTTTAGGCTCCTGACTGGTCCTTTCTGGTGTTTTTCGTCCTCACTTGTTCCAAGAAGGGAGAAAATGAGTAGTGAATGTGTCATCTTTCAGAATACAGACATTTCTGCTTCTTTTTGGCTAAAGAAACACTGATGTGAATGAATCACTCGGGGTGGGGAGGAGTGCCTTAGAGCATGTCTGACTTTGATGTTAACACAATCCTTTTCTATAAAAGTGTGCCAGACCACTTTTGTACTCCAGCAAGTCAAATCTTCAGACAAAACAGTATGATAAAGTGGCTTCACAGTTAATACATTTCTATAGAGACTGGATCTGATCATTAAACGGTTGTTGGGCTATAGAAAACTGAGCCTTTCACTCAGACTTGTCCTTGTCTTGTAGACATGATGCATGGTGGAGATTTCGTTGACTGATTGGTCCAAGTATTTTATCGCTGAAAAAGTACAAGCCTGACAATATTCAAAAAAAAAGAAAAGAAAAGAAAGGTGCAGTAAATGCTGAGAAGGCCTTTGCCACATAATAAGCCAGACTAAGGTACAGCTCTTGGACACCTCTTCTCAATTTTCACACTGAACAAGAAAAAAAACTTCTGTGAATGAAGCATAAATCAGTGCTCCAGAGGATGTGTTCATTGTCTGTAGGCTCCTTTCTTAGAGAAGTAATTGAGAGTGGAGGGTCACTGAGGCTGGAGAAGAGGGAGAGCGCGTTTCTGCTCTGCTGCCACTCCTATCAGGCACTCAGGCCCTGGGCTGGCCCAGGAACTAATGGAGCTTCCTCTGGGCTGCTTTTCCCCTCAAATGGGCACAGCTGGGGGAACTCTGCCAGCCAGTACCGGGTTGCACCACCACCCTCCCCCTTCCCACACCCATCTGGCACCTCCTCCACCCTGGTCCTGCCTCCCAGTCCTGCTGTGCCACTTATGTGCTTGCCCGGCACAGATCGGGCTCCTAACACAGAGGGGATGTGTGCATGGGAGACCCACACATTGATCAGTACAGTCTTCTGTAGGTCCCCCTCCCACTGGGAGAAAAGCATGCTTAAATAACACGGCCAGCTAACAAGGGTAATCAAGTCGGCCTCTATGTGCTGGACTGGAGGGTGGTTGGTGTTTTGATATGCCTCTGAAGGGGCCCTGCGGACTTGCTTAGCTCTCCACATCAGTGACGTTTTACACGGCCTGGGAGACAAGGCTGAGAAAAAGAACCTCTGTCATAAAACATTACAACTGTGCTCAGAAGGAGGCGCACACAACTGTCTGATGCCTTCCCTCTGCGCTTTTGTCAACCCAAAAGAAAAAAGGAAAATGCTCTTTTAATTGAAAGTGTACTGGACTGCTACTTTATCAAACTCAGGTATATCAAAGGATTTGGGATAAATTATGTGTAGCGATATCAAATTAAATTCCAAATACAAATTTTATCCATGTACTTATATCTGTTTAAGTGCCTTTAATGTTACACAACTGATAGACAAAGTTTGTCTTCAGCAATAATCATTTGTTAACAATACAAGGGCCTCCTTCCCACTTTATGTGACGGATGGCGCATGTGTGTGAGCATGTTATTAAAAAAAAAAAGTGTACTTCCACACCGTGGAACTTGTAAAACATTGCAAGGGCTACACCCTCTGCAGCCACACAGCAGGATCCAATTAGGACTCTTATCTACTAATTATGTCCCTTACACATCTGCATTCCAGAATTTAAAAAAGCCTGCTGTCCTCTCTCAGTAACAAGCTCTCGAATTAATGAGATTGCTCTGTAATTGAACCTCTTCATGGGTCCCTTGGCAGGGAAAATACGCTAACTTAAATTTGTATTAACAGAGCATCAATCATAGCTGATCAAACGATAAACAGTGTTGATTATCACAGGCGCAAAGTGGTTGCACCTTTATGTAAATGTGCTGTCCACCTTGAAGCGGACACACATACAGTTGGGAGCTGCGAGAGAGGACACCTGTCCCAGACTGAGCCACTGTGGGGCGCTGTGCTCCAGATCACAGTGATCAGAGAGTGCTCCAGAACCAATGTGTTTGTGTGTTTAAATTACACACATGTGCACACACATTAAGCAACAAAAGTTTAACCAGTTCTCTTTTCTCTTTCTTTGGAAATTGTGCTTCCAGACTGTGCTGGAAAATATCCTATTCTGGTCAAAAGCATGTTGGATACGCAGAAAGTTTGTAAATCCACCTCCTTTTATGTGTAAAACATCACACTAGACCACCCCCCCCCCCCCCCCCCCCCAAATGTTTTCTTTTTTTCATGCACATACAATTGCTTTAAAAGGTAGAGTAAATTTAGATTGTCCAATAATTTGATTAAAATATATATTTTTAGAATTTCCCTTAAACACCATATGCACTGGATTCAAGTAATTAGATTAAAAATATCATCTTAATTCACCAAAACCGAACAAGGTTCACACACTAAGGCGTGTTTGTATGTTTGTGGCTTTTAACATGATTTCGATGTCAAGTTAAACAAAGTCACAAGTTTCAGTGCGATAAAAAAAGAGAGTTCATTCAAATTCTATGAACATTAATTCCATGAATGAAGATTAAATCAAACAAGCCTTGGGTAACTTGACCTCTGTGTGCAGATCCTGTATTATACATGGGTGAAGCAGATACAGAAGATTACATAAGTCCTTTAATATTTCAGGGAACACTGAAAAGATAAGCATTTTTTCAAAGGAAAGGTATATAGGTTAGTTCTACATTTCTTCATAACAGACTACCATATGACTAACATTTAAAAAAAAAACTAGATTTCATAAATTTGCTGTTAATAGCCCACCTAGGGAGGGCATCAATTTTCACATTAATATTATAAGTCTGTGTTGAATTTATTGATAAAATTATTTTTCTGTAGATAAAGACTTTGTGCTTTTGCTGACGGACTATGATTCTTTTTGAGAACGCAGTCATGCAGTCGAGTGTTCTCACAGTTTAACAGGTGCTTGAGACTCAAGAGAGGGAGACTCTCATACAGTGAGGAGGTTAGCTAAGGTATGTAGAGTGGCGTCCTGGTGTTTCACATTTAAAACCCAATTACAAGCAGATGGAATATAATTCATTACTGGACATTGCATTTATTTATAGACTTTTCTCTAAACACTGTGCAAGACTAGGTAAAGATTCTAACTGGTGAGAAGTTTTTTTTTCCTTTTGCACTGTTGTCAAATTCTTGCTCAAAGTGAATGATTGGGTCTCTATAATATTGCAAGGCCTTGACTTACCTGTGTCAAGTACCCTGAGATATCACATTTGATGATTTCTTGTTACATAGATGAAATTCAACTTAATTCAGGGTATGGAAAAATGTTTATTACACACTAAACTTATCAAGTTTATCTGACAAAACTTAGTATTTGCTGTGTTATGTTAAGCATCATGTGTGGAAATGAATTTTTCTTTTTAGTTTTACTGCTTCTTTCCAATTTTGAATTACAACTTGCTTTGCTGCTTTGCTAGAAACTGAAGGTTAATAATCATTACTTCCACCAGATTGTGGTAACAAATGCCTCTCTGTCAGATTATGCAAAACCTACCTTCACAATTTTCATAAAAGGTGGTTGAAAGGTCAGAGCTTGGACCAACAAAGAACCTGTTCATTCTGACCAGGTCAGTTTAAAAAACATATTACATGGATTGCTGCCATAGTAAAGTTTGTTTGTAAAAACAGATTTACTACTACTAATAAAAAGTTTTAAATGCCAATCCCCTACCAGCTTCTTGCTCAATATTTTTTTAACCAATGTCTTAAAAAACAATATTTGGATTTTTCAATAGTATCATTCCGTAGCCAATCAAAAACGAAGCTGCCTAACAGCAAATAAGTTCATATCTCAGCATCACTTTTACCATTGAAAGTCTAACTGCATGCACTTGGAATACCATTTTGAGGAAACATGTATGCATTACTATAATATCAGTTGATGTCCTGATATTCATGTTTTTACATAAGACTGGACTGATGGCCTTAGTGTAAATAGATGCAATCCCTGACCTGGACTGTGTGTCACATATAGTCAGCCATGTCTCACACAGAAGTAGACAAAGAAGACAACCAATCTGGAGGTGAATGGAAATGGCAGAGGCTTTCTTGTGAGGCTGAGCTCACTTTATTAGCATTGATTCCCTTTTTATGTATTTTGTCCCAGCTAATGCTATTGATCAGATCAGGGCTGCCACTTTCCGTGGACCCTTTAAAACTTTAACAAATTCCGTTTTTATGTGCTCTTTAGCTTCAAAAGTGTCTGATGGTCTTTTAGAAATAAAGCTACTGTTTATTTCAAAAATCTACTTTTTTGTAAGCAAAAAAATACCGCTGTTTAGGTTTTTTTTATAAAAGCGTGACGTCTAAAAAACTGTCATTGCAGGTGCTGGTGTGCCAATCAGGCTACTAACGCTATTCACGATGCATAATAAAACTCAGTTGAATGTGGATTCCAATTTCTGTTCAAATATATTGCACGTTTAGGATTGTAAATTTACTTTTATTTTAGTGCACTGCTAAGAACTCGCAAACATAACCTGTGATAACAAATCAAAGAAGCTGGATTTTAAAAAGTCCTGCAAGTGTTGATGCCAGCTCTACTGTGCTCCCCATGGCCCGCCATGTTGACAGGACAGCCGGGAACAACAGCTAGGAATCGAACGAAGTTCACATGTCCCTTCCATCTCAAACAGGTCCCCGCTGAGGAGGAGAATAGCAATTACCATGCTAAAAAGGTGAAAGAAATGTGAGACAAACTTTGAATTCACATCTAAACCAATCAAATAGTTTATTTGAATTTAGTAATAGGAGGTCTTGGTTAGTATTTGTCGAAGATTATCATAATTCAGGTAGCAGATTCTAGAGGTTAATATGTGCTAGCCAAAAAACAGTTTTTTTATTTTTTAGTGTAGATTACTTACATGCACACTGTAAATATGATCAAATAAAATTAATTTCCTCTAAAAACAACATGAGTAGATCAGGGTGCTTTAAAATATGGAACAGAGATTGTCAGAAGCATTTAAAAACATAAGGAATCTTTTTAAAAATATGATAACATAACAGTGAGAAATGCATGTTAAGATCTTAGAAATTTATTGTTAATGAGATAACTATCTGTTAGAGATAACTTACGACTAAGCAACGCTAATCAGATCATTTATGTGCAGTTGCCCTGACCAAATTCTTACTGTGGTCTGTAAAAATACAAACAAATAAAACAGATAATGTAGCAGTAAAAAGCGTTTTTTGTTTCCTATAACTGTATTGCCACAGATAAGAGTTTGCAGCTAAAGAAACTCTACATAAAAGTATTGCTAAGCTTGGAACCATCACAATCAGGCTTTTCAAAAAAACAATTTTTAGATTTTCATACAACAAAAATTCAAGTTCATTTACTTTTCATGCAGTAGAAATGCTGGTTAAGACTAATCAAAACCCAAAATGAGTTAAAAAATCATAACAAAAGAAGGCTGTTAAGATTTAGGTGTTTTAGCACTGACATTGTCCGGTTCTCCTATGTGACATCAGAGCTGCAGCTTAGAGCGTGAGACGGCCCAAGCCTTGCTCATCAGCTTATGGTAATGTTGTGAACAGTGTGACTGCTCCAATAGAAAGCCAGCTGACAGCCAGTGACATGGCCTGCCTGTCACCTGACACCTGCCAATAGAAGGGGGAGGGCCACACACACGCACATATATAAACACACGCACACATACACACACCTGATAATCATTGAATTATACACAGTGCGCCTCTTTGACTAACCTCTCCTCTCCCGGGACCCAGCTGTTCATGAAATACCTCCCAGTAAGACAGTGGGGATGGAGGAGAGGGGCAGCTGGGGGAGGCTGGAGGGAGGGGTGCAGGGGAGGTGGAGAAAAGGCATTAAAAAAAAAAAAATCACGCCTCACTGGCTCCCAATACCATGCACATTTTTAAGAGAGCCAAAGTGAAAAGATACAATTTCACTCAATGAGGCGGGCTGCAAAGGCAGGCACAAAGGAGACAAGATAGTGCAATCTAGAGGTCACTGACACTGCCTCTGCTGTAATTACTACACTTCCTTACTTCTGCAATGCTCCCACCCACATCTCCTTCTATTCCCCCACCACCACCACCACCCCAACACACACACACACACACATACACACACCTCTTCCAGACCAACATGAACATGTTGGTCGGTAAGAGAACAAGTGCATTGTCTGAGTTAAATGCTATCTTCATTTTCTCTGGGACAAGATTTTGAAGGTGCTGATCCTGTTGATATAATAAAAAGGCAGATTTGTAACTTGGCAAGAAACCACACGACCCATCCTTGCTTTTCGCTCCACTCACAAGCAGCTCTTTGGTTTCTGGTAACACGGCTGTAGCATTAAACTTCAGCTCACAGAGATGATCAAGGGTATCACAGCCCAAATAGGTCAATCAAACCTGAACACACTCTAATTCAAACATCTGACTGAACATAAAGGTATTGCAGACCTATGGGTCTGGTCTGGCCTCTACTGAAACTTAAAAGTCTATTATTTGGCCTTATTGTGTGTTTGGTCAAAGTATAGGTCTGCTGCAACTTTCCTTTAAAGTACAGGGTTACTGCAAGATTAATCCAAACCGTTTTCTATTTGTGATTCAGGTTCAAATTTGCAATTTTCAAACAAGAAAGTCAGAGTAAAGATCCGAAGAGACTGAAAGAGCATCTTCTTTTTGTACACTACTCAACACTTTAGCATTTTTCAAATCAAAGTTCTGTCCCACAAGAGAAATTCAAGGGGTGAGCGTGAATGAATCACATCAAAAGTGATACCGTGTATTTGTCTCGGGTTAAGTTTTGATGTGTGTGCTTGTGTTGCTGTTTTAAAGGATTGCAAGCTGGGTAAAAAGAAAGGGCTGCAGTCAACAAAAGGCATTATATACCGTGCCCAGCCAACCACTTAAGATATCTTTGAAGATGAATCAATCACTATATTATAGCGAAAGTCCACAAGGTGCCTGGCTCATGATCGAACACTCTGCACTTCATAGCAGTCTACAGGGCATTGATGCTCTGATTGATTGCAGAATGGAAGTGACTGGAAAGAAGAAAAGGATTACGCTTGTCAAATGCAGTCAATACACCAGGCTGGTGGTCAAATGTTTGCAGTAAATCTCAAATAGTGTCTGCAAAGCTAAAAAGGAAAAACTGAAAAAAAATATTCATTTCCTCAGAGGACCATCCTCTTGCATCCACACTCAAACTGACAACCCTGCAAATATGCAGTGGGATGAGTAGCCTAAAGCTTTAGGAGATTAGCAATGCTTTAAACATCAAAACAAGTCTTTCTGTTATCTCAAGACGGACCTGCCATCTGAAACCGAACAGATTTTAAGTCAGACCAAAGAACATACTGCTTCATACACAATGTGCATTATTGTTTCACCATCCCAGGATTTTTATAGGAAACTTTTTTTTCTCTCCATCATTCTTACCATTGGTTTAGTGCATCTCTTGACAGTAGCGGTATTAAGTGTTGCCCCTTTTGAAGAAATTATACACGCAAGTCAAAGCATCAAATCCCTGCGTTGGCACGAGGATATTGGAAACAGGTAACGATATCTGTGCATCAACCAGAGCTCAGCAGGGCTGCTATTGAGCTTAGTGTATTCAGTGCGCCAATAGCTCGAGTGTTATTTACAGAGGGTTTTTCTTTTATGGAAAAATCAAGACGTGATTGATTCAGGTTAATGTGACTGCAAGCCAGCACCAAGCAGCATTTCAGTGCTCAGGTTAACAGAAAACACTAACTTCCATAAAGTGCTATGGAGATAAATCACTGTTATCCTGACAGCGCTGACAGCAGTTTAAGCAGCGGCAATCATCAGAAGCACCTCGGGAGCCCCTGTGCTGCATTCTGCAAAATGTCATGGGGGGGTTGATGGAAGGGAAAGAGGCGGGTGGTCTGGTAGACAGAATGGGGGTGGAGTGGGGGACTGGGGGGGTCACTAGGAGAGATGGTCATATCAACCACCTATCAGATTGCAGGGGCTTTACATAAACATCCCAGAGCAGTAAGCAAATTCTGTTGACGAATAAAGGTAATAAAACAGACAGAGGTTGGCAGGACGACCGGCCCCCGGTGCATTCCCCTAGCACCGCACGCTCACTCACTCACCAGCTCACCCGAGTGAGATTATGGTGTTTGCTTTTATCTGTCAGAGATCAATATTTCAAACGTCCGATAAAAGAGGAAATTGAACTGGGAATAGACTGAAGTGCTGTAAAAGTACAAAGCACAATTATCAAAAAGCACTTAAACTGCCTAATAGGATACACATATTAAAAATGCTCAAATGGATGTTCCGCAGCCATAATGAGAGCCGATTCTCGTCCTCCATCCCCACTAGCCCCACCGTGTCTTTGATCACAACACAGTGCCCTTCTGCATGTAGTCACTGTGGTCAATGCACTCTGGGTAGTATATGGAGCCCTGGAGGCTATGTACACTGTGTTTTAACACACCGCCATTAGGTGTGATTGGGCACTTTCGGCCTTTTATGGGAAGTGCATTACAGATTTAAACTTTGCATAAGAGTGCTAAGTCTGGGGATATAAGGACACGTGAGAGGCCCACAGAAACAAACAGAAAAGAAGGAGAGTCCATAACCCTCTTTTGTTAGAGGCACTCACTAAGTTTACTCTGTAATGGTCACCCTGTTGCCAAGAACTCTACTTCATGGCATAAGCACATCACTGTTAATGGCTTTGAGTAGCTCAGTGGATAAATCTGGCTGCAAAGTTGGAAGTTCACCTCCCAGCGTGCAGCGGGCAAAGTTTAGCACTGGCCCATGTTCCTTGACCACCTCACTATTGATATATTAGATATAAGGAGCTTTAGGTTAATATCACTGCATGATATGCCTTTAAGTATTTTTCTATTTGTGCAAAAAACATATAAAAACACAAATAAAAAGAGGAAAGAAAGTAATAGAATGAGTTTGAGAACATATTCACTGCTTTGGCTAATGAGGAGAATTGAATCAGGTAAGAAGAGGGGCTGGAAATATCAGGTGATGTAGGAGGAGTGGCTGCAAGAGACCTATGAGAATTACTTCTGGGAGCACAGATAGTCACTACTTAAAATCACTGACAGGTGAATAACATTGATAATCCCATTACATTGATGCTGGCACTCAAGCAGATGTTGATTTATCATGTAACAACTGTCTAAACTTTGTTTCAGAACAAGCGCATCCCCTTTAAGGAGTCCCCGGTGGGAGTTGTGAGGTTCTGCGTGGCAGTGCGCACATAACAGATATCAGTGCTTACTTGCCCTCCAAACTCAGATTATTCCAGTTAATTATTTCAGCTAAGCGTCCGTGAGACTTTAAAGTTAAATTGTATTGCGCTGAGACCCCATTTAACATAAATTAGCATAAAAACATTTTCAGTGTACAGGGTAGTCCAATAGAGTCAGTCTAGTCTTTGTTCAATATTTCTGAGAAAGATATAATTTCACACACAGGAACTAAAGACGCCCTGTGCAAATCGAAGGCTAGGTTTGATCACTGGACCCATATCCAATGGTATTTAGCCCAGTCGCCACTTACTTCTAAGCAGTATGAGTAGTCTGGGAATTTGTATACATATATTGCCTTTCATTTGTTCAAAAGGCCAATTACAATACTGTGTGGTCTAAAAAGAGAAAATGAGCTGCAGCTCTCTGGGTGAAAAAGCCTTGTTGATGCCAGAGGTGAGAGGAGAATGACCAGACTGCTTTGAGCCAGTGGCGTGTCTAGAAAATTTTTGTTGGGGGAGCCAGGTAGGGGCACAGATTTGGAGAAGGGTGGCAGATGTAAAAAAATTCTACCAACCGTTAACCATAATTCAATAATCCTGTAAACCTAATAACCGAATGCGCTTTTAACTCTTATTAGAATGAGATTTTAACCACTACGGTGCAAAGTTTTTAGATACTGCGTTGATAAAGTACAAGAGATACAATCAGTGCTTTGTCAATGTTTACTAAGCATTCAAGGACAGCAATATTTGCATAGTATTTTTACTGACATATAGTGCACATATGTTTTGGGCAAAAACATTTTTGAATATTAAAATACAAACATTTGTAACAAACAATTGACAAATTAGCCAGTTCCAATGTAAAACTTTATCTGCCTGTTAAAAAAAGAAGATAATCTTCTCACAAACTGGTGTTTGATTTTGAAACAGGAAAAAAGTGGGGAAACAACTGAAAAGACTAACATTTGAATAAAACCTGAAAGCAAGTAAATACTTTCTATGCTGCCTTATGGTAAACTTTGGTAATATTGATCAAGAACAACACTGGCTGATGATGAAATACAGTCAGCTGGCATGGTGACACTGCCAGTATTAACCTGCAGGGCTGGACTGGGACAGAAAATCGGGCATTTTGACTACAGACCGGCCCACCAGGTATTAAAGCCATAAAGCCTTTGAATGAAAACAAATGCTGTTGTGACAGTGATGTCTTGTTGGTATATGTATGATTTCTATACATTTTACGTCAGATAAAAACTTTGGTTGTAAGATTTAGATAATTATTTAATAAAAGCTAGATATTTTAAATGAGAATAAGAAAGAAAAGTATTTCTTTGTGCCCCACCTTTCCCTGTTAATGCCCTACCTGGCCCCCTGGCAACACTTTCCTAGATCCACCCCTGCACAGTTACCAGCTGTCAGCTACGTAGAAAAAGGATCCTGGTGTTATTTATCTCTCAGAAACAGTTCATAACTTCCCTTCAACTCATTCATGTCACCTAAAACCTGTTTCTCCATCATCTGTTCAGCTCTGATGATTCAGTAAGGACATCTCCTGGTTTCATCTTCATGTTTCCCTCTCATCACACATCCAAACCGATATCATGACCAGCAGCTTTACAGCTGTGTCTCCAGCAAACATCAGCTGATACTAGAAATTAATATTAAATAAATTCTAACAACAGCTGATCAAGCTTAAACGTGCTGCTGTTGTTTAGCGCGACATCTGCTGGTTTCCTCTTTCTGGCGCAAAGTGGGCGATAAATAAACAAGAGAGAAAAGCTGATCATTGATCAGTTTCATGATTGAAGTAGCAACAGGAGAGGCAGGGGGAGAGAATGAGAGAAGAAGAGCCAGCTGTGCAGCGTAAGGACAGAATAAATCCAGCTTTGTGTCTTTTTTTCATTATAGTGAAAGTCCGGGACAAACTGCGTCTCTTCTCAGCTCAATACGAAACGTGTAATATTTTCTCTGAATGAGGGACCATTCCATTTTTTTACGGAGCCGTTGGCAACTCTACTAACTAACTTTATGAATAAAATAAAGTTCACTATCAGTAACATCATAGCACCCACCCAGCTGTATATAAACTCCGTCAAGCTGGCTAGAACGCAGTACGAGTTATTGCAACTGAGGGTAAAAAGTCAGCACAATGAAAATAAACTCCACCTAAACTTGGTTTATATCTGACCCAGATAGACTGCAGGTCATAACTTCTTACCTGAAGTTCAGTTCACCTGACACTCGGACTGGTGGCTGCCTCGGGGCTCTCCTCCTGCCTCCCCTTCCCTCATCCACCTGCTGGCCTCTGTGGAAGCCCCGCCATAGCCACCACCAAACAACTGAGTTATTTTTACACATCGACCTGCATCTGGCCAATCCACCACCTCTCATTGTTCATGCCATTACAAAAAAAAAATAAAAAAATAAGTCACCGGGCATATGCTCGGTATGCCGGATGGCCAGTCCAGCTATGTTAACCTGCAACCAAATCTGCAGCTCCATACAGCAATGTTACGACTTAGATTATATCTTATAACTCATAACTCTTATGTTAGCTGCCCTCAGTAGCCTACTGTCTGATATATTCAACGGCTGCAATAATTCTTTAAGTGTTATTTTTTCTTTGGTATTCTAATTTCACCGAAGTTTACTAAACTCAACAAACTTAATATTACTTACCGGGACATTTATTCTGTCCTCATTTTCTTTCACCGAAAAATTGTTTCCTGCAGTGCCGTCTTCCGTGCTTGGCTCTACTACCTTTGCTAACGTGATGCACATAGCGCAGAAGCCGATGCTGCATTCACTTACACTCGGATATCTGAGCTTCACCGTGAAAACATAATCGGACATTTGATATTTGATTGAATTTTATTGTTTTGCCTTTGGGGTGGCACCTGGGGTGGCCAGTCTGGTTGGGGGGGTGGCCTGTGCCCCCCCGCTGGACACGCCACTGCTTTGAGCTTACAGGAAAGCGACAGCAACTTGATAATCAATGTTACCAAGGTATGCAGAAGAGCATCTCTGACCACAGAATATGTGAAACTCATAAGCAGATGGGCAGCAGAAGACCACAAGAAATTGAGGAATTAATTTGCACGGGCTCACCAAAACTGGACAACAAAAGATTGGAAACATTGTGATCTCGTATAGTACATCTTGATTTACGCTGTTGCTGCCAGATGGTAGAGTCAGAATCTGGCATAAACAAGGTGAAAGCATGAATCCATCCTGCGTTTTCCCAGCATTTCAGGCTCCTGCTGGTGGTGGTGTATAGGGAATATTTTGGCACACTTTGAGCTCCGTAGTACCACTTAAACATGGTTTAAATGCCTCAGCCTACCTGAGTGCTGTAGATGACCATATTCATCTCTTCGTGGCCACAGTGTATTTGTCTTCTGATGGCTGCTTCCAGCAGGCATACTACAAAGCTCCACATCACTTCAAACAGGTTTCTTGAACATGACAATGAGTTCACTATTCTCATATGGCCTCCACTGTCACCAGATCATCATCCACCTTTGGGACGGATGATGACCACCTTTCACAGAATCATATCAACATGGTCTAATATCATAATTGAACAAAATCCACGAGAAATGTTTCAAGCAGCTTATTTAATCTTGGCCACAAATAATTAAGGTGGTTCTGAAGACAACAGAAAGTCCAACCTGGTATTAGCAGAGTGTACTAAATAAAGTGGCCACTTTGTGCATGCTGTTACTTCATGATGAGAGACTTCTAGTTTTACTTAGTAATGCAACATTTAAAGTGAGAGTTAACTGATACTGAATTTGAAAAGGTCACTTTGCTATTGTCTCGCATCATTCTAGAGAAAATAGGAAATATCAGTAGTTACACTATATTATATTAGAAATATCCCTTTAAGCAGAGAACAATAGAAGATGAGAAAGTGATGCAGGTTTCCATTATGATGATATGGAAGGCTTGCTTTTACTGATATCCGGGAATCTTCAGATAAAGACATCCTATTACTCCTTGACATAATATGATATGCCAGCCTATTCTTCTCCACCCTATCTAAATGATCCTTCATTAGAAACCTGATCAATATGCTTTCGTGATTAAGTGGGATGAGACACACTCATTTTATTTTAAAGCATTTTTACAAATCAATGACAAGATTATCTTCCAACAAATGAGAGAGATGCAAGGCCGGCATTTTGAACGTTGGCCAATAACATCATCTCTCACCATCTTGTTTTCTTCAACACCCACACACACACACGCACTTGCATATACATTCTTATATAATGACTCACCATTTTAGGTTGAGTAAACATCCAAAAAGTGACACATAAACACAGAGATGCAGACAGAAGGAAGTTGCAGAGAGCATCATGGAACCTGGAAATCACTGCAATATAACTGCAGACAAAGCTTTTAATCAGGAATTGTAATGCATTAGGTAAATTAGTTTTTAAAGATTTTAGATGTTTAAAGATTTCATTTGGAGATACCTCCGATTCAAAGTAGAGGAATCACTCGACTGATAGATGTGGAGTAGCTGTAAAATGTGTCGACAATGCAAAGCAGGCATCATTATAGAACAGTATTTGCCTTCCACTTTTTCTGGGCATGTTCTTAACTGATCACACTGATGGGGCTGATGTTGTATTCCTGTAACATATCGCATTATTTCTGTGCCCTTTTGCAGCTTGTAGTTGCACAGTAGTTGTAATCTTTAAAGAGAGTTCCACTGCTGCAGTATCAGTGCCCTGCTCATGGGCACCTTGATTGTAGTTTTTTATAATATCTTTTAAGAGTTACATCTGAAGATCCATACTAGCTTCATATTTGTGCCAATGAATAAAGGAGTAAAATGGTCATTAACTTTGGTTAGAACTACTTGAAGAGCTATATTGCATTGTGTGTGTTCCACCTACATTAAAGCATCACTGACCAGTTTTCCAATGTAATCTGCAGCCATTAATGATTGTTAGAGGTGTGAGAAACTGAGACTTCCTTCCACAACAGTCAAATATTGACAGCTATTTATTTAGAGCGTTGAACACGTCTTCAGTGTCTCATTAAAAGTTTCACAAAAGAAATATAAAATCAAGTTAACTTAAGTAACTTAACTAGCTTATTTTAGCTTGTTAACACTATGGATAATTTTGTATGCCAATTATTGTTGGGGGGGGTTTTGTAACCAGATATCAGCGGTGGGGAAATAATGAGTAAGTAGGACTATATGACAACTCTGAAAACATAAATGGTAACTCAGAACCAAAACAGAAGAAGCCTTGACCAACTCTATTCCATGTACATCAGTTTAATTCATAAATCATTTTTACTTATATAGTATCAGGTAACAGTGACATTCACTTTATTTTGCGAGAAAAAGACCTTGAAATATTAGAGAGAGCGAAGACCAACAATCCCTTATAAATATGCACTTGCCCGCTGTTGGAAGGAAGAAGTCTTTTAACAGGATGAGACCTTTGGCAATACCAGGCACTGTGAAGGGCAGCTGTTTGCTGCGACTGGCTGGGGAGTGAAGGGACCGAATATAGTTAAGCATAGAGGAAAGACACATGAAACAAACAAGAAGATGACCAAACGAGAAATCCTCAAATTGGAAAGAGAACAAAAGAAAGAAAGAAATGCAACTCCCCATTAGGTCAATAATTACATAGTCTCTCACTGTGATGGCAGTGCACCTGTTATTCATTAATGAAAAACAGTAACAGTGAAAACCACCTCAAACCACTTGTATTTAGGTGCATACTCAAATAGCCAAACACTTGGCTATATGTATAAAAAGAGTCTTGATCAAGACGGGCTATGATTTACACGTGCTACCAGGTCTTACAAGCAGTTGGTGCTTAGCAGAATCTACTTAAATATATAACCTACAATAAATATAATAAATAACAAAGTTGCAGGAATCAGAGAGAGATTTATTATTAGACTAACCCTGTCCAAGATGTTCCAGAAGTTAAGTGCTTTTAGGCACAGTCACATCCGAGTTCCCTTGTCAAGAAGGGAAACGATAAGAAAAAAAAAGCCCATGAGAGAAAATATTTTTGTCTCATTGTTCTGAGATTCAGTATTTTATGGGCTGAGCCATTAAAGTGAGACCACTTGCGTCACTTGAGAGACTTCAATTAACCCCTGGGGCAGTTTGGTCAGTCGCTCAGTGACTCTGGGCACAGTATCTAAGACGTTGTAGTAGCCAGCTGACAGTGAGCTAAACAGACTCAATCAATGCCTGTAAAAGAGAGCTCAAGCGAGAGGGTGTGCTGTCACCCACTGCACTACACTGGTCCACCTTCTGGCACCCTTCAACTTTAATTTTTTCCAAGATTCAAATCACATTTTTGATATTTGCTTTATATGATAGAAAACTGAAGAGAAAACTCTTCAGGGAAGAATTAGAGCGTTTGTGCGAGCCTCGAGGGCACCGATCTGGGGTTCAACCTAATTTGGAAAAATAGAAAGGTCTTGCTGTGTTATTATCATTTGTGCTGGTGCATTTGATACTGGGCTGCCTCTGGGAGTTGAGCAAACAGACGCCAATGGCAAAAGGCGACATCTTAAAGAGATATTTCAGCTTTGTGGACTGTTTTCACTTAAAAGTTTGGGAGCATATAATCTCCAGCATTAGCTGCCCAAAGGGATCCAGTAAGCACACACACAGACACACACTTGATTTGATCACAGAAATTGTTGTAGATACATACCTAGCTTCTTGTAGAATAGTACTGTGAGCAATGCACTACGGACAACCCTGGTTAGGTTTAACAATGTCTCTGATTTATAAAGATACTTTTTCATACTGTCATCCTGCTTATAGAGAAAAGTGACTGTGTATAATGAATTGGGACAGATCAGTGTGGGAAAATTCAGCCCTCAGTTCAATAAATTCAAACAGCTCCATGTTATGAAACGTGGGATAGTGCAGCTTACACACACTGTCTTGCCCCTGTGAGGATAATTCATTAACTTTCCTAATCCTCTCATGTGGTGTTGCAGCAGAAAAAAAAAGATGAAAAGCTCACTGAATATCAAAAACAACGATTTCTGAGCCCCTCACCATGGTCCTCACACTCTTTCACAAGTGTCTCTGAAAAGGGATGCTACATGTTCGACGCATGCCTGTCCTGTGTTAATGAGCTTTGAAATACATTTTCGTGCACCGCTGTGGGATGAGAACAGCTCAATAAAATATACACAGGAGGTCGAAACGGTAGGGAAATAAAAACCCCTTTTTGACAATGTTAAGCCTCGCAGCTGCTTTGAGGCAACTGAAGGGTTTTTATCAGCTCTTCAGATGTTGGATCATAGGGCACAGAAAGCTTTCCAAGGGTAAGCAAAGTCAGGGGAGTCAGTACTGTACCAACATATGCCTTTGCACACATGATTAATACACATGTTGTGGTGTCTTCTGTCCATCTGCACTATATAACCCCAATTTTTTCTTGCACAATATATTTGCTGACCATGGAAACTAATGTCTTATAATTACTTTAAAGAATTAAACTGAGCTAAATGTCCCCATTCTAATTTATACTGTATACACAGAGGAGAACTGAAATGGTTTTCAAACATGTGTGCTACACACTCATATGGTAAAGTATAACTATACAATATCCTTAAGAGTATTAGTATTTTAGTTCTTTTTCACAGAACACTGCCAGTGTTTGGCAGTTCTGCTTTAGTGCATTTTGAGAACCACCTCGCATTTTTGCAGGTTTTTAGATAAAAACAATTGTGGAACAGAAACTGGAACATTATTCGTGCAACAGAATCTGTGAAATACATCTACAAATAGTCAGTGATTTTATTTTTCGCAATAGCTGTGATCTATATCAGGTGAGTACCAGATGTTTGGTACTAACCCAATACATAGCGTTGTCTTAATAAGTGCAGTTTCCCTCACTGTCCTCTGCTTCAGATTCCTGCATGGTAGATGATGAAGATGCTGCAGATGCACCCTGTACTTGGTTGGCTGTTTCCAGCCACATGTCAACAGCTGGCTTTGGGTTAAATGTCTCTGCCGTCTGCTTTGACAGATGAATGTGCATCACGGCAGAGAGATGAGCATGTGTCAGACGAGATCTGTACTTGGTTTTTATCAAGTTGAGATGAGCTCTCACAAGCTTCAATGCTTAAAGGCAGTGTAAGAGACAGATTAACCACCTTGTTGATGTTGGAGTAAGCACTGGGGTTACTTGTATTTACTATCTGGACCAAGTCATACACAGAAGAGGCTCCCAGGCATTTTCCTGCCTGCTTTAATTGCATCCATTCTGTTACCGTGGTGTCTTTGTCAAGTTGCAAAGTGACCTCATATTTCTTGAGAATCCTGCAAACTGTTGTGTTTCCAGAACTGTGGAGGACTTGCATTTCCTGAGGTCATGTTGAAGGATCAAATACTAAGAAATGATCACATGACTTGAGGGAGTCATATCTAATTTCAAACTCTTCGATTAACCCCCTGAGTAAGTTTGTCTTATCTCTGTCAACATCAGCATTAGAAACAGTGTATGCCCTATAGTGACCTTCACTATCAAGCAGAAGGGAAAACTGTCCAATGGTCACCATGAGTTCATCCTTACATTCCCCATTGATCAGATTTTCCTTCTAGAACCTAATGGATGTTGTCTTTAAAATGGTGCCAATGTCAACCATGTTTGAAAGAAAGCATTGAAAACGCTATGTGCACATATGCTACAAGTCACTGTTATCTCTCATAGCCAGTTGCATTTTAATGGCTGGCGATAGTCTTTATATTTTTAACAGTGTTTTTTGCCTCCATGCAGACCACCTGAAATTATGAAACTCACCAGTTTCACAACGGGTTTTCTTCACACGGCTTCTTCAGTGCAGCATTTTTTTGCTCCACCTTTTTGCAGATAAAACTGCTAAATGTCTCACAGTTAGTAAAGTTGCGATCAGCTGATTTTAGGCAATTCTTCAGTGTGTGTGCCGTGCACAGAATGTGCACAAGGGAGTCTCCAACTGCAGCAAGTTGTCTGAGTTTTGGCACAATGCCGTTGTACATACCCACGTTGACAGCAGCCCGTCTGTGCACACAGCGACCAACTTTGTTGTCCAGTCATCCAAGCTTGTGTCCTGAAAAAGTCTCACAAGTCCGTCCGTTATGCCTGCATAACAGTCTGTTATGTCTGTTCAATCAGTCCAAGAAATGCAAACAATTTCCTGCTCGGTTTTTGTGATGTCCTCAGATCAATCAAAAAATAGCCCCCAAAATTCAGCAGGCTGGAATTTGTTTCGTAACTCCCCAAAGATGGTGTGAGCGATACTCTACATGATCCCAACATTTACTCCTAGCCACTTCAATAAAGGAATATCCTCAGAATATGAATATTGCTTGTCTTGCTATCTGTTACGTGAGCGACTCGTAATTTCTTCTCGGCTATCTTGTTTATTAGCAGTGACTTGCACCACATTCATGTGCTCCCTGCTCTTTTCATGTTTGTCAAATAAAGGATGGTTCAAATTCTTTGAGCCTTTAAAAATGCACCTGATTTGTCTGCTAGATGTGAATGGGAATGAATCTTGCACCACGTTTCAGTGTGCTCATTGTTAGCTTAAAGCCATGGCACATCTTGGACCCAGTTTTCCGCGAAAAGTATTTTCTTCGGCTCTGGCTCCGGTTGGCGTTTCTTAGCTGGTGTCGAAACACCAAAGTAGCTGCCTAATGCTTGTTGTTTTTTGGATATTTAGATGGTGACAAACCACACGTGTAAGGTGAAATGAGATGGTCAAGTACGCAAAGGCGCTTGGTAACACAAGTGTCACTATGCATTCCTAATTTTTGTCGCCCATGCGTACCTACGTACCAGCTATGTGCATCACTGTCTATAGCACCCTTGCGTCATTGGTTCTGATTTCAAATCCCACTATTTTATGGATTACTCTTCTTTCAGTGGAAATACGTGGGACTGGTTCTAGACTTAACTAGTGAATCTCCTCTTGTGATTTGTAACTCTACAAAGCATAATAGGTTAATGATGGTCTTTGGTCTACAAAGTAATTCTGTGTTAGATTGCTTCTATGACTAGAAATCTAGTAAGTGACCAGTGCTAACATTTCCATCTTACATTAGAGCCTATAAATAATTTCTGGTCTCCAAAAGGCTACAAAGAGATCCTCATAAGATATCACGTGTTGGTCTTACCTCAAGTGTACTGTAACACCTTACAGAAAAATGCTGCTAAATCTGATTACGTAAAGGTAAACCTGATTACCTTTATCTAGTAAGTGCTTCTACGCCAGGGAGAGTATTCTATTTTCTGTATCTCAAATCACATGCTTTTAATCAGTTAATAATTCCTGAAGACAGTGAGAAAATAGGTTTGATGTGGCAGAAACATAATGCACATCAGGTAAGGAAACTCTGGTATAATTGCAGGTTATTCTTGAATATAGTTACATAGTTGAAAAAACATCCCCAGACCTTTTGTAGTTACCCAGAGGAGGAGGAAATGAGTTTATTGATGCATGCTTCTGTCTGTGTAGATAGTGTTATAAAGGAGTGGTCAAGTAACAAAAGAAGCTCTCAGACAAATGTTAAAGGAGTGTTCTATAATGACCTTGCTCTCAATCCATGGCGTAGGTTAATGACTTTGTACCTGGCCTAGGCTCTTAACAGTGATTTTTCAGAGGCCGCTGTGTGATGTATGATTGTATGATTCTTTGGGGTGAGTATAAATTAAAAGAATGGCATCTTGTTGACATTGTGGATGATAAAATAAGAGGCACTTTAGGTAATTCTTCTGATAAACCGCATAGTGGATGATAGAATCTAAACCACTTGTGCAGGTCGCTGTCAGAATCATCTGTCTAGTTGGTCCATTAAGGCGGAGCGTGTGGGTTTCAACTCCCTGCCAAGACAGTGTGACTCTCCCCTATCCTAAACATGCACTATGAAGATGAGAACCAGAGTACCCTATGGATAAAATCAAATTGGAGTCAGTGTCTTTATGTTTTTATGTGTTCTGCAGATGACAATCATTATAAGACCTGTTGGTTCTGTGACACTTAATTCAAGTCATCCAGTTTTATGTGGTATTACTCTTTATTTATGAAGGTGCAGTTACAGAGTTTAAGTTGCTTTTCAAAAGTAAAATAATATTGACTTAGTGAGGGCGATGTCCTGTCAGTACTCATATTGGGTCCTCTCAGGAGGACTCTGTTTTTGTTGGGAGTGTAGCGTCTCTAACATTAAAAATGATGACATTGCATCAGTGGCGATAAATAAGTGGGTAAATATGTGGACAGGAAGCAGGATAACGGATATCAGCACTTGCTGCACTCCATTAGTTGTTGACAGCTTCTGCAAGAGAAGCAGGCCTGAATATGTGGCCTGTAATTCCGTCTCATTACCACGCTAGTCGGCACTTCCTCCCCCAGACCTTTAACTCATCTCTTATAGTTTGCCTGTCGCTGGCCTTTGTTTTATTGCAAACTAAGTTGCGTGCTATGATGCCTGATTTATGCTGGTCATTGAGCGCCTACAAATCAGAGAATATTTTCATTGATTACCTCAAATTGTCTAATCTTTTCAATGTTCTTGGCCTCTGATTGGGTAGTATTTACTGATTGCCTCCTCCTAACTTAAAAATCAATCAGTGGCTACAGTCAGAGTGGCTGGATGAATTCGGGCCAAGGCAGCTGCTCCTCCTCCATCAATAATGTTGGAGGCATCAAATGAATTCTAATTTTTGATGATGTTTATATTTGCAGCACTCATCTCTCATACAACAACCAATAAGTTACTGAATGCATTGGGTCTTTATTGTGAAATTAACTGTATTCAAATCAATTCATTCTTTAGAGTCCATTAATGCATGTCCTAGGTTTTTCAACTGTCCCAGGAATGCTTTCCACCAGCGTGTTTCTAATCACTACCACATATTGCAGTATCATTTTGATTTTCATAACAAACAGCTTCAAAAATCATCAGATGGATTTCCATAAAGTTGTATATCTTCTTCAGAGAAAAATGTGTTTCTGGAATTTTTTTAATGTATCTTCACACAGATGATGTTTGCTGTTTTGAGTTAAATAGCTCAGCATTAATTTTATCCTTCATGAAGCATGCTATGTAAACCAAAATTATTTTGGTAAGTATTGTCATTATGAGGATTTTGGCAAGATAACATTAACATTTAATCCAAAGCAATCAATTGCAGGCTCATGGAAGGCTAGCTTGCTGGAGCGTTGTTATTTAGTAATCATGTTACTAAATAACCATGTATCTTGTTAGTTAGTGTTAGTGTTTCATGTTTGAAGATCACCTTTCAATTAAATAGCAAGTTTAATCCAGTGCTAGCAGGTAACACAAACAAGAAATATTGCCTCAGGTACATTTACAGTAAATAGTAAACAATCAATATCTGAAAATGCAACAAAGAAGTCACTGCTGCCATCAGACTACATGTTTTCAGCATCACTATCTAAATCTTATTTCACTCCCGTGCAGCTGCTTTGGCCCTTTGTCACTATCAGACTTATTTTCCTGACAGTGACCCCAGCTTTCACTTGCACTTTTGACATGAGCTGACTTCCTGATACAAGGTGTGGTGGATAATTATAGAATGCATTCAGGGCAGCAGAGGTGTGCTGCTGTCCGGGCTGAATCTAATGCAGTCACATCTGTTTAACTTCACCATGCGGGAGCAGCTTCAGGTCTAGGAGGGAGAAAACACAGCGACACAGAGAGGGAGACACTGCCGGTAAGACTGGACAGGTTTAATACTCTGGCCACTGGCATCTTGGATGGTATCGAACAACAAGGAGGAATCTGTAGAGGGGATGTGGGATCAGAGTGTGTGATATGAGTCTGTGATGACAAGTGCTGATTTATATTGAGTCAGACATGGATGTACAGAGCCCCGAGGGTGGCTCACCTACTCACGCATTACCGTCACTGTCAGGAAGGGACAATGAGAGAGCGATAGAGGGAGACACACACACACACACACACACACACACACACACACACACACACACACACACACACACACACACACACACACACACACACACACACACACACACACACTTTTCTTTAACCAAGGTAACTACCAGGAGCGACATAAGACACCTTGAAACAGTGCAGTTTTCCCCCGTCCCTCTTCTCAGCTGTTTCTCTTTCCCTCTTTCTTTCCCCCAGTCAAGTCTGTCCCGTATTCAGTAAGTGAAAATAAAATAAACAATAAAAGGTGAATCAAATGGACCATTACGGCAAGGCTGGGATGGTCAGTTTGGTAAAGTAAATCCGTTGGGCATCTTTCTTTGCCTTTAGACAACAATTCTGAGGGCAAAAGAGCCAAACGGGACAGGCCAAAAAAAAAAAAAAAAAAAAAAAAAAAAAGATAAGGTCAAACATTCTTCTCATAATATGTCCTGAGCTTTTTTCTAACTGCCTCTTTGTTGTCCCAACAAAGTTGCACTTCTAGCATACGAGAGAAAGTGAATAAATTTGTGTTTATGCTCAAAAAAAAAAAAAAAAAAAAAAAAAAAAAAAGAAACAGTGCAGTTTTCTTATATTATTCGACTTATATGACTTTAAAGAAATAATTTGTAAAAAAAAAAAAAAAATCTAGCAAACCTGTTTGTTACATTTTTAAGAGGCCTCAAAGAGCAGTTGAAATAAGTGCATATAAAAAGTGGGCTGGATTCCCATCTGTAGGCGTCAGTAACTAGATAATCCAGAAACTAGACCTTTACACATGTTTACCTCTATGAAGGTAGACGTGTAATTTAAGCAGAGCCATATATTTTAAGGTTTCAATCTGACCATATTGACCAACACGTGAAAACAACAGTGAAGGATGATTGAAACTTCAAAGTAGATTGAAACTTGAATTGCAGTCTCTTGGATGTTCTGAGTTTGTGCTGTCTTTTCCCAAAGTCCCTCAGACTATGCTTATACTCCACCTTCATAGACTGTGTTAGCTTCTGTAAGTCGAAATACTGCCTGTCAGTTGGAACACATAGCACAAATGGTTGTATAGTTGGAGGACCTTTGGCTATAATGCTTATGATTTATTATACAACCTTGAATATTGCAATTCCCAATGTAACACAAGATACATAATAGCATCACGAGCTCTAAGTAAAGAAAGGGGGCTTGTAAATTAATAAAAATAAAGTTCCTAACGCTGGACACACCGCAAACTTTGCAAGTATAAATGTATTTTCATGTGGGATGTTGTCACCGAAAATGGAGCAACAGTAAAACACTTATTTAACTTCGATGCCCCTCAAGTCCAATTGCACTATTACCATTGTGCAATTGGACAGCTACAGGCACTTGGGCATTTACCTAATTGACAGCGATGTTGTGTACAAGAAAAGGATGAGCAGACTCTACTTCCTAAAGAAGCTCACATCCTTTACTGTGCAGCAAGATGTTGGAGATTTTTTACCAGTCTGTGGTATCGAATGCCATCTGTTTTGTTGCCGTCTGCTGGTGGGGGGAAGCATTAGTGTCAGAGATGCCAACAGGATCTACAAACTAATCAGCAAGGTTGAAAACATCATTGGTCAGAATTTGGAGGCATTTGAGTCAGTGAGGAACGGGAGGTCACTGAACAAACTGCTCTCCATCATGGATAACCATCGCACCAGCTCCAGTCTACACTTCTGAGGCAGCAGAGCTTCTTCTCCCTCAGACTGATTCAACCTTGCTGCCATAAAGATCGCTTCAGGAAATCATTCCTATTGTGTTCTATCAAGGTGTGTAATAACTCTTTATACTGTGACAGGTGAACACACCTGTCAGGCATAAGATCCCAAACATATTCTTGTATTATACCTTCATGCAGCAGTTTTTATTAGATTTATAGTGTACCTCATTTTTACTTTTGTTTTTATCACTGTGTGTATTGTATACACATAAATTCCTGTACTATCTCATAGTATAAGACCCTTAGCAGGCGCCTCTGGCACTTTTATTTCAACTTTGTTGTTTATTGTAGAATGTACTATTTTTATTCTTTCTCATGCTGCTGTAACACCAATCCCTTGTGGGATTAATAAAGTATCCATCTATCCATCTATCTATCTATTTAATACAGAGCACTGAGCAGGCTCTATCCATGACTGTACTGCAGCTGTGTTTTTAAGTGCAATCAAATGCTGTACATTGTGCTTATTGCTAGTGATCGATGAAAGGCTCTACCTTGCTAAGGAGTGAAACAAATCATGTTTTCCTTTGCTTTTCTGACTGTACTCCTGAAATGTGCTCAAGTTGGGATTTTTATGACTCCCAACTCCAACATCCAACTTCTGAAGCAAATGGAATCCATCATTACTTCAGTTCTACTCAAAGGACAAAACTTATTTTGAGATCAGGAAGTTATCTCCAAGTGTACTATTATTAAGTGCACATATATGTGGCCCTTTATCAAAAGCTCCCTTTGAAGCAGTCTGTGAGTAAAATGTTTATACATATACATATTTGGACTCAAAACCAATATCACAAAGAAAAGTGATCTTGAAAGTGATCACTACAATGGGTTTACTGTAGAAACATGTAGAAATGGAGGCAACAATACTAATTGCCTCCATTTCTTGTGTTAGGCCTTGTGCTAGCCTTGTGTTAGGATGCTATTTATGAAGATGTTTGCAAAGTTAACAACATGATGCAGGTGTTTCTGACCTAGGTGCAATTTGCAGTTTTAAAAAAAAAAATCACATTCTTGTCCTTTAGTACAATAAAACTAACATTAATTTCCAATTCTCCACTCCTCAAAAGTTGTTGGCTTTTCGTCACACTCGTTCACGGCGTTGACGAGGCGCTTCCATGACTCATCAAGTGACGCTACTGACCAGCCAATCGGTGGGATGCAGTCTGATGACATCACATTTTAGTACCTGCTTGGATTGCTTGAGAGAGCAGGTACTAAAAACGTACTTGGTGCCAGGTACTATGACCTAACGCAAAACCCTGAACACTGTGGCAAACCCTGCTGAGTCAATCCGAGCAGGTATTAATGGAAAAGGGGCTTTTCTGTTAGCTGTGGTGCACATAATGAAGAATCATTGTAACCCAAGTAATGACATAATTGTAACTGTATTTAGTATAGTAAAACAAAAATATAATGTGATTACACTAATGCTCTGCAATTACCACAGAAGTTTCACATACAGTTTGAAGTATTGAATGAAACACAATTAAAAAACAATTCACATATGAAAAAATTAAATAAACAATTTTTTGTGTCAAAATGATTTTTGAGCTCATGAAAAATAGTTTTTTTGTAAGATGCCAGAGATACAAGCACATATAAAATAGCATAAAGCCAAATTTACCAAATCTGAAGTAAATCCTGATTAAAAAAGGAGTATGTGTGTGGATAGAGTAAGTGTGTGACAGAAAGAGACAGAGAAAAGGAGAGGAGACGAGAATGGCATGAGAGCAATTTTCCTCAGAAATTTCATCTGCTGACATACACACTGGAGGTTCATTTTAAAACTACAGGTCTGAAATGGGAATTTTTAAGCCCCACCATTAAAAAATAAGAATTCAAATAACTTTCTTCATTGAGAAGTTTATGGATTCCACATTACAGATGACCTTGAAGAGAGGGAGAAAAAAGGAGATGCTAATGAAAAAGTTCTTGCTGGGATAGAGTTACAGTGTAGGTTAAGGTGGTTTAAAATGGCTAACAAATGTACAACATGAGAAATGGGAGGGCCCGGAACAACTCCTAGTAAATTACTGACGTTGAATGTCTTTTAAAGCAGCACTTTGTGGTGTACATTAGACAGCATTATTAAGTAAAAGGTGCTTACTTGGGAATCAGGCTCATCACATGGCAGTGATAACGCTGTGGTTGTGGAGGACTGCAATTACAACAATCAAGAGATCAGTTTTCTCTATCATGTTATCAGCCAAATTACATTATTAGAATTTTTCTTTGATGATATCAGAGCCTGTGATCTTTCAAAGGAAAAAACATTATGAACCAAAACTGTTCCGTTGCAATCAACCCTTGATGAGAAAGCCATCTTTGACTGATTAAAAACTCCAGCATACATTTTTGAGGGACTTCCTGTTTGGTCTGTCTCACATCCCCGCCTAAGAACAGCGCTCTGTCTGTTGAGTGTTTTTCTATTCGCTACATTAAAGTCCTCTCAAATATTTACAGAGCTCCTTTTAATAACTGCATTTCCCTCACAGTTTTTTTTGACTTTCTGCTTATAAGCATCTCTTCAGCTGTAGCCTGATTTTGCTCAGTGGAAGATCACTGTGATAAGAAAATCTAAACATCCGCCAGGTTTATCCTTCATACCCTTTTTTTCTGCAGTGTGCATTGTCTGTGACAATTAGCCCGGAGAAATGGAGTCCTCGGTCGCAGGCCTTGCTTTTATTTTATGCTGACAGACAATTCCCTCTGGGGTCACAACTCTGCAGCCACACTGAGACAATAGAAAGACAATACAAATCCACAGAAATGAGCTATGAGAAACAGTATGGCTTTTAACTCCTTTGGGGGAATAACTCCTCGCCAACAAGTAAAGACGGCAAGTAACATCAAACTCATCCACTGTCCACCTCGCCTGAGTAGCTATCTGCTGTTTTCTCCTCATATCACCTAACCAGCAAGCACCCCCATGCCTCTTTTCCCACCAACTCAACCCCCATCCTTAGCCGTCCACCCTCGTCAATAAATCCATCTAGGAGATCAATGCTGCAGCGAATCACTAAAAGTTATCAGCTGAAGCGCTGCCAAATCAGCACACACAATCACTATGTAAATCCATCTTTACTTCTCCTTCACAAAGACGAGCCTCCTGTAAGAGTGAGGGAGCTCTGAGTTTGAGTGAAGCTGCATTTAGTTAGAACAGAATGTGTTACAGAAATGGAAAGTATTGGATGATAAAGTATATGATTCAGAGCTTCATATTCTCACCAGATTTAACAAGGAGTACAAAGCAGTTCAATAAAATTTAAACAGACATGAGGTTCTTAATATGCCAAATCAGCTGGATACTTATTCTGTTTGTTTTTAATCATAACTTCAGCTACTTTGTATGTTTCCATGTTTACTAGACAGTTGCCATGGGCTGGTCATTTATATGCCTCGATTGAGCTCCAATAGTGACATCTGTGCTTCTGTCAGTCATGATGCTGCTGCAGCCCCCACCTTCCCCATTGCCGTGGGCAAACCCTCCCCTGCACCTCCTCTTCCTCTCTCTCTCTCTTTCTCTCTCTCAGCAACTCTGTCTCTCTACCCCCTCTCTCTCTCTCCTGGACGGCCTGGGCACCCAGGCCTGCAGGAGAGGGACTCACTGTGATGAAATAGAGGTAGGCAGTTGTTCCTTCAGCCCCAGGGTCATTATTTAAAAAGTGACAGAGACTCCAGTGAGTGAATGTGAGAGAGGTAGGGAAAGAGGGAGGGAGACGAAGAAAGAGGGAGTGAAGAGAGAGAGTGAGAACAGCACTCAGGAAAGAAGGGAGTGGGAGAGGCGGGGGGTGAGGGTCTCAGTTGTGCAGGTGTATTGTCCAGCGGAGGGAGAGGGTGCTGGGAGACAAATGAATCCAGCAGGCATTTGGTACACACCGGAGATTGCTTATCGATCCAGATCGCAGTATTCAGGCTGGCCTGAGAGAAGGCTGAGAATTTTCTGAGGGAGTTAATAACCTGGCAGCTCAGCTGTCTTGTCCAATTCACCAAAGGCAGAGGCCTAATCAGGGCTGGATTCCTTTTTCTGTCTGAGGAGGGGGCTCTAGCCCTCCACCCTCTCTTTCAGCTTTTGCTGCTCTCTCTGTCTCTCCATTTCTCTCGCCCTCCCCACTTTCCTCCCTCCTTCCACAGCCCTCACTTCCACTCCATCGGAGCTCTGAAAGTGATTGAAATGACAGCCTATAGAAAGAGGCTAATCAAATTGTTTATTATCAGTCTGAATCAATATGTATGGATTGTTAAAACATCAAAGTCAGCCCCTGGAAAAGTAATAGTCGCCGGCCGGCAGCAGCTGCTCAGCCAAGGCTAGGTCCCTGGGAGCCTCGCTCCATTTAAAGCGACTTTCACTCTTACTTAAGTCCTGATGACCCGACGAGGTCAGTTGGCTGAAGGGGATGTACATGGCTGTTCTACAGCGCTGCCACATTAAAACCCTCTAAACTTCCTTCCAGCTACTCAGATACATGTCTATTGTCCCAGACTGATAAACAATCCATCAAGAAAATAAATGAGCCACCATGCTGCTGTGCTCCAAGCAATATTTTGGACTACTGGTCATCATTTCCCTCAAATTCAATATTTTGCACCCATCCTCTCCTTTGAATCCAACTCTCCTTTCTTCAGGAAATCAGCCTAGATTGCAAATGAGCCCAGGCTGATAAATGAGTCAGCTGAATGGATCAAATTGCTTTGAGATGGACATTGTAGTTTGTTTCAGGCCACAAGACAAGTTGACATAGAAGATTGATGGATAACCATTGTCCATTCATTGGCACTGAGTGTGACACCTGATGTTTGTCTGGGGTCTCCCTCCATCTCTGACACGCCACAAACACAAAGCACGCTGTGGCTTGATAGAATGATTAGACACTGAATTATATCTTTTTCTGCGGCTCTCCATCTCGACCACTTTGCTGCTGGCAAACATTAAGATAGATCACAGCCGCCACGTCAAATGTGAGAGAATTTCAGTTGACATACAACAAACAAATTATGTGATTTGTTGCTTGAGGTTTCGCACTGAGAAATCCATGCATCTCTGCATTTCACCACAAGATTGGGTCAGATGCAATGAGGTCAAGGTTCACTTTAAGATACAGTGGTTGGAGGACATAGTTGGAAACCACCATGTTGCCACCACCTGCTTTCTCTTATTTTGCCCTAAGATTTCCTGTCACTCTTTCAGTTGTCAGGCTCCCAATTTAATGAAATCAGGTAACCATTTCAAACAATACATTAATCCACATCACAATAGAAGAAGCCTGCTAATTGGAAGTCCACTCCACTCCTTATCATCACTTTCATTACATAGACCACATAAAAGCACCATCGTCCATCATACTCCAAATTTATTCTGTCATTTTTCTTTGGGATTGAAGATAAGGGCCAGGAGGCCATATTGATTTTATAAAAAACATGAAGCTCAGACTCCAGAAGTGGAGTGTTTGCCTGTTATCGATAATTGCTCTAATAACCATGACAGCGGGAGGGAGGGGGGACAACCAGTAAAAAAGAAAGATGACCTCATGACCGGACTCCTTCATAGGAAGCAATACTGGCAAAATAATTTTTTGAAAAAAATTAATTTTCAAAATTGCAAGACATTTTACATGTGTTTGCACTAGATTTCTGTGGCATTTTGATGTTGTTTTGTAAAAAAGTAAGCAGTGAACAAGTGGGAAAAGTGGGTTAAACTTTTAAAGGAAATTAAGAAATAACCATTCAATTCTATTCAATTTTATACATACAGCATGATAATAACAAGAAAACAGAAAAAATCCCAATAATCATATGACCCCCTATTAGCGAGTGGTTTGGGAACAGTGGGAAGGAAAAACTCCCTTTTAACAGGAAGAAACCTCCAGCAGAACCAGGCTCAGGGAGGGGCGGCCATCTGCAGCGACTGGTTGGAGTGAGGATTTCAGATTTCCTTATACCGCAATGTGATCTCATCCCAGGGAGTAATATATGGCTGTTGTGGCAGAGATCTGTTGTTTGAGTCTACATGCTGCATCAGTATTGAATGCCACAAGGTAACATTCTCTTTTAAAGTCAGCATATGAAGGTTGGAAAAGTATTGATAAAGTGACAAGAATGTCAGCCAGAAGACTGCAATTTCTTTTGTGTTGGAGAACCTTGTATTTTGCAGTCTTTTTCTTTGTTATTGATCACTAATCTGTATCTTTTACTTATAATGGTTAATAAGAGCCCAGACCCATTTTTACTGTATGGAAAACTATACGAGAGTCAATGTTGAAACTTTAACAGGAACTTTCCTCAGTGTGTAAAGAGTGGGTTCTTAGGGGTAAGCACTAAAAACTATGTTGTGAGGTTATGTAAAAGATCATGGTTTGGGATAAATAATGTCATAGTAATGTTAAAAATATGCTTACCCAACATGCTTTAGGACCAGAGATGGGCAGTAACGCGTTACTTGTTACTTGTAACGCGTTACTGTAATCTGATTACTTTTTTTCAAGTAACGAGTAAAGTAAGGGATTACTTTTGCAAAAACGGTAATTAGATTACCGTTACTTTCCCGTAGGAACGCTGCGTTACTAAAACTGTGATTTTTTGCGAGAATGTCTCATGACAGTGACATAAGCCAGTGCGACATTCGTGACAACAGCTGTGTGCATATCAACAATGGATAATATATCGAGTGCGGAGAGAGTATGAGCCTGCAGCGTTTAAAGCATGGAAGTACTGACCTTATTTTGAGTTTGATTCCATAAAAAGTGACAAAAACATTAGTGTCCGTTGTGCGTGGGAAGAAAACTTCTTTTTACAGCGAAAAAAAACCCTAAACTTCCAAGCAAGCACCGAGTGCGCTACGACGTAATGGGAAATTCACAGAGAAACTCGCGGATTCTTCCACTGACTGCTGCGGCACACCTGCACCAGAGCACACCTCCGCCTACCCCACTCCTGCTTTACAGGTGAAAATAGAGCAACATGACCGCTAGTCTTTGATTTTATTTATTTTCTGCTGTGTTTTACTTGCATCTATTTGAAAGAGTGAGTGTAAACACAAAAAACTATTTTATTTTATATGCTGGAATGTGTAGAAAATATGTTTAAATGTTAAACAAATTTCTTCAAGTCAGAGAATGTTGCATATAATTAAATTTTTGCTTGATGTATAAAGTTAAAAGATTAAAACTAATAAAACAAGTTTTAAAAAGAGACTTTTCCATTTGATTACATTTTGTATGATGGATTATGCAGAAAAAGTAGAATTGGGCTGAAAGATCTATCGCTTTATCACCTATTCAGGTTGTAAATTGTGTTTTTAAAAAGTAACTAAGTAACTAAGTAATTAATTACTTTTGAAAATAAGTAATCAGTAAAGTAACTGGATTACTTTTTGGGGGAAGTAATCAGTAATTAGTTACTGATTACTTTTTTCAAGTAACTTGACCAACACTGTTTAGGACATCCTGGCACCACACATTTGTTATGCTGGTAGAAGCTAATGTACCCTTAAGCTTCAAGCCTCAAGTGGAGATGTAGAAAGAGACACTTTTTCTCAATTTATACCATCTGAAGTCAAACATTTTGAGCGCCATTGTACAAGTTCTGTTTATTTAAAAACAAACTTTAAGGTCACTGGAGATCCCTTTAAAATGCATGATCCTGGTAAAGTATACAAAAAACCATTAACACCTTAACTGCTTTTATTTAACACAGCAGCTCTATGGGCCTGTAGCCCCACCGAGACTACATCAGTCCAACTCTTACTGTAAAATATCAACGTTGCTTTTTATTTTTCCATCTGCTTGTCTGGATATTTAAAACAAACACCGAGTAGTACTTTCAAATAATCAGAAGGTACTTGAAAATGGTTCATTTCCTTACCCACACTGATAAGTAATTAACTATAGGAGGAAAACTCTCTAGTGTCATCTTTGTAGAAGGCTTTATCATTTAGTATAGATTTGTTTCATTTTCATCTACCACTCTTGCACGGAGTAAATTATCTATAGAAGGTGCAGTGTATAGTGCAAAGTCCCAGGTGCAAACCTGATATGAATTAAATATATATTGTTCCTCATATGAATGCTTAGAATTGGTAGGAATCTTTGATATAACAGAAGTTTGAACCGACTTTGGTTGCATAAATGGTAAACAGCCCATGTAAAGGTGAATAGATGTATAATGCTGTGCATACTAGTGAAATTCACTGGCTATTGCCATCAGCTATTGCCTGATGGCTAAGTCGATTAAAAGAAAAAACAAAAGACATTTGTTTGTATTTGCAAAGAATAACCCATGGATGGAAATGGAAATCTCAGCCTAAATATTCACTGACCTCACAGGAAGCCCTGTGAAGAAAAAATGGCTTTTGTCCACACAGGCTAAGACAGCAGACTAGCCAGTGGGTTCCCAGATTGGATGTGATATAATTCCCTCAAATTATTTTAGTTTCTGCCAACAGTTCCAAAGGTATACCAAAATTATGTTTATAGAATTAAAAAGACATACAAGCAGTATTCAGCAAGTTTTTCCCCTTAATTTGTACATTTCCTTGTCTGTTTTTCATCTCCTCTCTGTCTCCTCTCTCACAGTCCCCCCTCTCTTTTCCCCACCTGCCTCATTTTTCCTTCCAGGAAGAGCAAGCTATGAGCGGTAGCTGATGGCAGGGTTACAGTGGAGTTCTTGCCAAAGAAGTGCTGGGCACGTTGCTGCATAGTAAACACCCAGGGCTCCTGCTCTTGACATGACGGGGGTCTCTAATTAAAGAGTGCAACAAGACACCCCTAGCCAAGGCTCTCCCTATCAGCCCAACACCCACAATTAAGTCCTCCATGGGATCCAAGGCGCTGCATTATTGATGGAGCAGAACGTTTGATTAGAAACTCTTAACTCAGCTCCGGAACAGAACAGCCAGTCCATTGTCATTAAACACCACTTAAACCAAGTCAAAACATACCAGTTGGACATGCTTCTTAAACATCCGGGTTATGATGAAGTTGGGGGTGAGGGTGGGAGGGCATTGGATTAAATATCAATGCCTCTGCTAACATATGCTGAGGGGTTTTATTCGTACGGGATAAAAAAAGGTAAACAATATACCTGCAGGCCAGTTAATAGAGGTTTTTCTTGATGATTTGCAAAGAAGAGGAAAATTGTGGATTTTAGGTCCAGGAAACACATGTAAGAGATAAAAAAAGCAAGTGAACCACAACAATGTCAGCACCCCATATGATGAGTCAGTGAATGTTTGAAATTATAACAACCCCAACCAGGAAATATGTACTTACATCAAAGTCAGGCTGCTCTAAGTGGGACTAAACAGCATTACCGGCCCACATTCAATCAACTGTTGCCTGGTGCGTAGATAATGCATCACTTCATATCAAAAGCCTTTCTAATGAGAACAGGATGATGTATACAATACCAAAACATTCATACTCCAGTGTGGATGAAACATGTAGATGGAGATGTAATGGGGTGTCAAATTAAAGCATGCAGCAGCAAGCCATAACATGCACAGTGGTGGAAGCTCCACTTTAAACATATACATGAATTTTTCCCTTTAAAATAAACTGAACTCTTACACAGGAGCCTTGTGTTTGTGTGAATTTCTGCAAAAGACTATTAAGTGCATTTTTTTGCTCTGCATGCATGCTTGTGTGCGCATGTGTGCCTGCTAGGGAGTAGAGGGAATACTGCAAATTCGTCTGCTTTGCCTTTGCAATAGGCCTAATTAATACACACTCAAGGGTTGATAACATTGTGGCTGAAAGTAGATCTCCTTAAGAGATACTTAATCCAGCTAAAGATTGCACTGCTCCTCTCTCTTCCACAGCATCACAATCAAAGGTATTGGGTGGGTCTCTAGTGGACTCATTAGCAGGCTGTTGAGTGGTGGGGGTCTCAGCTAAGGCGCATCCCCCTATCAGCCCCAAATGCACACACATAAACCTCACCCTCACCGCATACATCTGTACACCGCTCACTGACCCAAGTGATCAGAGATGCTTGTGTTATTATGACATTCATTAAGCATCACTGATGGAAACCCAACACACTCCCATCAGCACTGTAATTAATCACCACCTTATCGGCAAGCCACAAACTTCCCACTATCTGTGTGTGGTTGAAGTCTCCTCTTACTAGGGCAGGGGTCAAATATCAGGGACAGGAGTGATCAGTAGCTACTCAGTGGACATCATTCAGGCTAATGGAGGCTCTAGCATCACCTTTACGCAAGTGTTGCCACCCATAGCAGATCTCAAAGCAATGAATTAATACACCTGGCATGGGTATTTATAGCTACATGTAACAGTTGTAATATGTGCAGTTGTATTTTTTCTCATCTCAGAGCCCTTTAATATGACCTTTTTTACTATACATATACATTCTATTAATCTTCCAATAGCCTGCATTCTAACACTATCTGAAAGTAATGACCTCTGTATGGAAAACCACTGAGGTCCTTTCATGGGAGCAATCTGTATATCTATCCTTGTACCTGAGCTGAATTCATAATAACGCAGGTTAGTAAGTGGGATCAGGTTAAAGAGTGCTAAGCCATGTTAAACCACTGCAGTACTGGAGCATGCATCATGTCCATGCATTAATAAAAGGCAACTATGCTATCATTATAAGCACCATACGTGCCGGGGCTGCACTTCCTGGCTGCTCTAATAGCTAACTGGTCAAGGGTGATTTATCTGATAAACTCCTTTTGTGTTCCACAAGCCTGAGAGATGGTTTAGTTCAGCCTAGTCTGCTATAATGTGCTTTATAAATACAAAAACAAATGGTTGCCTAGGGAGGAGGAAAGATGTAGCATGTATATTTGTGTTGGGTGGGGTGGGTGTAGGTCAAATTGTATCCTCTTGTGCCTTGGGGGGAGACAGGAAAAGCCTGAGTTATAACTCTTCCATCACCTGCCTTCTGCCTCACATGCATTACTCAGGATATAGCGCAAATTGCAGCCGGCATCCATTAGTTCTTTTCAGGGTTAATATTGATGTAGATATCATTCCTATCTGCTGTGTCATTTATTTGAAATACTATGTGCGAGGAGTAGCTCCGGCAGTGAATCAAATCAATTGATAGAGCAGTTAGCCTTGCAGCCCGGGCTGCCTGGGAGCTGCCGAGCGAGCATGAAATATTATGGAGATTGTTCTTTAAAGTGATCTCTTCATCATCATTTGTCTGCAGCCTGGGTGATCCTATCCCCCACTCTGCTGCCTTCCTCTTGGGCACCAGCTGTCATAACTAAATCAGCCGGATAATGCAGTCGTGCGCACAGTTCTACCCCATGCCCCTGCGACACCCGTCTTCATCCCCACCCCTCCTCTCCACTCAAACATCGACTGCCTTCCTTCTCTGCTCCCTTCACCTTCTCTGTGCTGCAGCCACACGTGTCAAAGAGCATCCAGAGAGTCGCTCATCATCTCTACTGATGGCCCTCCTCTCTGGGGCCTGCTTGTTTGTGTCACTTCCTATGTGCAGGTCTGCTAGTTCATGTCACCCTTTGTAGCAGGGGAGGGCACGCCTGCTGTTTTACTTCATGTTTGGCTGCTTGTGACGGGCAAAGAGGTGTAGTACAGAGTTCAGTGACAATCCTCTTGTATGTTATGACAGCCAGTTGAGCTGCCACTCTGAACTATGCCGTAAGTGAATATGACGGAGACCGTTTTTATGGTGCTCTTCACAGTCTGTTGGGATGCGGCTGGATGACTGTTTTTACGGCCCATAAATGGAGTGGCGTGCATATTTTCTGAGTCATTAGGAGGACAGTCAGGAGACATACTCAGAAGGAGATGCACGCCACTTAGGCCAGACTGTTTACCATTGTAAAAACCTCATCACTGAGCCTCTCAGAATGATGTAAACTCTTACTCGGAGAACATTTCCATGTGTCAGTGAGAGATGAGATGAGAGGGCATCTTCAATGAGGATACTGAGAGGATACAAGGCCTTAGAGGAAAAAGCTGCATTATTCAGTGTCAGGACACCCAGAACCTGGAGACGGTCATGCCATCCTGATCAGTGCTTCATAGCCTACTGATATTACAGTCAACAGACAGGTATTGTAACAGTGTCGGCCTTAAACCTTTCCAAGACAATGTTCAGAGGATGCCAAAAATGCAGTTTCCTTAAAACGTCCTTCAATTTCTTATCAAAAAAGAAGCTTGATATTTGTTTTTCTGCTTTAGGAAAATGCTGACATTTCCATTAATGAGATCTGATTGTGGCTGACTGCAAAACAAACACACAATTATGCCATTAACCCAAACATTTAAAAGAGCTAGGATATTCACAGGCCAAACAGTATCAAGTCATACATTTATACCAATTATGTGCTGACAAAATAGGCGTCTATATTGTTGAGACAATGATGTCATACACAAGCCAGTAACATTTATATTTTCTAAACGAGTCACTCTAGGCAGCCTGGCCGAGGCGGTGACATCTGCATGACTGTTAGTCAAAGGAACAATGAGTGCTCTTAGCAGAGAACAGAACCACTATTTGTCACTGTATGCTGATAAAATTCATACAGGGGCATTGTATGGGCCTGAAAATGGATGTTGAATTCATTAATCAAAGCCAGATGGATTATGTGCTCTGTGGGTTATGTTCAATGGCTTACTCTAGGAGATACAGAGGTTTAAAAGGCCACAGTGTGTGCGTACATACACATTCACTTGTGTGTGTCAGTTCCCAATGAGTGATGATGACCACTGGCTCACCATATTGATCAGGGCTGTGAGATAGATAGCAATACACAAGCTATAGCATACGCATCTCCCCGTGGCTGGGGTTAGAAAGTTTGTCTTATGCTTGGTGCCCGTGAAAGCTGTAATTTAAGCTTTAGACTTAATAAAAGAAACATTAAAGAAAGTATGCAAGTAAGCTGGAAAACAAGTTACCTAAAAAAACAAACAAAAAAAAAACCTAAATTAAGGAGGGAAAGGGGGATCAAGCAGGGTGCAAAGAATGCAGAGGTTAATAAATATAAATACCACTGAGACCACCCATCCAAAAAATTTAAGTTATGCACTCAGACCGCTGTAAGATACTGTTAGCATATGCTTTGCAGATGTAACCATCATTGAAGACCTTCATTATACTCGAAAGCGAGTTAGAGAAAAACTGTATAGTTACAGGAATCAGAAGGTGGCTGCCAGCTTCCTGTTTGTTCAAAAGATTTGTGGTCAGTTATAAAAACTGAGTTCAGTTTTTATAAATTCAAAAGAGCAACTGTAAGTAGTATTTCAGTGTGATACAGGATTGACATATAGTTATATATCTTTAAAAACAAACAAACAAACAAACAAACAAACAAAAACAGTGAATTTCTTCAACTTGGATTTTATCCAACAAAGAATGATCTGGATACATTTATGTACGCTCCATGAGAATATTAAACAACCGCCACGCTGCCACACTAGAATGTGTTAAATTTGTGACTCATATTCCAACACCAGCTGGATGCCATCCCCACCCAGCAGCCCGACGCTGATTGGACAGGTAGATGTAAAGAGCATGTTGCTTCCCTCCGCAATTTTTCCACAGATTCAGCAGAAAGTATTTTATAGCACATTTTTTTGTCTCACCAATCCAAACAATGTGTGTGAGCTCTGTACCGTCACACACATGGCTCGGCCCTGGCTTGGCAAAGTGCATTTCTCTCTCTCTTTCGTCCCGTGGTTATTAATTATATAGATATTGTACTGGCACAGAGCAGAATAGGGCTGCTAGATAGCTTTGGAGGTTCATCTTAAGTCAGACTCTGAAGTTTAATTTCAGCGTTGGACTTTAATATCCCTTTGCGTGGTCCAAGTGGTGCTCTGTTCTTTCTCTGCCGGCAGCAGAGGGACATACAGGGCCCTGGCAGTAGGGGAACAGCCTATGTAGGACAGCCTCTCATGGCTCCCTGGGGGCAGATTTGTGCAAACTACACTACAAATTACACAGTGGGTTGCTGTGCACCCTGAGCCAGTGTAAACAACAACATCGTTTCCTCTCTTATGCTATGAATCAAACTGAACTTATATGACCCAAGACCGAGTCCACACCCATACTTTCTACGTCCTTCAAACCCTTTTAATGACACACCTACGTAGTAGTGTTTAACCCCGAGCTAGCTTCCTCTCTCCTCCCCCTCCCCCTGACTTCATTCATGAAAACTCCTCCTCTGTACGCCCCACTGCTCTCAGCGTGTCACACTCTGCAGCTGTTTCATTTTAGGAACTGGGGACTCCAGAAGTTTGCCTCGCAGCCACCAGTCTGCTCTCAGAGCCAAGTGGAAACCACAGCCAATACTTGTCCGAAGTGCTCTGGCAAAGTTAAATATAGAGCCCCTCAGTTGTTGTAAGAGATTTAATAAATTCCTCCTTCAAAGTTAGCATAATGCTCTCTGGTTTAAAAGACCAAAGTCCTCTTGCTTGTTATTTCCCAGGCCTATTTGTTGATCTCTCATTGCTGGAATATAACATTTCAGTAATGGTCTGCTGCAAACCAGCTGATGTGTTTAATAAACTTTACTGTGCCTCAGTCTGGGAGCTACCTCCCACTTAGTTACAGACGTGGAGGAAAGCACTGGGCCATAGCAGCTGAGAATAATTCATTAACACCATATATAACTAAACACCAATAATCAGTCACAGCTTAATATCCTTATCATTTTTTATAAAACAGGAAAATAAGACGAACCCTGAAACAAACAATTTCCTAACAATAATCACAGTATTATTATCAACAAGCAAACAAACTTTACTGACACCATAACTGATTTAAGCTGTCTTGAAATGCTTTACATATTGCATAAGGATTTTCCACAAAGGGGAACTGTGATAGATCCAAGATGTGTGGTGCAGTTATGAAATGGCTTCCATGCCAAGCCACGTGGTAAACAGGGAAATGCAAAAATCACTATTTTTTTTAACAAACAAGGCAAAACCCTGCAGATAGCACAGCTGTTTTACTGAAAGTGAACATTTATATGTTTAATATTTACATTTAGTTCAACTCACTTTCAACTCACAGTTTGAAGTAACAGTTCATTTGAAGTAACACTGCATTTAAATAAGGTAAAGGAGAAAACAGATACATGTGCCTTTGCCGTACGTTTTCTTAGAACCCAGCAAATGTCATACTGGCTTGTTTTTCATTCCTGCCACATTATTGCTTATGATCCCTGCATATGTGACTCTGCCTGCTTTTCTGTGCATTTGGTACGACTGATTATTTTCTGAAACTCTTCAAAACTGTAACAAGGGAGTGCGTACAGTCGATCTGTATCTTCAGATATCGTTAGTAGGGGGCGGGCTGGCAGAGCCCTTCACCAATATGCGTACCAGCTGCAGGCCTCTGCCTGGCAGTGTGCTCTGCTTCAGACAGAGGGGGCTCTGTGGTGGAGGTCTGTGTCACGCCATCAGAATGTGTGGCAGCGTGCTGTGGGTCCTGAGAAAAAGCGCCTGAAGCTCTGCATTATCAGCTGGGTTGATAACAGCATGGAAACACTGAGGCCAACAGGAAAGACATGCAGGGATCCTTCTCAGACCTGGCCACTGTTCTCTTTTCACTGCCAATAACCCTTGACATGACTGGTGTTTAGAAACTCTCTTGCCAGGCTGTTAGCAAAGAAACTGGCCTGTGAATGCAGGTTAAGGAGACTCTGAGGGAAAATGTGAATGCCTGTGCTAAAAAAAACATTAAGGGATGATGTCATAAAGGCGCATCTTGAGTTCCTGTAAACTTTCATTTATTCGCACAGATATGGAAAAAAAGCACCATTTGTAAGTTGCTTTAAATCTTTTCCCCTTCATATTGTTTTTACTATAGAATGATGAGGTGTAAGGTGAGATTGGGTTTTAGAATCACATTTACACAAAGTTGAAGCAAAGTGTAAAATATAGATTAAAACATAATATAATGGTGTGACAGGCATATTGTTTAAATGCTAGTAACAGTAAAACAACACCAACGAATTCATATATTTTTTTAAAATGTATGAAGATTTAATTCATTATCGGTAAAATTTTGCAAATAGGTTGAGAGTGGCCCAGAAATGGCTCTAAAAGTGTCATACTTGGAATAAAAGAAGAAGAAAATCCCCTTATGGAAGAAAATAATAAGGTTAAATGGCCAAAGGTCAGTAACGTGATGGGATTAAGAAAGTGCATATAGTTCATGAAAGACTGCAACAATTTAAGAATAATGTTTTTCATTTTAAAACTGATAAGAATTTGGGTGTTTTGTAAATTATATAACAAAAGAACAGAAGAGGCAAAGGACAGAAAAAGTTTCCTGATGTTGAATGGCAGTAATGTTTGGTCCCACACGACAAGTTTGCACTCGAAAGTTGAGTGGGAGCAGTCAGCATCATTGATGGTGTGGAGGGGCATTAGTGGATATCTGTGAAGGCACCATTAATGCTGAATGATCTAAGTAGTTTTCTGAGCTTTTCATACTCTCATCAATGTCTTTTGAAGAACTCCCAGGTTATTTCAGCTACACACCTGGGGATTATATAACACCACATTCTCCGTGGCTCCAGAAACAGTTTGGTCTGGCTACAGACCAGACCTGTCCCCCACTGAAACGATCTGGTATATTAGAGGTGGGAAACTATTTTCCCCATGGGGCCACAACTGGAACCTAACATCTACTCTTACAAGTAGTAGTTTATAAAGAGCTAAAATTAATATTGAGCAAAATGGAGTTCATCTCATCTGTGTGGTCCTCCACAACAGTCCCAGGTTCTTATGGGATCCTTTGGAAAAATTAAGCGCCAAGCCCTATTTTAGACAACAGAAAAAATAGCACAAACACAAGCATGAACAGTCAAGATGTAATACTTCTATATCAAGTAAAAATTTTCTTTTATTGTTTTTTTTTTACACTTTACAATATTTTTTAGAACAGAGTGCATATTTTTATGTTTTCATTTGTATTTATATTTTTAGTTTTTTTCTCACATAATAAAATAATCTGTGAATTAACAGGACATGCCCACACACCATGTAGAAAAACACCTCCATACCACTGAGCCTTCTTCATGTTGTCTGCACATGATGTTACTTCCATGCATAAACAGGTAGTCAGGGCGGACATGTGAAAATAGGGCTTTAATTAATACCATGTTTAATTTCCCCTATCCCCCTTACCCTGCCACACATCCTCCAGCCACACATTAACTTGGGGAGAAGAGCCGAACAAAACACCCCTCTGCTCATCTCCCCTCCCATCTCTTCCTTCTCAGAGGGGAAGAGTGCAGATGTGAGCAGGGTCAAATAAATAGCCGCGATTCAGCTGCAATTCCACTTTGACATCCACTTAGCCTCAGGTTCCCTCTGCCAGCAGCCACCTGTTGCTCTTCTTTAAACACTGCCTGGTGAGGAGGAAGTTTTCTCATGTGGAACTGAGCCCCCTACCTCCCCCGAATATACTCCCAGGAACTGTAATGGCTTAAATAAAATTGTGTAGGACCTTGGAAGCGTCATTCAGGCCTTTTACATGCTTCAGAATAACCCAGACAGAGGAGCAAAGAAAATGGGGAAAGAAGGGGGTGGGGGTTGGTGAGTAAAGAGAGATACAGAGATTCAGCCATGTGGCCAGATGCTAAGACCATCAGGTCTGTGTGTGAACAGAGCGACAAGAGGGATTTACTGTAGTCTACAGAACTGGATATAAAGTAGCAGGATTCAGACATCTGGTGTGATTTTGCTTGTTTTCTAAGGCATCCATTTACTTGATTAAAGTTAGATGATGAGAGTGAGATAAGTGAAGACCAATACTCGAGGAGATGAAAGCAATAGGTCCAGATATTGGGTGTCAGGTGAAGTGCACACAAACTTGGCAAAAGACTGTGACACAAAAAGGAAAAAAAAAAAAAAAACACAGGTAAATAAATGAAGAGCGATGACCGTGTCACATCCTACCCGTCGAGCTCGACTGGGTGTCGTGTAAAGCTTAAAGCTTCGCCCCAGAGTGTCGTGTGCTCCCACATGGGTCCTGCCACAGATGCACAGGGCCTCTGGTTACAATACTGAGAAATCCTGCCTGCTCAGACCCAGCTCTATTACTTAGGCCGGAACAAAGATTCAAGGGTAAGTGCCTACCTGAAGTAAATGTAGAAGCGGCCAGATTTACGGAGCTCAAATGTGTCAAAGAGGATCTCTCTTATGTATGATGCATTGCTGATAAAGCTAATTATGATCCTTTTAACAGCGCTACTACTGCTGTGGCTTTGTCAACCTGGAGAACAGGTATGTTACCAAGTGTCCTCATGTTAACTAGTACCACGAAGGAACAGGTGCCAAGCAGGGAGAAAGCAGTCAGAGACAGGTCTACCATGTTACTGAGCCGAGCTAAGTCTGTCCAGCCTCCTCTGGATGTATGACTGAAATACTGCTACTACTAGCTGGGGAATAGGAAAGCATCTGTCACCCCTTTTAAATCCCCAAAGAAAAGTAAACCAGGTCCAGAGTTTCATTGGTAGTACTCACACAACAGATGTCTTAAAGCAGTCCCAGGACATTCAAGCATTTAGGAAAGCACCTCTGTCTTAGCAATAATTAGCCTAAATGGATCTCTTTCTCCATTTCCCTCCTTGTCTCCTTGCCTCAGTCTCTTTTCAGGCACTGATATGAATAATGATCCAGGGGGTTAACAGCAGGTCACACGGAGCTCCATGTCTGCCACGTTATTCATTTGGTGCAATGAGAAATTGATCACATTATTGTGTTAAGAGGGACCTGATTCGTTATAATCAGCCCAGTATTGGCAGGACTGGCCCGCGGGCCCTACTATTACATTAGGAATGCTCAGGCAGCCATAGGTCAGCACCACTCAGACCATTTTACAACTTCACATCACCTCCTTGACCTTTTAATGACCACTGACAGAGACAAAAGAAAAGCAATATATGACAGACCAATATTAGCTGCTGGTTAAACTCCATGCATCTTCAGGGTAGAAGGAGATTTGCTAAAGGGGCACAGGGACGGTTGTGTCCCCCACAATTATTTAAGTGTGTTTTCAGGCAACTAAACACTGTGCATGCGTGTGCAAGACTGCCCTACACGCAACACTCGTAGGCCATGACCTAAAAGCTATATTTCTGTCAAAAAGATTGACATTTATTGGGGAGGTCATGACAAAATTAGCAGAAAGTCAATCATTCAACTATTTAAAAAATGTACAATTTTGAGTAGTGGGTGCTTTAAAACAGTTTCTTTGACTGTTTGCTCCATTTTCCAAATGAATGAAAAACTGTGTAAACGACCAGGTGCACTAACCCATTTCCCCCCGAGGTTACATCATGCCAGCTCATTAATCAAATGAGTCAGCTGCTCTGTTTGCACTGGGTCAGAATGTATTGGTTAGTGCTTGTTGATTTAACCATAACACCTCAGCACATAGAAAAGGCCTTGGATCTAAGTTTAATCTTCAACAAGACTTCATGATGTTTTATTTCATCAACAGCCACCAATCAGTTTATCATCTAGTGTGCTTCACTCAAAGCTGGTATGTGTGTAACTTTAATATTGTTAGTAGGTTATTACACAGGTTGCTCCCTGCACCTTGCTAAATAGTGGTTTTACAACATGTCAGCGAGCTTGTGAAGTTAAACTTGCCCTTGCAGGGAGGGCAAATAAAGCGTAATCAGAATGGACACACTGCATTTACATTAACAGTCTGATTTTGATTTTGATGGAAGACATTTGCCAGTCTGTTAATGTTGGCACATCTTTAAGCCTTGCAAAGTGAGAAAACCATCAGGATAAACATTTATGTCAAGCCTACCAATAATAGCTGTTTAAATAATGACCTTTTATTTTTATTGATGAAGTAACTCTTTTATGAGCAAACCTAAATGACCAAGCTTTTACCTGTCTACAGCTTCAGTAACATTTAAACTAATTGCCTTTGCTTAGGTAAATATTAGATCTGTGCAAGAATAATGAATCCAGGGCCTAAAAACATTGTGGAATTAGACCTCGTTGGTAATAGCTTAAGGGCCATTTACAAAACTTGGGAGATGGCTTCTTTTTTTCCTTTTCTTTTCTTAATGCAAGCACCACGTCACAATGCAGATTTTGTTTTAAGTGCTTAATTTCTTGTCAAAGTTCCTAGCTGTGATCATTTTCTTTAGTGGAGCCATTTTTTGAATGTAATTAGCATTTAAATCAAATAACACCACCGTCGCCTGAGCAAAATATTTCAGTATGCTTTCCACCTCTGGAAAACACTTCTTACTCTCCCTGATGCACGCTTTCATCCCCCAACTCCCCCCAGATTGCTACGGCTGTTTACAGTGAAAAACATCTGCATTGAAATTATTCCACTTCCTGAGGCTTGAATAAAATAAAGTCTCTACAAAACAACAACAGGAAGAGGGCCATTTTTACAATAGCTGTGTTTAAACACGTGCACGAATTTGGTGACGGCTGTGAGCACATACTGTGTCGGCTGTGTCGGGCTGATGCAAAATAGCACCCTATTTACACATTAGCAGAAGATGAAAATATCTGTCTGCTGATTTTTTTTGTTTAGTTTTCACCGTAAACTGGCGAAAATAATTTACATTTTCATCTGTCAGTTTTCTCGCTTTTAGGCACACTAAGCTATAGAGATTTTTTTTTAAAATCTGTAGCATTCCATTTTTTAAGTGAAGTCGTTAAAGTTAGACAGTTTTGATCATTAAAAAAACATCGATTTAAAAAAAAAAAAAATTGTAAAATTTGCACTTCATAAAAATTGCCTAACATTCTGCACAACTGAAAATTGCCCACTTAGGATTTAAAACTTAAAATGCAGCATACAAATTTGACAACATTTCTTCTCTTTGTTCTTCCTCTAATTTCTGGATCAATTTAACCCCAAGACATTCGGCTTCAAATAGGAAAGAGAAAAAGCTGCAATTTCTGGTTTAAACAATCCTTGTCACTCTCCATGCTGCTCAAAACTTGTTTAAAAATGTCTCAGCGTCACCCTGAAATGTTTACACAAGGAGTTGTGCATGCAGAATTAATCTTACGGGCTTACAATTAAGACATTGAAGAATTTCCCTCAACATGAGATGAGGCTGGCAACCTCGTTCTCTCCCCTAACAGTAGCCTTGAGAAAGTGTGTGTACATAAACCTCCTGTGGTTACTCAAATGTTGTAAACTGTATAACTAAAGCTTAGGCCTCATTCATAAGCTGTTTACCTTGTCGATAAATCACGGCGTCCCTCGAGCGACAAGTAGTGACAGGACGCTGAAGAGAAGAAGGATGGATTTGAATTGTTAAACCTGAGCCAAAGTAAACCTGAACGGATAGAAGTCAGTTAACTCTGAAGGTTTTTGTGTTTGGGTTGTATTAGCTGTAACTAGGGAAATGGATACTTTAAGTCAGAGACAACAAACAATATTTATCTGTTCAAATAATTACATTAAAAAGCCTGTTATGTGTTGGAGCACAGGAGAAAACAGAGTGCTGGCCAAAACAACACAGGTGTAGATTTAAGTCATTCAAAAAGTTTGTGAGCCCTCATCAGTATTAAACCGTTAGTCAGAGAAAAATTTTAAAGTTGTATTTTAAGACAAGTCACATTAAAAAGTGTTACAATTTGCTCAAAATTATTGACAAAAATAAGTAATTAAACAAATTATAATAGTAATTAAATTGTTTTTTCCCAGTTGAATTTTTGGTCAGTAACTGGTTACAAAAAAAAGAAGAAAATTCATACACAAAACACACATTAAACTAAATGAAAAACCCAAAATAAACAGTTAAAAATTTAAAAAAAAAGTGACACACAAAAGAGAAACAAAAAAGAATGAATAGAAAAAAATACACATAACTTTAATGTAACCCTTTACATGGAACTTTCGGTGACTACATACTGACTGCTTCATCAATAATCTATAATCTTGGTAATCTAACCTTTTATCTGGCAATGAACCATATTTGGTAACTTTAGTGGACAAAAAACAGCCTCAATTTTGTTTTATACACACTTTTTGGGAAAAAAAAATTCACTGTAGCACATTTATGGTATCTTTATGGCCCTGGACTTTTAAGGGGAAAAAATTGGACAAATACAAAAAAGTCCTGTAATACAAGAATAGCACTAGAGTTAAAATTGACAATTTTCTAGTATTTTCATGAGTGCCCTATAAAGGGCTGAAGTACAAATGTAACTAGTAACTTTCTAAAGCTGTCAAAGTATTGAAAGAAAAGTGCAATGCTTCTGCACAAATATTGAAAAGTATGCATAAAATACACTAAAATGGGATTTAATTGTCCTGAATTGTAATTGTACTGAAACACATTACTTGAATAAATACACTCTACAATACCAGTAAATATAGCAAAAGCAGATTAATAATTAATCTCAACTTCAAATTTGACATCATTGCGTAAAGAAGATTCATTCAGTACTTATTCAAGGGAACACACATTCACAGGCTTACTTACTCATCATATTGAGCTGTACAAATGCCGTTTCTGTTGTCCCACCACTTTGTTTCACTGCATTACACTTGAATGCTCTCACTGTTAATCAAAGCACCTTCTCGTGGCTGTTTACGCTACAGCTTTTTATTCCAGCATCACTGCTGTGTTGCTCACACACTAATGGCTCTGTTGTTGCTTACTGCATCTCAGCTTGTCGCTTTTGTGTTGCCCAACACAAACAGTGTCATGTTGTTCTTTATTTATTTATTTTTTTTACCATTACTGCAACTTAGAAAGTGCTTTCAGTCAGATAGTGTGGAGCTGAAACAACAGGTTACGTGAGCTGTTTACAAGCTGCTGAAAGGGCCTAACAGGTTCTTCATAGGGGGAACTTTTCTTGCTAAGTGAGACAACAGATTACACTTTGGCACATTTCTCGAGAGACTGCAGCCTGCTCCGCACCACAGCGCCACATTCCTCATATCTGTGAGTAAGTGTTCACTTGATACCCTCTTCAAAAGGGTAGCACGGCAGACCTGCACCACATATTCATGTCTTTACATAGAAATCTACCTTGAGCTACAGTATATCTTCTGCTACATTTGCCAGGAGACAGTATGTATTGTGTACTGCTGAATTAAGTGTATATTAAACTGTCAGTAACATAACTACGCCCACGTCCAGTTATTGACGCACAACAGTATCATATCTCTTTGTATCCTTACACTGTGTCTCAGTTACAACTCCAAGGAGAAGCACATGCTGTGACAGAAGCCAACACGGTCACGACACTGAACCTCTTAGCTACAGACAGTGTCAAGGGTCAATTTGTTTCTCTGAGGGTTTCCTCAGTCACCTTCAGTACCTCCACCTAGGATCGATGATGCTTGACTCACTCTGAAAGTCAGTCAGTAAGCAGTGTGAAAGCAACTAGCAAACAACAGTTTTGTAAAAAGAAAAGCCTCATTACAGGATACAAAAAGTCTAATCATCAATATTTCAGTAGCAGGTATCACTTCTTAAAGCTGTTTTTTTGTGTGTGTTCAAAACAGATCTCACTTCAGGTTGTTCTTCTTACTTTGAGAGTAAATACTGACTAGGATTACTGTATTCCAATAATTTAGCCCATATAAATAAAATTATTTGCATTTTGTTGTATTATTTCATCTTCTGTACTTCAGCAGTACTTTCAAATGCTGTATCCTCTATCCAAGCATCTCTAGAGTATCAGTAAAACCTCTGAATAATATATTTAATATTATTTAAATATATAATATTTTAATATTATTTCAGTTTAAAACATTTTCCATGTACTTATATGATTATTACCTTTTATTTGTCTTTTTCAAACAAAACACATGCAATACCTATATTTGTCTGTTATTGTGTAAATACTTACGCTATTGTGTACTTCACACACATGGAGAAATGCCAAACTGCCTTTCATTGTTCTTGTAACAGTGACAATAAAAAGCTATTCTATTCTATTCTATTCTATTCTATTCTATTCTAGTTATAATATCTTCTATGGGACCAAATCTCATGCAACTGGGAGCAAAGGACACTGTTTTTTTTTTTTTTTTACTGGATGTGAACTTAATTTTAATAAATGTTATAACTTACAGCAAATTACCCCAAATACCACTTAGCTATGAGTTGTGGACCACTGGGGGTCCCCAGACCCTACTTTAAGAACAATTGTCATAAAAATCTGTATGCAAATAAATATAAGATAACTAACCTATACTGTGTCAGTTAATCTAGAGACCAAGTTAACACAGAGGATGAAACGCAGCCCATGGTAGCAGTTATTAATATGGCATGTGAAAACAATTTACTACTTCCTGTAGTAAATAGTGTCGTTGTATTGTTTTTCTCATAATACATGTTATTTAAGAAAAAATGTAGCCCAAGTTCAGCAGTAAATTACAGTATGAGAGAAAAAAATCCAGTGAGCTATATAATACATATGAAACGTAAATATTATTACATCTTTTCTATTTCCTTTTCCAACTGTGTAAACAAAACCATCAGAAATAACAGAAGTTTGTCTTTCATCTAATTTTAATGCTTTACCTAAAATAAAGGACACCTCTTGATTACTTGCAAGTAAATTGAATATGTATTTATCCTTCAGGTAAGCAAAGCAGGGTCATATTAATCCCTTGGTATATCTGAAATAATGATGTTAATTGAGCTGTTTCACAACTCTTCACAAAGCGTACTGCTAGTAGAAATGTATGGCCATGTATTATTCTTGCAATGAATATCTCCTTTTGGAAATCTGCCCCCCAGACTTCAGAAATTAACAACTGAAACCTCAGTGCAGCAGGCCTGCCGCTGTGTGTGTTTTACACCAGCAATAATGCAGTTTTTACCTGGTAAGGTCACCCTGTAGTCCACTTTGAGTCTGGCAGAGTCGAGAAAGAAGATATCCAGTCCAATTTACGATGGGCCAGCCCAGTAAACCTGGAGTCAGTCTGCAAGTGAAGGGTGGAATAAAAGAGTTTCTCAGGTTTAGAAGGCCCAGCTGAAAGCACTAGAGCCCTTTCCCACTGAGAACTGTACCTCTCTAAATTACACTGACACTGCTCAATTAATCCAGGAGAATTGTTTCAACTATACAACACCCAGCTGGTTCATTTGCTATGAAGGTTTCTCCCCACAAAGAGCACAATTTAAGTTTGGAGGTCACAGTTCAGGATATGAAAGAATATTTTAGGAACAAATAAATATTTAAAATAAACACTTCATTTTAACTATGGATAAACAAGTTGAATTCCAGTCAGTGTTTATCTCTAAATACCTGTTATTGCAAATTATAGGATTATAGGAATTACTTAACAAGCAAAAGTGCTTACAAACACTCTTTCATTATGCATGATATCACTGAGAAAGTATGTAAGTGGAAACGACTAGTTTTACATTTTTGGTCATGGAACTCTATGGCGGCACATGGCCCCTTTGTCTGAGTGGGATTATCAGGAGCGAGCGCTCACAAAAGGAAATGCTTGTGGAGCTACAGTAACAGAAGGATAAAATCAGCCGTGTGATGATTGGGGTGACACATTTGTTTGGCTGTAATGAAAATAAGCCCATTGATGGTGCATTCAGTCATAGGCCTGAACCCCCCCGACTCCACATCCTGTCTCTTTATCCTTCATACAAGTGGCAGACAGATAGCGGCTCGGGGGATATTGCCGCAGCCACTGGGTGTTTGTGTGTGTGCAGAGCTGTCAACCTGTCACTTTGAATATACCGCTGATGTGTATGACAGAGTTGTCTGTGCTGCTTTCCACAAGCTGATCAGTTTATGTAAATCTGAAGACTTTAAGCACATTAAACACTACACAGAATGACACGCTTTAAGAACAAGTTAATGCAGTGCTCTTCTTTGAAACTTTGCTTGTTGCTGTAGGTAAACTTCAAAAGCTGAAACTAACAAAATAAAATGAGCAATTCCATAGAGAATACACATACAGATTAATACATTTAGTGTTTGGTTTTGTGCTTTTCTTTTAATAGTGTTTGCTGATCTAACCGCAAATCCTCCAAAATATCAGACAGTCCAACTTATTTAAGTTCAGCTTTATTTACTCTAAATGAGCTACAATTTAATTCATAGCTGTTTTAGTATGAGGTTAGATGAATCACAGCACAGAAAACACACCCATGGAAAATAGTAGGTAGCACTCTGGCACAACTCTAACATGTGAGACATTGCAATTAAGTAAAAGTTTGTGTTGTTTGTGTTTGTGTTTGTGTCGTTTGTGTTGTTGTGTTTGCACATCTCTGTTGCTTGTGGGGCTCGCACACAAGAATTTCACTCGCATGTGCTGTGCCAGTGTGCCTGCACATGTGATGTGACAATAAAAAGTGATTTGATTTGTGATTTGATTTGAAAGTATAAATGACACAGCCAAGTAGAGGTTTTGGGCCTTCTCGCCATCTATATCACCACCTTCTTTTTAAGCCATGGCAGAGGCCTACAGTGCAGATAAAACGTAAGGCGAGATGGTAAATCCAAGGCCCCCTTGAAGTGTTTGATCTCCGGATAGCGTCTGTGAGTCACCCCTCTGTGTGTGTTTCAGACACTGGGAGTAAGAGCACACATATACAACACATATCTCCACCAGGAACCTGCCCTCAGTGTACCACAGAAGCAACTGGATGACTTCAGACTCACTGTATCTAAATCTACACTGCACCACCAAAGCCCAGGGCTCAGACATGCCACACACAGGATTCAAATCTATGTCCCACATGCACATGTTCACACTGCCAAATGCAGCTGTTGTGTACAGACTACTGAAGTGGCTCAGAGAACATGATAAAGAAAGCAGCAGGCATTTATCTGCAGTCCTTGATCTGGTCTGGTGCTCTTTGAGGAACAAATCTCTGCTTTTTGCATTGCTCATCCATATTGGAACTTTACATCTCTTCCACTTATTCAAGAACACATAAATTGCGGCAGAATAAATGTTGTGTAAAACTTCAAAAGAAACTTTAATAGAAACTTTGTTTTGTTTCAGATTTTTAAACATTTTTTAAACAGTTTTTATAAAGAAAACATTTTGTCCATCCAGCCATCCATCTCCTGCTGCTTATCTCTTGTTAGGCTTCGCCTAACAAGAGAAGCCCACATCTCCCTCTCCCCAGCCACCTCCTCCAGCTCATATGGGGAAACACCACTGTGTCCCAAGGCCAGCTGAGAGATGTAATCTCTCCAGCATATCCTTGGTCTACCCTGGGGCTTGCTCCTGGTAGGACATACCCAGAATCACACACACACACACACACACACACACACACACACACACACACACACACACACACACACACACACACACACACACACACACACACACACAAAACTGATCATTCATCCCATGGCCTAGAGTGCCCTAGTGCCTCGTGCACTTGAAAATCCTTATGGTCAAACAAGGTGTTTGTTATAAGCTAACTGTGATTGGCACAGAGGTCCAATAAGAGAACAACACTGGGGTTTAGATCAGGCAGACTCTTCCTCCTGATCACACCATGCCAGATTTTACTGTCTTTGCCAACATGAGTGTTGAATTCTCACAGTCGGTGAAGGGATGTCCACTTGTGGCATCCTCCAGCACCTGGTGACTGAAAGAAGGTTGGGTACTCTAAAATGTCCTTTAGGACATAAGTGCAAAAGTCGGTCAGGGCCTGCTCCCTGACCCAAAAGCACAAGGAAACAACCACTGGGGAAAACCCCAATGTACAGGCAGCAAACAGAGTTGATACAGATTGGAAGAGAGACTAGTACCTCTGTAGGAAACTGGTTCCATGACCCAAGCCATGCGTTGAGTTTGCCAAACTATAGCTAGCTGGTATCTCTAAGTCTCATGGACTAGCTCAGGTTTTTTCCAAATCAGATAGATCAGGGCTTGGCAACTCCAGGCATCAAGGGCCCTGTAGGTTTTAGATGGGTCCTTGATCCAACACAGCTGATTCAAATGGCTAAATTACCTCAACAGCATATCTTGTATTTCCCCAGAGCCTGTAATGAACTAATCATTTGATTCAGGTGCTTTGACCCAGGGTGACATATAAAACCTGCAGGACACCGACCCTCGAGGCTTGGAGTTGCCCACCCCTGAGATATGATGGATCCTTTTCATGTTATAGGAGGTAGTTTTCAAAAACTGAGCATCAGACTGTCCATCTCCACTCTTTACTGCCACCTGAAACACATTTCACCCCACTGCTACAGCACCTTCTGCAGGTTGTGAGCCCACAACAGGGGTTGTCATCTTCTCTTCTGGCTGAATCCAACTGGGCCACAAGGGCTAAGACCCAGCCACCAGATCCTCTCCCTTAAGCTCCCTCCCCTGTCCTTATTCCAGGGTGTGCCCCAGTAACCCTGTGGTGGCAGGATATAGTAGTCTCTTGGTCATTTCTTCATTGGAACTTTGTGAATCGTTCTTCATCTGACCCCTTACCCAGAATCAAATTGCTTTAGGAGGAACCTATCAGGGACCAAATCTATCAATACCCTAGTCCCTAAGATCACTGGGCGACACACAACTCTTCACCACAGCAACATGGAAATTCAGGGACAGGAGAAAAATTGGTATTTTCTGTCTACACAGGGGCTTTTAGTCTAGATTCTAAATAAATAGCAAATTAGTAGCAATTTGCTACAGAACTTTTTTGATTTACTACCAGATAAATTCTGGCGAAACTGAAGGTTGACTTTCCTTTCTAAAACAATGACCAGTGCTCACGGTAAAGAAAACGCCAGTGTTACCCAAGAGACTGACACCAAGAGATTGTCGTTTGCATTCTGCCTCCTAGCCAGATTACCATGAAGGTGAGCTTTTTCTGATGTTAACCTAGTGTAGTGTGCCTAAACAAGACCAATTAAGTAAAATTATTAGTAAGGTGGCAGATCAGATAGAAAGACTAATGCTTAAATATAAAAAAGTGCATAAGCACTGTTTTTTCTGATTGATATGATTGCTGTTTAATTAATATTCAGATTTAATAACAAACAATCAAAAACGTAACATTGGAGCAAAATTATACACTTTAAACCAAAGAATTATATAGTTAGCATTAGCATGAATCACTATCACAGCAAAAGAAAAGAACAGCATTTTTAGAAACTCCGAAGATGTAAAAACTTGGCATCAGAACTGAAATTAAAATAAAGGTATTATTAAACAATTTCAGCTGTTCACAGCTTTTCTGTTCACAAGCATTTCAAAACCACAGCCCTCACTTCTCCACCCCCAAAATGTCTGGGAGCGCTCTGACATCGTGTTGGTGGTATTAGGTGTTACACAGGGGTCCATTTCCCTCTCAGTTGTCTGAGTGGAACACACCCGCTGTGGCAAGGCTCCCCCTCGACTCCATGTGTGACAGTAATTTTACACAGCCGGGGACCTTGGTCCCGGAGGTGGGCCATTAAAGTTCAGGTGAGGTTAATTACAGAGAATTGTTAAGCCTGCTGCTGTGCGCTGGGCGGGTGGGAGGGATTTGACGCCTCCAACGCTGATTTCTGTGAGACACGGTTCTACCGGCTCCACGGGTGTTCAGCAGCCGATTTACACACAACACCTACAAAGCGCCAATCATTCACTGAAACAGCTCGAAATTAAAGCCCACAACACAGCCACATGAAAATACTACAGCTTGTTATTACACTCGACGTATAAATTACCACACACGCCATGCAATTCCCCACATGAAATACACAGAAATTGAATGTAACTACCTCTACATAAACAGCCAAATTTAGGAAAATTATTTTGCATAGAGAATGCAGTCTTTAATTTCGACCAAGAGGTTCTATTAAACCCGAAACAAGCCAAAAACAGGAGCACGAAAAAAGCAAGAAAAGAGCCTCTCGAAGATGCAGTCTGCTCTGTTTGAGTAAGGACGAGATTATATTGGATTAAAAGGGATTTTTGCAATGCAAATGAATGCACCTCAAATCAATAAGGCCTGTTCTACTCAATATACAAACTAATTAAGAGGTAATACAATCAAACCTGAATAAAATAGATTGTGCGGCTTTCTCAGAAAGAAATCCAATCAAACCTTTTTATGTGAAAAGATAAAATCTAAAGCGATCTTTCTTTGTACGAATAATGACCTCGGCTTTGTGTCCATTTAATAAGGAAAACTTGTCTTAAGAGGTTACGCTCAATGTGCATATTCTAATCAATATGAATTACATAGGGTTTTATCTATGTTATCTGCTCCAGACTGCTAAGCTAATTAATGTTTTATCGAGTGTTTTAACTCAATTATTTTGCAAAGTCAAAGGGGTTCAACACAATTTTCTATGAGCGGCCAGAACATTTTCTGTGGAGAGGAAGTAGTTGAGTTCTGCAGCCTTTGAAGGAGACACAACTGCTATGAAGCATGCTTTAACTTAAAAAAGTAGTCAGTTCAAATATATATGAATTTACAAAAGAAGTTCAGGTGCAAGTGGCTTTTGGCAAAGCATTTATTTGTTTGTTGAGCACCATTCCTCTCTGACACTTTGACATACATTTTGTGTTGGATTTTCCGGGTATCGTTGCTAAAGTTTGGATGATCCCCCCCTCCTCTTGCGCTTCATTCCAGCTGATTGCTCATTTTCTAATGTTAATGGTGCTAGGCTGGGGCTAGGGTTTCTCCCCTGTCAGCTGGCTACTGGGGCTGTGGGACGGATCTAATGGGCTCTGACAGAAGGGAACTGATCTCATTCAAAGGGGATTTGATATGTGGCATGAATGTGGTGACCCTCAATGGACATATTAATGACCGTTATCATTCACAGACTTTGTGCCATTCATAAAGCCCCTTTCTATTGGATGCGGTGCTGCGCCAAATGCCATGACTTATGGATGAGCTAGCCATATATTGTTTTCACTGCCTTTTAGGTAACATGTCAAAGTGACTCAGAGCTTTGCTCCGGTGGCTGTGGCTGGCCGAACGGTTTGAGCAGCATAGGGCAGTAAATAATAACGTGGTGGGTGTTGTTTACAATTCAATTACAACCACATGCAGGCAGAGAAAAAGACAAAAGTCTGAAGTCACAGGAGACATTAGTGTGGAGTCACAATGTCAATATTTAGCTTCACCTCAACTGCTATTTATGACTGAGGTGTTTCTTCAAGCATGCAAAGTATTGTTTGTGCTCATTTCTTATTTTCACTGCCTCCAACCCAAAGTATGAAAAGTAGAAAAATAGAGAAACCAAAGGAAGGTTTTCTACAATAACCACTAATATTGATACACGTTTGCTTGCCAAAATGACCAGAAGAGGGGAAAAAGCCACTTAAGGAAAATTTGCAGCTTATGATATAAATGATGATAAACATAAAAGATTAATTATATACACCAAGGTACTCATATCCTCCCAGCCAACCAAGACCATAATATCATGAGAAACATGGACCAAAGGAAGAGAAAAAAAGGTTACAATCAACATGTGGACGCTTTTGAATAAACAAGTCTTAAAAAGGCAGAGAGCTGCTGGTGCACAAAATGGAGCAGCCACAATTAAATGTCTCCGGCAGGATGCTCATCAGAGTGTGGTTTTCCAAAAAATCCTAAACAAATCTAGAATGTCTATAAATGGGAGCACCAGGCTGAGAAAAGTCATATTCATCCATATAAGCATCTGGTGAAAAATGAAGATGACAGATTTCTCAGGGCAACCACTGTAGAAATATGTGGATGAGGGGCTGCAACTTGAGCTATTCTTCCTGGTACCTGGTTAAGATATCCGTCATGAACCCATGTAAACATCAAAAGAACAACAAATACATAATCCAAGGCTTATATGTTCAAGCATGCGGTATTAATCAACAATCAACGAAAAAATATCCATCAGCTGTCATGTGGATATTTTTTAATGCATTTCTGTCTTTTCTTTTTTTACATAATGAAAGCAAAATTAAAGTATGCCATGAAAATGTGTGTGTTCTGAAAAAGTAAAGCATACCATACAAGTGGTTACTATTACAAATTTATCATTAACCCCTAATTTTAGGGTTACTATGATTAATTATAAGCATATTCCAAGTGTTCTCTTTCCCCCTATTTTCCCTGCATGCTCTATTAGCAGAGCTGAGGTGCAGCAGCAGCAGCAGCTTGGGAGGCGCGGGGAAGTGTTTCTTTCTTGACAGCTGCACAGGAAGTCACATCCCTCCACACGTCGAGGTGTCACCAGCATTATTTTAACATTTCCAATTTTAATCTCAGATTCCTGCCATGTGTCAACTTCAAAATAAAGTTCCACTCCTGCATTCCCCTCTGACTCCTAATAACAATCTGCCGTATGGAGATGCCACAAAGATGCCAGGTTGCACTCAGGTCCTTTGTTCTGCTCCTTTTTTCCCCCCCACTGTTCTCAAAGGTTCATGAAACAAGATCCGTTTGAAGTATGTTTCAAAGCAAGATGCAATGTTCAAAAATGATTCAAAGCACATGATTTTAAACACACGACTGGGTTAAATGTACCATTTAATTACATGTTTACTATTAGGAATGGATTAAATATGGTTGATAGAGTAATAATAGTACTCTAATTAGCATCTGGCAGTGATGGAAAATATCAAGCGAGGTATTTTATTAACTTCTTATAGTATTTCTATGTATTGTAACTCTATTAGATTTAGATATATATTAATAAGTTACTGTGAATTTATCATAGATTAAATTATAGAGCTACAAAATTAAAATTTTACTTAGATATTTTGAAAAAACTTTGATAACAACCCCAAAATATATGCTAAATAAAATAAATAAAATAATAAAATATTGTGATAAGTTACATGTAATGAGTGCTTTTATTTTCATCACTTTTAGGGGTAAATAAGTTACTTTACTTTTTATCAAATTTCTGAGAAAAAGTGCATCTAAAGTGCAACTGTGTTGCATGTTTTCTCACAGAACTTTCACTGACAAACAAAATTAAATATCATAAAGCAGCAAAACCTTCGCCAACAAAGCGTTTGTCACTCCAGACCTGAGGCAGCAGGACATTTTCGCCTGACTTCTTCCGCAGCCTGGAAAATCCTCCCCACATTACGACTATTGTGAGAGCTACTTTGCTTTCACAGTCCAAAGATCAAAACAGCAGCCATGTTTTCAAGGAACAAATGTCTTACCAGCTGGGCTGGTGTGAACACAGATATAATGCTGACAGGAAGCCGAGGCAGTCACTTGTAGAGCCAATTATGGGCAGAGCTGTGGGGGCAGGTTTACAAACACTGCTTTTCTTGTGTCGCGCTACTCTGAGGTATATGATTAACTTCCTCACCAAAAGTATCCAGGCAGCGCAGAGTCTGCCCTCTTTGTAGGTGGCAAAGCTGGTGAGTCGTGGCACAGCACAGCCACCACTAGACTACCAAGAAAAACAACAAAAAGGAGGCAGCGCTCGAAAGCGTTAATTTTGTTGTTTTTATTACTAACTGTACATTCACGTGCTTTGACTTTTAATGGCTCTTCTTTAGGACATATTTAAACATTTGGTTAGGTTTTACAGCATTGCTATCACAAGGAGAATGCAGGTTACAGGCCTCTCCTGAAGCCGCAGAGGCTTGGCGTTCTCCATCGGAGTCAGGAGGAATTCAAATTGACCCATCCGATGAAAATTCCTTTGCTTCTGGAGAACTAATTACAGGCCGTACTCATGAATGGAGGATGGAGGAGCAACTTAATTAACCAGTCTCCAGATTACCCTGTATTATTCCACTGCTGCCTTCCCCCACCAAAATAATTTTCTAGACAATCGCAAGACTTTTCCTTAACAGTTGCTCTAAAATTAAATTAGAAAAAAGTAAATCCCTGGTGTCCAATCAGTGAATCACCATAAGGAATGTCCACAGTATGTGCCTCCTCCCATGTGGCATTGTCGGGGTGGCAGAGCAGGGTTACCAGCAAACAACAGTCTTTTAACTATCTGTACTCTAGCAGCGCTCCTTCACTGTTGAATTTAAAAAGTTCCTTTCACCACATCTGCCCTATTTGTGCGGCCTTTTCTTCACCTGACTTGCTCATGAGATTTGCTTTATCTTAAAGGTCATTTCATTCAACTGGGCAACAAACAGAAGTGAATATAACCGTCCCCGATCTTTCCTTTGCAGAATTCATGCTTGAGTTGTCTCAAATAAAGAACGTCCCTGCCAGCTAGAAGAAGGAGCTCACAATCTGGGCAGCTCTATAGAAAAGGTTCCCTGTATCATACAGTACCCCTTTACAGCTCTACATTTCCATTTAATGACACCCTACATATTAACCCTGGTCAGCATCCAATTACACAGAATAAGTGAATTATCTGCACCAGCATGCAATTTGAAAATGTTTTTTGTGCAATGCGGGGACAAGGGGGCGTACAGGGGCCCCTTTTTTTCATCAATCCAGGGTTCATTAAAGTGCGAGCCAGTGAGATATTTTGAATTAATTAACTCTAAATACAGGTGATCCCCCCCTCCCCTTTTTTAACACAAAACCACCGAGATTCCCTGTCATGGAGTGTTCCAGGGGTATAGAATGACACAAACACAACTGATTTGATGAGCTTTCCTCCTCAGGCCAGCACTGAACCAAACAAACTAGCCAGACAACCAACAGAGCTGCATTCATATTTAATTACAGCCTGCTAACATCGCTGCTGGATAACGTTACACTCAGAAAAAAAAGGGGGAGATAATTGCTATAAAAACCATAGTGGGATAGTTATTTCTTCTTGTGTAACCTGGGAGATTCTGCATTTTTCATTTTGGACACACAAAGTGAACTTTTGATTATTGCATCCAAATCAGATAAATAGAGTCAGTAAGGTCAGCACACATCTTTCATTTAATGGCATGTAAATAACACCAGGTGGTGAATATTAAGTATCAAACGTAGAACACAGCACTCTGTGTCACATGACCCACCTCTGTGGGTGTAAAGTCACTGCTGGCCTCCCAGGCGACAAGCATGTATATGTGTGTGCTTGTTCTAGTGTGCGTTATCGTGGACACAAGAAGGAGGGTTGAATTAGCCGAGATGACCAGATGAGAGCTGGCTGAGTCCAGCCATGCCTTGTCAAGTTGTTGAACGCTGCTCTGTCCAGCCCTTCTGACTCATGGCGGAGCAAAGAAAGACACCAGCATGAAGTGGCAACCTCTAAAGCTGAAAAATACTGCCAATGTATTTGCACCAAAAACTGCAGTTTCCCAAATGTCCACTTGAGGCAGTCGCTAAAATCAAGACTCCAAATGTTAAAATGACAAAGTTTATAGCAGAAATTTGTCTCTTTAGCTAATTTCACTTTTAAAACAGTAAGAAGTGGTCTGATTAAAATGGCTTAAGACTTAAAGTAATGCATTGCAATTGAGGTGGCTACTATAGCTAGCAGGTAGGTTCCAGCTAGATTGCTTTTTTAAAAATCTAACGTTTTTCATTAATTAGACTAACAGCCCCCAGGATTTTGCAATCCAGTTTTAATTAATGAAAATCTATTTTTTCTATGTTACTTAACACGAATTACAGGTTAGCTCTCCATGTCTGTGTTCCACCAATACAATGCAATAGATGAGAACGGCTTGCTAACCAAGTTAGCTGACAAAACAAAGCAATTTTGGACATCAAGATGGCTGCGTCTAGCTTGTGTATATAGTCATATACATCCATGTCTGTAGTCAGAGAGACTACCTTACCTGTTTCCCTGTTTCGCTCCATGCAATGTTAGTAAAAGAAACCAAAAAGAAAATATATATTTATATCTATTTCTCTCTGTTGTTTGATAGTTGTACATTATCCACATTTCTTAAGATGAGTAGTCAAATTTAGATATGACACCATATTGCCAATGCAGAGAGTAAAACAAAGTAAGAATCAGGGTTTACCATCAGTCTCATCATGCGGTTTGGCATTTGTACAGATTTTTAGCAGTCACACTGACCGAGTTCCATCATAGACAGATAACAATATTCTTGTTTTCTTGGGTAACTGTCTAGCCACTTCCCCTTTTTTGTTATTGTGCTGATTTTCTTTCATAGTGGTTTTCTTTCATTCACATCTGTTATAAATTCTGATGTCAAATATTAGACCTAATTGAATACAGATGAGGCAGGTTTAAGGAAACACCATCACCTCCAAAAACAACAACAACAACAACATTAAAAGAGTTATTTGATCACAAAATAATCCCAATGCATCACAGACAGAAGGTAACAGTTAATCTGAAGGTGAAGGTTATCTTTTGTTCTTAAGAAATTAGCTACTCTGAGCTGCCTGACTGGTTAATATGGAGTATTTCTTAGGATAAGTAATAAGAGTGTGTTATCTGTTGTATTAAATTATTAACACTCTTTGTAACAGGCAAGTAGCTGACAGTTCATGTGACAGCTAACAGATACATTAGCAGTCTTACGTTAGTGTTCTTATATATAAGAAAGATAACTGTCAGAAAGTGTTGGTATCCTCAATGTGGAAATAAGACACTATGCACTAACATACTGCTCTACAATCATACAGAACAGTGACTTCACTTACAGCTGAGAGGTATGAGACAAATTAGCAAGCGCAGACACACATGCACACAATATACGTATGCACACACCTACTGAGCATCATAGTCTCTTGGCACACTGGCGCCTGTCACTCAGCGGGGTCCTGGAATATGCGCCGAGCCATCGACAGGCGTCTGTGTCAATGCCTGACAAACCTCAAGGCACCAGGCTGTAATTGGAACGACTGGCCTAATCCTCAGATCAAGACAGACTCATTGACAACCTAAGCGGGCAGCAATCCCAACAGTGCCTTATTAGTGGAGCTGGCCCCTTCACTGGGGGCACTGATGTCATCGCTGCCTGCCAAAAGACGCTTTCTTGGCCATTTAACAGAAATGTTCAATAATGGAAGTTTGTTTTTATGTTTGCTCTACACTTTCATACACGTTTAGAACAACAACGGAATGGCTATATGCCCCCCCCCCCTCTATATTTTAAGTTAATAACCGAGGAAGGCTGAGCAAAATATTCATTATATGTCTGTCAAGGGTGGACTTTCTCTGGTATGATTATGGTGTGAAAAAAATAACAAAAAATTGTAAATTCAATTTAAAAAGTGAATTAACTAATAAGGGAAAATTAATTCAACATAAAAATCACTATAATTGACGGTTTGGCCTTTGCAGAATATGATGTTTTAAACATTTAACTCTGTTGGTGTAAAATCATGTTTAAAATGTAAACTATGCCAAACTCCTAAAAGGAAAGATTTAGAGAATTCATGAAAGCATTAAAACTTCAGCCAGAATCTGCTTAGCTTAACCTGCAAGAAAAATAGAAATCATTAGAAATGCCTAGCCTCCACGGTCCAAAGGTAACAAATTTGTTTACTAGCTCTTTTGAAGCTCAACTCCCTAACTAAATATTAACATATTACCTTATATATATTCGTGTTTTTTTGAGAACTTTCATTTGTTTACTGATTTGGCTGTGCTTATTTTAAAAAGAAAAAATTAGACGGCTTTGTTTCTTTGATATACAGCTGACTTTAACATTCATTTTGGCTGCTGTAATACAGTTAATTACTAGGTACTGTGAAACACAGAAATTTTTGCCCATTTTCCTAAAGTCTGCAGATTTGGGTATATTATTCATAATGCTGCATTGTCTTCCTCTTTGATTTTTGAAGGTTTACTGATTATCCTGTTCCTAACAAATATATTTAGATGAAAGCAGAGAGAATGCTACAAGAGAAAAGTGAAACATCAATCCAACCCACCCAGAAATCTCACCTGTCTGCAGACCACAACAGCTGCATCACTTGGACCAGACAGGTAGCATATAGGTTCTTCTGCTCCTTCATTCTCAGTAGGAACAACAGTGGGCCTCTCTTGGAATTGCCCTGTGCCCCTCTGCCTCACCTCCCAGAAGAGTAATCTGCTCTCTGATGGAGGGGAGCGTGTAGCAGAGGTCTGCTCTGACACCTTCTTGGCAGAGTCATAGAGCCTGGCTCCCAAACCAGTTTTCAAAAGCCAAAACGAGCCAAAGCCTAAACCCCCCGACACAGTGTGTTCATTTGTGGCCCTTTCTGAGTGCCTGGAATCTCCTGTCAATGAGCATATCAGACAGTTTAACATGAACAGAGACGTACAGTATGAGCACCCGAGATATAATGTGTTTGTGGGTGTTTTTACTGAATATCTTGCAGATAAGGTGTCACAACTGTATGAATACAGCAGTAACAGACAAATAGAGTACAAGTGGAAAGCACATGTAAAGATTATTTATCCAGATACAACTATTATGTTTCAAATCATAATATGCTGCCAATGCTGAACTGGTCATCTGATATTGCAGTTACCTACTACAACTCATTTCAAAGAACACAAAGTGTACTTTCCTTTCAATGTGCTAAGTAGTCCTTGGCAAAGCTTAAGAGCCATCAACTTCATGCAGAGCATGACATGAGTGTTTCTGTGTCAGTGTGGATGTGTGTGTGTGTGTTTGCAGTTCCTGGCTTTTGTAAAGGCACCGGGAAGCTCGAGCCGTCCTCCCAGGCATGCCTGTGCAGTGTAACCAAGACTGACTGGCTGACCTCAGACTGTGTGGGCCCTTTAGCAGAAGATGAAGGAGCTTTTTCATTGACACAGGAACAGGAGGTATCGCCTTCCCTTTGCAACAGCTCTCATTCATGCCAGACACAATGCGTTATTATTGGTTTTGAATTGAAATGTTAATTTTGGGAACTGGGCAACTGGGTCTGAGAGCTTGCCCTGCTCATTTCTCATTTTTCACTTGGGTGAGGTGGTCTGTTTCAATGGGGGAGACTTAACCCTCAACTCTCCTTGTATTACAGCACCTTAGTTTAGCTAGATGAGGGCTGAGGACACAAATGCAAACAGGCTAGAAGTTTCTACGTTCCACCTCTTAGACTGGCTGTTGAGCACCGCCCTTTCATACAAGAGCTGAAAGCCAACATGTCAAGAGGTGAAGCCTGCAAGACACCGGTCCATACCCACAGAGCATGCACTATTGATCCTGAGGCCGTAGAGGAAAAACCTGCTTTTTCAGGCCAGGTGGTGTGAGCAGGCAGGTCAGCACTCTGCCACACAGCCTCACAGAAATGAGTGCATCAGCAGGCCCGGCAGATCTATATGACGGGAATTAAACAGCATAATCAAATTGTTTGCGCAACCATTTAGCATCTCATTCCCTTGCTGCCCTGGGCCAAACTGACCACTGGAGACTGGCCATCTACAGCAGTAACAAAGTAGGGCAATAACTAACGGCGATTAAAGGAATATTGATGGCCTGTGACACACAGCATCCTGAAAAATGCTATTTGGTCAAATAGCTGCAATAATTAAGTATATGAGGGTCAGTCAATTTTATCTGCTGCTTTTATTTGGATCGATTATTTAGTAAACTGGCCAAGCCTCAGAGAGCATTATTGCTGACTGGGGTGTTGATTTCTAGCGCAGGTGCTTCAGCCAAGTAACACAGTAGCAGCTCGCAGTGAACAGTAAACACACAGTGTAACAAATATTGCAGAATCATCCTAGAATGGAGTGAATGATTCATAATGTATCTACTATCACTATAAAAAATGTGAGCTGGAATTTTACATCATCTCTCAGTGTACAATTACACTCTGTCCTGTGACATTTTTGCCTTTAAAATCGCTGCATTCTGTCCTTTAATTTCAAAACACTCTTCCTGATAACTGAAACCTCTCTCCCTTTTCCCAGCTCTGACAAGAAGCATGTAAGGCTGGTGTAAAATATTTCCACCACAGATTGATAAACATTAGCTGAAACCAAAGAAATAATGAGTTTTGGCTGTGCAAGACCTTGGTGCTGTTAATGTGATGCAGTGGTTAAAAATAAACTAGGCCATTTAGAGGCTTCTCTCTCAGTTGATTGATTAAACATTAACCTGCTGGATCTGGGATATTTCTTATTAATCACAGGTGGCAGAGAGTTAACTGAGCATGAGGACGCCGTGTATGCAAAGAGATCCACACGGGGGGCAGGCTATAAAAAACACTCACACAAACATTTCTGTGTGCTTGAAATCCCATAATCATAGCATATTCCATTTAGCGGATGCTTTAACCTGATGAGTGATTCATTTTTAGCACCGCAAGACCCAGTGGGAGTCAAACTAAGTCTAATGGTGCAGTTGAGTTACCCACCCTCCCGCACACACACATCTCCATATCAAACAGAACATTGTGGGAATTGCCATGACCTAATGCATTTCTTATCTTTCGTTAGATTACACATTTTACAGTTCCTGGCCCAGTAGATACACTATATAGCAGTCCCAGATCCCCTTAATGACAGTAAAATGGAGCAAAATCTCTATCAGACTTTCTCATTTTCCCATGGCCAGCAATTGAGTAACAGAACCTATCACACACTTGAGTAATGTCGCTAATATTCAGCCACTGTTGCAGCCCTTTGCTTTGATCTAGCATTGGTGTGGGTGGTCAGTATTTACAACTCAAAAAGTCTTGAATTTGAGACTGGCAGCACACTGAAACTGACTCCGAAATAGTTTTGACTTTCCTGTTGTAACCCTGGGTGACTTTTTTGTGCCCAATGAGCCTTTTATGAGAAAATTGACAAAGTAAATATCCTATCAGCTTTTCAGCTGATGAATAATGTACACAGTGAGTGATGGAGTGCTTTAAAAAAAAACTGCTTCAGGGTTGTCCCTGCACATCAGCTGTCATCTGTGATGCAGGTGGTGGCCCAGGCGTGGGGGCTTACGGCAGCACACAGGTGCCCTTTTCACTCCCAGGCCAAAAATGACAAATTCAATAAACTCAAGACATCTCTCCACTGCACCTATGGAATCAAACACACCTGACAGGCGGCTGAAGGGCTTCTTCCTAGTCTCTCTGACATCCCATCCTGACAACTTCTCAGTATCGATAACTTGTAGAATATCCGTCTTACTAGCATGCTTTCACACTGTGAGAAAAAAATAAGAATATGTGTCAGAGGTTGTGTGACTTGAGGTAAGACTGTGATGAGGAAACTGAATCTCTGAGATGACATTAACAGAGAGTGTCCCCTACTGTGTGTGTGTTTAAGCCCCAGAGCAGACAGACCTGGCTTGGGTTACCAGCCGTAATTCTGATGGTGAAAGGGCCACAATCAGCCTACTTAATCTCAAAGCTGTTCTTTAAACCCAAAGAAAGACGATCTGTCTCTATTCTACTGTACAAAATAAGCGAACATGTGATTCATCTTAAAATGGAAATGTACATGAAATTAAATTTGCCTTTAGGGGCAGGGAGGACAACCCGTGACTGCAGGTTTTTCTGTGATAACAAAAAAGGTACTTGTACTTCGTCAAAAGACCCTGTCTCATAAACCTACCCTGACCTCAAAGAACAAACCTAGACATCACATTTTAAGGAATTAGCATCACAATACCCTAAATGTCTCCCCTGTAGTAAAAGCCCAGTAAAATGGCCTTGCAATTTTAGTGGTGATGATAAACTGGGAGACGCAGATAGCAGGCTCACTGAGCGTGAGACAAACCCTTACTGTATGTTCATTAGCATCCGTGAAGGTTCCCATCTGACGAAGAGGGAAACGGAGTACTGAGGCCGTTCTGCAAGCATGAGTGTCTTATTAAAGAAAGGGCCAGGGAGCCTCAAATTTGGCGAGGCTGGTCCACGAAGAGCTCCCACCTGTTTGTCTGGGCGCTCCTTTGACACAATAGGTCATGAAATGCAATATGGGCCTGTGCCTCTCTTTCTCACAACACAAAAGGCAAGGAGCGGATGAACTGCAAGATAAATGACCTTGACATTTGGAAAGTCTCCAGATTTCTGCACTATAAAAATAAACCATGCAAAGAAAAACTCCAAAGCCTCATGAGCCCTGAGTAGAACTTACACATGGGCAGAAGTAAAAGAGCTGCCTTTCAGCGGATTAAAGTTTCTACTTAAACATCTTGATTGCTTCGCTAGCAGTGGCAGTGTAAAAAAGCAGTGGCAGAATGGAAAACCCAGAGCTAAAAAGTTGTGCTCCATGTTTGTACCTTCAATATGGAGGTGTTCCAAACAGCTGTGCACATGCTGCAGACAGCCTCCACTTTCCACAGGAAGTATGATGAGAACCACAGGAAGATAAAAACAGCCTGGAATGGCTTGAGGGAAATGACAACACAAATTAGACATTTACAAACATACCAGGAAACAGAAAAAACACCCTTTTGGGAAATTAGGGAGACAAACAGAAGCACATTAAACAGTCAGTGGCGTATTACTTATTAATGATTTAGATTTGCTTTTTTTTTTATTTCTACATCAATATTTGTAGGTGAACATAGGGGTATGTTGTTATAGACAGTAGGCCTCTGAGCAGGTCAGTCACCTGAGTGACAGCATGGACAGGTGTGGAGGTGCATCCGGGGAGAGTGAACCGCGGCTGCCTTACTATTGTTCTCAGTGGGTCTTTGATCTCACGTAGGCCAGAACCTCAGTGGGGAGTCCAGGCTGGGCCCCAGGCTACGGTTTGTATCGACTCAGCAGGGCTGACAGCACAAAGCGGAAGTGGGTGTGGGCGGGTGGGGACTCCAGCTTCCTAAGATCGCCTATGTGCAGCTTCAACTTAGCCTGACCTACACACTGAAGGGCGGTTGAGGGTACAGGAAAGAGAAACAACAGCTATTAAACAGATTTCAGTCCAACCACAAATTAAGAGTCAAAAATATATATTTTTTCTGACCTCTCATTTTACAATGAACGCATACATCAGATGATGCACAAAAACTTGCCATCAGCCATGGAGGTCATTCTTTTCTCTTCATGTTTTCCTGTTTTATCCACATTTATGTATTATGAAATAAAGATGTTTTCCAGGTAAAAATATAATTTCCATAATGACAACTCTGTTAAATATACACAAGTGTGCATGAAAAGATTTCTGACACAACCAGAAAACAAGTGAGTTTATTTTTGCAGTGTGACAGCTGTGCACACAGCCTTTACTTAAGCCAACCCTATAATGAACTTTCAAGTGTACAGTAAGTGGACAGGAGTGGCTTACAGCTAAAGAGAGTAATGTTTCTTTCCTGATGGTTCCCATCCTTGCCAGACTCTGCAGCAAAAAGTCATCAAGCCATTTAGCTTGAATAAGGAAAAAGAAAAATAACCATGAAACTAAAATAAAAACAAAAACAAACATTAGATGTAAAATAAATCCAAATGTGTGTGTACATGACTTTGTGTCTACCTGTAGAATATGTGTTTACAGCATAATATTGTGTATATGTTCTCAGTAGCCTGAAAGCAAAGTCTCAATGTAGCGGCAGAGCAGTTGACTAGACTCACAGTAAATTGTGACAGTGAGCAGGGCAGACTGGGACAGCCCATCTTAGTCTTTAGCGATTGTGTTTCAGTGTGTTCGCCTGGCTCTCCCTGTGGTGCGGTGTGTTGTGGAGCAAAAAGCCACTGCTGGGAGCCACAGTGGAAGAGATCAATTGTACTCATTCCTGCCACCTGAGATTCAAGTGTTTCTGTAATACTGCACAGCTCAATCGATACTTAAGCAAGGAGCTGGGAACCAAGAGCACAGTCCATGCTTAGTGGTGGGATGACTCACACAGAGATAAAACATGTATTTACTCCTGTATATTTGTGCTCCCCAGCTGTGAGCAGTCTGCATGAAAAATAAGCCAAATGACTCATCAGGCCTTTATTTATTTATTTATTGTGTTTCCATTATTTTATTATTCAAATATTTATAATTTTATGATTTAATTTTGCAGCACATAGTTTAGTATTTATAATGTTATCATTTGGAAATTATTTTTTTTATGAAATCAATTAGATTATCATTTAGAATGTAATAATAATAATAATGATAATAATAATTTTCCTAAGTAGAAATACACCATATTTAAAATAGTACATGCAAACGAAGAATTTGTCATAATTAAGCAAGAATGTGGGAATGTTTTATTTTTCTTTTTGTTCTTTGAAGGAATCTCTCAGGAAGCCGATTTACTGCACAAACAGAGCTCAGGGGAACAGATGTGACTGTTAAAAAGAAAACAGGCACTGTGGGTAAGGATCATTTAGCTTCAACGTCTCGAAATCTAAAACGTAAATATTGGGGATTTCGGCTTTGTAAAGAGGAGGGGAGCGCGCCGAGGATGCTGGACAGAAATTAACAGATCCTGCATTGCAGGATGTGCAACGATGTGTTAAATTAAATGCAGCTGTTGAAATACAAAAGGGGAACATTTTTCACTTTGAATAAAAAATGCAACGCAAACGCCTTTAAAGTCGTCAACTGTATCCGGATAACCGAGCGATCGTCTTGACAACCTTCTTTGGAAAGCACTAACTAGCTCGTCGCTTTCTTAATACAAGTTCTATTTTCAACTGAAGACGACGAAGAAGAAAAATAACGCCAACTGCGCATCGGACACCTCCTGCTTAACTATCTGCTCCGGACACACCATCCTTTTACCCGCTGCGACGCGCTTCTTTCTTTCTTTCTTTCTTTCTTTCTTTCTTTTAAACCCTTTGTAAATAAATTGCAGAAGGGGGCCTTTTCCTTTCCACGGATACGCTTTGAATTTATCCGATTCTGTGGAACAGTCATTAATTGGAGATCTGGAGAACTAGCTATAGAAACTACGATGTTCAAACAGTGTTCATTTTAAATTAAAGAGCAGGAAAACTCACACCATCAGCACCCAAGCCTCCGTTTCTGTAGTTTGTGCACGGAAGTGTGGAGGCTGCACGTGAACACAAATTCTTTAAAAGAAACAAAAGTTGCTTATTTAATTTATTTATTTTTTATTTCTGCTTTTTTTCTTATGTATAGTTGTTAGTAAATGTAAAGAGACGGTATTTTTAAAATGAGGAAATAAAAGCACACAAACACACAATGTTTCTTTTGGAAAACTGATGTATTTGATTATTAGAGTAAAGAATTACAGTATCTTAGTTGTTAGTAGGTATTAAAGTGTAGAGAAACTGGACCCATAAAGATCTTCCAACTTTCCAAGAAAGTGCATGTAACAGTCCGAAGGTTGTCAAACCCGATATATATTTATACTTATAAAAACACTATCATTTTGTCCCCTGGCCGTGATGGACTTCTTGTGAGAGCTTTATGTACATTTTCTTGCAAGGGAGCTTGTATTTCCACATCTGAACATATTTACAGAAGCTTCAACACATAACTTTGCACTTGATGTCAGTGAGGATGCTGGGACATAGCAGCAATGTGGAAATCCAGCTCAGATACTAAAAGTGATCCTTCCAATTTGATTAGCTGTCTCAGTTCCAAAATCCAGGAAACAGGCCAGACTGAATGTTCCTCTATTTGTAACCGTCTTGCTCTCAACAACAATAAAATATGAGCAACAGAAGATAGAAGAAAAAAAATGGAAGTAAACAAAAAAAGTAGAAAGTACAATACAGAGACTGTAACGAGAAAACAAATTAACACTAAATAAACCCTTGAAATGTAGCAAACTTCAATGTTTTGTCTTCCTTAAATAAGATAAAGGTAAATAATAATCGGAAAGAAAGGAACTACAACATCATTTAGTCCCTTGCCTGAATTTCATTGTTTTGTCTTGATGAGGCGGGGTGGGGGGGATTCATGAACACACAGATGTTAGACCATCTACAGAAGATCAGTGTACATTATTTACAGCAAGTCTGTTCGCTTATTACAGGGCTAATGCATCACATGAACATAGACAGTTCAATTATAGCTACTACAGACAGAAAATAACTTAATGCCAAGGTAAGGTTATCTAACCAGATATTCTAAGTTTCAAAAGCACATTTTTAAAGCACCCATTGTGGCTTTAAAATAAACAAAACCTAATTGTTAATGCTTCCACTTGGTTTCAAGCAAGGTTATAATCACTAATAAATAAGCTCCTTAAAACTATAACATGTACATTGTACAAAAAAAGCAACTTGTCTTCACACTCATGTTCGTAAAGATTCAATGGCGAGCAAAGCAGTTCAGCTGATTTTATCCCTGTCTTGTTCTCTTCCTCTGTCTGTGTCTACATATGTGTACAGTATGCCTTTAGGCATCTTTATGTGTCTGTGCCCAGTTGAGGACATATACTAATTGGTGGCAATTTCTTTATTGTCCTCCATGAAGCGTGTGAACCGGAAGTGGGCCCCATTCTCTGTGTTGGCCATTTTCTCCAGACCAGCCAGAGCAGCATTGGGCTCCGTGTTGTGTAGCTTATCAAGGCTGCCTGTCAGGCCACCTATGGGAGAGCTGCCCCCATTTCCGATACCACCTGACATGGGTGGGATGCCTCCGTTCTGGATGACAGAGATTTCATTTGTCTTCATTGCGAGACCATTGGAGAAGGCCGCAGCATACTGATTCCAGAAACTGGTCGGGTCTCCGTTGCTTGCCCTTGATGCCATGTCCTTCTGGAAGATCTCGGGAAACTTGACTGGGTTGGTGCCAAGGAAGGCCATCGGGCCATCTACGGAGAGCCTGCGGCCACGTCTGGCAGGAGCGCTGTTCCACATGTGGGTGCCCATGTGAACCTACACAGACGGAGAGGGAGAAGAACAAAAGAGAGGAGGTGAGAGACAGAGCAATGAGCGGGATGAAAACTAGTGATGTTTACAAACTTGGCCACAAGAGCTGCACATGAGATGATGCAATGGAAAAAATAATAATAATGCTTGAGTGTGAATTAAAATAGCTTCACACCCTGAGTGCAGCAGATCAGTTAGCTGCCTATGCTATGAGAAGTACAAACACTGTGTAAACATCTTTTGGCAAGACTGATACATGCTGTTTAATCTGAACTTTAATTTGCTCATCTCACAAGGGGACCGCACGGCTGAAGCAAAAATTGCACTGTCCAGTTTCATTGCCCCAGCCAGTATTACATGTGACATTTCACCTCTGCCCATACCCTTTCTAAGAACAAGACAACATTCTGCTTGGACATTTTTGAAACACTGCTCCAAAATAATTGTATTTTAATGTGGCTCATATACAATAGTTTACACAAAGTTAATGAGCCTTTTTTTAAAAAAACTGTGAGATATCGCTGTAAGTCTAGTATCATCCAACAGACTGAGCTTGATTCAGTAAATCTTTTAGAAATAAAAACAAACAAACAAACAAAAAAAAACATATGCCCTTATTTCTCCACTAGGAATTGGAGATTGAGACATTCAAAAATAACTAACATAATTGGAAATTAAGGCCACATAATCCCCCAAAATCCTAAAGATCACTAAGCAGATCTTTTTCTTGATGATTTAAGCCTGTGACATTTTTTACAGAATCCGTTATGGAAAAATACAGACTGACTTACTCACAGTGATTATACCTGATAATTAATTGTGTGCACTGGATCATTCTTAGCTGATCACATGCTGGAATTTCTCTCCAATAATTATATTACATGCATGATTCAGCTTTTCCATTTTTTTTTCTCTAAGAGCAGTTCCTTTCATTAATTATACCACATTACCACATCTTGATGCCTAATGCACTGACATGCCATATAAAATTAAATAGTAACCCTGAGACTCGTTTTTCATGAACATTCTCACGCACATACTTTTAGGAGGCAAATAGTTTGCTGGGTGTTTCGACATTTACCTTGAGGTTTCCTTTGGTGGTAAAAGCTCGGCCGCAGATGCTGCAGGCAAAGGGTTTCTCCCCTGTGTGGGTTCTCTCGTGGATCTGCAGAGCACTGGCGGAGGAGAAACACTTTGCGCAGGTATGGCAGAAGTGTTGCTTGGGAGTCCTGCGTGGTGGAGCAGTGGAAAGCACTGGGGATGTTGAGGCAGATGAGGTGACCAAGCCAGGGGGTACCTCCTTGTTTTCCGGATGAAGGTTATGAAGGAAACCATTGACTTCTGGTTTGCTTAGAGAACCGACAGATAGAAGAGAAGGAGTTGGGCTGGAGGACAGGCTGGTATTTGATGGCTCAAATAGCTGTGAGGGCAAGTCTCGCATTTGATGTGTTAGCATATGCTGCTTGAGATTGCCCTTGGTGGAGAAACCCCTGTTACATGCCGTGCAAATAAATGGTCTTTCTTTGGTATGGCTTCGATAGTGAATGTCCAAGGCACTCTGACAAGCAAAGGTCTTCCCACAGATGTCACAGGATGTATTCTTGATGGTGCTACGCTCACGGAAGGGGAAAATCATGCCCAAAGGGTCTTTTGGTGAACTGACAGATGTCAGGTCCAGGGCTCCAAGGTTGGAGGGATGTGAGTGCAAGAGGCTTATACTGGTGGGGTCTGAAGATAAGGCCCTTTGGTGCCTTTCTTCGAGGCTCGGGGATTTGTGTGGTTGTGGGTGCATGCTAGTGGGTGATGGCGCCTGCATGGAGGAGGTAGATTCTGACACCGCTGGACTCCCGGCGCTTTGGCTTTCAACATCACCTCCCAGAGATGAGGAGTCATTGGTGAGACAGTCACCTTCAATTAAGCCATTTGCAATAGCCTTCATCTGGATCACATTATGTTCCTGCATTTCATTATTATATTCTTGGCCATTCCTCTCTTGCCCTTCCTGGGTAGCCATTTCAGGGGGAGCTGGGGAGTTACATAGACTGTCATGGGAAGCATCAGCAGATCTGGGTGTATCTGGCACACTGCTGTCTGGACCCTCTTCCATTCCTTCAGTGTTGTCATCAGAAAAGTTGTCAAGATCATCAAAGTTTCTCTCTTCAAATGAGCCAGTATCAGAAGCCATGGACTCTGGATAACTCTCTGGCAGAGGGGTGTTGGGGATCTGCCCACCCATATGCATACGGATATGTTGCTGTAGAACGACAGCATTCGTGAACTTCTTCTGACAAATGGGACAGGAGTGTTGAACTCTAAGAGGAGGCATGGCCCTATGAACACTGTAGTGGGTTTTAAGATTTCCCTTGGTGGTAAATGCCCTGCCACAGATTTTACACTTGAAGGGCCGTTCCCCAGTGTGAGTGCGATAGTGCATTTTCAGTGCACTTTGGCAGCTCAGCACCCGGTGGCAAATGACACATTCATTTGGGTCTTTCACCTTTCTATCAATGTTCTCCACAAGTTGTTGTAACTTGGATGTCTCCGATCCCTGGAGAGGATCCAGAATGCCTACAAAAGGGAACTTAGCCTTGAACTGATCAGACATAAGGGGCATGAGTGGGTTGGTCATCATGGGTGGGCTGGTAGAAGTCGTATACTCTGCAATGCTTTCTGATGCACAACTCACATTTGTCATGAGACCCAAAGTCTTGCTGCCTTCGTCAGTTTTTCCATTTGAGGTAGGCAGTGTTGCACCTTCACCCTCTTCAGATACACCATCATTACTTTTAGCTGAAGGCTCAGTGGCACCTGAGTCACTCTTTGCAGTAACAGAAGGACTAGTTATGGCTATTGAATGATCTTCCTTTTTGATGAAATGTGGCAGGCTTGGCATGGTTGGTGGTAGCAGCATGCCGACTGATGATGTCAGAGTAGGCAAAACTGGTTTACTGTCAAGCCAGCTGGTCACAGGTTTCTCAGGTGGTATAGACATGCCGTATGGAATGCCAGTGCTTGTTGGTATGTTGTCTAAATGCTCAGGAACAGGGTAAGGGTTCATCTGGATATGAGGGTATTTTTCTTTATGACGCTGAAAATGCACCTTCAGGTTACCACGAGTGGAGAACCGGTTGCCACAGATATTACACTTGTAGGGTCTCTCACCAGTATGTGAGCGCAGGTGAATTTGCAAGGCACTGTCGCTCCCAAACACCTTGCCACAAAACCTGCACTTATGTTTGAAGAAAGCATCATCAGAGCTGCTCTTATGCTCAAATGAACTGACATTTGGCGGCTTGTCTTTTCTCTGCTGGGCCAAAGCTGCTAAAGAGTTGAGGTCCTCTACAGTGGTGCCAACACTGGACAGAGAACTGGAGAACATGGGATTTCCAGGTGGGGGTTGAGGTAGAAGGGGATTCACGGCCGAGCTTAACAAGCTACCTATTCCAAATGCTGGCGTCGATGACTTTGCTAGTGAGGAGCTGCTTAGTTGAGAATGAAGGCTACTCATAGGAGTGGGCCTTTTGTCAGAGGATTGGGGATTGATTGTTGATGGCCCCAGTGTGGTAATGCTCTGAGATGTCTCACTGCTGCTTGGGTTGGACTGAGGTAGCTGTGCTGCTGCAGCCAGCTGCTTTATGCTGCTAATACTGGCCGACTGGCTGGCCAGGTTCTGTGCTAGGCCTGCGGCTGCCGCCAGCTGTTGAGAGAGATGTGAGCTGAGTGTGGTCAGGGGGCTGGCAGCTGGCCCCATTGTGCCGGGAGCAGAAGTTGGAGGTACCTGTATTTCTGGTGATTGGGAGGCTAGTAGCAGTATCTGATGGCGAATCTGTTCAATAAGCTGAAGCTGGTGGATCTGTTGCTGTTGCAGGGCTAAGAGCTGCTCCATTAGTGCTGGCACGGCCACCCTTGGTCCTCCAGTCGAACGGGCTTCTTGGGAGAATTGGGCCACAGCCACTTTGGTGCTCTGCAGATTTTCAATTATGACATTGCTGTTGATCATGGAGAAGTTCCCCAGTTCAGTTAGGTTACTGAGCTGAGGTAGTGAGGCAGAGATAGCTGAAGTACCTACTGCGGGGCCAGAGGTGCCTCTATCAGCATGGCTGCTGACTGTATTAATGGGGCTTCCGCTCTCTGTATGACTGCCGTCCTCTTCGTGACCACTGCTCATTCCGGAAACGTCCACGTCCATGGATTCGTCTTTTTCAAGAGTGTTAGGCTCCAAAAGGTCACTGCCCTCTGTTTGATCAGTGTTATTAGCTGTGTCATTCATCTGGTCATCGGGATTATGAGGAGGAGACCCAGGCGAGAAAGTTCCGACAGGGGAGGCAGGATTTTCATTCACTATCAGAACTAACTGATTCTTAGTGCAATTCTTCTGGTGTTCCTCAAGATCTGATAGTTCAAAGAACTCAGCACAACATCTGCTACAGACATGGGCGTCTGACTCCTTGCAGGGGGGGTCCTCGGAGCAAAGTTCTGTGTCCCCTGAAAAAGAGGAAACAGAGGATTAGCGATTAGAAATGTTTTGCAGCTGAAGAAGCAGATTTATCTTCTTGAATTCAATTGTTGTTAATCTTAAGTTAATCAGTTTTAACACCTATCCTTCTGATGTGTTCACGAAAAAAGATTAAAAGGCAACAGTAAGCTGGCAGAAATGAGGAAAGACCTTATTCAATGTAGTGGCCTCTGAAACATGATAAGAGGGGATACAAAATCAATGGGAACTACTCAAATATTGGTTAAAAGTGATCTTTGAAGATGTACATCTGGGTTTCATCAGGCCAACCAAAGGTAATCATTTTCTCTAGATAATCCATCAAAATATAGAATAGAGTGAAGTCAGGATCATTGGGTCTTAATGAAATTTCATAGAAAAGCATTGATTTCCTATATTCCATGCCCTTCAAAGTCTACTTGTCCACTCGGTGCAAATCAAGCATTTGAAGGACTTATTAGACTTTCAATTTGCTGTCAACTTTGCTCATTTTCAGCCAACTACAGGCATCTTGGACAGGTTATCTATGTCACTAAACTAATTTGTATCCACTCAGCCTGCAATCACAGTGAGACAAGAACAACAGAGCCTGTGGCACCACATCTACTGCATATACACAAGAAAGCAAAAACAAAGAGGAAGAAATTCAAGAAAGAAGTTTAAGGTAAACAGTTACTCAGTTGATAACCAAAAAACATGAAACAAATCTGCCATCTATTACAAGAATAAAAATATTTATTATTCTTAAGACTTTTGTTTAAGTATTGTCCAATAAACCCAAAAGTTAAATCCAAGAAAGGACAGTTATCGGTGAATTCATTTAAGGAAAAAAAAAATGCCTGAAAGGGATTAAATAAATAAATAAATACTTGGTCAACGCTAAAGAGCAGTGTGGCATATGAGAACGCATGCATCACAAACTTGCCAAAACTAAGAAGGCAGACACACCAGTTCATAGAACAAGCATAACAGAAACTTCTCTTGTTACTTAGACAAAAATTCTAAAGTAACGACCACATTCCAAATGCGCACTGAAATAGGTTTTGAAATTTTCCATTTTAATAAACAGGACGAGTCAGGGAATGAAAAGGCAAGACGACACCCTGCCCCCAGAGCCACTGCTGTGCTCCAGACTTTCCTTATTCATTTCCCTCTTTGTCACACTAAAATCTCGCTATTTAGCATACAAGTTGATTTACAAATTGCATTTCTCTATGAATCCCTTTCATTGTGCCTCTGGCCCCTCAACACTTTCATCAGGGCCAAGAATTCATTTGCAAATGAAACCCAGAGAAGTGCAGCCCTGCCCCACAGAGAGACAGGATGCCTTCCCATTGTTCACACAGCATGGGAGCGGCGGGGATCGTCGGCACAGCCTGGCCCTGCTCATCTCAGTCGACTCAAAGCAGATCCTGTTTAATTCAGGGATTATCTCCCTCAATGTTTCTCCGCTCAGAGACATCAGATAACGCAAAGTTGCCATGACAGTAAACCCCGGCCCTCACACCACCAAACCATGCAAACAGGGAAGACTCAACTTTAATGATAACTTTTCATGTTAAATCCCCCCCCCCCCCCCCAATTCCACCCACCCGTCTACCTACACCCCAAGCGTTAATTTTGAAAAAATGTGTTTGATTCATAGTGTGAGAAATGTGAGGATTAAATAAACACCTTTTCTCTTTTCACAAGGTTCACTGTACACAAATTAGTGTGAAGAAAATCAAATCATATGAAAATGAGCAGGATGAAAATAGAAGAATATAGAAAAAACAAAAACTTTTGCCTGACTTTTGGAAGATGCAGAGTTATTCATAAAAAATAAAATACCTGAGTTTTCACTGTGTGTGTGTCTGTGTGTGCAAATCTACACACAGCAGAGAAAAAGCTCTACAGTGGAATTTAATTAATTCACTATTTAACTCACAAACATAATAAGTGTGTTTCTTTAATTGAATAAATCCTAACAAATACTAAAACATTATTTTCTGTACAGTGCATTTTCAAAAATTGTGCACTTTCAAATTATTTAAACTTATCAAACAAATGCCACAATAAAACAAATGCATGGATAAAATACAACTATCGCTAGAATATAAAATTACACTAAAAAAGACAGCAAAGACAGATGAGCTTTCCCCCAAAATGTACATTTCTATACTCTAACTAAGGAACTGCTAAGACTCGTCATCAAATTGCAATGCAGCAAGGGACATTGTCGTCTTCCGAACTCTATCACAAGTTTAAGGAAAGCCAATGGTAAAAATGCCTTTACGGCTGTACAGTGTAAGAATCATTTCACCACCAACTGCATATGACTTTTTACACTGCCAAAATATGTCTTTACTTGATGACCGAAAAAGGATCAAAACTGAATTAATGCATCACTACAAATCCACTGTCCACATAAGACTAGGAGCAAACAGCGCAGATGCTAGCATTAGGCTTAATTCCTAAAATAGCAAGGATTAACTTCAAATTACAATTAAGATAAAGTCAAGCTGGTATGAAGAAAGACTGTAAACTTCGATAGAATGTCTATCAATAGCACAATGTAAGTAGTGAGCAGAGCTAAAGGGCGTTAAGGCAGACAGCAAGAGGACGGAGCCTCAAAGAGATTGACCAAAAATCTGAATATGAGAGACAAGAAAGTAAGGATTAGTCAAAAAAGTTGGAGAGCTTTGAGAGATCCTACATTATTTTTTCGCAGGGGGCCTCTGTGAACGTCTTGACACTTGTAACTTCAGGAGGGTTTCTGCTCACATCTTCTCCAGCCCTCAGGACTCATCCCACTGAACACTAGATGGGGTTCCACTAAAGCTGCCGTGGTCCAGGACAAGATTCAAATCTCAGAAGCTCTGCCCCGGTGACATGGTTAAAGCTTAAGGGGAGGGAAAAAGGCAAAGCAAGTCCTTCAGGCTACACCTAAACTCACACCACATAAACAATGGCAAAATGACAAGCGAGGCACTCTGTGTTTGCAGGGAGAAACAGCGCAAAAGGGGGCTGCCCTGCCAATCTCTCCTCTAGGGGGGCCACTCTGATAGGGCATAAGGGGATGGTCACAACATTGATAAGGCCCCACAGTCAAACACACTCTTAAATAAAAAAGCTGAGGCCTTGCTGGGCCGCCTGCAGCTCTCATCAGCAGGGTCAATGGCAAGGCAGAGAGGAACACAGTGAGCCCTGAACTCTGATCACCTCCAAACAGAGGGACGCTGGCAAAGGTTAAAACAGCTCAACATCCCACCCTCTGTGGCTCTCACTCCGACCTCCCAGTAACTACAGCCCTGAGCATCACTGATATTCAGCTACAAATACAATGACTTTCTGTTTCCCTTTCTGCTACCAGAACACTCTAGAAAGACACACAACTCATTTATAATGAGCACTGCTTCAGCTAAATAATCCCAAACTTAAAGACAACATGGTCATACTCTTATAATTACATACACAAGACACTTGCAACTATTTTAGCATATGGCCTAGACATAATTAGGAATTTTTGCATTCTGCAGATGGGTTGTTGAAACAAGTGACTTTCCCTCACTCCCCTTTATTAGATTTAAAGGAAATTTAGGGGAAAGAAACAGCACTCAGGGATAGACAAGGTTTTGCATTAATCATCAAGTTCCTAAAATCACGTGAAACAGCGTTTCAATGCGTGACTTTCTCCCGAAAGGAATATTTATTTTAAATATTTATTTGAAATGCACATGCTTTTCAGGTTGTGCTAAACACAGTGTGCTGCACAGATTTTTTTATTTCCTCGCATGAAATCTGTAGGCCATTTTTCTAAAAATTTAAATCAAAAGATGTATTTTTAAATTGCAGAAAGTATAAATTTTGTGCGGCAAAATTCGATCACACTGCGCCGAATAACAAAGTCGGGGCTTCTTTCCATTTATGAACATTTATGAAATTACTTAAAATATTAATGGATATTTTTTTCCTCCTAATGAACGCATGACTGAAAAGTCGGTCAACAAAAATACACGCTGCAACGTCCTGTAGCGAAATGAAAGCTTTATTTATAACTATTCTACAGTGATCTGAAACGCAGTTTTATTAGTGTCTTGTTTGGCTCGAGTATTCCCCTTTTCTACAAAAACAAAGCAGCTTGCAATTAATTATAACTTTACTGGCTTATGTTGGCCTCTGAAACTCTGAGAGCTCATGCAAAGTCCTGAAAGCCACTTTGTACAAACTCATTTCACATTTTAGGCACCACATTTCTAACAAAGCATTCTTACTGCAGTTTTTTCAAAGGTGTAAGATGGTCGCATTGGCTACAAGTCCGCAAGTTAAAATTAGGAAATCGGTTTATCTATATCGACATGAAACTATCTTTTGGACGAATCGGTTGTGTATTTGTGGAGACAGAATGGCCGAGACAAAACTTCAGTTTCCCAAATATTTGTTTTCTTCTTCTTCTTCTTTTTTATAAGAAAAAAAATTGCCTAAAGACGGGTAAACTAAAGAGACCGTCACAGGAGGAACTGGGAAAGATGTTTGTTCATTAACGTTCTCCGGCGCACTCTGTCCTCCTTTCATCTTACTTAAAAAAAAAAGAGTAACAAGCCATGGCGTAGACTGTTGATATATTTTCATAAAAGAAGGATATATCTGTACGAGTTTGCAGCGCAAAGTTGAAGCACACGGAATACGGTATTTGTCGGTCCGGGACCAAAGAAAAGTTGGGAGTCCCGACAGGGGCGACAGGGTGGTCGATGTCGAGGTAAGACGCCGACCGCTGAACGCAGGGAAGCCTGAGTGCGAGCGGAGCGATTATTTATTTATTTAAAACGCGCTAAAGTTAAGATTAAAAACTTTTGAAACTTTTAAGTCACACCGAGCTCAAACCCAAAGAAAACGCACCATATCTGTGTTCTCATATTTCACTTATTAACCGCCTAGAACTGAGTTTTAACCTCTGATAATAAAATAATCAGCGCAGAAATGTCAAGTTACCCCAAATTGTTCTTGGTACTTGAATAATGGGAAATTCGTGGAAAATCGGTGCATCAACTTTTGTTAAAAGTCGACCATACTTTCATCAAGAAGTCACTTGAATTTGTAAAGAAATCAACAAAAAACTAACAGCATAAACTCCAATTCAAAGTCTTCCTTAACAGTGAGAGTTGACCGCGGACACAATAAAAACATCGCTTAAAAGAAAGAAAAATTCACGGTGATTGCATAAAAGGAGCGTTGGGTTACTTGGACTCACCATTGTGCTCCGATAAAGGCAGATGAGGGTCGGATTGGAAGTGTTGAGGCTTCGCTTGCTTCCTCCGCGACATGCTGGCTGGCACATCAGCAGGCAAAGAATAAAAAAATGACTACAAAACCTTCTAAAAAATTACGTAAATCGAGAACATCCACCGCGCATGTGCCCCGTTATGATTATCAATAATGCTCTGCGATTAATCATACGGGGGCTTCTTTGAAAGGCGATTGGCACCTTGCCAGCCCCCCTCCTATTCAAATGAAGTCTCTTTAATCAATTAGCTCCTGATTTGCTGGGGACTCTTGTCTCTCTCTCAGCTCCCACCCAATGAGTTGATCCGTATGAGGAAGAAAGGCTGGGTTTTCCAAACTCCCTTTAGATACGGTTTAACCCCTTCTGTTAGCCAAGTCAAGGCTTATCTTGACTACTACAGGGGAATGTCAGCGTCTCGAGTCCATGCCCGCGACAGTATCTTTCAGTCTTTTGCAGTCATCACAGTTTATTTTCTTTCTTTTTTCCTTTTCCCCCGTTGATGTGGATTGACGGGACGCTCGCAACTCAAACCTTCACGATCTCCAACCAACTTTAATTTCACTACAACTCGGTAGTCCGTTCTCCACTCTTGCGTAAAGATCGCTGTAATACAGCTCTTGTTGTGTGCACACCGACACCTACTTTCTGAAGAGTTTGAAGCGAAGCTCCCGGTGCGGTAAAACGCAACGTCTCGCCAGCATGTTCCGTGCGTAAATGGCACCGTTACGCGTTCCCAAAAGTCCAGAGTGAGATCCGACGTCCCAATCACTTTGATTTGATTATTATTAGCAGAAAGAGGGGTTACTTACTAACACGTTTTCATCACACACTGCGTTCCGCGAATAAACAAACTTTGAGGGCCCGTGCGGCAGTGGGACAAATGTGGAGCCCGGCCCATCGAGGATCTGATTGGTCATCGGGCTATTCAGTCACGTTACCATTCACCTCCACCTCCCTCTCCCTCGCTCCCGCTCTCTCTCTTTCTCTCTGATTGAGCACAGCAGAGCCAAACGGTTTGTGCGCGCCGGGATGATCAGTGGTAAAGAGCGGAGAGACAGAAGTCTGTTCATCTGAATGGGGATAAATTAAGCTTTTAAATTCTTCCCCAAACACTTTTTTAACGAATGCTTGCCTCATATCCATGTCACGCGGACTAATCTATATTTCACATCATGCATTTGGAAAAAAAAAAACCCTAAACTTTTCTTTATATATTCACCATCCACTGGGTTGTTTATGTTGTAAAATCGGCATGAATTACTGCATAATGTCCTTATCAAAAGTTAAATGTTTGGCCTGTTGATATGTTTTATTTTATCATAATGGTAAATGTTTTTATTAGATTGACAATTGGCCAATATATTTCAGCTGATAACGGCAAAGCAAATAAAACGATGTCTTAATCGAGCCTGTGGATTACAGAAGTTACATTATTATTATTATTATTATTATTATTATTATTATTATTATTATTATAAATAATGCATTAACAGGAGTGCGCATTCACTTGGGATGCTTAAGAGGGCAAGAGATCCCACAGGAGCTTCTTGTGAGCGCTGAGTCGAGTAGATTTATTACCTGAAAAAGATAAACGAAGCTTTCAGTCAGGCTGATTTTGAGAAATGAAGATAATAATGTTACTATAGGTGATGCCTCGGATGCCATTATTTTTCACTGAATATTTAAAGAGCAGCTGCAGGCTAGATGGATCTGGTCCTCTCTTGTGTCAGATATCTTTTAGTTTCGACTAGCCTTACTATTTACTTATTCATGAAAAAAGGAAAGAGCAGAGGGAAAATCAAATACCTCTGATGGCCTTAGTGATCTGCTTTATCAATGCGTTAGGTCGAATAATTAAACAGCACACATAATTTTCAAATGGAACATTCTTTTCTTCTTCTTCTTCTTCTTCTTTTTTTGGGGGAGGGAGTATCAATTGATGCGTAAACTGTCCACAAACCTGGGGACCAGATCGAAATTAAAGCTGTGACTAAAAAAAATCAAAGAGCAAATTATCATTAGTAGGGGAAAATGTGTATGTGCGCGTGCAGTTAAAAAGCCCGTGCAATTATATGCAGGAAACTTGAAATTGCTAGGAGAGGAAAAAGGGGTCTGCAATATTGTAATGTCCCGGGCGGAAAAATCAATGGCCAGTTAATTGATGTGAGTGTTGGTGTGAGATTGTAAACAGGGTGATTTGCAGCCCAGCCGAGCAGGAGACATTTTAAATGGGATTCACTCGGGACGGTTGAGGATACAGTGTTAACAGTCATGGGCTGAATGACACAGGCGGACACAGTTTGGGGACCCAACAGATATAACTCAGTGCCAGTGCTTGAAAAAGTTTTAAACTGACTTAAACGTTTTTTATTTCTTTTCTTTTTTCAGAGGCGTGTGTCTGCCTGAATTATTATTTATTATCTGTTGAGTGAGAAAGCGGGAAAAAATAAATATTTAACATAAAAATGTTTATCATACTAATGATAATGATATTAAGATAGAATTATTAATGTATATTTCCTTTTTAAAAAAAAAACTATTAAAACCTTTGGTTAACGGTGAATGTAATAACCGTTTATTTAACAGGCGCATCAAACAGTTTCTTTTTGTCACTGTGGGGGGAAAGTGCTTTCAAAGAAAAGTGACAGAAGCCTTTGGCGCATAAAAAGTGCGCATTTGTCGGTTATGCGCAATCAATGCTGCGCGCACCATATCAGAGACGGTCTGTCGTGGGTGTCATCATTCACTATTATCACCGACACGTCGTGATTGATCACGTAGCTCAGAAACACTGCACGTCTGAGCGCATAATGCGATAGTTAAAGCGAGGAATCTACCAAAGCGCAGTTGTTAGTGATCCTCACACTCTGTATTTCTAACTAGAAAGCCCCCTTTTTTCTGCTTATTCAACACGTGGTGGGTTTCTATTCACGGTCCTGCTCGACTCGATGCCTAAAGAATTACAACTAGCTGGATTAGGCCTTCATCTAGGTCAGCTGCACGTGTGTGCGCGCGCGCGCGTGTGTGTGTGCGCGCGCGCGTAGTATTTGTGATAACAGTCGCACAAATGGCAAAAAGAGAGAGCGGACAAAACTCAAGGTTTTACAAGAAAGCAGAGTCTCGTGATTCCAGTATGTATGAAGAGGAGTGGAGTCCCTGATTAACAGGGCTGCTGCTTACATGGACAATAGGTTTGATTCATATGTTATGAGTAAAGAGCCTCTATTAAAAAATACCAAAAAGTTATAGAGATAATATTAAGAAAGGGCCTTTTTAATAATAACAAATACAATCACAAACAACCATAGGCTGAAATTCCCTAAAATGTTTTATTTTGTGGCAGGATAAATAAACTAGTACATTATTCCTTCTTTTCTTCATTAATGACAACTGATGAAGTCAATGGTCCCCCTCATTCCCAGAACAAATATCAAGTGCCTGGCATTATTAATGGCACCATGATGTCTTTACTAAAGGATTATGAGCTTGATTAAAGGGATTGTTGTAAGCTGGCCTCATGCTCAAATAAAGAAATAAGGCCATATTTTCCTTCTACCAAGTCACACACTCTGTCACTGTATGACTCTTAACAGAACAGTACTGCTATGTTTAGGGTGCCCAACCTCAGTATTACTCAGTATTTGAGTTATTCCACATTAAGTCTTCTAAAAAACCAAAACGAATAAATAAACAGAAAAACAATAACAAAAAAAAAACATATCTAAAGTTAATCAGATTATAGGGCTATGGGGAAAGAAAAAACACTCCAGCTAGAGCAGAAATTATTGGTTCATTTACTTGAAGTATGAAGTGAGATTTCTTTGTCTTCCAGACAATCAGAATGCAGCATTTAGCACTGTTTTGCCACCAAAGGAATCCCATTGAAAAATCGCCTGCATTAAAATTCAATACCTGCAGCAGCACCGACTAGCCTCCATTAATTAAGAGATCAAACCCTTTCCATTGTCCCCCAGCAGCCCTGCCACCACTTGTCCCACAGATTGTTTTCCCCCATTGTGCCCTCTGACATCTTCCTGCAGCATCGCCCGATATCAATGGGCCGTGTTTGTTTTTACATTATCTCAGCTGCAGTTACAGACACCCCCTTTCAATCTCATCTTGTTTGAGGGAAAACAAGCAAACATTCAAGGGTGTCGCAGAGGTGCTAGAGGTCACTGGTCCATCACACATATCCTGCATGTCCAGGCTCTGTGTGTGTGTGTGATTGTGAGTTTGCATGTGCCACTGGTACAGCCATCTGTGGCACAAACACTGTGAGTGATTGTGTTTAAGCTGTAGCTACTCAGGTACAAGTGTACTAGTGTTAGGAGATGTGTGCCAATGGATCCTTGACAAAGAGCTTCAACCCCCCCCCCCCCCCCCCCCCCCCCCCCCCTCCCTCGTTATTAGAGAGTGAGGCCAGGCTTCAGTGTCTTTCTGAATGGTGTAACTGGACACCAAACATTACAGGCGGGATGCACTCAAACGTAAAACTACATTTGCATCCTTTTGGATAGTTTGCAAACACTAGAATACTTTTGTTTCAGATAAAATATAAACACAGCACAATTTAGAAGAGATTAAAACTTTATGATAGTATAACTTGCTGCATTCTTGTATTAAAAACAATTAATTACACTTTTCAATTTGGACAAATTCAAATCATAGTTTGTTTCGCATCAGATATGACTGATTATTAACTGATGATTCTTATTTATAAATAGGCGTTTAAATAGATATAGATAAGTAATATACACAGCACTTGAGCAAAACGAACCTTTAGCTTTAGTTCACTAAGTTTATTAGCTTTATGGCTGTTTCTCATTACTGTCCACCCAAGTTTTTTTCTAAATAGATACACTCAGTCACAGTGATGCAATCGTTCAATCCTTCAATTGTTATCATACAAATTCACTTGATTGTATCTGATTAAACATGTTCGCTTGAGTTGCATTAACGACAAACACGGTGGTACTGGACGACCACCAAGACTCCCATTTTAGCTCCTTCGTATTCTTGAAAAACACATTGTGCTTTCATATGACATTGACAAATGATATTTGGATGAAGAGGGATGCTTAGATGGTTAGATGTTTCACAGAATGGAGCCGGATTACACTGACACACATCACTAAGGCTGGAGGTTATAGAGGAACCAAACACTCCAAACATCTTGAAGAAATTACAGACATCACCCACCGAAAGCTGAGTGTTTATGTATTCTTAAGAACCTGGAAGCAAAACTAAAAATTACACATCGACTTATCCCTACATTACTTCACACGCTCGTAAACACAGAATATACAGAATATACACATGCAATGTCTGTGTCACAGCCACAAAGCAAGCCGGGTGGGTAATGTAACCACACACAAAGCAACGTGCAGGTAACCACCGAGCCAGCAGACACGCCACGTAAAACAAAAAACAAAAAAAAACACACACATTCTTACAGTAAATACAGCCACAAAGTTGAAACATATCAAGCGGTTTATTCGCAGTGACTCTGGGCACAAGATGTTTATCAACTGCCGCCAGACAGCTGTGTTGGTCGGCCAGCAGTTAACTGTGTCTCAGACAGCCTCTTATTGCTATTGATAGTTAGCATCAGTGTCCTGGCTGAGGAATGTGACTGCTATAGGCAAACACAAGCTATTGATCTTCAGCCTGTCCCTCACCGGCCTGGAGCTACAGAGGGAAAGAAATGGGAGTGGAGGCCGGGCGGAGCCTTCAGACTCACTGTCTGGCACCTGGGAGAGCTACTGGTGGTGCTGGTCAGGGGTGTATTGAGAAAGATCTCACTCCTTTAGATTGCTGCTTTGTGTTCAAATTAACAGCCTGCATCTATTAATGAAGCATTAGCTAAATTATTCATTTATAGTCCCATTTTAAGTCTTTCATTTTAAGGCCACCTAAAGAAATGCATTTCTTGTCAGTTTTTCTCCAGTCAATGAAATTTTTAACTTCCTACGTACTTTGCATCTTGTCTCGTCCCCCTTTCATCCTTTTTGTTCAGCTTTTTCTTAAATTAATATCCTCATTCGTTTATGTATTGATTGATTGATTGACTGGAATAGAGCAATTCACTTTGGTGCACAGTGCTTTCAAAGCGGCATTTAAGCTCACCGCTAGCAACATTCAATTCATTAAATGACTGCTTCAGATTGTGCCCTGTTTTCTTTATATTTCTCTATATATTCCCAATAAAGAAATCACCACCAAATATGATGCCTTTCTGTACTTACCGTAATTGCTCTTTAAAACAAGCACAAACACACATGAGACTGCACTGGGGTTTCAGTGGTTCAAAATGAGGAATCTGTCGGGAGGAAAAGTGTTGCAGGCTCTATGTGAGGTCTTCTTATGTGTTTGCATGTGTGCTCTTGAGCTTCCTGTGACCACACGAGAGGGAACTAAATTTAAGCTGGTGTTTGTGTGTATGCCTGTGTGCTTTAGACTGAAAAACAAAACAAAACAGAGATACTGTATGTATCTCTGTTTTTATCTCTGTGTTTATTTACCCACATAATATGTAGAGGACAAAATTTCTGCAAGTGCTGCATATATATGGCATTTTATTGTCAATGAGTAGAACTGAAATTAGATGGCATTTCGTTATAGCTCCACTGTTGTTGCACACCACGTCTGCACTGGAAAGGGGAAGAGGAGTGAAATCTGCCTGGAGGTGAAGGGGGAGGGCTTGTCATTCTTTATTTACCCCACTTGTGGAAGTCTAGTCGGATACGGGATATCAGAGAAGTCAGTTCCCTGATGACAAGCGAGAAGACTACCTTGAGGGGTAAACTCAGTCAAGTTATAGGACTGCCACCACTTCCCCACTTCCTTTTTCTTCACGACTCACTCTTTTCTCCCCTATTTATGTCTCCTCTTGCTTCTTTTTTTCTTTTTACTATTTTCTTTTCATATTTTGCAAAGGAAGATATAAAACATAAGAATTACGTCAATAAATTTAATTTACTATGGAGTCGAACAAGGTATGAAAAGAAAATGAAAAAGTAAAAAAAAAAAATCCATGTAATAATGAAAAACGCTTCAGTGCCCTTATTTGTGTTTGTGTGTGTGCGTACGCTGGAATCAAATAGTCCCTCTCCTGCTCTCTTAGCTCATTTAGACTGCATGTCAGACAGAATGGCAATCAGACTCTCTCATCAAACTCCATTGCCCTTTTACTTTTTCTCCTACCTCCTGGCTCATCTTGTTTGGTGAGTTGGTGCTTTTCAAACTCCCATCAAAGCGTCTGGCAAGGGGACACAACACAGCTTGCCTTACATTTTCACGAGGCCCACTGAGGTTCACTCCATATTCTTTAATGATGTTTTGGTACAGATAAAAATTACAGTCTTTTTGTTTCTCAGAGATCTAGCAACTTGAGGTAGGGACAAATAAATAAATACTTCTGCCTACTCCTTTTCAAACAAATAATGGAATGATATTTTGTAATGACTGTGAAGGCACATGTTTGAAATGTTTGAAATAAAAATGAACTGAACTGAGCATCTCATATCTAAAAACCCTACTACAGATAGGGTATGCATTCTCATCACTCTGGTATACAGCTGCACACATTCAGATGGATAAGGACAAATGTAACACACACACACACACACACACACACACACACACACACACACACACACACACACACACACACACACACACACACACACACAGGACTCTTTTCAAAGAAGTTTGCTTTTTTTATTACTTCCTTTCCCATTCAGTGGCCTCCCCACTTTCCACAGTGCCCTGGGTGTGCAGTGAAAGAGTCGTGCTTATTATGTGCTCCGGGCTCTCCAAACCCAGCTTTGTTTTGTCCAGATAGCTCTCTCTCCCTCACTCTCCTTCTCTGTCTCTCTTTAATATTCACAGTAAGAGTCTTGGCTCTCACAAGACGGCTGTTTTCCCAGTTTTCTCCCCCGCTAACAGCCAAGTGTGGCCCCTGTGAGTGTAAACACGCAGAAGGGAGGGACATCTCCTGACAAACATCTCCAAGGATGTGCCACCCTGCCCCGTGTCATTCATTCTCTACCTGGCACTGGAGCTAAACTGTTAACACTGAAGTGTGAGTGCCCGAACCCTAAAGGACTGCCAGCGGCTGCACATGCCTGGTCTACCTAAATTCACACTACACTCACATCTGCTCTTCACAGAGAAACGATGCAGTGTATAAGCACATCACAGAGTCTGTGCGTGTGTTGCAAAGGCAGAGCTGTTTGCAGAACTTCGTACGATGACAGAATAATAAGTAACTTAATGTACACATTTCTCATAGACCTAATTTGAGATTTCACACCTAATCCATTCTTAAGTATGCCTTGCTTTGTCCCCTTACACTGCACTGAAAGCCCTTATATGTCAGCCTGTTCTGTCAGTGTGAGTTGTGAATGTGTCACTATGACAAATTCTTCTACATTAATTGCTTTTGGCAGTTAAGGTTATTCTCCCTTGGACTGTAATGTCTTCCAGGGGTCCTTTGTTTAACCAGGTGGCTAACGTAAGAACCACCTCTCACAGAGTTGATATCTGGAGAGTTGCACCCACTGGAGAAAATTGTCATTACCTTGTAGTTTAGTATCTGCCATTGGCAGCACAAGACTAGCAAACAGCATGAATTAGGAGCGGAGCTTATATTTAACCAGAAGATCACCCCAAACATTGATAAGGCAGTGCACTGCATGGCAGTCAGACCCCTGGTGATGTTAACAGCACTATGCTGTTATCACAGGTGTGATCGCTCACCAGCCCACAACCACATTTACATCTTAATTACCAGCCTAATCAATGGGGTTGCACTTTGACTTCATTTGTGACATTCTTGAAACCTCATTTAAGGTGTAAGAATAGGCCATCGTAAGTACTGGTGGTAAGAGAGAGGCACCTATTTTCACCGTGGGATACAAAGAAGATAAAAAGGGGCATACTCCTGAAGTCTCACAGGCGTGCTCACGCTGCACAGTGGGGTTGACAAAGTGAGCACTGGGAGATATTTATGATAATTGCATACTCCTCCCAAAATGACAAAGCAAATTGGTGAGACGTGCAGCGTATGACAGAAAACGGATAGCTTGTGGGACTTGAGCGGGGTGATTTAAATGCCAGGTGATTGAACAACAAACTCGCATTAAGACCTTATTGATGAGTTCAGAGTTTCATTTGGGATCAATAAGACGATTGGTCGAGGCTGAAGCCAATACATGCAGTAGGGAGAGACTGCGGGGTAGAGAGATGAGAGGTTATTGAACTGCTTCACCACAGAATAGAGAAGACACTGGGTTATGTTTATCTAAAAGTGGCCTCAGAGTAAATTCCTGCAAACAGCAACAACTGGAGGATTTTATCCAGAGGGGTGGCAGGATATCATCATACGGTGATGTCAGAATATGGAAGCGAGCAGTTTTTGTTAATCAGCTTGAAATGACGCCTGATTACAGATGAGAGCTCGATGTAAATGTTGACCATTGAGAGATTATGATTTGAGGGTCAAAATATTTTTAAGATGGAATTTAAACAGTCAAATAGGTTTCCAGCCTGAGTCAGAAACTCCACAGGTTACAAGTGAGCATGTGAAAACTAGTTAGCGAGGGAACAGTGAATTGGAAATGGTTAAAGTGGTTGAAAGTAGTAACAGACAAGCAGTGGAAACGATGAATAATCACCCAGCTTCTACTAATCCAAAAACACAAATGCCAGCTCAAAACATATGTAACACAACAACATCTGGTATAGTATAATTATTTGTGTTAAATAACATCAAGTTTAAACTCCACTGAGATGAGCTGAAGTAGATGAACAAGTACACGAGCTCAAGAAGCACTTGACTAGACTATTAAATGTCGATTTGTGCTGTTGTGGCTTGTTAAGTTACTTCTTCACTGGTGCCGAAAAGAGAAATTCACTATGATTGCTGAAGCCGGCTGTATGGGTGAGAGGCCTAGTACTGTAAAGCTTGAAGAATCACAGCTGTGTCATCACTCTCCTCCTACGGTGTGACAGATGATGCTAACAATGAACATTTCATCTTCAGCTGCAGCGCAAGCTCCTATAAGACAGAGATGAAGTACATGGGGCGAGATGAATTACAGCACAGTGATTTATCACGACAGGCCAATAAGAATAATACAAATGAACAATTAGCAAATTTAGCCTTAATTAACCGCTCCGAGACAAAAGACGAGCTTGTACAGCATGTGCGAACATGATTCGAAGTAGTCAAAGCACGGGGCTAATCTTCACGCAATTTGAGGAATATTACTGTGTTAATTAGGGTTAATTGAATAATTTGCCTCATTGCATACTGATTATGGATGTCAAACACAGAGGGGATATCTTGATTAAGCAGAATGTTCTGAATAAAGGATGTGTGTTTAGTGGGCAAGTGTGAAATACCTACAGATTAAATGTCAATCAAAAGCTTTTCAAAGGCACAAATATTATTCTTGAGCCTTAAAAACAAAGTATTTTTATGTACTTTTTGTATTTTGAAAGCCAGTCAGATGACTTTGATGGAGTAATTTATTCTGCAACACATTAACAGTTTCTTTAAACAGATGTAGTTCAAAAGAAGACAAGGAGAGACTGTGGTGTTTGCCTGGTTTGAACCATGCTCACATCACATGGGTTCTGTTTTTTTTCAGCACCTGATTTGGAAAAACTCTGTTTCCCACACAGTCTCCTCATGACTGATAATGCAATTTAACAGGCAATACAATACCGTGCGAGACCTGGATGACATGCTTCCCTCGTCTCAGCACTGGCTTGAGAATTAAAACCCACAAGATCTTTGGCACACATTTGTGCACTCCTGCATCCACACAAACAGATGCAACCAAAACAAATTAGGCCATATCTCATAATTCAATGTCACAAAATCTAATTGGTATCAGCCGAAGCCCGAAACCCTTAGAACTTTAAAGTTCCAAGGGCTTTTGGCTTTGTTCTAAAAATATACATTTTAGTTAAATAAAAAAACAACAACACAAACACATTTTGACATTATGTCAATAAGTGAAAACTGCAGAGACCTCCCTCCTCACCCTCCCAGCCCTACACGCATGCCTACAAACACAAAAACGTGCCCTTAAACCTGCTGAGAGAATAAAGCATACATTACACAGTGAGTTCTTAATTAGACGGTATATATGATGGCTGTTTGTATACGTTTAAGTTTATGTGTGTGTTTGTGTATGTATCCACAATGTGTGCGTGTGCTGCAGAGAAATAGGATGATGCCATCATCCAGGGAGCTGGCAGCAAATATCTGGTTAACAAATGATGATGTGAATACATGGCCTCATAAGTCTATAAATCAGATTCCCCCCTTACAAATTAATAGAGTTCACAGTTGACGGCTGAGGTGAGACATCGTAAATTATGTTTGGCACATGAAAATGAAGCAAAAACTGGAGGAGAAATAATAGAAATTTGCCCTGCTGTATTAGGATTATTGCTTTCCTAAAAAATGAAATATAAAATGATGGCAATAACACATTTAAATACTTTAGGACATTTTTCCTGATTACCCACTTACAGTGGAGAAAAAAAATCAGTTCTCGTGATCAAAATTAAATTTTTTTTTAAACAGAAGTACTCACTTCATGCATACTCTGCTTCACTTAATATTTTGAACTGTTAGTTCTTATGCATATATTTTCTATTGTCCCTGCATTTTCCTGTCATTGCAAATAGCTGCCAAAGAAATGGCAGAACAGGCTTCTTGGCACATGGCTTGAGGATGATATCAAAGACAGAGGAGGAAACATCAGTAAAAAGACTAAAAAAGGACAACAGAAACAAGAGAAATGTGGGGGATGATGGGAGGAGGGCTAAGTACCAGGAGCGTGTCAATGTGGGGGGCTAATGGTGGGGGTACCAAGGTTGCAAGCAATTTCTCTTTGTTATCAAGTGAAATGACTCTGCAAATATGACAATAAATCACAGTGGAAATCAATCTGAGAGGAGACGACTGTGAGCCACTGATAATGCATCAATCAATATTTAATGTTTAGACTTTAATTAATCCACAGGCGCCAAGCATTCTTTAAGTGACAAAGCACGAGGAGAGGGGGAAAAAACGAGCAGGGAGTGCTTTTGCATAGAATAGCTCTTATATCAAACTGAGACACTGAGCTGAGCGGCTTCATCAGTCGATTTCCCACAGCTTCCCAGTGTTGCTTCATTTCCTATTCTCTTATTTGCGAGACCTTGAAACTGAAGAGAATAAAAGTATGCATTTGGAAGTTAGATGAAAAAATGGAAATGCATAAATACCTTTACTGGGTATATGTGACACTGCTTAGGTGATGTTTAAAATATGTTCTGGATCCACCCAAAGTCCTAGGAACTACACTCAAAAAAGCAAAATTGGGTGGCTGTTAAATTTACAAGAGTCTAACTTGTAACTTGAATATAAAAATAATTTTATGTTTCTATGGTGAATGTAATTAAATCATGTACGATCTGCATGAAATTCAACAACTCAATACTAGTTCAATGTATTCTTGTTTCAATGACATGACGCAATCGAGCAAGAGTGGTTAGCTGCATGGACTCGCGATATCACAAGATCACGCGAGATTTCAAACCACAGGAAAATCACTGGGATTATAAGTGGCAGAAAAGCATAACCACAGCACTTTTTTTTAACCTGTTAGGGACAAAAACATAAAAAAAAATTCTGCATTTAACTACGAAGTGACATCTCGGTGGTACTCGGTTAGCACTATTGCCTCATAGCAAGAAGGTCCTGAGTTCAACTGGCCACAGCCTTTCTGTGTGGAGTTTGCACGTTCTCTCCATGTTTGTGTCTTCCTGGGTACATGCAGTAGGGTTAGGTTAATTAATGATTCTAAATGGCCCATAGATGTGAGAGTGAACGGTTGTCCGTCTCCGTGCGATATAATGGTGACTTGGACAGGGTGTGCCCCACCTCTTGCCCTGTGACAGCTGGGATAGGCTCCTGCGACCAAGGGGATGGATGGAGTGACAGCTATGTCTTAAATCCATTAAATTGGAGGAAAATAAGACGCACATGACAAGTTTTATGTTAACCAGACTCTGACTTTGTTGAACACTGCAAAAAATAACTCTTTAAATGAACTTAAAATAATCATGGAAAGGATTTCCATGTTAGTAAATGGCTTTCTATTTGCATTAAGTACTTTTGTTGGACTAATGTAATTTGCATGGGTTGGATCAACTTAATTCAAACTTAATTAAGTTGGTCCAATTCAAGTACATTAAGTTGGAATAACAGAATTGCATAATGGTAAAATAAAGCAATTTAATCACGTGGAAAACCTTTTCATGATTTCTTTTATGTTCATTCAAATAGTTATTGTTTTTGAGTTTAGATAACAGGCTGCTGCTATTTATTGTGTCTTTATGCACTTGAAATAATGTAAACTACTCAAATAATGATTGTGAGGTTTTGAAATTAGGTGAACTCTGCTCATAATGTAATGTTGTGTTTTGTGCCACATCACACTTGTCTGACCATACTAAAATGGAAAAAAGTTTACAGGTGTTTTTATTCCCTGTAGAGAGAAGGCAAGTTAAAAAGCTAGGTGTAATAGAAGAAGTACTTCATATGGGGTTCATAAGTTCATAGGGTGAAAACAAGGATAGTGGAAACAATGTAATTAAAGACATCAATAGAATTGTACTGGTTTGTACTTTCAAAATGTCCCTCAACATCATTATTGATCATTGTCACATTTGTTTTTCTGATGGTGCACACTGGGAATCTCTACCTAAGACATAATTGTTTATATATTAATATATTAATCTTTTGTAAATTAGAAATGAAGTTGGCGAGAATAAATATAATTATAATAAAATTATTTAGTGCATGCTATTGCTCCCATCTAAATAAACATATTTGGTAATGAGCATCCTTCTGGACAAAAGAATTAGAGGTATACTTGCCTATCTTTAAATATGACTTATTTGTGCAGTGCTCAAACTAATTCCTCAAATGCCTGTCCACATTGTATTATAGAAAAAAGTTGGCATTTAGACACATGCAGTTTAGTAGAAAGGAGACCATGTATGAAACTTCTGTTACACCCAAAACTGTCAAATGATGTAAATGCATGCTGGGAAGAAACTTCAAATCTAGTTTGACTATCCAGCAAACAGGTGCTACAGGCCAGTGAAAATAGTGGTGGCATTTACCGGTAGTATTGCAATGTATGGGATTACTTAAATACATATACTTTTTTTGAAACCAACATGGTGGCGCAACCAACGCTTATGGTGGCCTCTCCCACCAATGGATACGATGACATGACTGATGATAGAAAAAAAATGTCATTTTTAACCACAAAAATAAACCGTTTTATTAACAAAAAGTGTCTGATTATTGTCCAGGTCTGATTGTTCACCTTTCAGTTTCTATCCTAGCAGGAGAATTAGACTGTAGTTTAAAACTTTAAGAAACTCATACTTTTTTTCCTAATTGTGGGAATGCAACACTTCAAGGCTGTGAGAACACTAAGCTCCATCTCAATAAACTAGCTGCCCAGGACTCCATACCTGCACACCGCTGACACTGCTGTAACGTCAAGATTCAGGAGCTCTATCGAACAAAAATCCCTGTCTGAACAATGCAACCATCAAGCCGTTATGAAAGACCATTTCGGTGCAGAGCCATGCTTAGCCCTCGCCCTCTGATCACACTGACACATCCCACAGGTACTAATTACTGAATCTACTTCTGGAGTGGAGTGGCGAGAGAAATAACATGGAAGACGCTTGACATTTTGGATACCTGCCGCAAGACTTAGAGGGATAATTGGGACACAACTGAGAGGGAGGTCCACCAAGTCTGTTTCAGTTGATAAAATAGCTTTAGGTTACTCCCAGAGTAAGACACATCACCAAAAACATGACCTCAGGAGAGCAATGAGTGGGTCAAGGCAGAAAGAGAGAAGAATACAGGCATTTCAAGGTTAAGACCTACAAGTCTGTGGAAAGTTATTTTAGAAGTTCCTTGAGATGTGGATAAATGACTTAATCATAGCAGGTTTTAATAGTCTTGATTACACATAATACATGTTAACTCAGTATGCACAGATTTTCAGGTCTTTTATTTTGAAACAGGACTCTTCCGCAGCTGGTTTGAATGCACTCTAATGAAAGTGCAAAATGAATCATGGACGGGTCATTCTTGAAAGCAGTTATTTTAAATATCAGTTGAAGAAGTTAAACGATGATAACTGTGGCTGTCTTGTAAATTAGTCTACCCTATAAAGTTTTCATCTAAAACCAAAACACTTTCAATACATTTCTTAGTGAAATTGCTGCAAGACTAAAACAACATCGTTGTCATTTCAACATATATTGATCAGAAATGTAGAGGAGTTGCAGTGGGGAGAGCAGTATTTAACTGACTTTTATGACAGTTGTTAAGTCATTTCCTGAAGCTGTGGTTTATGCCTTTGCAATAACCTCCATGAATGATGTAATGAGAGATTATGATACTTCCTCCCTATTTTATGACCTCGCTACCTCTTCCTTCATGCCAGCATGTGAGCGCAATACCAGCACGTTTAATTCAAGGATACCAGTACTATCCTTGAATTAAACGTGCAACTGAATATTGGTCATTCTCAACTGATGTGGTTTAATCAATGAACACAGATAACAGCAGTGTGTAAAATGAGCAATTAAATTTGCACATTTTAATTATAGTGTAATTATACAGTTATTTCTCAATTTTTCACAAGTTTTTTAGATTTGACAGTCTGAATCAATTACAGTGCCTTACATATTAAATCAAGAATGATTTTTAATTCTGATCTTTCTGTTCTGCCAATAAAAGAAGGTCTATTAGGGGTATTTTCTTTCAACCATCCAATAAGTAGTTCTGATATGCATCATATAGGCAATGAATGTTGTTTTTCCGCTCCGCTTGGCAACTTTTGCTGCTTCTTCTTAGTAAAGGAAAGATTTAGGGTGTTATCATTTTTTTGGTTCTGTTTTATGGAGATGAACAAATGATTCCAGGGAGCTGTGAACCCAGCAGTCTGAGATTTAATTTGTAAAAAAAAAAATGCCAATGCGATTAGCCTTATATACAAATATATATATAAATGTAGAAAAACAGATATACAGGCATTGATAATCACACATAACATATGTGTATAGAATTATACAACCAGTATATAATCAGTAGACAGTTAGTCACATGAAACAAATTTACTGTCACATACCAGTTAAATATCCAAAGGGCCTTCTTAACTTTCTTTTTTATGCTTCTTCACAATAGTCCAGTGTTTGAGAGGAGCTAGACAGTTGCCAACAGAATATATCCAATTGGCCATGGTCATTAAAAAAGATGGACTAAAACAAGCTACAGTGAAACTGAGTTATTTAAGGGGGGGTGGCAGTGGAGCCACTGGTTGATATATTAGGATGTACCAGCGTGAAACACAAAGTGAGCAATAATCCAAAGTGTGAAATGCAGAAAGCTGTGGACAGGCAGGGCCATTCGAAGAGGCCAAGTATGACATCGACCCCAGAAAGACAGTAAGAGTGTGAGATGCATCTTAATTCCCCGAGACATATGTGAACATGTGTAACTGTATCATCAATTCCACCCAAAATGCCACAGGCTGACATGTCTGCAGCCGAGGCCACGTCTATGAGAACGAGGTAATAGCAGCCTGCTGTCATCTCCTGTCACTCTCAAAAAGTGAACTGTCAGACGTGAAACCAGAGACTTTCGGCTGAGAAGACACTATTTGGATTAAAGGTACTTAAAAAAGCATGGTTTTATATTTGACATAGTGCGACTATGAATCACAGTATGACTTAAGAATGACTGTATTCATATCTGTCTGCATCTGTGTAAAACCTCCACAACCACTAAGAAGGGCGGCAGTAATTACATAACTGAGAAATGATGATAGGGTTCATACTTTGCCTTTAAACAAGTATATGCCTGTACTTGTAGTTTAATCAATCTTAAATGCCAGTTTAGCTTTTCAAAACCATATGTGAAATCCTTCAAAACAGTGTACTTGTGCACATCAGGAAGAGCGTTAGTCATTGCAAATGTTCTGGGAAATTCAGGTAAATGACAGAAAAAAGGTGGACAAATACTGTTAATGCCTTTGAGACTAAAATAAATATATGTCATTGTTTGCAATATCATGTGCAAAACTGTTCATCACACTGTCAAAATTCTGTGGGTAGCTATGAAAATATTTGTAGGAGAAGGTGAGAAGTAAGGATGCGTAGTGGTGTAACAAGGAGAAGACAAAAGCACAGAAGATGCAGAAGGCTAAAGATTGCTCTCCCTGTGTTACACTGCAAAGGATCCAGTCCTTTGCAGTGTAACACAGGAAGAGGGTATGAGGCTTGTGAGAATCTGCCAAATGAGCAGGAGAGAGAAGATGTTCAGTGATTCACAATGTTTTTTCTCTCTAGTATACTGTTGCACATAGTAGGCCGACGTTTTATTTCAACAGCACACATTGTTAGTACTTATTTGTTTTTATTGTTGCTTTAACTATATTTAACTATATTTTAATGCATTGCGTGACCACTGGAACATTCATCTTTCCCCATCACATAAAAATGTAAGTGCTAAAATCTTGTGGTGAACAGACCTCTACAGTCCACTGTCATTCTGTCCAAATACCCAAACAACAACCCTAGTTAACACAGTATGAGTCATGAGTCATTCATTGCCATGAAAACGGCATTTCGTCATTCACATTGAAGGTTTTGGGGGAGTTACAGGATTTTAGTTATCGATAATGTTTTGCAACGTGTATAAACTGTTTCAGGAAATGACAACTTAAAATGGCATAAATATTTTCAATATTTTGATTGAGAACCCCCCCCCCCCCCCCCCCCCCCCCGGATTTGCTATTCAAAAGGATGTACCTAACCCTCAATTTTGTGCCACAACTCTTTGCAAATTCTTTGTTCTTTAAAAGTTAACGCAGTTAATAAACTAACACTTGTTCTGGAGTGTCTGTTCCCTCTTCTTTTGTCTTAAGTCAAAGTTCATTAAACTCAACTTTTTCCTTTTTTTTCTTAAAAAAACAAAAAACAACTTTGTACGAATTACTAAATGTACTAGTCCAGTTCCGGATGACTAAGTTAATTTCAAGGCAAAATTTAACTCTGTCTCAAGTTTTTTTTAACTGAAACTTTTTTCCAAGACAAGACTGAATGCAGCAAATCACTACATGCTCATCCTATTCTGCGTTGAATGACTCATAAAGTCATAAAGAGGGTAAAAAAGGTGAAAAGTCAAAAGTGATAGTAGCTGCTTCTACTGTCTGACAAAACTTTTCCAGCTAAACCTGAGTTTGTATGATGATGTCATCCATTTTAACATCCTGTTGATTAATCCCTCTATCCATATGATGCCCAAATTTGCTGCTGCGGATTTAAAAATGCAACCAAGCAATATACAAGCTGATTGCATATAAAGTCAAAGGCTTGGTAATAGTAGAGTGCATGCACGATGCATATGTGTGTGTGTGTGTGTGTAAAAGTGTGGGCCAAAGAACTTTAGGAATGCCGTGCTGCTCTGTCCTTTTGTGCAGACTTGCTCCTGTGCCAGGACAAGGGCCTTCTCTTTAATCCATGCTGATTTGGTAAACAGTGATGTTAAAACTGCCTTGGGCCAAAATCTAATTCTGTTGTTTTCTTGTCCAAAGAAAATGTGTATTTCTTTGGAGATGTCTTGAAGCAGATGGAAATGTAGGGGATAGATTTAATCTGACTAAGGCTCATGCTTTGATTGGAACTCAGATTAGGATTGCAGCCTAGTATTTTCAACAATTATTCTCTAGTTGAATTAAATGTATCCTCTTAACACAAAAAACATACGCTTGCATGTGCACGTCTGCCTGAACATCTGTAGTATCCCTGCTTTAACTCGCAAATTTTTATTAAGCACCTCAGCACTGACTGACAGACACCTGTCACTGGAATAATTCATATTACCGTAGCTACAATTACTCAGTGTGTAAAAAAACTAAAATAAATAAACATAGTTCACAATTTCCCTTTAGATATCTTCATTCCAACCTTATTTCTTCTTCTTTGTGTTGCATTACACAAGGGACAGGATAATTATGCCGCAGCGTTCATTCATTCAGTTGATTGAATTCATTCGAAAGCAAGCGATCTCTTCTCCTTCCTGCTGCCACCTGGACAATAGCCTGGAACTTATCTCTTAGCTCGCCTGTTCCTTACTGTCCCAAATCAAACAAGTATTGTTTTTCTTCTTCTTTGTCTTGCAGACAGTCCAACCTCTGAGCTTGTTTGCTAATTGATGGTAAAATAGCAGGGGCATTTATCCTCCTGTTTGTAGGTGTGCAGCCGTATTGCCCTTCTTCCTGTTGTGTGTAAGTCCCACTTACCCAGCCCGCTTAAGCCCCATTGTTCTTTTTATCTCTGACCATTTTAATAAATCTCAAGTGGTAATCTCAAAGTGCCACCCACAAGATGCTTCTTAAGGTACATGTAAAAACAGTTACCTGCCCTGCCACAACAATGGTCTTGTTGACTGACGCTATCTGAAGACTGTAGACAAAGAAAGCGGCTGGCCTGCTTTACATAAGGTCAGTCTTAACTACCTGCACCACCCACCCCTCTGCTCCTCTCAGAAAGGAGTAAGACGGAGTAAAGAAGGAAAGACAGAGACAAGAGTGTGGGGTGGCTTTTGATGTGGGTGGAGGATGAGTGGAAGGGGGTCACTATGTGTCCTTTTCAGATTTTATCAGTAGAGTGCAGGATCTGTTCTTCTGTTATTACTGTGGAAATGACACTGTGTAATTCACTGTGTGTCTGAGTGTGTGTATGGTTCAATAAAAGGCAAAAAAGTAAAAAAAAAAAAAAGGGAAGAAAACAGGAGAAAGATAAAAAAAACATATGTTTTAGAAGTCATTAAGAGGGACTCAGAAGAGCCTGCTGTGGACTTGATTTACACTGGGCAGTAAGCCTTTGGTGGGTGTAAATAATGTATTAATTTTTAAAGAGATTTATTTCTCGCTTCTTTAAGTGATAAAAAAAAAAAAAATCTCCATCTGGTCAAGTGTGAAGTAGGACAGAGCTAGATTAGAGAATGTTCTGTGTTATCTTATCTGAGCATGGGCTTAATGTCTGTACAATCAATGCTCTTCCAACAAGTGGTTCATTAAAAACAGAATGGCAATCTTTAATTCTGTGTATTACGAATGTGCATTGGCACAAAAACTGGCAAAAGGAACAGCACAAAGAAGAATATAGATTCCCATTGACTGTCACAAGCGTTACAATAAACTAAATCAATTTTTTTGGCACAATTTTTGTAATTTTGCCAACGCACAACACTGTTGTGGTTTTAAATTGTACTATAACTTTTCAGATTTAATTTAACACTTGCACTGATTTGACTTTTCAGGAATTACACTCTTTTTTATACATACCCCTCCATTTTCAGAGGCTCAAAGGTAAATGGTTGACAAGTAACTTAATGGCCAGATGAAGTCTTGCATTTGGTATTTTTTTTTTCACTGCGATGCTCTATATTTAGTCCAAAGAGATTATTAGGCTAGGCATGCCTACGAAAGGCATTACTGGGCTAGAAAAAAACAGACAAAAGAAACCTATCAGAGTGATAGCAAAAACTTTAGGCATGGCCAAATCATCATTTGAAACAGGCTGCAGAGTTCTCCTTACAACCCCTCTATACAGCCTCACGTGTCAATTTGCCCTTAAATATTTGTTTGGTTTTCTAGTGGGAAAAAAAAGTTTCACACTTTTATAATAGATGTAAAACAATCTCAGCAACTTCTAAGAGAGTTCAAATAAACAAAAAAAGCAACCTTTTAAAATAAGTAATACAAGTTTGTGTATTCCTGCTGTACAGTCTTTAAGGCTCTCTGTAATCTACTGGTTTGTCAAAAGTCCTTTAAAAACACATTCAAATGGTCATGAGCTTCCATCAATGACTGCATATCACGATGGCCTAGCATTTTATTGCCAGTGAACTGTTCCGGCAAAAGGCCTGCTTTATTCAGCATCCTATCATTAATCTGTATGAGCACTGGCATACAGCAGGGCAACAGGGACAACAACCCATCAGCCAACTTCTTTCTGTCCTATTTGTCCATTGCTCACATGGCCTCTGCCCCAATCATTCAACCTCATATCTATAATTCATGAAGGTCCTCTGGCTCTGCTCTCACACCACTGCCAACCCCTATAAATGAGTGCAGAGGTATAAAGCTGTTCAGAGCTAGTATCTTGTCATGCTTAGACTTGCAATTGCTAGGTTTGATCATCATCCGATACATAGGTTTTTGCACCTGTCGGGATATTTAACAGAAATTATTAAACCTTTTTAAAACGTTTAACCTCCAGGACCATAAATTACCAGCACACGACCAGTGATGCCACTACCTTGTGACACTGTTTGGACTGCTAATGCTGCAGAATAATTACATATTTAAAGAGGAAACTTAGCTGAGCATTCTAAAAATAGACCACAATATATTTAGGAAAAGTGGAGCAAAAGTAGGAAATTTGCAGTTTGTTTTTAAAATCCCCGTTCTTTTCTTTTTAAGGAGAAAGTTGAACATTGACACTTTGATATTTCACGCTCTGGAATCACTAATATGTCTCTCCTTTCCTATGACAAGTTGTGTTGAAAGGTCCTTAGACAAAGCACTACAGCCTTTCTAGTTGATAGAAGAGAACTAGCAGTCGGGAAAATTCAGGACTTCTAAAAATGACCATCCATGCCAGCAACCCACCTTTTTTTTATGGGTTTAAAAGAAAAAGATGTATATATTATTCATTCACTAGGTCAGACCAACCTGGGTGTGGGACTATTACCAGAAAAGGGGAGAACAAACATCTGTTGTTAAATGCAAGCAGGCTGCAGTGTGACATGTTTGCAGTCTTGTCCTCTTCAGATGTTTGGCCTATAGTGATCCACTTCAAACGCTTGGCTTGTGTCGCTCTCTCTCTCCTGCACAAACCCTCACTTGCTCTCTTTCTCTATCTTCATTGGTCTTAGCGTAGCTGCAAGACTGATACCCTCCTCTCCTTGACTCCTTCATTCCTCTCTCCAGTATCTTCCCCCTTCCTCTGCTTCTATTTCAACACTCCTCTTTGTCTCTCCTCTGTGGCTTTCCTCTGCCATGTTTATGCCTCTTTCCTTTAGCTTGCATCGTCTATGTATTGGCATCTTTAAGCTTGAGTGCTTTGTCATGATGCAATCTGATCAATCATGCTGGATGATCCTCACCTGATATCCCACGTAAGACAGATTCTTAAGCAGGTTAACTTCTAAGCCTTAAGAGGAAAGGACACACCGCTTCATTTTTTCCCCACTTGAATACAGTGCAACACAGGCTAAGCTGGCATTAAAGTTTGGCAAACATCGTGCTAAGTAACATCATGCCAGTCTACAGGGTTTATGCTAGGTTTCAGAACAGAATATGATGTGAAGAAGTTGATCAGAAGGGTTTGGTATCAAAGCAAAAACACAAATACCCTAAATCAATTCCAAAGGATAGGAAGACTGGAGCACTGTATCAAAGGGACAAGCTAGTCTGATTAGGCTGGGGCCACTTTCCAGAAACCAGGAGTGGGTGCTGGGTGAGGTTGGAGAAGTGCAGGCGGTGATAATTGATGGGACATCTGCTGAACTGCAGGTGTCTTCTCTCATGAGACTTAGCAGATGACTTCACCCAGTGACACCATGCTGTTTGGCAACAAGCACATGTAACGCATACATATAAAACGCATATAAAATTAGAATCAAACAAATCAAACTTTAGTGCTAAGTGGTACATTTTGTGAGAACTCAGACAAAGTAGCAGCAGAAAACAGTGAGACTTTCATCAAAGCAAGGCACTGTTACAGTCTAAATCTACAGTACCGTCCAATGGCAAAAATACACGTTTAGAAATATAAAAATATGCACGTACATTTAGTTATTGTTATTTCCATGCTTAATTAACTATCAAATCTATACATTTCCAAAAATAATAAATTCATAAATTACAAGAAACCAAAATGATGTCTTGAAATAATCTAGCCAGTAGCCAAACCCTCTGAAAACTAAACAAACATTGTTTTCATCTTTAGATGATGACCAACACTCCTATCTACAAAGCCATAAGCAGATAATGTTTATTTGCATGTGATAAATTATTTTCCAACAATCATCTTACTGACTAATCAAGTAATGGTTTTGGCTTCCCGTTGAAGGCAGAATTAACAGCTTTGATTATCAGGAATTCATACCACATCAAACACTGCCTGTTACCTTTATGATGGTTGACAGATTTGACATAACATCATGAGATCTGTTCATGAATTCGCTCACATCTCGTGCCCAGACAAACAGCTCTAATGCCCTCATCATGACTTCAGAGGAAAGGCATCAGCGATCCTTACATGAGAATGGACCTCAACACAACTACACTTGCCTATAGATGAAGAAGAAGACATTATTTTTTTGCAAATACAGCTGGCAGGCAACTTAAAAGGGCCATTAGAGTGCTCTTGTAATTGTTGAAAGATAAGAGAACAGAGAATCGGGAAAAATGCAACCAGGACAGAGACAAGAGAGAGAGGGGGGAGGTAGAGGGAGGGATGGAGAAACATTCTTCAAAGCAATATCAATTTTACCATTAGTTCAATTTGAATTGATTTTCTTCCCTAAAACGCTAAAAAACAGATGCTAAGATGCTTTTCTTCACAGTGACTCCAAATAGAATACATAAGAGTCACAATGGAAGAGAAAAAGAAAGAAGGATAGGGGGAGAAGACAAGAAAGAAACAGAGAGAGGCAGAACATGAGTTCAGCATCTCTTTGATTTCTATCTTGGGGCTATACTGAGCAATTACTGGCTGGAACCTTTAAAGAAGCTGATTACAGGCAGTCACTGACGGCAGAGCACTCAAACAGACCTGGTCCCAGGTACTAGTCAGCTATCTGTTGACCATCTCACTACCATACGACATTTTAGCAAAAGACTCCATACCAAAGTTCTTCAACAGAATTGCATAGTAGCAAGAGGTGATTAAAAAGTGTCCATGTCTAGGCTGAGGCTGATAAAGGTAGAATGTTAAACGTGCAGACTCAATTCAGTCAGTCCTTCTGTTTCATCTTTCTGCGTCCCTGGAAGTCAAAGCAGGCAGACAGTGAGGTAAGGTGTTGGAAAGAGGGATGGTTGGAGAAGGAAAAAGCAGGGGAAGGGGCACATCATTTGTTTTCAGTTTTCTCACAGCTCCAGGCCTGGCGCTCGTACTTCTGTTGATTTACGGCCTTTCTCAACATGACCACATCTGAGAGAGGAATAATTAGAAGGCTCTAAAACTGTGCAGTTTAGGGCTGTTGTAATGAAATTTGTTGGCCTGCAGTCGTGTCTTTGGGTTGGAGTCGTGGGAGAGAAGTACACAGGGGAGACGAGGAAGATGTAGGTGAGTGTCTTAGATTCCAAATAGTCATATGAAAGTGCAAGAGAACAAAAGTGCATGTACACTCATATACTCGAATCTTACCATTACATTTCCACAAAATCTGATCCAGCTTGTTCAGAGAGGGCTTTGCTGCGCCTTTACAAGATCATTTTATTCCTACCAACTCCTTGTTATGGTGATTAAATATATCCCCACTGCAAGGCATCAATTACTGGGCAGTGGAGCACCACAAAGGGGCCTGGCTTGGTGCTAAGGCTGGGGAGGGGGCTTGCCTGCCTGGCTGACTGGCTTGGCGGCTGCTGTACTGGCTGCGATGTAGAAGACAGAGGAGTTCCAGGCCTCGTCAGTCCCCTGCTCAGCTCCAGAGGAGAGCTGAGAAGTGCTGCAGGGACCTGGCTAAAGGGAGCCCTGGCTACGCAAGCAAGCAGCTGCCTCCCTGGCTCCAGTGTACGATAGAGTTCCTGAGGGGAAGCCAGAACACCCCCACCCCTCTTCGTCTTTCTCCCTCTCTCACTGAGAGACGTTGCTGCACTGAAACAGGTTCTCCAAACATTACCACCTTCCCATAAACAATAACAGCTCATCTCTTGCTCTGGCTGAAATAGCAAATAAAAAAGGAATCGCTAATGGCAGCAAGAAATTGCTGAAACTGGATGTGGTGTTTAACTCATCAGTTTTATTTTGTCAACTGAAGTTTCATTGCAGCTAAATGTCAGACATCTTTTACAAGATTGATGCCATCACATACAAACGACTATAACCTTGTTTATGCTATTGCCTTCCCTCCATTTGTCTTGTATCCAGGGTTTTTCCACATGTGCACACTTTTCTGTAATTCTTTGTCTTCATGGAAAAAAATAATAAAGGTGGCTCATTCAGTTAATTTTACTAAAAAGAAAATGCCATCACTTATTAGCAATTAAAATCTGTAGTAATCAAACATGACCTACACTGTGCTATGCTTGTGGCAGGTCCATCCAGATGACCCCTTGACATCCCCAGCAGCAAGAATGGCAGCTATGCGGGCAGCCCTGTTTTAATGCCACATTGCCTCTTATTTACTGATCCTGGGGCATGCATCATTTACTCTGAAGCTACTGGTTTTTGTCCACCTGCCACCTGACCCCTTCCGCCACTCTTGGAGAAGGCATGGGGCTCAGGTGGTGCGAAAAGCATTTGGGGTGAAAAAAAGAAAATCACTGCAAAAAACACTCCTCTATTCGAGCACTCTGATGTCTTGCAGAATGTCTGAATGAATTGTTAGTCACTTGAAAACTCCAAATGCAAATGAGCTTTCTTCAAATCATGAAAAAGTCATGTAGAATAAAGCAGACCGTAAAGGAAGCATAAAACAAGATAGACAGGTCAGCATGAGGACATGCTAGATCTGAGCACAGGAAGTGTGTAGCCAGGTATTAAAAACAGATCCAGGCAGAATAAGGTACAACATGAGAGTAGTTGCATCCTTGTCCTTGATTTTGAGCATGCCAGAGCATGAACTAATGCTGAAGTTCACATGAGACTGGAAACAATATAACAAACACACACAATATTGCCTAAAAATGTATTAATGTGGCCTTTTATTACTTTTATTAACTAATTCTGTGTAACACTGCAGATGCACTGCAAAGTAAGTCATGTACAACAATTGCTTCAATGAGAGGATTTCTGATAAGACCAGACTGACACAACTCTCGGCAAGTCTACTGCAAACAACAGTGCAACACTTCATTGGACATGTGTGGACCTCTTTTCTATCCAGCCAGCCTTTCCCTGCTCACTTTCTAATCAGGGAAGGGGAGGGTTAAGGGGCGGCCAGCCAAGAGGACTGAAGAATCTTACTAGGATGTAATCCCGTCCAAGTGGCACTGGCTCTTTCTTCTCTCTTGTTAGGGCTCCTTTGTGAGGCTCCAGAGCTTGGGGCCCGGAAGGGAGCAGAGGATGTGCAGTGGATGTGGCAGTAAGGCCTGGGGAGAGGTGAAAGTGGGGGACTGGGTAAAACTCACATTTTATGGAAAAAACTAAAATATGTAAAAAGGTGTTTATTTCAGCTATAATGTCTCTTACATTTGCTGCTTTTAAATAATGAAATAGGCTGGTGCATCGAAATGTAAATGTGCAGTTGTATGTAATCAGTTTGTTTGGTTACAGTAGCCAGTGGTGCTTGTAATTATCAAACTTCCAAATTTTGAAATAGAGTTAAAGAGCAAATACTTTCACCTTCACATTTACTCTTGAGAATTTAAGAGCATGTTTAAATTAAATGTCAAACAGCAGCATTATTACTCAATTTCAGCCACTGTTGGATATATTGTAAAAGTATATATTTTATCGTTGTAGTATTGTAGGTTCACAGCTTTGATTTTGGTATGGCCTCTAACATGTAATTACTTGAGTCTTTTACACTTCCATGTCACTAAGGCACTAATAGTAAGCTGTAAAAAAAAGTGTGATAAATGTTTTGATTCTTGTTCGGTGTGATTAAGAATCAAATTGTCAAAATATATCAAATTTCAAAAAGTAAAAACAAAAATGTAGAATAATTCATATTTCAGTTTTAATATATAGAAAAACTGATTGTTAATGTTGCATACTGGAGTGAATCATTTGCTATATTGCTATATTTTTAAGGTTGCTCTTGATACATATTTAAATGTTTAATTATTTAATGTCAGATGCTTTGACATGTGACACACTATAGCCAACCTAACTTCTGTAAAGCTATGTATCTTTAACGCTAAGTGTGCCTGGCTGTAGTGCTGTGAGGGTAAAATGCAACCACTGGCAAGTGACATTAACACATCTGGAAATCATCTAGAAACCTTGTGATCTATGACAAATGAGTGTGTGTCTAATAAAAATATACACAATGGAATAAAAAATCTGTAGACGTATTTTTTTTATTCTTCTGCCTCAATGCACATCTGTCTCCTCATGCATGAACAAATATGTGGGTCCAAATGTAAGTCTCCTTTGAAAATGAATGGCTTATGTATCCATACCAATACACGTCAATATATCTTTTTTATTGAAGCCTGTTTGTATGACAGCGGTGTCACTGGACCATCTGTCCACACTCAGCATGATATTGCTGTCTTTCTGCTCTTCTGAAGTGAAGCTGTCTAGTTAGACAGACAGTAAAGGGGTGGGGATGGAGCTCGGTAGGAATGCAGCCCTGTGTATTGTTTGTAAAAATAAACCATCTGGACAAAGATAGTTGAAGAGAATTTATATTAAACAGCTGCATAAGCAAGCTTCTGTGTGTGGACTGATGATGCAACAGGACCACACCACAAGTCTGAATCCGATCACGCTCCAGGACAAGGAACTAAAGAAATTAGAGGAGAGGATTTTTGACTGGGCCCCAGACCAATGTGTCTCTCAAAGTACCAAAAGCCTGCCTGTGTGAAAGAAAAAACAAGACTGCGTGAGTGAGGAAGGAATCCTCCAACAGAACGAGTAAAGTAAGGAATCATCATCACAACGTAGTGGGACAAAACGGGGTGCACAGGAAAGCCTTAAAAAGTAAAACTGAGACACTGTTGGCACATCACAAGGAGCAGATGTGTAGGGCCAAGAAGTCTGCTGCATGCAACTGGCCATCTGGCCAAGCTAAATATTGCCTCAGTGCACCCCCATTCTATTTGCCTTTGGCGCAGTTGTATTGTCCATGGTCACACATAGGTACACTCCAATCACTGTCAACAGGGAGGGGGATTTATGGAGGTGCCATCAGGGTGATTAGTTCCAGTGGTAAACAATGGCCTACCCTTGTTGTGTTTGACTCCGCGCACTCTACAGCAGGCGTGAATGGCACGCAGCAGAACAGCACTCCCACTACTCAATGGTGTCTGTCTCTTTCTGCTAAAGTAACATCAAACAAACACTGTAAACAAAGGGGGCGACTAAACACAGACACAGAATCAAAGGGTTGGTGTCTGCACAGAGGGAACGCAATACTTCATTGGTTCCAAAATGCCTCCTGCCCAATATGGCCAACATTTCTGGACACAAACAACTGCGTGAAGCATAGCTGAGGAGCTGGACCAGCTGTATCATACAAAAGGAAAATAATTACCACTTGTTGCATGTGGCTTGAGGCATCTATAATAAAAGACAAGTGTTAGAACATATGTAGTTTTCTGTATTATTAACTGAATTACATGTCATAGCTGCTACTGTTCTGTGACAGAGTACAGACTTCGGTATACACATGGGGTTGTGCTGTTTAGTGTCAGGACTGGTTTGCACAATGTGTAACATGAAGTGTTGGGAAGTAAGTAGTAACATGTAATGTAGTTACGCAGTGAAATGAAAATGTAATGTAATCCATTAGATGAACATTTAAACATGAGACTTATAGATTAAAACAGTGATTAAAAGGATTTACATGCAAAAATGCTGTTTTTGGAGGTCCTTTTTATGAGTAAGGTTCCTGCTAAAGATTACAATTTTCTTCTTGCTGCAGAAAAAGTTATACTTTAATTTGGTGGTTTCGACTTTTTAGAAATGTCCTTTTTAAAACCTTAAATATAGTAGGCTTAACACTCTGAAGTAAACTAGTCCAGGGGAGGAGCTGGCACTCCATTTTCTTCAAAGAGGTTTGAGTTTTCTAACTCTTTGTCTATTATGTGTTATGGACTGTCATGTTTGGACACATCTTTTGTCTATTTAAATAACATATTGTGGTTTGGATATTGATACTAGCACAATCAGTTTAAAACTTTGTATGTTTTAGAGAGAATTATGGCACTATAAGTTTTTTCCCCTTAAACTGTGGCTTGCTACCCTGCCCTTCTTGTCACAACACTGCAGGATACAGACTTATCGGAACACATAAAAAAAATGCATCCGTCATTAGTCTCACCTTGGTCTGCTTGCATCACAGACCAGGCATTCCATGTCCTCCTCTAATCATCCAAGGACCAATATCCTGCAATTAGCTTAGTTTCCACACAGTGCCCTGAGGTCCTGCTTCAGCCTGGGAAATCGGATCCAGTCCCTTCCTAAGCCTTGGCTTTGGTGCTTCAGAGCAAGACACACATTCGCCATGCAGCCCACCAGCCCTTATGTGGTTGCTATCCTCTGAATGCATGGGAACCACATGTCAGTATTTGCCTTTCATATACAGTATCACAGTTAGCACAGACAGGGTGAGCTTAAGATTAAAAGTTGGTCTTATAATGATTAAGTCCAGGTAAGTGAGATATTCACATGTTCTTAAGCAAGGTAAATACATGAGTATATAAATACCTGAACAAAAGCTCATTATGATGCTTTGACGTGGCCGTTTATAGTTTTGTCTTCCTGGGAAAAAAAGCACATGACCTTCTATCATCTACCAACATGCTGATAATCAAATAAAATGTTGAAGTCCTGTCTACAAATAATACTTTGAAGTATAAACAGGATCAGGCAGAGTTTGCCTTTACAGAACCTCTTTTGTTAATGAGATAGCTTCAAATAGAAAAAGAATCACATGTACAGTTACATGCATGATAGCAAGTGTGAAAGCACAGGTTGGCCCCTGCTTATCAAACTACATGGAGTTAATACCTGAAGAACAGTGTTCTTCAGAATGTGCTTTTGATTGGTTTATAAAGTCAGCTAATTATGCAGAAGAATTCTCCCTCAGGAGAAGTCACCTTCACTAATCTGCTTCCAGCCTAAGTGGAATCAAACAGGCTGGTGTCATGGAGTCAAAGACTGTCGCGAGGAGGGTGTAAACAGCAGGCATGCGTGGGTATGTGTTTGCCAAGATATGTGTGTGTCTGAACAGAGGATGGCTGTCGTGCAACCTGGCAGATCATGTGGATACGGCTAGCCAATTGGATTAGCAGATTAACACAAGATTTGCCCTATGACCTTTAGAAGACACACATACAGACCTGTTATTTGACTGACTGACGTTGGTACAGGCTGTTACTTCCTTTCCACACATATATAGAGGATACACACACGCACAGACACACGCACACACACGCACACAGAGGATAGTGATCCTACTTTTCCCTGCCTGGAAGGGCATAGATAAACAGACACTTTAAGTTAATGTTCCTGTTCCAGGAGGATTACAAGTATGAAGAAGATTAGCCTGTCCACCACAACAGCCTGGGTTATAAGCAGGATTAAATCTCCACAATTGGCAATTTTTTGCTATTGTCTTTAACCATGTGGATGAATGGATGGCTAGATGGATGCATGGGTGGAGGGATGGAAATGGTGCCCTGGAAGTCCCATTTTGACCACTTGCATATGTTCCCATCTGTAAATTCACCACAGACCTTGACTTTGTGTGTCAAACTTGCAGAGGCTATAGGGCCATTGTGCATCCACTTATAGTGCTTTGAAAAGGTAGGAGTTTTTTGGCCACACTAATCAAGCAACAACCTCAGAGGCTTAATAATGAAGCCAAAAACCAGTTTCTCAAGTGGCCACTTGAGGTTGGTTTCAAAAGGGAGTCAATCATTATGGATCCTTGTGTTAAAATGCTCAACTTGACAGAGTTAAAAAGCATCTTTACAGTCTGGTACAAAAAAACTTTCTTTTTTTTTGGTATACCCCTTTATAACAACTTCAGAACAGTGATTTAGTCACCCATTAAAACTTTATCAAGGCTAAAAGCTAGGGGTGTGGCTGCTTTAATTGACAGGGATTCCTATAAAAGGTTGATGCAGCCAGCACTTGTCTTCTAGGCTTTGGTTCTACTACTTCAAATCACTCAACTGGCCTTCTTAACTATGTTTGTGGTAATGATGCCTTTTTAAATGCAATTACCTGGCAAATAATATATTTTTGGGGGAGTTATTTGTACTAAAAGCTTGTACAAAACGTCTCTGCTACAGTTTTATGGGAAAATTACTCCAGTGCTCAGTCTGTGATTTCAGTCACTTGTTTCAAGTCTTATTGAATACAAAATGATAATCATTTTCTAAATTTACATAGGTAGACTAAAATAGACAACAAAGCAGGATATGCTTAATAGGTACAAGTCGCTACGATGAGTGGTCAGCGCCCTTTGCTCTTCACATCATATTATGACGTGCTGATGTCTCAGACGCTTGAGTTTTCATGTATAGTCATTGTCATTTTACACACAACCTATGACAATGAGTCATGGAAATTTGTGGGTGCATCAACATAGTAGGATATACGGTAATATTTTTTTCTTGGAAGTTACTTTAAAAAGTCTTAGAAATCTCAATTCTGATTGGTTGGAGCAATATCTGACATATACCTCTTTGCAGTTCTGAGTAAAGTACTGAACTCTGCCTAAGGACAGGTAACAAACAGTACGGCTTGACTAAAGATAGCAAAGGTGTTATCAGTACAATAAATAGTTTCTCATTGTGAAACTGGTTTATATAAATTCACGTGTTTGACATATTGCTAATTCTGGAAATTATTGCATAGGAAGAAGAACGGGAAATGTTCTTACCAACTGCACAGAAAACAGCAATGAATAGGGAGGCATAGATAGCACAAACAGGGAATGAGATGTGAATAAAGCGCTGTTTGTTTTGACTCACAGGACTTCTGTGTGATCAACTGCATTTGAACTATAACAACTTTTTAGGGTTTCGTGACACATCAAACGCATGCAAGTTCACCCTTGGGTATTTTTAATTCTACAGTTTTTACACAGTGAGGCGGTTTGAAGCCAGCCTCCCAATGAGAATAAAGAAAACTTGGTTGGGCCTCACAGCTCTAATGTGTGGACACATTTTCTTTAAGTCAGAAAGTGGTTTACCAGTGGTTTACCTGATGACCCACAGATCACCCCTGCCACCTCGTGATGTATTTCATTTCCCATGTCTCTTGACTGACTGACAAATACAGGTTATTCGCACATGTTGTTTCTGTTGTTCCTAATCTATTACACAGCTCACATGTCCAGGTTTGCCAGTAGCTGTTCTCTAAACAAGCAGAAAAGACATAGCACTGCTGTTGCCAAAAGCCTTTGAACAAAATTACTTCCTCTCACACACCACGGGTTTAATTATGTGTTGGAGAACATAAAACAGGTTGGACAATTTGTAGTGGGAAATCATATTTCCATTGAAAGGGCTTAGGACATAACCAATGATTTATAAGAGGAATGTCATAATTATTTTTCACCAGCAGGCCAAGGATTGGGTTTCAGCTAATGGGTGTCAAGCTGAAAGCACTAATTAGGTTTTGTAGTCGACTGACACTGGCAAAGAAAGAGAAGGTGCCACAATAAATAAGTTCTCACCATGTAACTTAAAGCCTGTAATTTGAGCTGATGCTCCTGTATTAGGTTGTGGGAATTATAAACGTCTCAACAAAATGCAGATAAGTAATTGCGAGGTGTCTTACCCCAACTATGGCAGTGTGGAGGGGCTTTGAGGAGTATGATTACTGGTATAAGCCTGAACCAAATAAGAATGTAGCCTGCTGTGTAAAATGAAAAACATTATTTGCAGCTGCTACTGTAAAAAAGTTAGATTCATAAACTTTAAACTAACACATTTGTATGACTTAGATTATCTTTTAAGTTTGTTATTATCTATAGCAACACAGCAGCTGCTCTTCCTGGGGTCCATAAAAATATATAGGACAATAAGACACAAAAAGACAGCACTGTGAGTTACATTACCTTGTTGGAAAAAATGCATTAGATTTCTAAGTTTAGGTGCATATGCCTCTCTGTGAAGTAAAAACTATATTTTTATTGAATTTATGGCCCTGTATAATGATTGCTATTTGTCCAAACATGACATAATACTCTGTGTAGCTTGGAGCCAAATTTTGCTTTTCTGCTTTGTGGTTCACATAAAAAAATTACAAAATTATGTAAACATAATCTGTTCCTTTTTTTAGTCTTGCATGAGGAAAAAAAAGGCCTGGTGGCTCCAGTGCATGACCTCTAAGGTTTGGAATTTTCCATCTGTTCTTTAAAAGAGACCTAAACATGACAATTAGAGAGCAGATCACAAGACTTCCTGATTCATGGCTATTTGCTAAGAGCTGAACATGCATACACATTCATAAGGCATTCCTGTCAGCTTCCTACATTGTAAGGAAGTGGCACTAGGCTGTGTCGAATGCCAGCCAGGTACTCTCATCAGGCTGTCATCTTGTGAGACACACTCAATAGTCATTAGGGAGTAAGGAATCCCTATCTCTCCATCCAGGCCTTGGCCCTTAGCAACACTCGCATACAGCCAAGTGGCACCTTCCTGTAAACAAACAACACGTGGCAGCAGGACATGGCATCGGCTGCTCTCTCTCTCCTTCCCTTGACACTGATGTCCCTCATCCATTAGTACTCTCCTCTGGCTCTGGAGAGCAAACTAGCAGGCGAGCCAGGACACCTGATGGTTGCCAGGTCGGATGTTGCCAGGACGAGAAGGAACACCTTTTAACAGCTGTGAAGATAGAAGTAGCTGCAGGCTATAGCTTTTGTTAACAACAGGTACTATAGTAGGTAGTGGCACCAAAATAATTACATGTAGTAAATTATAGTTTATGTTCTCTAAACATGCCAGTTTCCAGGAAATGTTACAAAATGTGGTATACTGCAAACTTTTATGAACGTGAAAATCGGAATAGATGTAAACCCTTTATTTTCTTTTTACATTTATCTTTTATTGTAAGGGAATTTAGATCTTAATCCTACAATGGAAATCACAAAAGCAAGAAAACATGACTGTTATTATCTTTATTATCCAATATGCATTTATTATTTACATGCAATGCAATACAACGCAAGATGATCACTAAAATAATGGTAAACATCTGGCTGGCTAGTAGCTAAGACACTTATTTATAACTTGGTATTTGCAGGGTGGTGCATTGATTAGCACTATTGTCTCAGAGCAAGAAGGTCCTGGATTTGAGCTTACTGGTGAACTAGGGCTTTTCTGTGGGGGATTTTGCATGTTCTAGCTGTGCCTGCAAAGGTTCTCGCCATGTACTCTGGTTTCCTCCCATGATTAAATGGTTGGTTGAATGGGGTAGTCTTAACTTATCTGGCAGAAAAGTCTGTTTTTGGCAGATGACCTTTGCCAGATGAGCGTGAATGACTGTCTATCTTTCTGTGTTAGCTCAGTGATGGCCCCCAACTTGATCCTGAATGGATAAATAGTGGAGAAAATTACTTATTGACTTGTATGGTTTACTTATTTGCTGCTGGCATATAACCAGAAAAATGCAATGTTTTCCTTTTCTGAAAAAGAAATTCAATTTAATACTATGTGATAAATACATTGTCTTAAAAGCTCCAGTATAGCATATCTTACAGAGAAAATAAAATTACTGATCACTATTTATGATCCTCCATCAACAAAAGGCCAAAAAAATCCACCAAGTAATAAGACACCAAGGGATACAGAAGTTGGGGAATAAATAACCAAATATATGGTTTATTGACAATATTTTACTATATTTTGCTTTAAAATAATCCAAACATTCAAATTAAACACATTTTTTTAATCTCTCAAAGAAAAAGTATTGCTATTTCCACTGGTTATCAAATACCAGTGGAAATAGCAATATTTCCACTGGTATAGAGAACCACAAATGTTCTCTAAAAAAATTTAGAGAACATTTGTGGTGACAATACACCCAATATAGAAGTCTCTTCTTTTGGCAAAACAACCTCATCCAACAATCCAACAGAAAGTGCAGAGTGACGTGCCCCATATGACGCAGAGAAAAAGCCAGACCCAATACACATCTACCTGTCTGCTACACTCACGCACACATAAGTGTTTTCCTGCAGTTATCCACTCATACAAACTACTCTTGGTAAACACACAGAACACGTTAGATGAGATGGGAGTGTTGAGGGGGGAATAAGTTATATATGTGCAAATTCATAGACAGACACACACTCCCACACACACAGACCTCGGCCCTGTTCAACCAGGCAGCAGAATCCCTGGCCCCTGTCATTCATTAGTTTACAAAAGCTGTGTGAAGCAGACATGAGGTCACTGTGCTGCTTTAAAGAAACACAGGCAGTGTATTAGAAGGTAACGAGCATCTGACTGGGACCAAGACAGAATACTTATTAACCCGGTCAATGAGTGTTGCTATTGTGTCTCCTCTCACCTCTGTCAAGGAGGAGCGGCACAGAACAAGATGTTGGGTGTGTGAAGGGCCAGACAGGTCAAATCCTTTCCAGTGCCCTGCTGAATTATATCTCCTTGATACTTTGAGAACAGACTGCTCCGTTCCAGACTGTGCAAATATGACCACTGATCTCAAACAATTTATGCAACAATGCAAAGTTATTCTTAGAAGGTGTAATATGTAGCCCGACGCATAGATATACAAATGTAAGCAGTTCCAAGGCATAGGCACACAAACAGAGACGCACATTTGTCATGGTTGGTTGCTGAGTCAGTGTGTGAGATTGCTGGTGTATGAAATGAGGGGAGTACCTTTCATTTCCTCCCCCTGGTTGTCCTCAACTGCCAGCAGGAGTATGTATGCCTCCCCTTCGGCTGTGCGCGTCATGGCTGTGACTCAGAGCTATGAGCGCAAACAGGAAGGATGCCGACTGCTGTGAAACACTCAAATAGGATTAAAACTAAAAAGAAGTGGAAAAGTAAAAAGTGAGATAACAAAGGTCTAACTGGAGCAAAAGCTGCCACAAATACATAGGGCTGAACACCTGACATGTGTGAGTACACAAGTACTTCCATGTTTGCACATAGTCTCACGCACATGTACACACACATTCACACATGCACACTAAGTCAAACAAAAAAGCCACACACACACTTCCTGTCAAGGTGAAGTAAAAAGAGTTCAAAGGTGTGATGGAGTGTGACTGGGGGTGCGACTAAGACATGAGAGGTGGACAGATAGAGAACGGATGACAGTAAGAAAGACAGACAAAGAAGAAGAGGGACAAAACATGATGCAGTGGAGTTGGTCAGATGCCGTCACTCACCTCTGTCCTCACCTGGTAACTTTTCTGTCACCTCATGCCATCACCTTGTCGCCCCATGTCTGTGCCACCTTGTCACCTATCCCCTTAGCAACTGAGCCTGTCAGCCTGTTGTCATGCGACCAGGTTCACCTCTGACCTTTTGTTTCTTTCATACACGCTACAGAGGAAAAAGGCGAGGCATGGGAGGGAGGGCAGTTATGTCCGGACATGCCTATCACCCTAGATCACAAGCCACCGACATAAATGCTACAGGGGCCTACGATTTATGAGGGTTTGTAATATTGAGGGTGCCCCCCCCTCCTTTAGTCCTGTTACTAACGCACGGGTAGGATGTCTGGTCAAGTCACACACATTCGCACACGAGCACGCACACACATGCAAATCCCATTAAAATTGAAATTGCAGAGGCCCCTTTCTCTGAAAAGAACTGTCGCTATAGTATGTCTATGTGTTTTTGTATGGGGGTCTTTTCACTTGTATATTGTTTATGTTTAATGAGAGGAGCAAGTCATTACTTGACAAATCAGACAAGCAAACAGGATTTCGTGGCTTATGCTGATGACAACAAACAAAGTAAAACTAAATATTTCTGTGTTAAAGACCACATCCTGATTATGATGCACCCGAACCCACACCTGGGATATGTCAGTGTTACCTGGGACTTTCAGTTATGTAAACAATCTCTCCTGTTGACTCTTGGTTTTTGTGGCCTGTGTAAATTCTGTGTTCTCATGATATTTAACGCATGGGAGACCACAGTAGCCCTGAGGTTAAAGAAGTGTGCAAAAGGCTGGAAATGTGCCTGTTCAAATATTGCTGAGGTGCTATTACATAAGGAAGTAAACCCCAAACCGCTGCAGTGCTGCTTTGTGGTCAAAACTAGAGCTCTTTAGTAGTACTAGAAAGTAGAATGTGAAAACAGGATGCAACAGTAAAGCATAGGATGACAAAACTGGTCTGTGTGATCCTGTTAACGCTGTCCAAATAAAAGATTTAAGAGATTAGAAATGCAAACATTATGATAGCGTCTTGATATATCATAATAAAGAAACACATATATTATCAGTGGGGAAGAAAATACCAAAAAGAGGAGGCTTTATATGTTTTGTTTTTACAGGAGGGAAGGGTCTGTTTTATTTAAAAGCCCCAAGTTCATATTTCAGGATTCAGTTACAAGGTTAATAGGAATTCACAAACAACTGTGACAACAACAGCATGTCTGTTTCTGTCTAAAACTCTCCACCATCACTCCGCCCTTCACTTTCTTCTAAACCATAACAAAATACAAAATGCTGATATGGCATAATCAGGGCTGTAGTCTCGGGGTAGTGTCAGTCTGTTCTCAGCCAATTATTTATCATGGGTTGAACAATCAGTGGTTTCATAGGGCGAAAAATGCAAAGGGAATACATACATGTGTGGTGGGACTTTTTTTAATGATGTGCACATCCAGCCTCAGCTTCACTGACGTGAATCTGCCTGTTGAAAGCTAGCTATAATTTTATGCCATTATTTTTGGCTAATCACAGCCCCAAGTGTAACCTTTTATGGTTTTATGTTATGAATATTTTACAACTTTATTAAGATTTCACTTACATTAAACCATCCTAAATTCTTTATGCTTTCTGTTGTTGAGTATTTCTGCTCAGACATTCTGTACCAACCCAGTACTATATCACCGAATTCTAAAAAATCATATTAAGAGCATATTTTAAATTTTACTCCTAATCCCAAAGCATTAAGTTTTGGATAGTGTCTTATTCGGTAATTTTAAAACCAGATCACAAAAAGCGACAAGTGAGCGCCCTGACAGAGACGAGCCAGTCTAAGTGCATTTAGACGGCAAAACAGAACCTTTTGCCATCAGGGCTTTGAGCCAAGGAATGCATCATGAAAACAGAGCGCAGCAAGCCACACATGTCCAATCAGACGCCACGGAACATTACCCATAATCCTCTTGACAAATACATGCATCTGATACCATAACAACGCCCGACCAACACTTAGGAAGGGAGAGTGTGGGACTCATCCGTGGCAACACACCATAATTACAAAGAGATCCAGGGCTGACTAAGTTTAGAAGACCCAGTAAGCGACCCTCTTCCTCCTCCCCACTCCCCTCTTCACATGCTCCCACACTGATATTTAACAAAACATTAATCTTCTTGCCAGTGGCTCCAAAGAATACTGGTGATGTAGCTTCGGCACAGAGGCTGGGGTAATAGTAATTCCATTGTTCTGCCCTTTTATTTATGCCTTGGCTCTACCAGGCAGATGAGGTAAGTCTCTTTTTTCATGTTATTATTCAGAAGTGGTGATACATAAAGCCAGATTACACAAATGTCTCTCTGTTTCACAGCACCACCATCTCACACCTCCCTCTCCAACGCTTAATGCGTCCCCCCCCCCCCCCCCTTCCCCCACCCCTCTACTGGCTTTCAATAGCACATTTCCCCTTTCTCCCCCTCTTTTCTAAATCACCCTCAACATTTGCATGTGAATTGCTTGTATATCTTCTTTTATATGATGCACCGACAACACTGGCTTTCGAAAAAGAGAGAGGAGGGAAACTGCCCCAACAACACCAACCCTCCTTCCACGCTACCCATGCCTCTCCTCCCACCTCTAACAGACACACACACACACACACACACACACACACACACACACACACACACACACACACACACACACACACACACACCAACATCCCACCAAAAAAACAAGATGTTACTCTAACTCCCTTCCCGGGATTGGCATAGCAGCAGTTTCATTAAGAAAGCAGGGGAACAGTGCAGGTTTTATGATATGGAGACAAGTTCTTTTGTGCTCTCCAGAGACAAGCCCTCTGTCTGTCCATGTTACTGGGGCGATAATCCTGCTGGAATTTCTCCTAAGCACTTTTATTGACATTTTCAATTATCGCCATGCCAGGGCCCGGTAAATGGCATTTAAGGGGCCCCGTCATCTCCGTGTTGAATCATATTTGTGAATCAGACAGTGCTGGATTTGGACTCTGTTCTGTTTGCCTAAGGCTGGGAGGACAGTATGGAGGTCAGAGAAACTCTGGTGAGCCAGCAGTCTGGTATTAGCTGAAGACAGTGGGTGACCAGGCTTATCAGAGAGACCCAACACACAACTGCAAACTCACATAGACACATTTAAGCATGAACTCACAGAGTGAGGGGCAAACACGCGCTCACACACAAACTGACAGGCTCTACGAACCAAGCCTGCCTTGTAATTTACAACGTCAGCATGGGCTGTCCCTTTTTCAAAAAAAAAGAGCACATGGTCCAGACTCAGAAAACCAAACAGACAGGCTGACCTCCCCAGCACACAGTGCACAGGGTCAGACTTGTTTTCTCTTCACCTCTGACTAGATCCATTTACACAGACTCCAAAAGCACTCCACATCTTTGGCTTGGGTTACATACATCCCGGTAATAATTCAGAGATGTATTGCAAGGAGATTTGTTTTCTAGCCTCTCTCCCCCACGTTCTGTTTCACTGAGCTCTGCTTTGTTTCAAAAGTGGATCAACTTCAAAGTAGTGAAATGGACAGATTGATAGCTGAAGACAAATGCTGTTTCATAAGAGATAGAGTTTTTGATCCGATCACTCAGACGCCTTTTTGAAACAGAAGCTATAATGGGCTTAAATTATTTTCAACCTTTAAAAAGACAAAACAAAAACAAAAAAACAAAACTTGTTGCTTAAGGAAACAGCAGAGTTGTTTTGTGTCAGAGGTAACAGATAACATTACTAATGCTGCAATACTTTTGGGTTAATCTACGGTGACAAGTATGCGTTGTATAAGTGAGGGCTTGTTTTAGTGTGTAAATCAAAACCTGTGTTGTGTAATCACCTTTTAACAAGCGAGGCACTAATTTACCAGGTCAAATTTCTCGTGTACTTACAAACTCGGTTAAATTGTGATGTTGATAACACAACAAAAGCATGGCATGGATGATATTTGTCTGAACCACAGACGGGCTGAGAACAGCTGTTTACACGTCTCCGTGCCCCAATCCTTTCTGCCAAGCTGACATCATTCCTAGCATCTCCTCCTTCCTGTCTCCCTTTTGGATGGGCTCTGTTATGACAAGTTTAATTGTGGGTTGTCAAGCTATAACATTTTGGTAAATATTAGACTTGCCAAGAGCGTCAATAAGAGGAAATGGTCTTACTGTATGTTCTTCCCTCGGAAGCACAATGTGTGCCTTTGTAAGAAGATCGCCAAGAGGCATTTTGATACCCCACTTTTGTCTCTATGAGCCTGCATACAATCTAATACTCATTATGAACTGTAACCGTATGACTGTAAAACATTACTATAGCTAAACTTTTTAGCAAATGGAAAGATGTAGCCCTATGAACTTTATATGCAATGGAATTTGTTATCTAAAGTTTATCAGCCCTAGCACTGGGTAAAAAGAAAATGAAGAAAGTATCTTCAATGCATACATGGTTTCAAAATGAATACATTTTTCCATCATGATTAAAAGTCTGATATTTTTTGAAAATAGTGACATCATCTTTTATGCCTGTGTATACAAAAGCCTTCTCAGCATTCACTGTGATGACAAACTTGGCCATGAATGTTCATTTGTCATTTTAACTCTTTTCACTGTGTTTAAAGAGCACCTGGTTCTTTTGGGCTTCAGGGGGTAGAAATGATGAGGTATGGGGATCTACACAAGAAAACTACCCTGTGAGTCATTAGTAAGGTCCAGCATGATTTACATATGTGTGTGTGTGTGTGTGTGTGTGTGTATGAGAGAGAGAGAAAGAGAGAGAGAGTGAGTGAGTGAGTTTGTGTGAGCTCTCCATTGTGCTTTTGGAGAGTGTTTTCCAGTAAGTGACATGGAGCTTTACTCACCTGGGGGGAAGGGAATGACTCAGTGTTTATCATCAGTTATGGCTGGCCAGCCAGCAGCATAATGCTCTATTATTCACATGGACCTATTGATACAAAATTAATTTTCACATTTACAAAATGAAGTAAGAAGTGAAGTAAGGAGAGGTAAAAAAACAAAAAGATTGCATGGATACACACACTCCAGTATAAACAGCATAGTACTCACACCTGTACTTTATTGGATTTGTAGCTTTTAAGATTAATATATTTAGAATTAAATAGTTCTTACCAGTACACCCCAAAACTGTATTCTAGTTCAAGCAGGGTGGTACTTATTTCTTCTTACTCAGAGAGTGACTATCAGACCACATATTGTCCATATAAACGCACAATATGTGGTCTGAATGTGGTCTAAAGGTATTTCACATAGTCACTTCCTGGATGTTGATCTTTGTCACAAATTAGCAGATATTCCCCAAGGCTAAATTGCCACACTCAGATGAGCTACAAAAATTATGGCAACTCAGATGAACTTAACTATCCTGCCAAACAGTTATGGCTGGGTGATTCAGTTGTAGCATCTTCCAAATAAGGAAGTCATGAGTGGTTCCCCTGGTTAAAGTGGTCCAAGGAGTTACAACATGTACTGAAATAAGTCTGATCTGCAAATAGCTCCACCTCGCAACTAAGAGAATGTAAATAATCTCCTGCTAACATCTTGGTGCCAGATTCCACAGTGCATCTTCAGAGATTCTGTCAAGCCTGTGCATCAGGGAGTTGGACATATTCACTTGTATATTAGAGTAATCATCACTGAGATAACTTCCCGAAGAATGATGCATTTTTTGATTTCCTCTCCACAAGCTACAAGCATGCATATAAAAGACTAGAAGTATTCAACCATACACTACAAAAAACCAACAAGTAGTCACCTCAGCTATTGGAAATCAAATTCATTTCACACAATAATTTAACAGTCGCAGTGTGACTAGAAAATTTAGTAAATTATCTTCTCACTTGAGATTTTTGTAGTGACTGTAGTTTCTGTGGTTTCACATACCCTGAAGTTCCAGATGGAATCTGAGATAATGTGAAGCCATTTCCCTTCAAAATCCTGTTTACACACCCAAACACAGTGCCTACCTATATACACTACAACATCAGCACCATTTCTGTTTGCAGTACTGAAGTGCATATTTCCAATTCTTCAGCAAATGTGTTCATTATAATAATAACCCTATCCAATATTTACAGAGACAGAGACACTGCACACTTCCAATTCAATAACTCCTGCAGTTGTGTAAAAAATGGATCTATATGTTATTGACATGCTTTAAAGAGCAACCGCAATTGAAAAATCCCATTAGGATTAAACTATATTAAAAAAAAAATCTAAAATCTAAATCACTGGGTTCGCATTTAACAAGAACTGGCACTTCAAAGCATAATTCACACTTTTACTTTAACAACGTTCTACTTAATTAAAACATATTGACAATAATTTGTTTCCTTACTCGCTTCCTCTCTAGGCTGCTTGACAACAGTACAGAGCCAACAGGCGCAGCCCTCAAGAGCCCTTCTTAACGAGTTTGCTAGGGATATAATTCAACACTCCTGTCCCAATAACTGATGAAATATGAAAATTGACAGCGCCATCAGGGCGCCCGTGCCACATGTTTACGAGTGGCTGTCTTAACTGGCCGCCTCTGTGCTCCATAAGTCATACGCAGAGTGCTCATCATACAGCAAGGATTTATGGGGCCTGAGTCTGCATATGACCTCCCCCATCAGGTGCCTCCCTGCAGTAGAGGAGGAATCATTATCTGGGCCCAGCTGCCATGAACTTCATAGACTTACTCTAAGCAAATTGGCTCTGGGGTCTGCTATTCTTGTAAATATTGTGTCTATGAAGAGAGCCACAAAACAACTTCCAGTGATGACTAAAGAATATTCCTTATACACTTTATATAATGAGATGACCAAATGAGATGGTGCACAGTCGAAATAAATGAATGATTTCCTTTCATTAAAAATGTAATAACATTTTTTTTAAGGTGGTCATGGACAAAGTGGCCTCTGTGATTACTGGAGGTAACCGGAAGAAACATTTTTACACTTCCCAAAATTCTAGTGGATACAACTGATGTATCTTGTTTTAGTGGAGGTAAAAAAATAAGGAGGTCAATCAAAAATTACAATGGTGACAAACACATTGTATTTCCTTTTGTTGCTAATAATAAAAGCCAACTTGCACTTTGTAAGTAGAAAACCTTTAATTTGAATCAGTGGCGAATGTTTGTTTAGAAGTAATAACATAATAGATTTCCAATGTTACAGACTGGATTTATAGACTGTACATTAAAGACATGCATGGTGATGCCACCTTTTACTTTAGTGGGGTCCTTCTATTAGTCCTCAAGATGAGCATTTTTCACATGATGGTGAAATTGCTCAGAGCTTGTCAATCACACATATGGCATAGTCTGATTGATCAACCTTCTGGACACTAATTTACTAAATAAACTTCATGAATTGATGTTGTTTTTAATAAGACTTGAATCTTGCAAGTCAGCTGCAAGATTCAAATACATTTGGAGAGTATCTACTGATGTCATGAGACTTCTTTACATCTGCGCGCCTTGTTGCAACCACAGGCTTTGTCCCCTCTTGACCATAAGAACCAGTTTTAAAGCTGCAAAGGTCCATCTTTTATTTACAGTGTATGACTGAACTATGCCAATGAACATAATTTATCTGATACTTTGTTGAATTTCTCTTTGGTCTTTCTGTGTAACCCACCACGTAGAACACTGTGGCTTGTTTAAAATTCTGTGCAGAAAATGTCCTGTACTAACAGAGAGGTGGTCAAGGGGAAATGCTTAAGGCAACGAGCCAGCAGGAACAACAGCTATTACAACAGGGAGGCTGAGGATGAATACTGTATACTGCTGGTCATGTTGCCTCTGGGCTGATTCCTGGGGCAACATGACCTGGATATGAAACAGAGTTACAACCAAAACTTGGACTCCTAACCCATAACAAGACAGGAAAGACTTGCTGTGTTCTTTACTAGGGAGGAGTGTATTTGAACACTATTGAGAAATGCAAAATCAAAGTACATGGTGACTTTATCACATGGTAAAGTTATTGCTACATCAACTAAAGACTAACTGCTTCCAAGCGGTTCAGCTGAATACTGACTGAGACAATTTATGCGCAGGAAACTAAGACTTTGAAAAGACAGAACACCTCCAGCTCAGTCTTGTCCCACTGCCACTGCAACTGACATCCATGTAAATCATAAGAGAAATGACAGGCCAAGCCACCCCACCACCCACCCAGACCGTCAGTTCAGCAAGCTTGCCAGCGAGTCAGCCTGCCAGCCCAACAGACAACAACCTACCCCACCCGAAGTTCCACCCCTGTGCCTGCACAGACAGACAGACTGGGACAAATTGGGACAATCCCCCCCTCCATTACCACCCACTCTTCCTCTCCATTGCGCGCTGCAGCAGCCTCTGCTCAGGGGGCTAATTCCACGTTCAGATCACCATTTGTACTTATTATGCTGACATAATTAATCCCCTGTTGTGATCAGCGGGGGCATGAGGGCCTCTCCGCTCCATTGGCCTACCCCTGCCATGACACAACCGCTCCCCCCTCCGCTTCTCATAGAAATCTACTTCTCACTCCCTCCCATGTCCATCTTGTCTGATTGTAGAGGTCCTCTGTCTGCATCTCTATAATCTCCACAGTATCTGTCTGTTTAATAGTTTGTCCTGTCATGGCTGTCGCCATTCTGACGGCTTGATTAGCTTGCCAAATATCGAACATGATCATCAGTTTACGTTTGCATACATACTGAGAGTGGGGCAAAGTTCATTCTTGACATGTGGCCCCAGTGTAGAATGGATATATTTGTCAACATTTGTTAACATTTCCAACTATGAGCTAAAATGAACTAAAACAAATGTGTATTGAGCCTTTAGGTTAAAGCCGCAGCGAAACAGGTTTGATGCTGAAGTCAAATTTAAAGACAAAAGGGCAGGGTGGGGGAAGGAGAGAAGAGGGCAAAGAGGGAGGAGGAGAGTAGCTCTCATAAAAAAAAAAAAAAACACCAGCTGGATTAATAAATCCAACCAGTGACTGTGTCCACATATTAAGCGCCTGGCAGATTAAAACAGAACCGTCTCAAGTTGTGAAACATATGTCGGCAAGGCTGAGCAAACACTGTCAGAATAATAACTTAGGAGATGAGTGCTGCTGTTGGCCCCAAACCACTGCTTCCTAGAAATCAAAGACCCAATTGCTGAACTTTGATTCCTTGCAGAAGAATACCATGTAATTGTATTTAGGAGGTCAAAGGTCTAAAAAGCTAACAGGTTATTTTTGCATTCCTTTCCTATGAATGTGTAGGCACATACATAAGTACAATTATGGAAAAAAAATTCAAATTATGCAAGGTGGTTAAATATGTAAACTTTTAATGTGGAAAAGCTACTAACATGAGAAAATACTGACAAAAAGTAGACTTAGAATAGTTGCATAGGAATCCTCTATTTAACTATGCAACTTAACATATAATACTGCATGTAAGTTATTGTGCATCTTTTTTTGTGGCTCAGTCTTAATGCCAAAATATTTAAGGCTTCATAGAAGTGTTTCTTGCAACTGAGAGCTACTCCCAAATAACTTAACAATAATATTTAAGACCCATTTCAAATGTTACTTTGGTATCCAGCGACAGTAGTAAAAATCTCAAAAGTCTGGCAAAAAACCAGACTTCCAGTCTGGCAACACCTGCTTGCTGTGGAAAGTTTTTTTCTGGTCAAAGAAGAGAACGTGCAGTTAACAGGTCTGTGTGTACCACTGGATGAATCAATTACAAATAACAAGAGGGACATGGAAGAGATAACAAACCTGCTATAGACTGTTGTACTTCATAAAAACATAGCAAACTAAATTAAAAGGGTAAGTTTTTTCCTTTTTCAAGGATAACCACAGAATACAATTTTATTTCCGTATATTCTGTATCACTCTCTGCTGCTTGATACCACCAATGTCACATTTGTACAAAATTCACTCCTAACACCCTTTACACCCCCTTACCCCTACACACTGCCTTTCTATTCCCCACCCTACCCCCTCCCACTCCTCATCTTTACATAAAAGTTCAGGCTGCATATTTAAAGGAGCTAAAATATTCACACTGTCAAAGGTGGTCAAAGGCTTCTGCGTTCACACAGGAGCTGACAAAGAGGAGGCACCCAGAGCTTGGCCAAAAGAGCACTGTTGAAATAAATCAGCACATACAAAGACACAGAGAGATAATGGGACTAAAGCTGGGCCCGATCCAGAAACAGAAACACACTGCACACCAGAACACACGGATACATACACACACAGCGCTTGGCTGGGAACAAAGTCTGTGCGTGGATTAATATTTATTTTTTGAGCACACATTGTTCAGGACATACAGTATCAGGAGACTAAAAACATCATAACTCCCCCAGTGTGCAACCTTGCCGTGAATCTCATGGCTGAATCAAACAAATAACAAAATAAAAGTCCACAGATGGTTTCACATGGGGGAGGAAATGGGCATCTCAGAAACATCAGATGAATCAAGGTTGTGTGTGTGTGTGTTAACGTGTGAGAGTGTTCATGTCCATCTGTGTGCTATATATGTTAAAAAAGAAAAAAAAAAAGCATTTCAAAGTCTGTAAAAGTCAGGTATAATTTCAGTTTCTCATGAGGTCAGCACCAACATTAACGCGCCACATTCCAGATTTCTTTAGGCACCATTCTGCTAATCAGTTCTTTGGGGATCACTTAGGAAAAATGCATCAGTGCTCTGACAGTGTTGCAGCAATCCACACACCTTGATCCCTGGCTCCTTTAGTATGCATGCTTAATTGTCCTTGGGCAAAATACTGGACCGACAGTTTCTCGTCATAGGTACTGAAAAACGGGCAGTGTGATGGTTAGCAATGTTGTCTCACAGCAAGAAGGTCCTGAGGTCTAATCCACAATCTAGCCAGGGCCAGTGTCTGTGTGAATTCTTACCAGGTCCTCTGGCTTCCTCCCACAGTCCAAAGGCATGCAGTTACTGGTAATCAATGATTCTGAGTTGTCCATCAGTGCGAGTATAAACGGTGGTCTTGATGTTAGTGACTGGCGACCTTTGATTTGATTTAACACGTTATTCTGGGAAAGAAGTTACAAAAAACTAAATAAACAACTACAAATCGATCATATTTTTTGATAGTGTTTAAAAAATTGAAGCAATACTATTAAGGATAATAGTAATAAAACTAATAAAATAAAGGTGAAAATGGGTTTGGAAAATATAGTGAGCCTTTAGCTTTAATTCAGTGGCTGTTCAGCTGACCGAGGTACTCACAAACATGGGCTTTACGTTTACGCAGCTTTTTATTTGCCCCTATATCAACATAGAGAGGAAACAGAGGCCTCCCTGAACTAATTTCGCTCATGAACACTCAGTCATTTGTTGAGCACCACACAGCAGGCCCTGCTGTCTGAGGCCCAAGGATTAAGGCTCAATATTTGTAAACCTCAGTTGGCTTTAGTGCGGAAATGGGGAGTGGAGAAAAATGGGAAGCCTTGGCAAACCAAAGTGTGAAAAACTATCAAATTGTCAGCCATGACAGAAACAGTTACACACACTGGCTTCTGGCTGACACAGAAACAATACACTGTTAAATCTATGAAACACTATGGTCTTGTTTGAATGAATGTGGGTGGGAGTGAGTTTATGGGTTTTTGTGCGTATTTTGCACCAAAAACCCCCCCAAATATATACACTTAATAAATGTATTTGCCATTTAAGTTTTCCTATTCCACTCACATTACTGCAGTGACTTAGTATGCCTCTTTTCTGTTTTTAAAATTGTTGGAATAATTTGCTCTCTCATTAAAGCTCTGCACACGAAGGCCAAGCTACTTAACTCTTCCCCTCTTTTTTAACCTCTTCCGCCACAGAATATACTCCCACAATGCACATTATCAGCCTCACGACGGGCCCATAAAGTACTAAAAATCCCAGGACCTTATTTCCAGCTGTGACACACAACCCAGACCTACTTAAGTCCTCTGCTTTGACCTTTGTTTGAAAAGTTTCTTTCAGCCCGAGGCCACGGCAGTAAATTCATAGAGCTATGAAATTAATGTGCCAGAAAGCCCATCTAGTCTTTGAATAATCAAAAACAGAGGTAGGAAGACACAGATTACTGAGTCACATTTTACTTTCCCCTTTTTAACTATTTGTTTTGTAATAAGGCAGATGGTGTAATGATTGCATTTGATATTAACTGTGTTCCACCTATCAACATCCTCTCTGTTGTGAAAGCAACTCAAATGGGCAGTGGTTCATGGACATCAAACACATCTGTGTTCAATGGGACCTGCACAGCCTAAAATATTTAACCTTCAGCATCAATAAAATGCACACACTTTTATTCATAGACGTAGACATAAACGAAAAACTCTACAGCAACTTTGCAGATATCTTAATAAGATACTAAAATCCATTTGCCCATTGTGGTGATATGCACCTCTGCAGCTGGCTTTGATAAATACACCGAGGCAAGGTTGACATGAAGAAAAGTGGGCAGATGCACTTTGTACCTGTGAAGGTGAAGTGAAGTATATCCAGCAGGGTAATTGTATAGGCAGTGAACCATAGCACTGTCAATGAGGCGTTGTGTCTGGTTGTGGGTATTAAACATCAGTAGGATGGCCGGTCACTCTATGGGACGCTCAGCACAGTGCTTAATTACACACGTCGTGAGCGGCAAACACTCAGAGCAGGAAATGACAGCTGAGCGGCGCTCACTTCAAACGCAGAGGCGTAAAAAAAGCATTCAATAAAAACAGACCTAAACTCTAAGCAGGTCCTAATGGCCTGTGGTAATGGATTAGAGGAAAAGGAGGTTGCAAACAGGCCTGCTGGCAGGACATACAAGATTAATGACAGAAAAGAAGATTTTTCACTTGAGGAAAAAATTAACTTATTGGGTATGATTACAGATTGAATTTGCGTTAACTTATTAAACTACTGGTGTCCAGTCCTCAACAGTAAAGCTGAGAGAGGATAAGCAAAGACTGCTGTCTTAACAAAAAAAGAAGGAAAAAAGTAGCAACATAGAGCCTGATGACCCTAAATAATTAGTTAGCAGTCCCTTTGAGGAAGTGCTGTTAACCAAACTACTCCCACAGCGAGGCAGGAAGACAATTTGTTCACAGTTTTAATTGCCGTTTCAGGGCTGACTGGAAGTTATGACAAAAACAGTCACATTATTTCTGCTATTTCTGCAATAATTCATTATGTTAACATATGCACGTGCAACTCTATGTGCATATGTCTGGGGTACTGGGTATGGTACAGCTCAACACTCAGTAACTACTTTCCCTTACACTTTAACTCAGTCTCAGCCAAATAGTATTAGTTGCCTGATAGAGATTCGTCCAAAAAGACTTTACAGGCAAAAGAGGCTGTTAATGTTCTAACAGTACTGGTGATTCCAATTAGGTAGCTTTAGTACCAGATTAGATTTTTGTAGATTTTGTTGATATCACTGTAAGCAGTGGGTAAGTGTGGGATATCTGAGAAAAAGGTGACTGGGTAGATGCTACCACAGGAGACTTTTGCATTTTAGAAGTGGATTGTTAAGTCTTTGTGACTTGCACCTCATCACACACAAAGTATTCACATATAACGATGCATGGATGTAAACAAAAACATACGCACAAACGCATTGAGCTAAACACAATGGCCCTGCTGAGCTGACAACTCAACTGGAAGACAGCTTAAACTTTGACCTCTGGGGTCAGCTCATTAACACTGAGACTTCTCACTGGGATAAAATAAAAACTGAATTGATGAACTTATGAATACAATAACAGATATACTTTATGCTTTTATATTTTATTATACTTAATTTGTATATTTTCCTCAAAATGTAATTTGAAAAAAATGTTCTGGTAAAAAAAATGCCAAAGAACCAAAACATAAGTAAATTTCAAAGTGGGGCTTTGGCTTTCACTTGTTGGATATTAGTTAACAATCAGTGCAAGACTAAACAGTTTCCATTCAAAGTAGCTGAAGATGGCATAATTATTGTTGTTCATTACACAATTATCCTGTTATACTGCCGAGTATGTGGCAAACCTGTGCCATTAGCCAACACTGAATCTCACAACTTCATCTGAGTCCTCCTCATTAGAAGCAGAGAAGTTACAGAACCTCATAATTTGAAGCACCTTAAGTGTGTTGATAATTTAAGGTCAATACTGAGAGCAAGGAGGCAGGCAGAGCTAATGTTTAGCTGCATGTAATTGGACAGAAGTGTCAGAGGCAGGTGTGTAGCTATTGTTCACTTTGATGGGATTATTTGTACCTCTCAATGCTGAAAAAACAGGTATCATCAAAAGGCAGTCATCTAAATTTACAATAGCTGGATTTAGGTTTTCCTCTCTTTTTCTCTCCATCCAGGTTCTGTAATTACAGCTGCTCTGTAATTAGGAGCAGAGCCTTCAGGACCAGGGTGACTACTATCTACTTCAGAAGGCTCTGGCAAAGTACAAGACTTCAGACTGGGGGAAGGGGAGAAAATACTGCATTCCTGCTTTACTGTTCTTTTTAACTCACTGTTAGGGTTAACAAATTTAGTGTGGTTACTATCCTCAAATAAATATAAGGCATAATACTCATTAAAACAGCTATTGTAAGGTGATTCAAAAATGTGGATAGGCTATCATTTGTTGGAGATCATATGTAGTAATTACAATGATGAAGTCTTTGCACCAACTATCATTTTTAAACTTAAACACTTATTACTTTTAACATTTTCACTGTGTATTTGAATTTGTATTTCATAGTGGGCCATTGGCTTCTGCTGCTCAGAGATATGGAAAGATATGAAAGGTATTATTAGCAGGAGACCTGAGAGTACAGTATGCACATAAACACAGAGAGGGAGAGTAGGATTAAGGACAGATTTCCTGGGTTGTGTCTGAGTGTGTATTTATGTGGCTGATGCATGTGCATAAATAAGGTTAGTGAAGAGTAAGGACTACCTCATGGTGTTCCACTCATTTGTGGAGCCCTGTCTGTTCTGAATATTCGGGTACTGTACTTGTTATTTTATTTAAAAAAAAAAAGACATTCCTGTATTGCGTACACTTACACTTTCACATCATTAAAAAATACTCAATGTTAAGAAACACTGAGGTCCTGATTTACAAACCAAATTCGTTACGCCCAGTGTCTTAGATTACTTATCACTTTGTTTTTTAAAGGTTTTAAGAGGTTGTCTGTGGAGAATCACAGTGAAATTGATTATTTGATTAATGATCCACCAAACCTTTGTTGTACTACTGTACAACTAAGTGCACAGTAACACAGCACATATGAGAAACAGACTTTAATCAAAGAACTTTATGACTCTGTCAAATAAAGAAATAGTAAAAAGAAAAAAATGGAGGCAAATAAGAGGATAACAGTATCATACCTGACATATCCTCAGTTTAGTCACAGTCTGAGATGGAAGTGTTTCATTTCATTTCATTTAACTTGTCGTGCCAATCAACAAGTAAATTCTGAGATGAGGAAATCTTGGCTATGTTGTTACCATGAATCTGAGGAGCTTAGTCCTAACATAGAATTCTCTATTGTCCTACAACCAACCACAATACCTGTAAGCTCCCAGTCATGCCATCAGCCCAGAAATATACATGGCAGAAGAAGAAACATATGCTTAAGTGAGAAGCATTTGCTCCTGACCTTCCCTGCCAGGGTGCTCTGCAGCTAAGCTGCGGGGATTTGCACCAGCTCAACATCTACACCATATGGATGCTTTATTACAGAGTAATGATGTCTCTCTCTTTCTCCCTCACTTCTCTAACTAGAGATGATTTGAAAAACCAAACAGCCTTATGTGTAACCAGGTGATTAGAGAGACTTAAGGGGGATTTAATAGTATTCTACTGAGGAATGTAGAAGAACATTTCAACTAGCCTTGAGTGAGTCACTGTCAGATACACAGAGCACACAGATGACTCAAATACATTTTATTCATAATATTTCACTAATTTGCTAATTATCTGCAACAAACTAAACACATAAACAGTGATACACAATACTGTCCGAGGCTTGTGAGGGTAATACGTGCACTTCTTTAGAATTAAGACACTATTTACCATTTATATGTTATGAATAAACAAAGAGTAGGGTTGAGGCTATTATATATGGGCAATGGAAAATAACAGGGGGATTCATTTCCTCACTACCAATAGCAATAATTGGATTTATATTGAAATGAGAGCTGCTTATTGATAGCAACTGCATATTAGCAGTGAATAATCAATAAAGTGGATTCAATACTTATTAAACTGGAATAAGCTGGGATAGGCCTTTTTCATTTGTCAGCCAATGACCATTAGTGTCATAACTCCTCATGGTAATGAACGATTCCTTGGAGACGCATATCACTGTTGACAGTAGGTGAAATTACAGCAATAACATTGATTGGAGTAAGGAAATGTATGTTTGTGCAACAAAACTCGAGGTTAACTGTTCAGAAGCTCCAACTAAATCATAGCCAATCAATCCTTATTCCTAATTTCAAATATCAATCTTGGTAATTCACAGATTGCACTGGTCACTTGGCCGTGTTTTCTACTTACACAGTCATGAAGGTTCTAGCTTGTATAATACTGGGGATGTTTGCTACAGAGAGAAACCCGGTTGCTGTGCGAGCCATGTGTGAAAAGAGAAAACAATAATTTAGGGAAATGTCATCAGGCCAAAGCCAAATTATAGCTGGTCTTTTCTTTTTTTTTTCATCGGCCTCTTAGAATTTCAGTCTAAGGGAATTAATTGTGAGGGGGTTGATTTGCAAATGAATGCGATTTCAGTTGTGAAAATATAATTGTGGGCTTAGTTTGGGACACTGGGACAAACAGCCCTGGGAGAGAAAAAAGGAGCATCTTAATTTATTAGCGATCTGCAACATTTTTCACCTAGAAGCCAAGGCAACTGGTCTGTCGAGACTGAAATGAAATTACTGTTCTTCTTGAGCAGGAGAAACAAAAGCGTCTCCCAAAGCAAGTGAGGTCCCAGTCTGGCACAGTGAGGTCAGCAGGCTGAGGCCTATAGCCAACCCTAAGCTGAGCTGTAGTGCTGTGTGCAAATCAACTGCTTTTCTCCCATTTCATTTCTCATGCACAGCGTTTGTGCTCCTCTTTTCATGAATGTAGGACCCTATCCTTGGCCCTCCCTCTGAAAGGGCCTTCCCAGTGACGAAGGTGACCTGCCACTGAGAAAAAGGAGGACCTGCCATGAACTGAGTGTCAGCCATTAAATATGATTTCGCCCCTGAATGGCACGCAAACACATTCAACCACTGAAACTCATTAAGCCCGCATAATCTCTCTTTTCTTAAGAATAACAATGATTTCAGCTGGGAAATGCAATGGTTTTAGGGAGCTGAGCCATTGATTTGAGTTGCATTCAAAGTAATAAATCACGTCCAACTTCACATCCTGGACTCTTTTGCCTAATTCAGCGCCTCTCACCATACTGGTCAATTAGTTTAGAGCCACTATATTCAATACACAGTGCAATTCACTGACAAGGCATAATAAATTCCATGGCTTGGATACTGTCCAGAAGAGAATAGAACTTTCTGTTGCTGTTCTGTGCCTATACTAACTCTATAAATGTAGAGGAAGGGAATGAAATATAACTATAACAACCATGTTTTGCAGCAATATAACTATAAACCAAGATTTAAATAACTACCACCATTTTCAGTTAATCATAAACTGACATCCATGTGGTTAACTTCCATGTTGTTTTAGAAGCTGATCCTGCTTAAGCTTGAATGAGGTCACTGGCAGTGAGAGAGACGGAAGTGTAAAGGTGCCAACTCCTGTCAGACAAAATGAGCTGCCTGTTCAATTCCACTCAGTGCTCTTTTACCCCCGTCTTCTCCATCTCGCCCTTAAACACAAGTCTAAAGGGGGGAATTTCTCTTAATTATTATTTTTATTTCTCATTAACAAAGTTTCTGTCCAATTTCTATTGACTTTGTTTCAAAGCTTCCACAGGGAACCTAGTGGCCCAGCCTGCTAAATTACACCCGTGTGGACTGGGAGAGGTGGGAGCAGCTGTGAGGAGGGCTCTCAGTAGTCAGACCATTGTAATCTGCATTAACCACATTGCAAGGGAGTGCAAGGGTCAAAGTCTTTAAGTGCCTGCAGGGATGGATGCTTCTGGATTACATGGTATTCCTTCAAGAGGCTGTAATAATTGTACAGTGCCGCTTGCTCACTACCTGTTGTACACCTATGCTGATGTATGTAGTTTTTTCTCTTTTTAAGAAAAGAGCCTTCATTACTGCTTGGCACTAAAGACCAGACAAGTTGGGACAAACTTATTGCCAGAAACAAAGGATAAACATTAGTTGAGAGAAAAAGCCTTAAAACAAAGCAGGCCTTATATTTAAAATTGTGCATATTTTTAAACAGTGATTTGATTTTGACCAAAATAAGAGGACATGTCAACAGGAACATGCATACGAAAATTCTCGGTAATGCTGACCAGATTAAGGCTATTTCCTGGAAGGTGTGCTGGAATAGCATTGGCAGAAGGTGTATCGAAGGATGATCTTCTCCCTCTTCTTTGGCACAGCATTAAATAGTGAGAGGAGCAGAAGTAATACTCTTACTGGCTCGACTCTGTTCAAAGAGGCCAAAATGACAGCAGCTTAAATTTTCTCTGCACATTTCAATATGTTTTTCTTGTGCATCATTTATCAAACTGAAACAGAGTGCAAATAATTTCAAAGAATTAATGAACAAAAGTCTCGCCTTCCTTTGAAACTATGAATTATTTATAGCTACATTTCAACGTGATTGAAATTGTGGATTAATCCCATTAACCTCTCTGATGGCGAGAATAAAAGCATATGTCTTGACGAATGTTTGCTGGGATCAAATTTAGTGCTATTGAAAGGAGCTTTTCCCAGGCAAAGCCCAGCAGACAGATTGTATGCTGTGTCGCACGGTGCTTATATAGATCCTAGCAGACTCTGTCTGAGTCTGTGGAGGAATGACGGAAAGCTCAATGGAGGCGTCTGTCTCCCAGCTAGACACCCTGTTCAGTCCTCTCCCTGTATACCTCAGAGCCTGTGATGAATGCATGCAGGGCCTTTACTCCCCAGCATACATCTGACATTATTAACACAATATAAAATGTGATGGAGCGCTCTGCCACACTGCTGGACCACCTTGATCCAGCTCAGCGCTGCTACGTAGTGATTTATTCCCACAGCCATGAAAAAGTAAGCGTGCCATTAAAATCACAGGTGTTTGGAGGCCACACGACTCACCGGGCAAGATCGATAATGTCACTCTTTTACATGGCTCATTTTGAGGGTGCCGCAGCATCATATGCCATTAGTGAGGCCTTGATCTATTGAGGAGCAAACCTCTGTCTGGCACTAAAGCTATGGGTGCCGCATAGATACAAGCTAACAAGGGCATGCACATGTGTGTGCATCTACTCTTAAACTGGGACATGTATGCACTCTTGCAGAGCTTGTGTTTACATTGTCTCCACCTGCACTCACACATAATTCAGCTGAGCTAATGTAGGAGATAATGTACTGTAAATGGCAAGGGCTCTGATTGATACCTGCACTTAGCACAATTACTGGTGTAAAAACTTTGGGAAAAGACAAAAGTTTGCGCTACTTACCGTAGGGTTACCGACTGTGGCCCGGGAAAGTGATTTGTTAGTGTTTGTTGAGCGTGTTCCCAAGGCTATAAAGTGTGACACTGGCAACAAATAAGGACTAATGTCCTGGTTCCAAATGAATACTTAGCACAACCTGTAAAAGAATGTGCTGTCTCTGCCCTTTCACAAGCACACAGATTATCAACAAATTATTTGGTGCTATTCCTAAAGGCTGCAGATCCATTTCAGACTAAGGAAAACAAATCACTAACATATCATGTGATATCTATTAAATACACTAGCATAAATGTTGTTTCTTCCAGAATCCATTAAAAAGCAAGATACATATTTTTTTAAATCAATATCATAAGCAACGCGTAAAAGAAACGATTTATTGTAATTCTGAAACTTATTTTTACAGAAACACCATCAGAATCTTGGGTCATTTTGGTATAGACATAAACGTGTTTTTATTTCCAGGCTAGTTCACATACATTCAGGAAAGGTATGCAAGCAATTTCCTAAAAAAAAGGAAGACCATTGTTTCTGTTGTGATTCCGTAATAAAATAAAACAAGGGATTTGTTTTAAAATTCCTTGTGGCTGCAAGCAGATTCCTTATTACATTGTACTCAAGTGGAAAAGACCAAATTTCTATTCGAAGCAACCCCGGTGAAAACTTAGACTTGTCTTTAAATGCTTGCAAAGCATGTGCATGTTGCTACAAAATGAACATGATTTCTTTTTTGTACAGATTTCTTCGAAAAAAAACCAAAACCATTTAACGTTTGTTTTTCCTCACTCCTGTCTCCTTCTCGGTTTCCCTTTTAATTCTCAGTGCGACTGCCATGAAAATGAACTATTAATCTGTTTCCCAAAGGAATTCCTCATGCCTCATAGGTCTGACAGCCTCAGTGAGATGGTTGTTGTGTGGTCAACAAACAATTTTCCTGGGCTTCACTGCCTTTCAAAGGCATTTTTTCATCCGGCCCTGATCATGTGAAAAATGCCGTTGTCAAAGGTTCCTCTGCCTTTCTTCTCACACAAAGATGTCAGATGGAGAAAGTTAGAATTTCCAAACATGTTAATCTGCTTGAGCGTAAACTCAACCCCTTCCTCCACAGTGCTTGAGAGTTCATTCAGCATATTTGAAATTTCCTGTGCTTGAGTAACACAAGTGTGCCTTTGAGTCAAGATGCAATATGTCCTTTAACCGAAACAAAACAGGATTATGGAGTTACAAAATTCAATAGAACAATACATGCATGCACACTTTACCAGCACCTGTTTCTCAATTCTGCATCTATTTCATAAAACAAAATTACATCTGTTGTGTAAAGATGGAAATTGTTGTGACATAAGTGTCAGTTATGTTGAGGACATGACAATGCAGAACTATTTTGTTACACATGGTTTTGTAAACATCTTTTTAGGTTACAGATGATACAAAATAAAGTGAAAGGATTAAATGGGCTTCTGTAGATGAACAGCACTCAGATTAGGAGTTATTCATCAGAGTGTGTAAACATACTGAGAGGGTTATTCTTCTGCTCTTTGCCCCGCCTCCTACGACACCATCTCTTAACAGGTTGAATAGGGGTAAAAAGGTGGGCCACCTCATTACAGGCGTGTACTCCTCGCCTCTTCCTGCCTGCCACCCACCTATCATCCCACCCTTTCTCTCCACTACAGCTTCTCATCACTGATCTTTCCTTTCATCACACACACATCCCCAGTCACATTGCTGTCTGATTGATGAGGCCACTTTTGATAATGGCATCAGGAACTGGGGTGTCTGCCTTGTCATTAGATACTATCAGAGCTGTCTTATTACGACTGAGGAAGACCCCAGGCAGACAGACGGGTTCCTCTGTGTGCAGATATGACCACAGATAATGAAGCTCAGAAACTGTGTACTCTAATATACCTGGCTGAGTTAATCCATCCATCACATGTGCCAAAATTCAGTGAGCTTTCTCAGATCACATAAACTTCCTACTGTCAAGGTGTCAGTTATACTTCCTTGTAGGAGGGGCAGAAGTGACTGAGATAATAGCTATTTTTCTCTCAAAGTTCTATAGAACTGTATAACATAGTGGAGTCAGTACAACCTATGAATGAAAAGTGTTGCCAGTAGATTTATACAGTTAATTGAGTTGGAGCATGTTTCAAGTATGTCAGTAACTGATGGAAAATTTAGTGCCAAACGTAGTTGCAGTTTATACAAAAGTGTGGTACACAAGTAGTAATATTTTCAATGTTTTTTCTTTCAAATGAAGCTGTCTAAAAACGTAATCTCTGAAAAAGTGTATAAGGTGTGTAACTTGCTTAGAACAATAAAATATTCAGTTTGATTTTATACATGGAAAATGCATTGAAAGAAAGTTGAGATATTGTTACTGCACTATTTATTTTTACACTTTTTTTTAAAGGGGTTTGATTCAGTTCTAAATAAGACATTTTATTTTTTATTATGAGCGAAACGTTATGGTCAGGCATATCAGGCACTGTGGCGTGTGTATCCAAAATAATAATTTTGGATAATTTATCCAAAATAAAATCCCAGAGTTGCAACCAGTGTCGTCTTAATATTGTTCCAAAAATACAGCTCGATTCTAAATACATTTATCTGCAGAAAAACACTAGTAATGAATGAATAATAATGGTTTGTGCTATCTGCAAGGTTTCTATTAATTCAGGACAAAGGTGAGGTACTGATCAAAAGACAGAAGAGAGAGGGGCCCTGCAAGCCAGGATAAGAACCATACAACACAAACAAAGGCCCAGGCTTGCCAGTAAAAGAATAACTATGGTTTGAATTATGGACAGATCTGAATGGTGTCTCTCTTCTACAGATGGCTGCACACATGAGAATCCCAAGGCCTGTATAATTGTATTGCTAATAAGGAGTAAAGCCAATTAGGCATTTAAGTGTGCTGTAATCACTTGGATGGGGAGAGAAGAAGAGAGCGACCGCAACGGAGATAGAAAATCAGGTCAAAGGACAAATGAATGCCTCCCCTAGTTCTCGCCTACACTGACAAATATAATTAGACATGAACCTGTATTAGAAAAGTCCCCACTGGGGAAGAAAACCTTTATATATTTTCCCAGCCCGTCGTCTGATCTCTGATTCATTTGTTTTATGTTGTCAAGATGACAAAGGACTGATGTCACTACTATATAGCAACCTCACAAGAGACATCATGCCTCTTGGTCAGTTGCTATATAGTGGCATGGCACTCAACTAATAGTTAAGTGTAAATTAAATGTGTAAAGTCCCTTAGTTGATGTTCACTTTCACCACACTGATCGAAGTTACTATCTAATTTGTATCATTTATTTTACTCCAAATGTAAGCATTTTTATGATTGAAGGAAACCAAATGAAACACAACTTAAATTTAATTTGGGAAAACTGACGATGAAACTGATGCCTTTGTTTGATAATAACTACTACTAAGTAGCTTCCTTTATGTCTTGTCTGATCAGTTATTTCAAATCAAATCCAATGCTTTGGTGTTTACAGCAATTCGTTAGTTTAAACTGAGGTCATTTTCTTTTAAATATTCCCGTAGGGATGGGAGATACAAAAAAACAGACAATGACTCCTTATATATGCCACGCTTTCTGCTCACAAAAGAAGGGCACATGCAGTAAGGGATCTTCTGAAAGATCAGTTTTAAGCTATATGGCTGTCAAAAAGACAGCAAAGAAATTTTCCCACTTTCACTGGTCACTCCTAAAGTAAAAGGACATTTTTATTAGATTGTGCATAATGTGTTTGCAGTCCTGCATTAGTGCTTTGCCATTATTTGCCAACTCTTTTTCAAATGTGTACATTTAAATTCTTATTTTGATTCACAGACCGTAAGAACCACATTTAGAAAAAGCACACTAATCAAAATATATATGACAAAACACAATGTGCACTGCATGCAGCATTAGCTGTTGAGAGGGCTGGTGTACCCATGTACCAACAGTGTAGACGGGCCATAAAATCCTCCAGACAAACTGTCTGTCACAACATTTGTTTGCCAGATTACATTCCTTTCTGCCGCTGAGAGTGGCAAAAAAACGGGTGAAATTCTCCAAGCAGCATTGCTCTGGCCCCTCAAACTGCAATATGTCTGTAGTCAAATATGTTTAGAGGTGGGATTGTCAGGACAAAGCCGTATGCTGAGTCCTTTTTCAATGTTCTGGAACTTTTTAGACTTCAGCAGGCCAGGAGGACAAAAGACTGGGACGTCTATGAGGACTATCAATACATTTAAACAGGGCATGCATTTCTCATAAAGTGGCTCCAAAAGCAGAACGAGCCAATGGGAGGGAGCTGCTTGATCAACCCGTGAAGGGAACCTCAGTTATGAACCAGAGAAAGAAAAAGAGGAAGAAAGAATTGGGCAAAGGGGGGAGGTAGAAAAAAAATTGAAAGAAAAGGTCATGAGTGGCAGTTGATTTGAGAAGTTTCTGCGACCCCACAAAGGGCCATGACATCATCAGGTATTGAAGTGAGAGAGGAGGAGAAGGGGTTCTCTAAAAAGCTGGCCGCTTACCGAGGCCGTAATTACATTTGCGCTAAACATGCCCAAGTGCTCCTGTGCTGTGGGGGGAATCATTTTCAGGGTTGGGGGTTGGAGGGGCTGAATTAATCAGCTCTGTTTGCTGTGGGGACTTTGTGTAACAAAAATCTTTCTCACCACAAGCTTAAATTTCTAAAACACCGTGGTCTCTGTGTCCTCTGTCCTGTGAGGACAAAATTTCCCTAAATTGCATTTATCTTTTGGACTAGCAGTTCCTTCAACTATGACTGTAAAGCCACCCAGAAAATACAAACTGTCTTAATGTCAGGAATGAAAAAAAAATGTTTTAGCCACTCGAACGTTACCCTTGCCGACCCCTCCAACTTTGAGCCTTTACATAGTGCTCAGAGCATATAAAGCCTTTGCAGTGCATGGTGGGTAGGCATGGCGTGAAGTGTACAAGGAAGGAATGCTATTAAGTAAGTTATGCACATAATGAATCTGAGCAATGCTTGGGAAAACTTCAGCAACATTTATTCCTCTTTCAGTTTCAGCCTATTTCTTAGTGAAAAGAGCAGGCAAAGTGGTGAATACAGTAAATCACTCTTTAGTTCTGCCAGAGCTGTTTTCACCCAAGGCCAGTGCCCCCAAAGACTTCATCTATTTACAACTGCATGGTGAGTCCAATCTTGTGTCAAGTTTGTAAATAGGCTCAAAATATACAATACTTCCACTGTTCATTGTGTCAATGTCACCAGAGTGGAGAAAAACAAAAGAAAAATTGCTATTTTAAAGCAACTGACATATTTTAAATGAGGCTAAATACCCTCTTAGACGAGGAGTGATATAAATCAAGCAAATACAGCTGTGGTGACTGTGGAGTAGTGTGCGGGTGACAAAATCATCAGTCATATGATATTTGCGGGCTTGAGGCTTTTTCGTCTTTGCTGCTGACATGCTACACTCCAGCATGACGTGTCATCACTATCCTGACAGACCCACTGTGGCTGAGCTGTGCCACATTCAGCCAGTAAATTCAATTAGCTTTCCCACATTGACACTGCTCTGCCATCAGGATGACGGACTGTAATATGATGAAATGATACACAAACACCTCCGATTTAATCTGAGCCCTGAGGGACACTTCTGGCAAAAGTCATACAGTAGCATGCTAATTCCAAGATGACAGTTTATTCACTGCTTACTGTTTAATCCACCTTCTGGCAGATGACTAAACAGATTCTTTCTATGAGCAATGAACGCATGATTTCAGTTTTTATAAGTACGTTTTATGAGTAAGTACTAATAATAAAACTATTTTAATATACTTTAAATTCAGTGCATACAAGTTGCCATGCCAAAAAAAGCTGTAATATTTAAGCCGGGCAATAAGCATCGAGCCAAATTAATCATGAACACCATACAATGAGTGCTCCGAGTGTTCCAATTCATTATCTGCTTAAAGTAGTGGTTTATGGATTCTACCCTAAGACCAGACTCAGTGATGAAGAACACAGACTACAATATCCCTTTTCAAAAATCGTACATGTTATTGCTTTAATATGCTATATTCAAAATAGATTTTTTTGTAATCTCCCAAATACATGCTGAGAAAATGGTAATATTGCTCTGGCCAGTGTCCCCAAAGACATTCTCTGGACTAGTTTTGCAGCCAGCAATGATTCCCTACTCAGTGCATTGGATCTTTCTAGCCTCCAGCTCTTATCCATTTTCTCCTTGCCATGATCTATTTTATGGATGTTCCTCCGTGATGGCCGCATGTTGCCATTGATGGTTTCCTTTCTTTATTTCTCCAAGGACTAAGAACACCTGTCTGCTTTAATCACTAAGTCCTTCCCAGCAGGAATGCCATCACTGTATAGACACTGAGGTTCTATCTGACATTGATAGAAACAACATAGTATAGATCCCCATTTGGCAACAACAAAGAACCAGCAAAGAGCTCAACAAGAGAATCTGTCTGTTCCCCTGAAAGTTGTCTCATTACATCTTCCAACCACATGGCCCACTAATACCATGATGGAAAAGGCAGGGGTTTCACTATGTATGACTCACTAAGTAAATAGAAAACACTGATGAATGAAATCATATTTTCACAACTTACTGCAATTCTATGGATGGTCATACTCATATTCAGCATGACACATCCACAGGATTTTCCCAGAAGCTGGAACAGTCATGAAATAATTACTGTAGCTGGAAAAAAAACAACCCAAAAACAAACAAACATGTTTTTGGTTTATTGGTTTGTTTGTTTCAATACATCAGCTCAAAGGTGGAAACTCATGGCTAAACACCAAAAAACCTCTTCCACAGCTTTTTGCTGTATTTAGGAATGCCATAATGGGTTTAAAATGTTCATTTAAAAATCTTTTGTACACAACACATTCACTCTTTTTCATCAGATTGGAAAATTTTACGAATTTACATCCCACCATGACATCACTTCAGGAAGGGACCGCAATCTTTCTGGGAATTTACTTCCAACAGACTATGATGCACCTGTTTGCTCCAATGGGCAATAACCTTGACAGCTATGAAATAATCTACCAGTAAAGTTAACAAACAACATTGCTGTCACTGCTGAAAAACTCTCACAATTGGTTGAAGAAGAGCCAAAACCTGCAAAAGCCATCAGTAAGCTGACTTCAATGGAATTTTTTTCTGAATGTAAATAATGACTAACGTTTGCTCAGTGATGAACAGATCACTCTATCAGTTTTTCATGGAAAACAATTTGTCCTTGAAAACACAACGTTTGTACCCGTGGACTTTTATGAAAGGTCCCATTTACGAATTCACATGAAACCCCCCCCCCCCCCCCCCCCCCCCCATTTAGCGTTAGTGAGAGATAAGGACAGGGGATTAATCAATATCCAACCCTACAGAAACACAGGCGCACACATACACAGCTGGATATTATCATAGATGCTTACAGGCTTACAGTCATTGTGCAACTTACAACTTTAACATATACTATTATCTCCATACTTTCTATTAAGGATAGTTTTTTCATTTATAAAATACCCAAAATAATAATTGTGTCAGAGTTTATGTGTTTTTGTGGGTAATGTCAACTGGAAATAATCTGCACTGACTGATAAGAAAGCTGCTAAAATGGGATACACAACATAACAAGAAAGTCATTAGAATACTGAGAAATATGTTGCACATGTATATTATACAGTCACACAATTTATTTCTTGTCTATTCATTAATATCAATGTGGCATGAAAAAAAAGGAAATAAAAGTTAAGACTGGGCTTTGGCTTCAAGTATTGGCATGGGTGTTTATTTCTGCAAAAGCCAGAGCAGGTAGCCTTCTTAGCAGCAATAAAAGGTAGGATTATCACCTTGCTTGTAAAGACTGCCAACCTATTTGGGTAAAGTGTAAAGTGTAAGGAACCACAGCTGATAGTTAAGTCAAGGCAGGTGTTTGAGAAAATTACAGCTGCTGCACACAGAATGGGTGATCTGTCAGGAGTGTCTGCTTTGTTGGGTGTACTGTGCATCAGTGAGGCTTGGTTTAACCACAATGGCCTACTGTGTACAGTGTACTGGCTTAGTATGTGGTTGTAATGTTCACACTGCATGAGGTGCTTCTTTCAAACATCCACACCACTGTTGCTGACAGTCGAATATTTCAATTCTTAATAGGCCAACTACCATAAACATGTGTACAGGCATGGATGAGCCTTAACAGTTTATTCAGCAATCAGTTACCTTTAGCGCAGTAAAGCAGCTTGTGAAAGTTTTAAAATCTTCAGTGGTTTATCTTTCTATCTTTAAAATTCTAATATACTATGCAGTGCTGTTGCTAAATCTGGTTATGGTTTATTCCTGTCAAAAGGAAATTAAGGGAATTAATGTTCTGTGTTCATAAACATTAATGTGAGTAACTGCTGCCACAGAATAAAATGTAACTTTATTTAACTATACAATTTTAGAATGCTGTTAGTCTTGAATCCTGTTACATAGTCTCGAGTAACTGTGTGATGTAAATAGGATGGGGTACAGTAGTTGGAGGGTGAAAAGAATTCCCAATAGATTGAAAAGACTAAAACCTCGGAAAGGAAACAGAAGTTTCACAGAGACAGTGGTTGCTGAGGTGCGAGGATGGAACCCCTCAGAGTTCAAAGATGACAAGTTTCCCACAGAGAAATGCCAAGGCACTCAATTCAACTTGTCTTTTTCTGTCTCCTGGAAGAAAATTCAGCTTCTTGTGAAATAAGATTGTGCTTCATTAGCTTTAAAAAAGATTTGCATATCTTACAGGCCTTCTACTTTACATGGCCCAGATATTTAAGAGCCTTCCAATGGGATTATTCTCCAGCTGTGGGGCTTGTATGCTAGAGTATGTTTGTCCAGCAAACAGGATGCTGTGCTGACTGGTCAGTCATTTTGGCTACTGGTCACTTCTGTCTCCAAATCTGCTTATAGATTTTTTTTTCCTTCTTTCTTTCTTTTTCTCTTTTTTTTCTGTTGTGTGGCCTGATGCAGGTCAGGAGGTCACTCTTTTGCATGGCATTCTGGGAGTGATTGTCCTCCAAAGGCCTTGGGTATGGAATCTATCATCATTAATGCACCAGTCCTCTCTTGTAAACCTGCTACCCAAACATAAAAAAATGGCGGTCTTTTGAATTGGCTGCTTCTGAAAGGTCAAATTCATCATTTCGTCTAACAATTGGGCAAAACAGGAGAATGCCAAAAAGGTCAAAAGGTCAGACTGGCATACTGATTTGGATCTACATTTAATAGTCGTGATTTTAAAAGAAAGTAGCATTACTGAGTTGGAACTGCATCACCAAATAATTTGAGATGTAAGAAGTGATGGATAAATGTGTGATTCCTAAAACAATATACAAGAACCATCTGCCATATGATTATCCTTTAGAAAGACCACCAGTGTGCTGACCGTACGTTAGCTGTTTTCAGGTTCCATGACAACAGCTGTGAGTTCTCACATTGACGAATATGGTCAAACATATGCATTCATGGAAATGTTTACTTAAAGATTGTGAACCTGGGTTAGATATTGCGACCCAGGACTAACATTAGTGTCCTCCATCACCCAGTCAGGCACTTCGTTCAGCTTACTGCTATTAAAACTGTCCACATGATATAGGTGAGAGAAGCCAGCTGCTAATGTTAGCGTGAGGTCTTTCTTCCCCATCCATGCTCCCATCCATGAGTCCCCAATTTTATCATTGTTTCAATTTAACCTCTGACCTCACATGGGAAACTAAATAATGAATTCCATATTTCCCTGAGGTGGACCGCAGGACTGCCTGTTAGTGACCATCAATCAAAGTCAGCAGGGTAGAATGGCCACATGACTGACCACTGACTTGAACATAGTCTTTGACATGGATTATGAGGAGACATGCACACATAAACTGTTATACTACACCAGTTAAGGACATGGCATAAGCTTCTGCCAGCTACAATTAAAAAAAAGTTTAATATTCTTATTAAACGCCATATCAGGCAGAACCGTACATTTCCTCCTTTGAGTGTGAAAATAGCCTTAATAAATATTATTTAAACACAGATAGTTGCTTATAGTGCAAACAAAAGACAGTGAAAAATTAATAATTACATTTTAAGCATGCACATACTCAGAGGTTTGTTACACCAATTCTCTAAGACAGTGATATCTTGTATACTCATCAGCAACATGCAGGTGTTTGTACAAAAAAATTACAAAATAAGGGAGCATTAATTGACATTAGGTAAACATTACTTAATGCACAGCTAGCAATAATTTGCTAATATGAATTAAAATGATCAATTATTCATTACATTATAATTTATAGCAGGGGTGTCAAATACAAGGACGGGGGCTGAATCAGCCTGGCAAAGACTACGATCCAGCCCACTGGACTGCTCTGGAAAATGTGAAGGATAAAGAGGTTATTCATACCACACCAAAGTAGATAAATTGTGCTGATACATTTCTCTAATTTTCTACAGCAGCATTCCTCTCTCATGTAGAAAAACTGAGCTCTACTGATGAAATTTCACTCCTTTTTCTTATAAGAAAAGATATCTGAAAGATTTATTATGTAGTTTAAATAGCCGAGTTTCAGATAAAAGTGGGTTATGATGTAAAATGAGCTTGACATTTCTAATTCAAATATTAAATGTTGTAATGCATGCCACAGCGTTCAAAGCTAAGCCATTTTATCAGGTGATGTTTGTGGTCACGCTGTTTTTCTTCATGTAGAGGTTTCCCTGTTCCTTTATCCTTGCCTGGGCCTAAATTATTAGGTTTCTAATACTGTACACATGACAGTTATTTAATCACTTAAGTAAGTTTTGTGGCTATTAATGTAAAGTTGAAAAATCTTTTACACTTAATAAAAAAGTCCTGAGTAAAGGTTGCTTATAATAAATTACCAACTGATTTCGCAATAGGGATGACACAAACTTCACAAATGATTACTGGATACATCAGTTAACTGTTACTTAACTATTAGTTCATAGTTATTGGTGCATTAACTACAGACAGGGTTTAGCAAAATGCTAATCATTGATGCAATGCAATGATGTTATGTTAGTGAACCACAAACAGTAAAACATTTAAAAACACAAAAATATCACCTTCTTGCTAAGATCTCACACAAATCCCTCAGACTAAACCTGGAAGGAGATTTGATTTGATATTTCTCATGTGCAGCAAAGATTTTCTGCAAATGCCAGTACCAGACAAGAGAATTCCATTTGGCAAAAAATGCAAAACAACAACACCATTATTAGAGGTGGTGGTAAGAAACATGTTTGCTGCAATTCCACTGTGTTATGCAGTCTAAAGCGGCAGGTGTATTTCTATAACAAAATCTTGCATTTTTGGGTGACAAGCACAGGTGTAAAGCAACAGAAAAGCAGGAAAAGATAGCAAAACTGAAGCAAATTCGTGGCAGATAACGCCATGCACAGGTGAGAGAGTGGGAATAGCAGGTATGTGTATTACATCTGAAATGACACCACTTTCATTAGTAAAGAAAAAAAAAACCTTTTTGAAACTATTGCCCTAGATAAGAACCGTGTGAAAAATCGATGTGGGAGCTCAGTTGTCAGTATGACGATGTGCTGACTAACTCTCTGAGGAGCGAGGCAGAGTGGGAAGAGGGTTTTAAGGACGCCCACTGGAGATAAGAGACCATTCACATGGGAACATTGGTAGTCCCCCTCTACCCCCCCTTTTTTCTAAAGTCACCAAATCTTTAGAGGAACACAGTTGAGTACTTGCCTACTTGCCTTCCTCCTGATTGAGACTAGGATGACAGCTTGGGGCCCAAAAGAGAGCACCGCTGACAGTGGGAAAAGGGGAACGGGACAGGCCGAGTAATCTTCTCCTAAGCCTTGACTATTTATCACGGAGGTAATGATAAGAATCAGATTTAAAGGTGAACCCTGAGATGGGTCAGAGCCTCACACAGGCAGTAACGCGATCTGCAGGAGAGCGCTGATAACCCAGGACAATACGGTGGGACGCCTGTCAGATAAATAAAACAAACGGTGCAGAGCTATAAAAGGGGGCCCACGTGGCATCTGCTTCACCAAGTAAATTCAATCTCGCTAAGAAAAGGAAGAGAGTGATGGCCAGGGGAGGGAAGGATAAGATACAGGAAGCAAAGGAGATGACTTATTTTAAAGGAGACCAAAGACATATTGCCAGAGGTGGGGGGAAAAGAAACAGTCAGTCAGGCATGATAGGGTGAGCATCATTGATGTGCAATGTCAACAGGAGTTTGGAATCCACTGTCTTCTTCTATAATCATTAAACAATAATCCCGAAAAAAAAAATAGTTACAAAGTTCACTGCCTTGGTGAACCAGCTGTGCAAATTACCACTAGACCTAGGATTGGGGATTCACTTGGTTATGAAACATTATGGATGTAACTGCTGATGGTATAAATTATGTGCCTACATGAATATTGTTGTTGAATTCCTTAGGTCGGTGATAACTTTGTGTCTCAAACTGACAAAAAAAAGAAGAGGAAAAGAAGAGGAAGAAAAATCGACAATAAAAAATGTAGTGCATGTAGCACAGCTGTGTTGTACTTGTCTAGACAACAAAAAGCCATGATGTGCGCTGGTTTTCATTACAATTAAAGACCAGTTTGATTTCACTGTGCAGCTTCAACATGAGACAAGGATCTAATCAGCGCAGATTAAAAACCTGCAGACCTCTTCGCTGCTCTGGATTGAATAATTCTGCTGCATCCAATTCCCAGCTTTAGCGTCAGCGATGGGCTGCTGGTGGGCGTCTTGAGCAGATTGCCCTCTGCTCGATCCATCGCCTGGTGAGGTCACTCAATGGCCTCGGGGACCCTGGCGTACTTCTCCTCTGAGGAACAACAGTGCTTTGACCTCTTGGAATCTTCCCTTTCTACAGCGCGTGTGAGGTCATGTTTTCCACACCCTGTGCGTGGTCTGGTGTTTTCTGTCCTCAGTGTGCACTGTATCAACACAGGTCTGCAGTTATGAAAATATAGTCAAGCAGACACAAGCATATCCTGTGCCATCTAGCGAACAATAGTGGAAAACATGTCACTGATACTGTACAGGTTAGTCACTTGTGAGATAAAATGTCTGCATATGGGCAGACTCTTTGTCTCTCATGAAAACTCAATAGGATTTGGAGGTGGACAGCTGCCTCCTACACAGTAAATTAATGGGCAGAGCTGCTGAGCATACATGACTGATGACTTTTATAGAGCACTCTGGAACCCTGTTGCCACTGTCACCTTGGTGTCTCTTGTGGGTCTGAGACACTGGATCATGTCATCCAACACCAAGGAACCACCTCTGCGTTACAAGAGATAAGGTAGATACCACAATGCTTCACACACTCCAGTTTTCTGATTACAAGCCTTATTTCAAACAAAGCACCTGTAAGCAATGCAAAATTTCCACTGTACTGCAGTATTTACCCTTATACATATACGGGAGAAAAATTATCAAAGGATGAGGATTTGTGGAGCAAGTTATTCTGCAGCATGTGCCCCCCCCCCCTCTTTTTTTCTGCTTCTTCCTTAATCTAAAGGGAATGAAGCTGTTGTGGAAACTTTTGTACAGGAAGTGCATGGTGAACTTACTATTTCCTGTTTTTAACAATGCCCCAAAACATATTCCTGAAGTGGGCAAAAAACCTCCATCTAGTCCATTGGGTAGCTTAAATAATTCCGTATTAGTCCACTTACAGTACGTGCAAAAGCCAGGAAGTCAAATCTAAACACAGTGTGTGACTGTGATGACTCACTAGATCACACAACTATGAGGCTATGCTGTTTATATCTCCCATGAGGTAATGTCTTACTCATATCATCTAAACACACAATTATGATGCCAGCCATGCACAATCAGGATGTTAAAAGTTGTGCATTCATATGATTTGTAAATGAATCACACACACCATTAAAACAGATGGATAAAAAGCAGATTTTTCAGTTGTTTCTATTCTTAGTCTAAATGATTTTATGTCAGTTTAATACTTTTTACTAAATAATGTTCTTTTTTCAAAGTCTATTTTACTGTTTGATAAAGCCTCAAAATGAATAAAGAAAAACATTACGTGCAAAAAATAGAATTAATGAGTTTTACATGTGAAATAGACACTCTTTAAACCTTGTTTTAATGGTTATTTTCACACATTTTTACACTAGATGATGAGCAGTAACTCACTGCATGCAGCAGGCTGACAACTTGCTGTTTAGTAACAACAACAGTAAACAGATTCACACCAGCCCCCACCTCACATTCCACAACTTTTGATTTCCATGTGTGCTGGAAACTCGGTTCGGTCTTTGCCATATAATTGCACGTGCAAACTTTTAAACATGTACACATATGCACCTACCACGCCATTGTTCTTCTTGTCTGTCAGTTGAAAGAAGTTACTTTTCTGATTCAGCAAGAGTTCCCTTTCTTATAACATCAGGGCTTCTCCCCTTTGCTCTCTGTCTCATTTCTGCTTTCTTCTCATTCCTCTTTCTTTGACTCTCTCAGACTCTTGTATGCTAGTGTCTGCAGCTGTATTTTTAATCAAGTGAAGGATCCATAGAGAAATGGGCATTTCTTTCAGAGCATTACATTCTTCCCCCTCCTGTCTGCGCTCATGGATCACTGGTTAGCTTAGAAATACAGCCAGCACAAAAGCAGCAGCTGACATGTGGAGCTTAATGGCAATAATGGCCATTTTTAAGCCCAATCAATCACATTTAGTGGACATCTCCATTTTTTGCCTGTGAAAAGGTATAAATAATAATAATAATAATAATAAAAAGGAAGAAAGAGGAGAGCAAAGTGTGGTTGGTGGGGGGAAAACACCTCGGTAAATATTTTAACTGCTTATTAGGATTTGGAGCACACCACAAAAGGAGCATCTGTGCTCCACAGAGCAGACTGAAAGGAGAGACCCAGATGGTTCTTAGAACTAAACAGTGAAAACTGATCCATGAACTGGGCAAAGTAAAGACCATTTATTTAACTATTTATTTATTGTATGTGTGTGTCTGGTTCTGTATGGGAGTTTAGTTTACTTGGTCATGTGCAGATGCAGTTGCTTTTGTATGTGGGTGCACTGCATGCGTGTCTTTGATTGTGCAAAGGGATATTAACATTGCAACAAAAAGTCCTAAGAGGACAGAATTCTGTGGACAGCCCATAAAAAGTGCAATGAATACCTCAGTTTGTTTATCTTTGCAAGGTTCAGATATTTCAGTGTCTTTTCAGCTCTGCTTTTATGAGTCTCCATGACTTGTGGTGTGATTCTTAGACACGCAACACAGGGGGCAGAAGGAGGGGTTAGAGCCAGGTTGTCTTTGTACAACAATGTACTAATTTATAACCAAGTCACTGGCATTTTTTTTCCCGCAATGGAGAAAAGAAACGCATGTCAAAATACTAAAGCAAAAAGTATCAGAATTAATACTAAGTGTGCTGGGAATGACTTGCTGAAAGTTCAAATTACTCCTACTTTGGCTCCGTCCTTCAGAATAATTAAGGTAAATGTAATAAGAGAGAGCAGAGACCATAGCTTTTCACAAGATAATATGGAAAATTTTACAGCTTTCATCCCTTCCTAATCCTCCCTGCTCTTTTATCTTGTTGGCTTTTTATTGGCTGAGCAGCTCCTGGGAACTTTACTCTAATAAAAAACAATCCTGAGGAATTTTCCAGAGAATTTATGCAGTATGCAAAAAGATGGGTATGTACTTTTTTTCACTGGACAGCACACATTACTGTTTTGGTTTTTAATCAGTGTAAATAAGTGTGTGGGGGGCCTGTAGCCTGGCTGGTTTCAGTGATAATTACAGAGAATCCACTTTGCAGCAGAATGTGATGAGGATCCTGGGTGTAGTAAGCATTACTGAGGTTTGAAGAACTAAGGTATAGTAAAGATTTGATCATTTTACTGAAATGTACTATTTTGGGTAAAATTCTCAAAAATGAGTTCCTAAAAACAACATAAAAAATGCATAGATGCAACGAGGGGTAAAATGATTAATGCCATTTCTACTTTGTTTTATTTAGTTCTTCAGAGGTCACACTTGAATCTTTGTCCAGGTATTACATTACATTTCATTTGCAATAGCTCTGTTCATTTTCAAAATCAAACTCATAAAAGCATCATATAAGCAATAACCGAGAAGAGCCCTCGTAGAAATTTACATATTAATCCAATGTTAAAAATCCCCTTCTATTAAAACTTTTACTGCCTAAAATAAAACAGAAAATGCTTCATGACAAAATGAATCTGTCCTCTGCCAAGATTGTTCTGAGCAAGCTGAATTTCTATATGCATAAATTCCCTTCCAGCACGGTGAGGTGTTACAGGCATTGCTGTAAAGAAACATCTCCCTGACTACATGTTCCACCAGCCACTCTGAATATTCGTGCTGCTCAGGGGGCAAAAAAACTCTCAAGCTCCAGATAGTCACTTGAACTTCCTCTACATGAGCTGTGAGTTACACATCAGCAGCAGGGTGACACCGAATTTCGCCTGGAAGATTATGAAATGGCACTCAGCAGTAAGACTGAGGAGGTATTTCTAAAGGGGCTGTTTAAACAAATCAAAGTCATTTTTTAGATATTTATGTGTATTTAAAAAGAAACTAAATAAAACTGAACATATAACTTCAATGCATAGTCAGAGTATAAACTACATTATCTGTCCTTTCCTAGTCTCTTCTCCATATTTCTTTCTAAAATAAAATGCATTTTATGTCGTCACCAAAATGCTCTTATAGTTTTACACAGGAAGTTATCTTTACCACTTTCATACTCTCTTCTAAAGCGTTTTAACTAACGAAATTTACCTTGTTGTGACGTCACAATTCCTACTCACAGATGTGCTTTAATCTCAAATTTTAAGTGTACAAAGCTCCTCTTCATTTTCAGTGGATGAATTTTAAAACAAAGTCTTCAAAGTTGAGAAACAATAGTTAGCAAAGTGAAACTCAAACATTCAAGAAATATAAAAATCATTGGAGTTGTTTTGGCTTTTTTAGTTACTATTACTTTAATTACTGTAAGAGTTCAATGTCCTCAAATTGAAGAACTTTATCTTTACGCTAAAACAGATATTTCTTATTGGACTTGATAAAAATGCTGACACAATGGCCTGTGCAGATGTGCAGACTTAATTAGTATTAACTGGGAGAACTAGTTAACACTGCTAACACTGCTAACACAAAAAAATGACTGTAGGCCAGAATCTAGCCGAAGAGCAGAAGTTCAGAAACCACCTGGGGTTAGGATGGCCAGACCTCATGTGCCTCTGCTGTGTAAATAATCCAATTATAGCTGCTCAGCACTAGACTGATGTGAAACTGATTCATTCATCATGTGAACTGACAAGCGGCTGCATCCTCCTCCTTCCTAGTTAGGCCTTTTTCCTTTTCTCTTCTTAAGCACACACACAATGTTTCTGACAAGTCATGAGGAGAATCCACAGAACAGCTGCTACCCCTGTTTGATAATGATTCCCCCCCACAAACCATGTTTCGGGGAACATCAATATTAGCCAGCAAACAGCCAGTCACCACTTTAGTCATAATTTATTGTCTTATATGCAAATTAAACAATGATTAAATATTTTCTCCTCTCTTGTGCAAAACTGGTTTTTTTAATAATCAGCTGAGTTTATTTTCCAGGGTTCAAATTCAAAAATGATAAAGGTGACAAAGGTCATATATCTCCTTTCATAAGGTGACAGATGTGAACTGAAGCAGACCAGTTGAGCGGCTAGACTCTTTTACTACAAAGCCATGCAACATATGCAGCATTTGGTTTGGCATTGTCTTGATGAAAAAAAAAAAGCCTGACCTTAAAATATTTGCACAGCAGCAGTTAATGCTATAAAATGTGAAAACATTGTTCAGATATATGTCATCTTCACAGATGAGCCAGCACGTGTGTCATGGATAGTGGCTTTTATGGAATTATGTTTGTGTCAAATGTGGCGCGTCAGGTAAAACATAACACCTGTTTTTCACAAAGTGACCTATTCAAGTGAACTTTGAGAGCGGAGCTATCTGCGAGAGCGTGACTCTACTGCAGCGATCTCCAAGCAGACGCTCTCACACACATGATGGTTTCTTCTTCTGTGTGCTTGGCTGCTGAGTTCTGGTGTGCTGGATTTACATGCACAGAATTTGACTCCCCGAGTGGCTCTGAATATCTCTGCCTGCGAAATGAAATTAATTGAACATGATTATTTTTTATCTTTTTATCAATAATGCCATATCATAGCTTTGAATTGTGTCCCGATAATGAGCAGAATTGCCACTTTCCTCTTTAGCCTTGGGAACTTCTTTTGTACGGTGAGTAAGCTCAGGCTTAGGGATAATCTGAGGAGTATAACCACTGGCTCCTTTGTTTAAAAAGAAAGAATGTCACGGCAGGCCAGAGATGATGCCAAATGTAGCAAAAAAAAAAGAAAGGTTGGTGAAGACTAGTAGCAAGACAATGAAAAGGATTAGGTAAAATGCTGCAAAACAGATTTTCAGTGAAATCAAATAATATTCCTTTTGTTCAACAAATCTATCCAATGCTTACAATGACAATAAACTGGATGCTGATGTTGATTTCAAATGGTGATGATTTTTTCATGACTCACAGCTCAGTTTTTACATAAATTACTTTATATCAGTATTAAAATGGGCACACCTGCACACATTTTTTATTTTGACTTAACTATTTTGGCGTCCCAAAAAACAAAACAAAATCCAGTTTGCAAATGACAGCCTTTCGATATTTTATTATAAAATCTCTGTGTGCCTCTGTGATCTAGCTGGCTTGTGTACAACAACTGCTAAAAAAAAACCTCACCGTCTCCATCCACCTCAGTTTTATTAGTTAGTAGCCAGTCTCTTTTTTTTCTCCCACAAGCAGACGCCTGTAGCCTCTCAAGCAGCTGTGTCTCCTATTGTGGTGTATCACACTAATCTGATTATAACACCCTGCAACAATCAACAACGACAAAACAGGCTCTGATATACGTAATTGTAATCAAATTTGACAACAATAACAAATGGAAGGGCCTGCATAAATCAGGATGGTATTGTGTACCCACTGGGGCTGCAACACTATCGAGGAGCTTTACTGAACCCAACAGAGGAGGCGAAAAAGCAATGTTTGGTTAGTGACACTGGCTTCCTCAGAGGGACTTCTGCATTACATTTAAGTCCCTTACACACACATACAACAATATCTTCTCTGAGATTGAAGCGTGTAATGAGAGCCAAAATAAAGAGATGCTTAAAGTGTAGCCCGGCACCCACAAAGACTTCCTCAGTGTGGCATATAATAGGGCCTGACTGTGGGACCCTTCCACATCATTCCACCCCCACATCTGTGTTATTAATGTAACACTGCCATACTGGGGCTGTGACTCTTCCTCATACTGCTAAACGTGTATTTAAAATGACCCCCTTCTTCTTAACAGATAACCTGGCTACAAAATTATTACAGAAGAAGACCACAACCATCCATCTTCACTCTGTGATGAATGACAAGTTTCTTGTATTCAGACCCTTTAGTACAAGTGAACATTTTCATTTTGCACAAAAGAACACTGAGGACATTAAAATGCATCTCTGCCATGGTTAAAGTGGCATGCTATTGACCCGTGTCTGTTCGAGCTTTATTCTTGCCTGTTTTTACTGTTTGTAATTTTTCTGGCGCTGACACCAACCTCATGGTCGTATAAATCACATCTCTTAAAGTGCTGACGGAAACACAGCCTGGTGTCACAGCTTGATTGGTGTTCAAAAGGGAGGAGAAGGGAATATCGGCAATGAGACCTGTGGATTCACAGAGATATCTCTTCCCAGTGCCTTATGGACCATTAACTGCCTATCAAAGGCCCAACAGGCTCTCCTCTCTGATGTGCTATCAGTGTAATAGAGAGGCATTCAATCACAAACAATTCTCTGAGCAATGTGGCTAACTCTTCCAACCATGATATGATCTTTCAATATAATGTTTCACTTCTGGCCATGTGTAATTAGCTTAAGCAATAACTATGTAAGCAAACCTAAATTATATACACACACACACACACACACACACACACACACACACACACACACACACACACACACACACACACACATACATATATAAAATTTGTGTCTAATTCCAGGTGCGTCTGGTGTTTTCTGTTTGACTAATACTGTTTGTGGCCATTAGCTGGCGTGCATCATACAAAAAGTCCCATAAATCGTATTTGCCATTCTTAGAACCAGAACAAGAGCTCAGTAGTAGATCCTTACACAGTGTCCAGCATTTTCTATAATTACCATGTTTATTGGATTTTTATTTTCACAGTGACAAAAGGGCCATCTGCCTGCAGCAGCTCTGCAGTCAAGCTTTAAGATCAGCTGGGAAACTTACTTGGAAATGGATCAAAGCACTCCTACTCCACCCCTTGCTCCAGTTCAAGAATATTCAGAGCTAGTTATCCCCTTCTCAAGCACAGCTCATCAGTCAATGTATTTTAGAAGATGCAGTAACAATACATGTAGCCACACATTCTTATTCGTGCTTTCATTGTATTCTGTGATCTTTGGGATGCCCCAAAAAACTAACTATCCATTGCATGACTGAATCGCATCACAGGGAAAAAAACACAACAAAACAAAAAACAACTTTACTAACATTATGGGTGTTTTTTTCATGACACTTGGCTTCCTACCTCAATAGCATTGTATAAAAAACCACCTCAACAACTGTGAACACATGGTTAGCACAAATATAGCTTTGAGTGTGTAAGGAATGATGGCAGAATTTTTCTGATGCATTGTTTACCCAGTATGTGATTGGACACCTTATCAATTGTTCCATTACCTCACATGCAATGATCTGGATAACAGTATTTTAACACTCATCTCAGTTGGTGTCTGTCTGGGAGACACGTTAAGACAAGAAACACAAAATCAATGATAAGAACACTTCAAAGTTTGCTTGGGAGCTGTCAGGAAACCTAGGTCAAATTGAAGTTGTTCTAAGCATTTGTTTCATCCCACTCAGAGCCCCAGATGGGTGGAGTCTATCACATTTGAGAAATTGAGTAAGAGTTTTGTAAATGCTTTCTTGAGATTTGTTTTGAGTTTTTTGTATTTTCTCACATGGAAACATTATTATTTTGATAATTATGAAAATGAATGCCACCTCCCTGTCCCAACTGGCTCATCTGTGTCACTGAGGTGCCCCCTGAATCAGAGAGGTGAGAGGCCTGTTAAAAGAAGCTCCGCTGGGAACAAGGAAAGTGGAGAGACTACCTCCTTTCCTCTCTCTCACTGGGATCGTATTTCTGAGGGTTATCAAGCGGCTCATTTAAATGAGGGCTGGTCACAGCAGGAACCAGCTGAACAAAGTTACTATTACCAGCGCCTCTCCTGTGCTGCTCTCACTCTCCTCTAATTGAGTTTGACTGCATTTGTTTAAATCCACAGTGGAAGAAAGAGAAAGGAGGGTGGAAGGGTGCAGTGAAACTGAAGTGTGTCAGTTTGTCCAGACACAGTGGCACTTTAGAAAAAAGGGCCACCACTGGGCTTATTAGACAAAGGATTTTTAGGGAGGGTGGTGGGTGGTGGGGACAAGGCTTGGTGGGTCACAGAACAGGCCTAGTCAGTCAGTGATTGGAACAAGCCAATCCTGGTCTCTGCTTGCACATGCACAATCACCTCTGGTGGTCCCAGCTCATTTCCTCAGTCAGCAGGAGCACTAACGCGCCGTGTACGGCAGTGCATGGACACCCACATAGGCATGTAACACATGAACATGTACACGAACAGCCCTAATCCATTACCAGTCCCAAAGTTACCAAGACACTAAGTTGTTCAGTGCTGAGCGTCAAGGATTGTATGATTGCCCTGCACGTCCCTTGAGAAGAAACTGGCTTTGATGTGAAGTATAACAACATTTGACACCAGTATAAAGAAAGTTAGAGGGCATTAACAGCTCAATATGTTTGAATCAGCAGCTTTTTTCCTCCCAAGGACAACTCTGACCCTTTCACATATACTAAAACTAAGGCCATACAATTCAACACAGTCACCCTCTCTGACATACTGCAAAGTCAGATAATTCTGACCATGAACTAACATCATTCTGAGGTAACCGGGGACAAAGCCGATCAAATGCTGTTTAAATGTCAGCCATCCGTACTTCCTGATTCACATAAACAAAGACAAATGATAACTTTAATGGCCAGCTACTTTTTCAAGCATGTTTCTTCCCCTCTTGACCACACTTTGCCTCGCATCACGCTAAAAAGGGATTCCTTGTAAATTTTATTGCAGCAGTGTCAAAAAGACTCCCATCGAAGAAGCAGTAAATATTCTAACAACGTCTAGATGCAAGGCCATTCCTGCTGGCTCCAGGCACTGAATTAGACCGGCCTGTTTCTAGTTAGACAGTCATTAAAGAGATCTTACAGCCACAGCAAATGGTTTCCTGTCCTGAGTGCTTAACTCCTGTAGTAGGAAATGTCCTAGGCCGTAAAGGGTGAACCAAACTTCCTGAACATTTTTTAAAGTTACCACAGAGGGCATGCGGCGTGTTCCGTCCATTCGATGTGGCCAATCAAACAGGACCCTGCTTGACCCTAACATGACATTGACCGTTTAAACAGGTGGTGTCCATTTATTGGACCAGCATTGTGTTTAATATGGGAATGACAGGCTTATTCACTCACCGGGGAAATACTCAATCTGGTATGAAAAAAAAATAACACCTGGAAAAAGGAAAAATAAACAATGGAAGCTTCATTGCTGTACAAATATCATTCATCAAGGTAGAGATGGATACTTTTTAAGTGTTTCCTCTTTAGGTTCAAGCAACTTTGGGTTTGATTTCTAACTGGTGTTTGTGGTGTTCTACCAGATTAACATATTTCATAGGAGAAGTGCAAAATTGCTTAGAGTAACTCCCTTCCCATCTCTCTTCCCTTCTAGCAGCCAGTTTGTAGGCAGTACACTCGCTCCCTAGAGAATAAAGGTGTTGAGACCTGAGAGCCAGGGCACCTGCTGACTCTACTCCACAGGTGACTCTGTCTTTATTTGAAAAAACAAGGTTTCTTGTTCCCAGCACCTTCAACTAGAGTAGAATCCTCGCCTGCCAGACAGAATGCATCATCTATTAGTCATGTGGAAACACGTTCGGCTTAGCTGAATGTATAATGCAGCACCAAGGCGGGGTTTAATGTGCTATGGTTTGTCGGGCCATGCATATGTCTCCATGCCTGAGGCACAAAGTTGAGACAAAGAGCAAAAATATGATATTACAGCATCAGAGGGATGGGTGACTAATATCCTAGGAGATAAGCACTTGCATGACTTTTATGAATCAATGCACTCAAGAGTCAATAAAAGTATTGTAAATGTCAAGTTAATAGCTAGCTGCAAAAGGCATATACATTTTAAAAGGAGAAGATGAACAATGCCCGTGTTGTAAAAGATGTGGGGTTGTTGGCAGGTCAGATTCTTTAAGTCCATTAATGTTCCTTACCCCATGTTGAAACTCAAGAGATATGAACATACAAGTTACTTCAGAAAGAAGAAGCATAATGTGACTGTCATTTTCGCAACAAGGTCTTTAACAAATAGCTACTTTGCTCAAAAGTACTCTAAGAGGCTAAGTCAAACACAAATAATATGAGGATAGGAATGATGTACATGAGAAACATACTATCATGAAATATAATGCTGGCTGTTAAAAACAACCACCTGACATCTGCAAATAACTTACATGCATAGGCATATAAACACATATGTTATAGTGTTGCACTGATTGTGGCAGTGTCAACAACAGCAGATATGTAACTCCAGAGCACAGCACTAGTAATGATGCTGTCCAGTCATTAATCACTGGCTCTAGAGAAAACAGAGAGTTCACTCATGGCAGAATCAGCCTGGCCCTGGGATGGAGATTAGACGCCTAATGAAAGCAAAACAAAGCTGGACATGTGAAATTTATTGGCACATTTAGAAAAGCAGCCCCAGAAGGACACTGCCACCAATAATCATTTCAGAATCCCAGTCAAGTGCCGTTTCCTTGGCCAGACGCAATCTAGAGAGGGGATATTTGTGGAGTGGCTGAACAAACACTGATTTGCTGGTATCTCCATCTTTCCCAGCAGCTGGGAAGGCGGAGGGAAGGCAGGTCGCTGGTGTGCTGGCTGACGCCCCGCCTCACTGCAGTCGACTTCTGGGAACAACACTCTCTGTCCTCCTGGCTCCTCCTATGACCCAGTATGCTGTAGTACACTGCAGCTCACTATCTGCCGCCTCCGACCTCTTTCCTCTTTGTGCCACGCATCCCACTGGCTGCCTAGAGTTACCCACAAAGAGGTGGGATTACAGATTCCCATTTCACATAGTTTACAGCATTGCAAACATACACATGATATTTTATTTTATTTACTTTTCATTTTGATAGTCATTCATAAGATTAAAGAGGTTAAAATGTTCGACATACAATGTTGTAAACATGTAATATAACCGGCCTAAATGTGACTTTTGTTGTGATTTGGCACTGTATACATAAAACTGAATAGAAAGTCTTTAAAAACTTTGTAAAATGTTTTAATTTAGAAATATAATACATGCAATATGATGCAAAATAATACACTGTTATTTAATTGCAAAGTTTTTGTAAATCTGTCCAAAATACAGGGGCATGAATCAAGATAAAAATGAAGATATTTGCCTCAATGGCATGTTGCCTAATGTGTACCACATGCAGCAGGCTGGGAGGAAGAGGAAATGGTTCTTGAAATGACCATTGTTCTAATTCAGAGCCAATCTGGAGATAATGACACCAACATCAATAGCAGACAGTCGATTCACGGATAACATCTTTTTCCCTTTCGTAGTGCTGTTATCAGCTCGGGGATTAACCATTTTGACGCAGGGGTTATGACCTTGTTGCTGTGATTGTTTATGATTTTAGTCCTTGAAGCTGTGGCTAAAAATCCATACGTCTAATTAATTCACGAGAACCGCATTCAAACACAGCCTGTGTGAAGAGGCTAGTTAAAGTTATGTGTGCCGAGCCACAAAGCTGCGTTTTATTCAATGAATAAACATGAGGACGTATAAAAATGTTATTATGCCTGACTAATATGGACAAATAATGCTGGCACACAAAGGAATCCAGTTACAATTTTGACAACATTTGGATGCAAGTTGAGTCTGTCAGGGTGAAACCAGTGAATGACTGGAATAGTATCCAGGTTTTTCAATCTGTTACATGTGCAGTAATTACAAGTCACATTTTGTAAAATCACTTCATTAGTTCCTTATTCACTGGTGTGATGTATGTGATCTATGTGTTGTCTTGACGGTCAGTTGCTAGCCTGTATTTGTTTCTCTGTGTACACTAAACTGGACTCCATGGTAACCACTAATTAAGGATGATTCCTACTTGTGCCCTTTGCCCTTGGTAATTTGACTTTTTCATCCTTATTCTCTCTGTGTGGTGTAATGCTACACTACCCCACTGAACACAGTTTAAATTATTCACCTATTCAAAATGGGCCTCTGGGTGCATGAGGCCTGACTGACCTCTAACCTTTGTGACAGGAATAGGTGTATTCCTCAATGAGGAGTGTTTGCTGGAGGTTGCTGTCTGTAGCTGTGTGAAAATGGTTGCAAAACCTCCTCGTCTTTGCTTTAGTTACAAGCAGATTGCTGTGGTTGCCCTAAATCTGCACGAAAGACAACATATTGTTTGCAAACACACCAAGCACTTTGCAAGCAGCTGTAAATCTTGAAAAGATGTTAAGATATTAAGAAGATTTGCCTCTAAAGGAAAGGTTTTGCCTTACCATCATAAACATAAAATGCACAGCTTTACTTCTCAGTTTGTGTTGTACATTTCAGTTTCACAACTGCTCAGTGTTTGCAGATAAAAGCAAAAGACTAAAGCAAATGCAAAGATGTTATCAGTGCAGCACAGTATATTTCTTTGCGGCAAATTTTACTTAGAAACTGTCAGCAACTTCCAACGACCAGGGGAATTGGGGACCAACAACCAGTGGCTACCAGCGGTCACTGATAGGCCCCTAAGCCTGTGTTGTTTAGGTCTAAGTTTAGCAGGTTAATCCTAAAATAAACTATTCCAAAGAGGTCATGGTGAAATGATGAAACACAGATTTAAAAAAAGACAGTAAACTGGAAAAAAATTATTTTAGCCAAAAGTTTGGTTAATACAGCTATACAAAAAAGTGGCTCAAAAATTCACAAACCTGTGAAAGTGCATCAATTTTCAGTAAGACAAAGTGTTTATAAACAGAGAAAATTCAGGAGTGCAAACTACTCTTGCTCATTTAAAAAAGTCAAAAGTAAGAACTGTTTTTTGCAAACCATGCATGTTGTTTGGAGGCCAAATGGCACTGCACATGTACCCCAAAGCTTCATCCTAACTGTGAGGCATGAGCATCATGGTTAGGGACTGCAGAATGGCTGAGAAAAGCATGTTTTTGAAACAAATCCTAGTCTAGAATTTAACACAGCTGAGATTCTGGAGATGCCGTGGCAAGGCCTAAAAAGGGCTGCTCAATCAAGGCATTGTGCTACTCTTATAAGCAGCTATAGAAAACATCTTATTAAGGCATTTCTGCCAAAAGGATATTTTAATGAGTCATTACATTCCAGAGTTCATAATAAGTGGATACTCCCTGTGTTTAATAAAGACATGAAGAGTATAACTACTTGTTTGTTAAATTTTGACTGTCAATAATTATGACAATGATCAATAAGGAAGTGATGCAAAAATGTTTTCCAAAGGGTAAAAAAAAGAATTCTTTGGGATATAGAGTGGGGAGTAAAAGAAAAAAGGCCTTTATTTTTTTCTTTTTAAGCTGCTCTTTTTCTTGACCAAATTAAAAACATGGCCCAATTCCATGTCTGCTCATGATCATATGTCTGTGTGTATTTAATTGCTGCTTTGTCAAACAATTACAGCTGGACAACTACTGGTGTTGCACTGACCCAAAGGTCATTTTATTCAACACTGCAAAACAGTAAAATACTAAAAAAATGAACGTGACAGAATAGCCATTGAGGACAGTTAAAATTCTCCTGAAACAAAACGAGGGGGACTAACAGCCACTGGTGTATAAATGAATGTCGGTGTCTAAGCTCATATGTTTGTTTCTTGGCAATGCACAGACTTGAAATACAGCAGGGTGCCACCGCTGACACACAGACACTTTGACCTGCAGGCTCTAATCCCTTTTGAAAAAGACCAAGCACCAACATCGGACCATATGTTTGGGGGAGCACAAGAACTCTCCTATGCTATTTTAAGTGGGCAAGAGAGATGAAAACATTTTGCCAGCCTCTCGTCCCCTGCAATCGGATCAGTCATCAAGTCATCCTGCGAGCAGAGATGAGAAATCTCAGAAGAAGAACAAGAACACACACACACGCATGCTGACACGTGCACACGCGCACTCACACACACACACACACACACACACACACACACACACACACTTGCACTCATAGCACAATCAGGGACAGAAAAGTAAATTACATAAAGAAGACATATGTCATTCTGATTCCTCTCAAATTGTGGATTACTGCCCCTGATTAATCACTCTTTAATCTGAGTGCTGAATTTATGTCCCCCATCACAGAGAAATAAGCTTATTCCTCTCTAGTAAAGGACCATGATTATTTCTTTCTTCTCCCTGAGCTATTTTTAATTGCCCGAGGATTGCAACTCAATTATCTGTGTGTCAGATGATTATCTCCCGGTTTAATTTAATCTTCATTACGCCCAAGTCATATTTCAATTAAACAGGCTATCATAGCGTTAGCACGTACTGTACTTAAACCTGTTATTTCTTCAGTTAATATTGTGCTAAGAGCTACCGTGAAGGGTAACAGATGTCATGATTATGCACTTCCTCAACATATTTCACACTTGTCTGTGCTGGTGGTATGTCAAGACCTTAGTATGCAGTGATATTAATCTGATTGCAATATCCTTCAGATGCCATGTGTAACAGTGCCACAATCTGCACAGGCCTCCAGTTAACGGCAAAACACAGAAAAGCACGAGTGAGCTAGGAGGAGGTTCAAGCACTGCTCGGCACACTTATAGCACTTCACCACTGTGACCTATTCTACTGTAAGAATCCAGCGTCATTTCTCTAAAATGCAAGGCAATTTCAAATAAATATAATGTTATATATATAATTTTTTAAGCAGAAGTGCACAAGCTGCCGTGCAGTGAGCATGATGCCTTTTTTTCATGTTTTGTTTTTTCTTTTTTTTTCCTGTCACCTTGTTATTTACAGTGATTGATTGTGATGTTTAGTACAAAGGATTACTGGGCTTTGCGCTGGATTAACTCAAATGTTTAGACAAGGTCAAATGCTATTGTAACAAAGTACAGTTGTGTTTTGAGATATTTTAGGGGCTTTACTAAAAGCTCAGTCACACCTGTTGCCGAAGACATTAAGCACCACTATTTGACTTTCATGCAATCAGTCAAGAAAAAAAGTTTAAATTCTGACTTCATCCACCACAGCACTGCCAACTGGAACCATGAACCACAAGTGCATTTAATTTGAGCTGTAGACATGCGCCCTATTACTGTTACAATCTCATATTTCTAAAATTCACATTTTATAAAGCAATTCCTGTATTCTGGCTTCAAATAAAACATTAAAAATTTGTAAAATAAAGCTAAGGTCCAAGAGCTTGTTTTAGAGCATGTGGCTGTGTGTGTGATTTTTGTATTCCTTTCTATTTCAGTAAGTGTCTTTTTAAAGAAATAGCAAGGACATAGTATTAACTCATAAACATTTATCATCTTTAAAAGATACGATGCTGGAATGTAATTGATTGAATGTTTCATTTTTATTTATGTCAGAATTATTACATTATTGGTCCTTGAACTCTTTCCACATTTTGGTTTTTGTCCCTCTTTGCAAGGTCTTCTTATCTTAGGAAAACAGCTTTCATCAAAGATCCTCTGTATCATTATTTATAATAAACAATGTTATCACAGCAGTTGGATCTGTAGTGACTCTTATCTGTCTTTACAGTATAAATTCTAGTTTTTCATTGAAAAGAATGAGAGCAAGAATATAAATGTTAGACAAACATAATTAGTGTTGTTGACTTGGAGATCTGTTATTCAGAGATGGATTATGGACAGAATCTGCTTTTTGTACAGCCTGATCTCCTCACAGATAATCCATGTATTTTTCTTCCAAGGATAAGAAATCCTAATCTCACAATAACACTGCTGCAAAAAAAAAATATTATATGCAGCACAGTCGTGCTGTATACTACGGAGCCCCCCAGGGGACATGGGAGAAAAAAAAAAATTAGGGAGGAAAAAAAAAAAATTAGGGAGGAAAAAAAAAATTAAGACGGACTTTTTGCGAGCGCTCGCAAAAGTATTGCGAGATCTCGCAATAAGTATTGCGAGCGCTTGCAAAAGTATTGCGAGATCTCGCAAAAGTTTTAGCCGCATTCTTCGGAGGCCGCCAGCTCGAAGCCGACCGGGAGGTCGAGGCACGATGTGCCGGGAAAGCGGTGTTCCTCCCGGCTGTAGTAGGTCTCGACTTCCCGTTAGCTTCGAGCTAGTGGCCGCCAGCTCGAAGCCGACCGGGAGGTCGAGGCACGATGTGCCGGGAAAGCGGTGTTCCTCCCGGCTGTAGTAGGTCTCGACCGCCCGTTAGCTTCGAGCTAGTGGGTGTCAGATCTCTAAAAACGTCGGAGCTCTTTTGCAAATATGTGATGTCTTGTAAACCGAGCAGGTATCTGACGTTTACACAACTACATTCACGCCTCAAAATATCTTAAAAGTGTATTTTGTGACCCAGAAAGAGTAATATTACAACTAAGTAGCTGCCGCCATTGTTGGAGTTTTGCGAGATCTCGCAATACTTTTGCGAGCGCTCGCAATACTTATTGCGAGATCTCGCAATACTTTTGCGAGCGCTCGCAATACTTTTGCGAGATCTCGCAATACTTTTGCGAGCGCTCGCAATACTTTTGCGAGATCTCGCAATACTTTTGCGAGCGCTCGCAATACTTTTGCGAGATCTCGCAAAAGTCCGTCTTAATTTTTTTTTTTCTCCCTAATTTTTTTTTTTTCCTCCGTAATTTTTTTTTCTCCCATGTCCCCTGGGGGGCTCCGTAGTATACTATATCACTTTATATGAGAAAACAACTGAACATACGATGTTTTTTCTGGGGTTTTTTTATTTTGCCTTTGTTCCTCCGAATGTTTTACTTTTGTGTGTGTGTGCAAACTTCACATTTTATGGAAATGTACCACTCCAAACTACTCAGAAAAGTTGAGCTATCTGGTCTTTAAACGCAATCAAGGAAAGCCAGCCAAGTATGTCTCCACATCTAACCCAGCATGATAATGCACTAACCCTGTTGCCAGTTCAATGAATCCAGACACTGGCTGCCTGAGTTTCCTCCTGCTAAGAAGGGAGAATAGATTACCAATAGCTCAGGCAGGGAGGCAAACAAACATACAAATAAGCTGCACTCAGTCGGAGAACGCCTAGCAATTAAAGCAAAATGCCTGTGATGCCCACCCGATAGGAAATGTGTGGGACACGCACCAAATGTGCAGAGCAGACCTGCCAACCGGCCCACATTGAACGGAAGAGCTCCGGGGCAGACTGTCAGACATGTAGGAAACATGCAACCTAAAATCTTGAATTAGTTATATCAGAAACCAAGGATGTGGTAAAGAGCTTAATGAAATTATTTAAAAAAAATCATATTATCAGATAAATCTATCGATAATAGCTGGACAGAGTACTGGCCATGTTTTGAGGAACTATCTGAATCAAAAGAAAACTAAGAGACTCATGCTTGTCTTTGGCTAGTATAAAACAGCACCTGACCGATGCCCCGAAACAAAATTTACCAGCTAATGGATGCTGTGTGGTGTTCTAACTGAATCTGGGAAGTATTTGAAGTTGAGCTTGATAATCTCTGCAATCTCAAAGGGATATCCTGGCGACTAATTATTTTAGAATCAACAGTAATATGAATAATATGCGTGAGAGGCCTAGGGCACATTGGCTACACTGAACACTGTGTGCAGCACAGCAGTGGGCGGAACACCCACACAGACACCTACACAAACACAGCACGTGCACACACACACACACACACACACACACACTTTTCCACAAACACACATGCAGTGTGTGGTTAAAAAAAAAGAGTTATTTGCTTAGTCTGCTGATATTTACCAGAGCTGGGGGTGAGTAGATGACAGCTGAGAGTTAGCAGTGGAGGACAGGAAACACAATGAACTAATCTCATTTGCAGACAATAACGCTTGAATCCCAGAGTTCTGAAATCAGTGTTTACGTGTACATACGTGCTTCTTTGCATGAGTGGTGAAGCAGCGTGTCTGTTTGGTGTTTGTTGGTGTGGACAGACAGGACTGTATGTCTTCTCCCAAAGGAATGGACAAAGAGGTGGACGGGGGTGGGGGATTGGGGCTGGGCTGGGGGGGTGCTGCTGGTGAGTGGGCAGGGAGCAAAGGCAATCAGGGATTATTGCCACTGACAGGGCTGCACCTTGATGGGCTAGGTGCTGCATTGTTTGTCACCTAACCAACCTCAATCAATCAATCATCTCCCTCAGTCCGCATCACCAATCAATCAGCTTGGCGTTGCACCCACAGATGGTCCTTCTTTGCTTCACTGCCTGACTTGGGTTACAAGTGTCACAGCACCAAGTAAGACCCAAATCAGAGCATTTCAGACACTACTCAATATTAAGTTAGTAAGTGATGAATTTTAATGTGGTCCTGCTGGAATCTAATTGTAGGAAATGCTTTTTTTATTCATGTAATTTTTCTTTCATGACAAATGAATAGTGCAAAACCAGGTGCACCACAGCAGGTAATTACCCCTAGTGATAAACAATAATGGGAACTGCACTTTTCTAACAACACTTGGGTTAAATGTAATGTTTTATGTTTGCATGCTGTTTGCAGAGTGTCTTGGGCTTCCTCTGTTTCATCTTACATGTATTTTTGGTGAATATTTGCTTGTTAACTCCTAACACATGTACTGTAGCTCAGAGGCATTATTCAAACAAAGTCTGTGGAAAATCTTAGGAAATGGCTACAAGTCAAAGATACATGTGATGGTAAGTTTCACCTCAAATGTTATCAGTGAGGGACTGAAAAAAAGACAAATCCTTCCCACACCTTGCAAGAAAATTACTATCAATGTTACACATTTAATGAATAACACTTCTCTGAGGTAATTTTTACACAATGGTTGGCTTAGCAAACGAACTGTTGTATATTTAATTTGTTTGAAACAGACTGAGTCAGGATCTAAAAGCTGTACTATCTACTGCAGGCTGCAACTATCAAGTAACAGAACGTGCAAAGAAGTGTGATCGCTCAGAATAAAATTACGCTGCATTCACTCATCTAACTTTATATGTAACTGTGGAATTAACAACTATATTTCTTCTTCTGACTTTGTCCAGAATGGGTGCAAACATATTGAATGACCACCTCCACATTCTTTTTTGCTATTGATCATCTGCATGTAAGGTGTGTTTCATCTGATGATGGCTGCCTCTCTCCCAGAGCCCCAACTAGGGCTGATGTTTCTTTTTTCAGCACATTAGGTTGCAGCCTTAGGGATGCTGTGACCAGTGGATCAATGGCTCTCGCGCTCTTGTCACCATTCATTTGGAGTGAGCGAGCGCTGGCTCCAGTCCTCGTCTGCCGCTGGCCCTCCTTTCACCTGGCCTCCTCTCTCTCCCTGAGCTCCCCTGACAGCTGGCTGCCACAACCAGCAGCAGCCAGACAACAAGTCCTTGGGCTCCACGAACGCATACACGCCCTCCGCAAACACACACGACTTCACCGAGTGGCTGTGGTGCATCTGGATGCTGACGCCACACACACCCACTTTTTCTCTTGCTCACACTCCCCCTTCCCGACTGTTTCTCTACCCCCTTCTACTCGTCTGTCTCTGTTGCTCTCACTCTCTGTCTGGATTTTTCAGCCTCTTCCTCTGGTCTCTGGAGTCAGGAAGGAGCAGATCATCTAGTTGGAGGGGAACCAGCTGTGGGCCAGAGTGGCTCCGACATCAGCTTACACCCGTGATCCAACATGCAACCACTTCTCCTGCTGCTCCTCCTCTAGGTAGTTCTGACTCTATTCACATGACGAGATACAACCCAGTCCTCAAGTTAGAGCATTGAATAAGACAAAAAAAAATTCAATGGGGAGTTTATTATCATTTATAAATCTTTCAAATGATCAAATATGATGTAGAAGAACAAAGTGCATTTAGAATACAAAATTAAGTTTTCAACTTCTGGTATGTGAAACCAAAGCAGATCAAGCTGCTTTTACTGCAACATTAAAACTGTTTACTATTCAGGAACAACAAGCACTCCTAAATATCCCCAGTAGTTATTGTGCCCTTGTGCTACAGAACATATTGCACTGTATGTAAAAATGAACAAACATCGGCTGGGCGTCAGCCATCGACGAGGAGGCTTGTTTTATCGCCTGTACTTTATTACAGTTTGCCATCTGCACAGAGGTATGTTAATAGCTAGCTGCGACTATTTACACATATGAAAAAGTACATCCATCTGCCATGTTCCGCCATTCTCACATGAATCAGTCCTGCCTTTCCCGACGAACAACTGCTGTTTATTCACAAGGTGACAGGCAGCACCAAAGCCTGGCGACACCTGCACCTTACATCCTGCCGTCTGACATATGTGAACCTCTCACACACACGTGCACGCACACACACACACACACACGCAGACGCTCACACACTGAAACATCTCACCTTGTCATGTCACACCCCCACTCCCGTAAGCAACCCACTCCATCACAATGATTTTCAAGGTTGCAATGCACAATATATTTTGGCCCCATCTACATTTGTGTTTGCCACTTTGTTTTGAGAGGATTCATATGCTGAGGTGCTCGTGTCAATGGAATCCATTAGTTCTAATCACTCAAAAAGAGATTATGAGGTTAATTTCTTATACAGTCATCTAGGTTAATGTCCTTTGCGAGGACCTGGCTTAACAATCTACCTGGTGACAAAGGCTGGCTGGGGACACCAGGTCATCTAAGGTAATTGCAAGATCCATAGAAATTACTGTCTTACAAAAATACAGTATACAGATTTGTTAAAATGTGACAGAGAAATGCCTTGAGGAGAAACTAAGATGCTTTTAACAGCAGCAATAATCAAATAATATATGGTTATGCATTACTAGCTGTACTCTGCATCAAATTACAGCTTCCTTTTTGCTGTGCATATGATCAGATTATATTGGATAAATAATAACAATCCATATAAACTAAATATCAGCATGGAAGCCAAAAAGTAAATCTTGATTATGCACACAGAAACATTCCTGGCTGCAGTGTGTGCAACATTATGCCATAAGTGTGGGCTAAATCACCCACTGTCAGAATGTATGGCCCTGCATCAGTTAACAACAGCAATAATCGCACTAATCGGTGGTTTCTGCAACACTAGCCACACAAGAAGAAAAATGATCTCAGACAGGCTGTTAAAAAAGAAAAAGACGAGAAAGGAAGGTTTTCTTGGCCCAAAAGATTTAATAAAAACATTATTAACGTATAATAGCAAGTGTAATAACAAGTATAGCAAAGATCAGATACTTTTGGGCTTTAAAAAAAACAAAGCTATCTGACATCAACAAAACTCCTCATTTTTCTCTCACTACTACCTAGACCAAGAAATACATCATGTACTGCAGTAACCAAAGCCAGGTAGAGTACAGTGTGCTATGTCGGAGGTGAGGGAACATTAAGCATTAATCCCCACCTGACACTAATACTTGATGTATGATTGACCCTGAAGCAGGACACTGCACATTACAATCTGGGCCATATGGCAAGACATTAGCCCTTCAACCCTCCAGCAGGATAATCTCTCCATTCTGGCAATGCTTTTTCTTCACAGATTTCTTTGCACAATAATTGCATGACAGTATTAACGTACTGGGACAGATTTAGAATGCTCTGCGTCACTGGACAGAGGAGGGGCTTTTGCCAGAGGAAGTAAGAAAACATAATCTGTGATCAAGGAAACTACACACACACCCTCAACAGGATTTACACGTTAATGTTTTTATTTTTACATATAAGTAATGTATTGGATTTGGTCATACAACAATTAAATACATTTTGTATTGCTTCTACAGCACAAATCATATTTCTGGAGTCCATTTCAATTCAGCTTTTCATTTCTTTTATCCTTTTCATGACATTTTTGTGCACCTACAGTACATATCTGTGGAAATGGCAAAAATGTGACAGGCCGCAGTGGTCCAGGAATTCCAAATAAAACCACATGACTTTTTTCTAAGAGCTTTCAACCTTCTTAACGCTCCCAAACCATTCACCAAAAACAATACATGCATATCATGTATCGTGGCTATCATTCAAACACAACAAAAATGCAGGAATACACTCACCATCACCATCAAACTCCCCCCTAACCCTCCAACCATGAAACACTAGTCCTTCTCTACTGGAAAGAGGGTGAAACCTCAGCCCTCTTCTCTCCAAGCCCAGCTAGTAATGAACAAATTCACTGCACATTACTCTGGACTTGATCTCTAGCAAAATAGTGCTGGAACAAACAATTTGGTTTGTCAACACCTTTCTCTGGACTCCTCCATCAATGTCAGGGGTCCAAATTTAAACGGCAAAGTGCATTTGACTGCAGGACCCTGAGCTGATTAGACTTCCCAGCTCAGCGAATTGCTCCAGACAGCACGGCAGCTCTGATTGCTAACCCGGCTTGAAAATAGTCTCCGCTGCCCCGGATTAGCATGAATATTTTGATATAGATCGATAAGCAATCTCCACTCCATAAGAAATGCCAGCAGCCTTCATTTGGCTGATCAAAAGCACATCAGCCAGCGGGCGACAGCTGGCTATTGTTTTTCAGCCTCGGCAGTGTGGAGGGAGTGAATCCATGGGCGGGATCCACCAGCACGGCTCCACCACTCTGCCCACCTAATCGTGGAAACAATCACTGCTTCACAGGATCCCATCTCCCAGGGATGGACCCTTTAAATGAGGGAGGCAGAGGGTCCGACCGCAGGGGGACAGACTTCATTATGGTGGTGCTCTCAAACTGCTTGGCCACCAGGTGCTGCTGACCCGGAAGTAAAAGGCAAGGTCAGCAATCTATCTGTTTACCTTTTCTCCACCTAAAAACACATTTCATTGTATTAAACACTAGACTGGTATCAAGTTTGAGTGATCAACCTCGACTCTTTGCCAGCAGCAACAGAAAGGTTGCTGTTTCGTTTATTTATGTGTGTGTAAAAAAGAGTGGTGTATTTCCATAAAGTTGGTTTTAATTTTGTCAATGCAACACAGTCACAGCTGTACAAGACATGGAAACTTCATAGCTGTGCAGTTGGAATGAAAATGAAGGTTGAGCTCAATGATGGGTGTACTCCAACCAATGAGTGGTCTCTAATGGACACCAGAAGTTCTCTGGTTTCCCATTTTACACCAATTTCCAATGTATCCGTAATCTCTCATACATATTATGTTTGCTTGGTGCATTTTGTATATACCCCCAGAACATATGAACAGTCCTACTGGTGTGAGCCCATTATATGTTAGGAGCCACTTTCAGCTGCTCCCTGATTCACAAGAGGTCACACCGTGGGCAGCTCTACATGATTTATTTGGCAGACTTTTACACCAGTTTTCCGATCCTGGGATCAAACACGGAATCTTGCACTTGTTAGGCGAATGTGCAAATCACTACACTGTGGAGATGTTATGATATCAGAAGTGATCAGGAGATTTGGTGGAAAATAAAGCTTTAGATGAGTACAAGGTAAAAATACTTCTATCCTAATAACCATGTGCAAATAAAACAGCCACTCTTGAATATTAAGGTCTGTGTCTTGCATGTATTTTACAGCAGGGGCGGCTGGACTGATCATTCCCTTCACAACAGTAACCCCACTGATTTGCCAGACCCCATAAAAGGGTGCAGGTGTGACCCAAGCATTTAGCAGTTAACTAGTGTGGAGTGAGACCACACGCCACTGACAGACTGGAGGCTCCCACACGGGACCAATACGGGAGGCTGAAAAAACCAACGGAGGGAATAGTGCACCAATTGTAAATTGCAGATTTAATTCATTAGGAAGTGTCACTTTATTCTGGGGCAGCCTGAGCAGGCCGATTAAAAAGTGGTAATCAGGATTAATTAGGAGAATATATATGTGAGGATTAGCAGGCCTATCCCCAGCAGCTCTCTCTTCTGCCATGCATCTCTCTCTGCTCTTTATTCTTCTAACGCCCTCTCTCTCGCTCCCTCTCGCTCTGCCTGGTGAGAATTCAGCTGTACTTTCCTCTTTCTCACAGTCTTCTCTAACTGGCTCAACTATTCATCATTCATCAGTCTCTTGAACTACCTTTTTCTTTCTCTCTCATGACACGCATGGCTTCTGTTTCAACCTACCAAACACAACTGTTAGGGAAAATTAGGGGGTGACACTTAAACTCATAGGCTATCCACAGTTTCAGATTACTTGTGCTTTTAAATTATTCTGTCAAAAGAATATAAAATTTTGAAAAGCTCACAAAGTCAGTAAATGAAAAAATAAATGATTATCTTATATTTTGTCAGCGACTGCAAAAGTAAATCTGCGATTTCAGAATGCACAGCAAAGGCTGAAATTACATTAATGATGCTTTGATATTGTTTTGGGTTAATTAAAAAAATTCCACTTTTTTCATGTTATTTATTTATTTATTATTAATTTTTATAACAATACTTGAGTTTTGGAAAATTGAAGACCTTTAAGTCTGGCTTACAATTTATAACTATTTAATAACCTATTTGCTGTATTAATGACCTATTTATTTATTTATTTATTTGCAACACACAGTAAAAATAAAACCTTTAATGCTGCTGCAGGATGAACGCTGAATAGATGCAGAACAGATGCATAATGGGAGACTTTTACACTAACAACCACTTGATGTCATCACAAATTTCAGTAAGGCCCCCTCTGGCCAGATTTATTACTGAAATCTTCCAACTGCTGGTTTATCACAGTGTTTATATTATTACTTCAACATGTTTCAGTTAACATAACCTTGAATCACTGCAGTTCAAGTGCGAGGATGGGCTGTTTTGCTTGCGGTGCAGCCCCATCATTGATGTTAGCAGATGACGCATGCCCTGTTCCTTGGCACAGGCTCAGACCAAATCTTTCACCGTGCATGCCTCTCAAGTGCAGTCGGGGTGGCCCTTAACTTTTGAACATGAATTTAAATTCAACAAGCAGTCTTTATTTTTTATTTTAGTTCAATGAGAAAAGAATATGGCTGGCACCACATCTCACTGTTATAGCTATAATTTGGTAACACCAATTTGATTTTGATGCCTATAATATGCATCACATGCTGTCCTATGGACTGGTTCACATTCAAGTCCAGTAAGTACAATGGAAAAAAAATTAAGTGATCAGACCACACAAGATGACCAAACAAAGCACTTACAAAAACAGTAAAAGTTTAAATGCATGAAAAAAAGTTGCCCATGTGATGTATAAGATTTGTAAATTCAATAAAAGTAATTTAAGATGTAAACAGTTGCTAATTTTAGCTGAAGACAGCAGAGCAAAAAGACTTAGACAGGCATTAAACAAGTCAGGAAGTGTCTAGTGGATGCAATCAACAGGGATACATTATAAGCAGTTTAGATATTTCCTCCTCATCCAATACTTACAAACACAGTTTACTTCACTGTGCAATTTAATGATTTCTGTAGATCTGAAAACAGGTTTGGGTGAAGCTGAGGACGTATTGAACCTCTTCGAAGAAGATCAAATGCAGCTTTCATTAGTTTAGTACAGCGCCGGGGTGCATTGATGACTTGTCAGACAGTCTCCCCTTCAATACGCAGCGAGAGGCTCTAAAAATCATCCTTTTACTGAGCCCTCTCGGCTGTAAATTCAGCCCAGCTCAATAGTACCCTCCACCCCCCTCTAAACCTCCCTTATTTCTTACCATGGATTAACCCTATGCTGCTGATCAAACGGATGCTTCTCCGTGTATCTGCTCAGACCCAGACCTGTCCATCCATTAGCCACTCATAATGAAATCTTCAACTTATTATTATGGAAAAATCCATTGTTTGTCCACAGGTACCATATTTAGTGGGAGAGCATGATCTTCCGGAGGATTAAGGAAATGCTTCAGGGGGTTGTGCTGCTCTTCAGAGGGAAGGAGGAGGTGGGAGGGGGATATGGGGGTGGGAAAGGGGAGGGATGAGATTGCCTCACAAAATCAGGGGTCTTATGCACCTTTTGTGGGGTGAGACTGTTTCCAATTAAGACAGCATGAGCCACACAATATCACATTGTCACACAGTAAACAGAGCTCCGCTTCCCACAGAAATAGGATTGCATCCCCCTTTAGGGGCTAATGACTGTGTCACTGTCCTATTTTCCTGCACTGTTTGAACAGTTTAATACAGACATAACCTGAACAAGCATCAAAGTGTGCTGAACTAGCATGCGATAGTGATCATATTTAGGCGCCGCGTTCAAGCGTTGACCTGTGCATGACTACAATCTTTACTCATTCTCATTGCATTAGCCTGCCTTTTTGTTTGAAGTGTACTTACAGTAAATATGATACATACACCAGGGCTAAAAGCTTTACATAAAACTGTCTTCAAAGAGCATATTAACCCATCTTTGTTTACAAGAGACGAGTCTGAGAAAAAAGACAATTTGGCACAATGGTCGTAAAATTCAGTTCTCTCCGTCTCACTGGCATGCACACGTACACACACTAGCACACACTCTGCAGACACAATGCAGACACGAGGCTAAATCACTTTGGATGGGAGTATTTAAGATGGAGTGTCACATTTCTGTGTAATAAATAGCAGAGATTGATTTGACCTCCCAGCCAGGTCCTGCAGTTTACTTATACACAAGTTGAGAAAAATGGAAGCTTTCACCCTCTGGGGATCTCTTAGAAGGATATCAGATAGCCTGTTGTGGGTTTAAGGCCACAACGATCTGGCCGTGTCAATATGGCTCTGCTATCAAGCGGCCTACCTCTCTACCTTCTCCTAAAGCAACATGAGAGAAGAAAGCAGGCCTCAACCATCTCCAGCTGTTAACTCGGTTGTGGGTCCAGGATGAAGGAGGTGAGAAAGGTCAAAAGGTTTCTCTTACTGTTTCTTTTCAGACAACAGACCTTTTTGCATTACTTAGAGTTTCCCATCATTCTTTTGCCATAGAGGGCAAGAGAGCATACATTCATATAAGCAAGCAGGCCAAGTCAAAGCAACTATAATGAAAGGTACATAGAGTGAGCTCTTTGGTGAATTTTCCAAAGAATAATCTTAAACAAATCTCAGGAGCTGCCCTAAGGCTGGGAAATGAGAGAAGATACCAGCAGGTGTAAAGTAAGATCCTAATATGGAGCACATCACCAGAAGGCAAATCGCTTCTCCCCCTTCTACTGCACATATCTGCAACCTTAAACAGGGGGCGGTGTCTCTGTGAGTATTTACAGTGACATAAGGGGAGGAAATTGTCTGAGACACAGGGCAAAAATGAATGTACGTCTGGAACCCAGGTGTAGGACACAGCTCGTGAAAGACACTGTCGAACTATACTATACACTATACTATATATACCTACAGTCTTTAATCAGTTATACACATATGAAGGCCTTGCCCCAAAATATTGTTGGTATTTGATTTGACCTAACAGAAAGCAAGACAGAGAAAGCGTTCCACCTCAACATAATCAAAACTACACAGAAGCTGTTCCCAGACAGCAACATGTGGTGCCCATAAACCCCACATCCTATTCGCAGTAATTATATTGCAAGAGCCACATGAATTATCATTGACGCAACATGTAATGACAACATCTTCAAAATGTCTTCCGCACGAAGGAGGAGCTACCGACTCAGATGACTTGTGTTTCCTTTACAGTATTATTGTTTCATGAATGCTATAGACATGGGATTACACCTATGATGTCTCTGTTCACACTCAACCTCCACAATCCCACTCCCAACAGAATACATACCTGGATATGCACTTCAGCAGGATATATACAACAGAAAAATGCAGTCACACAAAATGCCAAAAGTATTAACTTTCTGCTCTGCAACTCAAGATGATTACAGCATCATTATCAGGGAACTAAGCAAGTGTCTTTCATTTTGAGTGTAGTTTACACACCGTTAGCACTGTCGGAAATGCTGGAATGCTGTGAATACGTTACTCGCTATTGACTTCCCAACTTGCTCTCCTCCCAGCCCTGCAGAAGGGAAACCAGCCAGTGATGAACGATGGCAGCACAGTCAATGAAAAATCAACTGGAAAGCACAAAGCTCTTAATGCCCAGCCATATTGGCTGCTGACGGGACCAAATAACATCAGCATAGCACTTACAGAGACCAATCATACATTTCCACCAGCAACGACACAGGATCTGGACCGCAATAAATTCTTTCCCCTGATTAAACAGTAAATTCTGCATGCCTATCAGGGTCCCATTAAGTGGGGGGGCCGCTTTCAAAAACATCATTAATCAAGCGCGAGATATGGCGCGAAATATCAGTCATCGATTGTAACTGCTTATGACAGTTTACACAGCTTTATATCTGCAGGCAGTGCTCGCTGATCTATCAATTACCGGCAGCCCTTACCGCATGCTAATTGTGCATTTTCCCCTCTAATGCATTTGCACTGTTATCTTATAGGCTAATGAAACCAAACAAATCAATAAATATAAATTATACATGCAAAGATGTACTGCTGTGAACATAAAGCCTCTAATTAATTGCAGTTGATTAATTTATATACTTTAATTATCTCTCCTGCCTGCAGATGGCATAAATATCTGGACAATCTGCTTATTGCTATGTCAGTCATAAAACGGCAGACGCAGTGAAACTGTTAGGCGAGGCTAGCTTTGTCACTGAAAAACACACAGTTGCTGACATAAAAAAGCCCTGCCTCTGAATAATTTAAAAAGAGCAAATTGCCAGACAATGCACAGCTCGAGACTTATGATTTCTTTGCTGGTTTGTTATGGTAAGTAGTATGTCCATTTTGTATGAGCACAGGAAAACTTACCACTATATTTTCAGTTACCGTTCTTTATGTCCAACCCCCAAATGGTTTGCAATTTAAGCAATTTCTCTGTACAAATTTCAGCAAAGCCTTTTTGGGCAAAGCGAAACCCTGTTGGTACTGATATTTACGGTGTACTGCTCTACAGAACTTCAAGCAATTAAGTTTTAATTAAGTCACATTATTGAAAACAGCTCTGATGTGCTTGTGTGTAAGCTTTGGAAGCATTCTTCATTTAAACCAATTGCTACACAGCCACAACAACCTTGTGAGAAAATCAGGCTGTCCATGCCTTTTAGACCAGTTTAATGAACACCATAGGACAGTATTACTTGCAGCTAGTGAAGAAACACGATTCATGGCCATGGTGCAGTTTCAATACAACATATGCAGTGCAACCAGGGTGAAAAGCAGCGATATGATCCTGCTATGTACTGCAACAAGCAGAAAGTTAAGAATGAAGTGGAGTTGGACCAATAACTTGCCTTCCAAGGGTGCACAAGGGGAAAGATAGTGAGGCTTCTGGGGGTTTACATCTTGATGCTGCTAATGAGGGTGTTTTTAGTATAATTACCCCAACAGGGTGCTTGGCAGCATAATTACCAGAAAGACATTACAGAGGAACATTAGTGTGTCCAGGTACAGTAAATATGTCACGATAGAAGGTGACAAGGTCTGCTTTTTATCTTAAGGAGGATTTTTCCAAAAAAGCTGTTATTTTCACACATGTGCCAAACAAAAATCCGAGTTTCATTATACTTACGACAATAACAGGTTCCCTGTAAATGTATCAAATGTAAAGATTACAAAATGTAAAAGTGCAGAATGCGTGTGAACATTTCAATTCTCAGTGTGGTCTCTCCTGTTGCTGAATGTGTGGGGCCCTTTTTTCTACAAAATGCCAGAGTCAAGTGGGAGTCCAAACAGTCAAGTTTATATGGCTGAGACCCAAACTCCAGCAAATCAGCTGCCCACAGTTGAATGTTCTTTATGAAGTAAGTGAATACCTGGCAGGGATGTCTAGCACTTTTGTGTAGGCGACTCCAGACATATAGTTTAGATCACATAAATGCCACAATGCCTGTAAAAACACCTGGACTTTTTGGCCCCGACTTCAAACATTGCCTTTGCACTCTTTTTACCTTCGCAGATCTTTTATGTGGTCAGGTTGCAGAAAAAAATAATATCATCCCATTAAAGCTAAATGTGTGACATCTGAAATGAGAAGAAGGTTGTTACATGAACACTTCTTGCAGATGTGGGTCAGTCCTTTCTTATGGTCCAGTCAAGTCTGTACTGTATTATTATCATTGTTATACGGAGTGATCGAGGTACTAAACTGCAGCTGGTGTGGATTGTCTGACTTAATATAAATAGTCATGTCATAATAAATAATTCCCACTGACATTTATCAAGGCCCTCTATTATGACAGTTTGAGCTACAAATGTTTAAATATCAGTAGTGTAGTGTCCTGAAATCCCACAAAAACAATATCTGTCAAATTTCCTTCCTCTACTTTTTAAATCCTTTGACTTTATTTCAGTTGCATGCTCCTTTCTGACAATACAACCAGAACTTTAGCAGAAATAACCACAACTATATAAACAGAATTCGGGGATGAAAGCGCAATTTCTCAGAAATTGTGCCTTTACTTTATCTCCCCTCCCCTCTGAGCAGAGACTTTTAATCATCCCGATATGATTTAGTCACTTTTAAACAATAATGATCATGGAAGCAGCGTCATTTGGGACGAGGTGATCAATCAGGGGCTCATTCAGCTTTAATTCATGTAGATGCACACCTAATACTCATTACAAAGATGCAATTTCCACCCAGTCAACATAGATTAATGGGGGACCATCTCTCCTAGTGTTTCTTTGTGCAGTGCCATGCCTCCAGCAGGATAGATGACTTTCATACAGACAGAACTGGTCCACGCGCTCATTCATTTAACAGACACATTTATGACAATTCGGTTGGTTGACAGAATATTCAGGAAACAGCAATCAAAATGACACAGAGCAGAGTTCTGCTTTGGTATTTTTTATTGGTTTTGCTTAAACGAGAACAGGATTTGAGTCACAAATGTCTTCCATCGAAAAGGTCTTTACAAATTCAGCAAAACATCAGGAATACCACCAAAGAAATATATTCTGTAAATACTTTGAAAGTTGTTGTGATCATTGTGATCAGGTATTCATTTTGAACCAAAAATAAATGCAGGGAGTTTTATAAAACGACATGTTGTAAAACATTTAACAAAGTTGCATCAATTCCTTTACAAACCACTTTTCATTCAGCTTCAGGTAGTAGGTTCCTTAAACTTATTATTCAAAAATATGTTGTATGGTTAACATAGTCATGAAAATTGTTTTTTTTTATCTTTAATTTATTGTTTTTACTTAAATTACAAAAAAATCCTTCATATATTTACATGAATATCAATGTAGTTGCTTCCATCAGTGTTGAATAAACCACATATCTCAGAAAAGTTACTGGAAATCTGGTCACATTGTTCTTAATGTATTTTGATAGATAATATCTATGAATGTTACTGTATATCTACATCTTCCTATCACATATGTTTCTGTATAAAATCTCAGTAATTCAGCATAAACTTATACGGGTAACTGAATGAGCCTCTTGGGTCCTAATAAGCAGACATGTACTGGTATTTCCTCAAATGCAAACTAAAGCCTATATTCCCCTGGTTTATTATACACACTTTCAGTATTAATATTAATGTGACTTCCGTTTGTGGAAAAAAAAATACTATGAAGTTTGAGAACTCTGTCGGCACAGAAAATCTTTGAGTTTTGCAACTGAATAGACACTTGTAGACTGAAATTGCCATTTTCCTGGTGCATCTCTAATTTCCCTCGTATCAGCAGGCGCTGGTGGCAATGCTGAGGGCAGATTACAGCATGGGGAGAGCCTGTCCTGAAGAGCTCCAGGTGGCTGGAGTTAACTGTGCTGCCCTGGGCTATGTCACTGTGAGCTGGACCAGCATCCCTGCCCATGGCCCTCCCCTTCCTCTTCTCTATATCCTCCATCTCCCTCGGCATGCCCATCCATCCATCCTGCACTAATTGGGTTTGGTACTGGAATCCCCCTCTCACAGCATACGCTCACGTCCAACCGCTAGCCGTAAAGACAAGCATGTTTAGCGCAACAATTATGATAATTGCTGCAGAGCACTCAGCTAAGGGAATAAGCAAATCTGATTAAGGGCCCTTCTGCATGATCAAATATTAATCTGATGTGTCTTCACTCTGACCTGGCTTGGAACATAAGAAGCTCTTATGGTCTTATGCATTAACAGATTTGCGCAGGCTGAACTCATAGCAACTAATAATATTGGACATGCAAGTCAGAGCGCTGAGAAAACCTTGTGGGAGTAGAATCCACTTACATGTACAATAAAACTAAATAACAATATCATGGACTATAATCAGACTAAGCGTTATAAGAACTCGATTACTTCAAAAGGCTGCTGACAGTAAGCACCTATTATTTGAAATTCTCAGAACCACCTGTTGGACTGAAGTCAACAAGCTACGTTATATAAGTAATAAGCTTTATATTCACATTATGTTTAATGCCACAAAAACAAAACACACATGAAAGTTCCACCTGTTAACCTTCATGCTTTAAAAATGTTTTACATTATGTAAGTAAAATCTTAATAATAATTTATATATTTTTTTATATTATCCAGATAAATTAAAATAATGTAAATGTCAAATTTTAGAAAGTATTTTTCCCATACATATTTATATTTTTAATTTAATTAAGCTTTTCTAAGGAATTCTAATTATTAAATACAGTGTTGTGACGGGGAAATGAAAATGAAGTCGCTGCTCTTTTAAAAACATTAAGGTTTGAAAGAAACAAGAGGAAATTTTTCAGGCTGGAGAAATTACTGTCACTAAATATAAATAGAAGGTGTTCACACAAGACTTTCTGAAAGAAACAAAACTAAATATTATTTAAAAATGTTTTTATTTTTGAAAATGGTCAAAATCCTCATCAGCAAACACATCGGTTATTCAGCACCATCCCCGAAGTCCACTGGCCTCATCCGATTTGACCTTCCAGCCTACAGTCAAGTCTAGAGAGCAAGCAATAAACAAGATGGCGATGAACCAGACAGCAACTGGCAGTTTAAAGAAGATTAGAATGATATTAAATCAACACAAATACCCAGTATTTAACAACACAAAACAGCTTGTAAGAATCATTGGATTATGAATCTGGATTACATCTCTAGGCCCTCATTGCTGAGACACTCTGTCTATGGGGAAGAGGGAGGGGGACTCCAGATGAACTAATCTACTTACAAAGCATATTGAACTTACTATGATTTATACATAAGATAAGGCTTATTCTAAGGTCAATTCTTACAGTAATTCAAAACATACTGTTTATTCTGTTGGACATTAATGCAACAGATGTCCCTGCTACCCGCTGCTCCTCCTCAAATAAATACATGTCTGCATGAAAGTAAAACAGTGGAACTACAAGATGCACCGTATGTGATCGGGGGAGGAATGTCTAGCTGAATAATACGAACCACAGGACCACCAAATAACATCAGCACTCTATATATAGAAAGTAAATATCAGGAGACAAGACGAGCCATGGTAAACTTTTAGAGCACAAAGTGAGGGTTGTAAAATCTAAATGTTAAGTTTAATAGCATAAACCCTCCAGTGAAAATTTGAAATTAAAAATTAAATAACACACAAACTGTATGACGATAAATTGTAAAAGCTGCCATAGTCATCAATCAAATGTTCTGCATGCAATCGTACAAGCTGTGAAATCTAGGAATTCAACGCGCTTTGCAGTGCTTTTTTCAAGTATGTTAATATTTTTTCAAAAAGAAAGAAAACAAAACAGCAATTAATTTTTAGCTTCTTCTTATTACTGGATTTCTAAAGCGATACACACTAATCCACTGACGCCGTGCATTTAATTTAGAGCATAGTTCTGTGAAACAAGTCTAAGACTGTTTGTGAGAATGATCCTTCTTGACTAATATGAGATTAACCCAGATGCTTTGCACAGGAATAAAAACATGCTCACTGCTAGCTTTATGGTAAATGCATATAAATACAATATATTACTAAAATAGCGAGGCTATGCATAACCAAAAGAAAACAAAGTATATATTTTTAAAAATCGCAAACACGTTGAAAACCACTGTAAGAGTATTCTAAAACCAACATCATATGAATGTCTGGCTGTGGAGGACAGTGATCTAAGGAAAGTCACGCATACACAAGGAGCTCTAACACACAAATCTGGTAGAACACTATTTACTGATGAGTCAGTGTGCTGGAAGAGTTGTAACAATCCCGGGACACAGAAAAGCTTTAAAGTTAGCAAAGACGCTTAAAAATATATTGAAATTATAAAGAAAAAATACACACAGCCTCTTTTTTTAAACAAAAAACACCGCATCATTCTGAGGTAGCACCTTGATGCTAAAGGGAAGGAAGCTGAAATGAAAAATAAATAATCACAACCATGTTTTTCTTCTAGCTCTTACACGCGGAAGGTATATTTACTGAAGCTGATGAATTGTGCTCTTCCTGTTCTGTGCTGCAGCTGTTGGAAATACTGACAGACATAACTTAATGTACTCATATTAAAACACTGACCAAGAAGCTGACCAAACAATTTCCAAAACACACTGAGAAGGTTACTATCAAGAGCTGCATTAACTGATTAAGTTATTACTGTTTTTATATATTGTTATAACATTTCAATTATGGCGATTGTTGAAAAAGGACTTTAGTTACTTTCAGTTAAAAATACAGTAGAAAACAGTTCAGTCATTGGGCCACATCATCTGTGGTCATTAGATTTTAGGCTGTTATTTGCCTACAAGTAACCATAGTAACAAAACTGATGCTTTACAGTACGTTAATGGTTAAGCTCACTTACAATTTACATAGCTTAGCCAGTGATCGCATTAACTAAAACAAGTGAAAACGCATGACAATATTCTGCTGTTCTTCACTGTTCATTTGCAACGGTTTGTGTGTGATAAGTGTAGTTTGAAATAGAAAACAGTTGTTCTAGGGAGAGCTCTTTCACTTCACATCCGTCTTTGCCCCAAATGTTTAAAGAAAATTTTTATAATGTTTTCTCTTTTTTTGGCAGATGGGATATTTTTAAACTCATCAAATGATTCACGTTTGGTTGGAGAAAAAAAGAGAAAGAAATAAAATTATTATCCTCCTCCCCGAGTCCTACTCCTGTCAGCCTGCAGTCATTTCACAGCCCAATCTAAACACTGAAGTGGGAGACAAGATTGAGTATTTTCATAGCATGCTGCATTGCACCCTGACGCTGTAGACTGACTGCTGTTGGAGTGACCACAGCTCATCTCTCTGCATAGGGAATGGTCAGTAATCCTTCCTGGACGCTCTAGGAAAAGTAGCAGCTCTGAGGCAGACTACACTTTCTGTACCACTTCTAAACAGAAGACTGCTTCTGCGCTGTATAAGTATGCGTCTTGCTCTGTCCTCATACACAATTGGATTATAGCAGTATTCCTCTAATTCTGAACAGGTCTCAAAGATTTAATATTCCTCTGAAATTTGATATATGCCCTAATTTAGAACCTCATGACATGCAACTTGTGACATTCCTGTTGAAAAACTCATTAACCCCTTGAAACTATATTAATGCTTTTGGATGAGGATTTGGTTGATATTGTGAGGTTTGACTTTTTCGGCTCATAATTTCAATCTAATATTTTTTTTTAAACAATCTGTGGGCCCATATACTAAAATATATGAAAAATATATTCAAAAGCGTGTAACTATAACTAAACCGAAAACTTCAGTTTGCACATTCTGAAGTAAAAATTAACCTAACAAACTACTAGACTAGACGTCTTCATATTGCTTCATAATTATTGTTTTTATGTACTCAATGTTGTATCAATACAGATAGTCCGAAACTGTGGAAACATCAGAAGAACACGGTGACATAAATAAACCATGTTTCCACTGTGAAATAGATCGTTGATGATGATGTCAAAAGTATTTCAGACATTTTTTGTCTTATTATCAATATGTACAACTAATTTGATGAGTACATTTTTTTTGTTTGTTAATAATTTTAGTACAGTTCATTTCAAATGCAATAGATATTTTAAATTAATTAGAAAAAAGGACTTTATGAAACACTTTATGATAATTTTGGCTTATTGTGAAATGTATTTTTAGTTCATCACATGCTGTCTATAATATTATTCCTATTATTATTCACAACGGCATGAATAGTAATTCATGTAACTAACTATACGGAATAAATAATAAAAATCACAGCCTTAAACTGAAATCATATCTGATTTGCATGAATTGTTTATATAAATTATATTATTCTCAGTATAACTTTTATTATTATCTAATTCTGTAAACAGTGGAGGTGTGCTGCTACAAGTGGCTGAGCTTTATTTCCACTTTGGTGCACATGGAGCCCAGGCAGGTGCACAGCGCCCACCGTGGGGTATCAGGTATCCCCTTGGCCTAGGCCTCTCCCATTTGTCATGGTGAATGAGTGGTTTGCCTGACTGCACTTTCTCATTCCATTTCCTCCCAGGCTGCACTGAGGCCCTACCACCCACTGTACGCTGTCATTTCTTTAACCCCTTTTCCATTCACATGAAGTGCGGGCAATAATGCTCTCTCACATTCCTCCTTTCAATAGCTTACACTTTACAGTCCCCCACCTCTGCCCCCCAAACTCACTGCACACACACGCATGCACACACACGCACACACACACTCGCGTATACACACCTCTCTTCTCCTGGTCAGTCTACACCTCTCCTAATGGTGTGAAAAGCAAATGTTGTCCGTGTGACAAGTCACAGGTGTTCTACAAAAAATAGTGGTTGAATAATAATCATAGAAATAACTAAAACAAGCACAGGTTTAAAAAAAATGGAAGAATAAATTAAATACTTTAAATATACTCAGCTATGATATTGACATAACGAATTCTTCAATGAAAAAAAAACAAAAAAACCCCAACAACATCACGGGCCTGGCAGATGCTCAGAAGGTTAATTATTAACCTATTTAGAAGAAATCTCTCACCACCCTCTCAGTCCACGTATAAAGGCAAATGTTAGTGCTGCTCTTACTTACGTCCATAATGCCTTCCACCATCCATTCTAGCTGTGATATTTGGCTCACCAGTAAAAGCCACAACACTGCGCCCATCGGCACCCACTCTGCAACTGTAAGAAGAAACTGGAATGGAAAACATTGTCTGCTCCTACTCAACAAGGGGAAAAAAGCGCTCAAGCACAAGTAAGGGTAATTGCAAAACACCCTGAGCTCATCCTATAAAGAAACTTTGTTTCTTTCCTTTTTTTTCCTCCAAAAAGAAAACCAGGAAATCTCCACTTATTTCAACAAACATTTGCCTAAACTCAGGAACTAGGCTGGACTCCCCCCATACACCACCCCCTTGCCTTTTTAAAAGTGTGGTGCGGGTCTGTGGAAGATCGGGAGAGCGTCAGTGTGTGTAGATGCAGTGCGAAGAGATTGCAGCACCATCTGCTGGTAAAAAAAAGAGCCAAGAAAATAAGAGAAGGAATAAGGATAAAGTTATGGCAGAAGCCGACAGAAAGATGAGTCCTCTGTGAGGGATATTTTCCCCCAATTTAAATTTAGAGTCCATATGTATTACTGCTAGTGGTTTGTACTTTGAATGAAAAAAAAAATATGACGGGAAAACGCAAGACCCTAATAGAGGGAAGAAACGCCATGACTGAGAGACATAATTCAACTTCCCATCACTAACTAGAAGAGGTAAAAGTTCATGGAGGCCTCTTCCTCACATCACATCCATAGCTCTGACTACGAGACATATAAACAACCTATTTCATTCTTGCCCTCATTTCCTTCAGTGGATCCTTTGGACAACTAATAATGAGTTAATCAGCCTGATTGCACATTCATCACTGTGATATGTTTCTCTCTCTCTTTTTTTCACCTGACAAGGGCAAGCATGTTTTACTTGGGAAATGAAATATTTAGTGACCTGCTCCTTTTGCCCTTACACTGGAGACAGAGGCCCTACAGCTGAGTAAACAGCTGGGCTGCACAGTGGACAGGTAACATCTAGCGCCCACTCTGCTCAGCACTGACTAATAAAAGCCACGTTACCCTGGACACTGGACTCAGAGCACTATTCTTCCCTCAAATAAAACTGACAAACAACAAGTGCAATTTAGCCTTTTTTTTTTTTTACTTTATTATTAAAATATGCATTTATGTGTTATCCATGTTAAATGTTAAAAAACAAAAGCAAAACAAAAAAACTGGCAGAAAATGGACAAGAGTGACAACTTTCACTGCTAAAGGGCCTCACCAATGGAATATATGCGGTACTGCACAATATATATTTCTATCCATCCATTAGACGAATCAAAGTTAAAATGTATAAAAGTGGTCTTGCCTGCCTTAAAAGTGGCCTTCCGCACTGAAACATTCTATTGTAGTCCTCCTCGGTAAACCAACTCACACAACACAGCCAAAGAACAAGGAAAATTATAGCCTTTCCTCTGAGTCTATTCTGCCAACTTCAGAGATTGATATGTAAACCAACGAGACAGATGGACTGGAGAGATGTTAGGAAAATGAAGAGGATGAATATTATTGAGAAGAAAAAGGAAAATTATATAAATGTATTAATCAAATGCATTTTTCTCCTGGTGCAGTGTCCAGCAAGTCACAAAATGAAATCAGTGCTGAGATTTGGGTTGACCTGTTGTTCAAGCAACGTTTGTGTAAGTGACACACTGAGAGAGAGAATTTATGAGACAATAAATAGACAAAAGCTGTCAGAGGCATTGACGCAGGAGGTGGCTGGATCTTAATATACAGTGGTTCAACGTAATACTCCCACACAAGCAGGAAAGCAAAACAGAGTATTTTAGGTAACAAAGCTTCAGTCTTGCAATCCAATATTTATCACAAACTGTACAGGTAAGACCTTACAGAGTCATTAAACATGGAAGCACAAATCTTAGAACCGCTGTTTACCGTATATGGAATGAGACTGCAAATTTCTTCAACCATATGTTCTCAGTTTCTGTTTTAGCATACATAACCTAACCCAGTCATTTATGAACAAATTCATTTTCAGCAAACACCTGAGCACAAACGACATCATTTATAACAAGGTGTTAAACATGGTGAGCTTAATATTTAATATTAATAATCAGGGCACCTGATTATAAGTACTCTTCCTGTGTGTGTTTCATTGTTGTTGTTGTTGCTGTTGTTATGGTTTTTACAAATTAACCTAGCAATAAAATAAAATCAAAATCTCTGAAAATACAATTCTTTATGATTGCTATCTTAAGCATCTGTGTACAATTAGAAACTGAGGACTGATGAGGATAGATTGGTTGTGCCTGATCAAGGCCTATTGAATTTCTACCTCTCAGCCATTCTCAAATCACTAGTCAGCACTAATGCACCCATATTGTGTCTATAAGTGTGAATTGATTTATATTGCTGCAAAGCATCCCTAAGACATTGAAAGAGCACCATTGGAACCCAATACCTATTATATATGTTTGTTTCTGAGGAAACGGCCACTCAGTACATTGGATCAATGTGGATATCAAAGGTCAAGGCAATACATTCCTGCTGAAAAGTTAGTGTGCCATCAAGCAGCCCATTTGCCAACCACCAACAGCCTAAAGACTGGAAATGAGGTGCAATAAAGATGAAGGAAGGTATTTACAAAGTTGATGTTTTATATCCGGTTGTTCAGTGATGACGCGACGAATCCTACTTCCGGGTCTAAAGTAGTCTGCGTTTAATATGGCTTTTGTGTTGTTAACATGTTTAATGTTATGTATTTTCTTCTATTTGATCTCAAAAAGCTCCTAAAACAGTCAGCGACCACTGTTGACCTCCCTCGGCTTTTATTACCGCTAATCATTTATTTAAGCTCAGTTTTTAAAACCTTAGGATGTAACTACAGCCCAGCCCATGCAGCAGTATATGAATGACTAACCTCGTATTGTGGATGGATTATCTCAGTTGTTCTCCTGGCTGAAGTTTGGTCCTTTTACAGCATCCTGCCATGCGATTACATTTGTTCCTGACCACCGAGAACACTCACATTAACTTTTATCGAGTGGAAAAAAAGTTAGCTTGTTTATATTATGCTAACATAGCTGTGTCGCTAGCGGTCACGTAGCACATCGTTATATACCAGCTAGCCCAACTTCAGTAACCCTACAAACGTCACTGCTGTTTAGTTTTCTGTCTTCATTTATGCTGGAAGTGATAGCAGAGCTGTACGTTTTAATTTGTTTCCAAAACCCCGCAGTCAGGACATGCTATATTGTATTTAGATAGAAGCTAGCGAGCTAACTCCCTGCTAACTTCTAACTCCGTTAAATGTCATAAATTCCGTTTTCATGGATGCCTGGATGTTAAACTCAATTGTTACACCTGGTAGAGCAGAACGCTGATCATTTTATTAAAGATGAAAGACTTTAGACAGTTTTTCAACTCTCAGTAATCCCATAGTGATCGTTTGATATATGGACCTGCAGCGGAGTTTAGACCCAGACACGGCTAGTGACGTCAGACTGAACAACCGGATAGTTTCTGTATTTTCTTTTCATTTACAGTCATGTGAATTCATTCCTTCTAACCTGACCCCATCTTTATAAGGAGAATTTGTACATGAAATTGGTAACTGGATCAACCATTTAGTTATTGTGATACCTAAAACATGCCCATCGCTACAAATAATTATAATTGGTCATTACAAAATGCTGATTGATCCAAACCAACTTTACTACTAACTAGAAGATCAGTTACTGGCAGGTATCTTTAAGCCTGTCAAGATGGATTCCCTGTTGAGAGACTTGGTTCCATACTCCCGAAACATTCAACCACACAAACCACTGGTGCTGGTATGTACAAATAATACTGTAAGAAATGGAAGTATTGCAGACCATATCTGAGACTTCCTTCAATAGGTCTTTGATATTAAGACTATAATCATGGGCAGTCTCAGTAGTCTTACCCACAGAGCTCTAAACTGACCCTTCTTGTGCGATCAGGGACTATTGATGTTGATATGCAAATTAAAGATCATATTAATTACTTAGGCCTGAATGCCTCAGTTGAAACTAACACCTGGCAAGCGTGCAGAGAGGATATCCTTGTGCAAGCATGGCTATAAGCATCCCTTATAGATTGTTGCTTTTTTCCCTTTTACTGCTTACGTCTCTGAGGACCTTTTGAATCCATATTAATTTCCTCTCTGGCAGTTATGCGGGCAGGGTATGAACTGTGCTATTTCACTTTTAATCTGTCAGTAATTTAGTAATGTGTAAACTAATTATGCAGCAATATTAATGTAATTGGTTCTGGGAGCTGTTCAAAAAAAATCAATGTGTTTGCAGAGAATGCAGTAAATTGCATTGGGTTATTATAATCATGTGTCAAGAGCTGATTATGTTATGAAACTAAAAGGTAGATGTCAGCCACAGGTCAATACAACCTAGCTCCATAAAATCTATGCCGGCTCATTCATTGATGTGAAAGGATTCAGCGAGAACAACCTCCGCTTCCTCCCCTACTCTGACTTGAATGACTCATCTTCACATACAAATAGAATACATTAAAATAGTTTCTTTACATCAGACAAAACATTCAGGCTGATTTGCAGAATATTCCTACTGTGTAAATGTCTACAAGCAGATGATCATTGTGTGATATTTAAAAGTAACATGACAAATTAAAGTCTGTTTACATACATATGGAAGTATTTACAGTGCTTCACTTGTTCCACATTTTCATGTTTCATGTTAAATTAATATTTAATCCATTAATACTCATAATTCTATGCACAATATCACTTATTCTTGCAAATTTATTACAAGTAAAAAAAAAATATATATATATATAACATGCACATAAGTATTTTTCAGATCTATCCAGAGATGTTCAATCAAGTTTAAGTCTGGGCTCAGGCTGGGCCACTCAAGGACATTCACGGAGTTGTCCAAAAGCTCCTTTGTTATCCTGCGCTTGTCCTGTTGTAAGATGAACCTTCGCCTTATTCCAAGGTGTAGAGTGCTCTGGAGCAGCTTATCATGAAGGATGTCTCTGTACATTGCTACATTCATCTCTACCTCAATCTTGACTAGTCTCCTAGTTCCTCCTTCCAAAAATCATCCTCACATCATGACGTGGCCACTACCATGAGTCACTGTAGGAATGGTATTGGGTTGGATGGGTGATGATTGGGGCCTGGTTTCCTCCAGAAATGATGCCTGGCATTCAGGTCAAAGAGTTCAACTTTTGTTTCATCAGACCAGCTCTAGGAAGATGGTTCCAGCAGTCTTCCATTTATGGATGATGGAGTCCACTGTGCTCACTGCCTTCACTGTTGAAGAAATTTTTCCGTACACTTCCTCAGACCCTCAATGCAAGTCTCAGAGGTTTACAGACAATTCCTTGGACTTCATGGCTTGGTTTGTGCTTTGATATGCACTGTCACCTATGGGACCTTATATACAAAGGTGTGTCTTTAGAAATCATGCTCATTCAACTGAATTTGCCACAGGTGTACTCCAAGCAAGTTGTGGAAACATCTGACAGATGACCAGTGGAAACAGGATGCAACTGAACTCAGTTCTGAGTGTCAGTGTGAATACTTGTGTAGGCATCATATTTTTTTTATTTTTATTTTTTATTTAAAATACATTTGCAAAAATTTCAAACAATAGTTTTTCATGTTATGGGGTACTGTGTGTACAATTTTGAGGCAAAAAATTAATTTAATCCATTTTGGAATTGAGGCTGTAAAGCGAAGCACTGTGAATACCTTCCGGACGCACTATATATCTTTGTACTGCCAAATCATACAGTCGTGACTTATAAGTTGTCCATGATAGAAGAAAGGGTAGGTAACTGGAAAACCAACAGAACAGAACAGACCCCCTCCCCCAATATGATTAAAAATGGCTAACACTTTTACTACACAATAAACACTTGATTAGAGTTGCAGAGAACACTGTGAGACTCAGTGATATCTTAATGCAGTACTGAGAGTAAGCTAACCCCCTCTGGTAGCAATTAAGGCTGTCACAGGTTATGATTTATAGCCTTTGTTTACAGTGTTTAAAAGGAGAGACAGATTTCAAAACATCATTTTAGGGTATAAATAAATAATTGGGTTTAACCTTAATGCTAATTCAGAGTAAAGACTTTTGCAGTTGTCTGAAAAGGTTCAATAATCGAACAGCAAAAACATTTCTCATCTTTACCATGAAATTATGTCCGTTTTATATACCCACTCATACATCTTCACTTGACAGATTTAAGCCAACTGTGACAATTACTGGATACAAATACAGAAGTGGTTTGGAATTTCCTCTTCTGAAAATGATGGAAATACAACATCTCGAGTGTACGCATTTTTAACTGCACGCAATACATAATCGTAGGAAAGCATAATTTCCAAACTATCAAAGATTTCAAATAGGGAGACAGAAGGAGAATTTAAGTTACTATAAAAACAGAATCTGTGGAAATCTACTTTGCTTCAGATTCATTTTTATATGCCAGATGTTACTTTGAGAAAAGTCTGCAGGCAACATTTTTTCTTGGCTTTTCCCTGTATGAAAACAAACCAACTGTTTGTAAAATGTCCGCCTCCCTGTCTGATACTTCTCAGACATGTTTGGCTGACACTGGAGTCAATGAGTCGATTGAAGCTTGTATTCCACAGTGAAGGCATTTAGATGAGACTCAGACTCATACTATACTGTGAACAAGGAGTACATCCATCTCTAGTAATGGACTTGTGCTGTTCTACAGCTGTAAAGGGGACTTCAAGATAACCCCATTTGTCCCATTTGTGAGCCACTGAGATTAAAAAAACTGTTTGATTATTTTAAAATTCTACAATCAATGGAATCTGTTATTGCTTTTCTAGGTATACACGACATCAACACCTAAAACTTTTCTTCATCAGGACACAGACAAATATAGCAAACACAGTTTGTCTTTTGTAACATTCATAAAAGCTTTGATTAACAGATAATGCACCTTTTCTTTCTTGGGAAAAAGCACCACCTGTTTTTTCTGATCCAAGCAGCATTAGAGACTTTTTTACAGGATCCCCAGTGCTTCTTACATGTCCGGAGTGGCTTGGCTGTGGGTTAGCCAGGACTACTGAAACATCCTTTCACTCCCAAATCACACTAAACCTCTCCCCCTGTTTAACAAATTGCTTGAAGCACAGAATCTCTTGTCTTGGGAAGGCTTGATCAAGCTTTGAAGTCTGCAGGTCAGTGTAAGGCCAGCATTTGAAGTCACTGACGAGGTTGGACTGAGCTTATTTTCTCTGGAGAAGGCACAAAAATACAACGTGAGCAAAGACATGCACGCTTCTATTTCCAGTAGGTTATTCCCTTAAATTGTTAAACCATATTCACCAAAATCTTTCATGTTTAATCAAAGTAAATGATCTGACACAAGCAAAGGTCAAAGATAAAGAGGATGTTAAATCCATGCCATCAGCGTGAGTGACAATAAAGGCCATTAGGAAACAGTTATCTGGTACACAGTTGAACATACTGGGTAAGTATATGAATAGTTATTCATATTTAATTTTTTTTCCTTTTTTCCTTCCTTCCTCGTGATTTTTCTTTGGCAACATTATTAGTCTCAAATGCTAAAAACATGCAAGAAAGTGAAGAGAAGAATGACATAGCTCTAAATCTTATCCAGACAAGTCATCTAAAACATCTTTTATTTACATCTTAAGTAGGGATCGGTACCGGTATCCGGTGCCAATATGGCTAGGTGAACTAGCAAACACCGTCGTAGTTACATGCGGCTGTCTTCTTGTTTGATGGCAGATACTCCCTTCACCCTGGCCAAAAAGGCTAAAATGACCAAAGAAGAAGTGGAAAACAGCTGAACATGAGAGGTTTTTGGACCAATTTTGTGTTCTTCATTCTTTAAGCACCGGTTCGAGCACCGTTTAAGTACCGGCACCGTTTCAAAAGTATCGGTTTAGTACTGGTATCAGATAAAACCTAAACGATACCCATCCCTAATCTTAAGCACATCTGCCCTATGCTATGTGGCTGATATTTTTTCAGGTTAGTTATTTAAAAATCCAGAGACTCAAATACTTTAGTGATAATAAGATACTTTGATGACCCCCAAGCACTCTGCTGGTTCTCTCCGTACTACCTTTTTCTGGTTTTGTTTGAGACTTTTGTAGGTCTTAAGAGGAGAGCCCACCTGTTGTTACTTGGCTATTTTTTTTTTTAAGGCTTGTCGCTAACATTCTCTCTCTCTCGCTCCTCCCCAGTTAGTTAGGGTTTTGTTCACTTTCTTTCAGATACTTCCATCCAGCCATTCATTCATCCATCCATCCATCATCTAACATTCAACCAAGTTACAGTGGGCCGGGAGCCTATCCTCACTGAGTTGAATTTAATTAAATACAGTACGTTTTGGTTATTTAAACCCCATCATCTGTGTGGTCTCCCTGTTTAGCATGATAGCACATGCATATAAATATTACATAACTACACAATTACAGATGAATTACAGATGTAGCCAAAGTGCTGATAAATGTGGTGTAGCCACCAAAATAACTGTCACAAGTCAAAGGTTGTCGAAGCCACTTATGGTCTCTCACTGGTTGCTGGGCACGGAGTGCCTGGGTGAATGATTCTCTTATGGCAGCGAGCAGGGAATGATTCGTGAGAGCTAAGGTCACAGGCACATGATGAGGCTAATTAGTCTTGCTTTGCACTCTACTCGCTAATTATTTGCTTCCGTAATTATGCTCTTAATACCACCCCACCCTTCTGAACTGATGTTGCCCATCCTGGTATCCTGCCTGTAGCTACAAAAACACTCCATAAATTTGTAGTTAAGGTGGTGAAAAAAATGGAATCACATAGTTTGATCTGTGACAGCTGTTTCAGAGCTGTTGAAGTGTTGCTTCGCACCACCCTGACCCTGCACCATCCTGCTTTCACTGGCTATGAGTTTTTAAGAACTTAAAATCTTCTTCGCAACACATCCCTTACTGCAGGAAATCACACAGAAAAGTGGAAGGAGGTGGAGACAGGAGGGAGTGGAATCATTAAGTGACTCGTTAATTCTACATAATCAGTCTTTCAGACACTTTTCTGACACTTCCTCTGAGTATGTTTCATACTGTTAACAAGCCAGCTTGCTAGAGCTTGGCAGAAACTGCAGCACTGGCAATGTTTAGCAGCAGCCTCAGATTTTGTGATGGTTGGGTACCCAACATGAAGGGAGTGAGACAGAGATAGACCCAGAAGGGGAAAAAATGCTGTAGTAGCAGGAGAAGGCAGGCTGAAGACCCCTGGGCTCAAATAGAGCTAGATTTACCCTCATGTGCTAGTCTGTAGGAGCCACGGTCATTGATTGAGGCTGGAGAGCCATGGAAGCCGCCATTTAGGCTGGAGCAATACAACTGTGATGGTATTGATTGATGAGGCTGGCCCTGTTAATATTATTTATGGTGGGGGGTACATAGCTCTCTGGAAGAGTAAGCCTCTCTATAATAAGTAGTAATTGATGGCATGGGAGGCCAAGGCTCGCTCACCCGGCCTTCCCCCTACTCACTGACCCCAGTCCCGTGAAAGTCAGATGGATTGCCTCTAACACAGTTATGATTGATATTATCAGATTACATAACGCACTACAGAAGCCTTGTGGGCCTACTCAAGTGGGCACATTGATTTTTGATTAGGATGCCACTCAACACATCTTGGAAGAAGCTGGGAAAATATATCGTGCAGATCAGGCAGCTTTTCGAGATTCCTTGAGGGATTTTGCTCATTGTATAGAGGGTATAATCTCCCATGGGTATAACAATTATGCTGTTACTCTGATTACAATGCAGAAAACAGAAAAAGCTGTTTCAAAAAGCAGGAGGCTGGCAATACAGGGAATTATGATAGAAATCATATTTAATTATGTGCTTGTACTTGTTGTTACTGGTGTGAAATTTACAGTTGAGTTAACCTTGTAATGGGAGACTACAAAGTGGACAACAGAAGTTGTAAAAGTCCCTACAATTTCATTTGTAATTTTCATTAGATGTACACTAAAATGAAAGCACAAGGTCTTCTTCCATGTGGCTCGTTTGTCAAAATGGATTTGAAACAGTAAAATCACAAAAATTAAAAAGAAGTTTTTATCTTTCATTAATAAATGATAAATAATGAAAGTCAAGAATCCTTCAAAAATACACTTCTGAATTTAAAACAGAGGTGGCTTTCTAAAAGTACCTGCAGAGTAAATGGCTCCACTGTTGCGTGACCACGTTTGGAGTTATCCCCCTCCCTCTCAAAAAAGTTGCTCAATTATTGCAGACAGATGGACAACATCCAGCAGATCTCAAAAGGTTTCAATGAGTGAGACGCAATTTTCTTTTGCAGCTCGAAGTAAGATAAAATCAAAATTTGTATGAAAAAACATAGTGTTTCCCTTGTGGCCCATCACAGCTTGTACTTGCACATGGTGTTAAGGTGCTGGTTAAGAGAGAAACATATGTGTACCTGAGAAAGTGTGATGAAGACTGTGATTAATGTCTCCTCATGACTTTTTTGACACCTTTGGCATAATGACTCCTTATTTTAGAAATGGATAATTATCACTTAATTGCACTTCAGAATTTTGTCACTGACATTTTTTTTTTACTGACAGGGTCATATTCAGCTTGCATGACAGCTGTGTCGTATGTGGAATCTTTAATTTTCAGTCTGATGACACCTAAATACAGGCAGCAAAGAAATATCAGTGAGGCAGCTGTGTGACCCCTGGCTGACCAGAAGGACCAGGAACAAGGCAGGAGTTATGTAGCTAGGAAATACATCTTAACGTAGAGGCCAGGGTACAACAGTACTGCTTATTCAAAACCACAATATTTCCAGATTCTACCGGGGCTGACGTGAAAGGAAAACAACACAAAGCTAAAGAAAACCTGGGGTGGTATTTTTGTTAAATTCTTGAACTTGGTTATGAACACACTTTTACTTTTACCTTTATGAAATACTATAAATTTCTGTTGGATTTTTAAAACTTAAAATGTAAAAAAACCCAAAAACCCTTACTTTTCTTGTGTTAAAATTCAAAAAAACAATATTAAATATCTTTGTTTTACATTTTTCTTCCTTTGTTTCCCTTCTACCTCTATTTCATCAACAGACAGGCATGATAAGAACCTCTTCCTTTTTCAACTTGGTCAGTAAATTAAAAGATGAATTAGAAACAGACTTGTAAATATGATAATAACAAATTGTTCCCCCCTGTGCTCTTCTGTCTTTTTTATTGCATGTGTGGGCAATCTTCCAGATAGAACTGAATTGATTTGTTTAATGATCTTCAATCCCTCCAACGCTTTTCCCTCATTCTCAAACAGCCTGCCTCTAACCCCTCAGCATCTAACACCCTAACCCCCTGCCTCTTTATCCCACCCTCACTCTCATCAGAACAGAGTAAAGCTGTGAATATGAACATTATGAGCTTTGGGTTCAAAACTTAATGGTTCACAAATCAGCCGCTATGGATTTTATGCTACTCCAATCAATAGTTGGTGGAAGGGGGGTTCATGATTTCTAGCTTTCAAATATACTCCTGCTTCTAATTCATACCAACGAGTTTAAACTGGCACTGGTGATCCGGAATAATTGGATGTAATAGGAAATAAAACCTATTATTCAAGTGGGAGTGCAACGTTGTGAGGTTCTTACTTCTATGCTCTCTGATTCTAATGCACTATCAGATCCAGCAAAGCACTTAACACATATGCAACTTTAAACTTGATGTATTTTTTTTACATTGCGCTTTTACAGCAATTAAACAGATTGCTGTAAAAGCTTTCTACACATAAATAAATTGAGAGAAATTATTAGCCATCTCTGCATTTTTGCACTGCTTTATGGGGAAAATCACTATATTATAGTCACTATATAGTATATTTGACTTGCAAATGAACTCATCAAAGCTTATTTTCAACAAAACACCCCTCGAAACTTTTTTGCAAGCAAAATATAAAGGAACCATCCTGTAACGCACACACACACACACACACACACACACACACACACACACACACACACACACACACACACACACACACACACACACACACACACACACACACACCCCTGCATCCACGTTTTCCCCTATAAATTTAAGGAATACTTGTTTATTGTATTTGTCTTAAAGTTACCAATGATTTCTTCATAATGCATTCTTATGCTTTTTATGTCAGGTATTGTAACAAAAATATTTTATCCCTTCAGATACTGTGTCAACAGCTAATATTTCATTTGCTTTTTAGGTATAATGAAGCAGCTAATAAAAAACAAATTAAAAAAACAAAACAAGTGCGAGAAACAAAAAATCCTGCACAACCGAACATGTACAGTTTAAAATTATAACAATTTTCTGAGATTAAGATGACCCTGACCAGTATTATTAATACAAGTGTTCCATCTTGTGAAACTCTAACAGTTATGTTAAAGTCTGTGCACAGCAGCTCCTGTCAAAAGTGTGAGTATGACCAAACTGTTCCCAGTTTGACTTCCTCATCTATGCAGGAGACTTCTTGATGATGGCCAAACGGCAAAAAGAAACACAGGGCTGTTCACTACAGGACGGCCTCACATGATTAATGACCTCCAATTAGGGCCTGGATGGCAGATTTCATGGGTTCCTACTGCCCACGCCGCCCCCGACCAATGATGATCTTTCTGAGGCATGCATCAACAGCTTAACTCTCTTACATCAACAACATCCCAAACTTGAACAAGACAGCGTGCTGTCCGCGCAGGAAAGGTTTACTAAGGACAAGTTTAATCTCCACTCCTTAGCATCTGTAGAATGATATAATTTTTCTTCAATGGGTAACAAAGCTAAGCCTAGTCACACTAAGGATGTTGCAGAATTGTTAGATCTTTCAGGGGAAGGCTGATTTCTTCCTTTCATTCAATTTGTTCATGTAGGAATAACTATTCTAGTGCTTTAAAAATAGATGTGCACTTAAAAACAAGGTTTCTAAGTAAATACCATTCTGCATAGCCTTTCTAGGTTCGGTGAAAGTCACATAAAACCTAAAATGTAATTTAAAATAAACGTGCAAATATTTAAGTTAGATCCTCAAGAGCTGTGACTGGTCAACTTGAGCTGTTTGTATTTCACCTATCATCAGCTGCCAGTAAAATTATTTCCACTGCAAACCTTCCATCTACATGTAGTACCAGATGGTAAAAACGTCAAGATTTTTCAGTGTATATAAGTAGTTCCAGTTTATAGCTGGAGGAAGTTGCAACAGAGTGTCTAGAATAACATAACAGGCAAAAAATAGATCCTATTACAAATTAATTTATTGAAAAGTTAAGTATTATTAGTTAAGATGAACCAAGATTAAAATTCTTATATGTGCTCTTTATAAATTTAAATGTGCATCTACACATCTGCAATTATTTGTAGTACTGTTATTGTTATGCTACAAGCCCATATAATATGTACCTACCTACAGTATATCATAAGTAGTATTATTACACCACTACTATTATATTTTTTTTTTCTGCTGTTAGGTTTTAACACTTGCTTTTATTTGTTAATGTAACTGATGATTATTTATGTGTATTATAATGATCTAATAAATACGTGAATGTCTGAATGTACTATATAAGCCATCTGAAAAATAGCATCTGAATATCTTATTAAGGTTTTAGTCTTGATTTTAGCGTACCAATCAGTTAATAACTATTCTCTTTCACAAGGTACTTCCATTTGGGCCATACTCTGCCTGCTGGAATTTGTTCAAGGCTGGCAGACCCACTTTTGTTCATGGAGATTTGACTTTGACTCAGCCCGCCAAAACCACTCAGTTATTAAGACCTGGAAAAGGCTTCAATGGGTGGGGGGAAAGGAAAAAAAATCTGAAAACAATTAAACACAAACCGCGTTTGTACTTGGAAAGGGGTGGTTGTTGTATCCAATCCCGGAGAATTTATGGGATGCCATGGAAGTGTCATTAAAAAGAGAAAGGATGCGAGAACAGCTGTTTTCTGTGATGGCTCACACTGTTTACCATGATTTTTTTTTTCTACAAGACTGTGTCAGACTTACCACAACCCTCCCCAGCAGCCGGATAAGCTTTCCTCACATGGTGCACATATGAAAGAGTTAAATTACAGTACTATATATAATAGTGTGCAAAAGTTTTAGATACTTTAAATATTTGGATTCTTATCCAAGCAGAGCGACTAAGGATGTATCTGATTGATCTGAAATTCATTTACAGAATTACACAACTGACCTACACCTGCTAAGTATCATGTATAACTGAAGTGCATGTAGAGAAATTGGTTTGTTTTTTGGGGATAGAACTGATAGAAAGCATTCACGACATCATTTGTAAAAACATTCCAAATTTAGTGTCTAATAGCTTTTGCAAAATATTGTAACTGTATAAGACAGATATAAGCCACAATGTCTTCTCCTACATTGATTCATTTGTGTGTATGCTACTGTACAAATGTTTGCCACAAAACGGACAGTAAGGTTGCAGAAAATGGACAACTGTATGTACAGAATTGTATGCTTTAAAGAAGCTACCTGGCGTTCAGGCAAAGTGGAATAAGATGATATGAGTGGCCAAGCACGAGATAAAAAAGGCAGAAAGACAGAGGCAGAGAGAGACAGTGTGCCAGAGGAACGTGATTAAGTCTGTTTATGGAGTCCTATCACTGCCACACAAGAGCAGGACCACCTGCAGTCTGGAAGTCATTACGCCAGGGTCACGGGATATCCTACATGTAAACTCTGAGTCACTTCACCTCAAATTGGGTGTAAAGATCCCATTTCCTCCCATCGACAAACTGAACCACCTGCAGGGTGATAGGATATGATGCTGCTGGGGTCTATGGCCTTTACCATTGTTCTGTCCTACTGCTACATTTAACAGAAGCTGTTGATTGGTCAATTAGTCAACTCCTAGTGTAAAATTCCTGAGCACCATGCAACACCCAAATATGAAAAGACTCAAAATTATCTCTAATTTTGATCTGTATGCTTGTATGTAGAGGTAATCAATGTAAGTTACTTATTACAATATTTGTCTTTGACATTGTAGTCAACTCAAATTCATTTTTGTCTAATCTGTGTCTAATTAAAGAATGTTTGTTATTGGAATGTCAGTAGAAGTGAATTAAATATGGCATATCTGCAGGTTCCAGATGTATTTTTCTCTAACAAGTTTTTCTAACAATACATTTACAATTTATTTTCTGATATTCAAAATTCTCCCTATATAGCTTTTTGGCTATATAGGGAGTGGTAGTCATAATTCCTGTTTTAGAAGCAGATACAATGTCTAAATTATATTGCAATTTTATAAAGAATTAATCTCTAGGGGATGAACATCAGCCACTGTTATTCCTCTAAATAAAAATGAGTAAAATATCATACCCAACCAGAGCTCTGACAATAAACAAAGGAGTGCTAACGCGAAACAGTCTCATATTTGCTGTGTACACTTCTCACCTATCCTGTGACTTGAAGGCAGATGAGTTAATGGTGTGTTGAGTTAGATTGATGCATCCCCTCTCACTGACAGTTCTGAATCATGGCTCTAAGCACACACACCAGCAGCAGCTCTGGAATGTCTGATAAAATGATATTAATTCCACACATTAATGAGATTAATGAATCAGAGCAACTCAAAGCAGAGAAACCAGCTTTTTCTTTTTGTCTGGCCCTGAAATAATAACACAAAGGTAATTATAGTGCATCCATCAATCTGCTGCCGGACAGTCTAATTATCTGAGCATTTCTGAAGTGCTCTCACTTCTTTGCACCCATTTGTAATGTGTGATATGTTATTTTTTCATTAATGGAGAGCTCATCTGCAGCTCTTCCTGCATGTTACAGTGGCTACCTGTCAGAAGCTGAGAGGGCTATGATTGAGAGCTGAGGGCCTGAAGATTGAGAGATCCAAAATTTCCATGATGGATGAAGATGTCATACTGCTAAGAGGTACACATCATCGACTCATCGTGCATCTTGACAAAGCACTCTTATCCTCCGAAGGGAATAATGAGCATGCTGACAGCACATCCCCTATAATCAATGGCTTTCAAATGAGGAATCAACTCAACTAATTAAACAAATAATTTCTTCAAACTACCATAGAGTTGTGAGTTTGTCTTTTACTGTCTTTTGCCTCCAAATATAGAGGTAATAACATATCATTCAGGACTCCACACTAAACAACACTACGTTTTTTGGGGGGTTGAAACATTTTCCATAATCTAAATAAAGATTTGCCCTGCAGATTTAGCTCAATTCAAAATCACCTAATTAGCTATGCTTATGGTTTTCTTGATATTTCAATGATACAAGGTTGAAAACCCCAATTTACACTTTGTCTGTTTTCAAATAGTCTTCCAACAAATCTGACCTTTCCTTAGTATAAGATGCGTGGATGGGAAAACATTGTTTTTAAGTATTTTAATTAAGAATTGAATCACTGTTAACATGATAACCCTGGGACATTCTGTGTTATTGTGATTTCCTAATACATAGGACCTCTGTCTATCATTCAGCCGCCTCTCCAGTGTGTCACTCATCCTACAGCTGAACAACAACTCCACTTTTCTGGACTGCTGCTGGTCATTGTTTTACTATCTGAAAGATCAACTGTGAGCTTGAAGGCCACTTACCTGAAGTAGGCTGTGAAATGATTCATAGGCAACCAATGCAAACTTTCCAGGGCTACAAAGCAAAATAACGAATACCTTCTCCAGCCATAGGCCATCTGTGAGACAAAAGAGTCAGTTGTGTGGTGACCTGGCTAGCATACACAAGGTGGGACAGGCTGGTGCTAGACGATTAGGACTAACTGAACTTAACTAACTGAAATATTCATATACATAACCTTTTTTAACATGGAATCCTCAAGATTAGTCAAAACAGCAGATCAAATGCAAAATTAAGACCATTCGAGGTGCAAGGCTGTCAGATCACTTGGACATATTTTGACAAGATCATATTCAATATAGTTCATAAGTGCAAATCTCAGCTAGGTAAAAAACAACAACAACAACAACACACATGTGCACATGCTGATATGATGGCCATTTGTGAACTTCCATGAGATTCCCAAAACACATGAACTGATTGAACTACCCAGGTGTGTTAACTAGTGAAATATCTTTTTTCTCTTATTTTGAAAGTTCATCCACAGATGGGTCCAAGTCACTCTGCCCAGAGGTTTTGTATGTAATTTGGCTGCCTCTCCAGAGGTCTTTCCTCAGAGTAAAAACAGACTCTGTCGCAGGCTGGAGGACCACTCTAACCACAACCTGCATCAGGTGGAGAACTGCTTCATGCACCAATACACAAAGCCCACTGAGGCCGCAGAGCACAATCAGGGCTACCATCACGGCCCAAGACGGTGAAGCTAGAGTCTATTATAAGGACAGAATCATAGAATAGCAGTCACTATTGCACTAATAATTATTTCCACATAGTATATACTGTATATATTGGTTTATTGTGTCACGCGCCCCTTAGTACCAGCACAATGCAGTACCCCATCAGTCAAAAACAGCATATATCATTTAAACTTGCTGCTCAAGTTTAAAGGTATGAAAAGTATATGACCAATCCAGTGACCAATTTGTTTGTTGACAGCAGCTTACAAACAGAAACATTTCAATGAATTATTCATCTTTGTTGAAATATAACTACGAAATGTTTGAATTCAAAGAATAAAAGTAATACAACCTACAACACCAAACACCTGAATTTCTCTAAGACCAATTGCTTAAACCACAACCAGAACTCCACCTCTCTCAAACAAATTCTTCAACTCCATCATCTGGACTTTAATGGAGTTCCAAAACAATAATAATTACATGAGATGACTGAGGCATAACAAGGTTTGGCTCAGCCTGCCCTCCGTCCTAACTAATTGTGCAGTGTACAGAGAGCCACTTCCTGGAGCTTCCTCACTAATGGCTCCACACGATTGATATTTCAGAGAAAAAAAATGTCCCCAGCTGTCCAAATAACCGAGTTTAAATCCTTTCCCCCTTTTATTTTAAATTTCTACACTGAGACGGCCAGAAACTCATCCTACCTTATGTGTCACACAGAGACTCCATAGTTAACCTACATTTCCATCTGTTTCTCTGAGTAACTATGTTCCTTTACACCTGAACAAACTATTTCACAAACTACATCTGTTACATTTCTTTGACCCATTGTTTAAGGAGGATGGAGCTGTCTGAGTTTCCATTAGCTCAAAAAATGAATAGAGAAATGCCTTTAAAAGCTCTTATACACGGAGCACACCACAAATCATTTGACAGACAATGTTATGATGTGTCTCCTGTCTCACTGCAGGGCCTTGCTTGAGGGCAGAGTCCCCCATCTGATAAACACTCCTTTAGTTCTCTATAGCTGCCTAGCTGTAGCCTAGGGGGGAGTAAAGAGGAAAATGTACTGTGATCTTAGAGCTGTAGAATAAGCCATAGACAGGTTAATGGTAATATCATGGAGTGGTCTCCACTTTAATTTCAATAAACTCATTAAAATTTGAGACAAGTCGCTCTGTTTGATTCAAACATCTTGTAAAAAGCTCATAAATGTCCTTTTCTTTTTATAAACAGTGGGGTCAGTTACTTATCGGGTATGGCAGAGGGATGCTATTGAAAAGTGGTTCTCATCTTTGTTTTTACATAGAGGCAGAACAGCTGACAATAAAGTCAACAAATTAAGTTGAATATAAATCAAGACCTAGAAATTTTCCTCTCAGTGCCACACAGGGTCTTACTTGTACATGCACACACACAACATAATGGCATTTAGACACATCATGTTTATTTATGTTTCTGGTATTTATATGTGCAAGAAATCTGAAAGATAAAGGCCTTTTTGCACAACTTCTTGGTATGACAGTCAAAGGAATAAAATTGAGAGCCTACCATCTCTTGTTAATCAGTTGTAGGCCACTAGAGAGTGGAAAAACTTCCTACATTAAGATTACACTCAAATATAGCAGTTTGTTTATTTGACAAACAAAATATCACCAGTTTGCAAAATCCTTAATAAGTCTAAATGTACAAAAATCTGATTTTCTTCTTTGTACGCACAAATATTTTTATGCTATATGAAGGAGCATTTTGCCATAGGATGCCAATATACATGCATATGCCAATGTCTCTTTTAGACTTTCCAACAAACACAAAACCATTTAACTCTGAATTTACCACTAAAGGTGATATTTGGGCTTAATCTATTATCTATAATCAATCTGCCATAAAACAACATCCACACTGATGACACAGGTAATCATCTTTTCTGTCTATCTGATTTGAAACCATGGATAAAAAGATTTCTTTTTCTAATATTAATGAACTGATGAATGTGAATAAATGAATTAATAGTATTTTTAATTATTATTTATAAAATATTTTATTTCAATGTATTTAGTCATTATTTCTTTATTTATGTGCCATCTTAATATTTTATACCAATTCTTCACTAATCCACTTATGGCCATGTTCCCAAATAACATTTATTTGCTTTTTATATGATCAAAAACAAAGTCTTTGAATAATATAGACATTGTGACACACTATAACAGTAGTTACATTTATGTAGATGCCATATGGATATGAGACACAACAACAAAACACAACTTGTTGTATCTCACAAAGTGAATGTGACAGATCCAAATATCCCATGGGAACACCTAATACTGTGGTAAGGGACCCGCTTTCTTTACTATACTATGAACAATTCACCTCATCCAAGACTATAGCATCTCTAAGTTGGGTTATTCTTTCCCGTGTCTGATAGATCACCTCCCTAGCTTGAATTGTGTGGTTTGAGGCAATTTCATTTTCCAGCCTCGCTCAGAAGTTATCTAAATGGATTGTACAATAATCCGTTATGCCCTGAAACCACACAGAAAATAATTATTCTGTGTTCAAATGTTTGACAGGAAAAATTAGTAACAATCACCAAGAGAGCAGGTGTTTTTCTTTTTCCTTCTCTTTTCCCCCCTCCCTGAGTGCCCGCAGCAGAAAAGGTTGTGTACAAGGCTAGTATTGATTTTAAAACCATTTGACAAAGGATAAATAAGACGGGAGAGGAGGGAGGCCTTAGCCATGAGCTTTTTGATCAATCAACATGTCACAGCTGGAACTAAATTCAATTCTTATTTATCAAAATCCCCTGCTTGGTTAGGGTGTCTGAAAAGCATTGTTGCATAGAATGCTATGCAACAATGCTTTTCAGACACCCTGAAAAGTCCTTAGAGCCACAAGCATCACTGTCACCTGCATAGATTTCATGACGGAAATACTTTGCTGTGAAATCTTTATCATGTGAAGACAATAAATTCATTTGAATTGCATGAGGTCACCTATATACAGAGATGTCAGACACCCTACATTTTGTTCTTACATACACGATTTCAGATGTCAGAACATGTAAACTGCTGGTGAATGAAATAATATGCCAAAACATGTAGTTGCCGCTGTGTAGGTTGAACATGCAATTGCATTTATGTCCACAGATGAGCATCTATTACCTTTCATCCGTATGAATGAGCCGACAGCCCTATAATTCCTGACAACCTTTGTGTATGTTTATAAAACAGAGGTCAAAGGTCAGGATCTAACCAGTTATTTCACAACAATAGACTCTGATTAACGCTGAACACCCAGGGTACCTTCAATCAAACACATGTGATTAAGAAATGCATTTTCTATCATCTACGCAATCAGATAAAAACCTTTCTTGACTTTTATTGCAAAAAGAACAGAACAGAACAGAAGAGGTCATATTTTTAGAACAATACACCTACTCACCCACCTTTGATCCAACACTAACCCTTCAAACACCTCATCCAACCTATAATAATAATCTCTTTAATAATGGCAACATAGTATCTTGTGGAGTATAAAAAGTATGTGATGGGGTTAGAGAAGGAGTGGAAACACATTTGATAAGTCAGACATTTATCACAAGGTCAACACAAACAAACACTAATCTTTGAGTAATTTAAACTGTAAGAACAAAGTGAAGAAACAGGTGGAAAGTCACACAACTATGGGTGTAATAGAGATGGCGATAAGATTCACACTCACCTTCTTGCTGCTGGAACAACGCTAACCGCTAAGCCATTGTGTTAAAATCAGAATCCATTACTGATCCTCTGAAATAAAAACATCATTAAACCTATTTACATACAAAACCCAGACACAAACTGCTTGTTCAAAAGACATCATAATAATGGGGGATTTAGTCAAAAGCTCTTCTAGTTGGAACAGCAACTTATTACAGTGGAGTCTTGTAGATAATTCCTACCCCTACGAACCCATGAGTAGTATTAGGTAGCATTAAGACAATGACAAAGCTGAACAGCTGATTCAATCCAGGATTGCCCAATGAGTAACATATTTCATATTTATTATGTATCAACTTTTTTTGGGAAAATATGCATCTGTTTTATACCAAAAATATTTAAAATGGTTTGCAGAAATAAATCAAACCGACCAGTAATACCAGTGCAAAACACAAAATTAGCACAAATCACGTTAGGCTCCCCTCTACCAAGTGTAACGGATTAAATTATATGTGGCAGACATTCACAGGTCACACTGCATCCTTTGTAAACTCAACACCCATTTCCTGTTCCCATGCAGATGTGGCTTTGATGATAAATTGATTATCAAACAACATAAAAGTGGTGCAGATCTTCAAGATTAATGCCCACTGGTGACAGCTTGAAGTAGACAAGTTTTCCCATGGTTGACTAATAAGATACAAGTAGTTGTTTGTTTGTTTAGAGAGTGAAGAGCAGGACAAGCAGCCTCATTTTTATTTTTACCACCACTGAAACCTATATTTGAAAGCCTTGAAAATAGTAAATATAGAAATATTATAAAGCAGTCTAATGTTGAGCAACTCAATGGCCAAGTATAAAACTATGTTCATGAGATACTATGCTGTGTACAACACTATAATATTAAACTGTTAGTCACTGATTGTATCATGGCATTATTGTTAAGGGGTCTGAGAATACCGGCAACTCAATTGGCATCATTCTAGCTGGAGAGAGAGCAAAGAAGAAAAAGAAATGAAGGTGATATTTCAAATAAATTACTCGGTATGAAAATATTTATCTTGAAAATTTAATTTGCTTCTATGGCCCTTTAGCTACAAAAAAAATCATTTTAAGGAACATACCTATTTCGCATCAGTGAAAATCATGAATGAAAGCTCCACCTCTGTCCAACACACAAGGAATCAATCCGAAATGCTTATGACAATTAACAGTGCAAGATGCAATAAGAGCTGGGTGTTGTGACAGCTTAGATTTGGATTAAACCTGGGTTAATAGGATAATTTTTCTCACAAAAGGTACTCTGTCAAACCAGAGCAATCAATTATTATGAATTATACATGCATTGAATTAAGTGTCTAATGTCATTAATATGTCTCATTAGTTTGCACTGAGTGCAGGAGATTTTCTCCTCTGTGACTCTTCCATCAAAAGGAGAAATGGGGGGGGGGGGGAATAACAGTATTTGCATTGAGCAGAGGCGCCATTGTGTCAATGTCAAATGGAGTGTTTGTAATGTCTCTCTCTCTTCTCCTGGAAAGCATGAGCTTTATTCATTTCAAATATTTTCAGTGATGCATTAGTGTCAGGATGTGTCGGTTCCATTTCTCAGAGACGAGCACAACTCTGACAGCATGGGTGGATGTGTAAATACAACAGAAAACACTTAACTATGAGATCATCTGTGCTGGGTTATTAATCTCGCTTTTTAAGGGCCTGTGTGGCCTGACTCCATGATCCTCCTTTCCCTCGTGTTGCTATATTTTGAACCATGTTATCTTCCTGGAAAAAAAAATCCATTAAGGAGATGGATGTATTTTGGGGATGGTTGGAAAACAAAAGGAACACACAAGTGCTGATTGGGTGGGTTATGGGTTAAGGACACATTTACAATTGCCTTCTTTGTTTGGATGGGTTACCATACAGAGTCCAATGCTCCCACTGCTGCTGTAAATCCACACATCTCCCAAGTTGATGAGTGAGTCCCTGCCCAGCAAAAAACACAGAAATGTACTTTAAGACGTTTAGTGCTAAAATATAAATCATTTTGTGTTCTTGGGTGTCTTTTTCTAATACACATTTTCTACAGAAACACCATACTTCACATCAGTAGCACGGCTTGGGATTGGTATTCCAGGTCATGTCCCTCACACAGAATGGGTCTCAGTCTACTGGCTCTACTTATTCAAGGCACATCTCAAAACTCAAAATAGTCTATAAGCATGTATTGCAATGCATTAAATACTGATACTTCGTGTGAAAACTGAATCACAACACTGACATTGTAGACTGCTTGAAAAATATAATCTCCAATTATTTAACCTAAGTATATTCATGACAACTCACTGAGGTCATTCTCTGCTGTTCCAGCACAAGTCAGACCATACAATATATTGCCCATGCTTATTCACAACACTGACTTCTAGACATGCAATGACCCCATGTGTCATCTCTTGTGGTGTTGAATCAAGGGGTGATGACATGTCCCTGCTGCAACCTGGTAAGCACTAAACCACAGGCCAATGGTGCATTGTCACCCTTCAAATACATTAGAAAACACATCCATAGCTTCAAAATCTTTACGTAAAGATGATGAATGCCCAATTGTCAAACCTAACAAAGAAGAAGACAGAAGCAAAAATAAATAGATACAACATGTGCCTTTATCTAATACAAGGCTATAAAATCGCAGATAAAGGGCAATCATGCACGCCTTACATAGAGCTTCTTCTAAGGAGACACGGCAACCTTAGCCTTGTTGAATTCAATCCAGGTATACTTCAATTAATTAGAACTAAATAAATAATGTGCAAGAAGCCTATTTAGAGGTTTTATTCTCGAGACATAAAAGCCATTAATTATCAGGGTCTGTGTAAGAAAGCGAGATAAGAGGGAGCAAGGGTACATCGCAATAAGTGAAACAGGTAGAATTCTAAATGTCAATTAAACCAGTGAACTTTAAATCACAACATGAGATAAACAATATCAACTAAAGATCAAGTTTTGAGCTTGATATTTTCTTACACATACCAGAGATGAGAGACTCCAAACTAAGAGGAAAACACTGTTAAAACATTCTCCTGAAATTATTCTTCTTTGTTTTTGAGTGTCCATGGAGGCAGGTGAAGTCTGCCCTTATTACCAATGTCAGAGATTCGATTAAGCACGAAGAAAGCAAATGATCCCAATGAACTAATGATTAATCCGGCAGGTCTATTTACTAATGTACCAGAATGCATTAGAGGCATAAGTTAATGGGGACAGGACATCAATTCAAATACAAATGAACCACATTTGCATTGGACGCTTATTGACTGGTGTAACAAAACGAATTACAAAAGGTAATCTACTTATAAACCTTAGAGACGGATGAAACATGATTCCCAACATATCTACAATTTAACTTGGAACCTTTCTTGCCTCCAGAAATGACAGCATCAATACAAACAGATTGACCAGTGTGTCATCAAAATAAAACATCAGTTCCAATTAAAAGACAAACTAGAAATAATTAACCTGATTTCTTGGCACAGCATGAGGAAAACTATTTATTCTGATAGTGCAAGACAACCTTACTCTGTAAACTCTAACATGCATGAATGCTATTATGCATACCTGCCTGTATAACTGAAGGCAAAAACGAAATTTTTTTTGTGTACTGCAGTGTAATGAACTCCCATTACGGCTATTAGCAGCAGAAATTTTCCCACACCTGCTTTGCCAGGCAAAGGACAGTGTGGGGGATAGTGAGACGTGCCAGAGGCGACAGTGCTATGGCATGCCTGAAAATGTTCCAGCCGTGTGCAGGGCTTTCCCTAGGGACAAGGAAAAATAAAATAAACTAAAAATACTCCTCTTGCTTTGTGGATCAAAGGCCCAGACTTAATCCTCGCTTTGTTCTTGTACATAGATGAACATGAAAGCCCACTTCAGTGGATTGCTTCCCTCTGGGCCCTTGGGCACAGCACTGGACCCAGAGCACAGTCTTATCAATAATGCTGCACTCTTAACTATAGGCTTAAATTAGTGGAAAATATTCTACAATTTGACGGAAATCTATCCATTCCCTCTTCCCAGCGGTAATGACACTTTTGCTAGCTTGTCTAATACCATCTAGTAAGTGATTTTTGTAAGGGGAGGAGGGTGGTTTAAAAAGAGAAAAGCAGCAGTTCTATTTGATGTTTCGATCTGGGATTGATCTCAGAGGAAAGACTCAAATTCTGAAAGTAGGATTATTGGCTTCACTGGCTCTCCTCAGATGTCAGAGATCTTTGAACAGCCTTGTAAAGTGCACTACTTCCAGGCTGCTGCTGAACTGCTTATGAACTCATCAAAAGAGCACCTGTCTCCATATTAATGAGGCACCATGCACTTGACAAGGGTCCTCTTCCCACACATACCTGTCCCCTTGAGAACCTCACCACTTTTCCTGGAAACCGTAGAACAAAGGTGCTTCTCATTCTTGAGCTGGTGTCTCCTCACATCCACTTTTTGGAGCAAGCTCACCAGAACATCTGTATTGCAAAGTGCCCCACCAAAAGTAGAAAAAATCTGCAATAGATCAGAAATGGAATTAATTAAATTATGTCGATTTGTTTATTTTAGACAAATACGTCTTGTGTCTGCTTGTGTCACTGGAGGTCCCAAGACAGCTTGTGATGTGATCTGCCATACTGAATTTAGTCAAAATTTTCCATTTTTTCCATATGCTTCATTTTTTTAAACATTCACTCAAAAATGTTACCAAATGGACTTGGACACCAAATGTGGTGTGTAAACTTGGAAACACTCTCATGAGTCTACCAAAAAACTGCAGTTCTTCTAAGTATCATTTTTTGATGTAAATGCCTAAGTGTTCCTACAGAGGCAACTGCAGCTAATCAGCATGTCTTAGGCTTCACCCACTACTTTAAGCCATTGAACTCTGTGTGTGTGTGTGTGTGTGTGTGTGTGTGTGTGTGTGTGTGTGTGTGCGCGTGTGTGTGTTTGCATACGCGCGTACACTGCTCGTGCCTTCTGAACCACATTTAATAAATTTTTTGACTATTATTATAGCTTTTTGTGTGACACAGACCCTCCCAAAGGTTTGTGCTTCTGTTTTAGGGAGTGAATCTGTGATTTTTTTCAGTCTGTTACTTAGTACTAATTAGCAGATATGCATTTGTTCTGGCTCCTAAAAGTGCTAACCTTGATGTTTCAAAGTCCAAAGAGTCAAAACAGTCCAAAACCAGTCGGGGATGTCACAGTGTCTGTGTCCTTTTCTTATAACAATGCTTTTGACGTGGTCAGGTCAAGCTGACATAGCAACCTAGTATCCTGCTGAACTGCTTGGCCCCTTGTTTTACATGCAGTTACATCTAAAATAAACAAACACACCTTATACTATGAATGCCCAGAACACAAACGGGATTTTGTGCAATTAAACACTTATGATAATTAAGGATGAAAACAGATAAATAAGATAAATGTCTCATTTTGATGCAGCAGTGATAGCAGTTGTTCTCTGTATATGTGGGTTGATGGATGAGGATTGGAGGGTCTGGCAGTGTCGGCGTGGGGGTAGGGGTTGGGGTATAGCTGAACTGTAATTGATAATGTAAAGGCAGATGGGGGTCTCCGGGGAGATGGAAAGAATCCAAGCAGATGGCCAAATTGCCGCTTATTTATGTGGAGCAGAGGACTCAGCCCTCTCGTCCACATGGTATGATGGATCATTATAGCTCTTTGTGCATAAGCACCAATATGCTTTTAAATCTGGACAGCAAAGCTGAAGAAAGCCAACAAGCAAATGTGCCATATTTCAAGGGTCCTGTCAGAAACATTGGTGTGGGGGTGGGGGGTTATGGCAAACAACCTATGCCACAATGAATCTAATTAAGACTCTACAAGAGAGCCTCAACAAAAATGAAAAAGGGAGGTTTGCTAAGTGTTGTTTCTTCAGCAGCAGAAATGTATAGTCGGAGGATTTGAAGTTTATGAAGGCTGCCATGCTCAATGCTCACACACTTGTGTTAGTGGTCAGTTTGTTTTGATGACATACACTGTCATTACCTTCGATCAGCTGTTTTGTTCACAGACACAGACAGATTGGTTAATATGGTTGAGGCCCCTTTGATCCCACCCTGTCCCTGGGTTAACTCTATTAATGTCACCCCGGACCACCTATTTCATATTTACTAAGACTCTTTCATCTCCCCATGTAGTAATTGGACTTCTAATGTGAAAGCACTGACGTGAAGGCCATCCATCGGACTGAAATTACAGAGCATTCTCTCATGGCTTCTCATAAAGACACTTCAATACTAACCAGCTTTCCAGTGTTGGGGATTGTAGCTTTAAGCAACTCTTCCATATCATTTGTACAAAGTTGTCCATCTTTAGTGGAAAAAATTGCATTAAATGAACAAAAACATCCCTGAAAACTCATAGGTAGTACCAAGGATATATGACTGTGTCTCTGTGTTCAATGAAAGACTGCAGATAAACTACTTATACACAGATCCTGAGTTAATGAAGATTGGATCAAAATCACATCAAGATGTGTTTGAATATACTTTTAAAATACTTTTTTTGAGACTTATATTTTGTTGCGGTTCACTTCCACCTTCCTGTACACAGCAAATCCAGCATGTCCAAATTAACACTGTCGGATTTGATTTCAACACTATTAAAGTGTCTATATGGGTCCACACCAGAGAGTGTTAATTTAACTCTTTTTGGAGAGTTGGTATGTTAACTCTGATTTAGTGTTAAAGACCAAATCTGTCTGGAGTTGATAATTTAACACTTGGTGTTAAGAGTTTATATATTAACTCTCAAAGAGTATTTTAGTTTAACTACGTAAGAGTTATCTTCTAATTCATTCTAAAAAGCGGGAATTTTACTGTTCTGAACTTCTAGAAATTTCTTTTGGAAATAAACATTTACTAAAAAGATGCAATGGTTTTTGAAAAACATTTATTCTGAACTGTGCACCACAATTTCAAAACATTTTCTGAAAGATGTAACAGTATACATGTTCTCACTTTCATTAGAAATTTGTTTATCAAAAGGTCTGACATGGTAAATGCAAATAACAGCGTTCTCATCACTTATTTCTTCAATACAATATGCATGTCCTTCATTCATCACTTTGTGGAACTGCAACGCACTTCTGCTCTCCCCCATATTCCATCTTCACAAGCATATCCTGTGCGGAGATCGAATAAAAATTAGTTGACACTAATTAATGGCACAAATAATCCAGTAAACAATTGCAGCACAGTAAAAAAAAAAAAAAAAGGAATCCTCTTTGAGCCATTACTTGTGTAAAGTATTTTCCCAAAAGACAAGGACACAGGCAACAGGTAATACTGAACTAAATGTAAAACCTCAACCTTTTTAATTTTTACCTAAACCGTGTGCACAAAACTCTGGAGGGATCTATGCTAACGTAGAACCCAGTCAGGACGTCAGCTACTGCTGTTTGCTCGTTTTTGTTTTTTTATGGGCGATCGTTTTCAGGCTTCAAGTAGCACCATTATACCAACATTTCACATTCTAGACATTGTTTTAGGTGTATTTGACCAAAAGTTTGACTGAAAATTCACATGCAAGCTTTTTTTCAAGGCTGTGGTATTTGCCCGCAAACAATACCTTTCAGCTAGCTAAAACAGAATATTATGCTATCAGCGAGCAACATGGCTAATGCCTTTCACACAGCTTTGTCTCAACTCCAAAGAGCCACAGAAGTAAAAGCTCATAATAATAATTGAAACAATCTTTGAAAAAATGACTTACCAAGCATGGCAAACAACTCAAATATGTAGAGCAAAATGTTCTGAAACGGCTTCACTTCAGCTTCGATTGGAGCCGTGCTGGGGGCGGAGTCTGTGAATTTACTCTATTGGTGTCATAGCCCCTCTAGGAGTTCAGAGTTAAGAGGTCAAGAGTTAATGTTTCCATTTTAACACCTCCAGATTTGACAGAGAAACACTCATTTTTAACACTCGATTTTAACTACTATCATTTTACACCTCAGAGTTACATTAAAAGAATGTGACTCTGCTTAGAGTAAAATTAACTCTACCTTTGCAAGGAGACTATTAACACCAAAAAATTTAACACTTTTGAATTTGCTGTGTAGCAACAAACAGTATGAGGTTTGTGACTACAGCTGAAATTAAGTGAACATTTTTGTATTTCTAAAACAAGCAAAAGCCCTGAAAGCTTCCACTTTTTACATGTATGTATATCTTGTGTGATACAGTTATTTGGAAAAAATAACTCCCCACAGAAAAGCAAAGTAAATGTGTCATTAGATGTGGAATGTATAGCACTTCCCTGGGCCTCCCACATTTTACATTCCAGAGTAACACCAGCGAATATTAATATTTGCTTTTCATTTCAACCAGCAGTGGTGCTCTGTTCAGGAGGAGTGTGGCAAATGTGACCTTCAGACAGGATATTAGAGTGAATGAGGGAGTATGATTCGGCCAGTGAAACAGAAGTTGGACATAATTGCGGATATTGTTTTTCCAAATATAAAATGAATGCAACGGTACATCTGCATTAAATGACTAACACTCGAGGTGACTCACTGGAGCTGACTTTGAGGTAAAGGTTTTCTTTTTGGGCACCCAACACTGACTAACATAAGATGAGAAAATGACCCCATCACAGTAACTGCAACTGTGCTTCTGTTTGACACTACCATAAAGCAGTGGCTATTGTTAGGGAGGGATTACTCAGCACCCAACATTACACTTCTAGTCACAAAGAGAATAATCAGAACGTGAAAGAGCTATCATGCAGCCAAGGAACTTTGGGTCCTAAACAGAGAAGTTAAGCTCTAGAAATACACCCTGTTTTGAGAGTTGATACCCACATTAACAAACACTTTGAAACATAACAAGGACATTAATCAGTCAATGATTTACAGCAGAGGGGGCTCCTCCACTCTATCAAAGGGTTCTTTTTACTACAGTGTGGGTCTTATTGTTGTAATCTTCCCAAAAGTTTATCATAACATGGCACTATGATTGTGGACAGATTAGAGTTTAGTAGAAGCAGCTTTGCCATGGAAGAAAATGAAACAAGAAAATACACAGCTCAGATTATGTGCAGATCCATTTAGATCCAAACTAGTATATTTGAAGATTAAAAATGAGGTTATTCCTAAAACAAAAAACAAAAAACAAAAACAAAAAACAAAAAAAGTCCATTTCAGATTTATATACATTCCCATATGGAAAAGAAATAGTAAAAACATATATGATTTACTCATGAAAGTGGCCACTTTCATGAGTAAATCATATATAAATCATATAAGGCTTACATGATTTACTCTTGAAAGTGGCCAATTTCTCATTACTTTCATATATTTTTTAGTAAGTATACAAAACATACAAGTTTCATTATATAATTTTTCAAGGGATCTTATGTGTTTTCACTCTTGTATGCTTTTCATACAAGTTTCATACAAGACAGATAAAAACTTTATAAGATTTATATATATCTTTTCCATATGGGTTAGCCAAACTGAATGTTCTAAACAAGACTTTGTAAAATGTACCAAAAAGTAAGTATTGTGCTATCCCACATATTGGTCATGACAATGACACTAAGATCTAGGTTGAAAAAAAAATATGGGAATGATTTAGCTAACATCCAACTTTCCAGAAATCTGCAAGACGATTATGACTCATAGCATATGTACTCTAATGCCATGGAAACCATTGCAACACAGCTAATTTTGAATACAATAATGAACATTCACAACTGATGTTGATGAATCACCAGAATGGTAATCTGAGGAACTGGATTGGTTTCTGCCATCTGCCAAAAACATGATTCCTCCAGGCAACACATGCAGGAACTACAGACAAGTACAGGAGGAAGGCTATTTGTTTGAATTATTGGGCAATTTTCCATCAATCACAAAAAAAAAAAACATTCCTTAACCTCATGTGAAATAAAATCCCAAAGGAATACTGATTCCAAACACAAAGAAAATAGGAAGACAGTGACTTGACTAGAAAGTGGGCCGTGTTTTTGATGTAGCAGAGTGACCACTCATTCTACACTTTCAAGAGCAATGCATGATTCTGCTAAAATGGTGACAGTGTCTGCACCCAATTTTGGTAATAATTTGCTTGGACAGAAAGAAACAGTCTGGAAGCAATTTGTGATAATACAACCAAGTTTTCTTTTCCCTCTAACTAAAGTTATTCTAACTATTGACCTTTCCAGTGCTTGAATGGCATTTCCAAGTGTTCTGGGATGCCAATGGTGCTCTCAAACGGAACTTTTTAATTCTGTGCGTCAGTGTTGTTTTAGGCCTCATCTCTGGGGTAAAGCATTTAAACTATTACTGTATGCGCACTCTTCTAACACACTAACTCAATAGTGGACCTATTGCTGTACACTTGGCAACATCTATTTAAAGGACCGAAGGATATAAAGATTTTGATTTACGTTCTGTGAGGACCGAAAAATACGTAAAAGTCTGACTTTTCTCACTGAATTTTCCTCGTGTTCTGCTATTACTTTGTGACACATCCGCTGCGCGTGGAAAATTACCACTTCAAATATCTAAAGAGACTCAGAATTCACAGTTGTGCTTTAGGATTATGAGATAATCTAACAACCTGCTGAGCTCTCTTCCTTTTACACTGCTGCTCCCTTGTGGTGTATCAAGATATGATAGGCTGCTGTGACAAAGTGTAAATCCAGTGGTCTCGGGTGATTAATTAGCAACAAGAAAATAGATAGATTGTGTTTATTCCTGTTGTTGAGGATTCATAAAATGAAAACCAACTACCTTTCAAAACAGAGATTACACAAAGATAGCTGATGCTATTGTTTTATTTTAACAGAATAAGTAAGGGTTTCATATTAGAAATGTAAAATTTAAGTTTTCATTTCTCTGACATCATATATCATCCTTAGGTAACTTAAAAATATGCAAATATACATGGCTGGTGGCTATATTTTCCAAATCTAGATGAAAGGTCTATCCAAACATCCGCATCACTCACACAATTCAAACTTGTCCCTCAATCATATGCTTGTCCTGACGCCCCAACACCTTCATCCCAGCCCCCATCTCTCAGCAACGCAATCAGGTAAATCCCACATTAACTCCTGGGAAACAGCCCATTAATATTTCACTTGTTTTCAAGCCTGTTTGTGCCATACATCAATGCCCAGCTACTCCTTTCAAAGCCATACATTAGAACTATTTTCAAAATACTTCATTGTCAGCCTGTGGCAGCCTCATTACTTATTAAGATAAGAGAAAAGATGTTCAGAAGCAGTTGGCGGCTCAGCTTGCTTTAAAAGATCCTTTCTACTGTTCCACCTCCTCCGCCTGCCTCCTACACTACCTCCTTCTCTGTACTCGTTTGTGTTAACACTGTCAGAGAATCTTTAGGTAGTAGCTTTGTTGAAAATATGTGGGATGTTCCTTTAGAAAAAGTAAAGAGTACCAAAATAATTGCTAGAACAGACTCCTACGAGTGCTACAATGCATAAAGCATCCACAGCTTGCAACATTAAAGCACATTACTATCAAAACACCTGTAACTGAGTCATTGGAATACACAATAAGAAAATACACAACATGTATTTTCATATTACACACATGAAAAACTTGAACCCTTGAACCTCTAACATAATGGGACTGGGTGGCTTGCTTATAAACTTCTAAGGCTAAAAATCTTCACTGCCTTTTTCATTCAGATTCAGTTATTGACCTTTACAGGCAACATAAGCAATATCATCTCAGGTATATGAGGAATATTTGGAGAGCACCTAAAAATCAGGAAGAATAAACTGCCATGCTGAGGCAGTGATAACCAAAGGAAGATTGCAGTGCAGTTGCCTCATCTTCTCTGACAAAAACTGAATAAAAAATTTTAATTGCTATGATGGGTTTTAAAAAAAAAATATACTACAAAAGAAAGAAAAGATCAGAGAGGAAGATTTGGGGATGTTATAATCCTTCTTTACTGTCACTCTTTCAGGATGATGGCATACCTTTGTAACTATTGAAAACTGTTTTTGAATGCTTCTTGATGGGTCTTCATTACCTGCACATCAAAACTGACAGCAGATGGAATTACTTTCAAAAGTATTTTCAAGTGTTGATATTAAGGCGTAAAATTTCTTTTTGTCTTCAAAAACTGCACCACCAACTACTCACAAGTGTCCAATTTGGTGAAGACAACTTTCCTTTATCTCCAGAACCCATAACGGAAACCAGCAAAGGCAAGAGAAATTACCCAGCTGATACTCAAAATAATAGAACTCCAAGAGAAGCACTGGGTTGGAAGGAAACAGTGACGCGGATTAAGTGTCACAAAATGCAAGAGCCAGGATGAGAGACGCGTGAGAAGAACACAGTTAAAAGTTTTTTTAACTTAGACAAAAACGGCCCGTTTAGAAAGGAGAGACGGCAACATTTATTGCATACCAAATGCAAAACTTCAGTTGAATTCCTAATCACTTTAAGATGACCTTGATGGAATACATCATGAGATCAAAGAAAGGTGTGCAGACACTTATAAGACACTCAGAATACAGCATTTATACAAGGGTCTTAATAATGTAATGGTGGATACTGTTGACATGCGTCTGCTTAATAAAACAAAAATGTTCTGAAGATGGAGTACAGAAAGATCATCTTACACACTTTTTTCCTATCATGTTGTTTCACATACCTTATGTAAAAGCAGTGAAAATATCACTTCATACAATGGCTGTAATCTTAAAGCAATAGGAATAAACAGTCTATATAGTGAAATGACATTCCTGACACATTGTGATTAGCTGCTTAAACCTGTCCACTTGTATTTTTCTTATTGTTGGACCGATTATCCAGCACAAGTCCTGCTCCTATTAAGGCTTTCTGTGACTGAAGTCAAATCAATAATCTCAAAGGTTGGCAATACAGCAACATACACAACTAATCCAAATTGACTGTCTGGATCATCCTTTACAAAGGAAGAGGAGATAATGCCAGTTTGCATATCATGATGCACTAACAACCTAACTATTCATGAAAATGATCAAAATCCACCCTTAAAACTGTTCATTTTAAGGGGTTTTCCATGCCAACCAGAGCTGACAATGAGTCAGTGATGTGGAACTGGTTTGGTGTTTGTCCATCAGATACCCACCAAAGCACATTGTTTTGTACAACATGAAAGCGGGCATTCGTTATTGCCGTATTTGTCGGACTAAGGTGCTCCTAAATCTGGGAGTAATCTGGGTCCAAAATTCCGTTTCTTCATGTCCCAAAGTTAAACGAACACTGCAGCATCACTGGGAGTTAAAAACTGTCTAAATTCTTTCATCTTTGATAAAAATGATCAGTATTGCTGCTTTACCAGGTGTAATAATTAAGTTTAACATCCGGGCATCCATGAAAACAGAATTTATTACATTTAACGGAGTTAGAAGTTAGCAAGAAGTTAGCGGAAGTTAGCTTGCTAGTTTCGCTAGTTACCTAAGCATTATATACCATGTTCTGACTGAGAGATTTCTGAAAAATTCAAAACGTACAGCTCTGCTATCACTTCCAACATAAATGAAGACAGAAAACTAAACAGTAGTGACATTTGTAAGGTTACTGAATTTGGGCTAGCTGGTAGATAATAATGTGATCGCTAGCGACACAGCTATGTTAGCATAACATAAACAGTAAAGCTGGAGGATGAACCTAAGTTTTTCCACTGATAGAAGTTAACGTGAGGGTTCCTGATGGTTAGAGACAAATGCAATCTCATGGCAGGATGCTGTAAACAGACCAAGCTTCAGTCAGGAGTCATTAATATACTGCAACAACATGGGAATAGAGCAGCTGTGATAGAATATAGCATTATTGAATCAATATTCTATAATATTGAAGTGGAGGAAGCAAGAAGAATAAGTTGAATAAAGTTTGATTTATCTGACTGCTTTGTTTCTTGTGCCCTATAATCCTGTGCACCTTAGGGTCCAAAAAATAGGTATTTGACGTTTTTTATTTGATACACTGCAGTTTCATGTTGCAAAGCACCTATTTTTAACTGTAGTGGATATTATACATGGTTATGCTCAGGATATGTCAGCCCATTTCTACTGGAAATGCCCTTTGGTTAAACTTTCAGCAAGGAATTTGAATTTGCACTGTTAAATTTTTATATAGCTTTAATGCACATAAAACCAGCTGCTTGTTTAACTCACGTCATCCTTTAAAATACTCACACTTATCACCCTAGGGACCGTTTTCTGCCACGCCCGAAAAAGTGCTATAAAAAATTTATATATTAATATTTTTTTCCACTTTAAATTAGCCAATCTTTTAGACCTACTTCTCCTTGAAATATTCATGTCAAGTTTTAATTACATTTCGCGGATTTTAACCCTTTATATCCCGGTTTCGTCACATGAGCGCACTGCTTTTTTTGCCCCAAAAAACAAAAAACTTGAATATTTTCCAAAAAAAACATTTGAGGTAATATTCAATTGTTATTATAATTAGGCCTTTAGATGGACTAAAGATTGGCACCAAGAGTCATTTCGATCGCCTTTTATTTTTTTTCCAGGAGCGCATTTCATAAAATGCACACTATCGACCACGCCCAAAAAGTGCTATAAAAAATTTATATATTAATATTTTATTCCACTTGAAATTAGCCAATCTTTTAGACCTACTTCTCCTTGAAATATTCATGTCAAGTTTTAATTACATTTCGCGGATTTTAACCCTTTATATCCCGGTTTCGTCACATGAGCGCACTGCTTTTTTTGCCCCAAAAACATAAAACATAAAACATAAAATATTTTCCAAAAAAAACATTTGAAGTAATATTTTATTGTTATTATAATTAGGCCTTTAGATGGACAAAAGATTGGCACGAACATTAATTTCGATCCGGTTTTAATTTTTTTTCCAGAAGCCAAAAATGTCCCCAGGCGGCGCTGCTGCTCCTGCTCCCCCGGGGAGGAGTGCCTCTGCCGCGGGTGTGTTTCGCGCAGCGCCGGAGCATATGGTTCGGTTCCCGTGTCTGCAGCACACACTTCCGCTACCACGTGAAAACAAATACGTCATTTCCTGTTGATTAAAAAAAAAAAAAAATCAAACGAACCTAAGGGCAGAAAATGGTCCGGAACGAGCAGCGGGCCAAGCTGCTGCTGTACGCGGGAAATTAGTCTGCCTTTTCCGGGTATCTGTCTCGAGCAGGCCGCTGGAGAACATGTGTATGTTCCAGCAGGCGTCACATGTGGAGCAAGGGCGCCACCCGGTGGACAAATAAAAAAATTACAACTCTAAGGCCAGTACTGCAAGCGGAAGCGGAAGCATTACCGATCACGATCGATTTGACCGTAATTTTTTTGCCGTGAAAAATAGCGTTTATAATGGGTTTCAATGGGGCACAAAACGGTCCCTAGGGTGTTGAGTGTGAGTATTTTTGCTGCTAAGCCGTGTTAGGCTGATGTAAGAAAATCAGACTGAAAATTTGAAGATTTTACAAAAACGAAACCAGCTGGCAAGTTTGGCTATGCTACACCCAACACAGCGGAAATGGCGTTCATACGAATGAAAAAAGTGGCACAAAAAGAGCCCAGTATGACGTGAGGGTTAAGTAAATCGATGGGGTTTTTGCGCTAGTAAAGTTGTGGAGTTGTATTTTGTCTTGCATCAATTATATCGTCAGTTATATCATTATCGCAAATTTTCAAATATATATCTGATAAATATCTTTGGCCATATCGTCCTGCTCTACTAAGGAGTCAAGCCTAAGTGTAATTGGAGTCTCTGCACACTGCACTTCAACAGCAGCTTCTTTCATGCCACTAATGGCAAAAATAAAATACCGACCAACTAAAATACACAAAAAATCTACCTTATCCAGAAATGGAATAAAGAGTTTAATAAGATGTGTAACATTTAGTTTTTCCGTACTATTGTATAGTAAATATGTACAATATGGAAATTACTGTCACTTATACTTGAAATATTGTCCCTTACCTAATCTTACTGCACACTTTGTTTTTAAATTTGTATTTACTTCTGACTCTAAAATCTGCACAAGATTTCCTTAGCATCCAGACCCAGTGCATGTGTAAATTGTGTATAAAGATTTAATCGTCATCGTTTTCTAAATCTTCATGAAATCCTTTTTTTCTTATTTATTTTTACACTCTCCTTCCTTGCCCTCATGATGATTTCCATCAAGGTAACAAAAAAGTGGTTACAAAAAGGTAGTAGGAGGTACTTTTTGGACTACGATTATGGCAGCCATTTCCAGGTCACGTCACATATTTAGGACCCCTTTCTTTTTTTTTTCTTTTTTTTTTTGCCTGTCCCATTTGGTTCTTTAGCCATCAGAATTGTTGTCTGAAGACCAACAAGGATACCCAATGGATTTACTTTGCCAAATGGATCATCGGTGGCATTGCCGTATTGGTCCATTTGATCGACCTTTGTTTTTATTATTTATTATATTTTATTTTCAGATGTTACAGATGGGACAGACATGAGTGAGGGATAGGAAAGGGAGAAAGAAAGAGGAAGGAAAAGAAAAACAGAAGGGGAGAGGGACAGTGAGAAAGGGGGGAAGAAAAAAAAATCTCCTGGATCACCTGTTGAGAGAAGAAGAATAGAAAACAAGCAACAAAAAAAAAACCAAAGCAACATACTAAACACAACACCATCGCATTAATCTAGCTAGGACCCCTTTCTAAGTGAATTTTTTCAACTATAGCCTGGGTCATTTCCACAGAAAACATTTTGATTTGTTAAAACAGAAAAGGCACAGGTGTGAGCAATAAATACAGTTATGAATGCTCTATTTAGTTGTCACTGGAAGGCTACACCAATCAACTACCATGCACATTAGTGTGACCATGAACCTGTAATTAACTGCACCTGTGATTTTCCTGCACCGAATTGCCTCCGTGGCTTCTGTAAGCTAATGATTATACAAAGAAAGGCTCTGTGTTACTGCACACGGAGAAGGGTACATGGCATGGGAACCTCTACAGTAACATAAAAACTGAAAACACCAATTCCAGCAAAATCGCCATTATTATACATATTATACGAGCAATTCAGCATAACGTAACGCCAGGCAGACGAAGGGAAACCTTTAAAGTCTTTTCAATTTTTTAGCTCTTAATTAAATTAAAACTTTAAATACTACAAACTGTAATAACAAGCTGCCAGTAGCTATCATTTAAACAGGTGGGGCTGTTAGCGGTTGTACCTCAGTATGGAAAACTTTAGGCTACTAGCATCATCATCGTCATCATCTTGACAATATCTTCACGGTCCTCTTCACGTTGCTCCGCTCCATTACAGGTACGTCCGTGTGAATCCGTTAATTGTGTACAGTTTTTTTTTTTTTTTTAAAGCTTCTGGTGGCTGTATTGTTGTGTACACAGCGAACACAGTGGTACAGTTTCTCTGGACTAGGCGTGTCTTCCTTTCACCTGTCAACCTTTGACCTCTGCCTTGTGACTACTATGGGTATTTGCAGTGACACTTCCTTGAATGAAACAAATAATCTAAATTTACCTACTGTCTGGTTCTTCGCACTGACTATGAATTTTCTTCATGCAAGATGTGAAGACAAATTACACATGTTATTAGAGAAATAGTAAAAAGATGGATGACCGATAACTGTGGCTTTACACATTTATCAAACATTGCTTCACATTATAGGCACTGGATGTGTTGCATAGTTTGCATACAGGTAAACAATCTCAAAAGAGTGTGCTTTTTAAAAGGCAAGGCAAGTTTATTTGTATAGCACAATTCAACAACAAGGTGATTCAAAGTGCTTTACAGAGACATTAGAAACAAAAACAAATAAAAAGCATGATTTAAAATTGATTAAAACAAGCGAACTAACTAACTAATCAACAAACAAACAAAACAGTATATAAAATCAAAACAGATAAAATCAGAACAGTAGATAAAATCAGTAGTTAAAATGTTAGTTTTGAAATTTAAGCTTAAAAGTGTGGATTTGGTGCTTTATTCAAATGCAGCTGAGAACAGGTGAGTCTTCAACCTGGATTTAAATAAACTGAGTGTTTCAGCTGATCTGAGGCTTTCTGGGAGTTTGTTCCAGATATAAGGAGCATAAAAGCTGAATGCAGCTTCTCCGTGTCTGGTTCTGACTCTGGGAACTGATAAAAGACCGGATCCAGATGACCTGAGGGATCTGGAAGGTTCATACTGGGTCAGGAGGTCACTGATGTATTTTGGTCCTAAACCATTCAGAGCTTTATAGACCAGCATCAGAACTTTAAAGTCTATCTAAAAAAAAGTCTAAAAAAAAAAAAAAAAAAAAAAGTCTATCCTCTGATGGACAGGCAGCCAGTGTAAAGACCTCAGAGCTGGACTGATGTGGTCCACTTTTTTGGTCTTAGTGAGGACTCGAGCAGCAGAGTTCTGAATGAGCTGTAGTTGTCTGACTGATTTTTTAGGTAGACCTGTAAAGATGCTGTTACAGTAATCAAGCCTACTAAAGATGAATGCATGGACTAGTTTTTCCAGGTCCTGTTGAGACATCAGATCTTTTATCCTTGATATATTCTTGAGGTGATAGTAAGCTGACTTTGTTATTGTCTTAATGTGTTTTTCTAAGTTTAGGTCTGCATCCATCACTACACCCAAATTTCTCGCCTGGTTTGTGGTTTTTAGGTAAAACAAACTTTCATCGGGAGTCCAGAATGTGTTTGGAATAAAATTTAAATCTAATGTCCATATTATATAAATCAGCTACTTATTTCATGAGGTCACCAGTCGACAGTAAATATTCCAGTTATTTATTGTGATTTTCTCCTTATGCTATCATATTGCGAGACTGGGTTTTTTGGTGGAGCTCAAAGTAGCTGTGTATCTGTAAAAATGACATACGAGTGTCCTTATGTACATATTTAACTGGTGTTGGTGAGCTTTGCCAAATGCTTGTCAGTCATCTCAAGAACAGTTCTTTGAAAAGTTCACCTAACTAAAGGAGAAAAATGCACGCACAGCCAGCTCTAATAAGCCTGCTTTAATAAAGGCAAGACAACAACTTACAACTGCTGCAGGTAAGTTGATTAATGACTCAAGCGAGGCTAAATTTTTCACACCACTTCCAAAGTCAGCACTTCCACACTATTCCTAATGGTTTACCAAAGCTGCTTGAGGCGCAATGCAGGTACAGTACAGGGAGTATCGTCTGTTCCCAAGCAGATTATTTACACTTTGCCTTTATCAGCCATCTAGAATCAGGCTATTAGTCATCACAGAGCAGATGAAAAGCCAGAGAAACTGAGCATTTACTGTAAAATGTTGATGGATGTAGCAGCATCTTAGTGGTCATACATCAACAGCCGGGCATCACTGACTCACTGATCACTCAATTCTCCAGAGCTGATAGATGTTTTTTATTTAGTACGCACATCATGAAATGTTTGGTTAGACTAGAGACGCTGGCAAACTCAACATATGAAATCTACTGATTTGACACATTCCATCCTAAAACATAACAGCAATAAAAGGTGTATCTTGAGGCAAACAATCTGCAAACTCAATCAGATAGCAGTGTCAGACTTGCCTCGGTGCTGAGCCATGAAAAACATGCACCCATGGACATAGAGTGTGTCTCAATTAAAGAGCTGAAAACTCTGTGAGCAGACATGAGAATTTGGACTGTAAACACACTAATATTATTCATTACACGGCTTTAATGATGCATATGATTCATCAAGGAATCCTTACCAAGTGCTCAAGAAGAAACACACAAAAAAGCATTGATACACATTAATGAAAACAAGAAAAGGGGGAATGCTGGTGCCACTGAGAAGCACTGGTGACTGGCCTGGCACATGTGCTCTTCTTCAGGCGCTGTATACAGTGTGTGCGTGCATATCTGTTCCTGCGTGTGGATATAAGGGTATTTGAAAGGGACGTCCCTGTACTTTAGAGAGTGGCTCCCACGACAGCCTGGGGTGCCACATCCATCTACGTCTTTTTGCCAAATTTGATTTTAAATATTTATCACACCATACATCTTGGCTGAAACAAATTGCTGGCAAAGTGCTATTGTCTGGGAAACATGTAGTAAGAAGGATGGAGGTTTTAAAGGAAACATCAATGTTTCATTTGGTAAAATATATGACTGGGAAGTGTATGTGCAACTACAGCAGTTTTCAAACAGGAGGATGATACAGAAGTACAACTTTCTGAAGTTTATTTTTCCTGTGGCGTGTTACGAGTTCAAAAATTGGGGATGGAGACAAGAGAAAAAACCACAATAACAACACTGGTCCGGCCGGGTTAAGTCAAACGATGATTTTAATGAACACACGCGTGGGAGATGGGCACCGTATGCAGACAGCCTCAGATCTCAAAATCTGCTCCTGCTGAGATGGGGCAGAAAACTCCAGCATGCTCTGTTCTCTTCTAATCAGACAAATAAGGCGATGACTCTCTGCAAACAGTATTTCTTATAACATCATAAAACAATATCCACAATAAATCAGCAGTCTAATGTAATGCAAATCAGTTTAACTAATGCAGTAGTTATCAGCTTCTTCTAATTCAGGAGAATAATGCAAACTAAAACTACATAATAATTCACAATCTTTAATTAGGGGTATAACATGGCATAAAATAATATTATAACGTAACAGGCGTAAAGGCAGATGCGGGGTATTTTGAGATGAAATCCTCTTTATATCTTTCTACAGCTGTATAATGTGTGTGGATCTTTCCATTCATAACATGTATTAAAATTGCAAATGTAAATTTGTCATTTATTAATCTTACTTCTGTGTGGTCTTTTTTAATTGTTTCTTTTTTGATGGTGTTATATATTGAGCACAAATCCTAGATGAACAAAAATCCAAAGAATCATTATGCATAAATGATAAGGATAAAGTGATACATTTTCACAAAGAATAAATAAACAGGAAAATATTAATTGCATCTGGGCTGTGGATTCTGTTTTAGGTGAGGTGACACTATATAGGTTGTCATTCTTCAAGCAAGAGTCTACACGGTATGCCTCCAGATTCCCTGCTGTGTGTGTGATGTGCCTCCTGCATCACATTTCTCACATTTGACACATTTTTTAACCAAGGAAACTTAGAAACTTTTTTTGAAAGAACACACTTGTATACTTTGTATTTTTTCTATTTGACCTGAAAGTTAGACTGACTCTGTGTAGCCACCATATTCTACCATTAAACAAGGAGATGCCTTGCTTGAAGGCATTTAGCCAGTGATTGTTGATGAGGAAGAATGCAATATATGTTCACGTTCACTGAGAAACCAATATATTGGTCATAGGGCAACTAACTGTTGCAGTAAGATTGGACACAATTCAGAGTAATGGCAGCTTTCTCTGCAAACAAAAGATGATTTACAGCTTACCTGGGGGACAGGAAAGCCACTCCAGCACAGCATCCCTCTGGTAGATGATGTCAAAACAGCAGAACAGCCAAGCAACTCAAATATTTCTCTACTTGTGTTACATTGCTGTGCTTAAGGGAAGGTGCTGTCACATATTTGATTTACTACATTGGTTTCACTCTGAACAACACATATTTCTGGAAAGAGTTTATTTGATACAAAACTATAATACCAGAGAAAGTTTTGTCCGTAGCGGCAAGCACAGTAAAAGTATTCTCCAGAGGGAAAATACTGCACCCGGGAATAAATGACAAACAAATAAATGATGGTTGGATATGTTTTAGGCGAAAATAATCCACATACTCTGTTCTCTTCATACAGTTTAAAGTGAATTACCCACCTGAATGCTTCCACTAAATCCATTCAGCCAACACTTTTTTTTCAAAGCACCAAACAAACAAAGAAAAACATTATACAGCATCATGTGTTATATTGCTTCAGCAACATCTGGCTTTGTTTATCCCCTTAATTGACTGATGACTATATTTGTGTAAAACATACTGAATATAAATTTCAAATTGTCCCATTACTGTTACTTACAAATTAAAATGAATTTCCACATGTTTGCTCACTAAATATTCAGTAAGTGATCTCAGTTTGTACGATAAATCATATCTTACGGCTCTCTTGTGTTTGTGCCATACATTCAACTGACCACACGGTGGTGCTCTTGTCTTGTTGACAGTAAAGATATGAAAATAGGGAAGAAAAGAGATGGTGCTGGCAGTCTGCAAGATCTGTAGAACTAAGTATCATCATAATATATTCATGTTTTTTAAGCTGCTATTTGCACATGTCTATCTTGAGTTGCATTTTAGTGTATGCTATAATGATAATATATGATATTTAAAGTAATGTATTACAATATACGTAAACTAATATTAATACGTTCCAAACTAACATGACACCTGAAGTGGCTTCATCAACTTTTTCACTTTACTTCAAGGGATTTGTGTTATTAGTGCTCTTTTTGTGTTAAAATATTCCCAGTTCATTGTGACATTAACTAACCACAAAGCATTGACACTAACTAACCGTAAGGCGTAACGCCTGTTTGTCTTCCCTGGCAACAGTAACAGCTTCTAGGTGTTCCACTAGATGGCACTTGTGTAGCACCACAACTGGGGTAACTGGTCACTGTGCTGTTGCCATTGTTTAAGGTAAACACTATTTCCTTTACCAAAGGACTGGCTAAATGCAGCAATGATTAATTACCAATTCAGTGTTAGTACACATTATTATCCAGTATTCAGAAAGAGGCACGTAAACAGCACATTGCACAAAAACAAAATGATTCAGGAGCTTTAAGGCCATTTGGAAATGCATCCCACAAAGCTTCTCAGCACATAAATATGTATTACATCTGCAACTCAATTAGGCATGGTGAAATCTGGCCTTTGGGGTAGAAACCTGTGAACCTGCATAGATTTACCCTAACCACTCCTCTGTAGACCTTCAGCTGTACAGCTTTTGCTCATACTGATAATCAGTAATCTAATATACACGTTTGATCTGTGTGCACTACAAGAATTAGGGTTCCTTGCATACACCAGGCACATACCATACAAGTGGAATAAGGTCTGTCGAATAACTTCATCACAGTCAGCCGTGTGGAGCTGGCATATGCAAATATCCCAGAAATCCAAATGGAGAACTGCAGCTTCATTAAATTTGGCAATAAAATATTTGCAATACCTCATTGGCTTCTAATGGCCATAATGAGGAGTATGACTGAATCCAATCGGCTTGTGTTAGATTTAATTTGTTTGGCATTTCACAGATGGGAATGCATTTAGAATTGTCAGTAGACATGAGAAGTCATTATAAAACCCAGGACATAAGCGGAGGCTGCCTTGTGGTTAGTTTGTGGCACCACAGGGCCACAAAGGCCTCTACTCTTTCAAATAGGGATGAGTCCCTGAATACTGTTATGGAATATACAGCAGCCAAAGTCTCAACCACATACTGGAAATACCAGTGGTTGATTTTACCAGATTGCATTTCATCATATTAGGTTACCGGAACTTAATTAATGCAATTCCATTCCTTACAACTATCTGCAGCTGGCATTTGTCCAAGTCTAGATAAGATTGGCTTGCAGCCTAAGCATGCCAACTAAAAAGATACCACAGGAATAAACAAAGATGCTTCTTGTTAACTGAGAAATTAGTTAAAAGCAGACAGAGAATGCTGCTGTTGAGATTAATTTGCATTGTGTAATTGAAACAGCTCACTGCAAATAACAGGAAATAAAGTATAGATACAAAAGAATCTATCTATCTATCTATCTATCTATCTATCTATCTATCTATCTAGAAGAAGAAGAAAGTGTGTACATTATTGTACTTTATTGAGCCCCGTGGGGAAATTGCTCTCTGCATTTAAGAATGCATTTCTGCATTTCTATCTATCTATCTATCTATCTATCTATCTATCTATCTATCTATCCGTCCATCCGTCCGCCCGCCCGCCCGCCCGCCCGCCAGTAAAATGAGTAATGAAGAGTACTATGTTGGAACAATGCACAGAGCAAATAATTATATCCTGTCAGGACTCAATTTGGTCACATCCATCTCTTTTTAGAGCAATAGCACAACCTATTCTACAAATATACCAGCTAATCAATTAAAAATTCCAAATAAATGTAAAGATGCACAGCCCCCTTACTGTGCATTGCTGAAATAAATTGGCTGTGACCCAAACATGACCCTGCCTGTTGTTCATGAGACCATTAAATTTCCTGCAAAGGGTTCAGTGGGGCACTGTGTTTGTGTATATGTATGTGTATCAACATGAGGCAGTGTGTATATACTGTATGTGTGGGTGTGCTTGCATGTGTGAGAGAAGATAGTGGTTCACACATGTTATTCATCACAAGTTACTAGGTCATTCATTCATTTCCTTATAATGCACTTATTTGAATATCATTACCATACCATCATTTTTATGGGAACCAGTGTTTTCAGATTATGGTAGTTTGTATAGTGCACACATGAAACCTTGTAGTAGTCAGTTTTTCAGTCTGCTTGTTCCTTCCTGTTACTATGGAAGAGTGACAAATTAAATTTCAGATGACTTAATAAGGCTATCAGAAAAGCTTTATTGCATCTTGACAGTGGTTCTTTTCTTCTCAAGGAATGGAACACCATTCTTTCAAATCATTTGGGCATTTTACATTTATTTCATAGTCACAGTGAGACAGATATGAATTCAGAGAGACGATGGAGGGATGACATGCAACAACCCAGACTGTGAATGGGACCTGATCTCTTAGTGGAACAATAAAATTATTCTCTCATTTGGTGTTTTGATTATTGTGGTGGAAAGCTCAGTCTAATATATGCAGAGTCTCCCATAGGTTTTCAACTAGGGTAGTATTGGCTAACTGTTAATGGTTCACTTTTCATTTTAATAATCACCAAACCATTCAGTGACTTCTTGTTCCCTATGGTTGAAGTTGTCATCCTTGAAGAAATCACTCCCATCAGCATACAAATGCTTGGTGATAGGATAAAAGCAAACACTCAGAACAACTTTGTAATGATTTGCAATGACCCTTCTCTTTATGGGGAGAAAGAGGAGTCATATTTGGTATCAAGCTACATTAACCCTGATTACATCATTGGAAGCTAACCTCTTTCATTAGTGCAGCAAAATGACCTGACCTATAAATTAGCTTATGCTGCAGAATTGTCCAATCAATATTTCACGTAGATTTGTTTTTTAGTATGAAAGAGAGAAAATTATAGAATATTTCATTTTACAGTATTGTTTACTCTAGGGTCAAAGTTTCAGTCTGTTTGCTTTTGCATGCTGCTGGGTTGAGGCCCTTCTCTCCACACCTTTTTATTGTGTCAGTAAAACTGTAAATTCTAAGTTCATCTATGACGTTAGAGATGCTGAATTTAGTTATGTATACTAAATGTGTAAATTAGCATAAAGTAATGTAAACCCAAGATAATGTTTTACACAAATATATGTGTAATTACCAAAATCTTGGTCAGTTTAGTGTTAATGTTCTACATGCTGCCATTGACACTGGCATCAAATTGCTATACTTGTTCTCAATCTCGTTGTTTCTCAGATCAGAATTGAAATTCATAAAACAGCTTGTTCAGACTCTACATAATCAAGTCAGTTGTGCACATCATAACAGCAATTTGTCATTCTTGTGAACAAATTGCAAATGCTTTGGCACACTCATGCAAATGAATATAAAATGCTGTTCCCTTCATTATCAATTGCTTATGTCATGTAGTTCAAAATATATTATATTGGTTCTTTGTTGAAGTCCCCATAACAGCTAAGCACTACTGCAACGCACAAGTCATTATGTTCAATAAGGCTGTAATAATATGTCAAGCATATTTTCTTGACACTTCTATTAGGCCTTTTCTGTAAACGTGTTGTGACATGATCATGTCATTGCTTTACAGTAAAGAAAAAGACAATCTTTTAAAGCACTGTATGAAACAAAGCAAAAAATAAATAAATAGAAAATTGGAAATCAAAACATTGCAAACTTCCTTCAGGCAGAACATGCAGAGCTGTGTGGTGATTTACATTGCAGTCTTTATACGTTTGCTGATGTTGCCCTCTGTTAGTCTAGAGAAGATATCTTTCCTTGCTAGGCATTGTGCAGAGAATCATTTTGCATCAACCCTCTACAGGCATCTACTATGATGTATTTTTTACTTTGTGCAATGCAGTGCTGTCAGAAATCTTTTTTCTTCTGTATTCCCACATCATTTTCTTTCAACAAATTACAGCCCAAACAATAAAGGTGAAACTGGGAATCCAGTCTTAAATTCTTGCAATCAGTCTACTACATAAGCAATGTTTAACTGTGCTGTTGGAACCATAGATGCCAGCATCATCCAAAAAACTATGGTATGAAAATTCTCACACTCTCTAACTATTGACAACAAAACAAAGAATTTTTACTATTTTGTTCATTAACTAATCACATTTAAGCAAGCATTGGTTGCATGTAGGTGATCAACCAATTTACCTTTTCAAATATATATATATATATATATATATATATATATATATATATATTAGGGGTGCAACAATACTTGTGTCGACATTGAACCGTTCGATACAGTGCTTTCGGTTCGGTACGCATATGTATCGAACAATACAACATTTTTAATTTATTTTATCAACTTTTCTTCTGACAATGCTGTCTGTGTTGAGCGCTCAGTGGATCTGCGTTCCACTACTCCGCCTAGGCTGCACTGTCAAGCGCAGATCCACTGTGTGCAGTGTGGGGGTAAGCTAGCGAGACAGAAGCTAAGCTCGTTGCAACATGGCAATTGCCTCGATGCTACCCGAAATTGAGCCTCCCCCACCCTCATTCAGATCTGGCGTTTGGAACTATTTTGGTTTTCATGTGAAGCATGACCCTGAAGGTAAGCACGCAGTTAGCTTGTTAACGTGTTGAGGCAATCCAGCCCCACGCACGGGGCGATACACGGTAGCTCGTTAACGAAGATTTCAGATTAATGCTGACAGCACTAGTGGGAACACAACGAATATGACTGCACATTTACGCCGACATCATCCTAGTGCATAGACAAGTGGAAGCAGACAAAAACAACAAGCACGCATGCTGCATGCTACAAACTTTAGCCGAGTCATTAGACAGCCGTTAGCACATGAGTCTCCTTATGGGGACCTGAAATGTTTAATATACTGCTGAGAGTATAGCCCAGAAGAAGCGTATAGTATACCTTTTATTTTGGAAAGAGCCATTTCTCTGTAATAAACTCACTGTCACCTGCTTGCTGCTACTACTGCACATTCATTCCCAATGTATATACTATATATATATATATAATGTTCTTCCTCTACCCCAGATAGATTTCTTTTTAAATTATTTTCTTGTTTCAGCAACATTAAATTAAAAAACTGTACTTTTGAGTTAAAATATTTATTTATAATTTTAATAAATGACAAATTAAAAAGGCATGAAGATTTTTTTATATCGAAAAAATATCGAACTGTGACACCAAAGTATAGAACCGAACCGTGAATTTTGTGTATCGTTGCACCCCTAGTATATATATATATATATATATATATATATATATATATATATATATATATATATATATTAGGGGTGCAACGATATTTGTATCGATATTGAACCGTTCGATACAGTGCTTTCGGTTCGGTACGCATATGTATCGAACAATACAAAATTTGTAATTTATTTTATCAATTTTCCTTCTGACGATGCTGTCTGTGTTGAGCGCTCAGTGAATCTGTGTTCGACTACTCCGCCTAGGCTGCACTGTCGAGCGCAGATCCACTGAGCGCTCAACACAGACAGCATAGTCAGAAGGAAGAGCGCAGGGCAAGCTAGCGAGACAGAAGTTAAGCTCTCCTTGCAAGATGGACCTCCCCCACTCTCATTCAGATCTGGCGTTTGGAATTATTTTGGTTTTCATGTGACGTATGACCCTGAAGGTAAGCGAGTCATGGACTAAAGTAAAACAGTATGTTGGATGTGCCATGCAATGCTCAATTACATTGGTGTGAACTAGTGTGTTAGCGCAGTTAGCTCGTTAACGTGTTGGCCGTCTAGCCCCATGCACGGAGCGATCGGCGGTAGCTCGTTAACGGAGATTTGCCGTGTTGTGGCGTTAAGGTCATTTCAACGAGATTAACCTGAAAGCACTAGTGGGAACACAACGAATATGACTGCACATTTACGCCGACATCATCCTAGTGCAAAGACAAGTGGAAGCAGAAAAAAAAAAGCAAGCATGCTACTAACTTTAGCCGAGTCATTTAGACAGCTGTTAGCACATGATTCTCCTTATGCTGCTGAGAATATAGCCCAGAAGAAGCGGATAGTATAGCTTTTATTTTGGAAAGAGCCATTTCTCTGTAATAAACTCTCTTTTCCAAAGATGAGTGATTCCTCAATCAGATACAGGGCTCGCAATATTTATAATAATTTTTTTCAGTCGGGCTACCAAAATCTATCTCTTCCCTGCCCGTCGGGCTATTGTAGGAAGGAAAAATATATGTCAATGCTTTTGCATTCTTTCGGAAATGTAGCTGGGTAATTATGTCATTGGCATCGGTGAGCCACTGTCAATATGTGACATATTGAAATCGCGTTTGAATTTGCGCTTGTTTTTTTGCTTTCACTTTGCAATCGTGCGAACTGTGTATAGAGAGCGACAGCACTGATCTGTGAGTGATGATAATTTGTGCACCAATTCCTCTGACATCGTCTTATTAATCGTTAGCTTACTATGCAAACATGACAAGTGAAATCTCCCGCAGCTTACACATGTGAGAGGTTGATCGCGCAGAGAATCGCTGAGCTTATGTGAGTGCGTGTGTAAAAGCATTTCAGTTCTGCTGAGCCAAATAAGACAGGTCAGGGTGAAGAAGTGACAGCCAAAGAAAAGCTTACCACAAAACGGAGAAGTTATGACAAATCAGACTATAAGGCAAAAAGAAAGTGCAGCTTTATGGTTTCATGGACAAAAGAATTTCTGTGGCTGCAATATGATGAGCTAAATAACCAGGGCTGCACATAAGTGGTCCGCAGGTGCGCATTCGCTGTCAAAATAAAAAACACGCACAAGGGTGAGGGTTAAATTTAAAAACTGTACTTTTGAGTTAAAATATATATTTATAATTTTAATAAATGACAAATTAAAAATGCATGAACATTTTTTTGTATCGAAAAAATATCGAACCGTGACACCAAAGTATCGAACCAAACCAAACCGTGAATTTTGTGTATCGTTGCACCCCTAATATATATATAAAAAAACACCCAGCACGCCCCTGCGGGCGGTTTATCCTTCAAGCTCGGGTCCTCTACCAGAGGCCTGGGAGCTTGAGGGTCCTGCGCAGTATCTTAGCTGTTCCCAGGACTGCGCTCTTCTGGACAGAGATCTCCGATGTTGTTCCCGGGATCTGCTGGAGCCACTCGCCTAGCTTGGGAGTCACCGCACCTAGTGCTCCGATTACCACGGGGACCACCATTACCTTCACCCTCCACATCCTCTCGAGCTCTTCTCTGAGCCCTTGGTATTTCTCCAGCTTCTCGTGTTCCTTCTTCCTGATATTGCTGTCATTCGGAACCGCTACATCGATCACTACGGCCGTCTTCTTCTGTTTGTCTACCACCACTATGTCCGGTTGGTTAGCCACCACCATTTTGTCCGTCTGTATCTGGAAGTCCCACAGGATCTTAGCTCGGTCATTCTTCACCACCCTTGGGGGCATCTCCCATTTTGACCTCGGGACTTCCAGGTTATACTCGGCACAGATGTTCCTGTACACTATGCCGGCCACTTGGTTATGGCGTTCCATGTATGCCTTGCCTGCTAGCATCTTGCACCCTGCTGTTATGTGCTGGATTGTCTCTGGGGCATCTTTACACAGCCTGCACCTGGGGTCTTGCCTGGTGTGATAGACCCCAGCCTCTATGGATCTTGTACTCAGAGCTTGTTCTTGTGCTGCCATGATTAGTGCCTCTGTGCTGTCTTTCAGTCCAGCTTTGTCCAGCCACTGGTAGGATTTCTGGATATCAGCCACCTCCTCTATGTCTTTATGTCAGTGGCTTCTATCTCCTCCTTTGGCCAGCCTATTACCCCAGCAGGGTACCTGATCACGGGCAGGGCGTACGTGTTGATGGCCCGGATCTTGTTCTTACCATTCAGCTGACTCCTCAGGACTTGCCTGACCCTCTGCAGGTACTTGGTGGTTGCAGCCTTTCTAGCGGCCTCTTCATGGTTCCCATTTGCCTGCGGGATCCCCAGGTACTTGTAACTGTCCTCTATGTCTGCAATGTTGCCTTCTGGTAGTTCAATCCCCTCAGTTCTGACTACCTTCCCTCTCTTTGATACCATCCGACTACACTTCTCCAGTCCGAACGACATTCCAATGTCATTGCTGTATAGCCTGGTAGTGTGGATCAGTGAATCGATGTCTCGTTCACTCTTGGCATACAGCTTGATGTCATCCATGTACAGGAGGTGGCTGACAACTGCTCCGTTCCGTAGTCGGTATCCGTAGCCAGTCTTGTTAATGATCTCACTGAGGGGGTTCAGGCCTATGCAGAACAGCAGTGGGGACAGAGCATCTCCTTGGTAGATCCCGCACTTGATGGTGACTTGTGCTATGGGCTTGGAGTTGGCCTCTAGTGTTGTACGCCACATCCCCATTGAGTTCCTGATGAAGGCTCTTAGGGTCCCATTGATCTTGTACAATTCTAGGCATTCCAGTATCCAGCTGTGGGGCATTGAGTCATAGGCCTTCTTGTAATCAATCCAGGCAGTGCACAGGTTGGTCAGTCTGGTCTTGCAGTCTCGGCTGATTGTTCTGTCTACCAGTAGCTGGTGTTTTGCGCCTCTGGTATTCTTGCCAATTCCTTTCTGTGTCCCGCTCATGTATTGACCCATGTGCCTGTTCATCTTAGCCGATATGATGCCTGACAGGAGCTTCCATGTAGTACTGAGGCAGGTTATTGGTCGGTAGTTGGAGGGGACCGGTCCCTTCTTGGGGTCCTTGGGGATCAGGACCGTCCGGCCTTCAGTTAGCCATTCCGGGTGTCTCTCGTTAACTAGCAGCTGGTTCATTTGTGCTGCCAGACGCTCGTGGAGTGCAGTCAGCTTCTTCAGCCAGTAGGCATGAACCATGTCGGGCCCTGGTGCTGTCCAACTCTTCATACTGGAGACTCTTTCTTGGATATCTGCCACTGTGATGGTTACTGGACCCTGTTCAGGGAGGTTGCTGTGGTCTGCCCTCAGATCCTCTAGCCACTGAGCATTGCCGTTATGGGTTGCATCCTTCTCCCATATGCTCTTCCAGTATTGCTCCGTCTCCAGCCTTGGTGGTGCTGTTCTCTTATTGTTCCCTTGCCACTGAGAGTACACCTTTGCTAGTTCTGTGGAGAACAGCTGGTTTATTCTCCTGCCTTCTATCTCTCTGGTGTACCTCCTCAAGCGGCTGGCCAAGGCTGTGAGTCTTTGCTTGGCAGTTTCCAAGGCCTCAGGTATGGACAGCTTGCTGTATTTCTTAGGCACCTTATTTGTCGCACCTTTCTGCAACTCCGTTAGTTGGCTAACCTCCCTCCGTGCTACTTTGATCTTGCCCTCTAGCCTCCTTCTCCATGGAGGGTACTGCCCCTTGTCGCTGTTCAACGTGTAGCCAAGCATCTCACTGATCACTGCTGCCGTATTGTAGATCAGCTTGTTAGTGTCGGTAATCGTGGTTGTAGGTATTGCCCGTAGTGCTGCATTAACATCATCTAGCAGACCTTCTGAGGGTACTTCACGTAATCTTGGTAACCGGCTACGGGGGATCGAGGTTTCAAGCTTGGCCATGATCCTATTTTTCAGGTCAGTTCCTCTCGCACTCAACGATCCTTCTCCTATCGCACTTGGGGCTATGTACCCAATCTCGGGTGGGGGTGATGATATCGCCCCCCTGACCTGGCGTCCTGACTCCTCCTTGCCGTAGCATTTGTGTTGTACCTCGTCAATCTCTAGCTGTGAGAGCAGTCCCTTCTTTCGAATGTTGGAACACTGAGCTACTAGTTGTTTCGCCGTCATTGTGGATGTTGGGTATCGAAGAATCCATAGCTCCCTCATCCTATTCATGTAGCCCCTTCCGCCGGGGTTACTTGCGTAGTAGCATTCCAACAACGCCCTGTTTTCGTCTCTTGCCCACCGATGCCTTCTTGTATATATATATATATATATATATATATATATATATATATATATATGTATATATATATATGTATATATGTATATCAGGGGTGGGCGATAGAAATGATATACGATAGAAACGATATAAATTTGGCCAACGATAGAGATTTTGACTATATCGCTACTATACATTTGATGAAAAGACAAATCAGAAATGCCAGTTACCTCTTTTTAAATGGTCAACATGTTTACACGGAATGAATTTCATTTATAGTAAACATTACATCAAATGTAGGTTTCTTTGCATGGCATTGGAGGTAAAGTTAACTTTTGACACACTTCTCTAAGCAATTTTGAAGTTGCCACCAAAACAGCACATACATACAGCAAACTGCCATAGTTAAACTGGAAATGGCTGTAATTCATCCAGAACCTCATCCAGGACCCAAATACAAATGCAAAACAAAAAGCAATGTGTATTATTTGGCTGTAAGAAATAGTCCTGAACAAGAAATTCAAAACAAGAACAAGGAGCAGGAACCACATCAGGGGACCACAAAAACAAAAAACAAACCAGCTGAACAGGACAAATGGGAAGGCAGGTACATGGGCTTCTCTCCACACTGATTTGTGCGTCCTCGCCTCCTCTGTCCCCTGTCCTACCAAAGATGCTGAGACTGCCAAAGATAACACAGACTGGGAAGCATAATGCAGCATTTTTGTGCTAACTTTGTGATTTCCAAATACCTATTAGCTGAAAACATTGGGTTCCTTAAAAACTGAAGAAACAGATGAAGTGGAGGATATAAGAAGAACTTGCCTGAAATAAAAACTAACTGTTCATAAGCACATGAACAGTATCTGAAAGTCACTTCTTTATGAAATAAGAACAATGCCACTAAAGACCTGACACAGGACCTGAGAGATACATCTGACCCTTCAGCTGATCCATCAATGGTTCACCAAAGCCCCATCAGAAATGGCCTCAGTGAAAGTCATTCTTAGAAAAGAGAAACAGGTAACGAGATTCCACAAGAAGTGGACTGAAACTTGGTAACTGTATATTTGTGGTTCAAATGATCATAAGTATGTATGAGGAGGTCAGGGGAGGGGTAGAACAGTAAGTGTCTATAGCTTTCTCATGGCTTGGGGCTGGTACTGAGGTTCTTGTCAAAACTGATAGAATTGTGAATGAAGAAAAGTACAGTCAGATTTAAATCCATCATACAACAGCATCTGGAAAGCCTCTGATTGGTAACAGCCTCATTTTTCAGCAAAGCAATGATCCCCAAAACACTGCTAGAACAATAAAAGCATACCTGGATAGAAAAACACACCATGGAACACTATCGGTCATGGATTGGCCTCCAGAGGCCAGACCTCAACATTACTGAAGAAGTGTGGAATCGTCTTAACAGAACGTAACAAAAAGCAGCTGAAATCCAAAAAAAGAAGAGTTTTGGAAAATCCTTGAAGAAGCCTGGAAAACTATTTCTAAAACTTCCATAGAGAAACTGGACGAAAGCTTGCCTACGAGTTCAGGTTGTGTTAAGGAATAAAGGTGTTCAAGCAAAATATTGACTTTAATTAAAAATTTAACATCTCTGTTGTTGCCGTACATACTGTAGTTTGCATTTGTATCAAAAACTTGCACATATTGCACTTGGTTCCTGAAAATAAAATTTTTGAAAAAGACTTTTTGAACAGCCGAGGACATTTCAAAAATACTATATACTATGGAGGGAAGACTCCTCAAACAATTAGTCCTTTATAATCAAAGCTCATTCAGTTATTTAAATGATCAAACATTCTGCCCTTAAACTATTGCTGTGTGTGGTTAAAAAAATGTATATTTTGTATATCTGAATTAAAAACATGTCATGAGCACTGTTATAACTAAGATCATCAAATATAGTAAAGTAGTAATTCAGTACCTGAAATCCTTCTGATTTTCTCTGCTTGCACCTTAGGTGGGAAAAGAGGAATCAAAAATGGGACATAAAAATATGGTGTATATACTTAACAAGGGTGGGAACGAGACACAGGTTAATGCAATCAAACACCTAACATGGGCTAGAGTTACAAACATGAATGAGGAAAAAGAACAAAAAATAAAACTAGACTAACACAAATGAGAAAACAAAACTTCAAAGTAAAAACAGGAAGTAATAAAAGACAACCAAAAGGATACTATGCATGATGACACAGACTATGGACACAGGAGGTAGGAAACACAACAAAATCAGCCAATATAACAGCGACCAAAAAACACAATAAAAACCCAGGATATTTACATTTTTATGTCATTAGATAATCAATAGCCAATTTCAGGAGCACAGTGTTTTACACTTGGATTTCTAAAGCAAAACACCACAGAATTATGTTTAAGTCAATGTGAGGTGTCCCTGAAATGGTTATTCCATAAAGTACAAGTTTATAGTTTAGCTACAGTAAACAACAAAAAGGCAGAGCACAGTGCACAGAATGAGAACATGTAGGCTACTACATATATCTAAAACACATAAAACATGGAAACAAAGCAGAAATACTACGCACAATATTATACAACAATGACAAAATGGTTCTCCTGCTCAGTGGACTTTGTATTTTTGGCTACAGATTTACATGGACGTCACAATAAATGCTCTTATTTAGGCGATCGTGGCTCAAGAGTTGGGAGTTCGCCTTGTAATCGGAAGGTTGCCGGTTCGAGCCCCGGCTTGGACAGTCTCGGTCGTTGTGTCCTTGGGCAAGACACTTCACCCGTTGCCTACTGGTGGTGGTCAGAGGGCCCGGTGGCGCCAGTGTCCGGCAGCCTCGCCTCTGTCAGTGTGCCCCAGGGTGGCTGTGGCTACAATGTAGCTTGCCATCACCAGTGTGTGAATGTGTGTGTGAATGGGTGGATGACTGGATATGTAAAGCGCTTTGGGGTCCTTAGGGACTAGTAAAGCGCTATATAAATACAGGCCATTTACCATTTATTTGCTGTGTGACAGAGGATGAACTCCTTTATAGCCTCTATCATCTTCGGATGTGTTCTGCTGCTTTCCTATAATTTTATTTCTGCAATTTGCAATACTGCCATACTTCCTTACTTCCTTACTTCTCATCAATTAGCAGGCTGTAGTCCCACTTATCTGTGCAGATTCCTTCATGTTTAGTTGTTGTACACATAAGTTTTTAAATGTGTTCTACAATTCATAAATATGACTTTAACCCATGAGCTATTCTCTGTATGATGACTCATACCATAATTGATCTACCTACTTTAGACATAAAACCATTTGCTGAGATGTGCTAAAACATCTGCAAAAATGGCTTTTATTTTGTTCATAAATACATTTTTATTATGCTCAAAGAAATGCGTGTTTTACTGTATCATATGTTTTAATTCTTAGAACTGAAGCTGAACTGAACTGAAAACAGCATGACAAGTCTCTCACTGGATAGATGTGGGGTCTGCATTGTTGCAAATATCAAGTAAGTGACAGTATTGTGAGGTCACCTTGCACGTCAGAAATACGTGCACATAATCTACACCCACATGAGTGATTTTCAGGTTTGTATTTTTGTTTTAAATCCAAGTCATGTCAGAAAATCAATCATTCTCTCTCAGATCACCCTTTTTCTCCTGTTATACCAACAAACAGGACTAATGGGATGACCTGTATTACATTACAAAAAAAACTGGTAATGATTTAACTTAGCACACACTACTCATTAACAGCAAATCACACCCTAATACTGCAGTACATCCTACCAATTACTGTCATGCTACAGGCAGTGCGGAGATCAACTGTACAATCGTTAGCTTATATTAGGCAACAGACAGTGAGAAGAGGATGCCACAGGGGTAATGTGAATCTTCACACTTGTTGCAAGCAAAACGAAGACAATTATTTTAATTGCACTGCACCCAGCTATGTGCAGTCTGCAGTAGTGAGTGTCCCTGATCCTTGTGATATATTACTGCAGTGTCCATGAATTCAAGGGTTGCCTCTTAGAGATCTGGGGTATGGCCTCAGTCTACTTTATGACGTTTTGCTGTGTAAAAAAAAAAAAAAACCTTAAAAAACACGCCTTCAGTCTTGTTCCCAGTAAAGCATTCAGATATACAGTAGCTAAAGGCCCCACTGCAGCAGTTTTTCATGTTAACATAATCCAGAGTGATGGCTGGTTAATTTGTTTCGCTATTCTAATAACCTTGCATATAAATAGTTACTACCAGCATGTGTATTTCATGCATTTTCACCTCTTGAGCCTCGGAGGAAATTAGCATTTGAATTCGTAATCATGTCCCTTTTAAGTTGCATCACATGCAGCGGCTGAAACGAGGAGACAATTAACCTGCACAGCTAAGTGGACAAGAGACTCTGACAAAAATAGCTCAGAGGAAAATGAAGTCAAGTTGCATATTTCACATGCTGTCCTAATCGGGTTGGCTATGGATAAAGACTTCATCATCCAATCTTAGGTAACATGACTTGTAATATGATAAAATTTCAATACACAGCTGTAATGCACCTCTTTCAATAGAATGTAACATGCCTTACCCATGGGAATTGGCTTACTTACAACACCTATTTATGTATCTATCTGTGAATGGAATGTTTATATGTGATATAAAGAACAAATTCCACCTATGTGGGAGAAAATAATACTGTTTGTGTCACAGGGACTGTCCTTACAATAACAAATAGATCATATGTAGCTGCTGACAGGTAAAAGTCTTTCTTTTCTCCAATGTGTGAGCTAAGAAAAGCAGACTTATTTTTCCAGGATGACAACATATTTTCACCATCTTCCAAAGTGTTTTGAGTGGATTGTAGGGCCCTGAGGTGGTGAAAAATGGTATCAGCTCCCAGAGGAGCATGTAATCCTTCAACTTATTTGAAAGCATGAAAATCACCAAAGAAGGATTTAGGTTTTAATGTCCCCTCCTATACTGAACACATGAGACAATGCAGAAAAAGAGGCATTGCAGGTCTAAACAAAGAAGTTGTGAGGGTATGGTTTGAATTTTGGTTTCATGTTTCAGAATATTAAACTTGCAAAAAGAAGAGTTAATTTTGTGGCTAACTGGTATGAAGGTGGGTCCTAAAAGGTACACTGCTATTGTGGGTTTAACACTGAATGGGGACCGTGATTTTATATCAATCATTTAAAACAGTCTTCAGGCCATCATATGAACAGGATCATAATTTTTCATAGATTTCTTCACAATCAGATTTCTTTTTGAAACCTTGGTGGTCCAAACAAAGTGTGTTTAACAGCCCAGGACATCAGCTCATTTTTCCGAGTCCCGAAAGTTTCATAATCAGTGTATTCTTCATTACTTCTTTTACCCAAATCCCATTCACTGCAAAAAGTTGTGTTACCACCATCAAATATCAAAAAGAGGCCAGTATTTTAAGATTAAGGGCAGGTCATTTGAAAGTGCTGCAAGACCTAGCAAGAAACTAATGATTTACGAGCTAAGGTAAGATAACTTTCCCCACAACTTGTGGAAAGTTATGTTCATGCTCTTCTTTCTCCCATTCGTTGTGCTTTATATGTTTATCAATCCATTTGTGTACAAAACGATTTTATAACTGCAAATACAGCAAAAGAACAGTAGTTAGTCAATTAGAACACCAGTGAAAAACCAACATATCCTAGACTAAATTAGTAACTCTACATATGCACAGATAATTAGTTAAGTTGGTTTAACCCTTAAATGCTATTCATATTTCATATCTCATATGGGCTGGGTCAATTTTTGACTCAGACCAAGAATTCCCACATAACAAGTGTCCATAGCAAATTTTGAACTACAGATCTGATTAGAATGCATGAATGGCCTATCTTAAATTAATAAATGGATAATTAATCCTTAATAAATCTTTCAGAGAGCTGAGAGAGTAATTTTTCTTTCATCACAAATGAAAACGGCAAGAGAATCCTCATTTCTATACCATCTATAATAATTCCATATTAATGAACACTATGTAATAAAATATAAATCTATCTACCACATCTAGCACGTCTACCATATGCACACAGAAAAAAAGAATGGCTTTACTATTGCTGTAGCATTGCCTCCATGACACACTGAAATAATTTAATATATTTATTTTCCATGTAGCTCTAAACAGACTGGGTTTGTGTAAGGAGTCTGTCATGTTGTACAAAGTCAAATATCATGAGAGGTGGCTCATAGGGACAGAAAGTCAGGGTTATTATTAATAAGTGGAGGAGAAAGAACATTATGCTGGCAAGCTGGCTCATGAGCCAGCAAATTGAGCTTGCAAGTACTAAAGCACCATAGAGATAAGTCATTAAGATGCCCAGAATGAAACTAAGAAACTGGATTATCATAAAAAAGGACTTAGTGTGATTGTGGAATTTCTTCTTCTTCTTTTTTTTGTTTTAGTTTGCAAAACAGTAGAAACCTTCTTGTGTTTTAACAAAAGCATTTAGTCAGGTTTGCTACTCTGTTAGTGGCTGTAAGTGGAACCATTAGAAAATGTATGAACCTTTAAACCAAGGTCTCTATTTCCAAAAGCAAATGGCTCAGCTACTTCATCTATCAGTCTGTGAAATGTATTTTTTTTCTCTTGAAGTCACAAAGGTAAAATGTCAGTATGTTGAAGCACTTATGGTTTTGCCAACACCAGCAATGCGGTATTCAGAGCCTGAAGAAGCAACTTGGATAGGAAATGTTTTATTTAAAGCTAAGTTAGTTGCTAGTGAAAGACAGACACTGTCAGCTACTGCTCAAATAGTGGATATAATCATCAGTGGTAGCCCCCGGATACCCTACTATCCAAATCATGTGATAAATTATGTGATGAAAGCATCAGCAGCTCCAACGTTTTGATATGCGGAGCCCCGTGATAACGATTCATGGTTCCCTTCTTCAAGCAGTCGTTTGGGGTTGAACTGAAGTGATTACCAGAAAGTATTGTCTTGTCAAGGATGTCTCATATTACCTGTATTATTGGGCGACCGTGGCTCAGGGGGTTGGGAATTGCATCTGTAACCGGAAGGTCGCCGGTTCGATCCCTGGGCTCTCTGTCCTGGTTGTTGTGTCCTTGGGCAAGACACTTTACCCTACTTGCCTACTGGTGTTGGCCAGAGGGGCCGATGGCGCAATATGGCAGCCTCGCTTCTGTCAGTCTGCCCCAGGGCAGCTGTGGCTACAACTGTAGCTTGCCTCCACCATTGTGTGAATGTGAGATTGAATGAATAGTGGTATTGTAAAGCGCTTTAGGTGCCTTGAAAAGCGCTATATAAATCCAATCCATTATTATTATTATTATCTGTCTGTTGTTCAAGAGCAAGCTTCTGTAGGTGTTCAAAAAAACATTTCTCTAAATATATATATGTTAGCCTTGAATTAGTCAAGGAAACAAAGGAAGAAAGAAGCATCTTCTTATAAGCCAGATCTGGTGTTGAGGTGTCCTTTTCATTTCACCCTTCATCTCAGGGAAAGTGTCACAGAAGTACTGAGCAGGAGGTCACTGACCTCACAGGTCACCTATTATTTCCTGCAGCATGTTCTGTCTCCACATTTGAAGCTTGGTTTGTGATTACAATGAAAATAAGATATATAGCTGAATGGTGTTTTTAAAAGCAAAAAGGACTAGCCAGCAAATGGGTGAGACCAGAAGATAAATGGTAAGACTTTAGCATCTGTAATGCCATTTTGCACCTTGGCTCTGTCTGCGCATGAGTGTTTACAGTATATGATTCGGAGCATATTTTTACATTTGATAAACGATAGCATTATCACATCTGTTTATGGACCCATAGACAAAACCAAAAAAAAGCCTACAAAGCATGCTTGAATTCAAAACAAGTGTTTGAGATTCACCAGTGTTACTTTATTAATGCTGAAAAACTGCTAAAGTATGGCACCATTAGGGTTGCAACAGAGATAAGAATGTGAAAAAAAGCAATTTCCGAAAGCAAGATCTAACTAATCAACAACTCTCTTTTCCAGCCCATCTGATATACAAATTGTGCCTAATGAACCTTGCAAAATCAATTACCTAGGTAATACTTTGCATGCAAGGGAAACCAAACACAGAATGTACGATGCATACGTAAACAGACATTACTCACTGCAGATTATTTTGCTCCATTTACATTGCATTAGCACCAGAAACGGAAAACTGACTGGTGCATATTCCTCAATCATGTTCATTTCATTAAAATGCAACCAGGCCAGATAGAGAAACCATACACACCTAACAGCTAATCAGACCATTCTTTACAACAAATGCTGTCATTTGATTAATGTTACAATATAGAGTGGACAAACAAATATTAAGTGTGTATCTTGAACTAGCTAGCGCACAAAATAATGCAGCATAAAGTAGTTAAGCGCCTGATAGATGATGGTACTCCTTTCTGCTAATAAAATCTGTTTTACATGCCTGTTTAGCACTGACACGATGAAATGAAATAGTGCACCGTACACGGTGAAGATAACATTTTTAATGTATTCTATACCATAATGTATTTTGTATTCAGAGAGAAATTGTTCTTTGTAGTGCCTCGAGACCTTGATTAAACATATATCTAGACTTTATCAGGCTTCTGATAGCGAGTCATTTCCAGAATAAATAGACTTTTGTAAAATGTTCTGAGGCTAATAATGGGAAGAGGTATGGTACACAGTTTGGGTATAAATCATCCTTCAGAGCTTACTTTTGTGCTTTTACAACAAAGTAGTGTAGTATATGATCAACAATATATCATTCTCAGTAAAATAAAAGTTGTTGAATTGTGCCTCAGACTTAAAAAAAAAAAAAAAAAAAAAAAGCTGATCTACAGCTCTTCTGCAAAGTAACATAGTGGAGAAATTTCAGTTTCTGAGCAGTGGGGCACAAATCTAAATCTGGCGTCATGAATTATTAAAGCCCACTTTATGGAGCTTTCTTCAGAGAAGAATATCCAGCACAGAATAGTACAAGCTTGAGATCAAATGGAGCAGAGTAAAAGAGCCCAATGTGATGCCAAAAGTATTTCCACCATAAGTGTTCAGTGTTGTTTTGCACTTGAACAGAAAAAGAGCTTTATGGCAGAAAAAAGAGGGAGTGGTCAGCCAGTCTGTCTCATCACTTAAATGCACACACAAAGGAAATGAGAAAACTTGGCATATATCCTTTGAGATGGCAAGATGATGACTAAAGAACAGATTTACCTCTCCTGAATATCACTAGACAATAAATAGCTTTCGTTTGGAGGTGAGTGTCAATTGTGGATGAATCTCTTCTCTTGGTGTCATCCAACTCTGCATGCCTTTGTGAAATTGCTTTTTGAGTCTGAGCTGCATTTATAAAACATTTTATCTTATCCCTAAAAGTATTTCTAAATGGCATTTCAGTTGAGTCCCTGCAGGGAAGCTATATACAAAAGTCTTTTATGGGCTATTTATCCATTTGATTTGGAATGTGGAGTGTTTGGATCGCACACTTGTTTCAAAGCACACACTACATCAAAGGGCATCTTTAGTTTCTCACAGTGTAAATTCAAGACATGTAAAACAATCTTAAAACAAAAATGGAAATTTACTGGATGAATGCAGTGGGGAATAATGTTTATCAGTCACGTAGACAACTTCTGTGATTAATATCATGTAGTTTCTTTGCATCCACTGTCACAAAGCTTACCCAACAAGGGCCTTAGTGGGGTGAGAGCGTACACCAGCTGACACATGGATGAGATGCTGGGTACACCCTGGACAGACCACCAGTCCATAACAGGGTTAAAACAAACAGACAGGCAACAATGAATACTCATCTGCAACAAGCCAGCCAATTGAGAAGTGCAAATTAGCATAACATGGATATCACTGGACTTCTGGAGAAAACTGATACAGCAGGAAGAACAAAGTCCACATAGAAAGGTCCCCTGTGGTAGGTTTGAGCCAATAATTTTCTTCCCTGCTGAAACGGTATACATATGAAAAATGGAAAGTAACAGTGCTAACCACTGCACCACTCATATGGTGCATATATGGTTTCTTCCCATAAAATGGACTGTGAACGCAAAGTAGTAAAAAAAAGGTTGAAATATCTAAATAATGAGATGAAAGATACTAAAACCTGCTTAGTACTTATCTCAAGCTTGATACTAAAAAACCTGTTGTTTCCATGCTTTCCACTTTTGCAGTGTTTGCACTGGTAGCTGAACTACCATTCAAGTCAGTCACTAAATACCTAACAACACACCGCTAACACCCTTTAAAAATAGAATGAAAATGAGCTAAATTAGGGTAAAAGTGAGAACACATGCAAATCACTCTGCAGCCAATCTCAGCTGCTCACAACGTGGAAAATCAATGTCATATTAAGGTGCTAATGAAACACTTTTTTTCCTTTTTATAACCTCACAGTTTTTAAAAAAAAAATCATTGCATTATATTAGTTTTATGTTGAAGTCATATTGCTCTTTCCACAGTTGTCTCTCTCTTTCTCTCTGTTTTCAGATTACCTAATTAATATCTCTATGGTGAGTTCTTCTGACTGTGTAGTATTTAATCTATTCTCCCAAGATTTTCTACATTTACTACATGTTGGCATTGTTCATGACCATGAAGAACTACTAGTACCACCAATTCATTAATTTAAATTGATTAAAAATGTGTTAAGAACTATTTTTTTAAACTTCTGTAGTAGCAACCCAGTTTCCAAGAACACAGGTCTCCCTGTGAGGTTTTAATTACATAAACGATGTGCTAGAATTAAATCAAAACAAGCCAACACAGTGTATATTTCACCTTTTTTTTCTACGTTTTAACACCACCCTCAACCCATCAACCAGAAATAAAAAGTAAGAAAAAACAAATCCACTCACGCATGATTAGTGTGAAGCAGTCTCTTGAACTTTGAATAATCTACACACCTCACTGTTGGTAATAGTTTTCTGCATCTGTTAGTGAGGTGTATGGATATTCTAGGTAACTCAAGTGAAGGGAGATGTTATAGTAAATGCTTTAAATATAAATTCGTAATGCTGTGCGCTTTATGTCATTCGTGAGTTGCCTTTACATGTTAGACAGGCACCTTCCTTATCTGTTTTTAAATCACGTCTTAAAACATATTTATTTACCTTGGCTTTTAGCACAGCAGGACTTGTTGATGTCTCTTAATACGTTTCTTATTAATTATATTATTTTTAATTTTAAGATATTTTATATGTAATTTAAACTGTTTCCTCTCTGTTTTATATTTGTAGCACTTTGGTCAACATTGTTGGATGTAAAGTGCATTATAAATAAAGATGCTATGCTATGCTATGCTATTCATTCATTCTCAACAATCACCATATGCTCACTTTGGTTACTGCTATAGTTTTAGGACACTGACATAGCATAGTCTCTGTTATAGTGTGTACACTGTTCACTATCATAGTCTGTTTAGAGCGCTATGCTTCCACCACTGTAGATATATTCATAGGACACTGTAGATCTGTTTACTACACATACGTAGCACATCTGTATATTTGTTCATAGTACATCTGTATATCTGCCCATCTGTATAGCAATAAAAAAACATCTGTATGCTATACAGATCATATGTATATCTGTACATATGTATGCAGCAGTACATCCGTACACTTGTCTGTAGTTCAACTGTATATTTGGTCTCTACTTAACTTATCTGTATATAATTGCTTTTATTGTACTTACCGTACTACTCTTGCACTTCTGATTAGATGCAAACTGCATTTCGTTACCCTGTATTTATACATCTGTAATGACAATAAAGTTGAATCCTAATCGTAATTATAGATAATGTATTATCGTTGTTATATAGAAGTTGGGGGCAGAAATTGCAGAGATTTTTTTCTGTATTGATAGATGTATGTAAAGACCTGACCTTATTAAATAACTCATGTGTGTTTGACAGTATATAAATGAAACTGATTTAAATGTCTAGGGTAAGTGAACAATTTCTATGCAGCGGAGTACTGTAAACATGACTGAATAAATGAAATTTAGTAATGCGACATTCCTTTTATCCTTCACTGCAGTGTATCGGTCAAGGCAATGCTTGCAGCTCTTTAACTTATAATAAGAATCTGAACCAAAGCACTTGCCTCTTCAGATAGATAAATTCAACCCCATGCAGTTAACAGCTTTTTATGGAGAGAAACTGATTTTCCAATGTTTATACCGTTTAAAACCGCTATAAATTAGAAAAAGAGAAGCTGATATAATTTTGTTTGAGCAGAATCTCTTCACTTGACTGAATGTGTCTATAAAATTCTCAGAGAAAAGTAGGTTGCTAAAATGCACTTAATTTGGCATGATAGATTGAGTCCATGCTTCAGTGACTGTAATTGAATCTGTGACCTATTTCTTCAGAAGAAAATTGTCTCTTGGGTTATTTGTCACCATACATTTTAATGGAATTCAGTAGACTGGCACTGAATTTATACATTTTATCCAATTATTAGCATTCTTCTTGCAATCAGTAGGTTATTTTACATTTAGTGTTTGTTGAGTAACATCCTTCAACTAAACATGATGCAGATGTCTGTGAATTCAGTACCTCTACCAGTACTATTACAGGAGATTGAAAATCAACAAACACAACAGTGAATGGCAGAATGCTGGGGTTGGCAAGATTCCTATTTATTATATGCTATTCCTCACTGGAAATCCCACCAGAGATCAGCTACTAAGAAAGAAATCACAACATAAGCCAACCATGTCCAGTTGTTCCTTCACTGAATGTCTCTATTAACAGGGATCATTGCTGGTTCTTCTGGCTTGCTATAAATAATGTATCACCCGAGTTACAGGAACAAACATCTCAAAAATAGCCTGACAATGCTGAAAGGCATAAATGGATTTCTGAAAACATATAAGATGAAAGAAGACCTGCATTAATCAATACGTCAGTCAAAACATAATGTAAATTTAAAGCTAATGTCAGTAATAACCACTGTTCTCTTTACTTTGTTTTACCTGCATATTATATTTAGCTTTTCCTCAATGTATAATGCATAGGAATCAAAATATCACTGTGCATTTATGTATCTTCTGTGTCTTCCCCAGTATAAAAAGCACAGTACCTGATTGTGTAAATGGAATCACATGTAAGTTGGTTTGACCTACTGTAAAAGAAATCACTATGAAAATGATAGCAGGAGGAGACAGGTCTGGTCAGACAATCAAAAAAGTGGAGGGAAAATTCTCACTCTTCAGAAAGACATCAGCAAGACTTCTCCAAGAACAAAGCTAAACTCTTAACTCTGAGTCATCTTCAAATATACTTGCAAGGTAAACCAATTTGCTTTCATACACTCAGGTAAAAAGCATGAAAATTGTTGTTGTCTTCTTGACACACTTGTACAACTATACATTTGATCCTCTTTGAATACTGTCTATAGACAATGTCGAAATCCTCCAGAAATGCAAAAACATTTAGCTTTTTGAGTCTTGTTTTTTTCTAGAAATAAAAAAATGTTAATAGTAATTTTTAATAAAGTAAATCTTAGTATCAGAGTCTCAAAGGTTTGTTTTTCACCCTAAAGCGGAAAGCATAGCCTTAACCTTAAACTAAATATAAAAGTGAACTTTTTTGGCACAAATGTTACCAGTCATTGATATCACTGCCATAACACAAATTACAGTGTTTAAAATCTCACTAGATGTCAGTAGATCGCATATTATAGCCACTGAATTCTTTTTTTTTTTACCTCTCCCAATTCAAATGCATAATCCTAGCTATGTCGGCTGCTGTAGGACAAACAATTCTGGCCGCCGTTCATCTGCAATGAATGTATGCTGTTAGTCTGCTGTTTACCTTCTCCCAAATAAATCGCCTCAAAAAACAACTAGCTGTACATTAAACTGTTCTTCCTGCAAAATTCCTTTGCAGTTTTCCCTACATATATTGCCTGTTTCAAATTCCAAATGTTCTTGTCAGACGTCAGTAAAGATGGGAATTGAGAACCATTTCTTGTACACTGTAAAAACTGTGACTAGAGGTTACTTAAAAAAGTTATGGCAACAAAGTGACACTTGAAATAATTAAGTAGATTTTAATTTCAAAAGATTTATGTAAAATGTAGAGAAAATGTTAATTAATTTCAAATAGAAAACAAAAGTAGATATTAATAGAATTAAACTGTAAATGTGTTGGATTTAGGGTCAAAATCTCAAACTGAAGGTTGAAATTGCCCAACTTTACCAAAAAAAATAATTGATATGAAATAAGTCTCTGAGAAAAATTACTTTGAATTTACTAACTATCTGGCAAAGGTTTAGTAAAAACTTCCTAAAATATCCATTATAAAGAAATGAAATCTTGTTTTTTCAGTAAAACTCAAATTGGATTCAATAATTTTCCAAATAAACCTTAAAAATAATGACTGAATAATAAGAGAAAATGAAATGAATTTTACTTATTTTCTGAGTAAAATGAATCAATTTCACAAAGAAAACATCAAAACAGTAATTTGTTTTATTGTGGAAAATAAAACACAGTAATTTATAATATAACATTTTTCTGCTCGTATACACTGAATTCTCATCAACAATCTCCTGATCTCCTAAATACATTCCTCTGCTGTAAATTTGTTTTAGTGTCATAAACAGTTTATCACACAGCTTTGTGTACAGAGCAACAGCAACATAAACTGCATGAATGTAAACCAGTTTTGTAAAAAAGAAATTAATCTTTAGACTGTAATATCAACATGAACCTGAAATTTGAATATCCTTTACCGTTTCCTTTATCTCTGTTACTTATTTATGATTGACAAACAAAAACTTTAGTTAGTCAATCTTTTGTTAAATTGAATCACTCAATATAATTGTAGAACAAAGGTTTTTCACTCATGTACATGGAATATCAATAATGTAAATCAACCTTTTATCCCAATTTGGATGTTTAACCTGAGAAAATCTAAGACACATGTAAGAGGAAGTAACATTTCTACAGCTACAGGACTGCACTTCTGTTAAATTTTAAAGTTGTTTTAAACTAATGTTTTATAGTAACATACACTATAAACAAAGAAAAGCTTCACTAGTGATTCCTCCAATTTGCTGCCTTTCAAACAGAATATTCCTAAGAAACTTGTAGGTAATAAAAAACAAACATTAAAATGAAGAGCACAAATACAGCCTGACACATTGCAGGTCATTTGGGTAAGATATGAATAAGATGAAATTAACTTGAAAACTGAAAAGATAGCTGCATCTAAAAAAGACAAACCAAAGGTTTTCAGTGAGCTTACTTCCCTTTCATTCTTTCAGAGTCCTCGTTTAAGCCAATAACTTGTTCTTGAGGCTGTTCACTTTTGGTGAGAGCTTAGCACAATCCAGTTCAAGGAAAAGTTTCTGGAATACTTCCAAGGTGTATTTTAGCTCTTTGGGATAGGCAAGATCGACTGCATATGTCAATCCAACCAGCATTGCGCATGCTCTTGGAAAATTACCCAGAGCAGGCATAACTCTCACACCCTCCAGCACAATGCCAATGTCATCCTCCTCAGATCCAACAGCCTTGATTTTGTAGATTTTCATCCTCTGTTCAGAAAGATCTTGTGACACACCATCCTCATCAGCATCCTGAAACAACAAACACATGGGTTTTCTGACTGTAGTTGCACACATGAAATATTTCCTGGACACATCCTGTAGCTGAATGACAAATAAAACATGATAATGCCTCAAATTATTTGAAACTTGACAAACGCATATGAATAACAAAAACAGAATAATGTTTCTACTTCAACACTTACACTGTACTCTTTGATCAGTTGATCAATGGACTCCCCAAGGTACACCATCAAGCACTGAATAACCAGATTTCTGGTTATGTTATTGCTAGGATTGCTTGGTGACTGAAAATGAGCAAGAATTCCAAAAATTACCATCAGATACAGTGGGGCAAAAAAGTATTTAGTCAGCCACCGATTGTGCAAGTTCCCCCACTTAAAATGATGACAGAGGTCAGTAATTTGCACCAGAGGTACACTTCAACTGTGAGAGACAGAATGTGAAAAAAAAATCCATGAATCCACATGGTAGGATTTGTAAAGAATTTATTCGTAAATTAGGGTGGAAAATAAGTATTTGGTCACCTCAAACAAGGAAAATCTCTGGCTCTCACAGACCTGTAACGTCTTCTGTAAGAAGCTTTTCTGTCCCCCACTCATTACCTGTATGAATGGCACCTGTTTGAACTCATCATCTGTATAAAAGACACCTGTCCACAGCCTCAAACAGTCAGACTCCAAACTCCGCCATGGCCAAGACCAAAGAGCTTTCGAAGGACACCAGGAAAAGTATTGTAGACCTGCACCAGACTGGGAAGAGTGAATCTACAATAGGCAAGCAGCTTGGTGTGAAAAAATCAACTGTGGGAGCAATCATCAGAAAATGGAAGACATACAAGACCACTGATAATCTCCCTCGATCTGGGGCTCCACGCAAGATCTCATCCCGTGGGGTCAAAATGATCATGAGAACGGTGAGCAAAGATCCCAGAACCACACGGGGGGACCTGGTGAATGACCTGCAGAGAGCTGGGACCAAAGTAACAAAGGTCACCATCAGTAACACACTACAACGGCAGGGAATCAAATCCCGCAGTGCCAGACGTGTTCCGCTGCTGAAGCCAGTGCATGTCCAGGCCCGTCTGAAGTTTGCCAGAGAGCACATGGATGATACAGCAGAGGATTGGGAGAATGTCATGTGGTCAGATGAAACCAAAGTAGAACTTTTTGGTATAAACTCAACTCGTCGTGTTTGGAGGAAGAAGAATACTGAGTTGCATCCCAAGAACACCATACCTACTGTGAAGCATGGGGGTGGAAACATCATGCTATGGGGACAGGACGACTGATCCGTGTTAAGGACAGAATGAATGGGGCCATGTATCGTGAGATTTTGAGCCAAAACCTCCTTCCATCAGTGAGAACTTTGAAGATGAAACGAGGCTGGGTCTTCCAACATGACAATGATCCAAAACACACGGCCCGGGCAACAAAGGAGTGGCTCCGTAAGAAGCATTTGAAAGTCCTGGAGTGGCCTAGCCAGTCTCCAGACCTCAACCCCATAGAAAATCTGTGGCGGGAGTTGAAAGTCCGTGTTGCTCGGTGACAGCCCCAAAACATCACTGCTCTCGAGAAGATCTGCATGGAGGAATGGGCCAAAATACCAGCTACTGTGTGTGCAAACCTGGTAAAGACCTATAGTAAACGTTTGACCTCTGTTATTGCCAACAAAGGTTATGTTACAAAGTATTGAGTTGTATTTTTGTTATTGACCAAATACTTATTTTCCACCCTGATTTACAAATAAATTCTTTACAAATCCTACCATATGAATTCATGGATTTTTTTTTCACATTCTGTCTCTCACAGTTGAAGTGTACCTCTGGTGCAAATTACTGACCTCTGTCATCATTTTAGGTGGGGGAACTTGCACAATCGGTGGCTGACTAAATACTTTTTTGCCCCACTGTAAGTGACCATTTATTAAGACAAAACTGTGAGAATTGGCAGTATTAAAAAAAACTGTTAAATATCAAATTATCACCACATGGAGCATTATGTGCGATAATTAGCTGATGTTAATGCACATGCCTGGGTGCTGACAGTCAACACAAAGGTATTGTCAACATGCTTGTAAGCTTCAATCTTTAAATGTGTCGTTTTAGTAAATTACATTAATTTAGTCATTTAGTTTTTTATCTAATTTAGTTTATGTTCGTCAGAAAGGGTTTTTCCTTCTTGGGACAAAACAAAAACCCAGCAATACCTGTACTTGTGTTTTTTTGTTTGTTTTTTTACTAAGAATAGACATGTATTTAAAATACAATTAAAACATGAAACCCATAATTGTGTTGTTAATTATATCAGTGACGTCCTGGCGTCCTCTTGCACTGACAAAAACATGCAAACAAATTAGTGGAGCTGTGCACCATGCAAATGAAATTTGACAAAAAAATTCTTTAAATAAAATTCCAAGCTGAAATGTCAGTGGAAAATACCTTGGCTATGATAGCCTGCAACTTCAATCCCATGGCTCCCCCCTTGGAATGGAAAAGGGCCAACAGTTTGGGAGTGTACTCATCCAGCATGGACATGAATTTGGGTTCAAGGTGTACCAGGGTGATCCTGTAGAACTCATCCTGCAGCTGAACGACAAAAAAAACCATGATGCAGCCTCAAATTATTTGAAGTTTGAAAGATTACATTAAAAAAAACCAAAAGCCCACCCAAAATGAATTTGGAACTCACATGAGATGCCTCAAACAATGCTGGCCATCTGGCTTTGATGTCTTCAATGCTGGGGGACAGGTTGACAATTTCATGTCGTCTATGTGCAAATGTTTTAGCCATTTTTTCTTTTATCACTTTGTTGTTGTCTCTTTTCTTGACTTCAGTAAGCAACTGAATTCTCTCTTCTTCTTGACTGTCCTCATCTTCACCTGCTGGATATGGCGGAAGGTAATTTACCTCTGCTTTCCGAGGCTTTTTCACTTTATTTGCAGACTTCTGGTCACCTGGACTCTTGTGTTTCATGGCATTGCATGTCAACTCAGGAACACCAAACCCTCTAAGTTTTGTACGATAATTGGCCATCTTGTATTTGATGCTTTGTTGCCAACCATAATAACCTGAGAAAGAGCCAGGTTCCTTGAGACAAGGGTATTTTGTCACAAGTGCCTCAGCAACATAACTAACCTGTGCACTTGAAGGATAGGCCGTAAATGTAAATATAGTTTCAGCCAACTTCTCAAGAATATCAGTCTTTACTTTGGAGGTGGGCAGAAGATTTCCATTCTTTTTATACTCCTCAGTGGCTCTTTCCAGGTACATCTCAGTTTCATATGCAAACTGTGGAATGGGGAACTGTTTCGGCCAGGGCTCACAACGTTCTGTGGTCTTCTGCCTTTTGAGAATAATGGTGTCCTGAGAAGAAGTAGTTGCAGCAGAGTCTGCATTGGATACAACTGACTCAGCATATGAGGAGTCATAGTCAGACAGTTGGCCAGAGGGGCTGCCAAAACTGTCATCAACCGGAGTCAAGCTTATCATGACCGGGGTGATGCCAACAACCTTCACAGTGTCTTTGTCTTTTATCTGGTCAGCTCTGTGAAGAGTGAAGTAGTCCTGGAATTCTGGGTCAAAATACTGAAGACTGAAGTCATTTGAAATCCCAAAAGTATCCTTCACAACACTCTGCAGCTCCTCCAATGTTGGTGGGATCCCTGATGGAAGAACCAACTTCTCGATTTGGTCATCAATAATTACACGAAGCTTTGCCTCCATCTTGTTCAACCTAGAATAAAATGTAAATGGGCAGAGTTAAATTTCCCTTCAATTAAATAAAATTAGTTATTACTTTTCATTTATACAATAGTTGAGATATAAAACTATAAAACAAAAAGCACACTTCAACACACCAAATGTTGCAAATAACAAATACTTGGGAGATGTACATGTTATCAAGTTTTTGTTGTTGTCGTTTTGTTTTTTTTACCTATTATGCACAGCAGATGTAACGTTTCAGGGTTACCAAGCGTTTTCTTCCCACATTGTAAGAAGCCAAGGGCCACATGTCACCAAGTTTCTGCTGCTCCAAAAGACTGATCTTGCCAGTGTCCTCCAGTTGAAAAGATCTCAGATGCTCTACATACCATGCAGCAAGTAACTTCACAATGAAATATACACAATTGTCCAAAACGACTATCTGTATTATCTCAGCAAAGTCTGGTAGTCCACATGTTGAACCATTAGACAGGATCATCCCAGCAGTGTATCTTGTTCCACTGTAGGTGACAGTGGTGGCAAGCTGCACACAAGTCAGAGATGGTGATCTTGCTCTTAAATCTGCCTGTATGTCTGGATGCAGCACATCTACAGGCATTCTGGATATTTTTGTGACAAGCAGGGCAGGTTTCACCTCTTTTGATTGCATGTGGTATGCCATCATCATTTGATGCCTTGTAGAAAGGGTCAGCAACACATTTTTGAAATTGTTAGTGTGTCTCACAACTTGCTTGAAAAATCTGTGTTTCGCCTCAAAGCGCATTGTCCATACTCCAACCAATGGCCCATATTTTTCTATTACAGCAGGGTAGTGCTCCAAAAAATGGTGTTTTGGTGTGAGCCTTTGATCAGGAAAAACTTCCAAATATCTGACACAATGTTCAGATATTTTAAATTCAAGGTAGGCAATACTTTGTGTTGTGTGAACAGGGGCAACCACTAACTCAACAATGTCCTTCAAAGTCAGAAGAAGTTGCCAAACAGGATCATCTTCAGGTACACGTAAACCAACAAGGAGAGGCAACAAACGTATTAGGGCCCAGTTTTCATGAGCATTTCCTCCCACAGTTTTGCGACCAGCAAAATTTGAAGGGATTGCTTGTGGACTGTTCAATTTGTCTGAGCCCTTATATGGAAAACATGTGATTATATTATTCAGTTCAGTCAAACTGAAGTAGTGCTTCTTCAAAAAAAACTTGAAAACACAATGCTAACTCTCTTGGCACTATTCCCTCAAAAAGGTCATGAAGGACATCTGGTGGGTATCCAGACACAAAGTGAAAATTATTAAGTTGATCAGTTAATGGACATGACCGCTTCAAGCCAAAATGAGGCACTAAATTTGGATTTTCTTTGACAGCTTGTACGTGTAAATCATAGTCATCCTTTTTTCGAAGTGGGAAGACCCCAGACCGTACTTCATATGTCTGGTACTCTGAAGAATGTCCAAGGCAAAATCTACAAACATATGGCCCGTTAAAACTTTCAACAAGTCCACTAATTGCATGAGCACCAAGGTTATCAGCTACAACACAGTGTAGGGCGCCTTTAATATTTCTCCCTAAACATGAAATAAAAACCCCCTCCTGTTCAAGAGTGACAAGATCTTTCAAAAGTGGATCCAATACTACTTTGTATTCAAACTGTTTCACATCAACAGATTTGCAAAGTAAAGCTAGTTGTATTGATGTTAAGGCAGACTGTAATCTCAATGGCAAATTGGCCAAAACCCAATAAACTGCAGTTATTTTATGTTTTTTTCGAGAGGTTCCTAATGGGTTACACACCTCAAATTCATCAACATAAATTATTATAGAGAGTCTTGTTTCTTCTACAGCATAAAAGTCATTGTCCTTAAAACACGTACCATCAAAAATGGACTCAAAATGCCCAGTGCTACTTGAGCACCTCGAAAAGGCTTCCACTGCAATATCTTTGTTCTTCAGTACTTCTTGCAAAGTCTTTAGAACTGGTACATATTGAAAGCTCTTTTTTTGTTCAGCATCAAGAATATATTCAATAGGATCCACAAACTGGAAATGCTCCTTAAAGTACTTATTTCTCTTAAAAGCTGAACCAAGTGGCCCGCCTGCTCCAAGAGCTCTGCTAATGGGATGAGAGCTGCACAACTGTTCAGCCAAGTCCTTTATGATAGTGTGGTCAACTGTGCATTTGTTAGATTTCAGTGCTGAATCAATTATATTTTTAACCGCCTCCACAGATGCTGAAGAAGAAATATAGAAGAGATCTTCAACCAAAGCATTAATGCACCTCACTGAAACATTGTAAGTGCTTTCTAACTTGAGTAGAAGTAAGCCAAGTCCTTGAAGAACAGTACAAGATGCACTTTCTGGATCAACATCACTAGAGCATTCATCACTGTTGAGTTCAGGGACATCAGAATGGTCAGTGTTCTGACTAGGATGACTTTCCAAGACTTCTTTCTTAAAATCAGTTAAGGAACAACATGTATGTCTCCTGCCTTTGTGCTTTAGAAATGTATTGTATATATTTGTGCGAAAGTCACATCCATTAAAAACGCAAAATACAGTTTCGTGTCTCTTCAAGTGATTTCCTATATGCTGAAAATAGTCCTTCTGAGTAGAGCAAAAAGCAGTGCAAGCCAAACACTTAAATGCAGTGATCACTCCAGGCCTTGGACTCTCTTCAGCGGTATGGTATCTGGACAAATGTGTGCGAAGGGCTCCTTGTGTTTTAAATGTGCAAGGACAACTGCCATACAGACGTGGCTGGTGCTGTCCACGACCAAATGTTGCGTGTTGCAATCTGTAATGACGTAGAAGATTCCCCTTTGTAGTAGAAAAAGATTTGCATATTTTACACTGCCATCCCATTTGCCAGGTCCTAAAGTGATGGAAAAATATATATCTAAGAATCTAAATAGTTTTTCATGACAAATGTAAGAGCATGGGTATCTATACACATTTGATGTTGAGATTATAGAGAAGAAGAAAAAAATCCTACAAATAATAAGCAATTATTTTCTACTTATTGTTTTTACAAAAACAAATAAGTTAGATTAAGTGGGGTCAACTTGGTAATTTCATGCCGCTTCAAAACCATTTCAAAACCATTAGTTTAATTTAATATAACATGTTATCACAACTTACTTTATAATGCACAGTCTACATGCTGATCAGGTGAATTTAAGTTGAGGGATCTTCCATTACCTGAAAGGAAAGCAACATTATCATTAATCTCAGCCAAACCGATTTACTCACGAACAAATAAAACACTGAAAAAACCCCAACAATAACATTTTTAGGTTGTCTAAGTGACTTATACATTACGTTTAAACTGAGTAGCGAAACCACGCGGTGATCTGAAAATGATGTGCGGGGAGTTGTGCCGTTCTCAGCGGCTTCAGTGACACTCGAGCTCCCGGCTTGCTATCGAGCTGGTGGGTAGCAGATGCTCCGAAAACGTCGAAGCACTTTTGCAAACATGCGATATCTTGATAAACCGAGCAGATATTTGATGTTTACACAGCTACTTTCGCGCCTGAAAATATGTTAAAAGTTTATTTTGTGACCCAGAAAGATTACTAAGAGTAATTTTAAAACTTAGTAGCGGCCGCCATTATTGGAAACTGGAGTTCGAAAAACTGACTGTGGCTGACAAAATCACTCACGACTGACCGCAAAACCTTTTCATGAACTTTTAAACGTGGATGAAAGACGTTAAAACTCATCGGAATATACCGTTGATATTTTTTAATACGGTAAAACATGTGGTTAGTTAAAGCTGTTCAGTAACACAGTCGTGAAGGCTTGGAAAGTGACCTTGTGCTAGCAGTCCACTAACTGCCATTTGTGTAAAAATACGATACTATCATTACAGTGATGATTATTAATAAAATTTCGACGTATCATACTGTTTAAAACCTTTACTCAAAACCGATATACGTTATTGTTTAAACCGTGTCTTATATTTGAACAAATTAAGAAGTCTTACCTCTGACAAAATGGAGACGTCCACTCATGAAGCGCGTGTGTCCTGCACGTGGCACAAAGGATTATGGGCGGAAGTGTACAATGATTAAAATGAAAATGCTTTCATCAGTTAAATCTATTAGATTTCTTAAATTTTTTTTAGTACTCAAACATTTTTTTAAAATCTACTCAACAAACCATTGCTGAATTTACCCCAAACAAAACTGTGTAAATTTAAATAACTGAACATCTCAAAATTGTTGAATTTTGCTTAGATTTGATTAAAACTACTCATACACGTTTTTACTGAGTAATAATTACTATTACTCTCCTATTAGATTCTAATTAACCCCAATCACAGTTTTTACAGTGTAGAGAACCAGTTCCCAGTAGGTAAATTCCTTGAAATTGTTTGTCCGCTTGCCTATCAATCAAGCTTATTGATTCCACTTGTGCTACAATCAGCTGATTTTGGTTTGTTGCTTGTTCCTCTTGACATATTTGTTTCTGTATTGTTCCCTTACCAGTTAATGCAATCAGTATTCAATTAGACCATCTAAGTGAATTATAATCCTTCTCCATATTTAAGAGCTATGACCACCATTGCAGCACCATTACTAGGTCTTCAGTAATTCTGTTTGCTAGCTTACAGCTAACATCTTTTCAGCTGAACGCACTGCCTATTTGATAATAAACAAAAAATACAGGTAAGACTATTAAGAATGTCAATTGCTGTCACTATTAAAAAAACACAAGTGGGACATTCTTGATTCTTCTCATAGACTACAATTTTATAAGTCACAAACATTGCCAGCCATTTTCCTGTTGATATACACTTCATTCAGAGCTATTTTTTATCCTTTTACTCCCAGTTCTCAAGAGTAGAATACTAGTTGCAAATACAGATAATAATTATAAAAATGATCATGTACCCCATTCTTTATGTGAGGCTCATAATAGGCTGAAGTAATGAACTTGTAGTCATGGACTTCATAATTGCACGACTTAATGTAAGTGTGGCTTCTAATGATAAAGTACTTCTGGTGGTAAAATGCAATTAGTGGGGGTACCATCCAATCTAGCACAGCTGTCATACTAACATTTATGTGGGTTATAAAGTTCAAAAATATGAAGACCCAACTGGTAAAGACACTTTACTAATTATTAATTGTTTCAGTGTCCTCTGGTTGTTCAGTTAAGTCAAACTGAGAATGTTTTCTTCATTTTCTCATAGTAAACCTCTGTTTATCATTAAAAGTTCAATTGGCTGACTCTCGGTGGAAATGTTATCCATATCACACTAATGAGTTCCTAGACATTTTTGTTCTAATTAATGCTACTAATTCCTGTTAATTAATTGTTGGTGAGGCTCGCTCCATCTGCTGAGTTGAGGAAAGTAAAATTGGGTCATTATGAAAAACAACTTGGTGATATCGAAATATGGGTCTATTTTTCCTCACTAATTTGTTAAGCAAAATGCCTCAGCAGTCTGCTAAGTAGCAGATGAAAGCTAATGTTTGCAGTGGCATCTATTTTGCATAAAAAAGTCATCCTGTTAAATAGTTTATCATATTTATGGATGGGAAAATGTAAAGCAGTGAATAATGCCAGTGGCAGTCAAATGGATTCCGAGTATTATCCTAGTCCAACGCCGAAAAAACCTCACACACAAAACCCAGAATAAATATCATTGAAAGATCACATTGCAAAATATGATTCTAAAATGTGTTCCCCAATAATTACCTTAATCTCAGAGATTGTTAATTGGACAAATAAACAAACAATGACAATCTGCTAATATTTGATGCTGACAATGAGAAACAATGCTGCCTGATCGTGATCAATCTTGTGGGACATTGTGAGGCCAAGCTAAATTTTAAAGGGATGGCTTTGTATGCTATTTACTCACCATTCATTGTATTCAGTTTAATTCAAAGGGTTATATTCAAACAGCATGAAGTGACATTGGTCTTCATGCTGTTTGAGCTTTTTATCTTAGATTCAGCCTTGGCCTTTTAGATGTGTACACTCTGGCTATGTGCAAATATTTGAGGCAGAGATGTGTTAGAAACTGCAAGTCAAACCATTAACCTTCAGTAGAGGTTCTGCAGCATATCATACTGCTTCAACTTGTGTTGTGGCTTGTGGTTAAAGAACAAAACACAGTGACCAAAAACTCATGTGTAATGCAAAGTACTTTTGTTACACTTGAATTTAATGTAACCCATTGCTGTTTTTGTTAAATGGGTCGTGAGCTGTTTACTGAACCCTGTGGTTGTTTGTGAGGCATTATTCTTTTGAGGATGTCAAACCTTTTCACGTGCATGAGTGACCAAAATTTTAACTGGTTGGTATGTTCTAGCCAATTTGAGCCAGAAGTCCACAATCCATAAGATGACAGAATGACAGGCTACTCATGACTTTTGATGATGCTGCTGGAAATGACTTTGCTGTAATGTATGTTGTTACACAATACCAGAAAAAAATTGTACAATTCTGGAGGCAGGTTTGCATAAATTTTCTTTATGCAAAGTCCATGCTCCCTGGTGATGTAAGTCCTCTTTAGTGTTCTCTACAAAATGTATCACGGAAATGACAGAATGCACTTCGCTGTGTTTTTAAAACAACTTCCCAACCATGCAACTGGCACAGCACATCGGGTCTCACATAATATGCAGGTAGACATGGTTTTTCTTAGTAAGATTTCATTGTCAGAATAAACTGAACACCATAGTATCCATGCAGTCTTCATGGAGCTTTATGTATGCCACACTCGACATCTGGGGTTTTCAGAATTTTAAGACCTCACTGGCAAGAAAATACACAGAAATTCTGTTGCAGGCAGTCATTAAATTGTCTTAAATACCCTTTGAATTGCTCTGAGACCAATTAACAGTGTTTCATTGCTCAGAGATACAGTATGATCAAAACTGCATTTCCCTGTCTGATGGTATTGTTTAACAATTGCTGGAGCTATTAAAACTGGCACTGATGTGGAATATTAACTATAATCCTCTGAGATGTTACTGTGAGAGTAGTTTGTCAGACAGACAACAACAGCAGCTATCAGCCAAATCAACATTATGTTTATAATGATATTGTTTTGAGATCTCCCTCTTCTTCTGCTTTTATCTCTCAACTGAGGCAACTGTGTAAATGAAATCTTTGGGAACTATTTATAATTGTGACAAAAAAAAAATCCCCATCTATAACTAAAAAAAATCCACTTATGCATGCCAGAAAGTGGGTTTGTAATGAGACAGTAAAAAAGTATAATACAATAAACGATGCTGCAACAAGGAATGAGGCAGTCATAACCACAGACTGTACATAATAGTTGTGACTTGCTGTTTCACTGAAAAGTTAAGCCAATGGGGAAATGTCTTAAATCTACAATATTTCAAATGGTTATATAAAGGTCTGATTAAGTTTTGTTTCTAACAACAGGTATTCATTTTGGTAATTATGACTCCATGTAGAGTAAAATAGATTAAAAAAAAAAACAGGCTTTTGTTACTTTGTTATATTGTAACTAACAATTTGTGTAAGATTGTTGATTCCTTGGTTTTCATGCTACATCATGTCCAATGACATTCTGGCAGGTACGCACATCTAATATAGAGTCTATGCATATAACACAGTCAAACTTAAAATGATCATTTTATTCTCGGTTGAGCAAGTGAATCAAGTAAAGCCTAATGATTTTATTTATATCAGTAAGTACTTTGTCACTACCTAGTAACCATACAAGCTGTGAACATGATGGAAAATAATTATTCATTCATCCCGACTGATCATAGAATTTAAATCAAACGCACTTGGACATTTGACCTTGTCTCAAGGCCTACTGCTGTGCAATAGCAGAGATGCTGGAAACCTATAATACTGATAATTTTCTATTAAAATGTATATTGTGACTCAGTATTAAAGATCCTATTTGATGTATATGCCGTTTTTTTGATTTCTTTTATATAGTAGCATGGTCTAAAAACACTATAGTGTTTTAGTCCAGAAAGAAACTGGCATGTTGAGCATTGCAATGTTGTGAATTATGATGGACACATAATGCATTTATCATTGGGAGGGCAGTGTTCCTACATATTGCACCAGGTTTGAAGAGGGTAATGATTTAAATGCCAACATTTTTTCTGATCTGTTTCTGCTTCAGGGCCTTTTTATGACATTTCTTGCTCTACATTTGAATTAGTCTTTTTGATAAGAAGTCCATTTAGACAAGAATCTGAAACACTGAGTTAATCTATCAGCTAGAGCAAAAAAAAAGTAAAAGTAATGTCTCTTTTGTCTGTACCATAATGTCTCTTTTGTCCATATTGACATCTTGCTTGAATAAGACAAGTTGTAGAACAGTGATGAGTTATGTAAAAATGACATACATAAAGAAGAAGGTTGTCAGTTCTCTTGTGGGCTGCCTCAGGCTGAATTTCAAAGAGTAACTTAATACCAAGCTGAAAGACTATTTTAGTTATTTCTTCCTGCTTTAAAGAGTGCTAACCCTTCATCATACTCCATCCATCCATCCTTCCATCCATCCTCTTAGCTGCTTATTTAGCTGGATCATCCGGAGCCTATAGCCCATGTTCAATTCTGTGAGAGACAGGGTACTACTTATCGAGTGTATGGTTGGTCAGCGTGCTTGCAGAGCTGCACACTCTCATTATGAGAACTTCGACAACAAGAAGTTAAAAAAAAAACAATAGTTATTTAATAAGTGTCATCATTTATTCTAATTTTATTTGCAAGGAAGATATCTGCTATTTTAAATAGTCACAGATAATCAGTACCAAAGCCTATCTGGAGATATGTTTATATATGACTGGTGCCTCATATAGTGCATATTCCACTTATTTGCAGGAATAGTATAAGCAGTTGTAAATAAATATTTAACATGTGGTGCGACTAATGATGTGACGAATTGAAGTTCCAAACAAGCAAACTGCTGCTGTGACTGTTTTACATATGGCATCAGGCATCTCACTGCATGTTAAATAGACATAACATTTAAGGAGAAAAGTATTGTATGTGTGTCTGAAAGTGCTAAGCTGAGCAAAGTCAAAATGAAGCCAAGAGAAATCCTTCCTACGGATCAGCTTCACAAAATAAACACTTTCCTATCTATGTTCACAGACCAAATATTCAGTGGATATAATCTTATACTTGACTACTTTACAAAGAAATGATTGTCCTCCTCTTAGTACAAAGCTTAGAGCTACAGTATAAAATGTATCTATTAATCTCCCTCAAGTGAGCAGATTATCACTACCAGTAGCATCAGGGAAGGACAATAATGCAGTGTTGCTTGAGTCTAAAGTAGCAGCATCGAAAGAAAGTCTACATAATTATTCAGCTGTTTCTGACACACCAATACAATCTACAAGGGCTCTAGATTGTGTCTCAGTAAGGTGACCTCTCCTTTGCTGTGGCAGAGCTTTAAAAAACATCCACATCTAGACCTGCCACAGCATACAAAGACTGCCTTTGTTCAATAAAACATTACATCAACCTGAGTAGTGTTTTAGAAAAGCGTAAAAGTGAATAAAACTACAGCAAACATAGAGTGGAAGCCTATTATTGAGTTCTGTGCAGGAGGCCTGCAAAGAGAGAGATTTGCAGCACACAACCTACAGTTTCCTGTGGCTTTTCAGGCTCAATGTAATCATTTGTGTTAAAGCATCAAAAGGAAAAACAGGAATAATGGGCATTCACGTAATGCTGTTTTTGTCAGGTGAGCATGTTGTGTGATTGCATGTTTCATAATTAAAAGAATCATCAGATGGCTTTCTGTCTATAATCTCTACATTTGTTGTAGCTTTAGCTGGCAATTTAAGCCTATAGAAATCACTGTGGCCCTATAATAACCACTGAATATTTCAAGGTGAGAATGTAGTCTCCAGTGAGAAATTGCCAGGAACCGCTCTTTAAAAAAAAAGTCACCAGTTGTTATTGTGAATTGGAAACTCTTGTAATGATATAATCAGTGTGACATTGGCATATAGACTGGTTTATTAATAATTAGTGAGCTATGGGAAATCATTATTGGAGGATTTAAATTCAGCCATGACTAAAAAAATGGTTATGCAAAGAAGGATTTTATTGTCTTTACTAATAAAACTGCACTTTACAGTCTGTTATGACAGAGGAATAGACCAGTGAACCTAATTTGCACATATTCCAATAATAAAATTTAAAGTAATGTGAATTGTAATGTTTAGTTAGAACATATAAAGTCATGCTTAGAGGTGGAGGGACACGCACAGATTTGTCACAGGAAAGAAGTTAATTTTCACTGTGGGTCTACTTTGTCTTCTTTAAATAAGACAAACAGGCGACATGAAACATTATTTCATTTGCATAGGTTAATTAAAAACAGTGTCTGACTTCTTTTTTCAGTGTTGATCCAAATACTAATTAAAAACCACAAGTAAGGTACATAAACTGATAATACTAACAGCTTTTTGCATGGGCCTTAGAGGATAATTATTTTTAAATCTTTAACATTGGTATTTCTGGTATCAGTATTATAATATGTTTGCATTATTTACTAAACAACAAAGACAGCGATCCACTTTTTAACTTACATAGTGCTATAGTCTAGTTACCTTGATGCTGAATTTATACTTAAATGAACAGATCTGGGTTTGTGTTCCTTTTATTTGAAGGGTCACTATATAGTTCTTCTTGTGAAAAGCAGAATCATAGTAAATGTGCTTTTAATTATATAGTGCTTTTCTCCTCTTACTGAGCACTCAAAGTGCACACTAGAGGCCACTTTCACCCATTCACACAAACATTCATACAGCTCTTTATTTTACATCTTTAAATGCTTTATACCTATCACACACACACTCATGTTCTGATGCATGTATTGGGGGCAATTTAGCAACCAGTATCTTGCCCAAGTGCACTTCAGTATGCGGAATGGTAGAGCTAGGGATCGAACCACTGACCCTCTTTACCTGCTGAGCCACACTTGCTTCATCCTGTGACTTCTCTTAGTGTCCTTTGTCAGAGTAAAGCTTTTTTCTTCAGCTGCATCTAAAAATTAAATTTTTGAAAAGTTAACTTGCAAAATTACAGTTGACCGTGTGACACTTATTCACATTGGACTTTACACCAGTGAACCCATTTAAGGGTTGTTAAATGGCCACTTGTCATTTGGTTATTTAGATGGAAGTGCAGTGAAGGTTAAAAACGAAACCTTTCAAAGTCACAGAAAATACTGTAGCATCCCTCCGACAGAAGACACAGACGATCAGCGTTCCGGTTACCGGTGTTTATTCAGAATAGTAACACGGGCTACTGTGGGCCGTAGCCAACGCCAAAACAACAGGGGAAAAGCGGGCTCTCCAGCAACAAAAACAACCCCCGACTCTTCCGCCACACACACACCCCCATTCTCTAACCCCCGCCCCCGAACACTCTCAGCCAACCACACACATGCTCTCTTCCAGACTCTATGTCATTGGTACCTGATCTGATTGACAGGCCAACCGGCCTCTAGACTACTGCACATTCAAGGACACTCAGTAAATCACCATGCTGCGGGTGTGGTCCAACTATGCCATAAGTAAGTGGCAATTCTGAACACAAAACACTGATAACACAACAGTCAACTAACTTGTAACCCAGTCCGTTACAGTACCCCGACCCCTCAAAATCCCTCGCCCACGAGGGCGGATAAAGTCTCTCAGATGGCCTGGTGGTCTATGGTGCCTCCTTGGGCGAAGGCGCCTGGAGGGAGGTGGGGGAGGGGCTACGTCCGAAGTGGCTGTGGGCCCAGGGCTCACAGGGCTCACAGTAGAGGCTGTCACAATGGTGGTGGCAGAGTCTGTAGGGGTGGAGTCCAGGTCCGTCTGCGGCCCACTTTGTTGTGCCAGTGAAGTGGTTGCACCATAGGGGGCCAGTCTGTCCCGGTGCAGGGCGACCCTCCGTCCCCTTGGGGGCAGTTGTACCCTATACACCACTTGCCCCAGACGTTCCAGAGCCTCACAGGGTCCAACCCAGTCACTGTTCAGCTTAGGGCATCTGCCCTTTTTCCTCTGGGGGTTGTACACCCAGGCCAGTTCCCCCACGTTAAAATGTCGGCCTCTGGAATGGACGTCATAGTTCCTCTTCTGCCGTGCCCCCGCACTTATCAGTTTCCTCCTAGCAAAGTCATGAGCAGACTCCATGTGATCCTGGAGCTTCCTCGCATAGTCAGGTCCTGGTTGGTCCCCATCAGCATCGGGGGGTCGGCCCATCATCATCTCCGCTGGAGTCCTGATCTCCCTGGCCAACATCAAGAGGGCAGGGGAGCATAAAGTGGAGTCTTGGACCGTCGAACGATATGCCATGAGGACCAGGGGAACATGACTGTCCCAGTCACGTTGGTGTTTAGCCGTCACTAGCGCCAGTTGCTCTGCCAGTGTACAGTTAAATCTCTCAACGAGTCCATCACTCTGTGGGTGGAGGGGTGTTGTATGGGTCTTATGGGAGCCTAGTTTCTCGCACATGGCCGCGAACACACGGGACTCAAAGTTCCTGCCCTGGTCCGTGTGGATTACTTCAGGCACCCCAAATCTGCTGAACATCCCCTCCACCAGAGCATCCATAATTGTCTCGGCCTCTTGGTCAGGTAAACTGCATGCCTCTGGCCACTTTGTGAAATAGTTCATAGCTGTGAGGATATAGCGGTTTCCCCTTTCTGTGCAGGGAAAAGGACCCAGGATGTCTATCCCCACCCTCTCCATAGGGTACCCTGCCGGAAACTATTGCAGTTGGGCATGGGATTTGGCTGTGGGTCCCTTCTGTGCTGTACAGCTGTCACAGCGGCGGCAAAAGTCCTCTACATCCCGTCTATGTTGGGCCCAATAGAACCCCTGCCGGAGGCGGCGGAGTGTTTTGGTGACACCAAAGTGGCCAGACCCTGGGGCCCCATGCACTGCGCGAGTTTTAGCCCTGCTGCCAATATCCTCTCCAGGACCCCAAGGGCAGCGTGGAAAGAAGCACCATGGACCAAGATGTCGTCCAGGTACACCACGCATTCTCCGCGGGGAATTCCAGTGAGCACCTTATCCATGAGTCTCTCAAACATGGCAGGGGCATTGCAGAGGCCGAAAGGAAGAACATTAAATTGCCATAAGCCTCCGCTGGTAATAAATGCAGTCTTTGGTCTGGCATCTGGTGCGAGGGGTACCTGCCAGTACCCCTTGCATAGGTCTAGGGAGGAGAACCATGAGGATCCCGCCACAGTGTCAAGGGTCTCATATGTATGCGGTAGAGGATATGGGTCCTTCTTTGTCACCTTATTCAAAGGCCGGAAATCTACGCAGAACCGCGAGTCATCCTTCACTTTCTTTGAAACCATAACAATCGGGGAGGCCCAGGGGCTGGTGGATGGTTCAATGAGTCCAGCACGCTGCATCTCTCGCAGAGCCCTCTCTGCTGCAGCCTGTCTGGCCAGGGGGAGGCGTCTAGGCCTCATCGGAATGGGCTGTGCATCTCCAGTATCAATGTCATGTTGAATGAGGTCAGTGTGGCCCATATCATCCTCTGAGAAGGAGAAGCAGTCTTTGAAGTCCATCAGCAGCTGCTAGAGCAGGCCCTGCTCGCTAGCAGTCAGTCCATCGCAGTTCTCCTCCCACACCCCCCTCCCAGCTGAAACTCTCCTGCCCTTGTCCGGCGGTTCCTTAGGGAAAAGGGGAGGGCATGAAGCAGCATGGGGTGCAGTTGAGGTCAGTGTAAGTGGGTCCTTGGGGGTGGCCGGACTACCAGTCAGGTCCGGGGAGGAGTCGACTGCCAGCTCAGAAAGGGTGTGGGCTGCAGGGTGATCAGGTTGGGGTGGCCGCCTCAACATCCGAACAACACCACCGTCAGGGAACGAGAGCGCCCCCCCCCCCCCCCCCCCCCCCCCTTGTGTCAATAACGCAGTCCAGTGCCCTGAGTACATCCAGCCCCAGTATACAGTCTTCCAGGTTTGCAACCCATACAGAGCAGCGGACTGACTTCGTCCCCACACTCAGGGTGAGCAGTGCTTCCCCTAGCATGGGGGCCCGCTTTCCCGTCACAGTCTGCAGCTTCACCAAGGTAGGGAGGATGCGATCCCCCCTTCCCACCACATCAGGTCTTAAAACTGTCGCTGAAGACCCGGTATCCACCAGGGCAGCATAGTCCATTCACAACTAATGGAGCATACCAGCAGCTGCCAACCCAAGTCCTGCCCAAAAAAACAAGCCGCTCCACCTGTCCATCCACAGCTCTGCAGGGGCGCTGTGCACCCCCGTGGGCCCTGAGCTGGGTTGTTCCTCCCGGAACAGGAGGTCGGGACACAGCCCCAGGGTCCTGCATCGTCCCGGTTATGCAGACCCCATGTCGTTTCCCTGATCCCGGCGGGCATGGGGACAGTCTCGGGCTAGGTGACCCGGCCGTCCACATCCCCAGCAGACCCTCGGCCCTCTTCTCGGCCTTTGTTCCCCACGTAGCGTGGCAGCGCTCACCAATTGGGTCAATCCCTCCACCCATGCGGGTTCTGCGGCGCCCGGTGCAGTCCGTCCTGTAGCCCCTGTCTGCTGTGGCCTGGTCAGCTCAGCCAGGGGTTTAGTAGCCCCAGCGCACAGTAACTCTCTCTCTCTGTAGCCAGCTCCAGGGCCTCCTGAAGAGATTTAGACACTGTTATCTCTAACAGTGTCTGGATCCGCAGCTCATCTGGAAGCAGGGCCTGGAGGAAGTGGTCACAACCTAATTTGCCCTGGATGGTGGGGGGCATGTGGGCATAGGTGCGGTGGACCAGCCCCTCAATGTCATTAGCTAGGTCCCTAATGGATTCTCCTGGTCGGCGGCGCAGCAGGCTCGGAGCAGAGCAAGAACCAAACCGCCTCTTCAGAGCCCCCACCAAAGCATCATAATCCCCCCTGCCCTCTGGGCTCAGAAGCAGCAAGCTAGACAGGGCATCGCCAGTAAGCCACATAGCTAGCTGCAGGGATTTCTCTTCAGCAGACCACCCACCAGCCCTGGCCAACAGTTCAAATTGTGCATGAAAAGCTTCCCAGTCAGCCTTGCCATCATACCTGGGGGGTCTTCATGGAAGCGTGGAAAGTGCCTCTATACGTCAGCCTCTACTTCTATATGTCTTTCTCCACACCCCCAGCCGCTGTAGAAGTCCCCAAAGAGCTCTGTCGGCCACTCGAACGGTGAGAGGATGCAAAGCCGGCTTCTCTCGCCATATCCGCGGTCATTTGTCTCACCCGCTCTCTGTGCTCCGTGAACCTTCGGTCCCCGGCAGAGTAGTCGTGTCCGTGAGCTTCTGCTGTAGGTTCTCGCTTGATCTTGGAGTAATCCATCTCCAGCATCAACAGCCGATGCCGTGAGTCGGGGCGGCACGAGCACAGATAACTCCAGAGGCGAAAACTTCACTTTCACTTCTGACACCAGTGTAGCGTCCCTCCGACAGAAGACACAGACGATCAGTGTTCCGGTTACCGGTGTTTATTCAGAATAGTAACACGTGCTACTGTGGGCCGTAGCCAACGCCAAAAAAAACAGGGAAAAAGCGGGCTCTCCAGCAACAAAAACAACCCCCGACTCTCTCCTCTCTTCCACCACACACACACCCCCATTCTCTAACCCCCGCCCCCGAACACTCTCAGCCAACTACACACATGCTCTCTTCCAGACTCTCTGTCATTGGTAGCTGATCTGATTGACAGGCCAAACAGCCTCTAGATTACTGCACATTCAAGGACACTCAGTAAATCACCATGCTGCGGGTGTGGTCCAACTATGCCATAAGTAAGTGGCAATTCTGAACACAAAACACTGATAACACAACAGTCAACTAACCTGTAACCCAGTCCGTTACAATACTAATAGATACACCCCTTAACTTTAGGTCTAGCTGAATTTGGTCAGGGAAATGAAGAAAACAGAGAATACTCTAATGCAGTGGTTCTCAAACTTTTTTTTGCTAGGCCCCCCTTTGTTTTACAAGAAAAATGTTCGCGCCCCCCCACCATGCAAACACATCCTCCAACCACACACACCCATATTTTGTTTTCAAACTCCATTGCGGTTTATTTCACACCTCAAATATTTAGTAAACAATTAAGCAAATACAAGTAAACTGCAATAAAATCAGGTAGTAATAAAATACACTACTAACTCTTTTACGCTGCGTCCACACCTACACGGGTATTTTTGAAATCGCAGCTGTTTCTATGCGTTTGGGCCTTTCGTCCACACGCAAATGGCATTTCGAATCACCGAAAACGGAGATTTTTTAAAACTCCTTTTTTGCTTTACGTGTGGACGAGGAATACAGAGTTCGTCACGCAACGTCAAAGGTATGTGCCATTTTTCACGTCACGCTGTGCACCACGCTATTGTTTACATAAGATGAATGCAGGATGGCAGATAGAGACAAAATACTGTTACTGTTAATCCGACTATCTGCAGTTTTTACACGCTTGCATTTACACATGCAGTTACTGTCCCTCCATTTAGAAAGGCAGAGGCGTCACGGTGTAATTATTTTACTTCTAGTTGTTTTTTCCTGTGTAATAATATTCAACATTGCTATCAATACATTTTTCAAAAAGTGTCTCTCTGTGCAAAATGGGTTCAAAAACATATACAGCTTAGGGATAATGTTTGTCCGTGATTTGAACCGGGGGAACAAATTGTGGCAGGATCAGCCTGATATTATTTGTATCCCACTGTAACGTTACTGTTTAAAGAGCTATTATCTCCAAAATGTCAGGAGTAATTAGTCATTACAAGAAGTGTTTGTTAAAAATCAAGAATGTGGGATACTGTTTGTCCGTGATTTGGACAGCCCAGTGTGTGCTCCCGACGCGGGTAAAACCAATTCTTCAGGGAAGACCTACCTCCGCACTTGTGCAAGTGAAGCCAAAGGGAAGATATGCTTCACCATATTTTATAGTCTTTGGCTTGGAAGGAAGTTGGTTTGGAAACATATTTAGCGATGCTTCATCTCCTGCTTTGCGTTTGTGTGGGCGCCCAGTCAAAAACCTGTCCATTATGATAGCAGTGTCTAAGCATTCTTTTTTTTTTTCTTTTCAGAGCCCCCTGCAATGGCTCTGCCGGCCCTACACTTTGGGAACCTCTGCTCTATTCTGAGAACAGTGGGAGGAAATTTTGTGAAAAACTAAATAAAACTCAGATTTTTGTTTGTAATGACATGCTAATCATTGTGTCTTAAAGTAAAACTCAAAGCATTTGATACTAGGCATGATTCATCGCAAGAGATCACAGGCCCACATGTGTGGACAATAAACCTCTTCATTCAGTCCCAGCCCTCTGAAAGTACATGCACATTTTATAAGTCTTGTCTTTGCTGCTAATTAATTGGAGTAGCAATTACATACATGCAGATGTTCAGCCAGATGCCAGTGAACTCTGCTCTGAAGTCATGTTGGCAAATTAAACCTGACAAACATGAGGCATGTAATCAAGAGTTTGTCTAATAACAAGAACTGCATCTGGTCTCAGACACACCTGGGATGCAAACATTTCCAAGATTTAGTGAAGTACAAATATTATGAGACAATACTTTATATGTTTGATCATGGAGCATCCAAATAGCTGCTTGAGAGACATACCACTGGAAATGCTTATCTCATTTCTTGACAGAACCTTTGTTCCACACCACCTTCAGTTGTTTTCTGTACATTGGTATCCATGTATAGACTCATAATGTTCAGAAAGAAAGATTCAATTTTGTTAGATGGAGTAGGCAGAAAGACATTTGTGTTTTTGTTTTGTATGTGTCTTTTGTTTTTCATGACAGTAGCACACCATTCAGTCCAATAAATACCAATAGTATTAGCAGTACATACTTAAACGTATTAAATGTAAAGGTATTTAAAGGTATTTATGCATGAAAATGGATCTTGGCAGTATTATGTTACAAGTGTTAGTGATACATTAAGCACCACTTGTTCTTAAAGGCGGTGTAGGTGAACTGGCTATAATATATATGTTCTAAAGCTAATTATCCTGAAATAATGCATTCTGTTTTATCATTGGTTTTGTGTATTATTATTATACTATGTGGTGTATGTACACAGGGACTAAAAAATGCATGGACTTAAGATATTATGGCGTGTTCTGATAAACCTGCTGCTGATGCTAATTCTCCATTTAGATGTGAGATCAGAATACAACAGATGTTGTACTTGTACACATATTATATTGTTATATTGTTATATCGAGTCTGTTTACCCTGCAATTTATTGTCAATTTTACATTTTCACAGTTAGACATAACAAAGAAAACCCTCATAATGCAGACAAATATTTACTTTCAAATGTGTTTCTTACTTTATCATCTGATGCACACAGGCATTGAGAACTCTTGCACATCACTATTTATATGTAGTAATAAAAGTTCTTACGTTTTTAAAAAACTTCTGGCGATAGTTTCCCTGCTCGTTTTCTCCAGCGAAAACGGCACAGCTCCAGAGCGAGTCAAACTGTGATGTGCTGCAATGCAGATGGATTTTTCATTGCCCTGCTTGAAGGAGGGCAAAGCGGTAACATTGCCTCCCTTCTCGCCAGGGTCTCTCTTGTCTCGGCAGCCTCCAGTCAAAACGCATGATCATCATTCCTTCTCTCTTTATCACCACAATGTACCGCGTCCTCACCGCCTGACAATTTCATATACGCTGAAATTCATGACCTCATCACAATGCCGAAATTGATTTAGCATGCTGTGATTTCCTTTTCGCTTCTGAAGCCTATTCTGATTTTTTTTTATTTTTGATGGCAGTGGGAATATGATGTGCTGAATTTTTGCGCTCTTCAATTACATTTGATGTCATGAAGTCAGATTTGATGGTGCTCAAACTGCACAAAGCAGATGGTCCAGTATATGACAATAAACAAGGAAATACAGAAATTTTATACTACCTACAAAATTACTACAGATCTCTATTCCCACTTTAAGATGTCAAAATGAATGTATGTCATGTCTTTTCAAAGCTATAAAAGAACTCTGAGGCCCTTGTTCTTGCTATAAAGTCTCCAGTCTGTGAAATATTTACATTCATCGGGCAAGAGACAGAAGATTATGTACAAGATGATTTGTAAAAAAGGAATTGAATTAATATCTGGCTGGGTTAATAAAGTGTCTGGTGTTGTCAAAGATGACAGGTTGAGGCGATGTATTTGATAGGTAGCATTTATAAAATCCCATTGAAAGGCATCATTAATCTTCTCATCTGGATGCCATGGGACATAAAACGAAAGAGTGAGAAATTACTTGTCATCTTCACAGCAGTGCACTGGAACATTTTAAATGGGGATGTAATTGTTTTCCTGATTAGTCCAGCGTGGGCATTTGTCTATTTATTTACATCTTCTGTTAACAAGGACAGTGTTTGTTGTGACCTACTTCCCCCACCCATACCCAATTGCCGATGAAAAATCCCTTTGAGCTCTGGGAGCAGCCTCAGAACTGCTTCTTCTGGAGAAAGGAACATTACAATAGTTGAAGTAGACTGTTCAAAGTTACCAGCAAAGTGAAGGGATTCTTTTCCTTATGAACAAATAGATGAGCACATGGGAAGTAACTAAACCCCTCTTTACGGATCCTGCTGTGACACTAATGATAATGTATAGTAACTGAACTGAGCAGACAGGATTAGTGTTTTCCCAGAGAGCTATATATTTTGGATTGATGTTATGTGCATAAAATGGGCCATTATTGGGCTATCTCCCTGGTGTAGGAACTGAACGAGATGAACCATAGTAAAATACATTCAATTTAAACAGATAAATAAGGAGGTTGAGAAAAGAAAAAATGTAGACTGAAGGGTGTTTATCCAAACTATATCCAGTCAACTTTAAATCTTCTTCTGCTTGTTCCCTTTTGAACTAAAAAGGCAGCTTAATGCGTTTGTAATTAACTTTGGTGTGTTCATGCAGTTTTAAAGGAGGATGTGGAAACGGCATCACACGATTGCTGCAGATTTTTTAGCTGCATCCATGATGAAAATATCGCTTTCCACTTTATTCCAAAGGTGCTCTATTGGATTAAGATCTGGGGCCTGTTGAGACCATTTGAGTACACTGGGAAATGATAAATGGACTGGTTCTTTCTACTTTACCTGAGCACTCAAAGAGCTTTACAGAACATGCCTCATTCACCCATTCACACCCATTCATACCAGAATAAACACCCCGAGGCTGCTTTTATTGTTGCTGGCGACTTCAACCACACCAACTTAAAGACAGTCCTCCCCAGATTCCACCAACATGTCTCCTGCCACACCAGAGGAGACAAGACTTTAGACCATGTGTATTCCAACCTGGCTGGAGCCTACAAAGCCACACCCCTCCCCCACATTGGACAATCGGACCATCTCTCCCTGTTCCTCACACCTCGGTATTCACCACTCATCCAACGTGTGAAACCTGCTGTGAGGACAATTAAAGTGTGGCCAGAGGGGACAGACGCAGTGCTCCAGGACAGATTTAAAAACACAGACTGGAATATGTTCACCCACACAGACCTGGACCAGTACGCCTCATCTGTACTGGATTACATCTCCAAAACCACAGACAGTGTCACCACCCAGAAACGGATCACCATGTACCCCAACCAGAAGCCTTGGATGAACCGGGATGTTCGTCTCCTCCTGAAGGCCCGCAACACTGCCTTTAGGTCAGGAGATGCACACGCCTACAGTACAGCCAGGGCTAATCTAAAGAAGGGCATCAAAAAAGCCAAACACCATTACAAAAAGAAGGTAGAAGAACACTTCTCCAACTCCAACCCCCGACGCATGTGGCAAGGACTCCAGACCATCACAGACTACAGGACCACCAAACCCTCCCCCGCATCCTCTGATGTCTCCTTCCTCAACGAGCTCAACAACTTTTATGCTCGTTTTGAGCGAGGGAACCCCACAACCACAACCAAAGCAGACATGACGCCAGACCACCAACCTATGACTCTCTCCCCCACCGATGTAGGAGCGGTGCTGAGCAGGATCAATGTCCACAAGGCTGCAGGCCCTGATGGCATCCCCGGGCGTGTTCTCAGAGCGTGTTCTGGGGAGCTTGCAGGAGTGCTCACAGACATATTCAATCTGTCCTTGGCCCACGCTGTGGTACCGGCCTGCTTCAAATCCACCTCCATCGTCCCGATACCCAAAAACTCCAACCCATCTTGCCTCAATGATTACCGCCCAGTAGCACTCACCCCCATCATCACTAAGTGCTTAGAGCGACTGGTCCTAGCACACTTCAAATCCTGTCTCCCCCCCACCCTGGACCCCCACCAATTCGCATACCGCCGGAACAGGAGCACAGAGGATGCAGTCTCCATCGCAATGCACTCTGTCCTCTCACACCTGGACAACAACAACACCTACGCCAGAATGCTGTTTATAGACTTCAGTTCAGCATTCAATACAATCCACCCCTCACAACTCATCAGGAAACTGACAGACCTGGGTATCAGTTCCCTCATCTGCAAATGGTTACTGGACTTCCTGACCAACCGCCCCCAACATGTCCGGCTGGATAACCGCTGCTCATCTACCATCACAATGAACACCGGTGTACCACAAGGCTGTGTGATGAGCCCTTTCCTCTACTCCCTCTTCACCCACGACTGCAGACCTGCTGATGGTTCCAACACCATCATTAAGTTTGCAGATGACACCACGGTGATTGGCCTCATCAGTGACAACGATGAGGCCGCCTACAGGGAGGAGGTGGATCGTCTGGCTGAGTGGTGCGACAGAAACAACCTGCTGCTTAACACCGAGAAGACCAAGGAGCTCATCGTGGACTACAGGAGGAATGCTGACCCACATCCACCCATCCACATTAAGGGGACGGCTGTGGAGCGTGTGAGCAGCTTCAAGTTCCTGGGAGTCCACATCTCCGAGGATCTCACCTGGACGACCAACTGCTCCAAGCTGGTCAAGAAGGCTCACCAGCGCCTCTTCTTCTTGAGGACTCTGAGGAAGAACCACCTGTCCTCAGACATCCTGGTGAACTTCTATCGCTGCACCATCGAGAGCATCCTGACCAACTGTATAACAGTCTGGTACGGGAACTGCTCTGCCTCGGACCGGAAGGCGTTGCAGAGGGTCGTGAAAACTGCCCAGCGCATCGCCGGAGCACCACTTCCTGCCATAAAAGACATCTACAGGAAGCGGTGTCTGAAAAGGGCTGGGAAAATCATCAAAGACCCCAGTCACCCATCACATGGACTCTTCACCCTCCTGCCCTCTGGGAGGCGCCACAGGAGCCTCCGGACTAAGACCACCAGGTACCGGAACAGCTTCTTCCCCACAGCTGTCAGACTCCTGAACTCTGCCTCCTGACATCTGACCCACGTTAAACTCATGGACTGAACATACACACACCCACAATGGACAACTGTACCCTCAAACACAATAATAACATGGACTGAACCACCACTCACAACCACTAGCACTTTATATAGCCTCTGTAGAAACTATCTACACCCTCACTTATCTTAACTGCACTACTGTATAGCTCTGTGTAAATAATCATTCTGTACATTCGATAATCTTTAATCCTACAACTGTTTACAACTTGCATAGTTCCCATTTCTGTATAGCTGTATATCCCAGATTCTGTAAAGTTATTTATTTCATATTCTGTATAGTTTTTCATATTTATATCCTGTTCATATCCTGTACATAGCTTGTACTCACTACAGCCTGTACATACTTATAGTTATAGAATATTCACAACATACTTCATACCGTGTACATTATAACATACCATAATAGACCCATTTCTGTAATATACTCACATATCTAAATTATTGCTAATATATATTGTAATATATCTATATCACTAAAGCACTTCTGGATGGATGCAAACTGCATTTCGTTGCCCTGTACCTGTGCATGTGCAATGACAATAAAGTTGAATTCTATTCTATTCTATTCTATTCATACAAAACACTTTTTTTCTATGCCTAAGTGCTTTCTATCTTATATTCACACTCCGATAGATGCATTGGAGAGAGACTTGAGGTTAGTACCTTGCCCAAGGATATTTGGCATGCAGACTGGAGAAGCCAGGGATGGAACCACCAAAGTACAATCGTGGTCAGGAGAGATGTACAACAGTAAGTTTCTACAACCATCTGTAAAATACAGTAGATACAGTGGATACAGTGGATGTGCTGTAATAGTTTGGAGCCGCATAAATTTCAGCAAACTGATTTTGATCCACCATGCAATATCATCTGGAAAGTATCTAATTGACAGTGGCTTCATTTCACAGCAAACCCCAATACACTTTCAATGCAGTAAAAGCATAGCTGGATAGAAAAGGACACAGTAGAACACTCTCAGTCATGGATTTGCCTCGCCATACCCCAGACTAAGACATTAATGGAGCAGTGTAGGATCATGTAGACAGAGATCAATACAAAGGTCAGCCAACATCCAAAGAAGAGCTTATTCTTTTTCATCTGCTGGCTGCTGCCTTTAGGGGTCACCACAGCAGATCATCTGCCTTCGTCTCTCACTATCCTGTCACACCAACCCTCTGCATAGCTTCCTTCACTACATCCATGTACCTTATCCAAGTTCTTGTTTCCTCCTTCCTAGGAGCTCTATCTTCAATACCCTTTAAACACATCTGCACATTTTCAAATCATCGAAACCTTGCCTCTCTAACTTTATCTCCAAACCGCTCAACCTGAGCTGTCCCTCTGACATACTAATTTCTAATTTTGTCCATTCTGACCACTCCCACTGAAAATCTTCACACTTTCAACTCTACCACATCCATGTTGGCCTGTTCCTTTCTGCCCACTTCCACTGTCTCCAAACCAGACATTATAGCAAGTCTCACTACCATCTTGTAAACCTTCCTTTTCACTCTTGCTGTTATCCTTCTTTCACAAATCAACCATGACACTCATCCTAACCCACTACTATCTCAGCGAACTACTATTTCCATAGCTTCATGGCATAGCTCATCAGTTTTATCCTCCTGTAGCTACTACAGTTCTGCATATCGCCCTTGTTCCTGAAAACTGGTGTTTGTATAATCCTTCTCGATTTCTCAGGCATCCTTTCAACTCTATACAGTATTCACTCTCTATTCAAATGGACTTATTCTTATATAGTGCTTTTCTACTCTCCCGGAGTACTCAAAGCGCTCCATACAACACGGTACATTCACCCATTCACACAAGCACTTTCTTCTATGCTTTTAAGTGCCTACCAACTACCTACCATTTACACACATTCATACTCCGAAGGATGCATTGGAATATCTTGCCCAAGGATATTTGGCATGCAGACTGGGAGGAGCCAGGGAATCGAACCGTCCGATCAGTAGATGACCCAAGGTCACCTTACAAAAAAAAATAGACCATCCCTTGCTCAAAAGGTCCACTGCCCTCTCTCCTAGAGACCCATACCTAGCCTTTCCTAGGCTTGCCTAAATCTGAAGTTGGTCATACTAAATATTGACTTTAAAATGTATTAGAATTGCGCAAACTCACCAGTGTGTGAATGTGAGAGTGAATGAATAGTGGAATTGTAAAGTGCTTTGAGGGTCTCAAAAAGCGCTGTATAAATGCAGTCCATTATTATTATTATTATAAACCTCTGTTTTTATGCTAATATGCTAAAATATGCTCAATTTCCATTCATAGTTACTCATATTTCAGTTACTCATTGAAATAAATAAGTAAGGTAAGATAGGCTTTATAGCTTTTAGCAGAACCGTCTTTTCAGGCATTTCCACATCTTTCAATTTTGATTGAAAATTTTGCAAGTTTAGATGGTAAAACGTATGAATTTCTTATGATTTTAGGAAATGGGACAACAAAAGCTGAATTACCTTCATTTGTAGTAGGTTAGTAACTTTAACTAGTCCATCTGAACATATTTGTGTTTGTTTTTTCTTTCTTTCTTTTTTTTAAGATTGACGTTTTCAAACAGTCCAATTCTGATCTGAGCTGTAATCCTGATGAAATACTGTTTTAGCTTTACAAATAAGTATTGCTCTATGAGTCTGTATAGCCTTGTATACTGTAGGCACTGGGAACAAATGAGATGAAAAACATTAAGTGAGAGGGAAAGTTCATCCATCCACTAAAAACTGCAGATTTCATCCATAATTCACTGTATGCTTTTATTTATTGTTACTATTCAAACTTCTAAAATAATGTAGAGGATATTTTTATTGGCCTTAATGGTGACAAATAAATAATACAATTTTGAGAAATCTGGAATAAATAAAATTGTAATAGCCCCCCTGAGCTTGAGCAACAACCCACACTCAAAACCCACTCTTTCAAACACAACTCAATATCACTGCTTTTTTAGAATGAAACTAAAATAGTTAGATCGAAAACATTTCACAGAACATAGAGAGGTGCAACAACTGACTTACTGTATATTTACTTTACATTTACTTTCTAAACCTACAATTAAAATACCTGCACTAATTTTAAAGGCTCAAAAATAACTCCTGAATGAGCAGATGTTTGCATTTTAAGAGCAGCTGTCATGGGTGGTGCAGGCAACCCATAACATGCATACTTGTTGTAATTGAGAGGTAGTTCTGCTTGTCAAGTAAAAAAGTACATCTGTTTTTGCATACTGCTGCTGCAACTGGCAGGATTTGTTGATAAGGATTGTAGAACTTCCTGGCAACCTGGAAATAATTTGAACTTTGTCACGGGGCCCCAAGCTGTACAGCGCTATCAGGCAGGTTAACCATCATTCCTCATGCGATATTTGAATGTTTCTGTCATGGCTCTGCCCAGGATCCAACTGTGGCAGTACAAAGAAAAGACAAAGTTTTATTGTTATTATTATTATTATTATATTTATTTTACTACAGATATGTTATGTCCTCTTACATGTGGGATAATATAAAATAATCATAATCCTTATCTTTATTTACTGTTATTGCTGATATGGAACACCTGAATGTTACTAACATAATTATTACATCACAAATTTATCATACTTTTAAAAAAAAAAGGAAAGGCGAAAAACTCCTGTGGGGCATACTTTGCAAAAAACAACCTGAATGAAATTTACAAATGTTTTTCTCATGCAGCCTCAAGCAATGTGTGCCTGTGAGGTGTTGGTCTCAGACACACACACACACGTTCATTCATGATGCAACTAGATCTAAAGCTGAACCTGATCACTCCAGTCTCCTGGGAATCTGCTGATGTGCCAAAAAGTCTCAAGTTCACAAGCAACAAAAACCCAAGGATGCAAGCCACCTGCTGCTGCTCAAACAAAACAACAGCCAGCCGCTACAGGTCACACAGATACTTCTTCGAAGCACTGTTGACCAGCCAACCCAACATTAGCATTGATCGAGACAATGCCAGCCCCACAAGTCTTTAATAATTGATGATGAGTCATCACAAAGTTGTTATTAAATGACTATTGCTCACTGCTCTTTTCAGCGGTAACCAGCTGTGTTGTAGGAGAAAGTCAGCTGAAACCTGGCTTTTTTTAATACAACAATTTGCTGCTTCACTGCACAGATTATGATTACTGTAAGTCTAATATACATAATATAGGGAAGCATGATAAGGTTTAAGATGTCAGATTTAATATACTGGGGAAAATATTTCAAGAGGAAATGCGACATGTCGTAACAATATTTTTATGTTTAAAAACAGAGCTGAAAAATGCTGTTTTTCTCAGCAACATAGTAGGGCATTATTTTGGATCATCTGAAATTCACTGACCATCCCCCATATTAGATACTCCTCTCTGCTGCTGTCGCAACATCTTTATATAATAGGTGCTATTTCATACTGCTGCAATGAGGAATATGATCCTAAAATATCAATGCCTCATTCACTGCACACAGATGCTCAGAGCACAGCTTGAGGAAGGTACACAGACTTAGAATCAGCTTAGAAATTGCTTTTCATCAAGAGGAAGGAAAACTTAAGAAAAAATCTGACGTGACAGATGGTATGTGTGAATGAGTAGGAACAGGATACTGCATCATAAGATAGCATGTCTTTTCATACCTGTATAAGCCCATAATTCCTATGATTGAACCAACTCTCGACATGAAAATGGCTGCTCAAAGAAAACCCCATACAAAGAGCTACATGGAGAGGGGTGGGGCACAAACAACAGACACAAGTTAATTTATAGGTAGCTTTTGTTCAACAGCAACCGCAAAAACATTATACCTCAGCAAGTCTACTTTATTAGTTGGCATGGATACCTTGCCTTGTTTTGCTAAGAAAAACAAACAAAAGAAAAAAAAACACTCAACGGCACGTCGCATCTGTTCTGCTAACGTTTTTTTTCAGTCAACACAGACGTGATTGTTTTTGTGGCTCTAGCTGGAAGTTTGACACAACACCAGATCAAATTGAATCATTTAATTTGAGATCTGTACCATGCTAAATTAAATCTTTACTCTCCTGCTCATCACTGGACTTGAATGACACAAAAAATTTAATTTTTTGAGTATATTTACCGACATTTGTTTTGATAATGTGCAAATATGTTAGCTTGAATTTCAAATAATGCAATAGTTCCATTCAGGACAGCTTTCTTTGCAAAACGGAGTTCTATCTTGCTGCACAAATGGATGCACACACAAGCCGGCACCCCGCTGTGTGTATTAGAACTGGTACAGTATATTTATGGCTGGCACTGTGTCAGTTTTACATAGAAGTGAATGAGAGAAGGAAGTTGCACCTGCCCCTTTGTTCTCCTCCCCGAGGGGGATCTTTGTGTTGCTGTGTGCACTCTGGAATACAGTGACAAATATCAGTCTATAATCCACAGAGACACTGACAAAGAATGAGTTTGTTCCTTCTCTTCTATTCACTGTTACAGTTACATCTATGTTAAATGAGTGGAATTAAGCTGCAGGCTGAGCTATCTAGAAGTATTTTAACAGAATAATCTCAACTACTGCTTTCCTTTTTCCTTTTTTTCTTCTTTTTAAAATCCACTCACTTTTGCACACACAGACACACACACACATACATGCACACATGGAAATACAAAAGAAATAAATTAGGCATTCTGCCAGGCCATTACCATTTTTAAAAAGCCATCTACTGATTTAAGGGGGCAAATCCTGAAAAAGAAATCTATTAAAGCAAATTTGTTACAGTATAATGGAGAAAGAGGACATGTTGTTAAAACGCAAAGAGCATCTATATCACCTCGCCTAAAATAAAGAGAAGAAAAATACACTCCTTCCGTTTGCTTCAGCTGTTTCTGCCCCATCCTGAGAGATTGGAGCTGCAGAATAAAGAAGGCATCTGTACTCTTCCAGGTCAGTCTTGCCCTGTTTGGGAAGGTTGGAATTTGAGATCCAAGGATAAACATCAGCTCCCCAGAGAGGACGGTTACTCACGTTTAAATACTGCACAGGGAAAATGAATCTCTCCACAAGCAAAACAACCATAAAGAACACTTTCATAGGCTCTTTTGGGAAAGTTAATTCTCAACCTGCACCTTTAGGCAGCACAGAAACTTTGTTTGACTCATCCTTAGCTGCTTCTTTAACTCACTTGAATAACAACCATTGTGCAGAAAATGAAGAGAAATGACAATGTAAATAAAAACAGAAAGTGTCCCATTTTTCTATGAAAACGGCGCTCTGCGTTTGCTAACAGAAATCACTGGAGCTAAACTTGAATAAGCCATTTCTTTTCAAATGTTTAAAATGTAATTCTGATATGCAGCATTTTCTAACCCTGCACATTTTCTATTCATTTTGATCACCCATCTCTTTATCCTGGGGAGAGAATAATGTCTCCATGGGCAGAACCAAGAGTAAACAGCTGTGCCTTTGTATTATGAGTGGTTACAGGTTATCAACAATGCATCCACTTACCCAAGACTCTTCACAGAGGGGATTGTTTTCAGCTGCACTCAATGATTGAAAGCATTAGTGATGAATGGCAAACTGCTTAGATGGTTCACAGTCTTTCACTATGACCATGACCACCATGTGATCACTGAGGAAAAAAACATTTTGGTGTTTACTTATCTCTCACATTCAAGTATTGCAGTTTTGAAATTGCAGATGCACAAGAAGATGCCGTTTGTATTATAATTTGCAGAAGCACTATCTGTGAATGTAGTCACAGGCAATGCAAACAGAACAAGCATTTGTTTTTTGCGAGCTCCAGGTGCATGCATCGTATCTGGCGAATAGAGAGTGTTTTAGGCTCTTGATAAGAGACAAGAATGGTGACATGTGGCTGTGCAGATGCTGAGAAATCCAACATGTAGACCGCAGGTAAAATATGGTGAGTTACAAAAGAAACACTTTCATTTTCTAGATCATTTTCGTTAAGATACACAGTATCTCCGTCTTTATCTATCCTCCCCTCAATACACAGTCACACCTGTTTTCAAAGTAAATGTTATCAGATCAGAGCCCATCCAACCAAATCAAACAGACAAAGCTCAGCTGCTGTAACCTGGTAACATTTCTTGCGCAAAATAGTTTAAATCTATTCAAGTAAATCATACATTGAACAGGGTGAGAATAAGTTGCCTTGTTGTGGCTTGAGGGCATTACTTCAAAGTTTAATCTCCAGTAAATGATCTGGTTGTGTGCCTTTCAGGAGAAAATGAATGCATGTGGAGAAAATCAAACATTTTATACATCACCAAATGTTGTTTTTCTGTGGAACATATTTTACTCCTAATGAGCAATTTGGCATGGAGATCATATTTTATTGTTTCTGTAAGCCTGCTGAGATGCAGTTACTGCAATACTGCTCTGCAGTGAACCAGGTCGACCAGAAGTGTGGCAAAAAATGAGAAATAATGAGTTTTAAGCTTATCGCACATCGAATCCTTTTTAATAATCATTAAACAAAAACAAAAAAAAAAACTGTTTTATAACTTTGAATGTTGAAATTGTCACATTAATAAAGAAATAGGTTAAGCTGTAGTTATAGAGCTGATTATCAGTTCCCAGACTTTTTATGGGTCCAGATGGTGTGGTGTTACAAAAATAATGAATGAATTACTTGCAAGCATATGTCCAAATGCTTGAAGTAAGAAGCAATTTTAAATCTACTTCTTAGCCTTCATGTGGGATTCATCATCAGGAAAAACAAAAGTGTTTTTATAGTGATGATAAACATTTCGTGTTCTCATCTCTTGTTCAGTTAATGCTGTATAGAACAAAGTTACATTTTCTTTAATGCTCACTGAAAGTTCTGTCCTTATTTTTTGGCTACATCATGTTCTCTATTTTTTTCCCCTAAATTTTAGTTCAGCTTCTGTAATTGTTTTGCACTTATGTGCACAGACAAGCAGTAGAAAAAACATGGCTCTGAGTCACCACTGTTTCATTGTCTCGAGGGTATACAGCTAGCTCATTGTGACAACCTCTTTTTGTTTGGCTTCACTAACAACTGCCATCAAGATGGCAAAGAAAAAAGATTCTGGCAGATAAACATCTCTTGCACCATATGCAAAGAAGAGAAGAGACTATGTTTCGTGTGCCAGCAAAATAAGTGAAAAAATTGACAGAACAAAATCTTTTGAAATAGCTTATTTTTTTCTTTACTTATATGTTTTTGACTAACTGCTGTCTAATAGAAGCCCAAATGTCAGGAGTCAAAAAGTACAGTGTAATGGTAAGCGAGTAAGTGGCTGAAGCTGCATTGGTCGAGTATTTATTATCAAGAACCATCTGAGGGTTTTCCAAGTAGTTTATATAAACTTGTTTTTCACACTATAAAGCACCTAATGAAATCTCTATTCTACTAATCTTGCAGCCATACTGAATCTTACAAAACCCCATCCTGTAGTACACAGAACCTAACAATGGCATATTACAACCATTTAGGCTTCTGGGATAAACTACTTAAACTTCAATGGACAAACACTGGCATATAGCTGGAGTTGCAATAATCAATCCAATATTCATTGTCCTTTTAGCTCAGCTTCACCCCCACCTCCTCCACCACAAAAAGGAAAACATCTGCCACTTTAACTTCTAAACGGTCCTCAAGCTAGTTACTAACTGTGTCTGTCTGTGGTACTGTTAATAAAGGGTTTTTTTCACAAACAGCTTTCAGCATCTGCTGGAAGAAGTGCCACTGATGGGAACAGCAAGCGTGAACCAAAACTGTAAAAAGCTACAAGTTAGTAAACCAAAACAAGACTGAAGACACTATTTGCACCGTGAAGAGCTTACAAAAACTGCAACATTAGATTTTAAATGAATTTGCAGTTTATACTTATCATAGAGCCTTACCAGGCACCTGTGACACTTTTATTTTTATTGTGTTGTTTATTTGTTCTGTATTCTAGACAATATCTATCTATCTATCTATCTATCTATCTATCTATCTATCTATCTATCTATCTATCTATCTATCTATCTATCTATCTATCTATCTATCTATCTATCTATCTGTCTGTCTGTCTGTCTGTCTGTCTGTTTCATGTAGGGGAAAAGAACAGAAAGCTGCGTTAGCTATGACAGAAATAACAACCTGGTTCAAAGTGAACCTCAAATACATTTATATATTTAAACATTTACAGACACACAGCCACTGAAATCACCATTCAGCTTCTGTAATTCAACAGATGTCACATCACCCCACCCCCTCTTATAACCATGTCTCTTAAATAGTTTGCGCGTCTGACCAGTCAACAGTGGACAGCCTGCAGCAGCATGTCCCAGAGCTTGCTACAGTTGTGTTATGTTATGCTGGATTACAATCAGAGATGACAGCCTGAACAAGTACGAAGCAGATGGTGCCTAACATGGCATCAGTTACAGGTCTTACATGGAAACCTTTCTTCTTTACTTGCCCTCTGCTCCATACTGGCTTGGATCATCAGTAGGAACTTATTGTTCACTGACGTTATTACTTACCTGCACTTTTTTGTTTTTTGCTTAGTGGTGCACTGGAAAATGGATCTTAACCAGTGATAAAATATATTCTATTCTTTCTATCCTCTCATAATGTTTGTAAAACGAATCAAATATTGTGTTTGTATCTGTAAAATCAACACATTTGAGAATTATGTTAACAAGATCAAACTAAAAAAAGATTTGTTTGCTTTTGAGCTGTCAGTCATATTCTCAGAACCATGGATTACTGTTTCACAGAAAGACTCCTTGTGACAAATATTGGGTCCATTATGTTGGGTCTTGGAGTTTGCTTTTGAAAGCAGGGAGACAAAACAGGGGGGAAACCTGTTTATCAAACTAAAACAAGCTGCTCGATCACAAGCAGCTGCCAAAACGTTGTTGAAAATGCCCCAAGTGTGCAGCTGCAGCCTTGAGCTTGGACTGTTCCTCTTCAGGCTACGAAGTAATCTGATTCCCTGTCAACATAAACACAGAAACACATTTTAAAGGCTAAATAAAATTTTCACCTCGTCCACTGTTATCAGTAATGCTACATATTATTACTATAGCTCCCGGATCTAGATGAAAAAAGACTTTTAAGATCTTTAAGTCCTGTAAGATGCTTCATGCTAGGTGGCATGCTAATGTCTTGTTTGTTTTGTAGACAAAGTAGCGTATTTGCAAAAAAAAACAAACATTAGTTCTTCCTCTCACACCTGACAGCTATGATAAGGTTTATCCATGCCACAACCTTAAGGCTGTGCTCAACAACTGGTTTTGGAGCCTCACGGTTAGCTAAAGGTGACCATAACTGGACAAGATGATGGTGTGTGTTATGAGCTAAAACTAATCATTTTGGTTAGCAGGCTGAATTCATGATCTTCATGAGTGATGCAAATGGTGACTAACATATCTGTTAATTAATATTAATAAATAGGAAAGTAACATAATCATTTTACCAAAAGTGAAGTCTAACCTTCTTGGATGGGCTTTCTTTCTACTTTATACAATATCATCTTCTTTGTGTTGTAGTTACTTACATTCTGTGAACAGAGCAATATGCATAAATCAACAGCAGGTCAACAGGTCTGTTTATTGCAACAAATTGATAGATACCATGAGTCAGAAGTGTTATCCCATGTCAATGAGATCTTTGGGACTCTTTGATGTATCACTCTTCATTTTGTAGATTTCCTTCTTTTGTAAAGGTTGTCACACTGTCTACATCAGCATGTTGAAAGTGCAACAAAGAAAAGAAGAAAATTATTATTTTTTTTTATAACTTTTAATTTATTCTACATTACACTGGCAAGAAACCGACAGAAACTGATCCAGTGTGATCATGTTCACAGGATAAGTGGGATTTCCTTAAAAAGCTATTTTCTCTAGTTTCTATGTAGCCAGAGGTTGGTTGTAACATCATATTTACAGTGCAGACATGGGAGCGGTATCAATCTGCAAACCAAACTCCTAATGCAAATGAGATTATTTCCTAGAATTTTGACCTATCCCTTTAAGTTCCAGGAACACAGAACTAAATAACAGCAGGTGCTAAGTGAGAGGAAAAAAAAAAAAAAAAAAAAAAATATATATATATATATATATATATAAGTGGTATTCAGGGAACAGTGATAACTTAGATTCCTTTATCATTTAGTGTAAAATGCATGTTGACAAAATAACCTGTAGATGAGAAAAGCTGGCTCTCAGTGATTGTCCAGTTTTTAACAATACACAAAGATAATAGTAATAATAGCAATATTATTATTATTATTATTATTATTAATAATAATAATAATAATAATAATAATAATAATACAAGACAAAATATATTCTACGTAATGTCATTTAGAATCACTGTGACTCATTTCTTAGAATAAAAAACAATATTTGGTTAAGATGGGGTGCTTGTTGAAGCACCAAAGAGACCTGGAAAATAAGTCAGTAGCTGCTGTTTTAAAAGGTCATGGTGGTTTTGCCTAACAGCAATAATCTCCAATATGTGAGAAGTGTAAACACATACATTTTTTTTCTGTCTAAATTACAATGTGACATTAAGCTGACCAACATTTTTAGCCAGAGTGTTATTTGACTCCAGATCCAAGTCCAGTGGGTTGAAGTGTAATTATGAAAAATCAATCAGTTTTCTCCATCTTTCACTTTTTAAAAATATAATTCAGTTGTGCTTACACTATAGCAGGAAAATTGATTGAAATTTCATTAAGAAATTAGAAGTTTGTTGAATTCATGTCACTGTGGTTTCAAAATGTACATAGTCATTTTCATTATTTAGAAATCATTTTATTAAATATCCATTCTACTTAAAAAAAATGGGAGAATTGGGATTATTATGATTACTGTGATTATAGTAGCAAATTATAAGGCTTAGTAATAAGTCATAATGGTAAGTTTTACTAACTGCCTATTCAGGAAGTCTGTTTTGTTAGTGAAATTCTAGTATTTTTTATAGCACATTTGTTAGCACTAAAAAGTATCTTTATCTTTGTAATACAGGCACACAGTCCATCCAACTTGGTTACTAAGCTTACGTTAGCTGATAAATCTTATTAATTCTGCTTCCAAAGAGTCAAGAAGGCAACAACCATAATGTTAAAAAAAGGCTTCCAAGTGTGGATTTGCTAACTGTGGATGACATATGTTCGTCTTTAATACACAGTCTGTGAATATTACTATAAAATGAAAGACGTGTGAGAAGTTTCTGCACCTTCAAAAACAATTTTGGTGACTAAAATCTTATAAGTTAAAACTTACAAAAAAAGAAAAAGACAAGTTAAAGTTAACTCAAAGGTTAGCATCCCGGGTGAATGTCCCATGTTTTATCGATCAATCCACCATTAACTGACCTCATGTGGACCTTGTTGCTCTGTATTTGACCTCACCTCACTTCCCAAAGCCAGTCTGTTAGAGAGACTGTCTGCTAGAACGGCAGGAAGTGCTAAAGGCAAATTACCAGCTATTTCAGATACACTGAACTCCCTTGCCCTCCTTGTCCAAATCTCATAAAAACTGAGATGTGAACATAAACTGTATGTTCTCATAATTCTTTGTTAACCTAATGTTAGGTTGACAGGCTTACTGAGACACCTTTCACAGAAGTGAAACAATTGAGCACTAGCTGAGCTACCTTCTGACACATTTCTGGTTTTAGAACAAAATTAGAGCCAAATAAAAGATGACTAGTAACACTTTAGTTAAATTAGAGGTAGAGATAAAACTGGCTATTGGTAATTACGCTCCTGCTGAGTCAGTTGCAAGAGAGAAAATTCAGCAGCAGCTGCTTTATGGGTATCTGGAGTATTGTCATTGGCTGAAAATACATTTGTGCCATAACTTACTGCACATTACTCGGTACATGAGTCCTCTTTTCTATTTAGCTTTAGCTGATGTAAACAAATTAAATATAATTTAAAGTAGAAAACAAATGTCAACGATAAGCTGCAATGGAACAATTTCCATACATACATAAACACTCAAAATATAAACATTTCGTTAGCTTCATAGCATAAGTGCCTAAGTCATTTGACTAAGTCAATGACTTAGGCACTTATGCTATGAAGCTAACGATTTATGTATTATGTAGACTGAATGACTTCTTGATTGGGTTCTCTATTTTAGTAGAATAATGGTCTAAAGCTGGCTCTTTCAGACCACAGGTGTCAAACAATGATAGACTATGCACCCACTCACCCAGTCCTGGATAAATGGCTTTGCACTGGAACAGATGTTGTCTGGCAGCACTTTAAACAAGTCACATTTCAATATCATGAATGGAGTTGAGCAGACATTTCTTTAATTGGCATGCTGTTGTATAAGAAATAATCGGCTCATTTTAGTCAAATGAGTGATGACTAGAAAATGTGGCCTTAAAGAGTATCCATTCTGTTCTTTAGGGACTAATCTGGGAAGAATTCATATTTATTGTCTGTGTTCAGATAGACATGGATTTTCTTGTCTCACGTGTCAGGGGTATAAAAAGAGGAAGAGATGATTGATGATGCAAGTTTTTCTTTTAAGTGCCATTATGGGGCATCATTCACCACCGCTACACACCACCGTATAACCTCAAGCACAGAAAATCTTTATTCAGCCCGAGCTACCTCTATAAAGAAGACAAAATTCAATCACTTTCCTCTCTGTGAGGAAAGAGACAGGCTGGAAACAGCATGACTGTGTTTTAAAACCAGCTACTGTACAAGAGCTAAGCTGGATTCTGGTGCTCAAAAATAGCGCAACAGCAGTTTGCTTAGAAACAATGAGAGAGTATGGGTAGCTACACGGTCGATATATCATTTCTCAGTTGTTGTATCTGTAATGAGAATCTGTAGTAAACATGTTAGGCTGTTTTTGTTGCATTTAAGTTGACAATTGTGCGTTTTTTTTCTGTGCTGCATCTTATCTGTGATGATAAATTATGCATACACTCTTCTTTCACTCACATTAACTTGTCCTGCTGCATTCACTCAGTGAATAATTGAAAAAAATGATACGAGCTCTCCTATATGTAATAGCTCTGCTGCTGTAAATAAGTACAATGACTAATTGCTACACTTGTATCTAAACACTTATGTCTTCTACCAATTACAGTAGATTCATTTGAAGCTATTATGCATTACCAATCTTGTTTTGGAAGTGACTTGGGGGAACAAAATTAATAATGCAAAGTTAGTGCATATGAATGTCATTTCCTAGAAATTATAATATGCCGCGAATGGATTCCTTTTTAGCAACAAGAAAATACCACGTTATTAATGAAGCTGTATTTAGCTGAAGTGTACTTTTGTCTTAGCCAAGGTCACAGGTTCAGTTTTGTCTCACTCCTAATATGCCATCTAAGATTTAGTTTCATGGCTCCAGTGTTGAATATGTGCAACATATGGACTGCTTGGTTTTAACACTGTGATACACACACATACAGTACAAATATGTCAAACACATGTGGGTCTACTGGCCTTCTGATTATCTGCTCTGGTGCCTGATAGATACAGAAAGCTATCCTTCCAAGTCATGACAATGGCAAGACCAATCTCATTCACCCTGTCACGGGGATTCCTATTCAGGACACCTTGGCATCACATTTCATCACAGTGGGCAGCTTTAAGCTTGGTTTTACAATATTTGGTAGCTAAACCTTTCCACACAGCGAGTAACAAAAAATTCATTCAAAAGAAAAGAATCTGCAAGTGAAAAGAAATCACAAACTATAAAGCCTTAAAAAAGGATTAGACCTGGCATGCCTCTTTTGTTGTGTATGTATGCCTTCTTGCCCTGTGTCTTAAGGTCTATTAAGATACATTATGAAGCATAAAATTAGAAGCATACAATCAAAGGGACTATAATTACAACATAAGGCTTCCCTATTGTTTGAAATATCACATACAAAGTTCAATCAAGGTATACTGAACTATTATTCTCCACCATGTGATTACATATCTTTTTTGTATCCAAGCCCCCAGACCTTTGGAACATTACTAGGTACTGTATAAGGTTCAAAATTTTCCATTTGGCTAAATCTGTTGTTCAGATAACAGTAATCACCGTGGAGTCAGTATGTACATTTATTAGAAATCTCAAGATTTAATGAGCAGATGCTAAAATAAACAGTGAACCCATTCAGTCCTCAGAGGATGTAAATCTTTCTTCTATGTAATGCCTCCAGAATTTTAATGCTTGAGGAAATGTATTTCTGCATGATACGTTAGTTACTTGAACTATACAACATTTCCTTTTTGTAAGTTATTGCATCGTGTTATTTAATGAGTTTCTGCTTTGAGCTTTCCTTGCTCTTAGAGACCATCAAATCTGGCTCGAACAGTCCGGCAAACATGGTCTGTGTTGCCAGGCAATAGACAAATGTATTAATGGATTTAAGCATACCCAGACAGGCTGTAATAAATGGAAGGGCTTGCCTGGCATGACATCAGCTCAGTCTCTATGGTTCTCAGTGCTATATTCTTAAGTTCTTTCCTTAAGCCAGGCACACAGACCCAAAACGTATTGCAAATAGGGCGTTATGTAGTGTGCTCACATCTCTGTTTACACCTCAGGCAACACAACAAAAATGTTCAGCAGCTCAAGTTTTACAATCTGGTACACTTTAATAGATGTGCAAGGTAACATGAACACAACTGAAGGTGTGCTGAAAATATTTAAATGTGTTATAAATAGGTCTAGCAGCTTGGTGATCTCAGTCGAGGAATGGTGAGAGAGTGGTTTTGTCCTCTAAAGTAATGCACTGTGCTCTCATTAACTGCTTTTGTTCCTTTCTTAACTTGTCCTTGTAAATCTAATTTGACCAACTGTGACTGTTAGAGAGATGCGTTATTTATACTGGCATTTCCAACTCCAGAGACGTTCTGAATAACCAATTTCATTCAGAGGCTGTAAAATACTGGCTCTCCGTGAAAGCTGTTGGCTATATGACAATAGATAGACAGGTCTATCACTCCCAGCTTGTCACATATGATGAAGACCTCTTAACATCACATTTAAATGCTCTCCTTTAAAGGTCAGTTTTCAATGTACAATTTTAATATTACGACGGTTTCTAAAATGTAACCAAAAGTGGCAAGTGAACAAAAGATGCAACAAAATGCAAGACACAAAGCTCCAAAATACTGGAAAATTTATGACCGACTGTGCTGCCACCCCTCTGGACTCCTAATCTGGACTTTTAACACCTTAAAAGATGACAATTATTTCTTAGTGTTCAATCTTTCTTCAATACTGCTTCAGCTGGTGACAAAGTAGTGATGCTAAAGGACAAAGGATCTCTGAAAAGCCAGTAACATAAGACAGAATGACTGTATTTGACCTCCTGGGATGAGAATGGAATAACACAGTGATCCTCTTTGAGAAAAAGATTTAAAAAGCAGTGTCTTTTCCAAGATGTCCAGAGTCAAAGTATGACCGAGAAGGTGGAAACATGGTGCAGTGACTTTAAGCTGCTTATCCAGTTTAACAGCGCTGCAGAAAGCCAGTGAGGGCAACAATCAGAGAGATGCTCCTCATATAAATAAAAATGGCCACAATTTAGCTTTGTGATAGGAACATAAGATTGGACTGCTTGAGAAATAACACAAATTTTATCTGGAATGATGAATATCCACAAATAATCCAGTAATAAATGCTTTTTTGTGTAAATTTTGTACTTCTGTTGTCAGATTGAAATAACAATTTGACACAATCTAGCTGAAAATGGATTTCCAGGCAAGACAAATATCCTGTCTCCTGTGTAATTTAGTCACATTGTTCCACAAAAAAGGAAGTGGATAGAAAATAAAGTGCTATAATCTATATATTGTTACCACACGGTGTGGACAACAAATAGCAAGTACAGGAAGCTAAATAATTACAATATGGATGAAAACATGGAGGCATTTATGGTTCTAATCACAGAGGGAAATAATATATTACCAAGAATAGATGTGATGTGTGAAGCGTCTCGCTGTGCCAAAAGAAAATGTGCAGTGCGGAAAGTCATTTTTAGGAGTCAAAATGGTAAAACCAGTTTTCTTCCTAGCATATTTCACTTTATTTTGCTTTTCTTAAACACTCTGCTGACTACAGTTGTTCTGTGCTGACTAAGCTTGGACATTAAAGCTTAGTTTTAATACACAGTTTTAAAAAATCTAGCAAGATGTTCAAAGGTAATAATTTCTTGAAATTTTCCCCTTCTACTTGGTTTATATATCTTTTTTGTAAAAGCATCTGTATATTTATAGTGCAATAAGGGGAAACACTGGGACCAATAAAGCCAAAACTACTGATATCACGATGAGAGCAGAAGATACAACTCTTCGATATTTGGAATACACGCTCAATTAAAACATGAAAGGAGCAGATAATTACTTAGAGGAAGAAAAAAACCCAATGATGTCCCTTAGTGAGGCACGAATGCCTCAGGTCAGTTTTATATTTTTATAATAGGTCTAATTCTTCTCAAAATATGCTAATAAATTACAAATTCACTGAATGTTAACTCCACATATAAATAAACATGGTGTTGTAATCACACAGCAGCAGCGTAGCATCTCTTCATCTCCTCAGACTCCAAAAGCCAGTGTTTATAATCACATCAGATCCATAAATAAAAAAGGAGTTAAAGATCGTGTATTAACAAGTTTTCTCAAAAAGTAAGCTGCGAGCCACTTTATTCAACTTTAGAGGGGCCATCATTTTCTTACAGTGTCTATAGAAGAGATGTAAATGATAGCTTAAAAAGATGTATGATGTTTTGAATGTGCCCAAAGATCTGTCTATGTATATGACCAGAACACATGGGAGCTATAAAAGTCCAGTAGGATGCACCCCCAAAACAAAAGACATAAAAGTAGTCTGATTACACAAAGGATTTACTTTATTTGAACTTAAAAAGTTTGTCTTTACATATCTATCTCGCAGTTAACATCATCAAATGTTAACCAATAAGAGCACTTGGTTGTACAAGTGACTCTAAAGCATCCTGCACCCAGCTTCTTGAAAGCTATAATAACCTGTGCTTTCTGCAAAGTTCTGCCATTTCCCTACAGCAGATGGACAGTGAGCCCACAGAAAGCCAGTGAAGCATGCAGAAAGCAGGTCTCATGATACAATAGAACATGCAGCAGAGAAAAGGGGCAGCAGTGAGGGCTCAGGTTCAGCATGTGTTCAGCTATTCTCTGCTCCAGATGTGCAATCTTGCCCTTTCAGCATTTTACCTAAACCCCCTGTGTTAGAATAACAGAGCTTTCAGACCAGTGCTTGTTTATCGATACAGTCCAACACATAATAAAAATTCCCTTATAGGGGACTCTTTATCTTGTCTTTTTGCCTGTCTTTATTTTGCTAGGTTTGTCAGTGTAGTCTTGCACTGTGCAGGACAGGCTTTGTAGCCCTTAGCATTCTTCATGCGGTGCCTATTTTTGCTGGTTATTACATTTCAAAAGGACAGTTCCACCACTATGATAAATCTAAGCCTATACATTATAGTGCAATTTTTCAAGATGCATAAAATAGCAGGAAATTTGATTTAATGCTGCATGGCAAGCATTCAAGGTAATGCACCCATTTTAATACAGACAAATAGCAGTTTAAAATTATATTTTGTTGTTCTTTCTTAATTGAATGTATCTCTAAAAGCCCGCAGAGCTGCTCTCAGACGGAATCAAACTAGCCAGATCACAACAGAAAATTCTTACAAAGGATCAAGTGAGTGATGTAACATGACAGTAAAGACGTTGCCCATCCTTTGTTCTTCTAGCTGCCCTACTTTTGTCAAATGATACCAAGAGAGACTTCAGGTACTGCTGCAGTAATTCAAGCTTTTATCCACACATAAAAAGAGGAAAGGAAACACTTTGAACTCTGCATGAACAGCAAACAGATGCTAATGAACATGATGTTCTAGTACAGGCCTCTGGCAACAGGATTAAAACAATTTAAAGGGGAGTGGGGAAGAGAAGATATTCACACAAGCAAGGATGAACATTAAAAAACACTGTACTGATGATGATTCATACATGGCGTGGTTAGCAGAACCAAGAAAATGCTTTTCCTTATGAACTGTTCTCATGATAATTTGAGTTATTTTTATGTAAAAATGATTTATTTCAAATGTTACATTAGAGTTCTTTCTAAAATTGAGTTTGCAGAAAGCGTGGCACAGTTTTCCTGCAAGCAATTATTTTATGCTTTTGAGATAAATTATTGAATACATCAAAATTAAGGTTTAAGGTCTTTCCAACTTTAAAGTGCTTTGTCAGTTTCCTTTTGTCAACATTTTCCCATCAAGAACATAATATGATAGCTTTCAAATGTACCCCTGAGAATTAAATAGAAAACTCAAATTTGTTGCATCATCATGCTAGCTGTGGATGAGAACAGAATGTCCTTTAAATCTAAGCCCACCGCAAGGAGAGAGTTTCGTATTTATCCACCTTTTTTGCCGACATAATGTGAAGTGTCAGAGTTTTGTCTATTATTATAGCGAACTGAACATCACTGCCTCCCACCATAGTCCCTGCATCAACAGATCCAACTGTAATTGGTTATTTAACTGGTGTAGTTTATGTGAGATGATGGATGCAATAGTGAAGGATGAGGCATAAAATTGCATATAGTGAGACAGCCAGCCAGCTAGTTCTGGTACGAAAGGTTGGAAAATGTCATAAGCTGCATCGTGGTGTAGCAATAACAAGCAGAAGCATAGTAACAAACAGACACATGAATAATGTATTTACATGTGCACACGTATGCCTCATGCACACACAAACACACACATACACTACAGTACACGCGTGCTTGTGCATGCACACAAAACAAATCTCGTCAAATAAATGCTTGATTATAATGTATGAAATGTTTCTGATCAGTCAGCTGAAAAACTAATTTCATTTTCTCATTAGGAGTTGCTGCCTGAGGCTCGTTCTCATGTCAATGTTTATTATTCTGAAAACAGAAAATTAAAATCATCAGCTTGGTCAGAATCAGAGCTGTGAATCACTATTTACGACTTAGGGAGAGAAAAAGAGGGAGAGAGTGAGAGGTGGGGGGGGACGACATATGAAAGACTGGACAACAATTGAAGGAAGTCATTTCATTTTACTGAGCCAGTGGATTTATAGCCAACGTGACCTTTAGTTCTGCAGAAATTTGTTGCTTTTCAGACACTCATCATGTTTCTTATTTAACACAAGGTGCAGTGGGTTAGTGAATAGTTTCCATTTGATTAGTCAGTCGATCTTAACCAGTTAATGAATTGGTTTTAGAGCTAAAGTGATAACAGAGTAATTTTCAGTGGAGCTTTTTTTTTTCCTGTTTTCTTGAACAGCAAAAATATTCTAATTTTCAGAAAAGGCTAAAAGCATTATTTTTGTACACAATTTAACTCCAGAGAATATAGAAACAAACATGCAAGCACACATACCAAAGCAGTATGTTCAAGATACCTTATTAAACTAAATCATGAACTGTCAAGACTACAATGATAAATTAACTGCAAAGATTTTGCAGCGAAATACTGATATAATCACACGTTTTCTAACTTGTTTGTAAGATTTTAATATTGATTACATCTAGATTGCAATAGACTGAATTAGGGATACACTGAGATAATGGTTGAGGCTGATATTGACTAGTTTACTAGTTTACTGCCATTAGCCTGTTTGCAAATAAAGCCTCCTTTATGCGTGCACCCTTAACTTTTCTAGACATTGCTTCCCTACAAAAAGCAAAAGGCAATCTGTCTTAGAGTTTATGGGAGATAAACAAGTGCAGGTATGTGGAGGAGGGTCACTGGCAAATGGGAAACAAATGAGACAAATATAACAAAGATGAAACTGATCAGAGTGGGGCCGACAATTACAAAACACAGGGACACGGAGACAAGAAATAAGACTGAAAACAGTGTAAGAGACTAATATATTAATCTGTGTGATGTCCAATATTGCAGTTTTGCACCAATGTGAGAACTGATGCAATACACAGCTGGCTTGTTGTCAGCTAACTTTGGACAACCTGATTGTTGTTGATTATGCTCGAAAACAGCTGCAAAGCACATTTATTCACACCAATGATAAACAGCTGTATCACATCAAGTTTTCATTAGCTAAATGGAAGCTAGAATAAAGCTGGACGATTTTAAAACTTTATTTTAAATGATGAAAAGTTTTTTTGTTTACCTGCCACAAAAAGGGAAATGTATGTCAACAAAAATCACATAAATAAATAAAAACACAAACTTTGCTGCAGGATTTTTAAACATTTTTTTAATGAGACATGTATATCTTATGTAGAGGCTTCCTCATAGTGGGAAGATGATCACTTCCTGATAGCCTATTCAGCTTATTGCGGTGTTTTGTATCTTTTAGCGCATTGTTTTGGTTTTAGGGCTAACAGCGTCACTGTTTTGATTCATTCTCATACTTCTCATTGGATCCATATGCAGGAAGCAGCCTTTTCAGGCCTTGAAAAGCTTCTAAAAATCCACGCGCTCCTTGCCAAACAACAAATGCCAGAAAAATAAAGCTAGTGAGTAGCAAGTAGGTCTTTTAGCAGCTAAAATGACAGATATTCCCTTTAATTATATACCTAAAAAGCATAATTGGATTTAAACTCTATGTGAAAATAGTTACCATGTTAAAAATATATAAGTGCAGTTTTGGACCTCTAACATTTTGAAACTGCATATTTATAACTCCATGTTGGAGCCGTACTTCATGGATTCATACCTTCTAACCTTGGCTGGTATTTTGATCCCTTTCTTTGGATCGTCTGTACATGAAACAGGCTCCAATTTCCATTTGTGCCTAAAAGTCTGCCACAGTGATGTAAACTACTGCAATAGTTACAACATGGACCCACATTTGAAAGGCATATGGCCTCTTCTTTTCTGGATTTCAAGGTTATTTTGTCTGGGTAGAGTTAATGTGAGTGTAGGGTTATACTCCAGACACATCAAGCCTCCCAAATCCTTCTAAGTGTGAAAACATTTTGATATAATTAAAAAAAAGATCAAACAAGGTGTTTCCCCTATAGAGTTTGATTTATTTTTTATTTTTATGATTAATATGATCAAAGCACACAAACTCTATGTGCATTTTAAGCACTTTGATTACTGTTTAATTGTATAACTATGACTATGACTATTTACATGGGTGAACTGAAGGTTGTATGGCTGATACTAATTTCTACAACTATATCAGTGATATAATTGATATAGCTGACCAATTTCTAGTGTGTGGTGATTCAGGCCTGGTTGCTTAACCAATTAACCAATTCTAAATTGACTTCTTGCTGCCATTAAAAGAATCAGGCTTCTCTGCACTGTACTATCCTGCTCTGAATCTAGGTCTAGGGCCTTGTAGACTTCTTATTGATGCAAGCTCACGTCAGTCCATTACTGTGGCGTTCAGTTGTGCTTCAGGTAATAGTACATTACAATCTTACTGTAAAGATCTAGCCTTGAATAAATAATGGCATACTTGCTGTTATATTGGTTTGCTTGAAAATTGCAATATACTGTATGTACATAAAGTTTAAATATTGAATATAGTTATATAGTAATATTTTAACACCTAATTAATCAAAAAGGGCCAAAATGACTCAAATGATTCTCAAGAATTTAAAGGTTATAAGCTCTTGGCCAAATAATATTTCAAAAATAACTCTATATACCTTTGAACATCTTGCTAGATTTTTTATATAGGTTACAACAAACCTCAGATGTGAGAATGAATAATGAATAAATAAGAAATACTTTATTGATCTTGAGCAGATTTCTCTCTGCTACACAGACTCTTGTATTATATAGACTGATGGATGTCATATGAAAATTTTCTATATCTACCCTTTTCGCAATGGAGCTGAATCAGTTAGTTTGAGCTCCTCTGCCTACCCAGTAAGTGATGGTCAGGATTATTCACGGTGGATAACAGTTTGTTCGGTGACTTTGTCTACACTACAGCTTCAGAAATATTCAGTTCGCAGCCAGTCATAGACCCCAGTCTTCCTAATCAGTTTATTCAGTGTGTTGGTGTCACTAGAGTCAGTGCTGCTCCCCCGGGAGACCACAGTAAAGTTGTTACAGAATCTCAGCCTGGTCATCATTTTTGTTGGTCAAACAGTTGTTCAGTCTTTCAGCATTGTCACATGCTGCCATGTGAACACCCAGGAACTTATACTCCTCCACCCCACCAACATCCTGTCCCAAGACAGAGAGTCCTCTTTCTTCTGAAGTTGATTACCATCTCTCTGGCCTTATTCATATTCAGAACTCCACAAAATCATCCACTAGTGCTCTGTCCTCCTCTTGCCTATCACTAATATTACAGATTCAATCAGAGTTTTCCTGAAGGTGGCATGACCTGGAGTTGTACCAGACTCCGATATGTACGGGGTGAACAGGAATAGAGATAGCATGGTCCCCTTTAGAGCTCCTGTACTGCACATTAACAAATTCAAAGGAGCGCTATCCAATTTCACATACTGTGGCATGTTTGGTATTTGGTAATCTATGAGATGGTGGAAGGGTTTACTGACATTTCCTGTGGCTTCTCTCTCCGTAACAGCAGCCGAATTGTGTTAAATACACCTGGGAAATCAAAGAAGGTAATATGTGTATTTTATCAGTAAAAAGAGAAATCTGACTCACAAGACCTCAGTTCAGATGTATCAACTGTTCTGACAATGTACCTGAGATCAGCCCAGAGACCAAAGTGCAAATCATCAGATATCTCTTTAATGTGTCTGGGTGGCAAGTGAAGAAAATTTGAAAGGGCTAGCAAAAAGCTTTGGATGTTTATGAGAGAGCAGGGTTGGGCACCACATAGGACAGTTGCTTGAGAGGACAGCTTGCTGGTTTGAAAGTCTAAGGCCAGCCTATTGTCAGAAGAACTGGACATCAGCAACACCTGTTTCAACGAGAATTCTTCAGCACATATTTGTCCACATATTTGTAAATATGGTCTTACTGCTGCCCAGAAACTAGTCCCAAACAAAGACAGCTTAAAAATGAGCTGAAAATACCAGACCACAAAAAATACCACATGTTTGCAACCATGTGGCACAGCAGAAAAACTGAGATGAACTGTTTTTTCCAATTAATAAAAAAATCTTAAGCATTGCCGGTATTGTTGATGAAGTACTGGAGCTCATCTGGATCCTCAGTTTACCCAAAAGGTAAAGATTATGGTTAAGTAACATTCGGTAAGGGGGTGTCAGAGGATTTATAAGGTAGATGGGAACATTATCTGTGCTTAATATAAAGAAATTCCCTCAAAAAAGCCAGTAAAGTCCTCCATAGCTGTCTCCTGATGTGACTGTTACGCAGCATATCAGATGCATATCAGATGAATGAAGGAGGAAGCTTGAAACCTGGAGCACCTTTGGGATGCCCTCAAGGCAGCCTTCTATTCCATATCTGATAACTCCATAAGCAAATTCTATGACTGTTTGCCAACTATTCTCCAGAGTAAAGGAAGCCATATTAACTTTTTATTTAAACTCTAATGAAAACAAATGGACAGATTTTTCATTTGTTAGTGTTTTTCTTGACTATATTTCTTGACTATAATTGTATTAATCATAATAAGTAACAAAACCTAGAAATTTAATTGTTAATGACAGGCAAAAATATATATAAATAATGAAAACATTTCAAAATCAATTCATATATTTCAGAAGCAGCTAGGTGAATGGCAGACCCTCATTGTTACCATGAGATTTTGTTGTTATAAATGTGAGGACTTTCCAACTTCATCACTTGATTCTGCCAGAGTAGCTTTACATGGTTTGCAGTTTAAAATAACCGTTAATCTTTGTTTGCATATATTTCTTATCTTTGTGCAGCTTCTCAGTGATTTTAGTTCCTTCCCCTTTTCATTTAAACTTACTTTTGTGTGATTGGCTGCCCTCTGCAAACAAAAGACTTAAAAGGTAGTTGAGTGAGGTCTGTATCTGTGTGCCTCGGATTATATTAAAAATCTTCATTCTCAATTCATTTCACTTCAGGGCAGCACGGTAGCACAGTGGTTAGCAGTGTTGCCTCACAACAAGAAGATCCTGAGTTTGATTCCACCATCTGAATGGGGCCGTTCTGTGTTAGCATGGATTCTCTCCGGGGACTCTGACTTCCTTCCACAGTCCAAAGACATGCAATTAGTGGGGTTGGGTTAATTGATGTATTCTAAATGGGCCAAAGGTGTCAGTGTGAGTGCTTTCTGTATTTGCCCTGCGTCAGATTGGCATGTTTTCCAGGGTATATACAGCACCTATGGTAGCTAATCAAATTGTATGTACACTGACTTATTATTTGAAACTTTAGCTATGTTTAACCTGAGCAACTACACTGTAACAGTATATAGCCGATAAAAAATAATGTATTTTAGATTCTCAGCCTGAACTTTTACCAATTCCTAAAATGTGGTTATATACTATGGTATATGCAGAGGGTATTTCACTAAAATTTGATTTGTAGAGGATTCTTTGTATTGAGGTGCAGCCAGCCATACCTTGCTATAAACAGACCTTATTCCATATCACAAAAACATGTGTCCTGACCTTTCCACCAGAACCTTTCATTTATTTTCTAATATAGTTCCCCCTGTGACTTACTCTGTTCTATAGTCATAGAAAAGGTCAAAGCAAGCACTCATGTCTGATGTCTCCCTGCAGAATTAGCTGTGTCACCTTTAATTTCTTCAAACTTTTTCATATAATAGTATATGTTCAATATTCACGGCGTATTAAGCATGGTGAATGTTCCATATTCTTTCTGTGAATGTGAAAATATGAAGCAAATAATAACTAAGCATCTTAATTTCGATGTTTCTCCCATCTGCTGAATCCAGCTGCTCAGTATAAAAGGAATTTCTTGAGGTTTAACTGCTATGCTGCTGTAAGATAATTGAAAAGCTTTAGCCTACAAATATGTAAAAACATACAAATATTGAGATCTGTAGCATTGTAGACTTTGAATGCAGCAAAGAAAAATCATTCTCTATTCCTAAAAACAGACACGAAAGAAGTCGAGAAAGGTGTATCTTTTATCCCAACCCCATTCATCCAAAACACAGACGTTTCTTTAATAACCAAAAAAAAAGGATGAAGGGATGTGATTTTCCATTAATCAACAATGGCAGAGCAAGCTCATTTGTATTGTTCCGGGGTGCAATTCTGAATTTAGGACATTGTGAAGAAATGGGGCTTGTCAAACCAATGTTGATCGATGATGCTGCCTGAGATTATGAACACAGAATTAGCACATTAGGACTTCTATGATAAATAGACGACCAAGACCAGCTAGTCCCCAAATCACCTCAAAGAGCAGTTTGACTAACTGACTGCACCACCAGTTTAAGCTGATTTCATTGGTCACTTTTGCGTTTGCACTGAAGCTCCTACTCAGCTGTCTGTCAACAATATGATCTGAATTACAAAATTACAAAATGTAGAGACACAATTTATCTGTTTCAGCTGAAGTAAAAATTTTGTTAGGAAGACGGTTCAGGTTAGCGTCCAACTTAGCTGGTTACTAAGCTGGATGCAAAGACAGTAGATAGACAGCCACTGTAAAGTCACCCATTCATTTGTGAAGTACCACTACAAACACCTTGCATTGCGTGTTTTTGTCAACACCATCTTGGTGTATCAAAATCCGATGTGGTGAGCTTATCTGACACTATGTTCACTAGCTAAAGACTCGTGATTAACAAGTCATTTTTCAATGAGCATATCTGAAATAATCGTCTTTTCTGACTCTTGAAATGACCGTGATTTACAAAATGGACTTAACAAATTGGTTTTACCCAATAACCTGAAACCAGATAATTGTTTATTGAAGTTATAAAGCAAGGGTTTATGTTGCACTGATAGGCCCCTGCTGGCCACTAAAAGGAACCTATTTCTTGCCTTCATTTATCAGACCTGAAAGCTACGTCTACCATTTATAATTGTAATCTAATAGTATCAAGCATTAGCCAGTGAAGTGGTGAAACTCTTCTGGCTAGAAATGATCATAGGTCAAGGTTGGAGCCAAAACTAGGAACTACATTAAAAGGTCATTCAGTTCATGAGTGGGGTGGCTGTGACACAGGAGGTAGATCAGGTCATCTACTAACCAGAAGGTAGGTGGTCTGCATGCAAAGTATACTTTGGCAAGATACTTAACACTGAGTTGCTCCCGATGCATTCATCACAGAGTGTGTGGGTGTGTGTGTGTGTGAATGTTAAGAAATAGAAAGCACTCAGATGTAGAAAAATAGTATATGTAAAGTGCTTTGAGTGCTATAAGAATCAGCCCATTTACAATGAAGGGAGCTTTGGTGGATTTTAGCGATCAAAACCAATCATGATGTCTTTTCTCTCGCTAATCTTAGCTTGCCTCCGAACAAAAACCAATTGTTAGCCATTTTACAATGGGTCATATTGCATAGCTATGTTGGATGGCTTATCTTACATTTAACTTTATATTTATTTATTTTTACCTTTTCTTTTATAACTGTAACCCCTGATATCTGCTCATTTTCTCATCCACCTTCATGTCAGCTAAACTCCCAACTGCTATCTTTACTCTGATTATGATATGTACAAACATCTCTTTCTCTAATTCTATCGTCTGACAGGTTCTCATTTTCTCAATACTCAAGTATTTTTCTTCTTTAATGAGGCTACCGCAAAAACTGATGAATGTCTCCAGCTCCTCTGATGATGGTATTGGCGGTGAATGGAATAATACTCCTTACTTAATTAAACAACAGTAATGCTGTCTATACTACAGCGTGTACAATCACTGTGTACTATACAATCTACTGCTGTTTTCATACATATGGAGTGATGATCAACATTTTATTCACATCAAGTGGACTTTCTGACAGTAAAATTAGCTGAATTCTGTGTTTTTTCTGTGCTGTATTTTGTAATCTAACAGTTTCCACCTCGTGTTAGTTTGTTGTTGTGTTAGTATGCAGTCAAGCTTTTCAGCATTTCTACTGTCCCTTGGATTTTCTGTTTCTTTGTATCTTTGTGTTTCTTTGTTTCCTCATATGTCTAATTCTTTCCTTGTGCATGACCTAAAGCACACGTAAAGCTCTATAATAATAAACTGGTAGTAATAACATTTAGTTATGAGTATGATTGCACTTATTATTGATTATTTCAGCGATGTGTGGTTGGCTGCGAATATGAACTTTTTAAAGCATTTTTTGAGTGTGTTGGAATATTGGTTAAGATGGTTTTCTCTCCATCAGCTATATGATGAATATGGCTTTGTTTCTGTCTACTCTGCTGTCATCAATAGGCCTGCTGTAAACTTACCTGAAACACAGTCCAAAGCAAACACAGAAAAGGCTTTATGAGGGGAGAAGGAGCTATTTCAGTGTGCATAACTGGCTGCACACCTACACCTGATACCGCAGATATTAGGGTGGAAACCTTTCAAAGCATGAACTGGGTGTTTTTCAGCAGTTTCTTTTCGTCTGTGTTCAGCTGTAGATATGAATTTATTTGAAAATCTAAACAACCTACGACTTTCTTTTTGTAAATGTATAATCATAATCTCCTATTGACAGTATGTGAATAAAACCTTTGTCTAAACTAGAGGGTCTCTTTGTAAAATGAAGCTTAAAGTATTTCCATGGTAGATCTGCTTTCTTTGGCTGACTGCACTGTTGAATCACACAATACTAACCACACTGACTTCTATTACCATTCTCCAGCTTGCTTCTCTTTACTAATTTTGCCCTTTGTTGACAGCTTGAGTGCAGAAAAACCACAATGTTATACATTCACAAAAGGTGTGAAATCTGATATCAATAAAATTTCGACTACATGGATTTATCCGCCTTTTGATGTTTTCATAGGAGCTGATTCTGACATGGCAGAGGCGTAGAGGAAGAAGACTGAGGAGAGTTATTTAGTGCATGATGTGTTGAATCAGATAGAGAAACTTGTATGAAAAAGCCACTTAGACACCACTGAGCAAACACGCAGTGATCCAGTGTTTGAGCTTGTGGACTAAACGAGCAAACAAATACCATGTTAGCTGAAAACTTTCCAAAGCTACACAACATCACACAATTTTTCTTCATAGCAACAAAAATGCAACTCTTCATTTAGGCTCGCTGAAGATCCATGCAAACTGCTGCTCTTTTAAGACAGGGCAGCATTTTGGCCATACCATACCATACCATACCAACTTTATTTCTAAAGCACTTTAACATAAAACCAGAGTTTCACAAAGTGCTAAAAAAAGCCAAACAACTAAAATATTCATCGGTATCATCGTTCATGCATTCATTTATTCATAGAACTTTATTAATCCCGAAGGAAATTCATGCATTATGTAATATAATACATATCAAAACAACGACTCGCCTTGAATTTTAGTACAAGTGCCAATGTTTTCATAATAATTATTTTGATGAAATTTCCTTTACTTTGTATTCAGGTGGCTAATATTGTTGTTTCATGTAAAATATATGGATTGTCACAAGATTTGAGGGAGTTATTCATTAAACTGGTTTAGTCACTTTTAGATGTTATAAGAGTAGATTTTGATCTGAGGGATTTTCTTTCCTTTACTCCTCCACTCTGCCATATTACTGCCCATAGAATTTACTTGCAGGCTATGCTGGCATTAACATTAATATAATTTCCTTAAATAGAGAAAACAGCAATTCATATTGCCAGCCTGACACTAATAAAATATTTAGAAATTTTTTGAAAACATATTGAAAATCTAGAAAATGATCACCTGTAGTGTAAATCTGAAGCGCAGTGAGTTTTGCTGCATGTATGTGCAGCAAAACTCACGCTCATAATAAACAATAGGCAGCATGGCCTTTTAGGACTAAAATGACTGTAGGTAATAATGTGTTGAGGGTAAGTGAAGACCTCTGGCACCCAGCGAGACCCCCAGCTCTGCTTCTTCCCTCCCCTTTAGCTGGCCCCTTCTCTCTCTGCAGGCACTGAACAAAGAGAGGACCCAAACAATGGATCACTCTAAGAGTTGAATGGCTTTGCGGGTCAAGCACTAACCCCCTCCCTCTCCCTGTTTGACAGAAACACAACCCACACTTGTTCTGCTGAAGAGAGGCTGACCCTCCCGGCAAAGAAATAATGAACACTGTCTGGGCATTAAACTGATAAAACTACGGGGACTGGAATCAGTTTGGCAGACAAATCACCTCTAATGGCGTGAGGCTGGAGCCTGTCTTCTGTCCTGTCTCTCTCCTCTTCATTACAAGTCTACTGTACACTGTCCAGGCATCCATATAGTCATGTTAAGCTGCTCAACAGAGTTCATAGCTCAGGACGTGACCTTAAAGAGCAGCTGTCCACTCTTTTTCTTCAGGCATCACTCGTTTTTTACATTTACTTCATTTTCTGTTTTCAATCTTGGTTGCTTGTAATGGTGTTGCAAACAAAGAGGCCATCATATGCAGTCAACTGGAAATGTGTTTGGGGAGTTATTTGCTAGGCAAATTGACTGATCAACTGCCACAGAAGCCTCTGTTGATAAATAAAAGCTCCGCCTATCACATCTCTCGCAGCATCAGGGTTCAACCCAGACATTTGCATGTTTCATAGTCAAATTTGTTAAAAATACGTTTGCAAATCATTTCTAGAATTTATTGTGCACCTTCTTCCTGGAGTTTCACAGCAGCTGGCAGGTTGTAAATCACATCACAGAAAGATGAAGAATTTCTTTTCAACTGCCTTCCTGTGCATGTCTGAACCATCATGTTCAGTTGTTGTATGGATTCAAAAACACAGTCAGGCATCTGGTGCTGTAAGGTTAAGGAATTGTTTTAATGTTATAAATTATGTGCAAATGCAATTAGATCCAGGTCTGTTCATAGCCCCGGCAAGGTACGATAAGATAAAACTTAATTATCCCCATAGGGACGATGGGTAAGATCATCATCATTTACTGATGCCTCCCTCCTCCGCTTCTTCTTCCTACACTTTAACTTTGCTCCTTCTTAGCTCTCTAACGCCTGTATGGTGTATCAACTGCATTTGAGCTCCTGTCATATTTGTATATGGCAGCCATGACACTTCTGCGGAGCTCAAACGGTGGTTTTAAAGCTCCCTGTCTGCATGGGCAGCTGAGGTCTGGAGGCATCCAAGCTGTTCAGTCTTTCACCTTCGCTCGCGGCCCCTCCCCCAGGTCAGCGGCCATACATTAGATCAAGCTAGGCCTCAAAGGGTCAAGCAACCAGTGCCAATCATTCCACAGTGCACGATACGCAGGAGGGCAAAAAAAACTATAAGCCTTTATAAAAAATATTATCTCTTTATCATTTGGTAGTCAGTATGTTTTCCCTGATATAGTATTTATCCCTTATTTGCAATAATGTCACGAGTTGAGATGCCAAATTTAATCTGCCTTCAAAATCTACTACTAGTAAAGAACTGTGTTAGAATTTTAATGTTATATGTGCAATTTCCTGAAAAATCTCCCATATAAAAATAGAACTGTTTTTACATGCTGTACAGGTATTTCTGTTTAATGTAAGCAGTTTAAATAATTCATAATGGCTATTTTATACTATTTCCCAATTTAATGTAAATTAGCAGTCATTTAAAAGTGTTCAATAAAAATAAAAATAGTAATAGTAATATTAAAATGGCAACAACAGTGTGACAGACATGTATACACCCTTTTCTTTTTTAACCCTGTTCTTTCCAAGCTCCTTACAATAATAACAACATGGTGTTTCTGACTGCTCTCTGTGTATCTATGCCTGCATATACTCCAGACTGCACTGTAAGGAAACTCTATGGCTCATTTGCCTCTGCTCCTGCACCCTGAGAATTGACTGTGTAAAAGAATCATCCTCAGCTTGAATCTATTATCACCTGATCCTGTACTGTTGCAAGTCTGCCAGGTCCACGGATAGAACAGTCTCACGTTTAACCCTTTCCTCTCTGCTGGATGGCATTCTCTTTCCCTGACTATTACCAAGAGTAAATGTTTTTCTTCACCCTCTCCAATGAGTAATTTTTGGTGTCGAACTTGTCTCTAACCTTTTCCTACCCCCTTTTGTTTGGCTTTTGTTTGGCAACAGCTGTTATCATGGATTTCTTTTTCTTTCTTTTTTTTTGGTCAGCTGTGATTGCTTCGGGCAAAACAGGAGCAGATGGTGTTTTGCTATGCATGAATGGAGCGTTAGAGGAGTTGGACTGAATAGGCCAAGTTTTGAATGGTGTCTACACAGCACCTGCCTCTTGTAGCAGCAGGGACATCCTAGTGGCATGATCTGTCTTGGCTTTGCTGCCATCGTAAGGGATGAAAGAAAGAAAGGGGGAACCTTGTTGGGTACCGTCCATATTTATTGATTTTCCTGCAAGTCGTGGCATAATGTGGTGTACAGTCAGTTTGAGTTAATTGGATGTGACACAGCATGCACGTGTAATCTATCACTCTAGTCTCCTGGTACACTTTATCAGTTTTGTTGCCATAGAAACATGTTGGCTCTGTAATAGCCTATATTAACAGGCTAAGTAAGTTGCAATAAAAGGCAATTTCAGAGTTGGGATCCTCTGCTGAACACAAAGCCTATAAAATACTGATGAAATAAATCGGAAAGTGGCAGCAGGGGGAGAGCGAGCTGGATTTTTATATTCTTAAACTAAACAAAGTCCAAATAAAAAGAAACTGCTATCATTTCCATGCAATGCAGGGACATCTGTCAACCTCTGGGGCATGATGATCTGTCACAATAAAAAAAAAGAAGCTTTTTCAAATCACTGACAGCTTGCTGAGCTTTTTTTTTTTAGAGCAACTGTATAATTCAACTGAGGATAAATGCTCCAGATGCATTTGGTCTGCAAAACACTGACAATGCACAATAACAAACTGAGCTAACCATAATAATCTGAAACAAACCAGTCCCTAACTCATATTTTCACTGATGTTACTGTTATAAACAGTTTTTCTTTGGACTTTCGATGTTTATTCCATGACCTTTATTACGTTGACTGTAAGGTAGTAGTGGCTTTCTTATCTGCTTTCCATTTCTGCTTAAGCTACACTCAAATACATGGTGTTTAAACATTGTTTAAACATTAGATAACAGCAGATTGTGATCTGTTTCAATATTCTATTTATTATGATCACATACAGTTAATCATTTACTGTTGTGGGGAAAGAGGATTATTCATTACTAGCACCAAGTCACCAGAGTACAGACCAGTGATGTGCGTTTTTCTTTTGGTGCATGCTAACATGGAGGTATCAGATCTGTGACAGCGTAGCAGTGCACAAGCTGACAGAGGTCACAAGACTGGCAGATCAGACTTACCTTAACAGAATTCAACAAAAGCAGGGGATAAGCCTAATGGCTGAATCACTCGGTCTCCAAGGCAACATCATTGTGCTGAATTCCGTGGATGGAAAATGTGTGTACACATGCATGTTTCTTGTGCAAACGTGTTTGCGAAAGATCAGAAAGATGGAAAGGGAGCAAAAGAGTATAAATCTAAATATTTATGCATGGATCAAGTTTTCTGCAGCCTGATAAATTTATAATTGTTATATTTGTTATATTATATTTCCCCTAAAATTCATAAAAATAATATTTTAAAATTAAATCAAAGTGCTAAATTAACTGACTAAATCAGAAAGGTTGCAAAGGGTATCATAATATTTACACTAAGCCTATTGAATATTCTATTAACTTTGCTAAGAGTCTTTGTCTGTGGTGCTCCTTCAGTCTGGCAGGTCAAAAGTTCTCTAAACAAGCGTTACCATTGGTCAGGGATGTCAGCAGTCCGGCAGACTAACAGAGCAGCCAGCAGCCCCTTCCAAACAAAGTTCACTATTCATCTCAAAGGTCAATAGTTCTCTATGTGAAGCTCATCAACGCAAGGTCAAGAATTCTTTAAATGTAGTCAGCCATTTCACTGGAGGTCTGATTCCTCCTAGTAAACAAAGCTTGACATTGGACTTGTAGAGGCAGATGTCTCTGCACTCTACTGGATCAGGTCTTATTAGGGAAAAAAAGGGTTGTTTTTCCTCCTTTTTCTTTAGGAGACAATGTTTAGGTTGCCGTATCATAGTGGCAGGTTCTGCATCTGCGACCAGACTGTGCGAGTGACTGCAGCGTGGGTCTTATGGTCAGATGGTCAGTGTCAGCAGGGCTTTTGTTAAGCTCATATTGTATCTGTGCAGTGAACGGGAAAATAACAAAAGAGCAAAATAAATCATTAAAATACAGAATCCCTTAGCTTCCACATCTGACTCCTTAGTCATCCTTGGCACTCTGCCCACCAACTGACCTCAGTGGGGAAGAAGGGGACAATTAGGTCACTTCATGACTGCATTACTCAAATGACATATTAATGTCATACTGCCCTTCATGCATTTCATCAGCCTTAGTTAATGATGAGGACAGGAAGAAAGAACTGCATAAGTTATTGACTGCTTCATTCTGTGATCATATCATATTGCACCGAGGAAACAAATGATCTTATGGATACAAGGCTGATGCATAAGGCAGGTGAATACATTTATTTATTCACCTATTCAGATGAAGCCAGCCTTCATGATCCGGGGATGTATAGCAGTGTATTATTCTTGTAAATTATGTGTGCGTGTATAATGGTGTTTTGAAAATATCTGTAACCTTTTTATTGCACAGTCCCATAACTCCAACCCTGGCTATGAGATATTTGTACACACAGTGACCGCAGTACTGAGGGGTTATGGAATAACAAGAAGCTCCATGCATTATTAATGGGCTCTGCTGTGAATCTGTTCAGAATAATAACAGCGATTTCCCAGAGCCTCATTACTGTGTGTTTTTAAAGCATGTGTTTGGTATCCATGGACACCCGCTCTCACATTCTCTTCTTCCCCCTGTATTGAGATTCAGGTCATGCACGGCACTTGCTGTTTTTAATTTTCATTTCATCATAAGCACTTTAAGACTGTTGCCAGTGCTTATTTGCAGTTTTCCTGCAGACCTCTTCACTCAGGCTTCTGACAGGACAGATGCTGCAATTAATCACGGCAGAGAAATGGGCATCACTTCCACACCGAGCTGAAGAACCAATCACCGCAGCAGCAGAGGCAGCAGAGGCAGGCCTCCGCTCCAAATTACAAATGCCTTCCTAAAACTAACTAATTGAAAACAAACCAAAATGTGAAAATTCTATCAAGCCGCTATCACAGAAGCGCAGGAGCGAATTCACTTTCCTAATTTGTAACTAACATTAACCCGTGTTTAAAATGTCTCAGCTGCCATTGGAAGAAATAAAGGCCCCTTCTCTGGGCCAGTGGATTCACAGCCTATTGTGAAGATATGATAATTATTGTTTGCCTGCCTTCCCTCCCCCGCTCACCATATTATTCAAGGGAGCACAGCAAACCCCTGGGGATGTCTTGGAAATGAAGTGATTTTAAAAGGGAGTAAGAAAGAGGCAGAATCCAGTGCACTGGTGTGTGAGAAGGGGACTGTTATTGAGACAAGTACCAGTTACATGCTGACCTCGTCCAGTATCAACACTGTTTTTACACACAGTAACAATGGACTTCCATTCAAATCACTGAGAAACAGCACACAGTATAATAAAGCCAACATGAATGCTCATATAACCTTGTAAAGTATTGTTCTCATAGATTTACTTCATAGAAAACATACAAATTTATCTTTTTATATCTGGTGAGCGCTATGAATATCTATAACTGCGGTTCTCTTCAATAACTAACAAGGAAATAAAGGAGTTACGAATAGAAATTATGATTAATATAAATTTTGAAAGAAAACAGTTCCTTCAAATAAATATTTGTGATTGAGAGTTTAATTTTCAACAGAGACACAAAGAAATATATAATACTTCATACAAAATTATGGCTACTATCATATTAGTGGTGGAATGTCTCTGGATTCGTCTTCATGGCTGAGCAAAAACTCCAACATTAATTTACTTTTTCTATCTTGAGCAGAAAACAACCTTTTCAGAACTCCATACGGATATGCATCGACTCTATGGACAGTTTTCAAATGCAGTTGGTTTTTAAGCAAAATACAAACAAAATTAATTGCTGCTATTGTAACTCATAAAAAAAGTATAAAAGAGCAGAAATGCACTATGTGATATAGCAATCCACAGGTCGTTTAACAATGTTTTAATTAAAGCCTCACATATTAAAACTTTACAACAGGTGATATGAAAAATGTACAACATTTTCTTGTTTCTTTTTTTCCCCCGGGACTTCTGTACAGCTGGCAAAAATACCTCCGATGCCTTTTCAGTTGGCTTTGGCAGTGCAACAAACTGGCTCTGCTAGTTTTCTTTTTTCCATTTTTTTTTTTTAAACAATGACAGTATCAAGGAGCAGAGTAAAAATACATCAATCCCCAAACCATCTGCCTTGATCCAGAAATTTGTATTTACCATAAAATATCCCCTTTCTTACACAAAATAAAAACATAATTTAATTGTTAAACATCTGAAGTAAAAACAAATAGATTAAAGAAGACTTTTTTTGGGAGGGTGCCAGTTACACACTTTTCGGCAAATCATCTGGAGGGTAAATTACTGGATAAAGGAGGTCTCGTCTCTTCCCACTCTACGAAACATGTACAGCAGATTACAGCTAGAGTGATGATGGGATGAAATAAATGATTTATGGCAGTTTCTCTCTCTGTCTGTTCAGTCGTTCATCCACAAATCTGGATCCCAAGACACTGTCTGCATTTGTGAAATGTTTTACATTTGTGTTCCAACACCACTGGGCCTCCAACATCCGATGATCTGTAGAGTTACGTCTGCAAGAATGATGGGTGAAAGAGAAAGGTTGGACTAAAGAAAGTTTGCTATATACCGGCCAGTGTGGGAGCAAAGACGGATGGTTACTGGTTTCCAGCAAGGATCCTGTGAGTCATTCAGTCCAGGCAAGAGCTGATAAAAATCCTTTTGATGAAACGCATTCAGAGCGTCCTCACACTGCGCTGAACTGACAACTCTGGCCTCATAAATAAAGCTTTATTGTTAAATAAAACAATGAAAGATTTGCTTCTTTCAACATACTGTGTGTCCAGTCAGTTCAAATTGAAAACTGAAAGACCTCACAAACAAATAAACAATCACTGGGTGCTCGCCCTAAAAGGCTTCTGTCATAGCTTAGCCTATTTTATAGACAAAAACCCAGTTAACATATTAATCCCCTGTACACGCATGTGCATATCTGTCTATAACAATGGACAAGTTCTTTGTATAACATTCTAAATCTTACACACACTTCTTAAGTGCAACTTAGAAAAGCAACATGTTTGATGCTTTTTATTCTATTCCTGTTCTTTTAGATAGGACTTCCATTTGGCTCAGTAAATGCTGACCTGGGATAGGACCTGGGCATGGGCCTGAATTTGGGAAGGATGCGGTTGCTGCTGTGAGGCTGGCTGCGGGCTGCCAAGTGATGCAGAGCCTCCCACTGAATGGGGTGTACCAGGAGAGTGTTGAGGTGGAGAACACTGGGCCTGGTGCTGCTGCTGCTGCTGATGATGATGATGTTGCTGCTGTTGCTGTTGTTGCTGCTGCTGCTGTTGCTGCTGCTGCTGCTGGAGTTGTTGAATCTGCTGCTGATGCAGCTGATGCTGCATCTGCATGTGCTGCAGCTGCATCTGCTGCTGCTGTTGTTGCTGCTGTTGCTGCTGCATGTGGTGCTGCTGCAGCTGTTGCTGGAGATGATGTTGGAAATGCTGATGCTGCATCTGCTGCTGGATTTGCTGGTGATGCATCTGCTGCTGCTGCATCTGATGATGCTGGAGGTGCTGCTGCATCTGCTGCTGCTGTTGCTGCTGCTGGAGCTGCTGCATTGCATGCTGTTGCACCGGTTGCATGGGTGGGCTCATCTGAGAGACTGCTGTGGACTGGGCACCTGCCACCATGGACCCTCCAGCACCCATCTGGCCGAGCAGCTGCGGAGGCATCCCAGATGACATGTTCTGGTGGGAAACTGTAACAGAGGTCACGATTTGACTGCCCCCTAGTCTCATCTGCAGAGGCTTTGGGGCAATGGCCCGTGGCAGGGCTTGTTGGAGAGCCTGGGAAGCTGATGGCATGGAGGGGTGCTGGTTGAGGGGTGACGGCAGCACCAGGCCAGGGGACAGGCTTGTGGAGGCCAGGGTCTGCTGCACTGAGCGAATTGTCTGGGCTTCAGCTGATTCTGCTGCAGCCTGGATAAGTGAAAAACATAAAAACTTATTACGATTACAGATTTCACCCATTTAAAATCCCACTACCTCCCTTTAAATGACTAGCATATAGTATCTAGTAACTACTTCAGTCATTATAAGTCCTCTACAACTTCACAGTGCATAATATGACACAATGAACTCAATAATTCACATCACCTTTCGGATAAATTCACACATTTTAAAGGTGAAAAGAAGAAATGGTTTCTCACCTTGGAAACCAGGCTCGCACGGTATGCTGCTAGAGCTTTTAAATATTCTTTCTTGGCAGCTTCTGTTTTGCTTTTGTAAACCTGTGATGACACAAAAATGTGTGTGAACAGAAAATTACAGCTTTTAAAATGGCAAATAATAATAATTTAAGGTAGACTGCATACTACTTTAGAGTGGCGCTAAACTCTGTAGTACCTGCTTCTGTTCCTCTCCAAGACCATCCCACATAGATGCCACAATCTTTGACACTTCTCCAAAGGTGGCATTAGGATTCTGACCCTTGATAGCAGCCTGAGTGTCTCTAAAGAAAAGGGCATAAGCTGACACCGGCTTCTGGGGCTCATTGGGATCCTTCTTCTTCTTCTTTTTCGGGGTCTTAGATTTCTTTGTGGGATCAATGGGGGCTGGTCGTTTCTCCCCAATGACCTGAAATGATGGCAGAGTTGACATAAGGACAATAACAAAATTGCTCTTTAACAGAGTCTACTTTTTACTGCTACCTTTTAATACAGTAATCCAAATCATTAAAAGTTTGCTCACCCTGTTGGCTTCATCCTGCTCATCCTCATTGATGGAGCTGGAGGGTGAGGGTGTTGCAGACTTGCTGGCAGGAGGTGAGGGGGAAGTGTGGGTGATGTTGGGTCCTGCCATGTTTAAGGTTAGCTGTGTGTTGAGCTGGGATTGGTTGATGGTGGTCAGCTGATTTCGTGACATCATACCATTGGGGCTGTTCATGCTGATGATGGACTTCATCACCATGGCTGGGTTGGATGGATATTGACGTAGATGACCCGGGCCAATGTTCTGCAAACAAATTCACATAATGGCAAACACCACTGGTTAAAATAATTCAATAAAACTGTACTTTTTAAAAATTCATGTTTTTGTTGACTGAGGCCTTTTCTGTTTTTTTTTCCCTGTACAGACTTCATGCTGCACCTAATTTATTTCTGCTATCCAGCTTGAATAGCTGTACTCGCTGTGACACCATGCTGCCCAAAGCTTGAGAACCTGTATTCCTTTACCACAGCAGAAATGGGGTCATTGGATTCTGTGGGTTGTTATGTAGCAGATTACATGTCATGATGTCCTGGGTCTTAAATGTCTCTGTTACAAGACATGATAAATTATCTCAACACCCAAGGCGCCATCTTTATACGTCAGTAATAGATGACTACACAGCTTGGTTGATTCATTTCAAAACTCTATTGTATGGAAATCTGTGACACAGCTTTAGACTGCCCAGTCCCTGTAGGGGAACAGTGGACTTCAAATGCCACAGTAATATTACATGTGTGTGTGTGTGTGTCAGTTTGTATGCACTACTTTATTTAAGGTTATACAACTCCGAAGTAGGCACCTTTCAAAGATCATGCTTCACTGTTAAAGAGTGGGAAAAAAAATACTTGTACAGATCAACTCCATAAATCAGCCAGTTGAAGGAATGAAGCTTAAGAGGTTTGGACAGGTCCCATCCATTCTGCCATCCAGGGTATAATGTAATAACATTTTCTCTTTCACCTTTTCCTAGTAAAACATTCAGTTCTTGAAAGAGTCTTAAAGAAGGTACAGGCGAAGTGTTTGCATTGATTGTGGTGAGGAGGAAATTACGAAGCCTGCCAGCTCTCCAGAGGGAAGACTGATCAGACAGCCAACAGAGCTGACATGGAACAGAGAGGGGATGTGAACACAACAGAAAAGGTGATTTGTTCTCCCTGGGTACATCCATCTGGTATTCAGCAGCACAAACTCAATCTCTCCCAACATCAACACATCATAAACCCACGCACCTGGCTTTATTGAAAGAACCTTATGAATGCCCGTCTTCGAAAACAATATTGTAACACCATTCCAGACAGAAACATATTGGATCTACAATCCATTTCTTTCTCATATGCCATGTCTACTGCTTATCATAAATACAATCTATGAAATGAAAATGGATTTATATTTACATGAAAGAGCGGGTTTCAACAAAGAGATGAGGAAAAGTTGGGGAAAAAAATTTAAAAACATATTGTTATTGTTCTTCAAATATGGAAATCCTCACAAATAAAAGCTGCAATAAACAAGCCTGCAACCAAATGACTGTGATTTACATATCAGCAACCCACTATGTTCCAAGTGCTATTGTCATCTTCATTACTGGGAACACGATGGCTCACCGTTTGCTCTTTGCTCGCTACGAACATCAAAGATGCACACACTGAGCTCATTAGTCGTGGCCATCTGTATAATAACACTTTTGCCCAATCCTTATGGTGCAGTTTTGACTTAGAGCAGTGGCTCATTTTGCTGTTTGGGATGTGGTGAATCCTTTGAAATGGCTTCAAATTAAATATAGTGCATTAAAGAAACAAAGAAAAAAAATGTTTTAGTGATCACCTTTAGACACATCATTATATCACATTCAACACCCTGCTAAATATCTGGTTTTACAACATATTTCTACAATAACCAGAGTACCAGCAATTTAGCACCTCACTCTACAAAAAAGCAACGGCAGTTGCGTCACTGAAATGCCAGCATTAGAACATCTGATTTGAATAAAAACATAACAGCTAATAAGTTAGTTGAAGAAATCATCTTAAGTAACAGTTGTCTTGATTGCGAATATGAATCTGATACTAGGGAGGTTTATTTATGTCCCTCTGGCTCCTCATTTGCATTTTGATTGCAGCATTGTCTGGAGTCACAGCAGACATCCAACCAGATAGTTTGATAGTCATCGTAAATCTGCAAATAATTCTTTATCTTGGGTACACAGTGGCCAGATGTGCCCTCCTCAATCAGATTTGTGCGTTTCTAGGTGTGCTCCTATCTGTGTGTTTGCACATCAAACACTAACAAGCTGAAATGTACTCTCTAATCAATAAAAGGTTTTTTGAATGTAAATTCAGTTTGTGCGATACCCCATTGTGTTGCTTTAAAATTGCAAAGCTGAAATGACTAACAACAAAATAATGATTTTTAGAATATTTCTTCTTTTTTTGCAGCATAGATTGTTTTGTTTTGTACATTATCACCAACTTTAACCACTCTGAACACAGCAGCAGCATAAAGTGTTCTGAAAGCTAGCACATGAGTGTAAAAAAAATGTTTATTAAATTCATTTATTTATTTTTTGACAATGCATGAAACCCTTTCCACAATAAACGCAGGTCAATAAAACCAGCAGCGGAGCTGAAAAAACAACATTATGCATTCACCAAGTGATAGAAATCTCAACACCGATGTCAATGAAAACAGACTCTAGTCTGTTCTTAAAGATATTGAAAATCAGAATTTGGGAAGAATTTATGAACAGTGGCACCAAGCTGTAACAGGCTGAAAAGAATGTTAGCAAGTTCAATTTCCATTCAATCAATGCCAGAGCTCTTGGAAATGTTCCGTGGCAGGAGAGGAGTAAAATCATCTATATGTTAATTATAAGGATGAATCCCCCAGTAACTTTCGCCAGCATGAAAGGTCAGTCCTATTAAAGATAGTTTATCAGTGCTCTGCACATATTCCTTTACTCTGCTTCTAAACGGGAACATCATTTTATTTTTTTTTCCCTTCCATTTTCTGCAACCTGCTGAAGTCTGTGCTTAAGCCAAATGAGAAAAATGGAATTTTGAATGCCGGTAAAGGCTATAATAGCACGAAGATAAATTGTTTTTCTTTCCTCTGCCCTGTCTCAGTCAAACACACTTCGCTCTCTTTCCCTCTCTGTGGTGTGCAAACTCACTCCATCCATCTCGCCAACCTCTAACCCCCACTTAAAAACAAATCTCTCTCCTTCTCTCCTCCCCCTTCAAACTGCAAGGCCAGCAGGTCCCCTCCCCCCTTTGTCTGGTGCAGCCACTGACCCATACCCCTTTCCACCATTTCTCCTAGTGCATTATGGGTATTTAAAACTTGTCCAACATGACATCATTTCAGTTTGTGAGCTGCCTGAGAAAAGTAAATTACAGAATCAATCATGCAGAAGGTCAAGCTGAGACTTCATTACAAGTATTGCATGCCTGCATGAATATCTTTCATTTCTGACTGACCCAATATGTCACAATAGCTGTCTGTCGGGAGAGGAAAGAAAAAAGAAGAAGAAGAAGAAAAAAAATCTCTTAAATTGATGTACAACTCATGTCAGTGCTTCTTGGCTTGGAAAGGAGATAAGAGGACCGTGTAGAAAAACATGCTTTCTGCAACACTGCTCACATTTTCCATTTGATTCAGGATATAGTGGTTTTTGACCAGTCAGAATTGTGGGTATTATACTCACTCACAATCTACACAGTATCGTGGCATATCAAATCATGTGAACGGCAAACTACAAATGGCTTTTTCAGACTTACTTTTATCTTGCATGATGGATGCCGTTCAAACGCTACCATCGCTTATTAGCATATCTTTGCGGCTGCAAAGCTAATGACATGTGAAACAGCTAGTTGGTAATGAAAAATATATAATGCATTACCACATAGTGGTAAATGTAATAAGACAGCAGGGCTCATATCTTCTAAATATTGATTTTAACATCTAATACAACCGGTTTACTAGTGTAGGTATCAAATCCAATCAGAGAGGACACAGAGCCCATTTCACTACATGCTTACACGTGTCAAGAAAACCCTCAAATGTGGTGAAGGCACCAGGTGTTTTTTGAAATAGAACCCAGAGACCCTTGCTGTGCAGCAGGGAGAAAATCGAGAAGAAATTGTGAATAAAGCAATACTGGCAGCTCTAACTCCAGTACTATTTGGCACTATTGAGACTCAATCACAAATCAGGAGGACACATGCTGGGAGACAAAAATGAGAGTCAGAAGCTTGTTAGGAGAGCAGATTAAATAAATAATGACTTCAGATTCAGGGCTTGCCAGGCACATTGCAGCTGAGAAAATGTATTTCTCTTTGTAGAAGCCCAGCATCTGTGGCCAATTTGCAAGACATACGCTGAACATTAAGGGGAGAGGAATTAGCAGAACACTTGGCAATGCAATGACATGGAAGAAGCTTTTTGAAAATAGCCCAGGTATATTTGCTGGTTGGGTTTCTCATTAAGTTCTGATAAGAGACAGGCTTTCACACAGGCTAAGTATTCTACATGAGTAAGCTAGCACAGAGGAAGGAAACCAAGACAAGAGTTTGGGAAATATGAGCATGGTGGCTTGATGAAAAATGTAATTGCAATAGTGCACGGTTTATTTGTTTGCCCCTGAAGCCATAACAAATAACACAGAATGTAATCATGTATATAAGGTTGTCATTCCTTTATCAGTGTGCTGACAAAATGACAAAATACCCCTGTTAGGGCCTTCGTAAATCATTGTCTCTATATATGGAATACAGTGAAAACAGTGCTGTTACTTATCTCATTTAGTTGCATTCTCTTCTCAAAGCAAAGATAAAACCACAGATGAATAGAATTTCTAAAGGCATTGTCACAAGACTTTTGGGGATCAATCCCATTTACAGGAAAAATGAGGGGCCACCACAAGTCTTCCTGCGGTACAATGTGCGATGACTGATAACGAGTGAGTAGTGTGCCGACGACAATGCCACGAGGCAAAGAGTAAAAACCCACATTCTCCCCTCAGTTTTTAATAGAGTCTCTGCACAATCAGAGACATGAGCCATGCAATTGGTGTTAAAGAGGAATAATGTTTGAGAATCAAATCTAATCCTCCAGCAAGTCATGAGAACAGTCAGGAATGTAATTGTGTCAAGGTTCCGTTTCTTCCAGATGCAGAAAGCTTAACTGACCATGAAATGAAAATTCTTTAGGCAAAAAGCCTTCAGGGGCTCACTTACTGTATGCAGCAGAGATATTTTAAAAGCTGCAATTATTTCACATGCCAGAAGCATGGGAGCAGGAAAAAGAGCTGTAAAAATGTTACAGTCCTTTCCCATATGGAATGTAAATAAATATACCTAATATCACTGTGATTCAACAAATGTGTTAGGGAGAAATGGGGACAGAGGGTCTAAAACACATTACATTTATTCACACACACTTCTAATAATAATAATGGCGCCTCATCTCAATGCAATCTGATTTGTGACTCACAAAGCAAATGCACCATCAATACCATCATCTTTTTGCTGATGCCTTTGTCCTTTCAATTCTTCTCTCCTAAATGAATCTTCCATTTTTGTAATGGCTCTGTAAGACAACTAGGCAGCCAGTGACATTTCCATTTTTCCTCCTCAGTGCTTCCATGATTGTGGCATTTGAAAATGCCTGTCCAACCTCAGACAACGATCTCACAATCTGTAGCACACAACAGTATCAACATAAAGAAAGTGATTATTTCACTCTACAGTTCTATGTTTAATCAAGTGCAATAATATTAACCAATTAAAATTATACGTGTCAACATTTTACTAGTGGGATAATTCTCCCCAGTCCTAAACTCTAAAAATAGCATGTGTCGTTACTGAAGACCTCATGTGACACTTTGCTGAAGCGCAGATCAGCATTTACAGCAGGAAAAAAAGGTTTCAGGAGGTAACATGAATTAAATATGAGCATGTGAAACTGTGGCACGTTTGGGTCCCATTTTCACCGTCCTCCTGGGGATGAATGAGCATTGTACTCTAACACCTGTGATCTATTCACATCTGTTCACCTCATATAGAGAGGGATCATTCACATTCCTGTTTTGTTTTTTTGCTGTTTTTTTTAACAGATAAAAAATGCTCATAGTAAGTAACATAATATCATGACATTTACTCAATGTGATCATATACCTCCTGTGTTGTAAACAAGGCCAGATGCTGTGCCAGATGCACCGACAATAGGAGGCATGCAAAACTCTGAAGGTGACATTACGGTATGGTTCAGTAAAAGGGCCTTCTTATAAAGGTGGATTAGTGCAGCTCTCCAAATTCTGTCTTAAAGTCTTTCAGTTTGGATACATCATCAAAAAATAAATCTGGAGAGTAGGACACTTGCTGGAGAAGCACTGGTGCAAGATTTCTTATTCTAGATAAATGAGAGCAAGATAATGGTTTTTTTTCTTCACTTAGTTGTGAGATGGCAGTGCTCACCACAGACTGGCCGTTGTTGACAGACACCCCTTCTTGGTCCATCATGTTGCGTGAGATGGTAATCGAGGGCAGATCCAGACTCTGTGGGGGAAACTGGGGGATTAAGGGACCCCTGTGTGGAGCTGGGGGCTCAGGCATTGCTGGGAATGGCGAGTCCACTTCTGACAGACCCAGACCGGACTCCGTCTCAGGTGGAGGTGTAATGGGAGGAATCTCAAACTCCTCATCTCCCAAGCTGGGTGTATGAAAAGTCTGCAAGAAAGAGGAACAAAGAAGAAAATTATGAAATCCACCAACACAAAAGAGGCAGGAAGCATTTGTTGAGGTGGGCCTTATCTAACAGGCTGGAAGGAAACCTTCAGGGATTAAATCAGATGACTTTGTTTAAGAGATGGAGTGTTTTAGTGGAGTGGTAACACACTTTTCTGTAAGTGCACTAAGATGTAACATTTCCTAAACCTATTAAAGTCCACTTTAAGGAAAAAGAAGGAAGAAGGCGAGTGTGGAGAAAGACGTCAAAAGCAAAAATATCAAGCAGCAATCATGGGAGAGAGAGGATACATGATAAAAGCCCTTAATCTTGGGGATGTTGGGTTGAAGTGCAGTGAAAATACACGTCACAGGGAGATGGGTTTAAAGAACATTTTCAAAGATTATAACGCTTGGCCAGAAGTGTTTCTTTTTGTTCCCCTTGCCTGCACCCTTAAATCTGCTCATCAAACAGCCTAATCCTTCTGCCTTTCGAATTAAAGCTTTTGGTCACACTTAATTTGCTTATGTGCCTTCTTGGAGATGGAACTGTTCACCTACTTGGGTCTTGTTTTCATCTATGCATTGCATTAAGCTACTCTCTGCAAAGCCAAAATATTCATACCCTCACAATGACCACACTGTTGGTTACTTGGAAGCACAGCAAGCCTAGCACCTAAGATAGCAGGCCCTGCATTTATGTGAACCTGCAACCTCTTTAAAGCACAGTTCACTTACTGAAAGTAACATGGTTTAAAATGCTCACACTGAGTAAAACAAAACTCATGTTAAACTCCAAGAATTCTTGGAAATGTTAGGGTATGTGGACAAAGAGAAGCTACCGGTAGTTCTGCATCAAGAATCTGCTTGAGGTTGATCACAAACACCACTTTCTTGGCCCTGCGTCACTTTTATAGCAGCGGTTGCTTGTTAAGCCTCCTCCCAAATCCTCATCTAGTTCCTGAAATTTCTCAGACAATCATGGCATGAAAATAATTGGCAAAAAAACAGAAGGAAGCAGGCACTTATGCCAATTCGAACAGCCACAGATGAGTTTCCCCCATGCCGATTCACCTTTTCACACACCTGCCTGTAATTCTCAGAGGGATTGAGAGTCCTAGAGATGTTCATGCATTGCTTTTTGAGATAAGCTCCTTTGAAAAGGGTCCTGTTTTTCCCCTTACTCTTACCACTTACTCACATGTAAAGCATCATTCAACACCCTATAGTTCTGGCATGGTGTAAAAACAGGAATGGGGACCTTAACCTCAGCAGAGGTGAAGATGTGTTATCTAAAACACCTATAAACCTGATATTAACAACCCTGTCTTCCTCTGCTCTGCCTCTGGTAGGTAGGGGATAGAATAACAGAATAGAGACAAGGGAGGGAATATGCCAACACAGACCTTGATTAGGGAGTATTAATGTTCCCCTTGCTTGCTTTAGCACACAGACACTTGAAACTAATTCATTGCCTACTCAGGGCAGCTGTCTTGACAAGCACTGATGAATTCCAGTGGCGGGAGAAGCTAATAGAGTTTTTATTCTCCCATTTTCTTTCTCTCTTCCTGCTCCCTACCACTGCTTCACTTTTCAGTGCTTGTTTCATAGCTAGAGAATCCGTTCTCCTTTCGGAAGGAGCTAAGGTCATATTCAGGGCCTCTGGCTCTCAAAGTGTGAAATAAATCACAAGCACCTTAGGAACATTTACTAACAGTCCACTGTTGTCATATTATGCTCCAGTCCACTCAAAAAACCACTGAAAGTTAGTTCACAATAATGCCTGTTCAGCAGCATGTGAATGAAAACCCAGTGTACGTTTATAAGGTTAATAAAACAAAACTGTCATGAGTCATGGACAAAATGTTCCAGTAGCACATGGAAAAGATCAGAGATCGTCTATCATCACAGCCGTCATTCAACTTTTTCAACTTCCCCCGTGGAGCAGGGTCAATCCCCATACCAGCCTTCAGATCTATTGCCCCAGTCTCATCTGGATCACATCATGCAACAATCTGAAGACATTGGCACTCTATCATAATCTCTCTAACAGGAGAGTTTCATCCTGTCTTGTCCACTACAGCCAGATACACTGCTTAGGCTGTGATTCTATGGCCACATTCATCCACGTAAGCCCTGCGGGGATGTTTTTGAGGGGGGGAAAAAAAAAAAAAAAAAAAAACATCACTAGCATTTTTTTGCTCTACTCGACTATGAATACTATTTGCTGATCTAAGTAGGTTTCCTGTGGCATTACTCTGTGTAAGGTAAATCAGGGCAGAACTATATAGGGCACTGGCTCCTATATTCTGGTGCATTGTGGCCTGAATTACAAAGCCAACCTAGAGATTTGAGACAAATGTCAAAGAGGAAGGTTGGCTGAGGTCAGCTACACTTTTGTAAGGGAGCAGTACAAGCATGACTGTGACCTTTAAGTGAAACACAGACATGTACTTGGTGGAAAGGAATGCTGGTGTTTAGTATCTGCTAAACAGCATGGAAGTGGAGGATAGCGAAAGCAAAAATCACAGTGGATGTGGGAAGATGGAGCAAGATCGGTATCACAGTCTGCGCCTGTATGCTTTGCCTCACTCTGTTAATGATGATACAAATTAACATCAACACCAGGGGCACTGATAATGGAGACATGGAGTTTTTGCCTCATATAGGGGGGAGGTTATGGAAGATGTCAGCTGTCTGTGTAGAAAAGGCCCTCTCCCTAGGGAAGAGGTGCCAGATTTTACTGGATCCCACAGAGTGTTACAGTGTTGCGCACTGTCTGGTGTCATTTCACATAAAGCCAGTTTAATTCTTCACCAGGAGCAGCTTAGGGGGCTCTGATCGGAGATTAAGAGATGCACAATCCACTTTCTTCGCATCACCAGCCTGATTATCCATTTAAATTGTTCTGAAAGGCTCAGCAGAGCCAAGTGCCAAGCCAGATGCTGGCTTGGGAAGTGCAGGCATGTACATGTTAAGGGGTGGGCAAAGCAGAACACAACAGACAGAAAGAGAGAAGGATTGTGTGTGTGTGTGTGTGTGTGTGTGTGTGTGTGTGTTTCCATTGGCAGACACATGGTTCAGTGGTCTGAGGACAGACAAGGGCTTGTAACAGAGAGGCCTGATGTACCCAGCATGAGCATCCTAAGCAGGTGTGTGGGAAATCCCCCAGTTCTTAGAACCCATTGGAGGTGGATCAGCCCAAATTGTACCAAGAGAAATTCTCAACAGTTGTTATATTGTGCTGGGTCAATTTTCAGTGTAGGATCTATGTGATTTTAGATAATCAATCAATCACAGGAAAATTTACAAAAATGTCAAGCTTAACTCAAAGTCTTGTTGAACAGCATCCTAAATGCTTGCACTGACAATGCAAATGATTTAAATATCCCTTTTGCCATTTTTACTTGTGTCATAGTAAAAACACAAGTAAAAATGGTGCCATAGATAAACTTGTTTCATAGATAAACTTCAAAAAGTTAAGAGAAATGACAAATGTAACTTCAGTTTGTTAACTCGAATTATGTTTCATTTCGTTGCACTTGACTTTAACAAAAATGTTTAGCTTATGTTGCTACAAGAGGAGCTCTGAGCAGAGCAAAAAGTAGAATGATACTAGAAAGTTGTGCATATCTAGGAACTATGACTTGATTCTCTTCGCATGTGTTTTTTATAGTTAGTTTATTTTTGTCTAAATTACTTTGTCTAGTAAAGATATTCCATAGTTTAGGCAGAACCTGCTTGAACATCTTTTCTGAAATATGTGGAACTGAATGTTTCAGCATCAGTCCCCTTAGTTTCACAATAAATATATGTACCAAATCTCTTGGCAGCCCATGCTTTCCTTTTCATTTTCAAGATGTCACTGAAAGCCAAAAATGTCAACCTTATTATGGTGCTCAAGGACAAGTTATCCCCAAGAGTCCTGTTGCTAGCATGCAGTGGAAAAGAATGAAAGCACAAGACTTTAGTGCAAACACAAAATGTTGTCATAAACAGTATAACATTGGTTTATAGAGAATGTATGAACTACAGAAATATAAAAGGGATGTGACTGGGATGGGAATCACTGAATTTTCCCTTCCAGTGGATTATCCCTGCGGTGCCTTGGAGCTCTTTCAATATCAGAACAAGAGGAAGAAAAAGCTTTTCAGGCAATATTTCCAGTCGTTCAATAAATGTAGTAATGCAATTCACAGATGTAATAACCAAGAGTTGTTAAAGGCAGCAGCATGCAATTACTGCATATAATAGGCCTCAGAATCAATAGAGGCTGGACTGAGGATCCAGTTTCAAATATCTAGACAGGCAGAGTGCAGCTACTCAAATGACAACATCAACCATGGCACCCCTAATCGGCACTATTTCAAATTTGGATCATTTGTAGTCCATTTCTACATATTTATAGTTCATTACATGATGCTAATTTGATTGGGAAAGTAAAGTGATACATCTGAGTGGAACACAATCTCAGTGTACAGTATCCTTTTCACTTAGGAAAGCAGTCAACCTTTCTCTCCTAGGATGTATGCTTTACCAGGCACACCAAGGTCATCTTATCTCATTCTCTAAGTGCATAAGGTAAATGATACAACAGCCATCCAAACAGCAATGCGAGTCTGTCGCTCTGAAGCAGAAGCAATCTCACACACTGTGTGCAGTTTTAAATATACAGTATCCACTGTGTAAATAAAGAGTAGCTGGATGTAAACAGGTTTGCATTTTTTGCTTTAAGTCATTTGTGGTAAAGCAAAACATCTGTATATATAGTAACTTTGAAGCAAGGAATAACCCATGCTTATTCTTACACATGAAAGAGTAGGCAAAGTATCCCTATGGCTCGATTTGAAAACAATAACTAACCAAACGTGGGGGCATAAATTTAACTTTGCCATGTTTATCATGGAGCCTTCATAAAGGAGACTTCCTTTCTTCTCCTGTAGCCACAACACAAACCAGACACAATCGGTACATTTAACCAGTGCTATTGTACATATGGTGTGAAACCTCGCAACTCAAAGTGGAAATCACTTTAATCTCACTTTAGCTCAGATTGCAACAAACAATACTTTGGACACTCCAAATCTTGACAAGAAAACCCTATGCTTAAGGCTTCTTCTTGCTCTTTCTTTCCTTCAAAGCACAATACCATCTGTGCCCTAACACTGGAAACAGTTGTTCCTTTTGATAAAATGCAAATGAGCTGGGCTGTTTTTATTAAGGAGTGCACCCCCAGCCCATTCCCCCCGCTTTCACTTACTGCCACAGTGGGCCCTCACAGCTGGGGGCTGAACGCTCTCCAAGCAGCCTGTGTCGGCATGGTCCCTGCTGCAGTGGGCCTCAGCAGCCCGTGGATACAGAGGATGCGCCCACTCAGCGTAAATGTGGGGGAAACTTAGACTTCTTCCATAATACTCTGCGGCTTTGTGAAGCAGCCACTTTATGAACATGAGGTCATGCGCTCCAGACACTTCTGTGTAGCTGCCCGAGTTTGAATGTCACAGTTGCATCCCTGCTGCCCAACTGACATGAATGAAAACAATACGGTTAACAATGACATCTATTTCAGTATTTTGGAGCTACTATGTAATGATGCTTTGCTTTGGGTTTTGAAGCCAGATCAATCTCCCCTGCTAAACTGGATGAGATTAGACAGTTTGAACCACAGAGGATGATGGGTATTTTTGGTGCACTTGTCTCTAATGACAGGGCAGCCGAGTGGGTGGAGGGGGAATAAAATGGATAAATTTAGCACACTGTTAGGACTGCTATGGCTCACAGAGTCCGTTATATACCTCCAGAAGAACAACTGCTCCCTTATTCTTTTCAATGCGACAGTATAGTACACAGTTTTTGCAGCAGCTCCTCAGCCAAAGATTGCTGGTGACATTTCACTTTCTGTAAGTGCCAGGAGATAGCACAGCTCAAAGAGTGACACAGCTATGGAGTTTGTTTATGCTTCTTTATTACATCTTTGAAAAGAGAAGGAAAACAGGTGTTTTTATCCTCAGCTTTCTGAGATATCACTTCATCTTACAAAGCATAGTTGAAGCAGTCACATCACATTAGCGTCCGCTCTCACAAGTTACAACCAAGCCTGAAGAGGTTTTAAGGAGAGGAGGAACAAATTGGATGGTAAAAATTTATTTCCTGATTGAGATGGCAAAACAGTCATTTATTTCCAGGAATATTTCCTATCAGATATGCAGCTTATTCTGACAGTTATTCATGGCACTTCTACCGCATCCCATTATTTTCAAAGAATTATTCAAACGCCAAAACCAGAGACTGCTTTATTCCATAACATGTATAAAAAGGTGTAAATTATCATTTTATTTAGTCATGTTTAAAAAAAAAAAAAAAAAAGACAAACAAAGACTCATTTTCACACCCAAATTTGTTTACATTCATGGAAAACAGAGTATACTTACATCCCCAGCAGCGAGCAGGGCACCATTCGCCTCAGCCATGTTCATGTAGTTGTTATTATTCTGGAACTGGAAATGAAAACAAAGAGAAAAAAAAAACACAATCAGCCGAGTGGTGTCCAGATAACATCCAGTGTAAATCAACTCACTTCCCTCTCATAACCAACACCTGTCACTCAAACAGATTGTCATACATGGCTCTGAATATTTGCACACTGGGTTAACCCCTGTCTCTACATGCATAAGCACATTCTGCCACTCTGCCATTATTGTGACATGATGAGAGGCATTTGAGAGGCCCTGGCCAATTCAAACCAGGGTAATGAGAATCTGGTCCAGCTATTCAGCTCTTATGGGATAGCAATTAAGGATATGTTTGCATCACAAAGCCAAGTATCAAGATGCAGTGGCAGGTTATTAACTTAAAATAACCTATGGGAGAGGAGTGATACTGGGGGGAAATAAGGAGGTAGAGGGTGTTTTTATTATGGCTGCTGTACGTTTTAGGTCAACGGGAACATTTGACTAAGTCCATGTTCATGAAGAAACTAATTTCCCCCTGATCCGTTACAAAAATATGTTTCTACTTCAGCATTTACATATTAATAGATACAGTCTTTAGTGGTGAGTTGGAGCCATACTGTAAAGACACATTAGTGATTAAGGGAGTTGATAAGCTATCAAAACCCTGTACTTTGGAAAGAAATAACATGTTTTTACAACATCCCCCCCGCCCCTACCAACCCACACATGGCCTGTTGGCAAAATGGCAGCCACTTCCTTTCTTCATAGACACAACCATGCTGACAGGTAGGAACAATGGGACATAGAATGAAGAATTATGGGCTAGCAGCTGGGCCCACGAGCACAATGCACCTCTCTGTGAGTGAGGAGAGCAAACCCCAGCCTACACAGCTCAGAGGAGAAAGAAACGCAGCACGTTTGCGTCTTCATGAGAACATTTTACCTGTTTTTAACAAAGCTCTGAAGTCATCTCTTTTGTATGTTTATTACAAAGTCACTCTCTTAAAACATCATGAGTGAAAAAACTAATAGACGGGGGGGAGGGGGGGGAGAGGGAACAGAAAGAGAGCGAGGCAGAGAGCAAAATGCTTCTTATCAGAGCAGAAGCCAAACAATAGTGGAAACAAATTAAGATCAGAGCAAACTGAGAAGTGCATTAATATATTTTCGAGCCCTTTGTGGTTTTCTTTCTATACTCTTTTTCTTCTGAGTGGTTAGTATGCGAATGTAATTACCGAAAGAACTGCTGCTAATCAACTGCGAATGGTATCCATTAATTAGGCTATGCCCTGGAGAGAGAGTTGAGAGTCAGCAGCAATGTTAACAGTGTTGCGCACCAATGAGAACAGGGAGCCACAAGCTCCACTAGCAGTTGCTGAAGCAGGTGGTATGAGCCACCTAGGCTTCCAGTGCCATCTTACCTGGAGCTGTCCTACTAAACTATATCCAACTCAATTGAGTTTACATATTTGAACAAACGTATAAAGACACACACACACACACACACACACACACACACACACACACACACACACACACACACACACACGAGCCTCTGCTGGAAAAGTAACTGTCAATTGCTGGCACTGCTTCGCTTCCCAGCTGTGTGGAACTTTGAGTCATGACATGGCTAGGTTACGTCAGCTACTCAGCTTGTAATTAACCTTATGCTGGGCTTATCTCGGAAGTGTTACTCCGTTCCCCGTCTTCTTTTAGATAATAAATTGAAGTCTCAAAGATATCCTTCTCTATTCAAGCACTAGAACATTGTTCTGATTGTGGGGGAGATACGGCTTCATGCAGGGCTGCTTCCGCCTCTTCTTGCCCTGTGCCTGAACGAAAGATTTTTTTTATTTATTTATTTTAAATCCGGGGGGGGGGGGGGGGGGGGGGGGGGGGCACCAGTTGCTCTCAAATGCAAATAGTTGCCTGAGAATTTAGAGGGAAAAATGTACAGTGAAAAAGAAGGAACTTTTGATTTTTACTTTGTTGCCTTGAAATAAAGAAAAAAATTTTGCCCTAGATTCCATGGAAACTTCCTGCTCTTATTAATAGCCATTTTCAACTCAATTACTTGAAATGTTACACCATTTTGTAATGCAGAAAACACAAGAAAAGTGAAAAAAGTGTGAGTGTTTGTGTCTGTCTGTGTGTTTGTCTGTGTTTGTCCAATAAAACAAATATCACACAAAGGCATCCCTGAATTGTAAACTGTAAAACAAAGATATTGATCCAAATCACTTCAGCTTCATTACAGAAAACATGATCAAGTCAAGTCCATGTGCCAATTAGCAGTGTTAAACTCCCTGGGCTCTGTCTCTCTGACTCATGTTTTTACTGTGTTTCCAGGCCCCTTTAAGAGCAGTTCAGAATCTCCTCAGAGAACTGTGCCTAACATCCCAAGAAATGTCCCCAGTTACCAGTATCAATCTTCACCATTAAAAGCTGTACCATGTCGGGCCGGAGGCCTCGGCGGACAAGCAGAGCAGGGAGTGGAGATTGTTATTTTTATTCCCAATTCATTTCTGGGGTAGGGGCCATTTTGGGCCCATGTTTGCGGCATTGCCGATTGAGTCAAATGCCAGATTAAATTAAGTGTGATTGGAGGGACCGCGCAGTTGACGGTAAGGGACCGTGCTAAAATGGGTCAGCGTAGACAATGAAGGCCCTGTAATTAAAATGATGTGATGAGCTAGAGGAGAGCTGTGGCTGCCATGTGAAGAGTCAAACAACTGTGTGCCTGCCCATATGCAGACCTAAATGAAAAGTTTGGGAAATCTGAAGGATGGGATCACTTGATTTTTGGAAGATAAAGGCTCCTAAAATACAACAAAATGACTGTAAATGTCTAGCACTGCAGTCACAGCCCAGACAGGTTTGCTATTTGCAAGAAACCAGGCTCCTCAGTCTTCCCAGTTCCAAAAAAAGTCAGTTATGTACTTGGGCTTTGCTTCTTTCAGCGGTGGGGAATCATGAGGAAGCCATAGAAAATGGTGCTTTAAAATAGCTTTGGGGTAGAAGGCTTTTACTAACAGAGTGAATTCACAGATAAAGGTGCTCTGTAATATGAACTGTGCTAAGAGTCAGACATGGCTACATGGCAGCATAAAATGCTGGGTTCCCAGTGTTTTTATTTCGCCTTCTGCACCACCAGCACATTTCTTCAATAACTGTTTAACAGGAGAGAATTAAGAGCTTACATGGACCCTGATCCTGAAGTGAAAAGACTCCAATGTCTGAATAATCACAGGCATTTAGAAAAGCCAAGCAACTTTGCAGCAAATAGGATACGTGTGAATTTCTAGATTTTTCTACAAATGCAAAGTATTGCTTTTCTTATTAGTCTTCTGACTAGATTTCAGAGATTTTTATTTTTTTTATTTTTTTTTAAATCGCAGTGAATGTTTCAGTTATTCATTATCAGAGACAGTAGTACTAATCACAATTTAAACATGTTTTTTTTCCTGACTAAAGCCAGTGTAATTTTGCTTGATTTTTTTCCAGCTATCTTTTAAATCCCACTTCAAGAACATTTGTATGAAAGAATGTCCAGTGGGAAATAAGGTGTTTTACAGCTATTACAGCAAACAAAATTATTTCAACCTCAGGGTGAACACAATATTGCACCAACATGACCCCCTCTCACTCCCAATATGATGGAGTAACCACACAGATCCTATCAGTAAACATGAACTGGACAACGAAGAATCCACAGAATACAAGCCTGAAGAGCCTTTGATAGCACAGCTGCCTTCTCTTCATGCATACAAATGAAATGTGCATATGTTTTAGTGCAAACATCAAATATTGCTTTATCAATGGCAATTAAATGATAAAGCATGACTGGGAAAATCCAAGGTGACAGTTTTCACCAGAAAAGGGAGAAACATAAAAGAGTGTTTTCTTTTATTTTCAAATCAGCTTCAAAAGACTGCTACTTGGTTTTACTGTACAATCATAAAGTTATAATATCATAGCTGTCTGTCAGCAGGTAACCAAATTGGACACATTCTTGCTCCGTACTGAAAACCGCCAAACTAATTCAATCAAGAGCCTGGGCTTTTCCAGAAGCAAATCAACTGCTGACAAACGATTTTACAGTTCAGCTTGAGCTCAGTAATCACAGCCTAGCATGTGTTCTCTGGAACATGACACTTGCGCTAATATGTTCTCCAGTGGTCTCCATAAAAGACAGTGAAAACACCACAGTTAAAACGCAATCTTCGATCCCAAGTAGCCCACTGTAATTTTCGATCTATTATTTTATGCAATTTCCTTTAAGGCCCTGCCCATAACCAGGTTTAGCTAACTCTCACACTGAGTGCAGGAGGCTGGAGATTCAAAAGAGCAGCACTGTTTCCTTCCCTGCAATACTGGTCGGACTGTGTTGTAGCCTCTGGGAAAGTTATCTTCCAGAGGTACTGCTCACCAAATACATGCTCATTTACAACCCAATTCAGCATAAACACTCTGCAGCTGCGTCTCTGGTGATCACAAGGCCTATTCATGCACAGCAGGCCACTGTGCATGCAGAGGCAAGCTGACATATATAGATATATTTCCTCCTATGTGTGCAGCAGTCAATTTGTAAAGCAACTCCACAACACAGCATGTCCACACAGTCAGCTAGCAAGCTGTGTTCTGATCTGCGGGCCGAATCGATTGGTAATTCAGTTTAAAGCTAAAATCATTACTCCCCCCAGCCCAGCACTGTCTTCCACTATTAAGACTGCTAGTCCTTAACTACATAAGGTAGCATTGAGGGGAAGTTCATTGAAAGCATCTCAGTCTTCCTTTGCCTCTCAGTGGTAGTACCCCTACAACAGTGCAGAGAAGCTGGTGTGAGAAAAAGTGGGATCTGAACTAAGCTGATGACAGTGTTGTTCAGGCTGTGTGGTGATTACCCTCCCTTCACACCACACAGACCACTATAGTCTCAGCTAGAGGTATCACAGCTTGCTTTAGTTTAGTAAACACTGACCTGGAGGAACAGTTTTCAACCCCTGCACAGATATCAAACCTCTCACAAAAAGACTGTTTCCTGGCCACAGAATGGTAGGGATTCTGCTCCGACGGGGAGACACGTTTATTTAACATTCGATCAGAGAAGGTTAAACAAGGATCTTTAACTTTTGGACCGTGTAATCATTAAAGTCTCTAAAATAAGAAACTTTAGGGCATCACAGATGGGGTTGTTATAAGCAAACCCAAAAGCAGAGCCTCTGTTCTTTACATTACTCCAAACGGCAAAGGAACACTATAATTCCGTCACAGCGCATAAAAACAAGTTTGCATGTCCAACCAAAATGACAAGCTTAACTATCAAAATAAAGGAAAAAGTTACAAGTGATTTCACAGCTCAGCAAATATATATTATATTTTTTTCAAGCTTCCCAGTCATTATGGCGGTGTTAAAAGACAGTAAAAGGAGAACTATAGTTTGTGTATTCAGCATGTTCCTTTGGGCAAAATTTATATTCAGCGCAGACACGGTGTATGAGAGCGATAACACGGAGACACAAAAAGACCAGAGTGAAACAGCATTTGTAAAGTCAGGCAGAAAAGTTGTCAATGACTAAAAGCAAACATCTGGCATATACTGCATCTGTTTATTTTTTTTTTTTTTTTTTTTTTTTTTTAAGAACACATTTGACCTCAACCACATTTTTATAATGGCTAACAGATCAAGTGACAATGTGAATTACCGATTTCATATTGAAATTTACATTTTTCCAAATAAAATAACTGCTACTAAATACAGATTCCACAAAAAGACTTTACAATGTGTTTGTCGTTTACCTATGCTCTCTCTCCCTCTCTCAGACACACGAACAACAAATCAAAGGCAGTGCAGCTGCCATGCATACCTACTATTAGAAGGAACTGGGTGCTCAGTGTCCTGCACTTGGTCATGTAAGGAGACCAAGGATCAAATCTCCAACCCTGCAATTAGTGGACAATCCACTCTACCTTGAATTATGGGCTCACTAAATTAATAGGATTTGGTAACCGCTATGCTAAGAGTACAGTGCTTTATTAGATAGTAGATCTGTCAGGTTGTATTTATGCACAGTTGCTTTGAGATGTCAGGCATCAACACATCTTTAGCAGGTAATGTAAAATAATTATAGAAAATGTCATCTCAGTTTAGTGTGTTAGGATGCTAACATTTGCTAATGAGTACTATACACATAGTTGTCACGGCTAATAGAAATGGGATCAGAAATGGGTCATAAAACAAAGGAAAATCTGGTGCAAAACTGTTGTTACTATTGGGAATCATGAATCTATGGATGTATGTAGGATACAAAATTTAACAGTACTCCGTCCCGCATCCTGTTGAGCTAATCTAGTCTGGACTAAAGGGTAGACTGACTGAAATGGCCTATGTTAGAGCAACAATGCCTACATGACTAAAATTAGTCCTTGTTACTCTTATTTTATATTATAAACGTAGCCAGTCGCTTTAAAATATAAACTTCTAAGACTTCTGCTTTCTTGTGTAAATGTGGACTTTTAAGTGTAATTTACAGCAAATGTAGCTGGACTAATTTTATAGCATAGTCGCTGCTAATATCACTGCACTAGTTACACAGTAGACCTAAAAGCACACAGAGGTTCTCCATGGCTACTGTTTTCTCTGAGGCCTAAGACTTGCAAATGTTGCCAAAACAAAGATGGTCTCAGGATTTGTCATAATGGACTGAGCTCAGCAGCCTCAATAGTATGCAGGTCAACATCCAACATCCCTTTTTTTCCCTGGCTGTTGAGTCTGCTATGTACTCTCAAGAGCAAATCCTAAAAGAAAGCGCGAGCTAAATGGGGTTCCATCTTTGATTTGGCGGGGTGCAAAGCCATTGGCCCACAGCCACAAAGGAGCTTAGGCAATGGAGAGGGCCTCAGAAACATGGTGTAGCTTTCTCACAATTGCTGCTGTTGCATGGACACACCGCTCTTGAGGAAGTAACATGAGAGAGGCTTGTCTTGTTGGTGTTGTCTTGCTTTTACTCCTAAGCCATGTCTCAAGGCTGTTTACTTTCAGCAGCTTTGATGCAACTCCAACTCAAGATGGTATCAGGGTGTGGATTTTAACCTAAGCTTGTCCTGTTCTGCTTGCCATTCTTCTACTTCAGAGCACAAGAGTGCTATCAGGTTAAAGAAGCTAATAGTATTTTTTTTTTTTTTTTAAATGGTCAAATGTCAAAAAGTAGAAGAACAGTTTTGTGCCAGTGGAAACAGGTTTGCTTCTGATGGCACTAATGGTTGTACTTTTTTCCTGATTTGTCAAATGGCTTTGTCACTAGGACTTCACATAAAGATCCACTGAAAGCTGCAGGGAGTGGAGCACAGACACTTTTTTCCCTTTCTTTTTTTTTTTTAAATTCCCTGTGTGCTGTTACTGACTAATACAATCATTATGAATGGCTCTGGGAATGTGCACAGTCAAGAGCTTTTAGTGCTGGACTCAAAACAATCCTCTATTTCTTATCTGCTAATGTTGGATATAAAATGATGTAAAAGCCTAAAGTGGTGAGAGCATTAACATCAAACTATTCAGTCCATTAAAAGCCTAATGTATTCTATAGCGTGTTTTTGAGCAATGTTATCAAGTAATTAGCCCAGTTTAACAGTATTTAAAGCTATCAAATATAAAATCTATTTCTTTCTTTTGAGAAATGTTTACAAAAAGGCATTAACAGCAAATAGTAAACTGGAGGGTTAGTCCCATTTTTCATCATAATTCTCAAGCCCATTAAAATCTTCATGTATGCAACCTGTGTCTTTTCTGTTATTCTTAGCAGAAGACCAGTATGCACAAACCAGCCAGTTGTTCAATCTCTATAAATCTGAAAAGCACAAACTGCTGAGCAGTGACTCGTATATCAGTCTATTATATACTACAGGGCTGACTGTATTAAACAAATGGCTAGGCCTGCAGCTGGAAAAGAGAGGCAATATAGAGAGAGCAGAGGTTATTGTCTAATTTAAATCTTGGCTGCTTTCCCAGAACTGTACCACATTCCAATTTGTGGCTGTGTTGCTTGGCGCTACTGACAGAGGTCCGGCTGCAAATACTCTCGGGCTCCTCTCCAGAAATGCGTCTCCAAACTGACAATCAACAAGTTGGCAGAGATTAACGGAATGATGGGAGCAAATTAGGTAAAATAATGAAAATGCACTAATATAGATGCCGTGCTCTGTTATTTTCTTCCACCTGTGGTTGCAATAATGTATCTATAATCATTAAGACTTGATGTGCAACAACACAGGCTCATAAAGAAAGCCAGTACATTGCTTCTGTAATGTCTTTGAGTTCCATAATGAAATAGCAGCTGGAAAAGACATCTGTGAACACATAGTAGTTACAGAATGGTTGAGTGAGCTCTTAGAAGCAATTAGCTGTTTCAAGCATTTTCTCCTTGGCATACTATTGTCCGTTCATCTGCTAGATTGACAGCACACCAGGACATCATTAGCAAACCTGACAGCTGTTGAGTCGCAGACATTGTTTTTCTTGTGACAGCCACCATCAGGCTAAGTGCTTCACTAGTGTTTTTAACAGTATTTAAACTCAAAATGTCACTTTAACATTTCCTACTTCAAAAGCAGCGTGAGATTAAGATACCAGCTTTGAATAATTACAAACACTAAGCCTCAACTTTGATTCCGTATCATTGCACTGACATTTAAAAAGATTCGGAACAAAGACACATTACACATCTTTTAGTCATAATGCAAAAGTTATTCCTCTCCTCGGTGTAAAAAGACAGGTTGGAGATCAAAGGCGTATGAAAAACCTAGAGGTCTGCTTTGTGTGGAAGTGGCATTTTTTTATTTTAAATTTTTAAATGGAGAAGATAAGTTAGGAAAGTGTTTACACATTTTTTTTTAAACAAAAACTAATGCAAAAGCATTTGTTTAATAAGACTTGTCAGTCTGTGGCCAATCAAAAGCAACCATATCTGGACTTAATTTCCCTAACGATGGTATCACACAAGAGAAAATAATCATATACATTATACCTGTAAAAATCCTCCCTGTACAGGTATGCTTATTTTCTGCTTTGACAACAACTCCCTTTGAGCTATTTTTTATCTAATTTCAGTGCAGGCGGCTAAGGGGGGGGGGGGGGGGGGGGGGGGGGGGGGGGGGGTCACTGACATTTTCTGTATTTGAGCCTTGCCCTCTATTTTAGGACCATGCTGAGTTCTTCCACTAAAATAAATGACAGCACGACAATCTACTCTCAACTCGCACCTTTCCGCGCACATGTTCTCCCATCACTCTTCATTTATCTTCATTAGGTTTGTTTGACCCATCACCAATCCTCTGCCAGTGTAAATATAAACACTACAGTCCATAGAGATCATCTCTATATGTGATATCTTGCAGAGGTGAAGAGCAGCTAAATGTAAATGGCCGACATGTATATGAAAACCCACTCTGGAGTAGTCGTGTAACAAACCTAGAAAGATAAATTCCACCGATCCAATTAATAAATATATAAACAAAGCCTGTGATGAGAAAAATCAGTGATTTCAACAGGGGGCGCCATGCTGTAAACTACCGACTACAGGTTTAAGCAGGAGTGCGGAACAGAAATCCCACTGTCAACTTGTCATCGGCTAATTTACCTGGAGCCAGAGGGGGAGATTCACTGGACACATAGGGAGAGTTAATCTCTTCATTCATCTTTCGCTAAAGAGATCGACCCAATTAGCTTGCCACATTGACTGACAGCCCTTGTGTCTGCTTTTCTCCCTTGACTTTTCCCTTGCTTTTTAAAAAAAAGAAAAGAAAAAATCAGGAGTTATGCAGTTTATGCTGGCCCCAGCTGAAGGCTGTGAAAATTATTCGAGAGTACTGTACAACAGTGAAATAATCATGATGGCTTTATTCAAATATGTCGAGTCTGAAATATTCACCACTACAATTTGCTGTGACTGATTAGCCAATGGAAGGGCTGCTTGGGGATAGCTCTCCAGAGCTCTGTAATTGAGCGGATTTGACTTGGGAGAGTTTTTCTTCTCCTGATAACTACACATTCCCTTTTGAAATGTACTTTTCCTTTTTTAGCCTTTCCTGGGAGCCAGTGAACATCAGAGTTATAACGCTTGCAGAAACAGCATGTATGTAGGACAGTTTATATTCTGATCGTCATCTGTTTAAAATGTGACTCCACATTGTGTGGATTTAATCATTTCCCACTGTATCACTGGTTGAAGGGCAGAGAGTGCAGAAACATCAGATCTGTAACCTCAAAGATCAGGGACAACAATAGCCTGAAGGTCTGCCACTGTGACCATCCATTTGACATAAATCTCTATGTTCCAATACAGATATTGTAGTGACAATTTCCCAAGTGCACCTTTATATTCTGCAGTTGGTTTATACATGTGAGGACTCGCAAACCAAAATCAGGAATAGGAAACAGTGCGCAGAAAGAAAGAACATCAAATGTGTAACAATGAGCCGTTTCATTTTAATTCTGTATGCTTAATTATAACATTAATATGTCAATCCTGATTTTGTCCGGTTCTGGAGACAAGGCTACATTTACAAATATCCGTGTGCCAAAACGTACTGAAAACAGCTTTCTTCTTTCACATTAAATCTCATTTATTTTCTACAGGGGGAAAAAAAGGAAAAGATGTTGTTATTCTTTTTCAAAAACACACCACTAATGCTCTGGGGCATGGTTTGTCATTGTTATTCAGTGCTCGCTCACCTACACTTAAAACATGATCCTTCTGGATTTTAATTAAGCACCAAGGTACCTCCCAGGGGGTTCTGGCTTGGCAAAGGAAACTACTTTGATTTATGTACTACTTTGTTGTTCCTGCTTGAAGCTTGCATGTTATGAGAGACTGTGGTGATGAATGAAAGAACTGGGCAATTATTCTTATTTGTTAATTAGTTCCTGTTGGGAATGCATTATTGTGGATTCCAACACTTTACCTGTCAACAGCTATGTTAGGACTGACTAAACCGAGTATCATGCTACAAGCTGGGTGCATGTTCGTACATGTTTGATTGAAATTGAATGTTAAATCAACTAAAGCTGTTAGGAATTTGCCTGATTGTCAAGCATGCCAGCAGAATAATGCAGCAATTTACATGCATCCCACTCTACCCACCCCACCCACACAGCAGAAAATGGTACAAATCAGCAAAAATACTTATTTGCAGAACCCGATGCAATGCTATTTCAACAGCAACACTATTCAAACAGAATTTACTGGCTGTTAAACAAGCAATTAACAACAGCTCGAGAACATTTAGTAGAAGTGCCAATTACTGATAAACCTTTCAGACTTGGGGATATAGGAGAATTTGACACCATAGTCTTATGCATTAATGCACAAGGCAAAACAATAAACCCATAAAATATTAACAGCCGCATTCAAATCAAAGTGGGAGCTGACGACAAATCTCTCGGTGTCACTTGAAAGGGAAGTTGGCCAGGCACCTCAGTGACACAAGGATGGTTTAAGAGGAAGACCTTGTGCAAGCTCTGCTCTCCTGGATGCATATCAGAAGCTAATGGACTCTCAAAACTACAGGGGTGCTGCGGGATTGCCACGATTAGCTCGTGGAACTGCTGAAGGTCACCACTGCTGAGCTGAGCAGCCACAAGCCTTCATAAAACCATGCAGCGTATCATTATTTTCAAAGTGTTTCATTATGGACGGTTAACCTTGGCTAACTCCAACCTAACACTTTAATCAGATGCCTGTAATGCTTTGGAAACATTGTAATCATTCAGTTTCTCTTCTTGTTTATCAGCGGGGGAGAAAAATAATATTGGAACTCCTTAAAAAAATGTTTTCCAAGGTTGTGCAGGTATTTGAAAAGTTACACTATTGAGTCAGAACCACCACAGATTAGAAACTCGATCAGTTTCCTTGGAAGGAATGTCATTTAAATGAATTGTCAGTGGCTGTCCGCAGAAGGAAAGCCCTGGCCAATGTAAAGGCCTCACAGACCTTGATCTTGTTTCTACTTCTGCCATCCCACACTACGACCACATGCAAGAGCTCACAAGCCAGCAGAAACATACATGCACATGACAGTAAACAAGGACATACTGTGAATGAGCCTCAATTTCACCTCAGAAATATCAGAAGTTGACTCAAGAATTTCATGGCCTCCATTCATAATCCCGCAATTGAGGTTTCTGGAGAATGGACCTTTATTATGTGGTTGGAGCTTTTACTGAGGCTGTGTCCATTGTTCCTTTTTATTGTGGAACTGAATAAAAACTAGATAGATTCATGAATACTGCATGATTTTCATCAAATAGAAAATCTCTTGGAAGAATTCTCAAAGCAGTGTTATTTCAGTAACATGTTGAGAGCTGTTTATTCAAATGAGGACAGCTGATGGGCAATTATAACCAAAAGAATAATGTCAGACGGAAGACAAGAGTTTTTTTTTCCTATTTTGTTTTTTATTTTTAAATGCTGAATATTTTTAATTTGAGTTCCCCACAGGATTTACTCCTGACAAATAGAGATTAAAATCTTTCTGGATTTATGGGAGCCATAAAAAAAGCTGTTGGTTGAGGGCGAGGAAAAGATTATCATCTTAGATCAATATTGAAAAAGTTCAGTGTGCCGTGTCTCATTCTTCAGGTCGGGTCTGCGCAGAAATAAAGAGAGTGATGGCAAAACAGACAGCTGAAATACAAGTTATTGTTGTTGAATTCCTGTGGCCTTGTTAAAGAAATGGATACAAAGACATTTCTGACAAACCAAGGTATGAAAGAGATATTAAAGGGCAAACATTTAAGAAGAGCTGTTTCACTCCCCTTAGGGACTAAAAAGAAAAAGACAATCCTCAAGCAATCAGCGCTGTGTAACAAGAGCTTGATTCACTGCAACTGAATAACGATGACAAAAAAAAACCCCACAGTAGTCATATCAGAGGACTCCTATCAGTCTTAAGTATGTTTATAGAAGATTGAATCAAGGTGCTGCAGGTTGAGATAGCAGATTTTTTTTAAACTCTGGGGACTATTAAAACTCTTGTTCAAGGGGTAACGCAGGTCTGTAGGCAGCAGTATTCCTGCTATGGTAGTTATTATATGAAAAGAAAATATCATCTAACTGACTCACACTTTGTTTGAGACATCATGTAAACAGGGGACAAAACGGTAATCAAGGTTATAAATTTTACCAGAAAGTGTCAAATACATCTAATTTTTTATTTTTAAAGGAGTGCTTTCATCGTTTCCTGCATGATAAACAGGTTTTCTTTCAAGTTAGTCTTCCTTGAACTCTGATGCAGTTCTGCTTGAAAACATGCCATCCATTTCGCCATTCAAACAAAAGTTTTATTTACCTACATTATTTAAGCTCTTTGTCCAACGGGTCTAAGGGATATTTGCACACCTGCTACTATTGTCAGTCCTTTTAGTGCAACCTGGTAACAAGCTGCATTATGGGAATGTGTGATGTAGGAGGGGGGCAGCAGAAAAAAGGGAGGATTAATCACACTGTGTAACAAGTAATACTACACACCTGCAGCTCATAGCCCTGTAATGAGAGAGAAATTCACACTCAACCTGATATATGAACAAAGGTTGGGATCATGAATAATAATACCTATGACGAGGCTGGTTTCGGTTTAACGGTTAAAGCAAACTGAAGCATATAACAAATTCAACCCCCAACCAGCGTTTATGCCTTTCAGTAAAATATCTCAATTTTGAATAGTTTTCAGTATTTATCTAACTCAAAGGTCATTTAGATGCAGAAATTAGGAAAAGCTGAAAGAATAAAGTCTAAATGTGAAAACAGAAGCGATAAATTCAACCTGCACTGCTAAGAAAATATTACCCATAACTGTATGAGACATCCATCAGTGGCCTGTGCACTTGACAAAGAGCCAAAGGCTTAAGTCAAGCAAGTCAAGTTAAAAGGAAAACTGCAGAATGTTTTGATACAGTCTGTGAGCCCATTAAGAGAATTGGACATTAGATCTATGAAACATGGAATGGCTGCCTCTCTGGAAAGCTTTAAAAATGAATGCGTCTTAACAGCGAGGCTAACCACTAAAGGGACACAACACTTATTGAATCAGCCAACCAGAAGTGATTGACTGGTCCTTTTGAAACTGCTTAATTCATGGTTAGAAACTGTTTTCTGGAGCACAGGGGGTTCTTCTTCCTCCTTTTAATAAGTCAACAAGGTTGAAGCTGTCAAAAATGTAGTGAGCCAAAACCAGATTAAAACAGTTGATCATAGTGGAAAAATCTCTCTTAAGGGGCTCTGTCTTGAACAAAAATGGGCACAGCATTGACTCATTCAATAGAACTTCTGAAGGTTAATGATATCTTTGGCCTTACATAACTTAAAGGTGCATTACACTAGAAGAGGTTGGTGTCGTTTAAGAATTGTACACAACAACATGTGTGCAAGGAACCATGCTATTGGTAACATATGCTAACACAAAACCTCTTAGTTAATCCTTCTTTTCAAAAACCATTTACCATTTCATTAATTTCCTGTCATATGATCAACAAGAATCATAGACACCATTCAATAAAAAAATATGATCTTGTAGTGCTGTACCTCGGGATTACAGACTACAATCCCATGAGGATTTGGGTGAGTGCTACTTTGCGCTTCAGACAACCTCTGCAATGACACAGACACCTTTGACATAACCTCACAACCATTAATTTTTCCACACTGTCAATCATTTAACTTATTGTTTTAAAACTAAAAAAAAAAATCGTACATATTGCGTACCTCCTCATGTCACAGCTTAACAAACCTCTTGTACGCCAACTCTGTTTGGTATTTGAGTAAACTCTCAGTCTTATCTTAAGACATCAAACCCTAAAGCTAAATCTCAACCCCCTCGCTGACCTGGACAATGTCATCTTCTCCACTTTTATAGGGAACTCTGTGGTCTAGATGAGTTCCATCTTTTGGTGTATCTCTTGAGTTATGGGTGCTTTTTAAGTGAGCTCAGCTCATGCTAATGCTTTGCCATACAATTTCAACATATGTTTTAATGAAGTCAGCAGTGAAATTATTACTGTCATTTTTTCATTTGAACTTTAATGATGCATTAACTAATTAGATATTTGAGAAAAGTCATAACACGGCTCCACATGTAACTAAGAACTTAAAGATCTAAATGATGTTAATTTACTTTTTTTAAAGCTATCCAAATGAGAACAAGTGTTGATTTATCCAGAAAGTCCTTAAAACACTGAAAAGAAAAACAACAACTCTTCTGTAATAACTTACCATAATCTTTTGTTATGATTCATGATTTGAACGGTGTAGTGATGTTGTTTACATGACAACACTGTGCATCTGTTCTCTTTATACCACTGGAAGAGATGTTTTTGAAACAGCCACATAGCTACACATAGTCAAAAGGGAGAATTTGTCATTTTATTAAGCAGGGCGAGGACAGACAACAGTGGAGTGGATCCTTGAGGTGAAACTATACGCACAAGGAAAGCCTACAGCACTAAGACACTCCATATCCAAGCATGATTTCTTTTTTGCTTTTAATGTGGTTTCCCCTATTTTTCATTGGACATGAGATTACATCAAGACCAAATCAGCACAGCAAGATGGTTCTTGTCTATAGAATGGTGCCTTATGGTTTGCAAATCGACCAGTTGGGAAATAACTTCATGGTGTGAGGTCTGCCTAAATGAACCACACTGAGTAATGCACAAGGAGATGTAATGAAGTGGATTTATGAGCAGTGATGGCAAGATTACAGAAGGTCTTTACGAGTGCTGATCTGGGTAATGGTCTATGTCTGTTGAAGATTTCAGAGCTGGAGGATTTGTCACATCCACCTCATAAACAAAGTGGACAACCTGATGTTATGTTTTCCACTCTGTTGGATCAGATTGTCATACAGTTGCAGAATGCTTGTGGGATCAAAGCAACAACCATTAATGTTGCTCAGAAGAAATGGCATGCAGAAAATGGAGCTGGGCATTTACAAAATACGTGTAGTGCCGTCTGCCACATATAGCAGTCATTCTTACAGACAGGAGCTCCAAGTGCACAGTGCGTCTTCGTGTAGAACAAACTAAAAATAACACTCTCTTGTCTCACTGGGAAAATTAGGTGTTTAATAAATCTGCTGAACTACATCTCCTGACAAGCTACAATTAAAGGACTCAGCAAAACACATCAGCTATTCACTTCTTGGACATTTAAACATTTAACATGCACCTTGGAGTCATATCCATCAAGTGTTGAGTTTGACAAAGCAGACAGCCTCCCTGCCCCTCCCCAAGACACGCACACACGGCATTACCGCACACACACATTTAAAGTTGTGTTTGGATATGTTTAGAATGTGTGTGATGAAATGGCACCAGCTGTGTACACTGGAGAGATGCACAAGGCCCCCTGGTTAAGAGAGTTAACCCCTTCCCTCCCGCTGGAGCTTAAGTGACAGCAGAGACAAAAGAAACCTGACGTACTATGTTAGCTAATGTGAAGCTACATTAATTCACTTCCTCCAGACCTTAAAATCTGTGTTGTTCCTGGTTTCCTTACATATGCATGTGTCAGTAGTTCATGGCCTACGGCCCATTTCCCCCGCTCAGTAAAATCCTTTAAGAAGTGCATCATTTTGGGTCTTGAAGAACTTTCTAATCAGGGAATAACAGCAGAGCTAGTCTGTCATATTATAGCTTATGGATGATAAAATACAAAGCCGACAATAAACAAATTATCCAGAGTCCTTTATCAATATGTGGTCGAAAAACAACAAAATAAAGCATGTGTAGCTAAAGAGGATTTGTCATCAAGATCATTTCTCAGAAAAGACTTATTATGCTGCACATAAGGCTGTAATCCTTAACAACTGAGTCCAAGTTGATTTGGCACTACCTGTTGTTAATAGTCTGTGGTTTCATGCAACAGCAAACACAGCATGTGCATCTAAAAATCAGTGTACAGTGCAACCGCCAAACTATTAACCCTGCCTTAATCAGTAATCAGTTTGTTACCTTTGCAAGTTAATTGGTTGATGAAACATGTCTACAGTTTGGATTTTTTTTTTCCCAGACACAGTCAGCAAATATGATTTTTGAATATATAAATTGTTAAAATGCTGACAACATTATTAAAAAAAAAAGCCTAGTCACAAATTTCTAAGATGTTTAATTATAGTTTGCCCTTTCCTTTTAAAATGCTTCATTAAGCACAAACTGTTGTATGTCTCTTAACAGCACTACACAGCAACACAGCAGAGATCCTGCAAGACTTCCCCCCCTTCTGTAGCTTTTGTCATGTACAAAGGCTACAGAATCTCATAGCAATGTGTTTATCTACATCCCTCTGCTATACTGCCATTAAAATACTCCAATGTATGGTCAATTCTCAACTGCAATGAATTATAATGTCTCAGTGGTGCTGGTATTAGTTTTCCAAATAAACCTTCAGTGTTAGCACCAGTGCAGGTGAGGAGTTTGTATTAACATCTGTTGGTGATTTCTTGGCGCCTGGAGGTAATGAAAGCCCACACTAAATGGATACTGTATCTGAAACATTATTAAACCTTTAGGAAAAAAAGACCAGATGGCAATAAATATGGCTATAACAGAGGGTCTCTTTCAAGAAACCATTAAACTCAATCACATTTGACTTTTACAAATACCAAAACTAGTTAAATCCAAACAGCTCTTTGTCTTTGGTTTATGTTGTGCCTGACTGAGGAGCTTGCCTAGAGAAAACAAGCAGCCTTAACCATGTTGCATCACTGAAATCTCTTTGAATAATAAATAAGTGCATATATATGTACGAGCTCATACACAGATTTAAAAAGTTTATCAAACTTCAAAAGGGAACTTTTATAAATTTTACCGACTACAACCTGGTGTTGTTAGAAGAATCCAAAGAGCCAGGAAAACCAATAGTCATTATCAGATAAATTGAAAACAACGCTACCTGAAGTAACAACCAATCAGTAAAAGTAGAAGCCTTGGTGTTTTTGCCCTTGAGCATACCTGTTCCGTGTTCACCCTCGAGTCAAGGTAGTTTAAGAGAAATAGACCCCACTGTGACAGCCTCGTCACTCACCCTGCACACGCTGTAGTCAATGTTTATAACCCACAGAAATAAGCCTTTACAATTTCAGTTTCAATAGAGAAACCGTGTTTAATTTCTCCAAACTGCAACAAGGGAATTTTTCTCACAAAATAGATTTTATATGAGAATTATTCAGCTTTGTGAAGTTGTGGCATGTTTCTCCTCAGCACCTTCATCTCTGTGCCAAAAAAAGGGAAAGAAATGGCAGCTTCATTAGTCATGACTGCAGCACCTAATTAAGTTTGTGCCACTCGTTTGGATTTTTCTGTAAATTTAAAAGAATCTCTGATGTTTGAAAGTGCCTCTGGGCCCTTCTGTCTCTCTTGTCATTAAAATTGAACATTTCCTGCACCAGCATTTTGAGTGGGTATTGCCTGTTTTCAAATCAAAACTGTAAATCTAGTGAAAGTTTGGCTGCTCGCAAAAGGTGCTGTGACAGCTTATAAATAGATTAAAGAAGTAATGCTTCAGCTCTGTGACTTGTAAGCATGCCACATCTTTTAGATGACTAACCGCTCTGCATTGTGCTACCTTTCAGCAAGCCGATTCAAATAAATTGGAGGCTTATTTGAAAGATGCATGCAAAAGAGCTTATTTGTTCACAGTGGAAAGGCATTGTAATTAGCATGAAATGCATGCTTTGTACTCTCTCTCTCTCTTCCTCTTTCCAACGTAACTGGTAGAGATACTGGATAAGCACCTTCTCACCACCCTCTCTCTCACTCTATGCCTCCTTTTGCATTGTGGCCAATTACTGTTACAGATGGAAAATTTCACTTGACCCGGGGATTTTATGAGCAGGAATAAAATCGCACTTCAACTTTTACACCAATTCAAAGCAATGTGGTTAAAGTTTCTTGAGGCTGATGAAGACATGATGAAATTGGGCACATATGACAACTTGGCCAAATGACAAAGAGCTGATGAAACACTGAGACAAACCTGGTAACTGTTTTAAGCAGCATCAGATTGCAAATAGAGCTGCATTACGGGGCTGAATAATTTGAGAGGGGGGTAGTGTGTCGTGTCTAAGTGTGCATGTGTGTCTGTGTGTGTTTGGGGGTGGGGGGGGGGGGGGTATCATTGTTTAAACTTCATAAAAAACTGTTCTTTTTGACTGCCACAATGATGTTCTCTCCTGCTGTTATACAAGAGAGTCAAGTTAGTGACTGATCACAGGCCTAACAGTGCGCGTGTTACATCACTGACAAAACATTACAAATCATCAACTGTGTTTTACATAACCTCATAAGCTCCAGTTGCAAGAGTTATTAAACTTCAGCTTTGTTCTTATTCACAGCTCGGACACGGTGGCGTTTGTATACAAATGCGAGGAAGCGAACAGATCAACATGTAAACAATGCAAATACATCATGCAACCTGGCAGTGGGCAGATAAAACTGTAGTGCACAGTATGACAGTCAAGAGTTTAACTGATGCCATGGGTAAGATAAGTGCACAACACGGCGCAACGCTGACAATGAATAGATTCATACGGAACAGATAGTGAGCTGTCCATTCCTCTTTCTGCTTGTGCATGCTTTTTTCCCCCTGAAATGTTAATGAGGAATATGATACTTGGAGCTCATTCTAAGAACTGCTTGCAAATGCAGTGAACAACATGAACTGAAGGCGGTTTGAAAATGAGGTTAAATACACAGCAGTTAACCAAACGACCAACAACCATTTCTTTATCGTGTTGTCATTTTATTTAACTGCATGACGTGGCCGGTCATGAAGAAGAGCAGGTACCTGACAGCCTACATCTTTTTTTGTTTAAATCACATTTGAACTGTAATGACAGGATGTTGAGAAACACGGAACCCTAAAGGCAACAGCGCCCATGACTGTGGAGCACATCAGTCTGTGAGAGTTTAGCAGTGCGACGAGGCAGGTTTGAGCTGGACAAAAAGTAACACTGTGCCGCTACACTTGTCCTGTGCTCCCGTTTCCTTTCCTAATGAACAACAACAAAGTTTGCGGCAAGAGAGGAAAGTACTGATTAGGCGGAAAGAGAACTCTGATTCAAGGAAGGAGGAAGTGAGTAAGGGGAATTCTAATTAAATCAACGGTCAGAGTTTCAATAATTAAGCTAAAAACTGTGTACTAGTGGTTCCAGTCCCAACGTGATCGCACAACACAAAACAACACTACGGCGCGAAACGGGAAGGATTTCTCACCTTATTGAAGTTGTAGTAGCCCAAACAGTGGGCAAAATCCAGGTTTGGTGGATCTCCCGGAATAGAATTTCCACCGGCAGTCGGATAAAATCTTACATCCATGGTGTGTGAGGGAGCCGCGCAGCTGTAGTTGTAGCCTGCTCTGCACGGAGCTCAATTTGTTTCTGCCGTTTACAATCCAAGCGCACAGATAGATGGAGAAAGAAAGGCGGCGAAACTGACCCAAGCTTTGTTGGGTTAAACGAGATATTACGGTAAGAGAAAGGGGGACAGGTAAAGTTAGGATATTCCTCTTTTTACACCTTACACCAGTCGCTTCATTTCTGTGGAAATCCACATGAACGCTGGACTGAGCCCAGGAAGCTGTCCCTCAAAGAGCAGCAGACGCTGTGTGCCCATGCATTTACACACAGCTGCTGCTGTATACAAAGAAGCCACGAGACCGGCGAGTGAGCGTGGGTCCACCTCCTTTTTCCTCCTTCAGACGCAGAGAGGGGGAAGGAAAGGGGAAAATGAAAACTCTAGGAAAGTGGTAATAAATACCACGAAGTAAAGTCCGCGCGTCAGGATAGCGCTCAAAAACGTGCCCGCGTCCTCCGCCGTGTTTCGCAGAAGTTTATTTTTCCAACTTGTAAAACTAGTTGGTGAAGCAGTTTGAGGAAGGAGCAACTAGCTGGCCGCTCGAGCCCATCTGCTAAACACAGGTTTTGTACAACAAGCTGAACAACACTCCACAGATGGTGCAATTAGTGAATGTGATGTACTACACTGAGTATCTCCGTTCAGCCTTCGGCTCTGCCTGTCGTAGTGATGAACAAGGCAAAATGTGTGAACAAGCCAGCCACTCCCCAAACACACTAAGCCACTCCCATGAAAACACTGCATTTAAGTCCATGTGACATGTTGGCATATGATAATTGATCATAATTATGAGTCTGTATGTGTATATTTTCTTAGCATACCTTTTTATGCCCTTTTAAACGGTGACTTTCATAATGAATGGCAGGTTACATCCAAATGTAATTTTACATCTTACTCTGTTTTTACTCTGCATTACTCTGCCAAAGCCAACAGGTACGATAGCTCCTGCAGTTTTTCTCCCGTTTGTTTTTCCTTGATTCTGCGAATTTTAACCTTCAGTTTAGTTTTTCACTATGAAGCTTTTCCTCCCACTGCTACTGTATTTCATGTTAATGCATATTTTATACACGTTTCTGTCTGTGGCAGTTTGTCACATATGTTTTCAGAACTGACAAGTGTTTTTGATTTTCAAGTCATATTGGTACTGGTCACAGGGCACCGAACAATATACATAAGTAGACAAAAATGATACACCAGGTCGACATTAATCCACAGTTCAATGATTGAAGAAAACTTTACCTTTCCTAAGCTGGAAGCTTGCAAAAAGAGATGAAAAAATATAATCAAAATATACTTTTTTCTGGTTGGTAACTTCTACACAAAATATTATAGCAATAGCAGAAGGTTCTGTGGATTCAAAACATTTAACAAGGTTTTAAATAGGGCTAAACTGTTCAACACCATATATGAACTTCGATAGCTTTACTTTAGACAAGTAAAGCTCTTAAAACTGGTTAGTATTATGGTATAAACAACTTGAAAAAGAAAAAGGCAAAACAACTACAGATTTATCCCAAACAATCAGAAAACTGCTTTTTGCTGTCAGTAGTGAAGTGTCTTTTCAACTGGTTAAATTCCCATGGTAAGATAAGTTGAACTAGTTGGAAGTTTTGGTTTAAAATTGGCTGGAAGCACCATATTTTCACTAATCTTTTATTTACAGCATGTTTTAAGTGCAGTACAGAGTCTCCGCTGGGCAAATATGTTTTAAAAGTGCAGGTTGTGAAATCACAACTTACTAGCATTACAAATGAAGCACAGCTGTAAAGTTACAACAGTGCAAACTGTCCATTGCATTGTCCATGGAATGTGCATGTTTTCAGCTGGTAATGCAGAAAATGTATACATTTTTAAATTTTGTTCGTTTGTTCGTTTGTTTTGTTTTACTTGATTCTAATCTTCTGCTCATTCTCTTTTACATTGCTGAATACACAGCAGAGAGCAGAGAACACACAGCAATACAATTTAATCTGTAAAATGAATTTCACTCTAATCTGCTGACAAACTAAAGAGATTTCCACATCTCCTTTATTATGTTATGTGACAGCAACCTTTTAATGTTTAAATGGCTCCAGTTTGGATGGATCCACACAGAGCTCTAATGTGTAGTCATCATGTTAGAAACAAACAGCAGTACAAAGCGCTGTCTCGGGGTTCAAATAATTAATTTGAAACAATCTCTTATGTTATTTTCAACAGCATTACATTTTATTGTTCGACATATTTATGCTCTTTATAGATTTTTATGGCTATTTTCATCATCTCTGGTAACATTTGTCTGATAACTTGAAGTAGGCTATGCTCATAGGGATCGTTTGTGCATGCAATGCCCCTTTTTATGTGAGTGTATACAGAGCCTGAAACAGAAAGCTTTGCTTAACAGAGAATGTTGATAACCACCATCAGTTTTGTCAAGTCAGCTAACGCAAAGAATTCCTGGCTGTGTTGAACTTCCCACCCAATATACCATCTGGTGTGGGCTAGCCCACCCACAAAGCTTTTTGCTCACTCAATACACACCAAATCAAAACTTACAAAAAGTATTTTTGTTGTTCACCTAGTGTAAATAATAATAATAACAATAATAATACACAAAACAGGAGTACCATTTCTAACTTCTTACTGAGTGGGAAGCCCACAGGCCAGCTCCAAAATCTCCTGCTGTACACCCTTTTAACGTCGTCATAGGTACATATGCACAGAGGTTTAATAAGCCCGCTTGTAAAAACTGATGACTCAACATGTTGTTTATGTTATATTTTTATTTTTCTGTCTCAATTTAAGCATAGGTCTGGTTTACAAGTAGCTTTTGCAATGCTAAGATGTGTTGTGACACTCTCTCTTGCTCTCCCTTGGTTAAGCTAACACTTTTAACATAGCGTAGATCTTTACTGACATGCTTTGGTGGGAGAAAAAGAGCTTCTGTGTCTTTATTTGCATTTCTGATTTGGTGCAGGGCACTATAAGAGATTTACAGATTTTGGAGAGTCTGTCTTTGCAATATAATTTTCAGTGTTCTTCAGCCTGTAGAAACTATACAGCTGCTACATATGGACTAGAACAAAGTAGTTTTCTAAATATTACTTTAACATCGTGTAAGATTTTTTATTATGTTTATTTTCTCCCAGACAGAGAACCCAGTATTTGAACAGGGACTCAAACCAGCAACTTGAAGGTTACTAGTTGGCTGCTCTGACCTCTTCAAGTTGCCCATCTATTATTTCTAACACAGGATGCAAAAAATCCACCTGAACGTAAGTTACCAAATTTTCTTGCCAGTGATTTCTTAAAGTCTACACAGTTACAAAAAAGTAAATTTTTCAATAAAAATAAAGATTTACGGTTAGGGTTTTTGATTTGAGGAAGGGTTTTCTTGGTTCTGGCTTCTGTCAAGCTTCACTTAACCATACTGGCATAATGAATGAGTCTACACATGAATAAATGCACAGCCTGAAACTCATTATGTCCATTGTATTCACAAATTAATAAAAAAGACAAAATCATTTGTCTGATTTGAGATTGATAAACTAACCAGTAGCTGAAACTAATTATCACACACAGCTTCTGTCAGTGAGATTAAAGAGGGGACTGCCATTCTTCCAATGTCACCTTCAAACATAAAGACTAATATATAATTAACAACTAATCACTGATAAGAAGAAATACTAAGGAGCAAAAAAATAACTATTATTCTACCAAACATCCTCCTGAATTTGTGTGTACACATACGTGCACCTTTACTCTTTTGTTTTTGTTTTAATCAAATAAAACAACATTTTTATTGAAGTTGATTATTGCAGTGATGATTCAACCAGACACATACTGTATGTATCCCTGGCCACTTTACACTATCTTGTCCACTTCACCGCTTTGTTGCGTTGCTCTACTCGAAACACTTACTCTGTCCTTGCAGTCTGTGCTACCAGCACACACTTCTCAGTTTCTAAGTAAGAAGACAAGACTGTGCAAGTGTTACTTTTAGGATGGTGCAGGAAGCTGTTATTTCCAGCTAGAAAATCAAAGACATTTTTGAGCAGTACCCCATAGCAGTGGGAGGGAGTATGTGTATGTAAGGAATCCATAGTTTACACCTATGAAAAATTCTTTGGAGAAGAAGACCATGCTTTATACATTAGTAAAACAAAAATGTTATAGGAATCTGAATTTACAACTAAAGAGAGGGTTAAAGTGAAACTTTAGGGACTTACTGCTCACTAGAACTCTAGTTGTGCAGTAAGGACATAAAAAGTTATTCAGCTGTCACAGTCATCTCTGTACTGACAAAAGAAGACATCAGAATCAAGCAGAGAATTAATCCTCCATGTGAATACATAAGCCAGATTTTGTCGTTATGTCATATTTGTCTGCAAGTGTCAGGTTAGCTTTATTTCCCATTAAATCTCTGCTTTTTCTTGGATTCTCTAAATGAACACAGTCTACTTAATCACTGTCTCGTTAAAAGTGTAGATTACAATAACACAACTTTTTGTTTTATACATTTTCTTTCGGTGCTTTTTCAGTTATGTTCAGTTGTTCGTTGATGTAAAATAGAATATTACATGAAACATGTTAAACTCTGAAGCTTGCTACGGCACATTATTAATAATTATTCCTGCACGTCACACGCTAGTTAAGAAAATAGTGAACGCACCAATGTCCTATACAGTACATCACTGTAACACAAAAATAGCTTTTTTCCTCTTTCTGTCATCTATATTATACTGCATTTCTTTACATATTCCGATAACATTATATAATTATATATAATTTGTCTTTCCTAGATAGGATGCATTTGAGGAGCTGTTATGAAACAGAGAAAAACCCTATGCAAGTGGGATGCGTGTTGGCATGTACTATATGCAAGCTTAATCAATGACATACAGTGCTAAACTCTGCTGTGCTGCATTGGAGGAGATAATCCTCATTTGAACGCTCTCCAATGCTTGCTTAGAGATGGTCAACAATCCATGATAGTTGCCAGGAAATCTACTTTGTAATTATGGACACATTGATGCATATGCACACCATTTTTTCGTCATGTTCTCGTTTGATAGTGGCTCTTGCATGCATAACGAAGCAATGCCTTCACATACAACACACACTGATACGCCCACCAATCAAATCTCATTCACTCATGCACATACAGGCACATAAGAAAAACCCACGCAGTCTCCCACACACCACATATCAGATAAGCAAGCTCCAAATTCAGCCTGGTTGCTGTTGTTATTTATTCCTGTTTTTAATGTTGTTTGGCTGTGCAGCCAGGCAGTGGAATTAATTTCCTTTCTGATGGTTGAGTATCAGTGTCTCAGCCAGATGAATTATGCTTTTCTACTATATGCGATTTCCTCTCAGCCTGGCAACACTGGAACCATTTGGTAACGTGAAAACAAATTATCTTCTGCTGGCTCCTGCTCAGATTCAATTAAAGCGGTGCAGAGTAATTATATGGAGATACAAAAGAGTAATAAATGCAAAATAATTAATTAACCTAATAATCTTTATTTATTGCAACCCCCCCTTCATATTAAGTGCTGAATTCTGTCAGTGAGTGACACCTTCACAAATAACTGCTGTCTGATGTTAGTCATTGGAGCCCCACTGAAGTCTGTTTTTGTGTAAGTGTCACAATATCTCACTTTCATCTGGCTCGGGTACCTGTCATCCTCAGAGCTATTATGGTTACTATCACCTTAATTCACAGTGTAAATATACACCCTAATGCTGAAATTTGTGTTTAATTGTCGGTCCCTTTAAATGGTAGGTCTGTACATTAGAAATCTGAATCTTTAAATTCTTCCTAATATTGATAATCAGTCAACTGAGGTTAATTACTTTTTATTTTTTATTTTTAGTATGACAGAGATAGGGCACAAAAAACCTTTGGTAAAATTCAGAGTGTTTTCATCTCGGGCAAACATGATACACGTCATTAGAGGAGTGAAATGGCTGAACAACTACACAGCCATTTCTGTGAAGTGTCACTGAGCAGTCACTCCACTAAGACTTAATAAAACACACACTCACACACTCATCACTGGCAAATTTAAGTCTGACACCCTCTCAGAGATATACAGTGACCCCGAGCCACACACTGAAAACATGAGGGGGTAACACACTACACACCTCACAGCAAATCGCAAGTTTCATTACTGTTCTGAATGGCATGTCCCATATAAAATATGATAATAATTATGCTCTTCAGTTACCATTCACATTTTATTAAAAACCTTAACAGGCTGTGAGGCCAAAAGAGGAGACGGCAATAAAACCTAATCAATGATGTTACAGCAGTGATAATCTGTTTATTAGGTCAGAGAATAGCTTTTAGGTCTTAAGTCATTATGCGTCACCTTTATCCTTCTATTGCCTTCTGGACAGACTATTTCCTTGATCATAATCATTACACCATGAACGTGGAAAAGAGGTCTGCTTTTTATAAAGAGATATAAGATCTGACTTTAGTATACCAAGTAGTTCAGACTATTTTATCTACAGTGGGGCAAAAAAGTATTTAGTCAGCCACCGATTGTGCAAGTTCCCCCAGGTCAGTAATTTGCACCAGAGGTACACTTCAACTGTGAGAGACAGAATGTGAAAGAAAAATCCATGAATCCACATGGTAGGATTTGTAAAGAATTTATTCGTAAATCAGGGTGGAAAATAAGTATTTGGTCAATAACAAAAATACAACTCAATACTTTGTAACATAACCTTTGTTGGCAATAACAGAGGTCAAACGTTTACTATAGGTCTTTACCAGGTTTGCACACACAGTAGCTGGTATTTTGGCCCATTCCTCCATGCAGATCTTCTCGAGAGCAGTGATGTTTTGGGGCTGTCGCCGAGCAACACGGACTTTCAACTCCCGCCACAGATTTTCTATGGGGTTGAGGTCTGGAGACTGGCTAGGCCACTCCAGGACTTTCAAATGCTTCTTACAGAGCCACTCCTTTGTTGCCCGGGCGGTGTGTTTTGGATCATTGTCATGTTGGAAGACCCAGCCTCGTTTCATCTTCAAAGTTCTCACTGATGGAAGGAGGTTTTGGCTCAAAATCTCACGATACATAGCCAAATTCATTCTGTCCTTAACACGGATCAGTCGTCCTGTCCCCTTGGCAGAAAAACAGCCCCATAGCATGATGTTTCCACCCCCATGCTTCACAGTAGGTATGGTGTTCTTGGGATGCAACTCAGTATTCTTCTTCCTCCAAACACGACGAGTTGAGTTTATACCAAAAAGTTCTACTTTGGTTTCATCTGACCACATGACATTCTCCCAATCCTCTGCTGTATCATCCATGTGCTCTCTGGCAAACTTCAGACGGGCCTGGACATGCACTGGCTTCAGCAGCGGAACACGTCTGGCACTGCGGGATTTGATTCCCTGCCATTGTAGTGTGTTACTGATGGTGACCTTTGTTACTTTGGTCCCAGCTCTCTGCAGGTCATTCACCAGGTCCCCCCGTGTGGTTCTGGGATCTTTGCTCACCGTTCTCATGATCATTTTGACCCCACGGGATGAGATCTTGCGTGGAGCCCCAGATCGAGGGAGATTATCAGTGGTCTTGTATGTCTTCCATTTTCTGATGATTGCTCCCACAGTTGATTTTTTCACACCAAGCTGCTTGCCTATTGTAGATTCACTCTTCCCAGTCTGGTGCAGGTCTACAATACTTTTCCTGGTGTCCTTCGAAAGCTCTTTGGTCTTGGCCATGGCGGCGTTTGGAGTCTGACTGTTTGAGGCTGTGGACAGGTGTCTTTTATACAGATGATGAGTTCAAACAGGTGCCATTCATACAGGTAACGAGTGGGGGACAGAAAAGCTTCTTACAGAAGACGTTACAGGTCTGTGAGAGCCAGAGATTTTCCTTGTTTGAGGTGACCAAATACTTATTTTCCACCCTAATTTACGAATAAATTCTTTACAAATCCTACCATGTGGATTCATGGATTTTTTTTTCACATTCTGTCTCTCACAGTTGAAGTGTACCTCTGGTGCAAATTACTGACCTCTGTCATCATTTTAAGTGGGGGAACTTGCACAATCGGTGGCTGACTAAATACTTTTTTGCCCCACTGTAGTTCAGGTGCATTCTATAGGTCAATTTATCTCGCGAGTATACTGTATATGTCGCTGGATATTGTATGAGTGAAGTATTTAAAGCTTGATTAATACAACAAGTTACATTAATTTATGAAATGATTTGGATGATCTACAACTTTTAATAGAGCGTTTTGGCTTATTTCAGCTTATTGTTTTAGATTAGAGCTATGCGACTGGCTACCCACAACCAACTAATATGTGATAACTATATGGATCTGTTATTTTCTTAATACTGTTTAATGAAGCGACCAGGAAGGAGGAAAAGGGGGAAATCAGCAAGAAGATTTATGTATGAATTGAAGGATGACATGCAGAGAGTTGACGTGACAGATGCTATAGGGATACGGTGGAATGCAGACAGATGATCTGCTGTGGTAACCCCTAAAGGGACTAGCCTTTAGTTTACATTAGTAACACCCTGGTAGGTATAGCTTTAAAATGATCAGTAGAGAAACACAAACACAATTTTTCCATGTTTAATCTATTTTCATTTCTAATCTACTAAATAAGTGTTTTCAACAAACTTGGCTTTCCCATTTTGTTTTTTCGCACTTCTGTCATGAAGCTTCTCATTTATTTGTGTCCATCCTTCAAATAGCATCTTGTGGCCACAGTTGGCTGTTGTCTGTGGATGCAGTGTTAACTCTGTTTAACTCAGAGTCATGGGAATCTTTAGTCTCTGTTGTCTTCATAAGTGTGTCCATGCCCCATTGACAAAGGTTGGTAGTGTGCAAGACAAACTGCCACTGGCTTTAACTTGGCTGTTCTGAGATCAGTTACAATTAGTTCATTCTGTGAAAACAGCTTTATTGCTAAATTTACTAAAGGAAATGTTATTAAAAATGTGCTTGGCATTGTCAGCTAATGGTAAGTGTTTTTGATAACTGTAGAAGTAATAATATTTTACAATTTTTCAGTGAGAAAAGAGTGTAGAAATAAAAATATCCTTGCAGAGTGCAGCATGTTGCAGGAGGATGTCAGCATCCAGAAAAAAAAGTAAAAGTCAAGCGTGACAAAATCTTGAAACGGTATGTTTTAATCTGGCCAATCTGTCTCGTTAAACAACGGAGGAAGATTTGTATTCTGTGTTTGAGGGTGGTGTTTTGTTTAGATTTTATTTATCTCTGCTTGCCTTGCTGTAAAACTCATCGCACACCACTGCATAATATCCCACCCAAAACCCCATGTGCGCCCTTTAACCACAAGGTTTGCTTTTCATGTTGAGCTGTTGGGACCAGTATAGGCTATTACCCTTAACAGAAATGATCGTCCATTAAAGCACACAACATTACTGGTAGATGTGCTTATTGATTTTTTTTTGTTCCTCCCCTTCTACTTAATGTTCTTATTGTGTTGTACCAAAACATGCATACATAAAATACATAATTTAATCAGTTGCACACAAAATGAAATGATGTGCACCACATCCCAAATAAACGAATAATGAATTAGTTCTGCAGAAGAAAAAAAACCACTTTTTGTTGCTGGACCTACTGCTGGCTATTTTATTGCACTTCTTAGGCCTGTGTGGACCAATAAGGAACAAGGACTACATACTGACAAATCTACAGGACACTTAATTACATTATTCTCAATTAAAACCTGTACTCAGCAACATTAGTCATCTTAGCTCTCGTCATTCATACTAATTAGCACTTGCCTTCCTTGCCACATGCTGAAAGAGGATATTTCAATATCCCATTAAGCGATTCCAAGATATGCCCTTGATTGACGTTCCCTTAAACCCGGGAAGTAATTACATTATACACTTTGGTTTTCTTTTAATAATTTTAGATTTCCCCAGGTTTTTTGAGTTTCATATTTAATTTGTGTTAGATTTATCCATATCTACACTGCGTAAAAAGAAACAGAGAAACATAAATACAAGACATCCTGGGACACTCATTCAGTTAATGAGTAAAGCTCTTAAGCATTACTGCATTACATGACTTGCAAAGTATTACTTAATTAGAATAAATCCAAAACTACACAGTGACCACATTTACACAAAGCCATTTACTGAATTATAATATAATCATTTAGCTAAATTCACTTCCCTATCTGTTTAACTATATTTAAGTGCCACATTTCTACAGTATAAAGTCTTTGCTTCACTCAGTTTACTCACTTGCTTAGATGCACAGAGGCCTAAATGGGTCCTCATGCTGAGCTGATACAGCACATACCTAGATGAGCTTCCTGAATTTGCATCTACCTCACAGTCAGCAGATTTCATTAGAACCCATTCGCTTGGAAAAGAAAAAAAGGAGACTGAAAAATGCATACAGTAAAGACTAATAAGAAAAAAGGAAATTCTTGTGTAAAATGTGTTGCTGGTGAATTTTAATAATGCACTTTAAAGAGTTTTGCACCTCTGTTGAACTGTGGGTGAAGGTGACGTCTCAGAGGTATAAAACATATATTAAAATTAAGCAAAATGCCTTGTAAGGAAGTGGGAAACTATAATTATATAAATATATTGTGATTCATCAAACTGAATCTTTTTGTCATTATACCAGCATGGATTGCAGATATTATCCATTTAACGACTGCTTTGTTTGGTTTTTATTTGCCTTATATAGCAAAGTAATTAGAACCCAAACTTCATAGCTTAATTGAAAACATGTGCATGTAAACCTCCATGCATTGTTGATGTCTTTTAAAATATTTACTTCAATGCAACGATTACTCCACAAAAATGTTAATTACTGGGTGTTTTGACAGAACATCTGTTACTCCAGAAAGGTTTCCTCATGAAATTTTTTTATAAATGTGTCCCATGGCGCTGCACATATTCTAAATGGTCTAATGTAATGAGTTTTTTGTAATGAATGTCCAAAGCATGATGATGAATAGTTCTGAGCTCTTATTTGCAGAATGCAATCTGTTATTCTGTAACACGTCAGGGCTAACCTTTTTTTTCTGTCTCATAGTCTTAACATAGATTTCTTTGGAAAGCTTTACATGTAAATTACAGTGTCCACAGGGTAATTGTCTCCTTATAATACAGTGAAGAAGGAAACTGTCACCAGACACAAAGATCTCACCACAGTATGAGTGTCAAGATACAATGAAGCTAGGGGGGCATAAGAACAATTACAAGAATATTAATACATGCAGGGATTTTAATACATCGTAATTTGTGATCTGGATTTTGCTCGCCATATTGCAAGTCCAAGCATTTTTCACTAAATCATATTGTTTAATCAAAATCAGTCCTTCACATAGTAATTGTAGCTATCCCTGACCTTTTCCTGTATCATGACCTAATTCAGGACATTATACATTTTTTTGTTGATTCTAACCCCAAAGTACCATACAGTACAGTACAATACAGATGCTAGTGCTGTAATATCAATGTCAATACAATGCTATTATAATCAGTATTAAAATGTATTCAGTATAAGTCAATCACGCCCTTGGTTGTAGTTAATGTATCTCCTTTGTGTGCCCGCCCACAGCCGTGACCTTTTTAAGTTACAGAATTCACACAATGAACATTTAGTTCCTGTCTCTTGTATAATGGTGCCTAAATGGGTTTCTTTTAACAGTACAAAAAGTGTTGATATTAGTAATGTAAACCTGTATTGGAAAACTGTTTACAGACTGTGCTGCAGCCACGCCTTTGTTATATTAACTCCGATAACAGGCAGTAGAGAGCTGAATGTGGGCATATGCAGACATAGGAGGAAATGCAGATATGCTGATATTTTACTGTCTTGTAGTTGGACACTATGATGTGAACTGACCAGTCTTATCATTGTGTATGATTGCTGTTACCTGGCAACTTTGCAATAACTATGCAATAGCTTATGTTAAGTGACAGAGTTTTTAATGTATTTATTGATTTTCTAAAGACACCACCAATGTGGTGCAGTTAATGGTAAATTACACCTATTTAATGCCAATAATTAAATAAATGAATGTTTAATTCCAAGCTCTACACCACACCTACTCTTGTTTCTTTAGTTTATTCAGGTACTTTATAAAGTGGAGGATACTTATTGGGTTGGTTCTGAATATTTGCAGTAGATCGAAGGTTGTGAGCTCCAGAATCATCTTATAAGGATGGAATTCTCAGCACAGGGGCTTGGCATTGACATGTCCCTTGAGAGAAGTGGTGAGAAAGGACATTCAGATTGTTGGTATGACGGCTGTAAATGCAAAGGATACGGTGAAACGGAGGCACGCGATCTTCTGTGGTAATTCCTAAAGGTAGTAGCCAAAAGAAGAACATTCATGTTGTCTAAAGGATGAGGATGAGACATATTTAATCCCTACATGCTCTTCTTGACCATCCTTTTACTCATCCTGTGAATTATGTTATAATCTGCTAGTTGAATTGGCATAACATTTTGTGCAGACACTGATAGCTTCTATGATTAATCCTGATGACTTTAGTGATCATTTAATCTTTCCCTACTAGCACCACGAGATTCAGATTTGTAAATTTTAATAAAACGTCTGGCAAATCAGTTGATGGACTTCCATAAAACATGGCACCAACATTCTTGTCTCCCTCAGAATAAATGTGTTCAGTTTTGGTAATCTCTTCACTTTTCATCCAATACTATGATCATCTATTACCTTTATTTTATTTGACTGAATAAAAAGAATACTGTTTCTAGACTGAACTTCTAATTAGAAAATTAAAAATAGCCATACCTAATCAGCATCAGCATGCTAACAGTCAGTATTGTCAGCATGAACATTTTGACATGGTGCTGTTAGCAAAGCAGCTAACCACAAAGCAGCCCAGTCTAATAGAAATGCTCTGTGGCTATTGACTAATCTCAGTGATAGCTGTTGCATCTGAGGTTTGATTATTTGTTGCCATTAGCTTTAGTTTGGGGCCATAATTCTTTCCACTTGAATGTATCAAATAATATTTGGGGATTTTTTAATCGTGTTCACATGCATTGCATTGGTCTGGTTTGGTATGGTTACAACAGAGTCTAATCATTCCCAGTGTATTTTAAACTCTACTGTGATTACAGCTCAACTTTCTTTGAATGAAGAGGGAGAAATCTGTTACCAAGTCGTATTCACCCTCATATGTCCTCTAATCACAGTAATAATGCTGATACCTTCTCAGCATCAAAGACAGGTTATTCTATTTGATCCAGTGTGACCGCTCTCTAATGCCTGTCACTGGCTATTTTCTTATGTTTATATCATGGGTTTGGAGGAATCCTTATGAATATTTATGCTCCACTACAACAGAATGCTCAGCATGAAATGAAATACTGCACTGCTTGAGGATTGTTTGCCGTGAGACACAAATCTAAATCTACATATTGCCCATTGCATACAAATAATAGTGCTATATGCTTCAACCTGCAGGACGCATCCATCTATCTCGTGATCTAGTTGAAATATTAAGATCCCATCTAAAGTGGATATTTTTTTCTTATCAGTTATGCTCCCCATTTAGTGTTTAATTTACATGTTCAATGGGTTTTGACTCTTTGGATTAAAAAGGATACATGTATTACTTCTTAATTTCTTTTTAGACACGTATGTCTGTTGCCTGACAATCACATCGTGCACAGTGAACTGCATTTTCTCTTCCATGGTCCAATAACTGAAGAAAGGTTCTTGATTTGTTTCTCCCTATGGCTGCAAATCTCATTTTTATAGCACAAGATATTATGTGCAAACCAATTGCAAATCCACTTTTCCAGTCTACTTTTCCATTATCACTATAAAATCGGAGCTCATTTTTATGATGGCTGAATGTTGAAATACATTAAAATGGGTCTGAGAATAGCCTTGCCCTCTTGGCCGTTGTCTTTTGAATTAAATGTCAACACAGGTGTAAAACAAAATGTAACCTCATATTCTGCTGAATATAAATGTGCCATTTACTGATATAGATGAGTCTGGAAGAGAAAGAGGCTCATAAATTAACTAGGGGCTGTCCGAGGTTGAGTGACACATCTTTGATTTGTTGCAAGCAGTTAATTTCAATCCAAACCCACCAAGCTGTAATTTCTTGCTGTATCTTGTCTTCTAGACTGCCATGCACAGGAATAAGGAATACACCACCATCAAATAAATGACATGTCACGCAACCTCTAAAAGTTACACTTTTGCTAATGTAAGTGAAAGAAAACACCCTGACGTCACACTTTCAGCTGAACAAACACGTGCGGTCCATCCTTTAACTAGTCAAAACTAATTGTTGGTTGTTCATGGGGACGACCAATTTGTTGATTCCTCCGCTCATATTTTTTCATTGTAATTGATTTCCACTGTGCAATTATTTCCAGACAAATGCAGTATTTTCAGTAGAGCGGTGTATTAAGTTGTGCGAGACGAGGCTCAGGAGGGCAGCCAGTTTGAACAGGAGAGAAACAGAGGGGTGGCTGGATCTGAGCCATGACCCTTCTACTGTCTCTCTCCAAAACTGTCATTTCCATTAGTGTAGACTCACTAGGGCCCTGACAAACTCTCTCATCCCCTCCAACTCTATTCGATTGGACAAGCACTGGACTGTGTCGTTAAATTCTTCATAAATGGTTGTGTTTTCTGAAGCATGACTAGCCCCATAGAGTTGCTTAATGAAATCAGTATATGGTATAGCACTGGGTGGGTGGTAACAAGTTACATGTAATGGAGTTGCATAATTCAATTATAAAATAAAGGTAATCATCACCAATTTCTAATCAAAAGTCCAGAGACTTAAGTCCAAAAGATCAATAAAAGGTTTGATTGTAAACCATTCTTTCTCTTTCCTTAAATCTTTTCATCGAGCACTGACAAAGGTCTCACTGGCTCAAATTTGAGTGAAACATTATTAAGGATTGGATAGGGACAGACAGTATGCACTAAAATATCAAGCTTTCTTTTCGTTGAGTTCACTTATTTAAATTGCTGCAGCAACTCTACCATATGATCAGGGAAGAACCTTTCAGTGCTGCAATATCTACTTATTTTCCTAATGAAAACAAAAAGGGCTTCTAATATTACATTTATTGTAGTTATATGGAAATAGCTACATTAATTATTAGAGTTTTAACACAGTACATTTCTAAAATAACCCTGCTGACACAATTTACTTATAAACCTGCATCTTTTTGTTGAATATGAAGCACGAGTTACAGTTGGCAACAATCTCAGTTGGTGAAAGCTGAATTTGCAATAATGACAGTTTTAGGTTAATTTTCTGTAGGAGAAGTGTGACCTATAATGCTGGACATACTATGCATATGAAATTGAAGAGAAGAGAAGAGAAGAGAAGAGAAGAGAAGAGAAGAGAAGAGAAGTACAAAGGATGAAATGTTCTCTACAGACAATCCATTTACTCCTAAACACACCTTGGGTTATTGAGAACGATAAAAATGCAGCAAGAGCCTTTTGTATTTCAGCGCACAGACACATGTTTCTCCGAGACTGACATAATTGCCATTCTTCCTCTATTTTCTATCTGGGCAACATCAATCTCTGTTGCTGGTCTGTCAGAACTGTCGGAGGCACGGAGCAAAGTCAGGCTTCCCGTTCAGGGCTTTGTGGAGTGCTGGAGCTATAAGCATGAGATGCAGCTGAGGATGAGAGATCACACAACTGGCTCAGCCAAAAGACTCCATCCTCCTCTTTACATCATGTGTCACCAAATAGATTTAGTGTAAAACTCTGACTGTAGCACCAAAAGCCCATACAGGCTGACAGTAACGAATTGATTGTTGTTGTCTCTGCGATGTCTGATATCACATCAATAACATCTAAAATGAAATTGCAAAAGCAGGGACCAGGCTGCAGTGCATATGGACACACATCAGATCTGATGATGATATGAACACTTTATATAAATAAGTATGGTTTGGAATCACATTTGAAAAAAAGGCGTATTGAATCATAAAGTATGAGCTTGTGCAGTTGGTTCCAAAAAAAAATGAAATCCTGTGCACTGTGAACATAGACTAATCACTGTTTCAAAATTTTTTTCCACAACTTTGGGATGAAAAAGATTGTTTGAGGGGAGAAGCAATATTTCACTGGGTGAAATAGGTGCAGGCAATCTGCCTTTGGAGTGGAGAAGGCAGCAGTGTTTTATAATGGAAGAAATTCAATGTGACATGTCGAGAATGAATTGCTCAGTCAACCAGAAATATCCCTTGTTCTAATGGCTTGGGACATTCAGTGGCGTGTTCTCTCCTCCTCCTCCCCCTTCTCTTCCCCACATATTTCTCTCCATCTCTCCTTCCTTTCTATCTCACTCTCTGTCTGTATAAACACAACACACATCTGTAATGAATAAGGTTATAAATAGTTCTTGATTGCTTGAACTATTCCAGAACGTGCAGCAGCCAAATTGAACCAGCTAGTGGAAGCAGAGCATAAATGACCTCCTGAAAAAACATTGTGAGCAATATCAATCCTGACCTTAATAGCAGATTATCTTGCAAAACAAAGCTGTCTCCAAGTAGTTGCAAGTATAAATTCCTGTAACTATTTAATGCAGTTTGTATGTGCATCTGAGGGATTTGAATACACGAAGAGCACAAAATAAATACACAGAAATAGGATTGAATTTGAGGAAAGTATCTTAGTACAACTTACCCTGTTTATACATTGTTGTTGATAAATATAAAGTCTGTAATGCAGTGTTGCTTCAGTGCACAAGTACTTACATTTCTTTATACAGATTTATAGATTAAATCTATATTGTTCATCTCCCTTGTATTTGCAGCCCAAAGTAATTTCCCTGGTGAATCACTGTATACCTGATTTTGTTTAAGTCGTATATGTTAAAATGATGAAGATATTTTCCAAGAAAAATAATTAAACTCCAAAATTGCTATGTTTTACGACTATACAGATACAAGCCTTGCATCCTTCAACGTTATGAGCAAAACATTTTCATTGAAGTCTTTTTAAAGAAATACACAAATATACTTAGACATGCATTATGTAAGCAAATTGCATCTTTAATTCTGCACTATTTTACAAACAGGCAAATGCAGGAAAAGAATTATTATATAAAAAGCCATATTTTCATTGTCCTCTGTCTAAATTTCTAACAAATTGAACAGCTGAATTATAATTATTTTCAATTATGAAGAAAAAAGGAGAAAGAAAAAATAATGGGTTTTAGTGAGATGATCACCACATGCCACCAGAAGAACTTTAGTGTCCCTTGGCCTTGATTCCACAAGCTTTTTAAAAACTTTACCAGATGAGTGTTTATTGTTTCACTAGATTGACTCATCCAAAATCTTCAGTTCAGTTTCCTTTGATACTCTGTCTTGTGTTTGCAAAGGCTATAGCATATCAGTTCACATGTGGTTTTCTCTTTTGAACCATTCAGTGACTGTTTGTGTCCCATGCTAGAGGGTACTGTCATCCTGAAAAAGACCTCCCCTGATCAGGGATGTTTCATTATAGGATAAAGATGATAACCCTTTATGTTGATTTACAGTGGCCCTTCCCTTTAAAGGAGCAAGTGAAGCCAACCCATGTGGGTCAGGTTTTCAGACTTTTCATCTGGCACCCATCTGTACATTCATTACAAACCACATAGAACTACATGACACCAACACTGGCTGGAGCCAAGAAGATATGTGTACATCTAATTTGGGGTCTAAGTGTACATACACTCACCAAGGGCATAAATGCCATGGTAATTTCTTTGAACTACTCTGGTTTAAAGGTGGAATAATTGTACATAAGGTTTTTAAAAAAAACAAAAATTGCATGCAGAAGTTTGAAATTATTTTGGATTTTCTCTAAACAACACAGGGTAGAAACTAAACATACACCCTCCCTAATGTTTGGTTAAATGTCCTTTAGCAAGTTGTGTCCCTTATGATATGGACTATGCTTAAAATCACAAACCTGAAAATTTGTAATGTGGTTATATTGGAGGCTTTGGATATACCATTCCAGAAACTTAAGGAGCTTGGAAGGAAAAGCGACAGGACTTCTTTAAGTTTCTTGAAGAAGTTTCAACAGATGAGGAGTAAAAAGCCACTTTTCTTTCCAACCTCCTTAGATTACATGACCTGGATAACTTAGAACCTACACAAATATTCCAGAAGCTTTATGTTAGCTTGCTTTCACCAAGGAAGATACAAAGGATCATAGTTTGTCATTTCTGGACTTTGTTGTGCACATTGATGAGAATGTAAACCTCAACACTGAAGTTTACGGAAGTCACAACTGTCTGCCACCTACAATCCAGTTTTGAGGTCCCTTCATTGGTGCATTATCACCCACTCACATCTTGCGTCAGTTGATATAAATAGGTCACATGATAGGGTAAGGCAAGGTCTCACAATGTTTTCACCCAAAACCACTGCTTATAAGAACCCCACCCTTTTCCTCATCTTGGCTAATGTGATGTGGAAGATGATGAATAGTGGGTCAACTACCATCTTAAGCGACAACTCCCACTAGGGCTTAAATACCTGGGACACTCCACTATTTTGGTCATAGAACTAAAGAAGCTACTCAGATGAGAGGTGAAACATCTTCAAGAAACTTAGAGGTCCAGTTGCTTTTCTTTACAAGCTCGTTAGATTGCCGTGACCTGGATGGCTGAGAACCTGCACAGACAATGCTAAGCCAAGAACCAGCCCAGCAGCCAGACCCTGAACTTCAACAGGTAACAAGCTGATGTGCAGTCAGGCTGCTGACTCCATTTCTACCTGTTCATGTTTCCCAAATAGAATCACTGCGGCAATCGCTTTTGTGGAATGTGTGAGAAATGAAGAACATTCAAAAACTGTGGAGATGATTCTTGTTATCTAATCCGATCAAGAAAAGCCCAAAACTACCATGACATTCATGTCCATGGTGAACAAATGGTTAACCAAAACTTCTAACACAAGTCTGATTAAGTGCTAAGGTGCTAAGCTTTTTAATATTTTCATATTTTTAAGATGTCAACAGTTTCTTTTAATTAAAACAGAAAACATGTTTCAACATGTTGAGGGGACAACAGTGGATTAAATACATTTGCACTGACAGAGAATATATCAGTGGAAGATAACAGTTACAAGAAATGAAGATGGCTTTTGGAAATATTAAAAAAAAAACCACTGAATACTTGCTTTAGTTATTACCAGTTACGGTGTTTTATCAGTGCTAATGCCATTTTCCAGTGATGGTCATGGCATAAAATTCATTAAAGAACATATAGTAAAATATAGTTTTATCAACACAATCATGCTAAATTGGTCATGTTGCACTTTTATCTGTGAAGTAGGGTGAAGATAATGTGGTGAGATGAATGTGCTGCAGCAGCAGAATTGTATTTTCTCCAGGTCACTGCAGTGTTGTGATATGTGTACTCTTGCCACTGATAAAGAATATGTATTCTCTCCTCAGTGGAGATAGAGGATACACCATCATGTATCCATTCACATTATTGGTTTTTGAGTGTATACACTATATGATTGGCACTTTAGCTATTCATCCAGACCACAAAACATATCTTACCTTACATGAAATATGATTTCTTGAGAAGTGTAATCATAGGTTGGGAGATTGCTTCTATTATCTGGGAGTGAAAATGATAAATTGGTGCTGGGAGGAAAAATGTTTCAAATGTCGGTTTCATCACTGAGCTATTTTCTACACGTGCTCTGTTTCATTGTGTCGCTTGTCTCATCGAAGCATTGTTGAAGATTGCGATGATTCTCCTCTCTTTTCGGCAGGGTCAACACAGCATCTGCACTGCCCTGGTCACAGGATGAGTTTGACTGCAGTCAGCACAAGGAGGGGATCTGTGCTGTTCACGGAACACTTATTCACAAATGTTAGCTGTAGCCAAACTGTTGACAAACATACTGGGAGCAAACGAAACTTGGAGGCTAAAAGTATCACAGGATTAAGATAGGGTGTCTGGCTCCTGATAACAGGAAGTAATACATTACTTATTAACCAACATTCACACACTGGAAGTTCAACACTATAATTTTGTACAGAAGCTACAAAAAAATGCTTGTTGATAGAAACTACACATCTGTTCTCATTTTTACTTAATTAAAAAAAAATACATTATTATAGAAAACCTATTTTGTTTTAGTTGTAATTATCAAAGACAAGATGTAACAAAGAAAGATGTGCCTTTCCAGGTGGTATTGCTGTAACTGAAACACAGTAGTGATGCAAAACAAATCCTGTGATGTTCAGTGTTTTTCTTATTGTCGATAGGTCATTGTCTGTTGCATAAAAAGTTCAAAAACAAGAACAAATTGATCCTATTAAGAAATGTTATCCTTGCCAACAAAGAGACAGCTTATAAAAACCACAGTAAACATTGGCTTCTGCCATTTGCATGTTTCTACTGCTGCAAAATTCAGTGTATGAGAATAGGTTTCGATGAATACACTAAATAATCATGTTTGAGCAGTTTGTACTAAAAACTAGGGTGACCAGATGTCTGATATCAAAACAAAAATATATACCCATGATCCATTTTTCAAGAATTAACATTATCTGTATACACCAGGTTGCTTTGGTCTAGAGGTCATTGAGGGTGCAGGAAAACCATATTAGAAGGTATTAGAAAACACACAGAGTTAGGTTTTCATCTTTTCATGTAATTTATTGGCAACAGTATAAATATACAATAACTCCAGCCTTTTCCTTTTAAGCTTTTATATTTACTTTTGCATGTGCTTGGTGCGCAATGGGGGGGGGGGGGGGGGGGGGGGGGGGGTCTGTGCGTTAGAAGTTATGTGTGGGTTGTTTTGTTTTTTTATGCAAGCACAGCAGAAGAAGAACTGGGTAGTTAGCTTACGTAGTGATATTTATCATGGCTGAATAATGAAAGAAGCATTACGTTAGACTAGCAAATTCCACACAGTAATATTTCACAGTATTTGAAACATTGTTTTAGTTACTAATGATGTGTAGGGAATGCAGTCCAATGTATTTATTCTTTTATTACTGTTTAAGTCGGAAAGAAAAAGGCAGTAAGACACTATCATAAATATACATTCATAATTGTTAGCTTATGTTGGCTTAAACGCAAACACCTGCACTGTCAGATGTGTAAAAGGGTGTGTAGATGGAAAGTATGACAGAATTCCCACACTGTTTTTTATGGTGCACGTAGTATTGCAGGTGTTTATGGTACAAATCCACAGCCGTCTAAAGAGTCTCAGGTCCAACAAAGTGGGCTGTAGAATTTGTTATTAGATCATTAGCATTGAAAACCCCCTTCGTCTTGGAGCTAATGCACTGCTGTCCATTCATACAGACTCATCTCCTCCTGAGCTCTAGCTGCGCTAAGCTAATACTCTCTGAGGCGTTAACATTAAGCTGGGCTACAATGTCCGTTGGAGCTGTGGAAAAAGGGGGCTCCCTGTGCAGCTCCCCATCCAGCACACTGTTTAGAGTCAGCACACCATTAGTCAAATCTCCCCAGCCATGAAAAAAAGATTGGGGGGTGCTTGGGGGGTGGGCAAAACAGAATATGCATGCATAAAATTCAACACATTTGTTCCCATGGCAACCATTCAGCATGTCATTCACTTGTCAAGCTGCATCAGGGCCGATGGGGTCCATTGTCTGGGTCCTGGTGAGCATGGTTGCCTGGAACAGACCAGGCCCCCTTTTCCTCCCTCTGAACGACATCCAGGTCATTCACCACGCTGTTATTTCTCTTTAATTCCAATTCAGTTCGTTTTTCATCGCTAATCACACGACAAATGACCACCATGGTTAAAAAAAAAGAAAAAGAAAAGAAGGGGATAAAGCAGTGCAGTACTGAGGCATGGCTTTTATGATTCTTATGAATAGGAGGGAGGGGTACGGGATTAGGGAGAAATTCAGGACCACTACTCTCAGAACAACACCTCAAAGATTTCTCCACTATAGTTTATATATTTGGTGGGCGGTGAAGGCAGTGCAGAGCCTCAACGTCTATGACTGGCTGTCAAGATTAGTTTAACAGTCACAATAGGAGAAAAGGCCATTTGACTTCTGTAATGTTTTTTCAACATGCTCCACAGTCACCGTTGATTGGCACTGCTCAAGCATTTCCCCTGTGAACAGCACTGTGCTGCTTGGATGTTAAGCTTGTGCAAAGGTTGTTGTATGTCGTACACGCTTTAAAACGCTTGTTCAGCTTCATTGTTCTTGTCTTTTTCACACAAGTATTGTTTAAGACACTGAATGAAAGAGAGCAGAGATACAGAACAGTTTCCAGAATTTTGTTTTCCTCTAACACGTTTCGTGTTTGAGCTCAACACAAAACAAATGCACACTTCCTCCTTTAGTTAATAATTAACCTTTAGCTCTTAAACATGACCTGCACATTTGGAAAAAGCCAACTGTGAGGTTAAACTGCTCTGAATGAAACTGAGAACGTGTCCTGCATCTGGTGCTAAAGCTCAGTCTTAATTTGGACTCACTGGAAGAAGAGCACTTCTTTCTAAAGCTTTTATAACATATTGTCTACTGTTCAAGTGCTCATAAGTAACACAACATTGACCTGTTATTAAAACCTGTGTGGTAAAGGCTGTTCTCCCTGCTCTACACATGAGGACGGCTGTAAGCTGAAGCGTTCAGTCAAACAGCTGTTTTTCAACACAACAGCATGACTGCCCCAATCACCTGCCATGGCCTAATCAATATAGATCAGTGGAGATAATATATGATATTGAACAGTGAGTAAATCTGTGTTGCTGTCAATTCGTTGAAGCAATTATAGATAAAGTTATATACTAAAACAAGAATTCAGTGTTAGAGTTGTGTTTAACATAATAATACATATTAAAACTTTTTGATTTGTATTATTTTTGGCAATATATTCACCCGCACTCATAACTCACATGGCTCTGCACCTTCAAAAGACACCACTATAACCTTCATACTTAGCTTTTCCAGAGATCAGGCAGAAGCACAGCTGTAGCAACTTGTAATACTATTAAATGAGACTTCTCATAGATCATCTGAGAAGTAAAAAAGGGGGATTTCTTTTTCTTTCTTTTTTTTAGTAGAACCGTATCTCAGAGCTACAGCAACCAAATGATTAAGTCTCCACAGAAGCATTACTCTAGTATATTAAAAAATGAAACTGACATACACAGACAAACTGCATAATAATACAAAAGTGTCCTTGAAAATGAAAGGAATGATAAATTACCAAATTGCAAAGTGAACAGGAAAGGGTAGTTAATCAAAAATGTGCTTTTACAATTAAAAGGAGACAGTATTCTAGAAAGAATACTGTTCACTGCTGTGTCCTGGTGTGTGCGAGGCCAAAAGCTTATAAAACATTTCAGTGTTACAGGTGATGATCAAAATGTACTCAGTGCTGTATATCATTATGACTGGAGCAGCTCATTAATGCAGTTGATTAGCTGAGACAGAGTTTGTTATTCACAGACAACAGTACAACATTTTATGATTTTCTAAGTTGGAAGCACAATGACAAACACATTCGTTCGTAAAATAGGACTCAGCTGAAGCAAGTTCATTCAGTGTTAAACCTTGAATATTTTGATTGTTTTTGATTGGCCATCTTTAAATTACATCATCTCATACCCTCCTTGTGTATTTCCTATAAATGTAGCTATTGTTTTGATACTGTAACTTTGCACTTGCTACGGTACCTTCAAATCAGTGTATAGCTATATACTGTGAGACTGCCACGCAATGTGAAAAAAAGACAGAGGCCATTTGGTCCAAATGGAATACTAACAAAAGAGAAATAAAAAGGGTTTTTAAAATATTATATATTAAAAGACACTATCTCTGATAATTTTATACGCATGTCTTTTCTCATTTAAAGGTACAATTGTAACTGAATGACAATGTCTCAGTGGTACTAAATAAATAGCTGCTGTTTGTGACTTTATTGTAGATGCAAAGAGCCCCCCCCCCCAAATCCCTGCAATGGAAATGCTGACTGCAAAGCTGCAGTTATTAAATTTACTACTACAGGTAATAAAATATCAGAACAGATTTACAGTTTTGCGAAAATTTGGTTAACATCCAAGAAAAGAAACAAAGCTATAATAAGCATTAATAAGTAATTTGTTACCTAATCTGTTACATTTATGATATCACTTTTTTTTAAAGTGTGTGTGTATAATTTGAACTCCTACAGACTGAAAGGTCTGGCATATCGTCATGCCTTATATGTATGAGAAACTAAAAACTGGGTGAGTGAGAGCAGGTCAGTCTGCCGTTTAAAAAATGTTGTGTTTATATTTAGGGTGGTACACATAGCCTGTATAGGAATTATAAGTAGGCTAATACCACAGGCTGAATAATGAAACTGAGACAAATGTACACACATGTTTTGAAGGTGACATCAACAACTTAAATGAACCAACTTTACTAGACAACTGAAGCAGGGCTGTTTTAATCAAACAATTAGGTGGGACTTTTTTTTAATATGAAAAATCTCATTATCTTTTACTTTAACAAATAAATCCCAGAAGCTTTTGTGTTTGGTATATTGTATGAAGTTTTTCTTTTCAATACTTCATGCATGGTTCTAGCAATAGAACAATGGTAAAAAGTTAAAGTTAAAACTCACATTAAATGGTCACGTAAGAGTCAAATTTGTTTTTTCATAGGGGCTGATGTGATTGAAAGCAGCATAGAATACTTTGACAATCACATGAACAGATCAAGGATAAGCCGCGAGGAATAAAAAGACCCGTAGGTGCACTCTGGCCCTGCTATAAAGTGAAGGGTGTGAGAAAATGGCAGTTAAACAGTACCCAGGTTTGGGGCTTCTTAATAATTTCTCCTCCATGCTGAAAGTTTGGGTGTGGGATTTGTGCCTAAATAGACATGAGATGTGCTCACCACCCCTGCTCACAGCCAGTACCGGGCCTAATGAGGCATTAATCTGAGGTGTGGGATGTTGCTCTATAGAAAAGCACAGGGTCAGCAAAGCACAATGAAGATGACAACAAAGACTGCAGAGGCAGTGGCCCAAAGGAGCATTTCTCTGAACTGTATGCTCAGCAATCACTTCAAAAGCACGGTGACAGAATATTCACCAAATTTCAATGGAAAACATATGAAAGGACCTTTGAACACTTTTGTTTGTAGGTTTTCCTTTTTTCACATGGGTGATTAACCTCACTTTTACTACCCCACCCCCAAACATATGCGCGCGCACACACACACACACACATTAAATGCTAGGAGTCCTTGAAAATAGCATGCTATCGTGTCTGCTGTTGATTAAAATGCTTGCTCATTAAATTTAGTTATGTTTCTTTTAACAAACTGCAATAGGTCATTTTTGCTTGGATGGTTGTAATCTGATAATAATGTTTCATGAGTGCAAGACTGTCTGACTTATTGTTGTAGCATACAGAAAGAAAAGATTTGAGATAACGTAGACAGAAACCAACTGTTGCTGACCCTGTTTTAAACTTCAATCTTAAACATTGACTCTATAATGAAAACAGTGAGGAAGAAATATAATGATAAAATATTGTCTTACTCTATTTGTTTCTATATACAGTTGTTTTTCAGATTAAACACCATTTTTGGCATTGAGAAATGAAACAAAAAGTTTATTGAATACATTTTTTAATTAGAGGTACCAGGTCAACTATAACATTTGCACAATGTCCCAGTGTGAGAAGACATATTAAAACAGTGGGTGACCTTTTATACCAACTGCTCAAAACCAATATTTCCTACAGGGTCAGTTATCACAAACTGCCTTTGTGTCTTTTATATCTGGATCATGGAGCCACAGATGGCTGTTAGACTTGGCCATCTGGATATGAATGTCCAGGCCAGAATGTTTGTATCCCAGAAGAAGCTGACTATTCCCAGATACAGAGAAAAGTCCAAGCTTGACTTTAATAAGTTTGACTACAAAATATGACTTCTTACACTTGAAACATTTACTTTGGGGAAGCTTAATAGCTGGGTAGGTGCTAATTTTAATTATTTGCATGTCTCTCCCCTGCTTTCTCTTCCTCTTTTCCTGATATTCCTCCTAAAACAAATATTTAAAAACATATTTTTATGCTCCTGATGTTCAGTGTAAACTGTTTAAACATAAAGATTTAACAGGAACTCAAACTGGAATTATGTTTGTTTAAGTGGAAAGGTAAAGTGCACATAAACATGTACATTGTAACTCACACAAACATATATAAATGAGTTACTCACAAATATGCCATTAAAAAAGTGAGCAGATAAAAAAACTATTTTTATTTTGCTGGCCATCATCTGCTTAAAAATATGATCCCGCACAAAGAAAACCAGACAATTAATGGCACATATAACTGCATAATGATTTCACTTAATGGTGCCCTTTTACTATCATTTTCGAAAACCATTTAATTTTGTTTTAAATTGATATTTATTTTGGCCTTCCTAATGTTATTTCTCCATGCCCTCATTGTTTTCTTATCTTTGTCTCCCTCTGTCCCTTAATTTTTTAGTTATCACTTCCTTTTTAATTTTTTTTCACCACCTTTCCTTCCCTGTCTCCAGTACCTTGACATCCTGTATTTGTATTCTCTCTGAGTCCCTGATTGTTTTTAGCTGTTGTATATATATTCTAACCTCTGCCTAATTTTACAGTCCTCTTTGCATATAATGTCTATAATAGTCTCTTTTGTCAGAATGCTTATATATTCATGGTGTGTCCTCTCTGTGGACCCCCAGAAGATCTAGTAGGTGATATGAATGCAGCACTACAGATGATACCTACCGCCACCATTTCTCAAGACTAACAAGCTGATCTACACCACAGCAGTGATCAGTGAGATGCTTGGCTACAAGTTGAACAGCCACAAGGAGCAGTAACCTCCATGTAGAAGGAGACTAGAGGCCAAGATCAAGGTAGCACGGAGGGAGGTTAGTCAACTATGGGAGTTGCAGAATGGTGCAACAAAGAAGGTGCCTTTAAAGTACAGCAAGCTGTCCATACCTGAGGCCTTGGAAACTGCCAAGCAAAGACTCACAGCCTTGGACAGCCCCTTGAAGAGGTACAACAGAGAGATAGAAGGCAGGAGAATAAACCAGCTGTTCTCCATGGCCCCAGCCAAAGTGTACTCTCAGTGGCAGGGGAACAAGAATAGCACCACCAGGGCTGGAGACAGAACAATACTGGAAGAGCACATGGGAGAAGGACACAACCCATAACGGCAATGCTCAGTGGCTAGTGGATCTGAGAACAGACCACAGCAACCTCCCTGAACAGGGACCAGTAACCATCGCAGTGGCAGATATCCAAGAAAGGGTCTCCAGTATGAAGAGTTGGACAGCACCAGGCCCGACATGGTTCACACCTACTGGCTGAAGAAGCTGACTGCATTCCGTGAGCATCTGGCAGCACAAATGAACCAGCTGCTAGTTGACGAGAGACACTCGGAATGGCTAACCAAAGGCCGGACAGTCCTGATCCTCAAGGACACCCAGAAGGGACCGGTACCATCCAACTACTGGACAGTAACCTGCCTCAGTACCACATGGAAGCTCCTGTCAGGCATAATAGCGGCTAAGATGAACAGGCACATGGGTCAATACATGAGTGGGGCACAGAAAGGGATTGGCAAGAATACCAGAGACGCAAAACACCAGCTACTGGTAGACCGAGCAGTCAGCTGAGACTCCAAGACTAGGCTGACCAACCTGTGCACTGCCGCACACCTGGATCCTGGAATGCCTAGACCTATACAAGATCAACAGGACTCTAAGAGCCTTCATCAGGAACTCAGTGGGGATGTGGTGGACAACACTAGAGGCCAACTTCAAGCCCATAGCACAAGTCACCATCAAGTGTGGAATCTACCAAGGAGATGTGCTGTCCCCACTGCTGTTCTGCATAGGCTTGAACCCCCTCAGTGAGGTCATTAACAAGACTGGCTACGGATACCAACTACAGAATAGAGCAGTTGTCAGCCACCTCCTGTACATGGATGACATCAAGCTGTATGTCAAGAGTGAATGAGACATCGATTCACTGATCCACACTACCAGGCTATACAGCAATGACATCGGAATGTCGTTTGGACTGGAGAAATTTAGTCAGATGATAACAAAGAGAGGGAAGGTAGTCAGAACTGAGGGGATCGAACTACCAGAAGGCAACATTGCAGAGATAGAGGACAGCTACAAGTACCTGGGGATCCCAAAGGCAAATGGGAACCATGAAGAGGCCGCTAGGAAAGCTGCAACCACCAAGTACCTGCAGAGGGTCAGACAAGTACTGAGCAGTCAGCTGAACAGTAAGAACAAGATCTGGGCTATTAACACCTATATCCTGCCAATTGTCAGATACCCTGCTGGGTTAATAAGCTGACAAAAGGAGGAGCTAGAAGCCACTGACATCAAGACCAGGCAGCTCTTGACCATGCATGGAGGGTTTCACCCCAAGTCCAGCACCCTGAGGCTGTATGCTAAGTGGAAGGAAGGAGGCTGGGGACTACTGAGTATCAGCACCACACTCCAGGATGAGACAACAAACATCCATGAATTAGTGCTGTCAGCGTTAATCTCGTTAAATGATGTTAATGCCATAACCGCATTAATGCGTCAAATTGCCGTTAGCGAGTTAACACGGATCGCCCCGGGCATGGGGCTGCACAGCGTCAACGCGTCAGCGCAAGTAGCTCGTTAACACAGATGTTTCTGTATACTATGCCGGCCACTTGGTTATGGCATTCCATGTATGCCCTGCCTGCTAGCATCTTGCAGTAATGCTTTGTGCAGCCACCGGTAAGATATTCCAATATCAGTCACTTCTTCAATCTGTCGGTGGTACATGCCATGCAGGAGCCTGTCCTTTAATCATGGTTCCTCCTCTTGCCCTCTTTCTCAGGTTTCTGCTGCCTGAGATATTCACTAAGCACATCATTAGTTGTGACCAGGTTCTTAATGTACTCATGCATCTTCGTTGTTTCAACTTGGATAGAGGTTCTGACACTCACTGGTCCTCAACCTCCTTCCTTCTGCTTAGCATACAGCCTCAGGGTGCTGGACTTGGGGTGAAATCCTCCATGCATGGTAAGGAGCTTCCTTGTCTTGATGTCAGTGGCTTCTAGCTCCTCCTTTTGTCAGCTTATTAACCCAGCAGGGTATCTGACAATTGGCAGGATATAGGTGTTGCTTGCACGAATCTTGTTTTCCCCATTCAGCTGACTCTGGTTCCAACTCTCCCATTTGCCTTTGGGATCCCTCAGGTACTTGTAGTTGTCTTCAATGTCTGCAATGTTGCCTTCTGGTAGTACAATGCCTTCAGTTCTGACTACCCTCCCTCTCTTTATTACCATCCTACTCCACTTTTCCAGTCCGAATGACATTCCAGTGTCATTGCTGTAAATCCTAGTGGTGTGGATCAGTGAATTGCTGTCTTGTTCACTCCTGGCATACAGCTTCATGTCATTCATGCAGAGGAGGTGGCTAAAGTTTTTGCTTGTTTGCTGTTGTTTGCGACATCCCCATTGAATTCCTGTTGATCTTGTACATATGTAAGCATTCCAGGATCCAGGTGTGTGGCATTAAGCAGTGGACAGGTTGGTCAGTTTGGTCTTAGCTGATGTTTTGGCCCTCTGGTGTTTCTGCCAATTCCTTTTTGTGCCCCACTCATGGATTGAGCCATATGACTATCTATCTTAGCCACTAGGATGCCTGAGAGGAGCTTCCATGTGGTGCCAAGGCAGGTTATTGGCCAATAGTTGGACAGGTGGTCCCGTTTGAGGATCCTTGGGGATCAGAACTGGTCCAGCATTTTGTTAGCCATTCTGGGCATGTCTTGTCCATTGGCAGCTGGTTCATTTGTGCTGCCAGCCGCTCGTGGAATGTGGTTCATAGGTGTGGATTATGTCAGAGCATGATGCTGTCCAACTCTTCATGCTTAAGACTCTATCTTGGATGTCTGCCACTCTAATGGTCACTGGATCCTTTTCCGGGAGGTTGCTGTGGTCTCCTCTGTGCATTAATGTCTCCAGCCTCTGTGGTGCTATTCTCATACTGTTGCCCTGCCACTGAAAGTACACCTTGGATGGTTCAGTAGAGAACAGTTGGTTTATTCTCCTGCCTTCTATCTCTCTTGTGTACCTCTTCAAATTACTGGCCAAGGCTGTGCTGCCTTTGCTTGGCAGTTTCTAAGGCCTGAGATACAGGCAGCTTGCTGTACTTCGTAGGCACCCCTTTTTTTCATCCACACCCTTCTTCAACTCTGATATTTGGCTAACCTCCCTCCGTGCTGCCTTGATCTCTAGTCTCCTTCTCCATGGAGGGTACTCCCGCTTCTGGCCATTCATCTTGTAGCCAGATGCCTGGCTACAAGATGTCTGCTACAAGGCATCTTGTACCCAGGCATCATGTACAGTGATTACTGCTGCCATAGTGTAGATCAGCTGGTTGGCTTCAGTGATGGCCGCTGCATTCACATCTTATACCTTACCTTCCTTCCGATGGTACTTCATGTAGTCTTGGTAATCGGCCACAGAGCATCCAGGTTTCCTCCTGCTTAGCCACGATCCTATCTCTCAGGTCAGTTGTTCCCACACTCAACACCTTCAGTGCACCAGTTGTTGTTCTTGGGGCTCAGCAACCAATTTCAGACAGTGGGGATGATGATGTCTCCCCCCTGACCCAAAAATGCTAAACAGGCAATATGCATTGCACAGCTGCCTTATTGGAAGAAAAACAGTATTTTGGTAGTAGTGAAAGTAAATCAAGCATTTGCTATGAAATCAAAACAAGTTGAAAGATTCCAAACTTATTCAGAAGTAGAAAGCATTTCACATGATGGCTTTCTCATTACAGATATCCTATTTCTGCTGTGAAATTATTGAGCAGAGACACTTTATTGAATCTTGTTATATATCTGGTAATATGTTATTCCTACAACTCTAGTTAATAGTTATTCCTGATTGGTATTGCTTTTTGATGACTTTTTTTGGAAATTTCCTTTGCTGCATTTCACTGCTTAGCAATTGGCTTGAGTTTCACTTGCTTCTTTTTGAAGTTCTGGTGATAATACACTGTATGCACAAATCTGATCCAGACTTTTCAAGCTAATTACTAACAGGTTGTGAGCCCTGCTGTAATGTCAGCTACAGATGGGGCTCCCTGCTAGGGCAGATCCTGGTGTCATCAACCCAAGCTCCAACTGATGTGAAAACATATTAAAACAAAAATCAGACATCTAATGACAAGCTTGAAAAATATAATCACATCACAACACTTTTTATTTCTGTAATGCTGTTGCATTGTTTATGTGGCTTACAGGATAACATTTACCATGCGTCATCATAAAAAGGCTTTTTTTTTTCTTTTTTAAGTGGTAAAAGGCGGGTAACCATCTAGATCCTTTCTGATATTGATGGCAGTTGTTAAGATTTAATTAGGAAAAGGCACAACTAAAACTTGGATTCACAAACACGAAGTACTACAATCAATAGTATTAATATTATACAGAGAGTACAGAATATTATACCTTAGTATTACACAGAAAAGATGGCACGACGGTCTAATATCTATTATAAAAGTTTATCAGCAAAAATTGCTGACAGTTAAAGAGGACAATAACAAAAGAGCAATAAATATACAGCATTGGCCATTGTGGAGGCTAAAATACCTTAAAATAGTATAACAGCTAGTATTGATTTAGGTTGCCTTCCAGAAACTGTTTCATTGTGCCACAAATGACATTAGACTTTGCATTAAAAATGCCTTTAAAGTTAACTGCTGGAACTTACTGTGCTTAACTTACTGTGTAGCTATGCAATTTATTCATCCTCTAATGTTCATTAATCAGAGAGATCAATAATCAAATTAATCATTGATTATGTGAAATGAATGTACTGAATTAGCTCATGTAACAAATAGACAGCTCTTCATATTACAATGGAAATATGGTCTGTAATAGTTCCATGAAGCAAATTAGATGAATTTCAAGAGGTATCTGCCACTTACTCTTGATCTCTTGTTAAATGTAAATGAGCGCGCTCAGCAGCGTCTCAGCAAGTATGCCATGGATCCTTCAAAAGGGAAACAAATGGCTAAGAGGAAGGGGCATCATGGAAAAGCAGAAGATGGTACTATGAAGCTGATATTATTGTTGATGCCTACAGCTATGTAGAGCTTTTTTAAATCCCAGAAATTTTTGCTCGCTTTCATTGAATTTTAGCAGTTGACCTTCTGCGTGCTCTCCAATCAAAGCAAGCATTGCTTCAACACTGAGGGAGATATTGAACACTTGTTTTTGACAAAGAGCTGTCAGACATGGTTGCTGTGGGAACACAGACACAAGAGCAGAGATGTAACATTAAATGACACATATATTTAAGTGTAAGATTATGTGCTGTGTTCTTTAGCACTTTGTATTTCTGTTCAACTTATTAACCTCTCCTGGCTGTTTAATGTGTTGCTTGAGTAGAAATAGAATAGAATAGAATAGAATTCAACTTTATTGTCATTGCACATGCACAGGTACAGGGCAACGAAATGCAGTTTGCATCCATCCAGAAGTGCTTTAGTGATATAGATATATTACAATATATATTAGCAATAATATAGATATGTGAGTAATAAATAATTCAGCTTTTTACTGTATTTGTTAGCCATTTCTTTGCTAGACCCTTTTCACATGAATTTGAAAAGCACTTCATTTGTAACATTAGAGGAAGATAATCATATTTCCATACATATAAGAAAAACAGGTATTCACTGGGCATGACCATTTAACTGTAGATTTAGCATGTTGATCATAATTCTGATCTGTGTATTTTTAGAGCAGTTTGATGTTTGTTGTTGATTTTCAAATTAATCTTTTATTGATGTCTTAATGCAATGCACATCAAGCAAATAGATCAGAGATGAACAAAACTGGAAGCTGCTATCAGAGTGGTGTGGACCAAAGAAAGACTTTCAAAATTAGGCTTTAACAGAATGCAAAAACACATGACAACAACACAACATTGGAAGACAAACTGAGCTCCCACATAAAATTTTATGTTAGACATAAAATGTCCAACATAATCCACAGCTGCTAAACATGTAGGGAGTGCTTGGCTCAGCTGCTTAAAACTACAACAGTGTGTATGCACAAAGGCATACATGTGCTCATATACTGTTATAGTCACGCTTATATAGTATACATGGACGTCTTTTTTAATATCAGTCATTCTTAAATTGAACATATATGAGCCTGATTTTTACTCTCATCTGTACCAAAGAATATAATTCGAAACTTTTATTTGTACTACTTAGTTGATCGTTTTCAGATAAATGAAAAATACAGTTTCCCTGCAAGTTATTAGACATGTGATTGACAAGATCAAAGAAAAAACATAATTTTGACACTCAGCAAGAATTTACATTAAGTGGCTTTTTGCTCCCTTTATTATTACTAGTTTATTTAAAGAAAAGGCATATGTGTGTTTTTGTTCACATCATTTGTCTATCCTGCTCCTTTGTCTTTTGCAATTTTTACCATGCAGATAAGTCTAGTTTAGAGATACAATTCATATACAGGCTTAAGTGTACAGAACCAAAATTACAGTGTGCATTTCTCACATCAAAATAAAACAATGTAAAAATATCTCTCAAAGAAAGATTTGTCTTGCAACAGTCATTATCTCCTCAAATGATAATATGGAGTGATGATGCAGTTTAAATATGAGCTATCATTTTTGACTTGCCAAATATACTGAATATGAATGAGCTGATGCACAGCGCTCTATAATAGAATTATCCATATACTGTAGGTTGACACCTAAATTGGATGAAGATATTGGTCAGAGCCTATAATCATTCCTAAATATAATAACTGATCTTTTATTAGAAACAAAAGAGTCCTATCCTGATTAACTTTGTTTTGGTCACAACTTGAGATAACTGAAAAAACTATTATTTGCGCACAGCAGTGGAACACTAGCAAGGTTAGGGAAGCTTGGTATAAATACTCCCGAGCAAAAAAGAAATTTACTGCTACAGTGTAGGTGTTACACCATCTGTTAAGACTACAGAACTCCTACAATCTGGATTCTTTATATTCACATGAGTAATTTAGTATGCGATCCTAATTTGTTCCTGTACTTGTCTAACAAACCAAAACTTTGATCTTTGACTCCAAGAATACCTAAAATGAATTTTACGGGGAGAAACTACACTCACTTTTATAAAGTGAGACAAAATTATAACTAAATGTGTTGTTGTTTTTGCACAGGTGAACTGAATATTTTTTTTGCAAGGTTGCACTCAAAATAAAACATCCTGTGATATTTGAAACCAGAGCTACTTCATCCTGCCAAGGACTCTAATCAGAATCTTCAATTATCAAGTGCATTACACATATAACTATATCACATATACAGAGACATATTAGGAACTTAATTGCAACAATATATATGGTACAAATTCAGTAAGACCTCGGATGCAGCTGAACTGGTTAATGATGTTGTTGATGTCAGCTAGGTGTTTGTAGGAATAGATATATACAGTACATGCAAAAGAATACTGCATGTGCTCTATGGCTGTGTTTTCTATATACAACATTTAAAAGATTAATATACCAGCAAACAGCTATTAACCTTTTAAGAATTACAGAAGTAATGCCGCTTTGAGCAGAGAATAAAGTTTCATTCCCACTGTGTGTTGTAATATGAGCTCTGTCCTGTGTAGTAACAGCCTATTCTGTGGCTAATGCATGTTAGTTCATGTAGGAATACACTGCACACATTCATAAAGATAATAAGAAAGGAAACTTAAGGTGAAAGTGAGATAGAGTGGTTACTGCTGTTTTCTGCTGGCCTCTGTTTTCTGTTTCATTGTCTCCTTTGCTTCACTAAGAAGACGCAAAGAAGAAAAGAAGACAAACACACAGTGAAACAGAAACCAGCCTAGCAAGCAAAAAACAGAAATTTCTAACATGTGTTTAATTTGATAAAAGTGTAGATTTTAATCCAAACTGTGACAGTCCTCTAACCTGGCAAGATCCTGCTGTGTATTTCCCTGTTTGTCCCTCTGTGTTGTCTTCCAGGTTACTGGTAGGTGGGATTAATTAGTGCAGCTGGGAGCATCTGGTCAGTCTCCCTGGAGCATTTATGAGCTGCCTGTCTCAGCTTTCAGTCTCTCTCCATTCACCCAGCACCATGTTATTTGTTCGGTTGGCTTCAGCCTGGTTATTTTTGGTTTTACACTACACAACACCACACACATAATATTCAATCACTCATCCAACTGCTGACACACCAACAACACTGACTAACAGATCTCATAAAGTTATTTGTGGGGGGGTTTTTTTGGAAGAGAGATTTTTTTTTGGGGGGGGGGGGGGTGGTTAAGTAAACTTTGGTTAAGTTGTACCTCTCCCAATATTTGCCATGGTTTTTGAGTGAGACTATGACAAAACCTTTTCTTAACCCAGAGGAATAACGTTTCCTAACCTAAATCTAACAAAAATGGTATAGTCCTGGCAGGCCTCTGGTTTTTCCCTTCCCTCTTTTTTCCCTCTTCTGTCCGTAGCCTCTCTTGTTCACTCTCTGGCTCTTAGTTGATGTCGCGGGTTGGTTTTTCCTTCCTGGCCCACCTGTGGGTGGGGTTTCCCTTTCCCAGGCGCTCTTCTCCACACCTGTTCTACATTAACTCATTGACTTATTGTATTTAAGACCCTGCTTGTGCTGCTACCCTCCACCAGATTATTGTCATCATTATGGCGATAATTAGGCCTCCCATGTCTTTAATGAGTTCTTGTGTGTTTTTCCCTGTGTAACCTTACTTTCTTTTGTGTTCTCCATTTACCAGCCCAAAGCTAAGGTGATTACCTTGTTTTTTGTTTTTTCAGATTCCTGTTGCCACGAGGAGATTAACAGAGACTTCTGAATACACTTACATGAGCCTTCCAACCAGTCACTGCACCTGTAAAAGAAAAATACTTAGCTGTTACTCACCAGAATCAAATCACAAATGCCACAGAATCATGTCAAAACTATTTTTTCTAACTTTTTGCAGTAGAGAACACCACATCACTGTTTCTCGAATACTCATACGTTTCACAATAAAACCTGCAAATCTGCAGTTGGCTTCCTGAGTCTGCCTTTTAGTTTAATTTGTATTAAACGGCAACAAAAAAGCAAGAAAAATGAAAGAAACATAGTGAAATAGAAACATAAATATAGTCCCGACTTGACATGGTGCAACAGCCCCCCTTCAAACGTCAGGTGTGTACCTTTGACTTAATCATTTTAATTGGATGACATTTAGAGTGCAGCTGCATTCACAGAAGCAATAATTGTTAGGATAATTAAGATATGAGAACTGTATAATTATTGGTTCTTACACAGAAAGCTTCAGGCATTGACAAAATATAGCTCTAAAAATAAATTGGTTTCTTACAGAGAAAAATCCAAGGCAGATGAATAATATCTGAATCTTCTGTCTTGAAGCAGAATGCAAAATCTGGGAAGACCAAATGGAGGGGAAAAAGATCCTGCTGAGCAACTGTTTAAATACAGTCACCTACAGGTGTCTAATTAAAGTGATCCAGGCCATGTCCAGTGAGATCTAGGTCATCTCCAGCAAAGCAGGGCAAGAAGACTTCTTGTCACTTAACTAGTAAAAAAACATTTTGGCCATTTCAAGCAACACATTAAACTGCAAAAACTGTTATTTTTTAGCAAAGAAATTGATGAATGTGTCTACAAACTGTAATTTAAAGTTTTCTTGTTTACTTGTGCTTCCTGATAAATTTAACTTCAGAATTTTAGTACTTCAAAGAGTTTCATTGTATCCACTAACTAATTCTGGCAAGTCTGGGCCTTGCTGTGTTACAGAGCTTTTTCTTTGAGAAAATTTACCTCATTATCAATAGGAGTATAGAGAGTAAACAAAAACTTCAGTGTTATGAAGCCAATGTAATTAATTATAGAATTATAAATGTTACATAAAGCTCACTCAGGTTATAATTCTCAGTGGGATTCACTTGGTTCTTCAAGTGACAGCTTTGAGGTATGACCGGGATAAAAATGAGAACAAACCTTGAATTTCAGTCAGAAATGCCAAATATGTATTCAACTTTGAGAATGTATATTACAATCTAACTTACTGTACTTTATATATAATAAATTATATAGTAAGAGAATAACCTGCACATTGGCATTGCGGGTGTGTGAGATGAAAAAAGTTCATATGAGCTATATTTGAATTATCTGTATCATTGTGGGGTGTTTACTTTATAACATAAAGCACCTTCAGGGTCTGTTGTTGTGATTTGGTGCTATATAAATAAAATGTAACTGGATTTTAACAGTTAAAAACATGTTTGGGTAAGAGAACTTGTATTGCACTTTTGCTGAAGGCTCTGAAAATAAAAACTGCTAAATGTTAAGCATTAAACCACTGCTCATGTTCTGTTTGTGTAAACATATGCTTCATAATGTTAAATTTGGATGTTGAAAACAGATGCTAAATGTTAGAGATGGGAGGGAAATATGGGCTCAGTAATATATGTTTTTCTTTTTTTATTATACAGAATGGATGATATCAACAAATTACTTTTCATTCAGGTTATCTTCCATCCTAAAAATTGATAAAGCTGGCCATTTTGTAGCATCTCTCCACAATTCCAGCTTGTCCTTTTTATGGCTCTTGGCTAATGAATTGTATATATAACCCTCTGTCCTCTGAATTGTCATGCTTTTTAGAATGCAGTGTGGGGGCAAAGAAAGGCATCTACTTCATTAGCTTTCAAGTTAGGTAATTGAAATCCATTAGGACAATCTAAAATGGAACTGATGGTAAATATAAGTGATTTTTTTTCCTGTGGAAACAAGGATGGGCTCTTCAAGCAAATGTAAATCTTTATATGCCATACTGTTTGGATATGTGTGAGTGTGTGTAATCCGTGCAGAGAGAATAAAAGAGGAGGTAAAAGGGGGGAGAGGGAGAGACATAGTGGGTAAAAAAAAGAGAGAGAGAGGGAGAAGTGAGTGCAGTAATATCCATTAGATTTATTGTGGTGCAATTCCCAGTCCCTCCAGTTCTGCCTGAGGGGGACTATATTACATTTCATCACAGTTTCATTTTCTCCTGCAGATGAGAAATGGGAGTTCTGTTGCAGTAATGTAGCATGTATGTGCTAAATCTCATCTCTAATAAAATCAAACATATCACAACTCTTGGCACTTTTGCTACAGGTCCATGACAAAATGAAACACCATCTGTTATCATATCAAGACCAGCTTATTAGAACTTAAAAATAAAAGACACCAAAGGAATAACAATGAAGATAATGAATACAGGAGGTAATGGGCTGTGGTGGGGGATACTGGTTCTAAAGGTGGAAGATTGCTCTTTTAAATTTTAGTGCCACTTCATCCCCTAAGTGCAATAAACATATGCTTTACAAAGACAAACTGTGCAGAGGCAGACTGTCAGCCAAAATCATCGAACAACAATAACAACAATAAGAATAGGTCTGTTATCCTAATTATAATACTAACATTAGGTAGTAAGTAATAGTAAGTAAGTAGCTAAAAACAACCTAATTCAAAGTTTCACTGGCACTGGGAAAAACAAAGGAATGAAGCCTTACAGCTTTGTTCCACAGTATGTCATGTTCCTTGCTCACTTTGTGTTTAGATAAGCATGCTAGCTCCTTAACAAACTATCTGTGGTATTGCTAACAAACAATAACCTCCGGACCTTTAAGGGTTAAATCTTATGACTTTAATAATAGCCCAATAAAAAATAAATTTAAATCCAAATATTATTCAGAGTTGATAGACTGGAAAAATCATATAATGAAAATCAAATTACTTAGAGAAAGTTTTAGGATATTACTCCAGTATTATAGAATCAACATTACAGTGTCTGTTGTTTTGTTTAATATGGTTATTATAGTTATTATAGTTGGTTTATGGTTGTGCTCTAGCTCTAAACTGTTTAAAGTGGGTAATGCAGAGTGTGACAATTTCAAAAACCAGTGCTGATGATAAATGAAGCTAATGGAAGACAGACGAATTTACAAATGTGAGCGTGTGTGTTGTTGTGTTTCTAGTAGCATTAATATTACAACCATGGAATCCCTCTCTACCACTTATTATAATTTATTGTTTAAATAATTTCTGCACTGGTTCCTCTTTTCATGGGACTGCAGGCTAAACAGTTTCAATAAACTAATGTTTAGTTGGTACTAAGGGGCTCAAAGTGTGGCATTACACTAGCAGCAGAAATCTAAACCGCTGATACAAGGCAGAGAACAGATCCATGCTTTCATGTTGTTTAATCCAAATTAAGACTCATCAGATCAGGAAAAGATTTCCAGTGCTATACTGTCCAGCTTTGGTGAGTTTCACATTCATAGCTGACAGGATGGGCATCCAAGTGTGGTTTTCTGCTGCCGTATCCCATCTGGTTCGAGGTTTTACATGTTGTGCATTCAGAGATGCTTTTTTTGTATACCTTGGTTGAAACAAGTGGTTATTTGAGTTACTGTTGCCTTTGTGTCATCTCGAAGCAGCCTGACCATTCTCCTTTGACCTCTGACATCAAAAGGACATTTTTACACAAAGAACTGCCAGTCACTGGATATTTTCCCTTTTTAGGCCATTCTCTGTAAACACTATAGATGGTTGTGTGGGAAAATCCCACTAGATCAGCAGTTTCTGAAATACTCATACCAGCCCACCTGGTACCAATAACCATGCTATTCTGATGCTTGGGTTGAAATTTTGCAGTACTTGACCCTGTCTACATTCCTACATTCACCCACTTACTGCCACATGATTGGCTGATCAATTACTTGCATTAACAAGAAGCTGAACAGGCGCATTTAACGAAGTGAATTATCTGTCCTACAAAGCGCGTTTGACACATTTTTTTCAAACAGTTGCACATCACCTGATGTATTTTCAGCATCACTGTGCTGAAAAGTCAAGGCTCAGTTGTTTTGACAGGTTTCACTATAAAAAATACAAGCCTACGGTATCTCTACATCACACAGCTAACCGCCAGCTAATTGTTGCCATAAGTAACCCTGCACCAGATATTGCTAATTTAATCCAATACCCATGGTGAGTGTAATGACCTGTTCTGTCCTGAGGTGGCCTGCTAAATGCAGACATGTGGTCTTTGAGAAATGATTAGTAGGCTGTATGAACTGATCAGCACAGAGTTTAACAAACCAGAAGACAAACACAGAAACAGAATAAAGGGGAGAAATGGCAGGCCACAGAAGGTCAATATTTGCAAACTGCATAAAGATTAATAGTATCTGGCTATTTATAAGTAGTGGTGGTGCTAAAATATTGAGAGAGTAAGTATCTTGCTGGCAGCGGCCTCATAATGCAGCTCATTAGCCAGCAGAGCGACAGGGTCAGTTGCTTTAGATTGATATTGTGTGTCAGTATCAAATAACTGACAACAGGTGGGGGATTATAATCATGGTTGCACAACTAATAATACCAACATCTTTCTATATCAGTTACCACATCGACAATGGACAATCACTGCTTAAAGGGGTGATGTGAGAGCTCTGTGACAGCAGCACAATCAATGCAGACTTTAATGTCTTCGTTTTAACTGGAGCAAATCCAGTCGAAAGCATCTGATCTTCAGTGCAGGAGCAGCCATAAGAAAACAAAAGAGCAGCAGCAGAAACAAAGGAAAGGAAAAGGCAAGAGAGTCAGGGTGAAAATGATTTTCTCTGCTCTGCTTTGTCAATTTCAGAGTGCCCATCTCCCGATAGTCATTAAATAAGTTGTGTTGTTGTTTTAATTATCGATAGTAAAGCAATCTGTTCATAATTACAAACATTTGCTTGTGGCAATTACAAACAGTGGCTGGTAGCAGTTTAATTTGCCTGCTCTAATCTTGTCTGTAATTAGAGCACACACAAGCAGGGCACCGGAGTTGTTCAGCTCCAAGGCAAACAAGACAAGACTGAAATTCCCATTATAACAAACTGCTGACTGCCTGCGGCACACAGACTTCCCCGCATTCAGTGTGAAACATTTCGTACATTCTAATCCATTTGTTTAGCTTTACAGTGCAATTGCACTGATGTGGCAGGTTCTCATTTCAGCCTCTCTGTAAAAAGAAAGTCAAGTGAAATTGGAAAAATATTTCATAATATTGCACCACGGCACCAACAGGGGCTACATGTGTTTATTCATGCTGAAAAAAGGACTCGTCGTAGACGACACCTATGTCAATATCAGCTGCAAAGTGCACATCGAGCCGGCATAAACTGGGTTATCATTATCACAGTACTAAATCAAGTTCAGTTGCTGGATGTAATAGCAGGATAACTCTTTGAAACAGAGAGCGTACATGTGATGTGACCATAAACAAAGTATCTTATGGCTTAACATTATTTAAATGGGTGTGTGTTTAAAGGATTTGGATATAGGATTTATAAAATGAAATAAAAACTCTCCAAACACTCTGGGAAAAGACTTAGGCAAGGCAAGGCAAGGCAAGTTTATTTGTATAGCACAATTCAACAACAAGGTGATTCAAAGTGCTTTACAGAGACATTAGAAACAAGAACAAATAAAAAGCATGATTTAAAATTGATTGACTTAGGGGTCAGAAGCTCTCTTCAAACACTCCTTTGCCACATTCTTACAAGCCATCACTGGATCACAGTGAAGATGGGAGGCAGGGAGCAAATGGTTTGACAAGGTGGGGGATGCGTGTCTATCATGTATCTACTTGGGAGTCTCCTCTCCCTTGCCAAGTACATGTCAAGAAATCACTCTCCAAGGTCAGCTTGGAGATGTTGTGTCAAACTGCGCTGGGAACTTGAAGATGGCAAGGAGAAAAAAGAAAAGGAGGGCCAAAAGTGGCAGCGGGGTTATGTCTGGCACAGTCGTAAATGCACTTGTGCTGTGGCAGGAATTGGAGTTGTCTTAGGGCGACAGATCAGCCCATTTGTGAATATCTATTGCTCAGTGTTTGCTATGTTTATGAGGACATCCAGCTAAGACCTAAATGCAGACCCCATACAGTAAACAATTAGCACTCTACTGCAGACTAAATATGTTAGTGACACAAGCTTTTATCCTCAAGGTATGTATGTATACCCAGCTTTTTCTTCTACTTTAAGGATTATTTTTTCAGGGTTACTTCAGATGCCAAACTTTCTTTTCATAGCTTTCTTTAGATATCACTCTCTTCTTTTACTAATATCAGTAGCCTTACACTTTCAGCTTTAGCTATGTTTTCATTTTTTTGCTAACCTGCTGTGTAATAGTTCAAAGAGTGCCCCTCTACGCCTTTTGTAAGCCAAACCAACTTTTTTTGGTCCATGCTGTCTCTGGATGTTTACCAAATAAATTTTATTCAGACAGTGTCGTGAAGGAAGCTGGCCTGGTTTGTTGTGTTGGGCTCTCAACTAGAGTGTGCAGTGTAGATGTACTTTATTTAGAGGAGTATTTATGTCAGTGTCTAGAATAGGCCTAGCTTTTGTTTGTTTTTTGTTTAACTAATTTGAAACCAGAGCCACCATAATTTAATGTTGTTGCTATTTTATTACCGTATATGTTTAGATTTTGGATTGATTTAATAACGTTTTTGCTGTTTATTACATTTGTTGTTTCATACAGGCAAAGCCACATCTGTATTTCACTTTCCTAAAAATCAATCTGCGTGGTTGATTGGTCTAATTTGGTTTTATTTTACCTTGAAGTAGAGTGGCTATCAAGGTTTTCCATCACCAGTCTATTCTAGTCACATTGTGGTTATTAAGAAACTATGATGATTCAAGTGTTTGGCTGTAGGAAAAGATTATTCTTTATTTTTGTTATTATGCTGCTCAAACACAAGGTAAGATAATACATGCACGCATATGTGCCTACATGTATTTTCTCTGTTTCTTTCACTTGCGCCATAATAACAACAATTCCCAGAGAACATCTTTTACTGTCATTACAACCCCCATTCCAGTCTATCTCAGACTCTCTTTTCCTCTCAGATGATAGCTATTAATTCCGTTCAGAGTCTGCTTGATGGAAGGCTAACAACATTTTATATTGTTGATACACTTCTGACTCGAGCTGCATGCTCTCAATTACAGATGAAAGATAGCTGGTAACCTGGTTACAAATAGGCTTCAGTGTTTAGATGATGTCAGGCACCTTTATCAAGGAGGGCTGAAAATAGAAAGGAAGCTGTCTATGAACCCCTTCAGCTTCCTCCAGCTCCGATGCTATCCTCCTGTAAAGAGATGGTTAACTGCACATCCAGTTTGGCACAGTGCCATTCCAATTTGGGCTAAGTGATTATCATTCACACTGTCTCTTTGTGGAGACACCGAGCCCAGCTATCTGTGATATTCTATCCAACCCAGTCAATTAAAGGACTGATCAGTAATTGTGGTAATTGTTCAACCACCCCCTCTTGAGAGATTGTCACCACTGTTAATTTTGGGACCCGATGTCAATTTTATTTTCTTTTAACAAAAATGTGCATTAGGTTTAGTCGAGTCACTTTATTTGTACAGAACCGTTGTTCAACAGATGCTAACTAAAGTGCTGCACATTACCAGATGCAAGTTAAAATTAAGTAATAGAGTCATTAAAACAACTATTAACAATTAATTAACAATGATATCAAAATGGGTTAATGAACAGAAGAATATAAAACAAATAGGCATGAATCTCATTTAATAGTAACCCAGTAAAGTAAGCTGTGAATATTATAGTAAGGTAGTTTAATCCAGAACTTCTGAGCTGGGAGCTCACAAAGTCTTGATTCCAAATCCAATCAAATCTGCTGGTCAAGTGACCTTTAATCTGTGTCAGGGACCAAGCAGTAAAGCATAAAGGACACCGGTGGTTTTAATTCAAAAAACGGGTTTTATTGACCCAAAAATATGAAAATATATTTAACAAAGCCAAAACTTAAACAGGCAGACCAATAAAAGAGGTCAACTCAACAGACTAAACTCAAGATAATAATTAACAAAACCTCAAACAAACATATGGTAAACTGACCTGCTGAAATGACACACAGGGGGACTTAAATACTGGTTTAGCTAAACCAAATGACACACACGGGGGAAACAAGATGGCTGCCATATAACCAACTAATACAAAACATTTAAACAAACATGAAACACCCCCCAGGCAATGAAGCATGTGGTGCAATCCAATTAGGCTGTCAGCAGTACTTCAGGTCTCCCAGCCCTTTGCCACACCTTTTGCCAGACAGGAGGAGACACCAACCCCCAGGTAACTCAAACAAAGAAAGATGTATTAATATAACATAAAACAGAACTTTGACCTTGCAAGGTTAATATGTGTGCACGCCATATAAACATTGGAAGGTGTGATGGAAAAATGAATACATTTAATAAAGAAACGATATTGAACAATAAATAGAATATTTTAAAGTAGTGACTGTAAATTAAACTAAAGTGAATCAACGGGTGATGAGGTGTGGAGCTTACCATGTGTGGCATGCCATCACACACCTCCCCTCTTCAGAGCTCTCGCTGGAACAGCGAGAGCGATAGTCAGCAGTAAGGTTCTCCTTGCCTGGTACGTGGTGGACAGTGAATCGGAATGGCTGTAAGGCCAGGTACCAGCGGGTAATTCGCCCATTTGTGTCCTTCATCTGCTCAAGCCACTGTAGTGCTTTGTGATCAGTTTCCAAGGTGAAGTCTCTTCCCAGTAGATAGTAGCGGAAGGAGTCCAGGGCCCACTTGATCGCTAAGGTCTCCTTCTCTACTGTGGAATACCGAACTTCCCGTGGAAACAGTTTCCGGCTGATGTAAGCCACTGGATGGCGGCCTTCCATGGTTTCCTGAAGGAGGACAGCTCCCAGGCCCCGATCTGAAGCATCAGTCTGTAATATGAATGGTTCATCAAAGTTGGGACTGTACAAAACCGGTTGCTTACTTAGTGACTGTTGTATGTCATGAAACGCTGCCACTGCCTCCTCTGTCCACTGGATGTAATTGGGGGAACGTGATCCCGTCAGGTCTGTGAGCAGAGCTGCCCTGTTGGAGAACTGAGGGATGAAACGACGGTAGAAACCTGCCATGCCCAAAAAGGATCTCAGCTGCTTCCTTGTTTGGGGCAGGGGGGATGATTCCATGGCCTCGATTTTGCTGACTTGTGGCCTGATAACCCCCTTGCCGATGACATGGCCCAGGTATTCTGTCTCAGCAGCGGCGAAAACACACTTTGACGGATTCACCGTCAACCCAGCTGAGTGCAGGTGGTCCAGAACAGTTCGCAGGTGTTCCACATGCTCCTCCCAGGTGTTGCTGTGGATAACAATATCATCCAAGTAAGCAGCAGCAAAGTCAGAGCAGTCATGTAATACCTGATCCATCAGCCGTTGGAAAGTTGCTGGAGCTCCATGTAGTCCAAATGGCAAGACTGTAAATTGGAAAAGCCCCCATGGTGTTCTGAATGCTGTGAACTCTCTGGACCGTTGAGTGAGTGGGACCTGCCAGTAACCCTTACACAGATCTATTGTGGTCAGGTACCTTGCTTTTCCCAGACGTTCAAGTAGATCATCAATTCTTGGTGTCGGGTAGGAGTCAAACATGGATATGGAGTTCAGGTACCTGAAATCAATGCAGAACCTCATACTCTCATCCTTTTTGGGTACCAAGACCACAGGGTTGCACCATTCACTCTTAGATCTTTCAATGATCCCTAGAGATAGCATCAAATCGATTTCCTTCTTCAATGAAGGCAGCAGACGTTCTGGGATCCTGTAACTTAATCGTCTCACAGAGGCACCTTCTCGTACCACAATATCATGTTCGACAATGTCAGTTCTCCCTGGATTCTCTTGAAAGACTGCTGATTTACACATTTCTCTCACCTGCTGCTGCTTGTCCTCTGGGAGATGGCTGAGATCATAATCTAGAGAGCCAGCAGGTGGTAGATATTGCTCATCTGCTTCATCTTCTTCAGGCACTCGCCGTATGAGCATTGCATCCGCCTTGTGTTCAATACGCTCCACCCACTCCTTCAGAAGGTTTATATGCAAGACCTTGCTGGAGCGCAACTGCCCTGGGGTGGACACCTCATATGTGGTGGGTCCCAGCTTCCTCATGACTTCAAATGGCCCCTGCCACTTTGCCAACAATTTGTTGTTGTCACTGGGGAGGAGCACGAGCACCTTTTGTCCTGGCTCAAACGCACGCTGACGAGCAGATTTATCATACCAAGACGTCTGCTGCTGCTGGGCCTCCACCATATGTGATTGAGCAAGTTCACCCATTTTCTCCAACCGTTCTCTCATCTGAATGACATAAGACAAAATGTTCTTGGATCCCCCCTCCACCTTGTCTCCCTCCCAAATCTCCTTTAACAGAGTTAGAGGGCCACGAACCTCATAACCATACAACAGCTCAAAAGGTGAAAAACCTGTGGAGGCTTGGGGGACTTCTCTATAAGCAAAGAGTAGATATGGCAGCCATTGATCCCAATCGTTACCACTGTCGTTGACAAACTTCCTGAGCATCTGTTTCAATGTCTGGTTAAACCGTTCTGTCAGCCCATCAGTTTGAGGGTGGTATGGTGAAGTTCTCAGACTCCGGATGCCCAACAACTGATAAACTTGCTTTAACAGAGTAGACATGAAGTTAGTGCCTTGATCAGTTAGTATTTCTCGTGGAAACCCAACTCTTGCAAAGAACTGCACTAAACAAAATGCAATGGGCTTGGCCTTTATAGATTTTAAAGGGAACACCTCAGGATATTTTGTGGCATAATCTGTTACAACAAGCATGTAACGATTTCCTGCTTTGCTCCTCTCAACAGGCCCTACAATATCCATTCCAAGACGCTCAAAAGGAGTGCCGATGACAGGGAGAGGTTGGAGTGGAGCTCTATGGGGGATTTTAGCAGATGTTATCTGACACTGTGGGCAACTTTTACAAAACTGAGCCACATCTTTGCTAAGACCAGGCCAGTAGAAATGATGTTTGATGCGAGCTGTGGTCTTGTGTTTACCAAGGTGGCCAGCCCACGGAATAGAATGCCCTAAGGTGAGAATGGCGTTTCTAACCTTCTGGGGAACCACCAGCTGCAGCACCGACCCCTGCTGACGATAGAGAATGTCATTTTGCAAGATGTACTCACTGTTAACCTGCTCCACTCCAGGTTCCTTTTCTTTGGCCTTCCGGAAAAGAGATATTAAAGATTGATCAGATTTTTGGAGTTCAGCAATTTCAGTTGGAATATTAAACCCTAGGGGTGACGGTGTTGGCTCAGCGTCTGTTAGTGTATCCACAGGTGAAAATTTGAATTTCTCCTGCCTTCTTTGTCTGCGGGTCTTCCGTGGCTTCACCACAGTTGTCTCAAACTCCTCATTAAAAAAAGGCAGGGCACTCAGGGTCTCAGAGTGGGTACTGACTTGCTTAGCCTGAGCTCTGGTAACAGCTACATTGCACTCCTCAGTCTGCTCAGACTCCAACAAATCAAAAAGCACAGGAAGGTCACGCCCTAACACGGCAGAGTAAGGCAAACTGTTCACAACACCCACATTCAGCAGATACATCTGGTCCTGAACTTTAATGTAGATGTCAGCTGTCGGATATCTTTTCTCATCTCCATGGACACAACAGATTGAAATTGTATCACTGGTGCGAACAATATTAGGTGGGGCAAAATCTGAGTGAATAAGAGACCGAGAACTGCCAGAGTCAAGAAGGGCATTGAGTAGAACCCCATTCACTTCAATCTGGCTCATTTTGATGGATTTGTCACTCTCCTGCTCAGGATCAGCATTAGAACGAGGAGCAAAACACATTTGCACCATTTTAGCAGAATTTCTTGGGCACATAGGTTTTGTATGGCCCTCTAATCCACAAAGATAACAAATGAGCTTCTTACCAGAGGCCTTTGGTGGTCTAATGGTAGACTGAGAGCTCTTACTGGTGCTTGTATTTGCTGAATCCAGATGGTTTTGCTGAGGTATCTTCCGGGTGTCCCTCGATACCTTCCATGCATTATGGCTCCATGCTTGCCCCTTCTTTCTGGCAGCAACAAAAACATCAGCTAACTGAGCCGCTTCCATTGCTGAACCAGGGTTGTGTTCTCTGATCCAAACCTGAAGCTCAGGAGATAACATTCTGAGAAACTGCTCCAAGATTATAGTTTCACCAATGTCATGAATAGTTTTACCCTTTGGCTGGATCCATTTCCCATAAAGCTCCTTCAGTCTCGCATATAGCTCACGAGGGCTTTCATCTGGTTGAACGTCCAGGGATCTGAATCTTTGCCTATATGTTTCAGGGTTAATGTCATATTTTGACAGAATAGCTGATTTCACTTTATCATAGTCTAATGAATCATCAATGTCCATGTGAACATAGGCACCTCTAGCTTTACCAGTAAGCAAGGGTATCAAATGAAAAACCCAATCTGACTTCTGCCATCGATAAGCTGTAGCCATACGTTCAAATGTGATCAGGAAATGTTCAATATCATCAGCTTCAGTTAATCTTTCCAATCTGCCCTCTATTTGTAGGGGAAACTGAAATGCTGGTGAAATGGCTGGATTGGAATTAGTCATAACTGGTTCAGCCTGGGCCTGCTGAACAGAGGAAGAAGGATGAATATCAAACTCTAATGATTCAGAGCGAGCTTCTGCAGAATCTGATGGTGATGTTCTGACTTGGATTTCTGACTGCAAAAGTCTAAACTGATGTTGAAAGGCTTTAAATCGCTGTTCTTGTCGTGCATTTAACTCACTCTGTTTTGCATCCCGGATGTCCTGTTGTTCCATGTGAGCATGTAGCATATTGACTAGATCAGACAAAGTAGGCTCCTTTTCAACTCTCTCCACAACTTCAGTGACTCCTGAGGCTCCATTTTCCTCCTCTTCGCAGGTTTGCTGAGCAGATCCCTTTTTCTTTTCATTCTTGCCACCACGATGCATTCTTCCTCCTCATGGGGAAAAACAGAAGAAAGAAAAAAAGAAAAAAGACCTGTGTCCAATACTGGATGATCCCACTGCTGCCACCAATTGTCAGGGACCAAGCAGTAAAGCATAAAGGACACCGGTGGTTTTAATTCAAAAAACGGGTTTTATTGACCCAAAAATATGAAAATATATTTAACAAAGCCAAAACTTAAACAGGCAGACCAATAAAAGAGGTCAACTCAACAGACTAAACTCAAGATAATAATTAACAAAACCTCAAACAAACATATGATAAACTGACCTGCTGAAATGACACACAGGGGGACTTAAATACTGGTTTAGCTAAACCAAATGACACACACGGGGGAAAACAAGATGGCTGCCATATAACCAACTAATACAAAACATTTAAACAAACATGAAACACCCCCCAGGCAATGAAGCATGTGGTGCAATCCAATTAGGCTGTCAGCAGTACTTCAGGTCTCCCAGCCCTTTGCCACACCTTTTGCCAGACAGGAGGAGACACCAACCCCCAGGTAACTCAAACAAAGAAAGATGTATTAATATAACATAAAACAGAACTTTGACCTTGCAAGGTTAATATGTGTGCACGCCATATAAACATTGGAAGGTGTGATGGAAAAATGAATACATTTAATAAAGAAACGATATTGAACAATAAATAGAATATTTTAAAGTAGTGACTGTAAATTAAACTAAAGTGAATCAACGGGTGATGAGGTGTGGAGCTTACCATGTGTGGCATGCCATCACAATCTGACACAGGGGAATTCAATCTCCTGTTTATAGAAAGTACCATTTTATAATTAACCTGGTTATGAACAGGTAACCATTTAAATAAACTGCAGTCAAGATATCAGTGACTTAAACATTCCAGAGCATAACTGCAGTCCAGTCTGGATCTAAAAACCAGGAATTACTTTTTCAAGAATATTAAATGAAACAAAAGTCATAACCTTGGATAAAAGGAATTTGATCTGCAAGTCAATTTAACAGACGGACAAAAAAAATAGACTTTGGTTCCAAAGAATTGAGATAAGATGGATCAAATTTTCATTTGTGGAAAAAAAGCACATTCATCTTGCCCAAGATATCTTTTCATTATCTGGCTTTGTAGGCTTGCATGCAGATCTTGTAAGGTCAACAAATGTAATCCACTGCAGCTTTAGGATTATATCTCTCTATTTAGAAAAAAGACTGGAAAAAACGTTGAAATTCATTGCATCCAGTAGGGATGGTGCTTTTATAGGTGTTGGATTTGTATAACCTGCCATAGCCTGAGTACCCTGGTATAAAAAATAGTAAAACAGACAGGGGGGAATATACACATGGTAGGTATTACCAAAAAAAAAGCTTTTATGAGTGTAATATGATATGCCCTGATTATATTTTTATGTTGAAATCAATAAAGGCTTGTTATTGGATAAAATATATATAAATAATGTTCATTTTAAAGCTCGCAAGATAAACTTGGAGTAAATACATACACAGTATAATTGAGATTGTGTTTACAGAGTTTCAGTTGGCTTTTCCCCCCTTGCATTGATAGCTCATCTGTTTTGATGTACACTGCAGAATTTTAAGGTCAGTGTAACAGCACTTCAAAGACTGGGAAAAAAATCTTTATGAAAGGCTTTCATTTTCTTAACACCCAAAGCTGATTAAATTTAAACACTGAAGAAGAGTATTTGTACACTAGAGCTAGAAATTGTACCTGGTTTATTATCAAAGCAAATATTTGATGGTACATCTGAACAGAGGTGTTTCTTTTTTTTATTTTATCCATATCCGAAGCTCTCTTTCATATATGCATTTCTTTGTTAAACAAGGGAACCAAGAATATAAATTTAAATGATCAACATCTTGTATAAGTAGTCAGGTTATCTTTTTTAACTGCATGCTGGTTAAATTCTTTCTTAGCGACAGCTAAAAGAAAAAGAAATTAATGCACCACTGGGATGACATAATGTTTGACTGGGATGGATTAAAATCAAAATCTTTGTGATCACACTAAACAAACCCCACCAGTAAATTGTTGTGTTTGATTTCATAAAACTCAGATGAATAAGATGGCCGATTCATCATTTCACTGTCTGAAGGGCTTTTTGTTATTCAGATGATTCTTTGTTAGAGAGCAACTGGTGTATGACTATAAAATACATCGCTGTGTATTTATCTATGGCGATGATAGTGGGCATAACAGAACAGAAACTTCACATCAGTGCGTTTATTTCTCTGGTATAAGTGAGTCAGAGTAAAAGCGATTAAATTCTATACAAGACCAGTGGATAAGTGTTTGACTCACTCCATCTGTTCTAAATGCATAAAACATCAGACTGTTGACTTGCCATGAAGGATGCATTGTGAGGAGGAGATTAGGGTGAGGCTCCTTGCCATGTTTTTAAGTAAGCTTACTCTGAACTGAAGCAGCCACCAATCATCAGATACAGTGTACTGGTATGGGCTAGTTTGTATGCAGTCAAAGACGCTCGCTCTTGCCACAGGCATCTCTGTATCATTCTTCATTTAAGTGGTGCTTTGAAGAGTCCAGTGAAGTGTAGTGAGAAATACGACTGAAAACAGCTGCCTGTCATAGTGGATGTTTACTCTTTTGGAGTGGGCTTTGAAAACCCCTTTAAAATGCTATTTATAATCAAATTCATTACGTGTGGCTCTGAATGAATCAAGCCTTTTATGAAAGTTGCTCCACCATTCTTGCATTAGCCATAGCCTGAACTTTTCAAGCACATTTTTGAACCTCCCTTTTCATTAATAATGAATCTTTTTATATATTTTTGTTTTGCAAACACTAATGCATCCATAGTGATAAAAGCTATAAGCACATTTTCAGTCATGTACTATTAAGTACTTTTTTCAACATAACAACCGAAATATCTCTTTAATAGTTTTTTTTATATATCCATAAAGGATATATGATTGATTGATATAGTGTATAACTTATAAAGTGTAACCTAAAAGGCTCTTTTTCATATGAAACCCAAATTTAAATGAATCTGCACGTCACCTAAGCTATATGTAACAGTTTAGTAGCTTTTAGTGCATTGTTCCTGCTTAATGGCCCCTTGAATTTAGGTTATATTAATCTCCTCAATTAAACTTTCATTGCAGCTGCTCTTTTGTAGCTCGTGTTACATTAACACTTCCATTTTGACTCAAACCATGATATTTCCCTAAGAGCAAAAATGTTGTAATAAGTAATAAAATAATAAAAGCAATAAAAGCTAAGTCGAAAAGATGAGCTTTGGTCACAGTTGGGGGTCCAACGGATTTGTCAGTCTTTCCCTGCCTTGCTATTTTAACCAGGAAACACAACCACTGATGGATTGCAGTGTGATTGCAGTTCTGACTGTGGTGACATTAGAGAAGAGAAATAAGAGAAATAGCAGAGTTCAACTTGCGCTATCACAAATATCAGATAATGATCAATCTTTAAATGAAGCAGTGACTGATTGGGTCCTATATGAGCACCATGTTACAGCATCTCTGCCTTGCTTTGTTCAACCGCTGCTTGCCATTAGGACTGCAAAAAGCCTTTTGCCATTTTTAGGGATTTTGTTCCTGATTCTGAACTCAATTTCCTTGCAGTTTCATGGAAGATTAATGAGCTCATGCTTTGTGTGGCCTCTTGATATCCCCTCTGCAATAGAACTTAACAACCAATCACAAAGCATAAAAGGTGAATCAGACCCAGTTGTCAGGCGGAATTGATACACTCTTTGGCTGGACTTTCCATTTCCCACTGACAGAGATTAGACTAATTGTGAATCAAACCAAATGATTAACTTGAACACATTTTGAAAGGTTCAAAGGCATTTCAATTAACATGCAGGATACCACTGAATGGAAAGAGTTTAATGAGATCCAATTGTACTATTTGCCAAAGAAATACGATTAGCTGGTTTATATGTGTTTATGATGAATGTTTTATTCTTATTAAATGTGTCCTGTTCATTATTAATCAAACACAAATGGAATACTGATACAGCACTGCAGTTAATGAATGTGCTTATTAAACGAAGCCCATGCCCAGCATACAATTTAATTATCTTTTTTCACTCTCACTCTAATTATCTTTGATATTTTTCATCTTCACAAGGTCTGATGGCTATCTTATCTCAAAGGCACACAGCCAAGACTTTTATTATGCCTTCTGAGATCAAAAAAGAGACTTGTCTGAGAATAGTGTTTTTCTGTCAAATGAGACAGAAAGATCAAACGCAGTACTGAAGAATACTCTCATCATGATGTTCTGTTAGACTTCGTCCTCGCTCTGTGCTGTGGAATCACACACTCTGACTGAGGAGAGGTGGGCAAAAGCCTAATAATATCAGGCAGACCGCATTATGGGTACACATACATGTATGCCTGAATGAATGCGTGTGCACATATGCATAAACATGCATTTAAAAGTGCACACTGGCTTGCATTCTGAGGACAGCTTTTAATGCATTTCATGGTTATTTTCCATGTTGGCCAATGATCTCTTACTTTTAAAGGCACACTCCAGCACTGGCACCAATTAACTTGCAGAGGAACAAAATTCGGCTACGCTGAAGGGTAAATGAAATAAATTCAATCAAAAATGAAAATGTTTTACATTCTCTGCTAAAGGGGGGAAAAAATCCTCAAAATACTTAAGCAAGATTTAATTAAAAACATCTGTGAAAGGCCACACACTGCAGCCAGAACTGCGAAGCACATTACATTGTTTTCTTGGGTGACTGCTGTAAACGTTTACATAACGTAAACTTATGTGAAGTAAGCTGCAGAATGGCTTTAATGGCCTCATGATGATATCTTTGATTGGAACAGCAATTATGCAAAAAAAGAGAAGACAGATGACTGGAAAGACAACTCTGCATCACAATGCCCATTCAGGAGATCAAAGAGAGGTAGACATGTTCAAAGTGATTTAGATACAGTTGTCACAGACAGCGGCCGGCATAATCACGCTGCCATATTCGTCAGTTGATGGGCTCTGATGAGCAGCCCGAGCTTAGCCAAATCATTATTAGATCCCCATTGTGATAAATGTTATTTATTGCTGTCAAGCTGCATTAATGTTTAATTCAGGGGTGGAAAATGAGCAGGGTAGAGCCGCACGGTTCGGCCCATTCATGGTCAGCTTGTGACAAAGGCAATGACTGAACACGGGCCAGACAAACTTCATCACTCAGGAAAATGAAAAGAAAGTGTGTGTGCGTGCATGCGGGTGCATGTAGAGGAAGAGTGTAGCGTGTGGGGTGGGGTGGGGTGTAATGGCACTAATTTGCATATGTTTTAAAAGGGTAATGAAGTAATATGATGTTTATCTTTTCTGAAGAGTTTAATTTCTGCTGGCAGAGACCCAGAGCGCACCGTGACACAATATAATGAACACCAACGTGAATGTTGGCCAGGGTATGTAATGGTAGCAGATGTGCAAGGGTAGAGAAAGAAAGAGAGCGGGGAGGAGGGGTGGAGGGTAGATTTTGTTGTGACGGGCTATGGATTGATGTGTGTGTGTGCATGTGTGTGTGGGGGTTGGGGTCATGCTCAATGATTTATTCATTAAGTTCACAAACCAGAAGCCTGTGTTTTTTTGGTGACCCTCAGTAGTAAGCTAAAGAAACACTTAAATCCCCCCCCCCCCCCCCCTTCATCCCAACATCTTTATTCATCATAGCGCCATAATGTATGTGATCGTCATTGCAGGTCCACGTGTCTTTAATCTGATGATGAATGCAATATAATCACTCTTCTTTACTTTTGTCCCAGCTCGAGTATTCTGAAAGTGGAGACTGAAGGAGAAATACTGCAGAGAAAGTGCCATGCCCAAGAGGTTCTGATTCCTGAAATAAGATGATGATGTAAAAGGGGTCAGCTGCTAATCTTTATTCCCCGAGTAAAGCACTCATTCATTATGTAACAGTTTGCATTTGTATTCAGGCCACAGACCCAGGGTGCAGAAACATTCAGAGAGCCACTCGTAAAAAAACATCAATTTATTTTTACTTCTACTGCTCCCTTCTTTTTCTCTTGCCCAGAGAGAGAACATCTTTATTACATGCTGCTTAAATACTATTTTTATGTGTCCTGGCCCCCGAATTTCGGAATTGCTGTAACTGTCAAATCTGTGTGGGCAAGTATTTTCAATACTTTCACACCAGTCACAAACAAACTTGTAGTTTTACTAAAATGAGAGTGAATAGTGTTTTTAATAGAGTATAAATTGGTGAGTATTTATGGCAACAGAACGCCTGTATGCAGGAGTGACTCATAATGTGTTTAATGTCATAAACTGGTAATTTTAATGGGTGAGCAAAGCAGTCAGTGCAATGGTGTTTTAAAATTATGCTCTTTTAATAGTTTTTGGACAACAATGGAGCTCTGTAGCACAGAGGAATTAACTATACTGGGCTTTGACAGCAAAGGCATTATTTGTTGGACTGACTGCGTTTTGGTGTTTTGTTTTGGTTTTTGTTGCAGACATGACATCACTTAGGGTGGGGGAAAATTAGTACAGTTAGTGATTTAATGATTTCAGCTTTAAATATATACCTGGTGTAACAATAATAACAATAAAAGAAAATACAATAAATTTCAAATAAAAATTCTAAAAATGTGTGTATTGTATCTGTAAACAGAGAAACCTTGGGAGGCTTTGCTAGTTTTGGAGTCCCCGGTGGCTGCAGGTTTGCTTATGCCTCAGGCTGTCTATCTGAGGATGCATACCCACAGACACCCTGGTGCACATGCATCCTGATGCATGCTCATGCAGCAGTCATAATGTACAGTGGAATATACTGTAATTGTATTAGGTAATATGCTTGATATAAACAGAGAACTATAGCAGTGGTGACCCCAATCACTGGAAAGGATCAAAAACACTTGTCAGACATCCCTTTTCAATTTCAGGCACATCTGTTTACATATCATGTGTTGTTTAGATTATACTGCAGAAAATTCCCCATGGAAAACTGTTGTAAAGTGTTCTTATAAATTGCTGTTTACTGTTGCATTAGTGTTATATAATCCTTTTGCTGCTTAGTTTCCATTGTGAGAAATTAGGAAACTGTTATTAGGCTCCGGCTCCATCTAGATTTAATTTCCTCCCTTTGCCCCACTCTTGGAGAATGGTCTCCTTATGGTCCAAACATACCAACCTTTACAAGCTTCCTGGTATTTGTACCAACTCCTGATAGAGAAGTAAAATCATCCTTTTCCATGTCCACATCATCTGAAACACAGCAGGGATTTGTTTCATTTATGTAACAATGAAAGGAGCTGGCAGAGTGCCCACATATTGCTAAATGGCACACAATGCCAAGAAGCAAGGTGCTTTTTAAACAGGATGGAGAGACACCAGAGAGCACTTGTGGGGAAGAATGAAAGAATTGGATGGCAGAATAGAAAGCAATCAATGCCTCTTTGTGTTGTGCACAACTTTTACCCAATAGCTCTTCCGCTCTAGGAGCATTTGTGAAGAAAATACATGAATCAAGTTTAACTCTAGTATTGCAGTTATAGAATGCAGTAGCTTTCACTGAAAAAAAACTATCGATCAACTGGAGACATAAGTGCTTTGCTGGACGCCAAACCTTGCAGCTGTACAGTATGAAACATATAATATAAAATATGCTGTAGCCTCTATACGCACTAAACTCCACACTCCCGCATGTAAATGCTGTTTCTCTCGTTTATGCTTGCATGCTTCAGCAACATCTGCACTCATTTATATGTCCAGGTGCTTAAGGGACCATAATGAGTATTATCCACTGCAGATGAGTAACCATCTCTGATCACATGCTATTTATTGGTGAGTGTGGGAAAGCGCTGGCCTCTGCAGACATACACCTGTTGTTGGACTAAGTCATGGTTACACCCCTTGTCTAGTTTCCAGGGATAAGGGCTGCACTCGGCAAGATGTTCATCTCATTCTGCCAAGTTGAGTTGTTATACAATCCCCCTATTTGCCCAATTTCATGTTTCACTGTCAGATATACTGTGTCATGGGCCCTGGTTCGTGGACCCTTGGTTTTGTGTTCTATGTCAGTTCATTATTCCTTTTGGTTTTTGGGAAGTGATTTATGTTCAGGTTCTGTTCTTTGCTTCATTCCCTCTGAAATTTCGTATTATATTTTTCTTGGTGTTATTTATTAGGGCCTATCCAGATCACTGTTTGTTTCTTGCTTGTTTTTTAAAGTCCTTTAGTCAAGGTTATCTTTGGGTTGGGTTTCTGTATTTCTTGGTTAGCCAATATTTTGTTTTTTCGTTATTGACTTGCTGTTGTTGCTGTTGTTTTTTTTATTTTCTATTCGTGTTCCTTGAGTCTTCTGTTTCTAGTTTTGTTTACTCCCAGGTTATTCTTTATGTTTCCATTTTGTTCTTCTTTCTGTCTTGCCTTTACACCCGTCTGGACCTTCTGTCTTCCTGCTGTGTCAAGTTAATACAATTCCCCCCCTGTTAGATTGTGCTGCTCTGTTGTGTTTTATTTTGGTGACAGTTGTGTTCTGTATCTTGTGTTAAGTTTAACTTCCCCTCATCTCATTGTGTCTATTGTCTCTAGCTGTGCATTTCTCCTGTTATCTCTTGCTTCATTATCCTGTGCACGTATCCTGTTTTCCCTTATTCATAGCTGATTTGCCCATTGTAGCTCTGTATCTTCCTGCTCTGTGTTTCCTCGAGAACTTGTATTTTCTTGGGATTTTTGGTTCCCTGGTTGTTCCTGTAATTTTGGACTAATCAACGTTACTCCTGCCTCCTGTGCCTAACATTTGAGTTCACAATAAGCTGCTCACACTGCTGACATATGACACACTGACTCCAAATTAGCAATGATTAAACTATAATAACACAATGGAGATTCATTTGGCTTTGCAGACTCTTTTTTGGGGGGATGATTAGTCAAGCTGAGACTGGCTGTTTTTAGTGACCATTTAGTTTTACTGACAAAATGGTATACTTCTGTCAACTTAATGTAATGTAGTCACTGGCTTTTGAACATGCCAATGTGTGAAGTTGCAGAGTGCTTTTTGAGGCTGTATAGTTTTATGAAAGGACACTGAGCGTTTGAAATGTCAAAAAGAATGTGGAAAAATGTGTAGCACAGAATAAATAGCATTTTCAGTGAGTAAAACCACATGCCGTGCAGATATTAGAGGCTAGAAAGATGGCCTTTTAACTGTGCTTATCTGAAACTACAGCTTGAAAAGGTTATTTTTCTGTTTGGATTTAAGTGCAAAGAAATTGTAATGAGCCTTTTTTCCCTACCAGATCCATATATAGTCACTTTGATGCATCTCATTCCTGCTCTGCTCACATCATAACTGTGTTATTTTTTCCTTAAGTTCATGTTTATCCCACAGCACTGCAGAGTAATATACCTTCTTCCACCAAGTAAATAGAGAACAGGTTATGTAATCAATCTTTTGGGAGTTTGAAATCATAATATTGAACACAACTGTCAACCATGCCATTAGCATGATTCATTTCTGCCTTTTACATTTACAATTTTGCTACAAGAACAACATTGATTCTCCGTGTGTGTAAGTGTGCTTTTGTGCGTGGGTGTACGTGTGCGTGTCCATTTGTTTGCCTTTGAGTGTGTGCAAGTGTGATCCCAAGTGTATTGTATATGTATGCGTCTGACACAATTTCCTTCCTATTTTCTTCCATAATTTGAATCAGAGGAAATGTATTAATTTTGCAGGGGTGAGGGGAGCCTACATAGAGCCAGTAAATAAATCTATCCTATTATTACCCACAATGCCCTGTCAGGTCCATACATCATCTCAGCACATCATAATTAATTGCACACTAAACCATTCTGTTCAATTAACCATGTGGGAATGGATGGAGAGGGAAAGATACAGAGAGAAAGGCTGGAGGGGGCTGCGCAGCACTTGAGTCTTTATTTTAAAATACAGCATCGCCATAGTGACCACATGATAACTTATTTTTTGGGTTGTTTTGCTCAGTTTCATTTTTTTTAGTTATTTGGATTCCTCTTTGAGGATACACCCTTACCTGTTTTTATGCCTTATTGACCGTTTCGCCTGTGCATATTTCCATATTTTCCAAAACTGGTTGTATTGTATATGGACAGGAGATTTGTTCAAATTCCACTTGCCCTTCAGTGCTGTTCTAATGGGAAATGTGCTTATGCAAGGCGATCTCACCCTGGAGGCTTCACATTTTCCACCACGGCTCTGTCAGGTCAACAGTCTCATAAAAAAGTGGAATAATATTATGAAGACAGTAATAGTGAAGTGAGTTGGTTGCTAACACATTTCCCATGTTGCCTCAGGAGCATGTGAAGCCAAACATACTTAAATGCAATTTTATATCTTGGAAACATTTTCAGTTTGGGTTGCATCAACTGTCTTTATGTAGCAAAACACTAAGATGGTGAAATGTTATGGCATAGCTAGGGGAATATATATAGTTTGTCAGCTGATTTGGCATTGGCTGTCTGTCTTTGTGGAGACAATACCTTCAGCACAACACAAAGATAAACACAGGCAGTCAAACAAACAACATTTCCTGCCTCTTCAGAAATAGACATATTTTTGGCTGTCAGCAGGCATGCTAAATGTACCATGAAACCACTCCCACAATGATGCAAATCTGATGCAGGGATATAGGTCAAGTTGCTCCTCCTGACTCACCAGCCTGAAATAATCAAGGCTACAAAGTAAAGTAGGGAGTCTTAGTTTGGACAGGATTTGCTTAAGAACACAGAGATGTTATGAACACTGCAAATGTGGAAGAAGGAGGGGAAATGTTAGAGGGAGGATTACAGTTATGGTTAAGTATGGTAAGACTATTTTTTGCAACAACAGAACTGGGTCAGAGACAGATGCTGAGAGGCGATTATAGAAGAACATTTGATCAATGGAATGAAACGTGCAGTTCAAATGGGTCTCAAACCCTTCAGAGGCTCAGTTTACCTTGGGAAAAGTGTTTAAGGAGGTTATTGATTGTTCACTAAACCCCTCCCCAAACAGTGGCTGTCCAATTACAGCTTAGCAACTGTAACTAGGTTTGTTAGGTCTGTCAAGCTTTGGATTTTTCCACATGCCAGAGTAAAGTGCATGCCTCTGCATTAAGACATCGAAATTTAAAGACACACAAACCAACTGCAGACATGTTTTCATCTCTTTCTGGCCACTGTGGACTTTTTTTGTACCATTTCCATATCTGGTAATGATCATTTTGTTTCTCTTTGTAGTTGTTTTGCATCTATTTGTTTAAATTTTTGCATTTCTTCTTCACTACCCCATGTTACTTTCTGGTTCTTTTCCGTCTCTCTCTTTGTAGTCACTTTGATTCTCTGGGGTCATTTTGTGTCTCTTTGCAGTTATTTTGTTCCTATTTGCAGTGGCTTTGTATCTGAATGTGATCATTTTGCATCTCTTTTTTACAGTGTCTCTCTGTCCATTGTGGACCTTTTTTCATGTTGTTTTGTGTCTCTCTGCAGTCATGTTCATTTTGCCTCATTCTCGTTTTTATGAACCCTTTGTCAAGATTCTGAAACTCTTTGCAGTTGTCATGAATCATTTTGTCATCTCTCTGTAATTGTTTTACATCTCTTTGTCGTCATTTGTTTTACTTTCCGACAAGGATTGTAAACTGTTTCTTCAAACACAGGCTATCTAAGCCCTGCCTATAACTCTTATTCACTATTTTTTCCATGCTCTTTTATTTTTAGCTCTGCATAGCGATATAAAAATACAGCAAATATCATTGTGACAGCAATGTTGCATTACTTGTCAAAAATGTTATCCATTCAAAGGCTGCAATGTGTTAATGAGACAGATGACCTGAGAGGACATTGTTTTCATGTCCAACAGTGATCCAGTGAGCCCCTCTTGCTTTAATTTCATGCGTATTTTTACATGAAATCATGTTAATGTATCTTTATGTGTTGGATGGTTGACATATGTGTACAGGCCTCTGGACTAGGAGAGCTTAACAATCAGCAATATGATTCTGTCACTGTGCTGGCAGGTTAGCACAGAAGGATAAGATTCAGTGGTAGGAGGTCCTGACTATCAGTCTGTCTTGTCGGAAATAAATGTGTGTGCTTCGTACTTATCTTATACACTTAATCTTTTGCTTTTTTGACTAATTAATAATAGCAATATATTCAAAACTCTTGTAAACAAGCCTGCCCTTTGCCAGAAAGTTGAGAAAGGATGTTTATGAAGGGCAATGAGCAGATGGCCAGATAACTTCACAAATATTTCCGCACTCTGCATTTTGAGACTTGGTTTCAACCATTTCATTATATCTTAAATGGATGCTCAAAAAAATGTGATGTTACTGTTTGTGGTTTGTTTGTTTTGTTTGGGGGGGGGTCACCACTTGCATCACCACTTATATCTGGATGAAGCCTCAGTTTTTAATTATATGTCACATAGGAATTAAGTTCACATAACGTGTTGTGCGCTCTGCTGAGAAGGTGATTGGCTGCAGACTCCCATCTCTGCAGGACCTGTACACCTCCAGGACACTGGGGCGTGCAGCTCGGATCTCAGCTGACCCTTCTCACCCTGGACACAGTCTGTTTGACCTGCTCCCCTCAGGCAGGAGGCTCCGGTCCATTCGCACCAGAACCTCTCGCCATAAGAACAGTTTCTTCCCCTCTGCTGTTGGACACATGAACAATAACCATATGACTGTCCCCGCCACTAACACATGACCCTACGCTGTGTTCACTGCATCATTCCATGTTTGGCACTGATCACCACCTGCACTCATGTATATATCTTTCTACGTAGCACTCATAATTCTTATTCTCATGTATATATCTCATGTATATCTCATGCACATATCTTTCTACATAGCACTTTTAATTCTTATTCTTACTTTTATTTTTTTTTTCATGTCTATTTAAGTGCTATTTATGACACTATGTTTGCACTGAAGCACCGCAGCAATTTCCTAATGTTGTAAACCTCAACATCTGGCAATAAACCCCATTCTGATTCTGATTCTGATTCTGATAACAGATCACTTGATCGAGCCTTTGCTTAATTTTTCGAGCTTTGTATGATAGTTTCCTGTGTCACATTCAAAGAACAGGCTCAGTGAGCACAATGAGATTCGAGATGAAATCAAATCTTAAGTAAGATCTTCTTTTCAGTGAGTGACCTAGGCACCTACTATTTATCTTTTTGGCTGGATTTGTTGCCTGCAAGAAAGGCTTTTTGGAGCTTGAGAATTTTTAATGATAAAATTGTCACCATGACAACTGTAAACTGCATATGTGAATATGTAATAATACAAAGGCTGATGGACAATATATGTATAATTAAGCCTAATTGAGCCCATAATTAATCCTTTCTTGTTTCCAAAAAGTACCCTGTCTGTGTAGCTTGTAGTGAGTTATCAATCATATATTTAACTTCTGTACCATCACTGATATGAATTCAACTTGTGTTTGTGTGATGTGAGAGTCTGAAACATTACATTTATGTTGTAAAATTCAATATACAATTTGGCTCCTTTAACAGCTTTGTTTTTGTACCATCCCATCTCATCACTTTCCATAAGTAGATCTATGCTCATCATGCTGTAGCTGCAGCTTTAATAATATGTTTGTAATAAAGAATGTGCTGTGGTATATCTTCCCTCTGTCACCCTGCCTTTTCACTTAGCAGAATAAATACTTGTTTCATGTTGAAACCATTTCTGGAAAAGGATGAAAGTCCCAAAGGAAATTTCCTATCTGATGTGCCATTTGTCACTGCTGCATGTAAGTCAGAATTTATGGTACCTATTACTGGATCAGTAAATCCAATGTTCTGTAGCCAAAAGCTCTTTTGTTGCTTGATTTAGTTTATCTGAAAAATACATCTTACAATGAAGTATGAATATATTGGTAGAGGTCATTTATATCACAAAAGAATCAAAATAAAAACTACTTGCATAGATTTATACTATTTTGGGTTTGGGAAATTATTATGCTGGTTGGAGATAGTTAAATTATGTTTTGTTTATATAATAACTTCTGCAGGTAATACAATTTCACTGTTTAAATTAAGTTTAGGAAACACCATTACTGTTGGGAATACAGACACTACCACTGGTGGTTCAAATGAATTTGTGTGTGGAGATGCAGGTCAGAGCTATATTTTTGTATAGCAGCTCACTGAAATGCAATATAATTGCTAGCTTGAGTATATTTGTGACTACCAGTGTGCTATAGCAGAACAACATTAAAAAAAAATCAGAGGTAAAAAAAATTCAACTGCTCAGTTGTAGGAAAGACTAATGTAATGTTTTGCCGTGGCAAATAATAGTTTATCTATCTATAAATTAAAAAGCAAAATCACTATAATGTTTTCAACATCATCTTTCTGATTTAAAAGCAAGCCACTTACTGGGGCTTTGAATAACTGAAAGAAAATTCAAGAGGAGTGGGTAAGAGTGTGTGTGCCTGCACAAAAAGATCAAATGAAACCTTGCTACAGTTGTGAGCACAGAGGGCTGAGGGTTATGCAAATGTCTTGGGCAATGGAGGAATTCCCCTTCAGTCCTGTTCCAGATAATATTCAGTGCCAGCAATATTCACCACAAGCAGCTTGGAAATGAAATAATTAAATAGAATCACTTGTACTTGATACATTTGGCCTCTAAAGGTTGAGAAGGTTTAGAGTATGTGTCAGTAATGGTGTCTGTCGTGTCATGACAGATCTTGAGTCCCATATTTGAAATTGATCCCACTATTTAAATTCCACCAGGATTGTCCCTTCAATTTTCTACATTAGTGCTGACCCCCCCATCCCCCACCCCCAATCACGTGTGTCATGAGTGACATGCAATAGTCCATCTCATACAAAACCAGAAGTGGAAATTCTCCCTTTAAGATACAACACAAAGTCATCATTTCCATGCATCAGCAGTGAGCAGGAGGAGAAAAGACCTGATTATTATGTGCACAAGATGATGGATCGCACATATATTCTCCCTTATCTTGCCAACAGCAGTATATATTGTGCATATCACCTACCAATGACAGAGATGCAACGGCTTACAGAAGTCAAACGGCAATTTAACTTTGATCACACTGCATTTCTGATTTACATTTGAATCATTCTTTGAGTGCATCAGATGAATTTTTGACCCCAAAAAAAAAAAGACCAAGGTCAGAATACATTACGGCTGAACTTGAAAGTTCTCCCTCTCTTAGCCTGCCATGCACTTCAATTTACCGTCTCATTATTCAAAGTGAAAATGAAAATTGGAGCCTGAAGCATTTATATTTGAACAAAGAGAGGGGAAGCAGATTATGAATGTTCAAAATGTAATTTCTATTACACTTCCATTATTCTTCTATTAATCACAGATTCATTCTCTCTGCGCTCTTCAAGTAAAACACGCTCATACAGTATTCATATGCATACAGGAGGGGATAAAGAAATTGGCGAGGCTATTTGAAATGTTTAATTTATGGATGATACATCCTCCTGCTGAAAAGAAAGCAGTTACAGAAAGTGAGGTATATGTTTTAATCACAACTTGTGAAATCTTTTGCTATTTGACAAACATACAGTAAGTAATTATGGCTAAAGCAAAAAAAAGAAAAATCCCTTTGTATGAGAATAATCCTTGTTTCTCTTACTTTTAAATCACAGTATTTGTGAACAGGGACCCACATCTCCCTTTTTGTTCTCCCTGTCTTCTATAGAAAGGGTAATATTCACAAAGAGAGATGAGATTTAATGCATACTGATTACTCTGGAGACCCACTATTCAACTCAGGGAGAAAGCGTCAATTAAAGAGTTTTAAGCCTCTATAAACTGCACCTTAAAACAGCTGATCAACGCTATGCAGGCCTACCTCCAGGATTTCAGCTGAGTTTTGTTTAAATGGAGCAAATTCATCTCTGGAGAGAAACCTTGTAATCCCCCTTAAATCTCTAAGCAGTTGAATAAGTATGCTATTCATACACAATGATTTTTTCCTTTTTCTTTCGTTTTTTCTCACACGCGCACAAGCAGAACAGAGGCACAGCAAATACAAAACATTACAGAATCACTCATGGTGTTTAGAAATATTAAAATCATGCCACTGAAACATGTCAGCTTATATACTAATACAAAGAGAGCACGTGGAAAGGAATGCTATCAACAGAACACAAACACCCTCTTGGGATATCTATTTAGATTCATTTGGCTTACTTATGTATGTATTCATAAGCACTGAGGCATGACTGAATGGAGATATTTTCATTTGTGTGCAATGAGGCTTTGACATTAACCTCACTTTTAAAACACATCACAATGGATGTACAATGAACAGTACCATTTGGCTGGGCTTCAACAATACAGTAGTTTATGGATAGTAGCCCAAACATATCTGCGCAAACTATTGGTCAGTCATTAGTTTGATTAAGGGTGCACTAACCCCTCAGGGCCAAACCTTGACCTGCCACAAAAGCTGAGCTCCTCTGCACACAGTGAACTCTGTTGCGGTCCGAAAAAGTGAAGAACACAAAACCGCATTCATCGCGCCTTCGAGCGTTGCACAACAATAACACAGCAGGACTATTTTGCGGCACTCGTTTTGATCGAGACCAAATGAAGTGAAGGGGGGTAGAAATGAAGCTTTTGGCATCCAGCAGGAGAATAAGATGTTTAAGACATTGATTCACCTTGGGTTCAGAACCACAGTATCTAATTATAGCCATGGGAATCTAGTCAAGGCCATGGTATTTCAGGCTGGAGAGAGACAACATTCTGCTATAACTATGCTCTGCTCTACATGAATCATATTCCCTATGTGGTTTGGCAGCCATTAAAACAGAAAGCATGCCCTTTCACAGTCAGAAGCCATGGGCTAGTGTACCTCTATTGTACCAGAAAGGTTAACTTTTTTTTTTGACAATGTCTGCGTTATCAAAAACATACTGTGGCAACATACCGAAAGCAAATAAAACCAGGTAGACTAAAACAGACTCAGCTCTGAGGCTGTTTCACTAGTAATTACACCAAGGTTGTTTTTTAAGCCAAAGGGCTCCATGCTGTTTCCATTTCATCTGGAAATATTGTGATATAAGTAATCACACCATTAGACATACATATGTCACCAAGCTTCTTACCCAGAAATACTTGTCACTCCATGAAAGTGTTGCTTATGCATATATCAGTTCCATCAAAGAGGGGAGGAGGATGGGGGATGGTGTCTTTGTTAGAGAGGGGAGGAGGGGAGGGTTGCTCTCTGAAGCACACAACCTCATTATTCAGTCTATAGAACAGCACATCCACTTCATTGTTCTTGAAATCAGCCTAAACTCACTGGACTCATCCAAAGCCGTCAGAAGGGAACGAGGCTGCTTTATGTATTAAAAGGAACTGCCGATGAGATCTCCAGAATAATCAGTCAAGAGCACCATTATTGGCTTTTTTTAATGCTCTTAGTTGTCAAGTACGCTGATATGATTTTACTTTAAAACGTCATTTGTCATTAGCAATTCAAAATGATACAAGCATGACACAAACATGGGGGAGAGATGCCTCGCTGAGATGTTTCGAGCGGTGTGATTTCCCCGAGGCAGAGCTGAGAGGTGGCTTGAAGATGAAGTGTGATAGTGAGGGATATGTTGGGAGTAGTGTCCGGAGGGCCGGCCGATGCGGTGAATCATTCAGAGAAATGTGAACTGATTTCACCACAGAAGGATGTGTTAGAGATGGTCTTTTGTGTTGCAGCATGCCTGCCTGGTTAAGCATTCTGCTGTGAAGTGTGCAAGACAAACAATGGCAACACCAAAAAAACAAAAAAATGGCATGGTCCTCCCACCACTGTTTAATGTAAATATGCTCTAACTATTCTTTTGCAGCCGCATCAATCATGGTGAATATGACAAGGCCCCTTTTGTTCCACACAAAGAGTGTAAACACAGCTGGAGCATGCTGGAGGAACCTTTCCGTCCCCTATCTTGCCACTACACCTGTCTGACACACTGAATCAAAACCTCATTTAAAGCTGTGATTATCCTAATGACACCAGTGTCTTTTCCCACTCTGGCCATTATCGGTTGAAAACCACCCCCTCCTAATTAAAGGCACACAGTCAACACATGGTCAAGCATGAAAAGGATCCTCTTTCCCCCTGCACTCCAGGGAATCAATCACGCTGCCATTTATCATTCTGTTTATTTTGTCAGAATTCATTTAACAAAGATTTCCTTCAAGTGTTACTTAAATTACTTTACATCAGTTTCACAAGAGGTTTTTAAAATCAGTGAATTACAAATCAGATACTGATACATAACATCTTTATGAATTCATTACATGAAAAGCCCTGGTGGACTTAACTGCAACAGTACTCTATGCTTCTGAACCTTGAACTGTGTAGTATTCATAGTGTGCAGTTATTTTAAAACCACGCAAAGTAATGCATTAACATAACTCTAAAATTAAAAGTAATAATTTCATTTTGTCATCTCTTGGTTTTCTTCTAGTTGACTGTTGTTTGTTTTTTCTTTTGGGTGAACTTGAATTGCAAAAAGAGAATAATTTAGTTGAAACGCTATCAATTTTTAGTCATGCGCATTTATTAGCCTAATGACAGATCTGTCAGCACTGTGAGGTAAACTATTATATGTCATCTGGCCTAACTTCACTAATGGCTAGCGCATTTCCATAAATGAAATTGCAAAAAAACAAGCTGATGTTTAGCAGGCAATGGTGTGTAATACAAAGTAGCTGAAACCTGACATTCCCTTTGTGTTATTGATTAAAGATAAGATAATGGCAAACAATATATTCTGTTATTAACTCTTGTTTTGTGTTTATTTGCATGGATGACTGAAGTCTTAAGAAACAAGACACATTAGCAGTTTAACAATTTATTCATATAACAAACAGGGGCCTCAGTAGCAATGTGGAAAAGTCATACATATCCACAACATCCAGGAACAACCTCCTCATCCTAGTCCCCAGCCTGGTCGCACACCACTGTGGGATGGGATCCCACAAGCAGCATTTGTCACAAGTGTGTCAGTGTGGTTGTGTTATTCAGCACGCTCAAGCTGTAGTGACAAGTGTTCAATGGCCGGGAGGTAGTCTTTGAAAAACCCTACTCTGTGGGTTTGGCCCACTGAGTAGGAAGACAGAGTTCAGCCCAGACTGTGGAAATATGGGAATCTCATCTTGACTGATGTACCCCATCAGTACATCAGTTCCTGGGTCTTCTCCATACTGTCAGCCTATGATCCACATGCCATAAGCAGAATCTACATAATGTTCCTCCACATGTTCAGGTTCCAGTGCACATCTTACTAACACCACCTCAAATGGACCTGATAGTGAAGGGCAGTCATGGCAGGCCTCCTGGCAGCCCTATGAGATTTGAGATTTGCAATATGAGATTTGCTGTAAGGAATTTGTTCCAGATTGTCTGGGTAGAGAGCCATTGGCCATGTTGTCCTGTAAACCTTGTCTGCAAATCTGTAGAAGACTAAGTTTCCTACATACTAACAGGCTGAGAAAACGCTACTCTTGTGGGTTCACCTTCTTAGGATCCCCACTTTGAAACCTGTCTGTGAACTCCCCCAATAGATAGAACTTGGCCTTCAATTTGGAAATGGTACCAAGTAATGCTGCAGCCTGGTTTTGATGGCCATGGGCCCTCTTCAGATCAGTCAAACATGACATGTTTAGAGCAGATACCAACTGACCACTGTAACAACCTACACACTCAACTCTGCTACTAAATTGGCAAATGCATTTTCCTTTCAACTGTGGCAGAACTTAAGGGCTTTCCAACAGTATGAATTTTATTGCCAAAAAGCCTTTTTACCACAAAGAAATAACTGACCTAAAACAATTTTACTTATAAATTTGTGCAAAGTTTCTTTTATTTTCTTATATGTGAAGGCAATCCCTCAATGCCTTAACCCCTTAGCGTCCGGTCAACCAATTGGTAGAGCACATTTTCAGGCCCTATATCTAACTGAGGCTTTCACTGAAATTGACCTACCTTGTTGAGTCTTTTCTACCAATTGGTTTACATCTGTAATGCCAAAAACAATCCACCAGAAGGCACTGTGAATGGAAACTGTTGGCTCTTCTTATACCACTCCCAACCAGGAAGTCAGAAACAAAAAAAACATCCAACATATTTTAAGTGTTTTTGATTAAACTAAGGTAGGAAGATATAATTTTTTGATATATGATAGTGTTAGAGGACTTAATAAACAGATGTTTGTTACTTGACAGCATTAAAAAAGTGAAATTGAATGTTGAATAATTTTTTTAAAAAGTGGTCAACCAAACGGTTGATTTGTCCCTTTATGGTGCTAATGCTAACATAACCTAAATGTTATTAAAACTGATTATTTGCCATAAAATCAGACCACTAGACCTATTTTGTTTATCCATTGCTATTGATAAATCACATTAAGTGTTAGCACAGCAAGAATATGCTGAAATAATTCCCTCAGTAAGTCATTTTCGTAACTTTCTGAGTTAATATTAGTAAATATTGTAAAAAATCAAGAATAACACATGGAAATCACAAATGTCACAACTGATTACCTTTTAACCAAATTACAGTAGCTGGTAAATTAATATTACTAAGTTTTCAAAACTATAACTTCATGTTGAACAAGTACTATATGGACGCTAAACAATTATATGGCTAAAAATCACATGGTCCTGTGGAATGATACTCATGATATCATCCACCTTCTACCACGGTGTGTTTGTGGTCATGGTTTCATATGAAGCCACAAGGGCTGGCACTCTCCACCAATATATTGCCAACAAACCAGATGAGTGGGGCTTTAAATTGTTCTGCCAAGCAAGTTCATCTGGCATCATCCACGACTTGCTGCTGTATCAAGGGGGGTCTACATTCTTCAATGCTCCCCTGAGTGAAAAGCAACAGAAGCTACCTCTAAGGGGCCAAAGTTGTAAAAAACACTATGCAAACCCATAAAAGATCCTCAGCTCTTCACAAGTTTCAGCTTGCACACCGCCTTGGGTGTCAGGTGCATTGGTACTGTATGACCAAACTGCACCAGTGGAGCTCCCCTGATGGCAGACAAAGACCTGATGAAGAAGGGCCATGGAGCCTGTTATTACAGGTCTGATGAAGGTCTGATTGCAATGAAATGGTTTGACAAGAAATGTGTCAACCTCCTAAACAATGCCTGTGGGTTCATGCTTCTTTCATCGGTCAAACGGTGGAGCAAAGAGTCAAATACAAAGATCACCATTCCATGCCCATCACTCATCCCTGTATATAATTAGCATATGGGAGGAATTAAACTTTCTGATATGCTATTACACCTGTATAAGACAAGTTATAAGTTACAAGTTAAGGAGATGGCACATTCCACTTTTCGGGTACATCCTTGACTTGAATACCTGGTCTACAAGAGGGACTGTGCCCTACTGGACCAGAAACTGATGGCTCTCAAAAGGTTTCCACCTGGCTGTGTCAGAACCAAGTTAACAAGTCAGCATCTAGAGTTGGACAACCATGATCCAGCTCTCCAAGACCAAAGAATAAATGCTACACCCTAAGACCCCAACGACCAAAACCACAAGCAGATGTGCTTGATATGCACTGTTTTTTTTTTGTTTTTTTTTAAAAACAAAACTGATTTTGCACAGTAGCATTCAATCAGAAGTGGCCTGAATGTAAGTATTTTGTGCTGTAGCACATTTTTCACATTTGCAGATGAAAAAACTATGTATTTTGTTGTTTGATATAATACGTTGCTGTTTTCATTCCATCAATGGAATGTTCACTGGCATGCTACTAGAAATAAACTGTATCCAATGCCCTGGATAGTTTTTGTTATTAATTTAATTATAATTTGGCCCTTTATTTGTTTTTTCTTTCAACTGTATTATCTAATGTACTTGTATTTGCATGACATTTCATACTTTTGCCATAAACGGACATCTCAACCGTTTGGTACAGATCAATATTTTAAAAACTACAGGGTCTATTGAAAAAAAATTATTGATTGTGGTTATTACTCACCCAAATCAATAAGAAATGTAAACCAAAAAAATTTCCATTGCTTTTTTCTTGGTGAGGACATCAAAGGGTTAAGATTGTTTAGCTATATAGGTGTTTAGTAATTTATTACCAGAAGAGGACTCAAAAGCAGAACCCACAAGACTAAATGCAAGTTTCTTTATTTTAACAAGGTATCAAGTAGAACAAGTAGAAGTTGGAGCTCAGAATGCAGGTACGAACAGTTCAAGTAAGGTATTTTCAGTACAGGAATCCAAACAGCAAAACACCAGCAGCAGGTTAGTGTTGCATTAGGGTTTTATTTTGTTTGTTTGTTTTTGGTAGATTTTCTTGTTCAGAATTCAGTTGAATTCTTACTTATATTTCCTTGTAGAGTTCCCAGCAGGGGAGGCTGGTCAAAGTTAAGTAAGTTCTTACTTTTACAGGTGAGCCACTTAGTCATCTAAACTTGCATTTAACTTAACCTGCAGGCTTCTTTAGGAATGAGCCAGAACACATACCAAAAGGCAACTGGAAAAGGAGACAATACAGCACAGTCACTAAACAAACAAAAAAAAGACACGCCATACTCACAGGAGTATTGCCCAATTACTACCAAAAGGGTGACAACAATCTAACAAAGAGTGGATGTTTTATCTGGCTTTTTTTCCCCTTGAAGGTGATCAGTTAATTGCAGATCGGTGTGCTGGCTAACTAATGGGTAGAAATTCCCCACGCAGGCCTGTACAGGTTAATACTGCACACTTATTACCAAAATGAAGAAATAACATGAAAGGATGACTAAAAGTCTTCATCTTACCACCAAAAGATGGAAAATGAAAAGAACTTCTCATACCTGAACAGTACACGAATCAGTAACCCCTGTACTCATATTGCAAATGTATAATTAATTTCAAACCGGTACATGTTAATCTGAAAACTAGCCTGACCCAGACTCCAGGTAGTAAAATGAACTACAGGAGTACACCTAAACTCCAGTATCTAGTATCTAAATGTTAGCATAAAATTTCCAATTACTGTGTTCACAGACTACATTAGGGGAGTACAAAAGATAGACAAATATTTCTCTCAACAGAGTATATCAGCAAGAGGCACAGTGGTGGACTATTCAAGTTAAATCACACCACTGACAAATGTCTTTGGTACATAAAGTGACAGTACCATTACAACCTTGCTAGAATAAACCACCTCTTCAGTGGAAATTGAGTGCAGCCAGAAAATTAGTGGCGCTAATAAAAAGACAGCATCAATAAAAAGACAGTGATTAAAATCCCCTCATCACACTGGTATACTTCAGGAAAATGACTGAGCTGAGATGGTAGCTTATCTATCACAGATAGATATTCTGATTTAAGGTGGAAATGCAGTATCACACCACCCTGCATGACAGGATCATTTGTCACAATCACCACATCGGTGGCAGTACTATAAAACGTAGATGTTTTACAAGACACTACAGTGGTCTCTGGTACTTCTTCAATGTTTGTATGTTTATGTGGTAAATGTGTTTCTTACCTTCACTCTGGAATGCCAATCTTTGTCACTCACATGCGCAAAAACCTTGTATTTGCCACAAAATCTAGCAGAGAGAGCTTATCTTTAGCTAGGATAAAGTGTAGGGCCCCACTTATCCTCAGCCTGAAATGTTTGTGAAGCAAGTGGCCCTAGTGGTGTTTTTTGATTATCTGGAAGATTCTAGCAAATGAGCGTGACAAATCTTAGAGAGGAGTTTGACATGGGTTTTCATTAGCACTTTGATAGAACTCGTGGATTGACTCACAGCAAATAAACAACAGGAATGAGATTCCTTCATCTCAGTTTTTCTCTGTTTCATAGTAGGTGTTAAATAGCCTGTCTTATGTAGAATTAAAGATCACTCCAAAGTGTCCTGGGATTCAGGACAGTAGGCTCTGTAGATTATGTGTCGAGTACATTTTAGAAATAGAAGTTCATACCTTAATCTGTCTTGGTTGGGCATGTGAAACCAGGGGAGGAAAATACTTAAAAAATGTCAACTACACACTGGATTTCATTTAGAGATCTGTGCAACCATCATTACCCCTCATTTCATTGATCAGCAACAACATGCTCAAGCAATAACTGGCTGTCATTTATGGCTGCAAATATGCTGCACTGTAAGTTTTTTTTTTTTTTTTTTTTTTTTTCTGAAACCAATCAGGTTCTAAATTTAGTTTAGCAAAACAGCATATTCAGCTAAATGCCCAGCAAATGGAATGGAAAAAGTGATGGACAAGCAGAGTTCCCACTTACAATAGTTTAATAGCATTTAGTGTTTAACATTTAGTCAGTCACTGCACTCACCCAATCAGCACTGCCAAAATAAAGGCGCTGTGAAGTAAATCATTGTAGGCCTGAGCTACATAACCTAGTTGACCTTGCAGGGATAATGCGTTGTTGCTGATATGGAGAGTATGAGAGTGAAGAAAATTCAATTTTGATTCAGCAGAGCAGTTTCAAGTACTTTTGGTCTAATGGAATGGGAGAGTTGTTGCATACAGAGGTCACCCTGGACAGGCTTTTTATTTTTCCTTCAGTTGGCTGAAATCACGATGTTCTAGATAGGATTTGTCCTTGTTTTCAAAATACTGTTATACACAGTACCAGCGTTTCCTTTTCTGCTTAGTTGCCATAGTGCTACATTGACTTCAAATTCCCAGAATGTTTCATGGGTTCTTTGACATTTTTAATGTTCAGCTGGACGACCCATACTGGCTCTTATGATTCAGGAATTAAGGCACTTTTAGTAATAATAATAATTGCTATCACTAAAAGACAGTAACAGTGTACTATTAATGTCTTTATACTACAAGTGAACTTGCTGTATTCTCCTTGTGATTGCTTGTAGTAATCATTAAAAAACATTAACAGTGTACTATTAATGTCTTTATACTACAAGTGAACTTGTAGTAATCTTCTTGTGCAGCAAGGTTAGATGTGTTTCATGGGTCCTTTAACATTTTTAATGTTCAGCTGGATGACCGATGGATTTTTGGATTTCATTTCAAAACACCTATACTGTGTCGTATGTTTTAGGAATTCAGACACTTTTAAGAATAATACTTTTTCCTATCATTAAAAGCCATTATTGGTGCACTATTGATGTCTTTTATACCAGCGGTCCCCACCCCCTGGGCTACGGACCCGTACTGGTCTGTGAGTCGTTGGTACTGGGCTGCGAGAGTTGAGGTTTGGGTGTGAAATTTAAGGTTTTCAGGTTTTTTATCGTTGTTGTTTTGTTTTGTTTTGTTTTGTTTTTATCATTTTTATCATTGACTCAGTTTCCCTGGGTCTTTTCCTGTGTGTTATGAATAAATCTTCTTTTCTTGGTACTGGTACTGGTTTTATTTTATTGTATTTATCCAGACACCTAAAGGCTGATCCATGAAAATATTGTTGGACATAAACCAGTTTGTGGCGCAAAAAAGGTTAGGGACTGCTGTTTTATACTATACTGAATCAGAATCAGAATCGCGTTTATTGGCCAAGTATATGCGCAAACACATACAACGAATTTGGTTCCGGTAGACGGCGCCTCTCAAGCACAACAATGTAATCACAAAAACATGTAAACTGAACACTGTTATACTACACGTGAACTTGTAGTATAACAGTGTCCGCAAAGACTGTAGCCCAGTAGCCCTAATTTCAGTAAGGTCATACATAATATTTGATGATTTGTAGACTTCTTGAAGATTATATTTAGGGATTCAATTTTAAAGAAACCCAGCAGAGTAAACCAAGAATTGAGAAAACCACAGATACTGACTGTTACAAAAAAAAAAATCAATATGAGAGTGAAGACAAGATTGAAACTCATTGCAGTTTGTATCATAACTGAGCGATACCTGTCAATACTGAGCCAGGGTTTCACGAAACCACTTGTCTCTTCCACCCTGTGAGAGAGAAAAAGTCACTGCTGTGCTGCCTGCATGTTCTCATTCTCTTCCATTTTAGCTCAAGGCCTCTGGACTTACCTCAACAAGACCTCATCAGATTCTGCAGCTCTGTTTACAAATTCTGTTAGGAGACAGAAAGAAAAAATCCAATTCTCCACAGAGGAATGGTACACTTTTTCTCTCCTTTTTTCATATATTATTTGACATGGCAGGAACAAAACATACTGTGAGAGTTAGACAGAGCAAAACTTCCAGCAATGTATACCTGGCAATGTTTTCTGAATTATTTACCTTTAGTAGCCCCTTTGAAGGAGACTGAGAGTGTACTATGTGTCCCTTCACATGACAGCTGTGAAGCAATTCTCCAAGTTTGGTTTTTACAGCTCTTCTTCAGTGCTCTGCTGGTTTGCCCTTTAATTTCACCTCTGGTGTGAGAATGCCTCAGTACCCATATGAAATACAACTGACCTATGGCAACGTTGTCAGAAGAACCAATGACATTTTTTTTCAAAAGGCAAAGTTTGTAGACAAAGGCTAGGTTTGGAATTATTAAAGCTGAAATGTTTATGTTGTCTGCTTCAGTTTTGGTTGATGACATGTCAGCAGTAGGAAGACATGCAGTCGTTTTCTTTTGTTTTTGACAGTGGCATTTTTGACTGGTCACAGTAAGGATTGATAGCTTAGTGTCTCAATAAACCATTCTGGTGACCGTGGTTTAATGTTATGGTCCTGTGATTTTGTTTTTTGTGCATATTTGGTTTCTAATGGATTTCTGATTCTGCGATTTGCTTTGTATTTTGGAGTGTTTGAAGTTTTGTATTGCTGCTTATTTTCAGGTGCTCTGTATTTATTGATTTTGGTTATTATATATATTGTGATTTACTCAGTATCCACAGCCTTTAGTCCTGATTGTGTTCTATGCAAAAATTAAGTCAATCCAATCAGTGTTTTGTCAAATTAATGAATGCTTCTGTGTTTCCTGGATTCAGTTAGTCATTAATTCCCCGCTTTATTTTGGTAATCATATCAGTTGTACATTTACACCCTGGTCGTCCTTACTGTGTGTCATTACTCTCCTGTGCCCTATTCAGTGTTAATTTCAGTGACAAATAATTTTGATCATAGTTTTCCATCATACCTTTTTTTCTGGCAAAAACAAGATAATAACTAAATAAAAACTAATGCACGAGGACACAAATTATGATGGAATGTACTGACACTTTCGTCAACAAATAGAAATTAGATAAAAATGTTCTGGAGAAATGAGATTGAATCTGAATTAATCAAGTTGCGTAGAGAGGCGGGACGAGTTTGGAAGTGATCCAATGAAAAGTAATCTCCTTGTGCAGCAAGGTTAGACGTGGACAATTTAATCTGATGCTGACAGTCAGGGTGGGAGAGCGGGAGGCTCCCATGCTCCCTGTTTCTTATGAAAACACAACAAAATGTCAACGCTTGGGAGGAAGAGAAAAGTTCATATGTGGATACATTTTGCATTTGATGTCAAGGAAAATAAGACATTTTGTAAACCTTGTAGAGCAACTTTTACTGGTACAAACATGATAAACTTTTACATTTTATTGTCAACTGAATAAACTTCAGATTTAGTCTACGATATTCTAATGATATTTATTTGACTAAATCTCAACTAGAATTGATAGAATTTTGATGCCTAAATTATGACTAAAACGAAATTAAAATTTCCTGTCAAAATTAATGCTGGTCCTCGTGTATAGTCCAGTATTTTTTGTAGGCTTTGTCAAATTGTCTTTTGTGTTGTCCTTATGAGTCTTCTGCTAGTTTATTGAACCTCTCTCTGGTTTTCTTTCTTCTTTGAGACTTGATTTCTGCCTAAAACCTGATTAATTTGTGTTCTGTGAGTTGTTTTCTGAGTCTGCATTTTGCAACCATGACAGTTTGATGTCTAATGAAATCACTATTACAACCTTGGCCTACTGTGACAAATCTTCCATGTATAACATTTTAGCATATTTCACTGAAAAGGAGACAGAAGCTTTGCTGTGAGCTGTAATGATACTGTGTGATACTACATTGTTTTTTTTATACCGAATAACAAGATTGAGAATGTGTTCAGATGCAACTTCTCCAGCAAGTGAAAAAACTTTTTTACATATGTCATTCATATAAATTGAGTACCACTGGGATGTGGTAATTCACCCAAAACAGCTAATGTACCCACAGTATGCTAGCTAAAACGGATGTGCTTAGCATATGTATGACTCCATCTCATGTGATTACATTCATCCTTTTTACAATGATTTATAAAGGTCGGGATAAAACTGGTCTGAAACACTTTGACTCAGGTGTTTGAGAGAGAGGGGTTAAAGAGCAGGGATGACCAGAGTTATTTTAAAATAGTTGCCAAACCACAAACTCTAGCTTCTTCATTCATCACCATTTTTCCACAGACTATCATTAGAAATGTAGAATGACTCTTTTGTCGGTTATTTGGAAAGTGTAAGAAGAGCCAACATGAAGTTATGAGTGAATTTTGGTTGCACATGTATTTATTTAATGACTTGCTTGAGAAGACTGGGAATGCCTATGTTTTAAATGCCTGAATCTGCTGAACCATGTGAACCTGAGTACTAACGGAGGAAGTTTTGAAAACATTTCAGTTTAGTTTTGCAGCACTCAAAAGGTTTCAAATGAATACAATCTCACCTTGTGATCTAGTATAAAGTGTACACCCATCATTCATTCTCTAGGAGACCTTGAATGTCTGTTCAATTGCATATTAATCTGTCCGTTAGATTTTTTATTTTTTTTTATTTCACTTGGCTCAAACTAATGACCAACTCCCACTAAAACCAATACTGCGTGATGTACTCTATGTGGGAACTTCTATTTGATACTCTATGATATTATATATCCTTTCTTCATTTAGCATGACTTTGTCTAAAGCCAGAAGAAGCTACTGAATCTATATCAGAAACATTTTCTCCCCATAGGTGCACACTGCCCCAATGTGTAAACAGAATCTTACAAGCTTTGAATCAAACATCTTGCATACATTCCTTTTTTTTATTATTGCCACTTCAGAGGCTCTCAACAGCCAAATAAACCACAGACATACCACTGGCATGTCTACCTGTCTGCACTGTAATGAAGTGCAACCTTGCAACCTCTATATAAAATGCTCTTTGTGTCCCTTTATTGCCTGCAGGGAGTTGAAAGCATCCTGATGTTTTGCTTTAAGAGAGAGTCTTGTTTTCTGACGGGGGGCTGTGGCGCTGCTGGTAGCTATCCTTAACCCTAGCTGACAGAGACTGGATAGGAAGGGTGGGTGGGGTTCAACTAAGGAGAAGCCAGGTCTGCAAGCAATTTTCATCAGTCCGTACTGTTTTAATAGAACTTGTGTGTCCACCCAGTCAAACAACAAGAAAGCAATGGAATGGGGTCATTTTCTTTTTATGCTTTCTTTAGGCGCACAATGTAGATTTCATTACATTCTTTATCTGTATGCATGCAGAACATTCAGTTACAAGACTTTAGCTATTCACTTGAAATATACCACTACACATGGAAGCTTGAAGTAGAGCACAAACAAATTGGAAAACAGTGAATGTAACATTGACTCTTGTTCAAATGTAGGCCTCAATCATAATATCCTTAAGCCCTTTTACTTCCTCTTACCATGATGGAATTCTGGAACATAAGGCCTGGTTTGGGATACCAATATTATTCAAATGTGTACTACAGCCTGCTTGCACTGATAACATATGGTGCTTCAGACAAGCACTGCCATATGGACCCATATGGTCGTCACTCCAAACATGATGACAACACAACCAAATTTAGGGTCATTTCTGAGTGTATTTGCTTCTGAAAGGGAGCCGTCTCTGAATTTGGCTCTGTGTCACATAGTCTAGCCAATCTGTGATGGCTGGCAGCAAAAGCAAAGAAGATTGACTCAGGCTGATCAAAGCGACAGAACAATGACAAGCCTGAGTCGCAGAGGAGAGCAGTGCCATACAGTAGAGATGCTTGGCATGCCGGCAGCTCAGGCTAAAGCAAATAAACAACACAAGCACTCATCAAAATACTTTGCATACACAATCAAGTACAAAATAGTGATAGGGATTGATACCAAAATTCAATCAACTCTTGGACCCAAACATGACCAAATAAACACAGCCTTGATTGCCCATCATCTAAAAGTTGGAACCAATTGGACTCTGGCAGAGTCAAGTGCACAATTTTCTCTCTCAAGCTCTGTAATTGTGGGCCACTCAAATCACCTTTCTACGACTGAGCAGTTCTTGGTGAGATTGAGAAAATAACACAATTTATAACCTATCCAGTAATCACTGCTTTGCATATAGAGGAGGGATGGCCTGTATAAGCCTTTGGTTATGTTGCTGGAACTTAATGACTACACTAGTGCTGGACAGATGAAGGACCTCTAGGTTTTGACATGGTTGCCAAAAAACTTTTTGAAGTGTCACATCTAAGTGTCACATCTAAAATAAATATATGTGTTTGTCGCAATATGGGAATAGGCGGATGAATTGACAGTATACTATTTTGCTTTTCAATATTTTCTCTCCTTCCTTCCTTCTCTCTCTCTCTCACTCTCTCTCTCCCACTTCTTATTCCATGATGTTGGCAACGCTTCAGGCTTAAAACTCAATTTCTCAAACACTGAATAGACAGCAATTACACTGAGCTAACTCAATTGTCCAGATAGTGCAGCAAAGGTTCTTGAATACATTGAAGGCCTCAGCTTTAACTCAGCATCACTGCTGCTGCAAAAAGACCATTTTAAACAAAGCACTTTAAAACAGGATGCTTTGGGGGGGGGGGGGACCTTATCATAGTTAAACAAATAAGGAAACTGTTCAATCGTGGATGGTTGCTATTAAGCAAAGACCCTGTGTCTTATTTAGACGCACTACTTACATGATTACGTTTAAGATAACATTTATAAAAACAGCATTTGTTTAAATTGTCAAATTTCTATTAATTATGATTTCCTAAAATACTTTCCACTGTCCCACATACTTAATTTAGATAAACCTGGAAACAACAGGAGTGATTATGGAAATTGGGCATTCCTTAAAAACAGTCAGATCTAAAAATATTATTTTTGGGGTTTTTAGTTGGATTTTGTTTTCGATGTAGTTAGGTTTCAGTTCATTTACAGAAAAGGTTTAATTTCAGATACCTATTATTCTTTGTTTCTTTATTAAATTCAGTGTTGTTTTTAGCCTTTTGAATTAATATAGTAAACGTGTGTGTGTGTGTGTGTGTGTGTGTGTGTGTGTGTGTGTGTGTGTGTGTGTGTGTGTGTGTGTGAGTGCGTCTATGTGGTATGGATTGACATTTGACCTGCGCTGTACCTGGGCTCCGGGGACATTTCGACTTTTTGCTGTGTATTCATGTGTCCCCCTAAAACATGACTTGTAAATGCATTTTTAAGTGTCTAAATAATAATTTTTTCTACTTCTTATGAGGTCATTATTTATCTTTTGACCTGTATTTGCTTAAACTGTAGTGTAAATTCATTTATTAAACTATAATTAAAAGATTTTCTGATTTTCTTAAAAGTCCACCTATACCCCTCACCTGATTTTTGTGTATTCCAGTGTATTGCACAGCGACGTTTCGAGTTAGAGTGGATGTGTGTAGGTACTGCAATTTAATACACATTTTCAATACACACGGCCGGAAGTCATTGTGATTGGTAGGCTATATATATAGGCGGTACCTACAGGAAACGGCGCCACAACTTTCGCGCGCGTGCCCTTTAACAAGTGTATGTCGACGGCAATACGAAGACGGATTAAAAACACAAAGGTAAGCCTTTTTTAATGTAAAATGCACCATGGCTTTAATACTATATGAAATTATAGGTGCACAGGCCTATATTAAACTGGTTTAATTTATGCTTTATGGACTGTTAGTGAGTCTTTGAAGAAGTAAAACGGCCCCAGCGTTTGTCATTGAGTAAATAAAATAGGGCTGACGACTAACCGCGTCAACGCGATAAAGCGGGCTAACCCGTGTTAGGATTTACTCGGTGTTAAAGCATTATTGTGGCTTAAACGTGTTAATGCCGACATCGCGACTAACGCGATTAACAATTAAACCAGCGCAGTCTGAGTCAAAATCCCTGATGTCGCTGTTAGCTAATTTCGGGCAGTTTGTCCAATGTCTGTCCATTCTGCTGACAGCCCTAAAATAAAAGCAAGGGTATAAGTGTATTTAGTCGTGTATTTATTTATATGCCTGAAGAAAAAACTTCTTACAGTTTTGATGCCTAAGCTTTCTCAGTACTTGTATCACTCTCTGCAGTCGCCATTACAGAAATGTCACATGTCGCCATTTTGAGTACTAGGCCTTTAACATTTTAAAAGAAGGCATAAATTAGCACTATGAATAAGTCAGCTGTGTTTATGCTGTAAACTACACTACTGCTAGTTCTGCTACTACTGATGATGATGACAATGATGACGATAATCGTAATACTTTATATGCTTTGGTAATACAGCCAATCGTACAGGAGAACATGCGAAGGAGACGCATTCCTCCACGGGAGGATGCAGTCTGTCATGTTTCTGCTGGAAGGGACAAACTGGGACTTGATATCCACTACATAAATGCCTTCAAAGGTAAGTTGGTCTTTAGTTTGGATTAGATTTGGAGTTTGTCACTTTGTCTTTTGTCACTCACTTGGTATGCCTCTGCAATTCAGGTCGGGGCATTTTCACGACTGTTCCATTCCAAAAAGGAGACTTTCTTTTGGAATACAGAGGTAAACTCATAACAAAAGAAGAATGTGAGCGGAGACACAGAGTTTATCATGACAGCCTGAAGGTGTTCATGTTTGAATTCAAGTTTGATGGAAAACTCTGGTGGTGCGTATTATATCAGTGTAGTTTGATTAAGATTAAATTACACATTGCTTTTGATTTATGAAAAAAAAGCTTCCTAACTAGTTAAGCTAATACTTTTTTGCCTAACCCCACAGTGTGGATGCATCTCAAGAAGATGGGTCATTAGGCAGACTTGTCAACGACAACCACATCAGTCCAAGTGCTAAGATGAAAATATTAAATATCAATGGAAAGCCCCATCTATGCTTATTTGCAAGCAGAGACATAAGTCCAGGTGAAGAAATAGACTATAATTATGGTGACTCGGATTGGCTCTGGAGATGCAAGGTATTTCTACAATTGTACTTTTTGGAACTGATAAATTGCATACCCTAAGCCATTTTTACATTTGTACCTACTCAAATTGGCTTAACGTGACTTAGGGCATCTAGTTTTTCACTGAAATTGAGTATCACCTACTGTGCCTGGGGTAACTATAGCAATGCAGCCGAGCATCCAGTGATATAAATGCCACAGCAAGCATGGACGTCAAGGTGACAAAATGCCTGCTGCTCAGTCTATACTTTAGTGTTCAATTCAGGGATCACGCTGTTAATTTTGGTCGCTATTTCAAACATTTCAGAGTTTCAAAAATGATGGCTTGGATTTTCACGAAGGAGGCGCACTCATAACTTATCGAGTGATACCATTGACCAGCCACCTGGTGGCATTCAGTCTATGTCAAATTTTCTGATCACTTTGGATCACTTGGAACCTTGGTGCAGTAGTTACTGAAAAACTACATGGTACTATAACCTACTGGAAAAACAGGGGTAGGTACTAATGGAAAACAGGCAATTGTGATGGCTGCCACATCAAAGCCCTCTAAAAGCACTAAAAAAATATCAGCAGGTATGCAGAAATAAAAAATGGCTTTCGGTTTCTAAATTTTAACAGTGATTGATGTTTAATGTGATTCTACACAGCAAAATCTCCAGTGTTAAATTAACACTGGAGAGTGTCTATAAGGGTCCACACCTCTGAGTGTTAAATACAACACTGTTGAGTGTTAAATTAACACTTTTGACAGTGTTATATGTTTAAAAGTAACCTAGTCAGTTTTGAAGATTAACAATGGCTAACACTGAGCAGTGCTGATTTTCTAACACTGGAAAATAACTCAAAATGTTAGAAATATTCCAGTGTTAGAAAATCAGCACTGCTCAGTGTTAGTCTTTGTTAATCTTCAAAACTGACTAGGTTACTTTTAAACATATAACACTGTCAAAAGTGTTAATTCAACACTCAACAGTGTTGTGTGGACCCATATAGACACTCTCTAGTGTTAATTTAACACTGGAGATTTTGCTGTGTAGCCTCTTTAGTTAGATTCATTTTAAATTTTGTCCCTTGAAGATAAATGGGCCCTAGTGACAGTTCGTTGCTGCTACAGGTGATTGTTTTACTCCTTTAGCAATGGCTTAAAAAATAAAGAAATCACACTGACTATTTGTCTCTTAATCATAGGGCCTTAAATTCTCTATACATGACAGTGAATATTTTAAAGACAATAGCTTGAAACTTATCTTTCTCATACAGTTTATTTAATGTTTCAAAAGCCTCTTCAAAAATGCACTGTATATTCATTTTCTATCTGTTACACACGAAGACGGAGACCAGCCAGATTCAGAAGACTGTGAGCTGCCTAAAGCCGCAACCAAACAGCTTTCCAAACAATGATCTGGACCTGAAACATCCAGAGCCTAAAAGGGTAAATATAATCCAGTGTACCACTTAATGAACTAATAATTTAATCTATCATCATTCTTTATGGATGCTGTGTGTGTGTGTGTTTGGCAGTCACCTGGGTGTGATGTGATTTACATGGACCGTGGCTTGTAGGTCCTTTTCATTGTTTCAAAGTGCAAGTCTGGATAACATCTGAGTGTGTGTGTGTGTGTTAACCACCCAAATGTGACTTAGGAGGACCACACTGTTATTGGGGGACTCCGTCAAAGTTTGCTTCATGGTGACATCACTCTGGTTTTAGGAGGGGTCTTCTCGTATGTCTTGACAGTTTGACCTACAGCATGCAGAACTGACTGCATGTGCTTTGTTTCTATGTTGAAATTTTTTGAAACTCAGGCTTGAACATTAAGATAGATAGTACTATACAACTTCTTAACTTGTTTTAGGCACTTTTTACTGCTTTAGTGCATGGGCTCTCTCTGGCTGTGTACTCTGGCTTCTTCCCACAGTCCAAAGATGTAGCTTATGGGGTTAGGTTAACTGGTGATTCAAAACTGCCCTTTGGTGTGAATGCAAATGCTTGTCCTTCCATGTTAGACTGGTGATCTGTCCAGGTTGTACTGCCCTATGGTAGCTGGTATAGGCCCCAAAACTGCTACCCCACAATCCTGATAAGGATAAGTGGAAGAGGATGGATGATTGCAAAGGAATCAGTTGTTAATTATTGTAGCCAGTATTTTTTTCAGAAGAAAACATTTCTTGAGTGGAAAGCCCCCCCCCCCCACACACATGCAAATTAAAGACAGAAGCACAGGCCTGCCCAGTACAGTTGCAAGAAGAGCACTTGGTCTAATCTTTGTGCCATCTTTTCTTTGTTGCAGGATCTTGATGAAGAAATGCCTCAGCAAGGCTCAGAAGCCATGCATTCTTCTTCAGTGCAAGATTTTGAAGAGGTAACATTGACCTAGGACAGATTTTAATGAATGTTTCTCATGCACGATGTGTACCTTACGCTATTTGCCGATAGTGAAATGGTCTATTCATCCTCTTGAGTGATGCATTTTTAGTAACTGTCAGATTACTGTTCTTTTGTCTTCATTCTCTATCTGTTACACACGAAGACTGAGACCAGCCAGATTCAGAAGACTGTGAGCTGCCTAAAGCCGCAACCAAACAGCTTTCCAAACAATGATCTGGACCTGAAACATCCAGAGCCTGAAAGGGTAAATATAATCCAGTGTACCACTTAATGAACTAATAATTTAATCTATCATCATTCTTTATGGATGCTGTGTGTGTGTGTGTGTGTGTGTGTGTGTGTGTGTGTGTGTTTGGCAGTCACCTGGGTGTGATGTGATTTACATGGACGAAGTTTATTAGTTGATATCTGCAACTGAATTGAAAACACACCTTTCCAACTGTCCAAAACAAATAAATGTTGCAATATTTTGCTAACAGTGTCACAATCATCGTCTGGTGTGCACAACAATATCATCTTTGGACAAGTGCATTCAGTGTGTGGGACCGGTTTCCTCCCTCAAGTGGCTTGGCTATAAGTGCAAAGGTGAGACATTTAGTGAATAGGTACAGTGTATAGTAAAAAGCATTAATAGAGTTCAACAAGTTAAGACTAGCTGAAATGAACACTGCTCCCTTTTTAATTAATGGGTGGTCACGTCTAATTAAAGAAATGCAGTATTACCTCATTGGTGCAGGACCTTGTAAAAATGGTATACTTGGGATTGTCCTCAATTCCCCATTCCATAACATAAACTGCTCAAAATAATAAAGGGAACACTTAAACAATGCGATGTTACTCCAAGTCAGTCACACTTCTGTGAAATCAAACTGTTCACTTAGGAAGTAACACTGACAACCAGTTTCACATGCTGTTTTGCAAATAGAGTAGACAACAAGTGGAAATTATAGTCAATTCACCATAATAAAGGACTGGTTCTGCAGGTGGTGACCACAGACCACTTCTCAGCACCTATGCTTTCTGGCTGATGTTATGGTCACTTTTGAATGCTGGCGGTGATTTCATTTTAGTGGTAGCATGAGACAGTCTACAACCCACACAAGGGGCTCAGGTAGTGCAGCTCATCTAGCGTAGCACATCAATGTGAGCTGTGGCAAGAAGGTTTGCTGTGTCTGTTAGTGTAGTGTCCAGAGCATGGAGGTGCTACCTGGATGTGGAGTAGGCCATAGGAGGGCAACAACCCAGCAGCAGGACCGCTACCTCCACCTTTGTGCAAGGAGGAACAAGAGGAGCCCTGCAAAATGACCTCAAACAGGCCACAAATGTGCATCTGTCTGCTCAAATGGTCAGAAACTGACTTCATGAGGGTGGCTTGAGGGTCCAGCATCCACAGGTGGGGATTGAGCTTGCAGTCCAACACCATGCAGGATGTTTGGCATTTGCCAGAAAACACAAAGTTTGGCAACTTCAGCACGGGCACCCTATGCTCCTCACAGCTGAAAGGAGGTTCAAACTGAGCACGTGACAGTCTGGAGATGCCGTGGGGAACGTTCTGCTGCCTGCAACATCCTCCAGCATGATCATATTGGCAGTGGGTCAGTAATGGTGAGGGGTGGCATTTCTGTGCCTGCCAGAGAGCCTGACTGTCATTGGGTAACAAGATGAGGTCCTCGGACCCTTTGTGAGACCACATGCTGGTGCATTTGGCCCTGGGGTCCACGTAATGCGAGACGACACTGGGCCTCATGTGGCTGGAGTATGTCAGCAGTTCCTCCATGACAAAGGCATTGATGCTATGGACTGGCCCGCCTGTTCCCCAGACCTGAATCCAATTGAGCACATCTGGGACATCATGTCTCACTCCATCCACCACAAACTGTCCAGGGGTTGGCAGATGCTTTAGTCCAGGTCTTGGAGGAGATCCTTCAGGAGACCATCCGCCACCTCATCCCGAGCATGCCCAGGCATTGTAGGGAAGTCGTACAGGCATCTGGAGGCCACACACATTCAACTACACACTTTCATGCCACTCAACTACCTAAAGAACAAAGTATTTAATAAGAATAATTCCTTCATTCACATCTGGGATGTCCTTTTTTGGGGGGGGGGAGGGGGATTAGCAGTGTATGTGTAGTCATTAAAATATCCTTAATGTGAACAGTTTGTTTTTTTTTTTTTTTTTTCAGCATTTGACATTACTGCAATGCTTTGACAAAAAACTACTTCACTTAAATAGAACTGCAAAGCTAAATTAAGTCTATCAAAATGTGTTTCAGTTTGTTTAGGGGTCTGGCACAAATCTTGCCTTGCAAAATTGGCAAATCAGAATTGCCACCAGTCAACACAGGTGTGTATCCCATTCATATTTGGCTTGACTTTTTTTCAGTTTATTTTTTACCTGTCTAAAGTATTGATCAATTAAAAAAAACTTTTGTTCTTACATTCCAGAAAGAAGAAATTTCTGAATATTCAGGGGAGGATGGATTGCCACATTCAGTTCTGGATCAAATATCAAGCGATGATGATGGCAACCACAGCATATCAGAAGAAGAATATGTGCCAGATTCAGAGTCATATGATGAAGATTCAGATGAAGACATCTCATTATTGCCAAGCACATCAAAAGGTCTGCTATGCCAAGATGACATCTCCAAAGCGCATGAACAATCAGATTCAACGAATTTAATCCACAACTTGACAAAGGACAAGCCACAAGATAAAAGTGAGCTTTGCGAAACTGAATCAGAAAAAATGACTTTAAGTAAAAGAAATTACTGCTATTTTTGTGGCAAACCACAAGCTAAAATTTCCCGCCACCTGAAAACGCACAAAACGGCTCCTGATGTTGTGCATGCATTTTCCCTGCCTAGAGACTCAAACGAGCGTAAAAGTCTGTTAGAGAAATTGAGAAATAAGGGAAATTTTAAGCATAATGCTGCAGTTTTGCATGGTGGAGTGGGACCACTGAAAGTGAAGAGAAGACCCAAGATTAAAGCAGTAGAGGGAAAGTTTGCTCATTGCTTTTATTGTCAAGGGATGTATGTTCGCAAGGATCTTTGGAGACATGTCCGCAGATGTCCTAACAAACCAAAAGATGACACGGATAAAGAACCTGGAAGAACCAAAGTACTCGGCCTGGCTTTAACTCTGGAGTCTCAGTGTTATCCGCAGGTGTCAAGTGGAGTCTGGAAGGTTCTTGCTGTTATGAAACAAGATGAGATTGCCTCAGCTGTGCGAAATGACTTTACTGTTATTCAGTTTGCCCAGTCCCTCTACAATAAACATGGACAAGACCCTACAAAGTATGATTATATACGACAGAAGCTTCGTGAAGCGGGACGTTTGTTGTTGTGTCTGCGCACAGAATTCTCAGTGCATAACATGGAAGAAGCTATTAAGCCTGCTAATTTCCAGAGAGTTGTGCAAGCAGTAAAGAACGTTTCAGGTTTTGATGAAGAGACACTGTCATACAAAACTCCAAGCCTTGCGCTGAAACTGGGACATACACTGCATAAAATGTCTGACATTATCCATTGTCGTGCCCTCATGACAGAGGATGAAGCCCTAATCAAGTCCACTGATGCGTTCAAGAAGTTGTATGTCTCCAAATGGTCTGAGATGGTGTCTCACCGTGCCTTGAACACATTGAGTGAGGCAAAGTTTAACAAGCCATCAACATTGCCCTTTACAGAAGATGTTCGGATTCTCCATCACTACCTTCAAAAATCTGCAGAAAGTGCCTTTTGCAGCTTGGAGAACGAAGCCACAGCTCAGAATTATGCCCAACTTGCACAAGTTACACTCTCACAAATCATTGTGTTCAACCGAAGACGTTCTGGAGAGGTTTCAAAGATGCGCCTCAAAAGTTTTCTTGAAAGAGACAAAACAGCACTCCACACAGATGTTGCCATGGGGCTCTCAGAAATGGAACAGAGACTCTGTAACTATTTCTGTAGAATAGAAATAATGGGAAAAAGGGACAGAAATGTTCCAGTTCTGCTAACACCAAGCATGCTGGATGCTCTGTCACTACTGGTTAGTAGGAGGCCTGACTGTGGTATTTGTGCCACTAATATCTACCTCTTTGCAAGACCCCGATCAATGAGTCATTACAGAGGAATGGACTCCTTGCGTGTTCATGCACACCAGTGTGGAGCAAAGCAGCCTGAGTATCTAAGATCGACACAGCTCAGAAAACATGTTGCCACACTCTCACAAGTCCTTAATTTGAAAAACAACGAACTTGATCAGGTTGCAGATTTCCTGGGTCATGATATCCGCGTTCACCGCGAATTCTACAGATTACCAGTTCCCACAACACAGCTGGCCAAGATTTCCAAACTGCTTTTAACACTGGAAAAAGGACAACTTTCCCAGATCCAGGGGAAATCACTGGATGAGATCAAAATAGAAGGTTTGTATTGAAAGGAGCAAATATTAGGGCAGTAGTTGAATATTATGCTTTATCAACAGAATTAAAACCTAAAAGCACAGACCATTCTGTTAAATGTCCATGATTTAAGGTTCTTGAAGTCTATTGTTTCATCACTTTGCAACATTTGGCAAACTGCAGAGTGGTGGCCTTAAATAGTAAAACTATGTACTATAATCACACAAGAAATGAAGGACGAATTCGACAGCTTCAAGAAAGACATTAATACAAAGCTGGCAGAAACTGCGAACGAGCTAGCTAGCCATGAGACCAGACTCGAAGAAGCTGAGAAAAGACTGGAAGAGATGGAAAGGTGGAATTTGGCCGCAAAAGACGCTCTAATCCAGTCGCTTCAGCAACAACGGAATATTCAGACGAAACTGGCTGACTTGGAAGGCCGTAGCCGACGGAACAACATTCGCATTTTTGGCCTAAAAGAGGGCTCTGAAGGAAACTCTGTGCTGCAGTGTGTGGAGGACTTGTTGAGAGCTGAGCTTTCGCTCCCGCCGGATTCTGCTCTAAATATTCAGCGGGCGCACAGAGCTCTGGTGCCAAAACCCGGACCAGAAAAACCTCCGCGATCGGTGGTGGTTAATTTTCTTCAGTTCTCAACCAAGGAGATGGTGCTGAAGGCAGCGTGGAAGAAAAAGGTTGTACATCAGGATAAGCAGCTTTTCTTTGATCATGACTACGCTGCCGACGTGGTTCAAAAGAGGAAGGAATACGCTGGAATTAAGAAAGCCTTAAAAGAGAGAGGAATTCGCTTCCAGACGCCTCTGACCAGAATCAGGATTCACTGGGAGAGCGGCGCCAGGACATATGACAGTGGCCGGGCGGCGGCGGAGGAGCTAAGGAGGAGAGGAATACAGGTGGAGGTGCCGCAGCGGAGCGGGGAAAGCACGATGCTGGAGGAGCGACTGCAAAATGCATTGGGATGGCAGCGATCTAACACCGAGAACTTATAAGTGAGGATACAAACATTTGAATCCGGTGGAAATGACTGAACAGTAGAACTCTGAAACTAAAGGTTCATTACTCTGTTACTTTTCAAGGCAAGGTAGACCGGAAAGTGGTAGGTTTTCTTTTCTTTTTTTTTTCTTTTTTCTTAAGGAACCTATGTTGGATCTCACGGGGGCCCCTAATCTGAAAGGGATATACCCCACGAACCACAGGGACGCTGTGGGTAAGAAATACGTATTTTCAGTTTCTCTTAAGTTTCTTGTTATCTTGTTCCAAGTTCTTAGAGTTAGTGTGGGATGCTATGATAGTGATAAGCCAAAAATAAAGCAAAACTTAACAGTGAAAAGATGAGGAATATAACGCTGGTGTCAATGAATGTCAATGGGATGAATAACCCAATTAAAAGAAGCAAAGTGATACTCAAAATGAGAAAGCTTAATGCCAATGTAATATATCTACAGGAAACACATTTGTCGCAGGAAGAGCATGATAAATTGAAGAAATTTGGGTACAGAAATTCTTACTATAGTACGTGCAAGAAAAGTCGTAAAAGGGGGGTAGCAATACTTATTAAAAATTCAGTTAATTTTGAATGTTCTAATGAAATTCGGGACAGTGAGGGGAGATACATTATTGTAAGAGGTAAACTAGAAGGGGAGGCGGTGACACTAATCAATCTCTATATTCCCCCTGAGAGCAACCAACAAAATGTGAAGACTCTACTTACTACAGTCATGTCAGAATCTGAAGGGACTGTGCTGTGTGCAGGAGACTTTAATGTGGTATTCGACCATAGAATTGATACAACAAGCACAAATAGAAGCAAAAACAGCCTGGCGAGAACGGTTAATACATTTATGAAGGAGCATGGAATGGTAGATGTATGGAGGGAACACCACCCACTGGATAAGGAGTATACACACTACTCAAAGACTCACAACACTTACTCAAGAATTGACTATGTCTTAATGAACAGATGGGATCTACACAGAGTAACTGAATGCACAATTGGAGTGGCAGATATTGCTGATCACTGTGCCATTCATTTAAAGCTAAATCTAAATAGTAGGCGTAGAAATACCTGTTGGAGGTTAAATCTGAGCTGTCTGAATAATAAAGAAACGAAAGACCAAATCAAGAAAGATATAAAGCAATACATAGAGGAAAACTCCACTGAAGAAATTAGCCCAACGGTGTTTTGGGATGCATTCAAAGCTGTGCTCAGAGGGAAGCTTATTGCTATAACTTCAAAACAACACCAAATGAGGAAGGCCCTGTACCTAAGCCAGGTGGAGGAATTGAAAAACACAGAAATATTATACCGAACAACTCGGAATGTTCAGCTCCAAGACAGAATTAAAACACTAAAAAAGGAAATTGACAATATATTGACTGAAGAAGTGGAAAAAAAACTTAGATTTTTGAAACAGGATTATTATGAGAATGGCCCAAAGGAAGCTAGACTGATAGCACGGCGTCTTAGACAGCAGCAAGCTGTTAATACGATTCACAAGATTAGAGACCCATCTACAAATAACTTGAGTTATACCCAGGAAGCAATAGAAGAAACATTTAAGAAATATTACGAAAACTTGTATAAACAACCATGTTCCTCAAATAAAGATAAGAAAACTGCTTTTCTTAACTTCCTAGACTTACCACGTATTGGTACGCAGCAAAACAGCAAACTGACTGCCCCCATCAGTCATGAAGAAATATCTAGAGCAATTTCCAGTCTGAAAGCTAATAAATCACCGGGGGCCGATGGGTTCCCCTCAGAGTGGTACAAGAACTTTAAGGAGGAGTTGATACCAATGCTTCAATCATCATTCAATCATACCCTTGCGGAGGGTGTAACACCTCCCTCATGGAGAGAGGCGATTATCTCAGTAATCCCTAAAGAGGGAAAAGACACCGAATATTGTAACAACTACAGACCCATATCGGTTCTTAATGTGGACTACAAAATATACACATCTATAATCGCTAAGCGATATGGAGCAATTATGACAGACTTAATTAATGAAGACCAAACTGGCTTTATCTCAGGACGTAGAACTCAAGATAGTATAAGAAGGACCCTCCAAATAGTTAACTCGATACAAACAAAAAAGGGCAGTGCGGCCCTAGTAAGCCTGGATGCAGAGAAGGCTTTCGACAGTGTAGATTGGAACTTCCTATATGCCGTGCTTGAAAGGTTTGGTTTTAATGACGGTGCTGTGATGTGTATCAAATCTATTTACCAATCTCCTACAGCTCGAATTAGAATCAATGGCAGCCTAACGGAGCAAATCTCTCTCGAGAGGGGTACCCGTCAGGGTTGTTGCCTCTCACCTCTTCTCTTCACTCTATATATTGAACCCCTGGCACAGGCCATCCGACAAAGTGAGGAGGTGAGAGGAATAAGTATTAAAGGGGAAGACCACATCATCAGCTTATTTGCAGATGATATCATACTCTACCTAGAAAATCCAAACCAAACTTTAATTCCAATGTTTAATGTAATTAATATCTTTGCTGAACATTCAGGGTACAAAATTAATGTGACCAAAACTCAGATACTGGCTTTCAACTATTTGCCATCTGAAGAGGTTAAAAATAAGTTTAGACTGAACTGGACTGCAAAACAAATGAAATACTTGGGTGTAACCGTGACTAAACAATTGAGTGACCTTTTTAAAACAAATTATGATAGGCTGACCACTCAGATTAAACACGATCTAAACCGATGGTCAACTCTTACACTAGACTTTAGTGCAAGAATCACAACAATAAAAATGAGTGTCCTCCCACGGTTATTGTACCTTTTCCAATCTCTGCCAGTTAAGATCCCAGTGGAAAAATTCAAGGACTGGGATAGGCTCATCTCTAGATTTGTATGGAATGGTAAAAGGCCTAGAATAAAATACACAACATTACAACTATCTAGGAAGCAAGGTGGTGTGGGACTCCCTAATCTAAAAGATTACTATCATGCGGCCCAAACCAGACCGGCGATAAAGTGGTGTGATCAGAACTTTAATGCTAAATGGAAAGATATTGAAATAAAAGTACGGGATGTCCCAGTCCAGACTTTTCTTGGAAATGAGCAACTTAAGAAAACCTTACAGCATTTCCTTGATCCTATAACATCCCACACTCTAGAGATATGGTTTGGCCTAGTTAAACAAAGTAAGTTGGAAAGGGAGGTTAAGATGTTAAACTGGGCTGCCTATGTTGTTGGTGATATACTAAGTGCTCACGACCCAGGATTCAGGAAGTGGGAACAAAAAGGAATAACAGCGATTTGTACAGTAATGAAAGATGGCCATTTGATGAGTTTCCAAGATTTAAAAGATCGGTATAGTCTAGAGAAAACCGATTTTTACCGGTACCTGCAACTCAGAGACTACTTTTCAAAGGAAATACGAAGTTCGCGTACGTCTTATGGCATCCTGAATTGTATAATTAAATCATACAGGGGCCTCCAATTCAAGGAGATTTCTGTACTATATAAAAATCTAAGAGAGAACACGGCAACATCAACTGAATACATAAAAAAGAAATGGGAGCAGGAAATAAAAACTGATATCTCAACTGAGGAATGGTTAGATATGTGTGAAACCCAGAACACAACGACTAACTCAAGATGCTGGAGAGAATTTGGGTGGAAACACCTTACTCGATTCTTTATTACACCAAAAATCAAAAGTAAACAGACTCAAGACAGTTTGCCATGCTGGAGAAGATGTGGTAACATGGAAGCACATCATACGCACGTGTTTTGGGAGTGCCTGAAACTGCATAATTTTTGGAAGAACGTGAGTCTTGTAATAGGCAATATCTTGGGCTACCAATTACCACACAATTTTAAAACTGTATATCTTGGGAATATTAGAGAGTATGTTCTGTACGACGACTTGTATTTGACAAAAATCCTATTGATAGCTGCAAAGAAAGCTATAACAAGAAACTGGTACAAACTGGATCCGCCTTCATCAAAAGACTGGTTAAATATTGTTGGAGAAATCTATGCAATGGAAAAAATGACTTACATTCTCAGATTAAAGGAAGATATTTTCGTTGCTAAGTGGGAGAAGTGGACATTGTATGGCACCAAGGAAAATTAATGAACGAACAAAACATTTAAGGTCTATGACTCTGTATATCTATTGATGCATGCCTGTATAAAAGTACATATATAAGCTGGAGTATGTATGCTGCTGAGCAAAGGCAGGCATGCATACGGTAGTTGATTAGAATTGGCACCCACACCTTTTGTTCGCTTTAGTTCTGTTTTGTTTTGACTGTGTGCTTGCATGGTTATTTCTCCTGTAATGCAAAACATGTCTATGTTTAAACTGTGACAAAACTATCAATAAAAATTACAGTGTCAAAAAAAAAAAAACTATGTACTATAATTTCCAGTATTTGTTCTGTATTTTGTCATATCTCGTTGTTAATGTGAGGTTTTTGGGGGGTTTGTGTTTGGTTTTTTGGGGGGTTTTTCCCACAATTTCTCAGATGAAATTGCATTAAGTGATGCTGAAACAAAGGACAGTGAGAGTGAATCAGATGATGATGACACATCACTCACAATGTTGGCGTGTGGCACCAGTGAGCCTGTACATGCAGTAGCTGATTCCACAAACACAGCGCAGCTCCAAGACACTGTAGATTGTGGTAAGTTACCACTAGCTTGGTTTCTGTGGATAAAATGTTTGTTACAAATATTAAAACTTAATCAAATTGTGTAATCAGCAGATGAAGGACCACTCACAATGCCTGCAGCAAGTGAGACTGCTGCTCCGTCTGAAGGTAAGGGGTGCAGTTGGTTCTCTAAGCTTATTATTGTTTCATCACTTTGCAACATATGGCAAACTGCAGAGTGGTGGCAAAAAGTCACTTGGATGAGTGACAAAATGTTTCTCCCACTGAAAACGCTACGTCCAGATTAACAGAATCAACGTTTTGGGATTTACTTACCTGGATGATTGAGCATGCATCAAGAGACTTTTATTCAACTTTTTATTCAGTCTTTTATTCACAGCGGAACACTAAATGTCTCATTTTAGAAATTTGATAAATTTTCAAAGAGAATTTTAGCTCGTTTTGATATTGATGGTAGCAACACATTTCAGAAGTTAATACAGGGTAGCATCCATTCTTTTAACCACCAAATGTTTTTTGTTTTTTTTGTTTGGTTTTTTGTTTGTTTTAACTACTACTACTTTATATATCTTCCAGAGAAAAATGCTGCTCAATCCCACAATTCCCGAAGAGCTCCCAAAAACATGTGGTCCAAGGCTGAGGTTGCTGCAGTGATGAGGCATTTTAAAGACCACATAAACGAAGGGAAACTAGCCACCAAAAATGAATGCAGTCATTGCAAATTGGTAGAAGATCCGGTGTTGGCAGGAAGAACAGTTCAAAACATACGAGATTTTGTAAGAAACAGAGGATTAACTGCAAAAAGGCAGAAAAAAATGAACTAAAATAACTGTTTAGCCAGATGTGGTTTTACATCTTGGTCAGATTGCCAATTGTTGTTAACACTGATGTTCTGTTTAAAGAAAAAAAAAGTTCTTGTTAATTACAGAAGTAGTTTGTATTTCATAATTTTTACATTTAATTTATTTAGGGTTTTTTTTTTTTGACAGGTTATATTTAAAATAAAAAATTATAAATGCATATTTTCTCCCCTTAATATTTACCTTTAGACTATTAAAATTCATTTTAAATGTTTTTAATTTTTCTGTTTTCTATATTTTTATATTTCTGTGGGAAGCGTGGGCATTTTTGTCCATAGATTTCTTTTTTATTTATGGTTAAAATTAATGTTCAGATCCAAGAACACTAATAAAATGATGTTCCAGTAATCCTGTGTCCTGTCAGATGTGTATTCATGGTAATGATGAGCTATTTAAATATTACATCATTGTCCCTTTAAAGACCCAATATTGTTTTTTTTTGGACCTCATAAAACACATTGTTGTCAAGTGGACAATGTCTCCAGAAAACACAATAGAGTCTGGTTGATGTGTATCAGTGTATCTAGACTTCTATAGGGAGTGTATGAGGTCTGAAGTGACCCAAATTTTTTTCAGATTTTTTCGAACACTTTAACCTCGCTCCCTTGGCTCTAAGTCCTTTGAAAATGGTAGTCCACTTAAACCACCACCGGGCGGATTGACGTAGTATAGTCCCTCCATACCACATAGACCCGTATGTGTGTGTGTGTGTGTGTGTGTGTATTATAGCTTAAAAATAATCAGACTCACAGTCATGTAGATATCTCAGCTCTTAAAAACTGCATGCACAAAACTCATCAGACATGTTGTGCTAATGAATTTGACTAAATTGCAAAGGCTAACACTAGCATAATTTTGTCAGAAGCAGTGCCACCCAACAGCATATCTCCAAAGAGCGTTGTTTTGGCACTGTTTTAGGTCATCTCCTGAGTCCGTATACCAAAGGAGATACTGACTGACCGAGCACCTTGTTCCTGTGTTGCATATTAAAGAACTCTATGAATTATTGGGTATTAAGTAGGTTCGGACCAGTATTTACTAGATGGACGGGTTTGTGGAGCAGCTAAACAAGATGTTAAAATCCATCATTTGCAAGTTATTGGGTTAATTGGGACCACTGGCTGGACCCTCTTTTGTTTGCAGTGCAGGAAGTATCCCAGGCCTCCACAGGATTTTCTTCCTTTGAGTTACTGTTTAGCAAGAAGCAGCGAGGGGTGTTGGACCTAATTAAAGAAAACTGTGAGGAAGGTCCAAGACCAGCAAAATTTTAAATTCAGTATGTTCTGGACCTGAGAGAAAACATATACACACACACACACAATTTGCTCCAGGTCCTGTCGCACCACTATCATAGAGCTCCATTTTGAGATCTGCCCTTGGGTGATGGTGCATTCTTGGCACTACAGGTTGCTTGAACGTTGCTTGAATTATTCAGAAAGAATTGGCTGGTATGCTGGAGACTCACACAGTGCTTGGTGTAGCCCCACAGTTTTTGTGGTGAAGAACGATGGGTCTATACGGTACTGACTGAGTTATCACAAGTTTAATGAGGTGTCACAATTTGATACTTATCCTGTGCCCTTGGTTGGCAAACTCCTGAACAGGTTGGACACTGCTTGTTTTTTTTCTCAACGCTGGATTTGACCAAGGGTTACTGGAAGATTCCCTTGTTTCCAGAGTCAAAAGAAAAAATGACCTTCTCCACTCCATACAGATTATACCAATTTGTGACACTTTAGTTCAGCCTTTTCAGAGGCCAGGTCACTTTCCAGCATCTCATGGACTCTGTACGGCATGATGTCATCATCCATAGTAACACCTGGGTGGAGCATGTGCAGTGAGTGGCCATGATCCCGGAGTCCCTGAGGCAGACGGGACTTAAGACCAACCCGAAAAAGTGTGCATTTGGATGGGGGAGTATTTGGGGAACCACCTGAGAGGTGGGCAGGCACATCCGCAGGTGCAGCCTTCGCATCCTGCCCGCATACCCAGTACCATACCCAGTATCTCTTGTGTATTAGCTCCTGGGACACCCATTCATCCTCTGTTCAGACCATGCCCCGCTGTAATGGCTCCCTTGTGTGAAGGATACCAACGCCCAGATCACCTTGTGGTATCTGGCTCTCCAGCCTTTGAAGTTCAAGATGGTCTATAGGCCAGGGGTGCAGATGGTCATGGCTGATTTCTTCACCCGCTTCCTGGGAGACAGAGTAGGCTCGACCAAATGGATTCTTGGCCTAAGTTAGGCAGAGGAGGGATGGTGCAGTGGTTTCAGGGTGCACTTCTAGGGAGGCTGGCAGGGCAGCTGGGACCACTTCCATAATCATAGTCTCCTGGTTTCAGTAACACACCAGGATCTAGACAGAGTGGAGTGAGCTGGAGACTCGTCCAGAGTGTCCCCCAAGTTTAAATATAGCAGTTCTCTAATATTGTCTAATGAAACAGCCTTCAAATTAGTATTAAGGGGAAAACAAAACAGCTAGTTATAATTGTTCTGCACTTTCACAACAAAGGCTTTAACTGCTGCTGAATATAAAGGAAGTTAAAACAATCTCCACTTTGTTGAAGCATAAGCTCTATGAAACATTGTGACCATTATGCTATTTATTTTTCTGATATGTTTGCTGATGCACTTTGACAAAATAGTGAGGGACATTTCTGTCACAAAACATTTGTAACACAAATTTATGATGAATCGGTGTTTTGTTAAAGCCAAGATTTGTTTGTTTTTATTCTTAGATTTAAAAGCATTGCAAAATTCATCAGTTGTCAAATTGTGAGTAGATAGCAGCATTAATGTTAGATTATTTCTGGTTCAAATAGAATGTGTAAGTTGGTGCTTGTGACAGTGAAACATTGCAAAGTGCAGAAAATATAAGATGACAGGCCATAACTTAAACATTGCTTTTTGCTGTTGGAGCTTGTTACATTCGCAGAGCATGGGCAGAGGAGCACAGGCAACATATCAAACTTAATTACCTTTCAGGTTGCCTCATCAAGTCAGAGCTTCAATGAAGACAGATTGTTCCTGTTCCTGCAGAACCTTTAAAGCCACAAACACCACATGGCTCTTTCTCTAATCTTAGCAGCCTTTTTGAATTATTCCCTGACTGCTATGATGGACTCTTAACAGGAAAATGTGTGTTATTGAGTAGAATTTCAACTGTGAGTCTGTCATTTCTCATCTTAATACACAGATGAGACCTCTGTATCCTAAGGTAAAGTAGCAGTACAAGGTTGCAGTTTGGATTACATGAGGAATAACAACATGTTTACCATGTACTTCCATGGTAATCTTTCAGTTTTATGTTGTAAGTGCCAGTTGCTTTCCTATTTTATTGGGTATTACTTTTGTTTTATGGAGCAATTTTCACATCCTGCCCTTGATGATAGTGGCCTCACTCTCTTTAAGCACCAACAGAGCAGGCCTACTGATGAACACACAGCACAAAGGGGTGCTTATGGAGTGCTAAACTAATGATTGTCGATGAGAAGCTGTTCTCACCACTGAGAGAATTCATTTCTCTGTCACTTGGAGTTAATGACTCCTTTTAAGGAGATGAAATCTGGTCACTAGGGAAAGCCACCCTGAAAGACCACAGGTAGCTTTTTCCATTTATCTAAAGTCCTGTTTCTGTAATGTCAGATGTATTTTAGCCGCTGAACACAATACACACATTGGCTGACATGTCAGCTCTAGTCTTTAATTCTAATATCAGATCCATCATCAGTACCTATATGGGAATTTATTGAACATGTCAGGTTAAAGTGGTAGACTGAAGGGACTATTAGCTTTGTCACCTGTGAGTGATCATTTCAAAATGTCTGCTCATGATTCTGGTGCCCTAGATATTTGCTGCCATCTCGAAAGGTTATGCATGAAGCCAAACGGAACTAGGATGGGGTGATATAGAGCAATCTTTATGGGGCACTCAGGTATAGACTCAGTTCACTGCTCATGCGTCAGAAGGTCCTTAACCTCCTGTTTGAAGCTTTTCATTATTAATGTTGAAGTTTGGACTCATGTTATGGAAGACGCTCTGATCTGCCACAGCCAATATTGGGCTTCTAAACAGCAGCGCCCGAGCACATTTGCTGCATATAGAACTTGGTAAACATTTATGAATGATTTAGGAGCGCGAGGCGAATTGGTAAAGCACTACAGCTGCATCGCTGAACTCCCAGCTGCTCTCTCAATGCAGCTTCAACATAAAACTGCTCTTTACAATGAAGTCCGTGTAAAACATCCTGCTTCTTAATACTAGCAAATTCTAAAAGAGCCTACTGTTGAACTCTTGCTCCTCATCCTGTTGAATTCTCAAAGTAAAGAAGCTGAATGAAGTGTCCTCGTATCCCCACATATAGGTGTTGTATTTTTATACATCTTTATTATTATGTACTCTGAAAATATGCACTGACACTGTGAAGATGTTTCATTATAAGTGTTAAGTTACGCTAAGTGATGATGGCTAAGACCAAGCTGATAACTACGGAGACGCAGTGACAACAGAGATCGTAGTTTTCAAAACGTAACTGAATCACTGAATGCTGCACTTCAACTCTATGCCCTGGGGCATGTATTGTAAAATGATTATGTTCTTTTTTTAACTGCTGAATGGGTCTGGCTGAATTAAGTCACACCCTAGTAATTTTATTAGACTGTATAATGGTGTTCTCACAAGAATTGCCAGGAGGAAATTAAAGAACAAATAAACAAAGCAAAAAAAAACGCTACAGTATTAGAGGTGAAGCAACATTAAAATTAATGTGAAAATTATTGTGGCCAGAATGAAACAGGTTATCAGTACTATCAAGGTACTATTGCATACAATTAAATTACTTCACAAATGTTTGATTTGCATACTTGTAGTTTTTTAACATTTAGAGTTTAGTGTGAGGATTCTCCTTTATTTTCAGGTCTCAAGCTAAGAAACTAAATGCAAAATAAATTGGAAAAAAAATAGTATTTTTTGTATGTATGTGTATGCCTGTATGTGTATGTGTATAATAATTAATTGCAGTGACTATTTTAAAATAACTTTTTATCCAGTATATCATACTTGATCTTTGTACTTTTATTGCATGAGAAAAACTGTCCCACTGTCATGGGTAAATCATATTATGAGACATGTCTCTGATGACATAAAAAACATAAAACAAACAAAAGATTTTGTTTTTTGTTTTTCCATAGAGGTTGTACTTGGGTAGATTTAACCCAATGCACAATTCACATATTAAAGCTAAATAAAAAGGCAGCGATTCAACCTAACCACTAACATGTGAATTTATGCCATAGCACATCTTATTTTGGTGACTTACAATCATGTGTCATGATCAGACTGTGCACACACATTAAACAAACAGCAGCAGGATAGTGTGGAATAGTTTTATAGGTGAAAGCTTCCATTTACATTATTTACAAGCTGTTAGCAGGCACTAAACTACACTGTAAACCCGAACAAGTTGACTGAACTTAAAACTTTTGTGGAAACTGATTACCTCAAAAGATTTAAGTACAAAAACTCATATCTTCTAAGTATGGGGTACTCAAAATTTGTATTTATTGTTAACCTAAAAATTTTAAATTATATTTTATATTTTATTAATTGAGCTTTACTCAAAGACTGTATACTTTAATTTCAATATTTTTGTGTTTCTTGTAGTTTATTATTTTGATGCAACACAATGCAATTATATTACAACCTAAACTCAAATTATCTGATTATTAATTAAAAGATATTTATGTTGTGAGTGTAGACTACTAAAAAAAAAAAAGTACGGAAATTCAGTTACTTTACATTTTGTTTAACATTTTTTCATGAAAATTTAAAAACATCACAAATGTTTTTATAAAACAACTAACATGGACATCGGCACCATAAAGTGAGCATTATAAATTCTGTGTAGAACATTTATCTTTTTATAAACTCACAAAGGACGACATCAGTCCTAATTGCATCTTTCTCAAAATACACAAAAATGCAAAACAAAAAGTCAAATACTAATCACTTTTTTTTAAATAGAAATGAAAAACAATTTTTTCAAATGGGTACAAAGACGATCAGCTTCCAAATAACCAGATAAGGCAGTCAAGTATAGGAAAATTAGGTAAACTGATGGAGTTAAATCCACCCAAAGCCTGTAGTAAACTTAAAGTGCTTAAAGTGCTTCAAACAAAGTGCTCAGTAACAGAGTGCGTGTCCTAACAAACATTGCCTTATATTCCTTAAGAGCATGTAGGCAGGGGTTTCAGGGGTTTGCCGTCATCAAGCCCCATGAAGATATTTTGAACTAAGGCAAATGTGTGAACCAGCTTCCTGGGGTAGTCTAAATGCAGAGCATAGATCAAGCCAAACAATAAAGCAAATGCATTTGCAAATCTGGGAATATCACGCATCACCTAGTCGCCTTTCACCAAAACAGCCATGCTTGAGGAAGTAAAATGGACTGGACTGGGAAGCGCCGTCGGTAACCACTGTGAGAAGGGCAACTGGAGTGTCAATGAGGGTCGACTCATCCAATGCGTCCGCCTGGAATAGACACAGTATCAATGGTAAATGGCCTGTATTTGTATAGCGCTTTACACATTCAGTCATCCAGACATTCACACACTGGTGATGGCAGCTACATTGTAGCCACAGCCACCCTGGGGCACACTGACAGAGGCGAGGCTGCCGGACACTGGCACCAGCGGGCCCTCTGACCACCACCAGTAGGCAACGGGTGAAGTGTCTTGCCCAAGGACACAACGACCGAGACTGTCGGAGCCAGGGCTCGAACCGGCAACCTTCTGATTACAAGGCGAACTCCCAACTCTTGAGCCACGATCGCCCCAATTAAATAAGTAAGGTTGGTTTGAGAGAATGTGACAAGCATGACCTGTAATCTAGCAAAACATTCAGCAGTGTAGTGGGTTACTTTGTAACGAGTTAGGGTACTCTACTTTTTTTGAAACATGTACATTAACGTGTTAGCTTCTTGCATTACATAATTTGTATTTTTATTATTTTTCTAAAAAAAAAAGTAATTTTTTATTTCATGATTTTATCTCAAAAAGAAACTAAATCTTGACTTCAGCCTGGTTTTTGGGCCACCTGCAGCATAGCCATAGTGCTGTGATACGCCTGTGCCCTGCTCCTGACCTGTGTGTGTGTGGGTTTTCTACAGAGAGGGTATTTTGTTTGTACAATTTGGTAGCTGCTAGGGTATTAAATTGTATTTAAAAAAATCCATAGCATTTTATCTTACTGGCAGAATTTAAGTAATGCAAAAATACACTTACATTACATGTCTAAAAGAATTCTGGGTCCTCCTCCCGCAGGTATACAGGAAGGGCACGAAGTACTGCAGTGCGTTTCACGTTGATATCAGGCGCCTCCTAAAAAGGGAAAAGAAAAGTTCATTTAACACAAAGTTTTCAGGTGTCATTCTTTGGGGAGAATACAGTGGGGCAAAAAAGTATTTAGTCAGCCACCGATTGTGCAAGTTCCCCCACTTAAAATGATGACAGAGGTCAGTAATTTGCACCAGAGGTACACTTCAACTGTGAGAGACAGAATGTGAAAAAAAAATCCATGAATCCACATGGTAGGATTTGTAAAGAATTTATTCGTAAATTAGGGTGGAAAATAAGTATTTGGTCACCTCAAACAAGGAAAATCTCTGGCTCTCACAGACCTGTAACGTCTTCTGTAAGAAGCTTTTCTGTCCCCCACTCGTTACCTGTATGAATGGCACCTGTTTGAACTCATCATCTGTATAAAAGACACCTGTCCACAGCCTCAAACAGTCAGACTCCAAACTCCGCCATGGCCAAGACCAAAGAGCTTTCGAAGGACACCAGGAAAAGTATTGTAGACCTGCACCAGACTGGGAAGAGTGAATCTACAATAGGCAAGCAGCTTGGTGTGAAAAAATCAACTGTGGGAGCAATCATCAGAAAATGGAAGACATACAAGACCACTGATAATCTCCCTCGATCTGGGGCTCCACGCAAGATCTCATCCCGTGGGGTCAAAATGATCATGAGAACGGTGAGCAAAGATCCCAGAACCACACGGGGGGACCTGGTGAATGACCTGCAGAGAGCTGGGACCAAAGTAACAAAGGTCACCATCAGTAGCACACTACAACGGCAGGGAATCAAATCCCGCAGTGCCAGACGTGTTCCGCTGCTGAAGCCAGTGCATGTCCAGGCCCGTCTGAAGTTTGCCAGAGAGCACATGGATGATACAGCAGAGGATTGGGAGAATGTCATGTGGTCAGATGAAACCAAAGTAGAACTTTTTGGTATAAACTCAACTCGTCGTGTTTGGAGGAAGAAGAATACTGAGTTGCATCCCAAGAACACCATACCTACTGTGAAGCATGGGGGTGGAAACATCATGCTATGGGGCTGTTTTTCTGCCAAGGGGACAGGACGACTGATCCGTGTTAAGGACAGAATGAATGGGGCCATGTATCGTGAGATTTTGAGCCAAAACCTCCTTCCATCAGTGAGAACTTTGAAGATGAAACGAGGCTGGGTCTTCCAACAAAAGGAGTGGCTCCGTAAGAAGCATTTGAAAGTCCTGGAGTGGCCTAGCCAGTCTCCAGACCTCAACCCCATAGAAAATCTGTGGCGGGAGTTGAAAGTCCGTGTTGCTCGGTGACAGCCCCAAAACATCACTGCTCTCGAGAAGATCTGCATGGAGGAATGGGCCAAAATACCAGCTACTGTGTGTGCAAACCTGGTAAAGACCTATAGTAAACGTTTGACCTCTGTTATTGCCAACAAAGGTTATGTTACAAAGTATTGAGTTGTATTTTTGTTATTGACCAAATACTTATTTTCCACCCTGATTTACGAATAAATTCTTTACAAATCCTACCATGTGGATTCATGGATTTTTTTTCACATTCTGTCTCTCACAGTTGAAGTGTACCTCTGGTGCAAATTACTGACCTCTGTCATCATTTTAGGTGGGGGAACTTGCACAATCGGTGGCTGACTAAATACTTTTTTGCCCCACTGTACATGTTTATGAAACTGCATGACATCAGACTCTACTAAATTTTGGAGACTTTTCTTTTAAGATACAACCTTTCTGTCTCTTGTGACAGAGAGTATGTTTCTTAATCATTTGACAAAAACCCTACACAGTATTTTAAAATAGTGTTCTCCAGATCAGAGCTGTGATCTATATAGAACATGGGGTTCAAAGCAAGGAAAAATTGTGTGTTTATCAGTGAAACTTTTAATTTGTGTTAATTTTATCATTATCAATATATGAAATCTTCACCTTAAGGGACTTAATGAATGGTTTCTTCAATAGATCTTTCAACTGTCTCCACCTGAAATTAATTGCAGTCTGAATTTTTTTTTCTTCTGTCTTTTTGTCTTTGGCCTTCAGCCTTGGAAGAAAAAATAAAAATATTGAAAACCTTATCAGCACACTAAATATACAACACCTTGCTATATTTCAATTGTTTTAGATAGAAGTTGCCACTGCTAGCTAAGTCACTTTTGAATGATGCTAATGAGAAGAAAAAAAAAAAAACCTGCCGAACAATGAGGCTGCTGTTGTTAAAAACGCCAACTTTCTTGCGTTGGCAAGGGGTCGTTAAAATATCACTAAGACCCTTTCTTTATGTGTGATTCTTCGTAAAACTGTGTTTTAATCGGTTAAAACTGTAAAACTGACGACATAATCTATGTTTGAAAAAGAGCGCGAACAACCGCGAACAACTATTCACCACCTGGGTCTGTGCTTTTTAACACAACAGCGCATTCGAAAACAAGTTATTGGCTGCAACATATTAATATACTTGCTTTTTTACGGAAAAAATAAACATAACGAAGGTTCCGTTTTACTTACAAGTTTCTCCAAATGTGTTCTCCAGTCGCTCGAGAAGGGCAGCCATATTGAACAGAATTTTCTGTCAACGTCGTTCAGGTTAGAGAGAAGACGTCATGACGTCATGACGTCCACATGCGGAGCTCGGAAAAAAACATTTACTCAAAAATCATAATTAAGAAAGCAGTATTTACTCTTAACTTCTAAGCCATGTACAATTATAACTGTTTGAATCGTTAACCGAACAGAAAAGTTTTAAGTTGTTTCAACTTTGTGAGGAATTTTAATTGTTATATCCACAAACTTTATAAGTCAGGTAGACTGTTGGGGTTTACAGTGTAAATGTAAAAGCAATCAACATAATATCTTGTTTCATTGATTCATTCTCTAATAATTTGTAATTACAATATGCACATGTAGTGTAGATATTTAATATTGTTTTAAAACATTTTATTCAGTGCCTTTTTGACTAATTGCTTTCCTATATTTATGGAATATCTGGGGTTAGGTATGAAACTGAAATGTTTATATTCTGCATTATGTTTAATACAGTTGCCTGAAGGTGAAATTCAATACTAATGCCTTAGGGAGCTGTTCTTTTTACATATACATAATTTACATATTTTATTTAGGCTTTGTATTCCAATTGATTAATTGTGCATTTTCTTATAATAATGGTGTCTGCTTCTGGAAACATTATACCTCATTTCAAACAATTGGTTTAATAAAGTACTGATTATTTCTCGAAAAATAAACAACGCCCTAAAAAAGAATAGATCCATGAAATGGACACAGTGGACTGGCGTGTCTGTTAGAGGGTTTGTGTGATATCAGGTTGCATCTTGATGCAAGCAACCACCTATCAGTCAGATGAACAAGTTAATAGCAGAACAAAAGTGTTTTGGTGAAAGTTTAATATGTGTGTGTTCAAATCTCTATTCAAACTTGTGAATAAAATGGTAAAATGCAGCGCATCTGCATCTGTTGCAAGATTCCCTATTTTGACTGAACTCAGATGTTTGATTTCATGCGGTATTTTTTTTCTTTCTAAAGGACTCACACTTTCTTAATTTGTCAGACAGAAAAAACTCTATCATTGCTAACAGTCATGTTCACTGATAGGTTATTAAGTGCATTAATTAACTGTTATGTTATATAGCACTCAACCTTCTATTTAAGGTTTTTTTTTACTAACATTCTTAAATGAATTTGTGTAGTTTATCTATCTATCCTTCTCTGTCTCTCTCCATATATACACACATATATATATATATATTTCATATGCAAGACGGAAACATGTACATACTGTCTCCACATCTTCTGTAAAAGTTTACTCTCAAGCTATGTTGCAAACCTGAACTTAGTAAGGGGGCAGTAATTATGGTATATGAGCGTAATATTTTGATAAAAAAGTGTTTCAATACAAGTGTATTTCATCACTGTGTTTGTTTTTATTGCTACCTCCAGAAATACTGCCATTGCTTTGCCACTTATGAGACAGACTTTTCCACATTTTGGCTCACAGCTCACTCTCATATTTCCTTTTTATCGCAGCCCCAGCTTATGACCACAGCTCAGATTTGTGCTTCAGGGAGTCTTTAAAGAAACCTCAGAAAGCATTATTCGGGGTCCGACTGCCTGTGTCCATTCCTGTTAATGTAGTAAAGATCATATGTTCATAGATGATAGATATTCTCCAGCACACAGTCTGTAAATACAATTGCTTAAAATTGCTTAATATAGTACAGTTACTTTTTTTTTTTCTCCTTCTCCTGTTTGACAGTATTTGCTGTACTGCATTTTGAAAAATTAAATCAGAAACTTACAACAAAGAGTCACGGCTCTCCTGAATCCCAAACTGAAATCTATTAGAGAATTCCCCAACCACAAAAATAGTGATAAGAGCTACAACTCCCATGAGGGTAGGTGCAAAAACAGAAAAAAATTCAAATCACTTTTTTTGGTCAAAATAGCAACTTTTTAAGCTGATGTCATATGTATATATTTAAATACATGTATAAACTAATGAGTATTATTAAGTGGATTACTTTATGATCCACTGTGTATAGAAAGGCTGCCAACATTATATTGCTCTGCTCTGAGTTTATGGACAAACATGCATCTGTTCGTAAATGTTTGATAATCTGATCAAGTGCTTTCTATATGAACTTTTTGTGCTCCTAATCCATAATTCATACCTTCTGTGATGTACTATATGTTATGTGAAATGTGTCCACAGTCATTAAAGTGAAAAGCAATGCTCCTCTATAATCGTAAAGGGGCAACTAATGCTTAGAGCCCAAAACAGAAGAACAAGATATGATACATTATTAAATAGTATCGATTACTTTTATCAAATCGATGAGATGACAAGAAAAAAATAGCTACTCGTATGAAAGTCACGCTCGACTCGCAGCCCTTTCTGTTTGAAGTGTTTCGGCCTTTCAAGAGAACATAAGCAGATCAAAGAGTAACCATAGCTGCTAAGTATGTGGGGGAGGCATGTGTGGACGAATGGAGGAATTCCTCCAAAAGGGAATGGCCTAGACCCATATAGCAGAGCAGAGGGGGAGATGTGTTCAGCTCAGTATATTTACTCCTCATCTAATAGTCCTTTACTCATGTATGCAAACATCATTACTGTCTGGCATTTCAACATTATGTGTTCCTGTCATCAAAATTTAAAGTTCAAGCCCACTAGCCACTTTGTGTCATCAGCCAATTTCTGCATGTTTACAGCAGCTTGCAGTGCTTATGTGCTGAATGTCAGAATAATTGGCCAATTAAAAAGGAGAGCCTGATCCAGTATTCTTTTAAGTGACCCAGAATTTCTAGCTATGTCCTAGAAAGGATGAAAAAAGATAAAATAAAACAAAAAACCTTAAGGCGTGTATTTTTACACACAGATCCAGGAAAGGTTTAACTACCTCAGCTGCAGCAGAGTATCACTTGAAAGAATCTTTGGCAGTGTTTAGCTAATGTAGACGCTACAGCAGAGGCATACCAAACAAAAATCTAGCATTGGAAAATGACCTACTTCCTAAACACAACAAAAATGCTTTCACATCAATTAGGTCAGTGATTACAGCATTTGTGGAGTTTAACTTGAGTGAGTGAGTAAGTAATAGACGGTATACACTTTATGGATGAAAGTCCATGCGGGATATACTGTCAGTGTGTCATATATTAAGGATATACAAAAAATAAAAACACCTACATTTCAAAGGTTTGTTCTTCCCTACTGTATGCTGCTTACAATGCTCCTGTCAGCCCATGCTTCTTTGCATCTTCTTCTTTCCATTACTCAAACACTGATTTAATTGATGAAGCTATTATCAAGGCTACAGTTAGAAATGTTCCGTTTAACAGCATATTAAATCAATGTTGACATTTAACCATTTTACCTTTATTTAAAATGTTATTTCTCAAATTTCATCGGAACAGAGGCTACATCTGAGATTTGGTTCCTTGTGGATTCTCACATAGTATAGTTTTCCTTTTCTAATGTAATCAAGCACCCATTTTATAAGAGACAGTAATAATTTATTTCTGCCCCTAATAGCCTATACATCACTGGCAGGGTATATATTTCATTTTCCTGAAGCATGAAGGCGAATAGAAATCTTAATGATTTGCCCTTGCTAGCATAATTTTAATTATGGATTTTCGTCTACATGATCGATTTGGAGAAAGCCATAGTAATACAAGTTGTACATTCTACTGTATTAAATATTTGATATCCATTAAATTTTCATGATTAATGTTCTGGTAAAGAATCAGTTTCTCTAAGCCCTCTGGTTTTATTGCTGAGTAAATTAAGGGTTTTACTCCCTTAGCAAGAGATATAGCCATATATCGCACCAAAGCTTTGCTTGTCATGAGAAATGGAGCAATTTGATATTGATTGTAAGGGAATTTTAAACTGAGAGAAATGGTCACCAAAAGAGAGAACTTGATGTTCTATCTTTAATATGGGTAAGAATGAGCTTGTACATTTCACTTTGTCATTGTTTGGTGAAACGGTGTTTTTATGCGTTTTATTTTTCAGTTTATTGTCATTTAATTTTTGTGCATAAAGTTTGCTTGCTGGTTTATCTCTATCCAGTGATGATTCTACAGGTTGTGTAGCTTATGCAACTATGAAAATGGTACTATTTGTCTTTTATTCTTGCATGTACTAATGTGTGCTTGGTATTAAAAACTAAAGCAATGAGCATAGACTAACTGAGAAATACCAGCATATGGTGTTTGAAGTGCTAATATAAAATGTTAATTTATTTTATGAGCATAATATATAGAAAGATATTTAGAATTATTTTTGCAGCTTCACCCACTGACGATTTTACACATGCTTATGAGTAAAAACTCATTTAGCTTACTATCGGAGTAAGCAGACAGATTCTGGTCTGCTAGCCACATACATTTCTGAAGTTGAACTTAAGTTTTAATACCCCTTCCTACTGTACTTAAGTAGAATTTTATAGGTATCTGTACTTGAGTACTTGTTTTTCTGACAACTTATTACTTTTTCTCCCCGTTCTCTACACAAATATATATACTTGTACTATGCTCCTTACATTTGCAAAGCTCGTTACTTTAGGTTTAACACATTTGAGGGAAGTTTTCGTTTCCCAGCTCTTTCAAACATCAAACCAATCTCAGCAAAAATAAGCAGAACAATGGTGTGTGTCATATACAAAGGGATGAAAGATCATTTACATGTGTTATAGCTATATTTAGAGGTTAAAGTGGACCGGAACTCTTGAACAGCATTTTAGGTGCAAAATGTTCATAAGCTGTGGTCTTGGTACTTTAGCATCAAGCTAGCACTACAGAAGACGAGCCAGCATAAAGGGAATGACATTTTAGGGGGGGTTGTTGTTTTTTTAAGTGGCCTTTTTAATTACGTTAATTGGGTTTATATCAGCTCAACAAATGTCAGCAACCACCCAAACTGTGTGTCTGTCACACACGGTGTTGCTTGCTAAAGCTCCAGCTGCTGTATTTTCCAGGGAGAGAACAGAATGAGAGCTACCTTCACTCAGAGATGGACAAAGATAAGAAAGACAGGGCAGGAGAAAAAGACAAACGGTTATATTTAAAGGTATGGACTGCTTAGGACTGGGTATTTGACACACTGGAAATTTAAAGCTTTCATGTAATGTGCTAATTTCTTTTGTAATTTACGTTTGATTTTTTCGTTAATGTTGGGAAACATGCTGCAAAACAAACTGAGGTACTCAGCAGTTTAGTGCAGGATAAACATGTTAGTTTGCTGTATTCTGATAAATTTACAGTAACTGTGTGCTGTAATGTTCATGGTCAGCTAGTGTTACGGCCGAGAGGGCCAGGCAGTGGGTGTGGACTCAAATGCAGACACAGAGGGAGGCAAACGGGCGTGAGCACAGAGTTTATTTACAGAGCTGAGCGAAGTTACAAAACAGAAAACTAAGAATGCTATAACCTATGCATGCTATGAACTGTGAAAGCTATGAGCAGAAAACTGTGAGGCAAAACTGTGAACGAGAAACTCTGAGGGCTGGATTCCACAGAGGGATCCGGGGAATGGAGAAAGGGGGCAGCGGCTTGGAGGGAGGTGTGAAGTCACTATGATGAGAGGAGGAAAGTAGTCAGTGGAAGTCTCAATGAATCACAGCTGGAGGATTAGGCTATGGTGGTTTGGGCTTACGCGTTGCAGATTTGAAGTGTCAATCGAGGAGGGAGTGTCCAGGGGGTTCCGGGTGAGGAGTGTCCAAAGCAGATCCAGAACAGGCTTGGAGTGGGGAGCTGAGCAGGGAGGCAGGCAGATGGGTCCTATGGCGAAAAAGGAAAGAAAACACGGTGAAGAGAAAAAAACAGTACTCCAGAGTTCTCGCAAGGGCTTGGCGGCCTAGCACTAACATGTGTTAGCAGAAGATCTGGCAAGGGTCTGTCGTGAACGCTGGTCTTATATGCAGGTGACTTGATTGGAAACAGGTGTGGAAGCTGATTGGAGTCTCCGTCTGAAGGTGGAGCCCAGCAGAGTGGAAACACCCCGTATTCACCCGGACCATGACAGCTAGGTTACATAAAGTCTAGCAGAAACTAGTCATTTTTCTGTTTAGATGTGGAGCTAAAGTAAAAGTAACAACAACAACAAAAAACAGCATAATCCCACGTATTAATATCATTAAGTATTATTTTAATTCACTTTTACTTGAGTGAAGCACTTTGACTTTTACCAGAGTTTTCTTAACCCAAGCATCTGTTTCTACTTCAATTATTTTTTTATATAGCCACTCTTCTTTAAAAGACAACTTATTGATTATAAAAGCAATGTATTTTTTCTGGTCCAATTAATTAGTCAGATGGTCCCAAGGATCTATGTTATGGTTTTTGTATACTATCTAGTATTCATATAACTGACAAATCACCGAAGCAATAATGAATGAACTGTAATAAATATAATAAAACAAGCTAGGAAGTACCTCAGGCTTAAAAGACATTCTGTGCATTGAGCAGGTACACTGCTGCATACAGCTAATCTTTAACAAAGTATCCTGATTGTGTATCTGATCAGAGAGGCCTGCAGTGCCTTCCTATCTCCGTACACAGAGGTGTTAGAGGGCAACGCTGTGCATGAGGAGATATGGGACGAGGCAACAACAGGAGAATAATGAGCCACCAAGCCTTAACGCCTGAGTTTTGTAAGTCCTAATGATTCTGGCTCCAATTCAAAGGAGAAAGACCCACTTGAAGCCAACTTTCATTTCCCAGTATAGAATGGTGTGAATCTCATCTCCTAAAAGAATTACAGGTATCACACACTCTGCTGATCTCCTCACACACCTCTCTGTCAATCAAATACAGGACCAAAAAGTACCTGAATTATATCTAACAGGGGAGGTAATGCATCTTACAGGTTTTAAGTGTAATATAATTTGTTAATAATCTCTCAATCAGATAAAATCTAATTTGCCACCTTCATTTCATATGTTGTCTCAAATGTCTTATTACACACAGCTTCATGTAATTGGAGAAAGTACGATTCTGCACAGCTCTATTCATCACCTACTGTCACCTAATGCCATGAAAGTGGATGTTTCTTAAATTCACCTTCTGATATGTTCACATCTTTGTGCTCAGTAGCTGTCTCACTTATGTAACTGTTCTGTTGTGAACAGCTTTGCCATGACGTTCTCATTTTGGGTTTGGTGCAACACATTTGACATGTAGGTATATTTCTCAGTGTCACTGACTTCTCTGAGTTCTGATGAGCACAGGCAGCAGAGCGAAAACACTGTTTTCTTTCTTCTGATGGTTTCCCTTCATTGTTGATCTTGAATCTTACTGCAGACAGGCCACAGTAAAAGGTTTACTTCTCTCAATCACATCTCTCAGTCTGAGTAAAAGAGCCAGAACACTTTGTGTAAAAGCTAGCGTATATCATACAGCGGCAGCCTTTTTCGTATCAGCAAATCAGAAAAAGTGACTCACTGAAGGTTTCTTCTGTCACAATAACCACAACAGAAAAGAAACAAGGAACGTGTTTTGAGAGAAGTAATTGTTACTTCATCTTTAGCCCTCACCATCGCTGCCAAAATTTATCTCACAGCTGCACAAGCAGTATTGTGGACTAGGGTGTAGACATAAATTGCATTTTTATGTTGTTCTATTGAAAGGGGTGGGTATGGACTAAAATGCCATTTCAGAAAATCTTACTCTGCAACATTTACTGCTTACTTGGGATTTCTTTCCAGTCCCCTCTTAATATTACTCCCTCATGACACCCTCCATGCAAGATGCTACTGCAAGTTCATTATCATCAATAAGTCAAGTTTATTCTATCTTTCATCATCATATCATGCATTCCAACCACAGCACCTTTTTTTGCAATGTAAACCAATTTATTTCTCCCTTCTATTGCAGATAATATTAAACAATGCCCCAAGAGTAGAGGCTGTCTGAATGGGAATGATTTATTACAAAGAAAGAAGTCTGTGCGTCGGTTTGCAGAGCTCTGCAGTGTAAAATAACCTCATTTATATTCTATATTGCTCAGGCTGCCTCACTTAATATTCCTGTCAGCACTCTTATGCCATTCCTTCTGTTGGCTTTGCCTGCAATAAAGCCGCTGCCTTTGAAAAGTGTACAAACAATATTAAACACATTTCATCAGATTAGTGCAATGCAGAAAGGCTACTTTTAATGCAAAACAACAGGGTGAAGTGAGCCACAGTACTCATTGTTTGATGACAGATTGAAATCATTGTGCAGCAGGCACTGGGATCATTTAAAACAGATGTGTGACAGAATGTTGCCTGCCATTGGGCAGCATGTACTATTCACAGATGATCTCAAAGCATATTAGGAGCAAACAACTAATCACAGTTAAATAAGGTGAAGACACTCATTTTGCTTATTATTCTGCAACTTGCTCACTGTGCAATTAGAAGACATCAGACTGTTAAATTGCTACATTATAATGGATCTCAAGCCTATTATAAGTCAACTGTATTGTTCTTGATGTTGAGAGTAGTCTTTTAATGGAGGGTTAAGACGTTAATGGCAAAGTTATTTCTTTATTTTTTTTTATAGAAACATAACTGAAATTACTTACTCCATTATCAAATGTTGTTGAAACATTTATTTTTAAAAAACATCATAGCTAATGCATATGTTAATAAAAATAAACTGTACTGATTTATTTATAGCCAGCAAGATAGTAGGAAAAAAACATTACCTCCTATTAAACATTAAGAAGAGGTTTAAAAGTCAATAAGGAAGTTGACATTCTGACTTCAGTGGGAACACTATTCCACAGGTTGAACTCAAACGGCAGAAGCCCACTGACCTTTGTTTACTAGTCAAAACGTTGTAATGACCTGCAGCATCCCATTCACTGATCTCAGGAAGCACCCAGGCACATAGAGTAGAGAATTTAATGCTTTAAATGTCATTACCAAGAGTTTAAAATCAATATTAAATTTAGCAGGCAAACAGTGTAAATTTGCTCATACAGGAGTAATTTTTCTTGGTGCCAGTTTGATTTAAAGAGCAACAAATAATCAGGGTGGGAAATAAAAATAAAAAGATACATGACTTTGTGCAAGTCGTCTGCAGATAAGAACAATATAATTTTGGAATTCTTTTGAAAACATTTTTTATATTTATTTTTTATATTTTTTATATATATTTATTTATATATATATATATTAGGGTGCAACGATATTCGTATCGATATTGAACCGTTCGATACAGTGCTTTCGGTTCGGTACGCATATGTATTGAACAATACAAAATTTGTAATTTATTTCATCAACTTTCCTTCTGACAATGCTGTCTGTGTTGAGCGCTCAGTGAATCTGCGTTCGACTACTCCGCCTAGGTTACACTGTCGAGCGCAGATCCACTGAGTGCTCAACACAGACAGCATCGTCAGAAGGAAGAGCGCAGGGCAAGCTAGCGAGACAGAAGTTAAGCTCTCCTTGCAACATGGCAAATTGAACCTCCCCCACCCTCATTCAGATCTGGCGTTTGGAATTATTTTGGTTTTCATGTGATGTATGACCCTGAAGGTAAGCGCGTCATGGACTAAAGTAAAACAGTATGTTGGATGTGCCACGCAATGCTCAATTACATGGGTGGGAACTAGTGTGTTAGCGCAGTTAGCTCGTTAACGTGTTGGCCGTCTAGCCCCATGCACGGGCGATCAGGGGTAGCTCGTTAACGGAGATTTGCCGTGTTGTGGCGTTAAGGTCATTTCAACGAGATTAACCTGAAAGCACTAGTGGGAACACAACGAATATGACTGCACATTTACATCATCCTAGTGCAAAAACAACAAGCATGCATGCTACAAACTTTAGCCGAGTCATTTAGACAGCCATTAGCACATGATTCTCCTTATGGGGACCTGATATGTTTAATATGCTGCTGAGAATATAGGCCAGAAGAAGCGTATAGTATAGCTTTTATTTTGGAAAGAGCCATTTCTCTGTAATAAACTCTCTTTTCCAAAGATGCATGATTCCTCAATCAGATACAGGGCTCGCAATATCGCTAGCCCGACGTCCTGGGGCTAGCGATTTTTCCAGTCGGCCTACCAAAATCTATCTCTGCCCTGCCCGTCGGGCTATTGGAAAAACATATGTCAATGCTTTTGCATTCTTTCGGAAATGTAGCTGGGTAATTATGTCATTGGCATCGGTGAGCCACTGTCAATATGTGACATATTGAAATCTCATTTGAATTTGCGCTTGTTTTTTTGCTTTCACTTTACAATCGCTCGGACAGCACTGATTGGTGAGTGATGATAATTTGCGCACCAATTCCTCTGACATCGTCTTATTAATCGTTAGTTTACTACACAAACATGACAAGTGAAATCTCCCGCAGCAAGCTTAAACATGTGAGAGGTTGATTGCGCAGAGAATCGCTGAGCGTTATGTGAGTGCGTGTGTAAAAGCAGCAGGATATATATTTCAGTTCTGCTGAGCCAAATAAGACAGGTCAGGGTGAAGAAGTGACAGCCAAAGAAAAGCTTACCACAAAACAGAAAAGTTATGACAAATCAGACTATAAGGCAAAAAGAAAATGCAGCTTTATGGTTTCATGGACAAAAGAATTTCTTTGGCTGCAATATGATGAGCTATATAACCAGGGCTGCACATAAGTGGTCCGCAGGTGCGCATTCGCTGTCAAAATAAAAAACACGCACAAGGGTTAGGGTTAAATTTAAAAACTGTACTTTTGAGTTAAAATATATATTTATAAATATATATTTATAATTTTAATAAATGACAAATTAAAAAGGCATGAACATTTTTTGTATCGAAAAAATATCGAACCGTGACACCAAAGTATCGAACCGAACCGAACCGTGAATTTTGTGTATCGTTGCACCCCTAATATATATATATATGACCAACCTGTGCACTGCCTGGATTGATTACAAGAAGGCCTATGACTCAATGCCCCACAGCTGGATACTGGAATGCCTAGAATTGTACAAGATCAATGGGACCCTAAGAGCCTTCATCAGGAACTCAATGGGGATGTGGCGTACAATACTAGAGGCCAACTCCAAGCCCATAGCACAAGTCACCATCAAGTGCGGGATCTACCAAGGAGATGCTCTGTCCCCACTGCTGTTCTGCATAGGCCTGAACCCCCTCAGTGAGATCATTAACAAGACTGGCTACGGATACCGACTACGGAACGGAGCAGTTGTCAGCCACCTCCTGTACATGGATGACATCAAGCTGTATGCCAAGAGTGAACGAGACATCGATTCACTGATCCACACTACCAGGCTATACAGCAATGACATTGGAATGTCGTTCGGACTGGAGAAGTGTAGTCGGATGGTAACAAAGAGAGGGAAGGTAGTCAGAACTGAGGGGATTTAACTACCAGAAGGCAACATTGCAGACATAGAAGACAGCTACAAGTACCTGGGGATCCCGCAGGCGAATGGGAACCATGAAGAGGCCGCTAGAAAAGCTGCAACCACCAAGTACCTGCAGAGGGTCAGGCAAGTCCTGAGGAGTCAGCTGTATGGTAAGAACAAGATCCGGGCCATCAACACGTACGCCCTGCCTGTGATCAGGTACCCTGCTGGGGTAATAGGCTGGCCAAAGGAGGAGGTAGAAGCCACTGACATAAAGACAAGAAAGCTCCTTACCATGCATGGAGGGTTTCACCCCAAGTCCAGCACCCTGAGGCTGTACGCTAAGAGGAAGGAAGGGGGCCGGGGACTGGTGAGTGTCAGCACCACAGTCCAGGATGAGACAACGAACATCCAAGAATACATTGGGAAGATGGCCCCAACTGACCGAGTGCTCAGTGAATACCTCAGGCAGCAGAAACCCAAGAAAGAGGAGGGAGACGAGGAACCATCATGGAAGGACAGGCCCCTGCACGGTATGTACCACCGGCAGATAGAGGAGGTGGCTGATATCCAGAAATCCTACCAGTGGCTGGACAAAGCTGGACTGAAAGACAGCACAGAGGCACTAATCATGGCAGCACAAGAACAAGCTCTGAGCACAAGATCCATAGAGGCTGGGGTCTATCACACCAGGCAAGACCCCAGGTGCAGGCTGTGTAAAGATGCCCCAGAGACAATCCAGCACATAACAGCAGGGTGCAAGATGCTAGCAGGCAAGGCATACATGGAACGTCATAACCAAGTGGCCGGCATAGTGTACAGGAACATCTGTGCCGAGTATAACCTGGAAGTCCCGAGGTCAAAATGGGAGATGCCCCCAAGGGTGGTGGAGAATGACCGAGCTAAGATCCTGTGGGACTTCCAGATACAGACAGACAAAATGGTGGTGGCTAACCAACCGGACATAGTGGTGGTAGACAAACGGCCGTAGTGATCGATGTAGCGGTTCCGAATGACAGCAATATCAGGAAGAAGGAAGAAGGAACACGAGAAGCTGGAGAAATACCAAGGGCTCAGAGAAGAGCTCGAGAGGATGTGGAGGGTGAAGGTAACGGTGGTCCCCATGGTAATCGGAGCACTAGGTGCGGTGACTCCCAAGCTAGGCGAGTGGCTCCAGCAGATCCCGGGAACAACATCGGAGATCTCTGTCCAGAAGAGCGCAGTCCTGGGAACAGCTAAGATACTGCGCAGGACCCTCAAGCTCCCAGGCCTCTGGTAGAGGACCCGAGCTTGAAGGATAAACCGCCCGCAGGGGCGTGCTGGGTGTTTATATATATATATATATATATAATTTTTTTTAATTGTTTTTTACCAATAACTAAAATATTTGATTTATTGGCATTGAACCTTAGAAAGTTTTGAGACAACCATTATTTGATATCCCTTTGAGAAGTGAACTGTGTGAACTGTGTGTACAATGTTATGGCTATGAATAATCTGGTTTAGAGGAAACATGTATACTGAATACAGAAGAAGGCCACTGACAGAGCCATGAGCAACACCTCAATGAAAATGGGCAACAGAGAAGGTCGAAGGCTGTGAGCTCTAAGACTGAGCACTCACTTCTAAAATTAAACCACAGATAATCTTCAAACGGGAAGTTTTTCTGCTCAAAAGCATGACTGAAAAATAATGTTAAACATATTGTTACTACTTATAAAAGACATTAACTGAATTGAAATTACTTCTTGTAAAAACCTTAGATAAGCCTGAAATAGGCTTTCAAAGGAGGCGATGAATGACGATGTGTTTAAAACAAGTTAGAAATATACCAACTGTTTAAAATTAAAAGAATTAAATGAAAAATTTTAAGATATATCTCTGTAAAGACTTGGTTGTATCTGTATTACACGTGGAGGATTTCATCTGAAAAAATTATATTTATTAGAGATTTTGAGAAGAGAGGCAAATGTGTGAAAGAGTTGATAAAATTTTCCCAATAAATTCAGCTGGAAATTTCTTAGGCTAGTCAGATTTAGGGGTGAATTCTGTACACAGAATACCACTGGGCCTAATTTTCTAATATTTGTATGGAAATGTTCGTACACTGTGACAATTACCATCAGATTTATGAAATGTGTATACTGGCCTATTTGTTTCTCACCACTTTGCGTACACTTGTATATCAGAATCATTCAGAACCAACAGCCTTGTGTAGTCTCCATACAATTTGCATACTATCTGCATACGACCCCATCTCCCTTTCTGTATGTAAGGATACATGTTTTCTTCTTGGTAAAGTAGAGAAAGAGAGAAGCCTGCACCTCTAAGGCAAGAAATAAAGAGAAAGTCTGACTGTAGAAAATTCAATAATAGTGTCTGAGATCCAAGAAGGAAGCACTCAGCGGGAATGAAGACCGTTTATGTAAATAAATAAATAATTAAATTTAGGCACTAAAGCTAAAATAATGGGAGTGCTGAATATCATTTCTCAGAAAAAAGAAAAAAAGTTTGGAATCAATGATAATATGAAAAAGACTAACAAACCTTAGAAAGAAAACTGTTCTATGACAAAAACCATGTGATCAGGTAGCTCCAGGTGAGAAATTCTCTAGCATCCATGGGATCGTGCCAGGAAGTTATGCTGTAAGTGATGCCATTCAGCAATAATAAACGTCATTTTTAACTACAGTAGCAGTAGTACTCATTTTTGAGACTTCTTTTTAAATTCTGCTTTGTGGTCAGATAAAATGCATCTACTACCTCTAAGTTCTCCATGCAAACAAACCAGATGACAGAATTAGGTTAAGGATGTGACCTTTGGAATGACTGGTTACATTAACTGACACCACCAATTTTCCACCTGCCATAAAAACAAGTATTTTACGCATTATCAATAAAGGTTATCTGGATGCTTTGGGGGGTTTTTTTAAGTTGGAACTGGCTTACAAGTCAACTATTTACCTGTTAATAAACATTATTAGTTACAATCTTATTGTAAACATTAAACAGCTATGAATTAAAGGTTAATTAACATTAACTTAAGCTATTCCTGATTTTATTGGTTATTTGGTAACACATATGTCTTACACAGCTCTATCTAGCCACAAAGCTCATGTTGCCAAAATGTAAACACCTGTGTAGGTCTGCAGGTGCTTTCACTATTGGTGTGTAGTATGTGTATATACAGTTAGAAAAGATCACAAGGTGTAAAGCCAAGCAGAAAGTATTGAATGGGCTCATCTCAGCCAGATAACCTCTGGTTCACAGTCAGGAGGTAATGCTGACTGTTAACCTAACACAGGATCTTCCCTCTAGTTACAATATCTCACAGTGCTATAGATCTTCCCATGGGAACAGATTGTTTTTAAAAAAAAGACTTATACCCCTTCGATGAGTTGCTTCTCTTCTCTGCAATGTGTCATGTATGTTGACAAAACTGAACCAAAACTAAAACCCTATACTATGAAGCCATATTTAATCTTATCCCGATAACTTATTAAGCCTGGGTTTTCAGAAGGTTGATCAACTTATGCTGCTAACTGAACCTGCTCCAAAACAGCTAATGTTGAGGATTAGGATCAGGATCCGCAGATATGAAATCACTGCCTACTAACTGATCAATTCTCTGGAAAATAGTATCACCATCCCTGGAAGATCCCTTGGTTCTTAGGGCCTGTTTTTACACCAGTATGAAATATACAACTTCATTCTGTAATTCTTTTTTTTTTTTTTTTTTTTTGCCTGTCCCGTTTGGCTCTTTTGCCATCAGAATTATTGTCTAAAGGCAAAGAAAGATGCCCAACGGATTTACTTTACCAAACTGACCATCCCAGCCTTGCCATAATGGTCCATTTGATTCACCTTTTATTGTTTATTTTATTTTCACTTGTTGAATACGGGACAGACTTGACTGGGGGAAAGAAGAGGAAAAAGAAAGAGGGAAAGAGAAACAGCTGAGAAGAGGGACGGGGGAGAAGGGCAAAAAACAAAAACCAACAGAATGGGCAGGGGAAAAAAAGGAAAAAAAAGAGAAAAAAAATGCATATATCAATCACCTGGATCACCTGCTGAGAAAGAAAAAAGAAAACAAGCAGAAGAGAACAAGAGTAATAGAATAAACAACATCACAATGATATATGGGAATATGACAGTAAATACTAAATATTAAACATTATTGTGCAGCACATAAGATAAACAGAACACAGTGTGCTTTGAGGTAGGAGCCAAAAAGGGTGTAGTTTGTGGGTGTGATCACCCGTGTGTACACCTGTGTGTACAAACTAACAAAAGAATTACAGAATGTACACCAGGTGTACACAGGTGTACATTCTGTAATTCTTTTGTTAGTTTGTTTGCTTTCTATTGACTGCAAACATATTTATACAAAAATGTTCTATATTTTAAGCATTAATATATATGATCTCAGTTTTGTATTTTAATTGATTTGTGAAATAATTTTTCTGTCAATTTTGTGTCCAATTCACACATAGCATAGTGAAAACTTATGTTTCAATTATGTTTTTATATTTATTCTTTACCCTCGCTGAGACTGTTAAACACCAGCAAGGCTGCAGCTGAAAGAACAAAAATTGAAACCATCTTTTAAACATAATTGTGGTGAAATGCGCTATTATAATCCATCAGAGTATCACGTCTGAATGACAAAGCTCTGACATTGATAAACCTGTTAAATTCACAACTGCATATTTGCCAGCTTTCCTCCAGCCTTTAAATATGCTAGACTCTATTAATAGCTCTTCTCCAATCTTACTGACCAAAGCATTTAAAGTCCACAACTTCATATAGTGCTTTTAATGTTAAACTGTAAACATTAAACATTACACAACATCATATGTAGCTTTCAGTGTTCATCAGACAGACTGCAATTTGATTACATGCTTTGACTGTCTCATTCTTTAAATATAATGTTTAACACAACTAGTGTAAACTGAAAATTGCATACAAAGATTAACTAGAAAATCACCAGAAAATCCAGTTGAAAAAGTGACAGTAATAAACAATGCTTCTTATTTTGTATAAAAAGGATCTTGTGTTGACCTGCTTGCCAGGTGATGTTTCCTGAGGTCTGACAGGCAGCTGTGCCACCAGCAGTACAATGCCACACCTTTAGGCAGCACAACAGACTTTTATTCATCTTCACATTTTACACAAGCCACTCAAGACAAGCAAAAAGAAGTGTTCAGCACAAAAATGGGTCGATCCTCAGTTCCTGCCCTCTTCAGAATGTGCTCGAGAAGGCCAAACCAAGCGCATGATTTTTGTTCAGGTCTTTTAGTAAAGATCTCTTATGGAAGAAAACAAAGGTGCAATACAGTAGCTGGTTTGCAGAGTATTGTGGAAAAACGGATAGAGAAAGGGAGCAGAGTGGTCTCACAGTTAGCATCATAATAAAGCCTTTTTAATTGACATAAATAAGGATATGAGGAGAAAACCAAGTGTCCCAGGGAAAGGTTTTGTGCTTGCTGGACCTGATGTAGTGAATGAGTTCTGTTAATAGGATGTGAACACATGGCTGATGAGTAGGGGCCCTCTGCTAATTGGCACTGTTTGTCTGCTGGTGGTTGTGTTCCTTCAAGGACCCAGCAGCGTCCCATTGGTATTCAGGGTACTGCTTTGTGCTTCCAGAAGTGACGCCACACCATTAGGGAGAGGAATTGAGGACCTTATGATTTACTTAACAAGAGGAACTTTCTCTCTGCGGCAAGCAGAACTCAACTGCTCCACCATGTATCAAACACCCCTGGAGCACACCTTGTACAGAATATATAGCTCTGGAAGTATCTACAGCTGAGTGCTACTAATGGATATAATTTATTGAGCTGTAGCAGAAAATTACATAATTTTGTAAAACTGCAGCAATGGTTTTCATATTTTGTAAATCTGAAAGTTCTTGGTGCAGCCCAGTAACACAATTGGCTGATTAAATAAATTACTCATATTTTTTAATGTATTATTAACCACAGTCTAAGATGTAACACAGCCACTCACAGCTAGCTGTGACTGCAGCAACCCTGTGCTTATCTGTGGCAGAAACTTGTAATTAAGGCGTTTATCACACAGGAACCATTTAGAGACCCCTTGGCAACCACTGGTCACTAAGGAAAAATGTGGACATTGCTAGTTGAAATCGGTTGCAACAGAGGTTACTGCACCAAAAGCCTCCTTGTGATTGTTTTGGTCACCAACAAATTGCAGTTGTTAGCCATAATTTGCATGGAAAACACAGACATATCTACAAACACTTGCTCTTTATTGTCCAAGCTGAACTGAAACTTGAAAAAGTTTGACACAAACCAAATATGGAGAATGTTTGCCTTCAATTTAAAAGTTACATTTGGTTGCAGCTGTAAGGCACAACTTTTACTTTGAAGGCAGACGTTTCTGATTCTCACTTTTCACAGTTTCACCACTGCTTGGCAGGTAGTTTTAAAGTGTTTACAGACAAGTTGGTGTCGCATGAAGGTGCAGCATAGTATACCTTTTTACAACCAATTTCACACTAATGACAGCCAGCAAGCTTGAGGAACCACTCATGAACTGGGGCCCGTTCTTCGTACCTCGCTAAGTAGGTTAGCCGGATTAGATTGTTGACGATTTCGCGTGATCCTGGATCAGTCGGTTCCCCGAAGCTCATCCGGGACTTGCTGTCATAGCAACAGAGCCGTAAGCGTAAACCTGCTCGGGAGCAGGTTTACTTTATGTAAACAGGATTAGATCGCGGCCACGCAGGTATGTCCGCTTCATTTATACGAAAGCAACAGCGATATTCCACCACTGTTTCACCATAAATAAATAACATCAATGTAACTAAAGACAATGCAGCACCTGATCCATTTATTGATTTCACACAGGTCATTTCCTAAAAAAGGGAAATGTACTATTAACATTCTATTACATGTATGTGATTATTACAGATTTAATTCATATTTCAGAGTAGCAATTGTAAATTACTTCGTGTAATCAAGATGAGAGACCACGGCTATAAAAGCGAAGGTGGATTTGGGAAGCCTGTCGCAGCCATGTCCTGTCCGTATACGCGAGCCACCCATTGCGGAAGGTGCAAGATTGATAAGGAGAGTTTTCAGAATTCAGCGTATATTGCGGGACAGACAGGATCCTTTAGCTCAGCGCGACAGTGTGCTCATAGAGAGATATCGATTTTCCCGTGAGGGTATTATTCACTTAACCAACTTGTTGACGAGGGGGTGCAGGACCACCACCTGTCTTTTTTTCCTCTGCCCTTTTCTTGGTTGCTGTTATAAACAAACAGATTATTCCAGGGTCTCTTTCCAAGAGACTAAAAGCAATATAAGTGATAAATATTAGCATTCTGTAGGATATTCTTATATTTCACTTTTACCTGTTCCCATGTTCTAGTGGGTCCTGTCGTGGCTCTAATGTGAAAGAGGATAAAATATAACATATTATAATATAATGTAATGTAATATAATATTGGATAATATAGTGTAATATAATAAATCTACCCTACCGCCTACTGGTGTTGGCCAGAGGGGCCGATGGCGCGATATGGCAGCCTCGCTTCTGTCAGTCTGCCCCAGGGCAGCTGTGGCTACAACCGTAGCTGCCTCCACCAGTGTGTGAATGTGAGAGTGAATGAATAGTGGCATTGTAAAGCGCTTTGGGTGCCTTGAAAAGCGCTATATAAATCCAATATATTATTATTATTATTATTAAATTACTTACGAGTTTGATTTGTCAGCAACTTTCTGCCAGCCCTCGCTCCTTGCTTTTGCAGCCTTTGCAGTGTTCCCTTGCGTTCTGATTAAACTCTGAAACTCCTGAAATCCCTCACTCAGGAGTTCTTGCTCTGCTGCCGAAAAATACCGAGCCGAGCGCACTCCTTCGACATTTTCGCCGACCAATCAGAGGGTTGCCGATCAATGTTTCTACTATCGATGCGTAGCCCCTTTTACTACACCCAGTGATGTCACATTACTGCGTCCAGCTGTAGTAATCGTCAACAGCAGGTGTGTTCGGGGAACCGGATTAGCGAGCTCACGGTTAGCGCGATGATTTGATCTTGGATGTGTCATTTGATCTTGGATGTAGTAAGCGACGTACGAAGAACGGGCCCCAGGTCACGAAATAAACATCTTTTTCTCTTGACTAATGTTTGTCAGGTGGTCGCTGACAGGTTTCTTGGACTGTGAGATTGGGGCTTAAAAATGGTAAAAAGACAGATAGCAGCATGCAAACATTCGGCACTGCAGTACTGTGATTAATAATTGATTGGTTGTGTGGAGTTTGTGTCACCTGGTATATAACCACTTCAAATTCCGCAGACTCACATTGGCCTTGACTTGCAAGGAAAGTAAGCTGTTTGGTGCTAGCACTGCTAATGTTAGCTACACTCATTGTGCACGTTCAGTGTTATGCACAATGCAAAGTCCCCAGGAACATTCATTAAGGTCACTAGAAAGAATAGATAAGACATAATGAATGCAGATGTTTACATAAGAACGTAACATTGTCTGAAATATTTAAGAGAGCAAATGGTCTTTTATGCAGTGGCGGTCCTAGCCTGTTTGGCGCCCCAGGCGAACACTCCCTCTGCCCCCCCCACACACACACACACATAAAACATATTAAGGATTGTACATTAACATAAAACTGTTGTCAAAATTCACCAGAGAAACACACACAAACATACACACACACACACACACACACACACACACACACACACACACACACACAAACACACATGAAGAGAGGGAGAGTATGCATTGTATGCAAATGGCTACCAAGCCAAACAGCCATCATAATCCGTCATACAATGAGAACAGGACAAATCAACAATTGACAATGACTAATTAATATTAAAATCTGTAACATAATGTATTGTTTGGAGTTTAGTCTGTTACTGTTAGTATTTTTCCGATTTCTTCTTGGAGCAACTGCAATCCACATTATTTTCTTAGGGATTAATAAAGTATTCTGATTCTGATTCTGATTGTTTCAGGATGACCTGCCATTATCCAATGACACATCTGCTTACCTGTATCTTTTGCTAGTTTCTCCTCCTCTTCTTTTCTATTTTTTCTAAACTGAGCACCTGATGGCTTTGAACTTTTCTTGTCCATCTTCCATTGGTTTTAATTTTAGACTCCAGTATGAACACAAATCCCCCAACTCAACTCAAGGATCACCACAACTTAACCTGATAGACCTACACCTTAGTTCACAGATTCACTTTGTCTAAGGTGTATTTCTGGGATTTCACACAACCCAGGATTCAAATCATGAACACATAATGGGCTTGGATTTATTTAGTGAATCCCCTGCCACCCCGCCCTCTCCTCCCTGTGCCGCAAGCAGCAGGCGCACCTCGCAAACGGAGGGCGCCCTTACTCCCAGGAAATGGGAGATAGAAAACCGATTGGTGCCTATGCCATTCCCAATATGCGCTGGCTGATGTCGGGGCAGCATGAGTAGGAGCAATTTTTTTTTTTTTTTTTTTTTTTGCCGATGCCCGTGATGCCGCCCCCCACCGTGATGCCGCCCCCCACCGTGATGCCGCCCCGGGCAACCGCCCCTGTCGCCCGTATAAAAAAATGCTACTGCTTCTATGCAATGTGTTAGAAATTGAGCTTCACCTCAAATAGTCTTTCATCTCTTCAGTATGCTCCAGCGACATAAAAAATATATGGCAAAGAGCAATGGAGCCTCTTTTTAGCAGTATGAGAAAAATAAAGGCATCACACTAACACCAGTTAGAGCAACACCAGTATACAAATTATACAACTTAACGGCCTCATATCCATTACAAACTGACTTGTGTACTGACATTCTCTTCAATGATACATTACTGAATCCTGAGCTTCTGTTTGTCTTTATGATGTTAATTAGTCAGGCTTGGCTGCTTTGCTTTGGAGGCTTTGAAAGCAATTTCCTGTTCATGTTCACAAATTAAGATGGGACTGCCCAAGAAATCACTAATTATATATGAGAAATCTACTTTGCAGTCAGTTAGACTTAAATCATTCTGTGTTGTCATAGGGTCTCTGTTATTAATTGTTGTAATAATTATTTGTGATGCCATATTGTAAATCACAGAGCCAAGTGATATAACAGCTTCTTCTGCATGTGTTGCTAATTATGCTCATCACTTTATTAAAACATGACTCACCTTAAAATTATCACATAGTGTAAACTATACATAAAATAGTTAATAAGCATCTTAATATTCAAATTTAATCTCAGGGAAGGATAATATTCTCTAACCTTTGACTTCTATTAAGTAAAATCTTGTCCTCCAGAAAAAACAAATGCCCTAAAAGTTATATTTTAACTTCACAGCAGCTTTTCCGCTGAAGTCTTAAACATTTTTGACCTTAAGAATGCTATTAATATGTATATGTTAAAATTGAAGTTCAGTTTTAAGCCCGTTTCCATAAAGGTCAAGTCTTTTCTGAAAATTATGAGATAGGTAGTGGTTTGTAATGAAAAGATGGAAAACAGCGTTTCTTTCTAATAAAGAGTAGTGAGCAAATGCTATGATTTATTAGGTTTTTTTCTTTATAGATATTTCTCAATGCCATATAAAATTGACTATCTAAAATTAGTTGTAGTTGGTGTGCGTGTGTTTGCGTGTTGATTTTAAATACTTGCTACCGTATTTTTCACACTATAAGGCACACTTAAAATCCTTTAATTTTCTCAAAAGTCAACAGTGCGTCTTATAATCTGGTGCGCCTTATGTATGAATTCTGGTTGTGCTTACTGACCTCGAACCGATTTTATGTGGTACACGACACTCAAAAATCTGTCAAAAAATGTTTTAGTACAACTTTGGTAAGCTACAAAGCTGCACCGCTTGTTGGATGGATGGACTACCTTAGTCAGGAGCCTCTTGGAGTAATCTGGGTCCAAAACTCTGTTCGCTTCAGGTCCCAAAGTCAAACAATCACTGCAGCATCACTGAGAGTTAAAAACTGTCTAAATTCTTTTATCTTTAATAAAATGGTCAGTGTTTTACCAGGTGTGACAATTAAGTTGAACATCGAGGCATCCATGACATCAGAATTTATTAAATTTAACAGAGTTAGAAGTTAGCAGGAACTTAGCTCGCTAGTCTCCACCTAAACATGATATAACATGTTCTGATTGAGGGATATCTGAAAAAATTAAAATGTACAGCTCTGCTATCACTTCCAACATAAATGAAGGCACAAAACTAAACATCAGCGACCTTTGTAGGGTTGCTGAAGTTGGACTAGCTGGTATATAATGATGTGCTACGTGATCGCTAGCGACACAGTTATGTTAGCATAACATAAACACCGTGAAGCTGGTGGATGAACGCTAACTTTTTTCCGCTCAATAAAAGTTAACACAAGCGTTTCCAGTGATTAGAGACAAATACAATCGCATGGCCGGATGTTCTCCAAACTTCAGTCAGGAGAACAACTGAGATAATCCATCCATGATACGAGGTTAGTCATTAATATACTGCAACAACATGGGAGCAGCTGTGAGGGAATTCAACATTAATCAATCAATGGTACGGAAGAAAGAAGAATGAGTTGAGCAAAGTTTGACTTAAATGACTGTTTTGTTTTGCTTAATGCGCCTTATAATGCAGTGTGCCTTATGGTCCGAAAAACACGGTAATGCCAGACACTCACTAATATTTGCTGATTACAACATTGCGGAACTTGCTGTGCTTAGTTGAAAACCTCTACTTTAACTAAAAAAGCCTACTCAGACAAACCTAATAAGTAATAAATGCATTCAGGGGCCACCTTATTAGTTGCAGCTGAACTAATGCAATTCAGTCCAGAGACAGTATGAAAGATTGATGTCCCCCCTATGATATCCCCCGCTGGTTGCACCCGGATATCCCGAGGATGGGCGTGAAACTGCATTGTTACTGTGAAACTACATTGCCTAGCGACTTGTGAATGAGAGGTGAAGTGTCTTCAAGAAACAAGAAAAGAAGTCTGCTGCATTAAACATAATATTTACATGACTGATTTTAAGCAAATGAGAATGCCAGGAACCTAAGGTAGGCTTAATTCAAGCATCATAATATAGTAATACTATCCAAATATGCTAAAACATCAGTCAATATTACATTATTATTATGAGGTTATTACAATTTAAACTCTGTGTAAAAATGTGAAAATTCAAACTCACAGACTATAACTTCTGATTTCTAGCAGGTTATCATATTGTTACCAAGGGATTACACTACTATTACAAATTGATTTTGCCTCATGGGGATGTCTTTATTTCCACATTATTACCCCCAGTTTCTGGGCCCTCATTATCCTCTTAGATTACTCAACTGTAACCACTGTTGTTACCATGTTATTACTTGGATGCTAACTGGTTATTACTTTGGTAAATGAGTGGTGATAACTTAGAAATTGCCTCATTATAACGTTCTTGTTTGTGCTTTGTTACCCTACTATTACCACTTTATTACCGAGCTGTAATTGAAAATGCAAGTTCTTATTAAATATCGGGTTGACTGACTGACCAGTTTAATCTGGATTCAAATGCGTTCATTTACATTTTCAGCATGTAGCTTCTATATAGCTTTATAGAAAGGAAAAACTGTTTTCTTTATGATGAAGTATTTTCATCCCAGAGGTCATATAGTAACACAGCACACTCTCTGCTCAGTTTTTCACCTCTGCACCATTGGCTCATCATTCTGTCATGTAGTATGGGAGCTGTCAACAGTGACACCCTCTACTAGTTCAGTGTCAAGGATAGATGGTACAGCCTCTGCATTTAACCTGGAGTTTTACTCTCCAGCCATGTTAGGTTAATAGTATCAAGCTGACTGCTGGGTGGTAGAGGAATGTTTTATCTGTACAGCATATGTTGCTGAGATGGTGAAAAATGCTGACAAATTTTTCATGGAAATCAACATAATTTTTTGTGTTTGTGTTAAATAGTTTTAGACTACCCATACTTTTTCTGTCATGTTCCATATTATAAGGTAGAAACTATTTTGTGCTCTCCTCTCTTTAAAACATTTTATTATGTTTCTCTTATTATTATTATGTTTCCCAAAAGAACCCAACACATAATATTCCACAAAGTTGATTCAGTTTTTAATAATAGAGAAATAATTATTTATAAAACTAAATACAAATAAGGTATATGGGGTAGCCCGACAAAAACAAACAAAAGAGGGAGAAGACCAACCATGCAGTGGATCATGCTTCTTAGTAATTAAGTAAACTCGTGAAAGTAAAACTGAAAAACAGGACTTTTGGTAACTCCCAACATAACTAACGTAACTGTAACAAGCTACTGATGAGAAATGCTGGTGCTTAGGGAGGAGAGAGAGCTGCTCCATCTCCTCTGGCTTTATATGAGTGCAGGTGAGCATCCACAGCTAATCAGCACTGTGGATGAACCAGAGCCCAAGAGATAGTGGGTTAATAGTGATCATAAAGAGAAACAATAATTGGAGACTAAATGTGCCAGTGCATTCAGGTACATGTAACCATACCCGAGGGAATTAGGCGAAGAGACTCTTTTAACAACAGATGTGTGTATTGTGTTGAGAAAAACACAAATGACCATGACATTATTGTAGCATAGATTGCTATTAGCATTGGGATAAGGACCACATGGATTTGAATGGCTATCACTGGCATGTGAATCATGCAAACTTGAATTTTGCAAGGGACAGCAACTGCAGACACGTTGTTGCATGAACAGACAGCAATGAAATTTGAGAGTACAAGTGATGATGATGTTTAACCTGATTTCTGACAGCACTGGTTTGAGTATGTAACAGTTTTTTTAAGTAGTAAATAATGTGCCTTATAAAGTGATATTTCAGTGGATGGAGGGAAATCTGCTTAGTCTTTGTCTTTCTCTTAGGAAGAGGCAATGTAGAATTCAGGCGCTACTCTCTGGCATAATTGAACATTTTGAAAAGGACTATGGGACTGTAATTGCTTCACTACTGTTCATAAAGTACCTTTTGATTAAATTTTTCCCAATACTTTTACGAGGTGGATCCTAAACATCAAAGACTATTGATGTTTAGTTCTAAGGCTGTTTAACAATTACGGTATTTTAATGCTACAGCTGGGTTCTTTTTCTTTTTCTTTCTTTGGGTAATGAAAACAGATCCGAAGATGCGGAAAAACCATTATGGAACAGATTAACAGGTTTTTCAAAGCATTTAAAAGCATTTTGTCCTTAAAACATGAAGTCTCATTAAACTAAGGAAAATAAGACATGGCAAACATGAAGCAATCTGTCATTTAATTGTAGGGCCAAATATCATTAAATATTTTTTGCTTTTTGCCAATCTAGAGATCTCAGACCTACCATTTATCAGCTCAAACATCCAACGACATGAATGCTTTAAAAGCATCAACATCAGCTCTTCTCTGACAGCATGGTGGGAGTTTCTAAAATTGACGGCGTCTTCATTAATCCCATGCAAACGTACACCTATCTGGAACAACCCTGACATATTACAAAACAATAATATGATAAACTTTTCAGATTGGAGTGATAAAGGAATCAAATATTTAGAACATATACTAGAAGGAACAGAATTTATTTCATTTGATGGACTAGTTACACAATATGGGATCAACAAGAAAAGATTTTTAGAATATCAACAAATTAAATCCATAGTAAAAAAGAAATTTAAACCGGGTCAAGTTGAACTACAAACACCACCAAGTGTGGTTCAATTTCTTACTCTTACGGTGTGTTCACACCGAACGCGATGGACGCGAATAAAACGCCCCAAACGCCCCTAATTTGACGCGTGTACATTCGCGTCTCAACGCGTGTCCAAGAAAAATCCATCGCGCGTCAAAATATGATATTTTGACGCGCGTGAACCGGAAATGTGGGAGGAATGTGGGAGGGAGTTGTGCCAGACCGGTATCTTTGCAAGATGGCAGCTATCGAGCTAGCGCTTGAAGAGAGAGTCTCCCTTCTCTATGTACTGTGGAGAGCAGAGCAGCAGCGTAAAAGACGTCCTCGCCGTACCTGGGTCCATCAGGTCCTCCAGAGGCATGAGCAGTTTGGTGAGTTTCACCACTTGCTCCAGGAGCTGCGCCTGGATGACGGCCGATTCCAGCGCTATCACCGTCGGCCAGTTTGAGGACCTGCTTTCCCTCGTCGGTCCCAGCATTGCCCGCCTAGACACCAACTACAGACGCTCAATCCCACCTGCAGAGCGCCTGTCCGTCTGCCTGAGGTTAGTAAAACTATTTAATACGGTAGTCCTTTATTGATATCTGTGCTAATATGCTAATCCATCCAGTTATACACTGCTAACATGGATGTGCTATGCTAACAGTGAATGCTCTCGGTGTTTACTGAAAGCAAACTGTGGTACAGAGACGACTCTTTATAATATTTCTAGTGATACTCAGAAGGTCTCATCAAGTCCCGATTTAATTCGATTTATGCTGTTATCAGTGTTTGCATGATAGCATGGCTGTGGTGTCACATCAATGTATGTGCTCGGTGTTTGCTGATATCAAACTGTAGCATTAGGACCACTGAGTTAACCTTTGTAGTGATACTCACTCCTTTTTATTTAGACCTGGTTTAATTCTGGGATAGTTGAATATTTGTATATAATCCCTGCAGCTGTCAGACTCTATAGCAGGGGTCACAGCCTTTATTAAAACAGAGTTAGATAAAACTGTGAACAGTTTGGTTCATCTTTAGTTACATGGTTCTATCTTGATAAGCTGTCTTATCACAGATTAATTTTTCAAAAATATTAATGATTTAAGCAAGGAAAGGGCTACATGTCAACACACAACTCTTTATTTCTATTAATGTCTTACTTCATTCCTACCTGATTGACATGTTTAGGAATTATGAGTGATTGGCTCACTGTAGTTGTGAAAGTTGCTACCAATCAAATTATGATATGTTAAAGTTAAAACAAAACACAACTGTTTTAGATATTATCTAATATACATTTTGTAATTATCCTTATAATTACAAAATGTTTTATGTAAGATTCATGTTTTGTGATTTAAATCTGACATCACAAAAGTATTTTGGAATTTGAATAATGTATTTTGTAACTGCAGTACACATAATACTGATTTTGAACAATTTTGTCCAGGTTCCTTGTCACCGCGGACTCCTTCAGGACCATCGCGTTCAGTTTAAGAGTCGGTGTGTCCACGGTGAGCCAGATCACCCCCAAGGCAGCGACGTCCATCTGGGACTGTCTAGTGGACGACTTCATGGCTGTGCCTTCACCTGGAGACTGGCGCTCCATCACAGAGGGATTCCAGGAGCGCTGGAACTTTCCTCTGTGCTGTGCAGCTCTGGATGGGAAGCACATCCAGACAAAGGCACCCCATATATCATATAGGAGACACACACATTGATATACACTAAATATTCATTTCATTTCTTTTTTGTGGTGCCCAAATTGATGCACCTGCTTGATTTTGTTTAAACAATTATTGCACACTTTCTGTAAATCCAGTAAACTTCTTTTCACTTCTCAGATATCACTGTGTGTGTCTCCTGTATGATATTTAACTGACATTTTTTATTGTAACAACCAACAATTTATACAGGAAAATAATGTCTATTAACAAGGTTGCCCAAACTTCTGCATCCCACTGTATCAGTATATTTTGTCATTAGTATAATATGAAATAAATTCTACATGTGTCAAGTCGTGTGCCAACATTTGCTGTGTAGTAGAACTGAGACATTAGTCATTATAAACATTTATTTGAAATAATATTAAAAGTCTCAAACAGAAAAACATTAAACATAAATATATAAAATATAAGAATTTACAGAGAGACAGGAATAAAAAGGACCAGCTGCTCTCCAGAGCAGGAACAAGGCTGAGGAGGAAATGCTCCATTGGAGACTGGTGTGGCCTCTTCAGGGACTCCAGGATGGCCAGCTCCACCGCCGATGGACCGTCCTGGGACCCGTCCCTCATCTGCCTCGGAGCCGTCCTCCTCTGTGGGCCTGTAAAACAGCACAAAACACAAAGAAATGAGAAGACTGCTACTAGATTTTAATTTCAACATTGAAAAAAAAAAAAACAATAACAGGATATAATCAGATTGGTTGTAGATATTTAGTAAAGGTGATCACAAGGGAATCCCACCGACTAAAAAGGTATCAGTGCTTGCTGTACATATCTGTGGGTGCAGCAGCAGGAGCTCAGGGACTGGGGATGCTCTGCTGCAGAATCAGTTGGTTCTATCAATACAGTATTAAATGTTAACAGGTTGGATATAATAATCGTAGAGTAGACAGTGGTCCCTCATTTATTGCAGGGGTTCTCAGAATAACTAGCCCCTGGTCACAGTTCTCACAATTGATTCTCAAAGTGCAAACCTTTGTAGATTGCAAAACGTAAAAGTATTATTATGCCGCGGTTTGTCTTCATCTGCCCGCCACTTTCGTGCGCCTTTTTCCCTCACGGTGCAGGTGTCTATTTCCGAATGAGGCTCATAGTTATGGGTGTTTTTGTGCTGTTTTTTCTATTGGACGCGATGGTTATCAAAACCAAACGTGATAAATTTGGCAAGCGCAGGAGATTTGTCAATCAGGCTGCAGAATGCAATGCTGTACTGTGCAATAAAAAATCAGCGAAAAAGCAAAGCAGTGACGGATGAACAGCGGGACCACTGTGTGCTGTTTATTAATAAACAATAAAATATATTCCTAAATGATAACATGCATAAAAGCAGAACGGTATTTGTACGTCAGTGGGAAAATAGCGGTGGCTTGCTAGCTTTTGTGCGGCTTCCCCGGGTCAGTGAAAACTTTCAAAAGAGAAATGAATGAACTTACCAGGTTGCCCGATCTCTTCACATATCTTCCTCCAAGCTCGGTCCTTTTTATTCCTGTCTCGGTACTGAAAGCAGCTGGTGTTGTACAGCTCCGAGTTGTTTGCTACCGCATTGATTAGCCTTCCCCTCCATTGAAGTATGAAAGGCTTTGGCTGGATCTGCCCCTTTGACCTAGGTAACAGCCACGTCACCAGGCTCCTGATTGGTTGTCGCGGCGCGATTTGACGCTGGAGTTCAGATTTTTCCAACTCGAGCGGTAGACGCGAAACGCGCGTATGCACAAAATGCAACACAAAAACTCACGCGCGTGGTTTTATTCGCGAGTCAAACGCGCCAGACGCGCTACACTGACGCGCGTTTCACGCGTTTTGGCGTTTTCGCGACGCAAATCTGCTTCCGAATTTTCGCGGGACCCGCAATCGCGCGTCATCGCGCCTTTCCATTGACTTTACATGTAAACCTGACGCTCTATTCGCGTCCATCGCGTTCGGTGTGAACACACCGTTAAACCCCCCAAATTACTATCCAAAATATACAGAATGCTTTCTAAAACAGATGAATCAATATCACTTCCTATTGCGAAATGGGAAGCGGATTTATCAGTTAACTTAGACCTAAACTTCTGGTCTCAGATTTGCTTAAAAACCTTTCATCTAATTAGAAATCCCAGTCTTCAATTAATTCAATACAAAATATTACATAGAGTGCACTATACAGGTCATCGGATGTTCAAGATGGGCTTTACGTCTACCAAAAACTGCTCACACTGCCAAACCAATTCACCGGACAATTATATCCACGCTCTTTGGTTCTGTCCACCAGTTCAGAAGTTTTGGCGCGAGATATGTGAAGACTTATCGAAGTGTCTGAAATGTAACATTCCAACTTCCCCCTTAGTGTGTTTGTTGGGCAGCTTAGATAATGTCACTTCAGAAAAGAATATCGCCCATATGGTTTTCACTGCCCTATGCATAGCCAAGAAAACAGTCCTCATGAACTGGAAAAATAAAAATAATCTTAATTCTAACCAATATAGAAATTATCTATTAGATTACATTAGTCTTGATACAGCCTCTGCCACCACATCAGATCAATTGCTCGGGGCTCCTTTGATCAGCTCCATCACCTAGTGGGGGTGGGGGGTCATAGTTTGGTCCCGCCTTCACTGTTGTGATTGGTGTGGGGGTAGGGACAGGCTTAGGGCGTCGGGGGGTTCCCCGGAGGCATCTTCCTTGGGGGGCTCAACCCGGGGTAGCGGTCATGTCCGGTTAGGGGCTCTGTTGGCTCTCCGGTGACTGTTTCCTCGCGGCTGCGTGCAGCGGGGCTAGGGGAGGGTCTGTGCTGACGGACGTGGGTTACTGACCTGGTAGCCTGGCTGCCCCTGGGTGGGTCCGGGATGGGCGTGAGGTTCTGGGGGCGCTCCGTCTCTGGGCTGGGACCCGGACCGGGCCTCGGGGGCTTGGGTCCTGGTTGGTGTGTTGCCGGGGTTGTGGGCGGGTGGGTGCATGGGGGCCCAGCCCTGGAGCAGGGTGCCGCCGGTGCGTCGAGCCACCTGGGGGGCTCTTCAACTGGTGGGGGAGATTGTCACATCTTGCAGGAGCTTTCCTCTCCTCAGGAGCTGCCTCTGCAGGAGGGGGAGATACAGGAGAGGTGGAGGAAGATCTCAGCCTGGGTGTTTATTGTCTTATGTAGTCTGGAAGATGAGTGGATGGTGGGGTGGGTGCAGTTTTCTCTGTGGTGGGGTTGGGTGGACTGTCCCGGGCTCTGTGGGGCCGGGCGGCGCTGCTGCACTGGGCCCGGTCTGGATGGGCCTGGGCCCCCTTTCCCTGGCGGGTCGCGGAGTATGGGGGTGCCTACTGGGGTCAGCGGGGGAGCTGGCCCCAGGGAGGGGTCACTTGCCCCTCCCTTCCTTCCCTCCCCATCTCCAGCTGCCTCCCTCTTCCCGCTCCACCACAACCACCCACACATGCAGGGCCTTGGAGTAGGGGTATGTCACCAGGGTGCAGAGGAGGCTACCCCCCCCTCTGTCCCCTTCTGGCTGCCTCTGCCTCAATTTTATCCCACAACTTAGACATTCACATTACTCACACTCTCATTACACATACATATAGGATCTTGGGGGTGGGCACGATACACGGAGTCCAAAGTACCATCAGGGTGTACACCCCACCCCTGGCATCGTTGCCCACCTCTCAATTTTAAATACACGTAGACATTGAGGGCTAGCAGGAGGGACCATGCGCTTACCTGCTGCTCTCTGGCAGGTAGCTCCAAGCCCTCCTGGGTTTTAAATGCACCTTAGAACACACATGCATCAACATTACAATGAGCGGGTGGAGGGAGGTTCGGAGTCTTCTCTCACCCCCGTTCTCTGCGACCTGCTGGAGCAGGGGGGCTAGGACTAGGAGGAGGAGTTGGCCGTCTGACTGCGGTCTGGAGTGTGGAGCCTTCCTGCTGCTGCGGAGTCGGGGCGGTCTGCCTCCCCCCACCGCAGGGAAAAGGGAAACACCACCTGGGTCTGGGTGCAGTTCCCCCCTCCAGGGGCGGGGGCACCTAGACCCGGTTTGTAGAGTACGCTTGGGGAGTGTGATCGTGTGTACAACGTCTCTTTATGTCTGTCTCCACGTTGGTTGAGTGTGGAGTAAGTGCATATGAGAGCATGAGGGTGGGAATGGATGTTTGTATCTGTGTGTGCCTGTATGTCTGTGTCTATATGTCAGGTTGGGTGTCAGGCGCCACCTCTCTGGGGACATCTCAGGCCCTCCAAGGTTTGGAGGCCTATCTCCCCCTACCACCACTTCCCCTGCCAGTGGCGGACCCCCTCAGACATCGGTGCGTTGGTGGTTCTTTGTGTCCGGGGATGGGCGTCCAGGTACACACCGGCTCACTCCTTGGCGGCCGCTTATCGGGGCCTGGAGCCTGGGGCTCGCTCGGGCCACTTCGGAGGTGGGGTGCCCCCGGCCTATCGGCCTGGGGCTCGGTCACTCAGGCGCAGCTGGCTGCCGGCGGAGCTCACGGGCGCGTCACTGCAACTCCCCCTGGCTTCTGCTCCGCGGCTGCTGAGTGAGCCCTCATCTGGGACTCTCCTCAGCTCTTTCCGGGACAGTGGCGCAGCTGCCCCTCTGTTGGTCTTCCTTGGTCTCTTGTGTTCTGGGGGCCTCTGGATGTCTGGAGTTTTGATCTCCTCCACACCTGCTTCACGCCCTGGAGGACGGGGCTGTGGCCCCCCCACACCCTCTAGCAGATTATTACATGAAGGAACCTTTTAAAAAAACAAAAAACAAGCGCATCCATGCTCACAGGTGTACACACGGGTGATCACACCCACAAACTACACCCTTTTTGGCTCCTACCTCAAAGCACACTGTGTTCTGTTGATCTTATGTGCTGCACAATAATGTTTAACATTTAGTATTTACTGTCATATTCCCATATATCATTGTGATGTTGTTTATTCTATTACTCTTGTTCTCTTCTGCTTGCTTTCTTTTTTCTTTCTCAGCAGGTGATCCAGGTGATTGATATATGCATTTTTTTTTCTCTGCCCGTTCTGTTGGTTTTTGTCTTTTGCCCTTCTCCCCCGTCCCTCTTCTCAGCTGTTTCTCTTTCCCTCTTTCTTTCTCCCCTTCTTTCCCCCAGTCAAGTCTGTCCCGTATTCAGTAAGTGAAAATAAAATAAACAATAAAAGGTGAATCAAATGGACCATTACGGCAAGGCTGGGATGGTCAGTTTGGTAAAGTAAATCCGTTGGGCATCTTTCTTTGCCTTTAGACAACAATTCTGATGGCAAAAGAGCCAAACGGGACAGGCCAAAAAAAAAACAAAAAAAAAAAAAAAACTGGCAGATATAAAAGAAAGCTTCAAACATCTGTTTTGTCTTTTTTTGTGCTCTAAAATATAAAGTGTGTATGTAGATATACCAACAAAAAGTGGACATATGATACAATGTCACTTTCATTTTTTAGAAAGCTTTGGCTGCAGATAAACCGTCTCCTGCGTGGTTTGTTTGTTACAGATATTGTAAAAAGTTATACAAATAAAGTAATTTTGTAAACTATGCAAGAAGGAAATATGACAAATCTGTAGCCTACGTTTGCTGGCCCGCTGCACAGTCTACTCATTCAATAAAGCATCCATTGATAAAAAAAAGAAAAAAAAAAAAAAAAAAAAAAAAAGAAGTCTCATTAAACTAAGGAAAATAAGACATGGCAAACATGAAGCAATCTGTCATTTAATTGTAGGGCCAAATATCATTAAATATTTTTTGCTTTTTGCCTCAAGACCTCGTAAAACATAACATTTTAATTCAAAGCATCTCGGACATTTGCAGTAAACATGTGATAAAGATTTTTTTTAATCACGTGTGGTTTTTTTCACTAAAAATCAAGAAAATGAAGCTTCATACTAGCAATATACAGAGGAATTCACTCATTTGTCTTTTGTTGTGGAGAAAACCATTCCTGTTAAGAAGAGAAGAAAGAACATATATTATTGTTTATTCATGTGTACACACGCCTACACACACTCGAAAAGAGATCAGTTGAATACTGTCTATATCCTTTTAAGCAGACATGTTTGGCTTCTTACACGAGGCAAAACCAAAGTAAATAAATGGAGAGTTGTTTGAGCTTTAAAGTCTCTTAGAAACTCTTGTGGAGTATAATGCAGTATAATGTCTCCAGCATATATTGATGCATAGTTGTGATCACAGTTTAAATCTCTTTTACCCACAGGGAGCGGTTGTATGAAAACTCATCAGCAATAATCTGGTAGATGTGACAGATAGTCAGCAGAGGTTGTGTGCTCATCACTGCTATTGTGTGATCACACATTTGCTTTTTTTTTTTATCAAGCTTGGGTTATTTTTCTGCTCTCTCCCTTTCCCTTGTTTTTTCGACAGGTATTTTAATGCAAAATCCAACTGAGATCAATCAGTCCAGATAAACCAGGACTATACAGACAAAAGTCTCAATGGAGCAAAGGAGATCTTATATTTAAAACATTATTATACATAATGCACATGGTTCGTACATTTTTAAGCATTCACTCCATACATGGCTGTGGTGTTGGGTAGTGATGTGTTCCCCATACAAAACTCCTAGGTGCTGCCTTTAGAGTTTGCACGTCTCACATATTATGTCAAAATAAAAAGCAATGATACACAAAAGGCAAAAAAAAAGGAGAGAAGAAGGAATAATTTGATATCTCTGGAGTGCTACTGGAGACATGGTCCTTGTTGTCTTTGTTTTGCATTGCCATTTCCAGTATGACTGAGTTCAGAGTTCTCTAGATACAGAGAACAAAATGAGAGAGAAGACTCACATATCCTGAAGGTAGATGTTGATTTGAAAGGAAAACATGAGAATAATATATTTGAGGTGAAAAATAAAACCAAACATTTTCCTTCCTGGATGGGAGGCTGTCTGAAAACAAGTCAAATTGGTATAATCTGAGGCCAACAGAAAACATAAGGCATTGAGGGACAGTGCACTAATTGAACAGATAATGGCGTTAAACTGCAGAAAAATGCATACTGGTGGGTGGCTGTGGCTTTGGAGTTGGAGTAGGTCATCCACCAATTGGAATGTCTGTTGTTCGGTCCCTAGCTCCTCCAGTCCAGCTAGGGACTGGAGGAGATCTAAAAGAAAATGAAAGGTAAACACCGAAATGGCAACTCAATCTGGTCAAAATCTGAACAGAACAAAGGACAAAGAGCGGAAAGGTCACTGAAGTAAAAAAACAAAAGAAAATATCAGGCTGGATTAATCGACTACATAACGTATGAATTAATGTGGAGTAAAATATGCGATGTTAAAAGCTCAAAGGTTTTGTCACAGTGTCATAGTGTCCTTGGGCAAGATGCTGAACCCCTAATTGTTTCTGATGCATCCATCATAGTGTATGTGTGGCAGAAAGTGTTAAAAGGAATAAAATAGTGATATAGGAATGTTGTGTGAATAGACAAGTGTAATTTTTTACCTTTATTGGATTATGGTGACCTGCTTTTTATGAATGCACCTGCCCACTACCTAAAGAGGTTGGATACTGTGTACCATTGTGCTTTACGTTTTATTATTGGCTATAAAAATCATGTACATCATTGTTCTTTGTATGCTGCTGCTAAATGTCCATCTTTGCATATTCGCAGACTCTCCCATTGGTTGATCTTTATCTATAAATCTCTCTTTGGGCTGGTTCCATCTTATTTATGTGTTTATATGTGTAAAAACCACAACCAATACAACCTTCGTTCGAACAAAATCATACAATTGATTGTCCCAAAAATCAGAACAGAATTGGGGAAAAGGGCTTTTAAATACGCTGCCCCTGCTTCCTGGAATAATCTGCAGAAGGAACTGAAATTATCAGAATTGGTTACCTTGGGAGAGTTTAAGTCTGTCTTAAAGGAACGAGAGAACAGCTCTTTTACTCAGTGTGATTGTTTTTAATGTACTCTTAATTTGATCTGTTATTGTATATTTTACACATGTTTGTATGGGATATTGTATTTGTTTTAAATGTTATATACCTATGTGGTATGTGACTTTTGTTGCTATGATGCCAGGTCTCTCTTGGAAATGAGATATTTAATCTCAATGAGATCTTTTACCTGGATAAATAAAGGATTAATAATAAAAAATTTGTAGTAAAAAGTGGTTTTAGTGCTCAGCTGGACAAAAAAAATGTGCAATATAAGGACCAGTCCACCTACTATTTACCAAACACTGAGGAGTCAAATAAGCCATCTGAGTAGAGAATCAGCCACCAGAATATAATATGCCAGTTCAATGACACACTTTTGGAGTAATCATTTGCATTTTACCTTCTAAAACATAAAGTCATGAAAGCAAAGACAGGAAATTCCATTGAATGAGTTCCCTAGTTTGACTGAATAGGAATTACAGCCCAGCTTGTTCTGTTTTGCGGGTATAAATCTTCAGTGCTGGAAAATGTTTTACATCTATAAAACTGCTTGGTTGAAAGCACTCTGTGATGGAATTCAGCTGCAATCTGAAATCTTTTAAAAGATGATTGATGGTTGTTGAACACATTTTGTGATTATATGTGTCCATTTGAGTGTGTGCACTGAGTATCTTTTGTCTCCGTTTTTCTTCGGGTCATCTCTAATTGTATGTTATCCAATGCATGGTTTTTGGTGCTTTCACACCTAACTTGTTTGCTTTACACTTTCAGACCTTTCAGTTTGTTTTGAAGAGAAATCAGAGCTGTAAAAAAATCTTAGATGACAATCTGAGAACTCCATCCTTGCCCGAAAAAAGAGGAGGTCTCAGTCCAGATCAAACAATAGTTTAGATGGTTTGTAGTGTGAAAATATTTTCCTGAATGATTCTGACTTTTAAGATAAAAGAGAAATGAGTTGCAGTAGCACATGGAGAGGGTACGGCATGAAGGTGTCAAACAGGGTAATACAAAGTCAATTACACTCAGAAAATTGCAGACAGCTCCAAATATAGAGTAAAAACACATGAAATAAATCTGCTCGAAATACATTTAAGATTTTTTTTCATATCTGCAAAATTGAAAATACCATCATCAACAAACTAATCAATTATAGGAAAATACAGACTACATAGACTATGTTGATATGTTTATTATTTCTTTTCTTTGTCAGTATGTTATTAAGTGAAATAGGTCAGTACAAAGAGAAAGGCAATGATCGTGTATTATGTTGCCTCACAGACAGCATTTTATTGATCAAAGATGTCCATTATGCATGACTCAGTAAACTCCAATCAAAAACTAATCAAACAAATACTTTTACGACACTCCTAGTTTTAAGGGGACACAAGATTTTAAAGGAAAGGTATTGATATCATATGTAATTCTTTATTGTCTTCCCATTATTTTGAATTTGAAAGTAGACAATTCAGATATACAGTGGGATCGTTTTTTGTTTTTGTTTTTTAGATCTGTTGACTGTGGAGGTTATTTGAGTACAGTGAACTCATTGTCCTGTTCAAGTTCACTGTGAGGTGATTTAAGCTTTGTGGTTAGTTATTCTGCTGGAAGTATATAAGATAGGCATGCTGTGGTCAAGAGAGTATGGGCTTGTTGGCTTGGTGTTAAAACATTAAGGGGTGCAAAGTTTGCCCATAAAATATCACCTACAGCATTACACAACCATCAAAAGCCTGACCCATTTATACAAAGCAGGATGGATCCGTGCTTTCATGTCAGATTCTGACCCTACTATCAGAATGTCTTAGCAGAAATGAAGACTTAGAAGTCAGACCAGGCACTGTTTTTCCAACCTTCTATTGTCAGATTTTGGCAAATCTGTGCAAATTGTAGCCTCAGTTTCCTATTCTATTCTTTTGAGTGGTCTTCTGCTGCTGTAGCCCATCTGCTTCAAGGTTTGACATGGTCAGAGATGCTCTGCATACCATGTTTGTAACAAATGGTTATTTGAGTTACCCCCTGTCAGCTTGAAGCAGTCTGGCCATTCTCTTCTGCCCTTTGGCATCAACAGAGCATTTTTGCCCAGAGAACAGTGTGCGGATCAGCAGCTTCCAAAATACTCAGACCAGTTCCTCTGGCACCTGCAAACCATGGCATGTTCAAAGTCACGTAAATCACCTTTCTTCCCCATGTTGAAACTCGGGTTGAACTTCAGCAGGTTGTCTGTATGCCTACAAGCATTGAATTGATGCCATGAAATTGGCGTATAATTTCTTTTTTTTCGAGCTAAATAGTGAAGTGGCTGGTGAGTGTGTATGGACAGTGTGAAAAATAATAGTGCAAAATGATAGAGCAGATGTGAAATGTGCAATAGTGTTATACCAGCTGAAGTCATTTTTATTTTACTGACTAGAGTGGGTAGAGTTTAGTTCAGTCCAGTGCCCAGTGTAATTCCTGCGGGTATTTCAACAACAACTTCAACACAGCAGATACAGTGGGGCAAAAAAGTATTTAGTCAGCTACCGATTGTGCAAGTTCCCCCACCTAAAATGATGACAGAGGTCAGTAATTTGCACCAGAGGTACACTTCAACTGTGAGAGACAGAATGTGAAAAAAAAATCCATGAATCCACATGGTAGGATTTGTAAAGAATTTATTCGTAAATCAATAACAAACATACAACTCAATACTTTGCAACATAACCTTTGTTGGCAATAACAGAGGTCAAACGTTTACTATAGGTCTTTACCAGGTTTGCACACACAGTAGCTGGTATTTTGGCCCATTCCTCCATGCAGATCTTCTCGAGAGCAGTGATGTTTTGGGGCTGTCGCCGAGCAACGCGGACTTTCAACTCCCGCCACAGATTTTCTATGGGGTTGAGGTCTGGAGACTGGCTAGGCCACTCCAGGACTTTCAAATGCTTCTTACGGAGCCACTCCTTTGTTGCCCGGGCGGTGTGTTTTGGATCATTGTCATGTTGGAAGACCCAGCCTCGTTTCATCTTCAAAGTTCTCACTGATGGAAGGAGGTTTTGGCTCAAAATCTCACGATACATGGCCCCATTCATTCTGTCCTTAACACGGATCAGTCGTCCTGTCCCCTTGGCAGAAAAACAGCCCCATAGCATGATGTTTCCACCCCCATGCTTCACAATAGGTATGGTGTTCTTGGGATGCAACTCAGTATTCTTCTTCCTCCAAACACGACGAGTTGAGTTTATACCAAAGAGTTCTACTTTGGTTTCATCTGACCACATGACATTCTCCCAATCCTCTGCTGTATCATCCATGTGCTCTCTGGCAAACTTCAGACGGGCCTGGACATGCACTGGCTTCAGCAGCGGTACACATCTGGCACTGCGGGATTTGATTCCCTGCCGTTGTAGTGTGTTACTGATGGTGACCTTTGTTACTTTGGTCCCAGCTCTCTGCAGGTCATTCACCAGGTCCCCCCGTGTGGTTCTGGGATCTTTGCTCACCGTTCTCATGATCATTTTGACCCCACGGGATGAGATCTTGCGTGGAGCCCCAGATCGAGGGAGATTATCAGTGGTCTTGTTATGTCTTCCATTTTCTGATGATTGCTCCCACAGTTGATTTTTTCACACCAAGCTGCTTGCCTATTGTAGATTCACTCTTCCCAGTCTGGTGCAGGTCTACAATACTTTTCCTGGTGTCCTTCGAAAGCTCTTTGGTCTTGGCCATGGCGGAGTTTGGAGTCTGACTGTTTGAGGCTGTGGACAGGTGTCTTTTATACAGATGATGAGTTCAAACAGGTGCCATTCATACAGGTAACGAGTGGGGGACAGAAAAGCTTCTTACAGAAGACGTTACAGGTCTGTGAGAGCCAGAGATTTTCCTTGTTTGAGGTGACCAAATACTTATTTTCCACCCTAATTTACGAATAAATTCTTTACAAATCCTACCATGTGAATTCATGGATTTTTTTTTCACATTCTGTCTCTCACAGTTGAAGTGTACCTCTGGTGCAAATTACTGACCTCTGTCATCATTTTAAGTGGGGGAACTTGCACAATCGGTGGCTGACTAAATACTTTTTTGCCCCACTGTATATGTTAAATATGAAACTCATCCATGCAACAGTTAATGGTCGAAATAATTTCTGGATTTCACAGTCACCAATGTATGTAGACCCATGTCATCACAGAAGGCAAACAAGAGAATACTGTGGAACTGAAAGAGAGGCTTTTCAGATTTTTCTTATAGAGGTATCCATAGTAATTAGGTAAGTCAAATAAAACCATTGATAGTACAGTAATGAAATAAGCCATGTTATGACTGAAGCCTCAGAGTCTTGGAGAAGCTATTGTAATTGAGGAGCAGTTGTGTTATCCCAAGCTCCATTAAAATTTCATCAACCTTGCACATTTCCATGAATGGCATTATTGAAATTATGCTAAATCACATCAGCTTGCCTGCTTGGCAATGCAACGTTGCCCATTACAATGACCGAGGCAAGATTTCCAAAGTCTAGAAAGGGTCTGCATTTGATTTAACAGCATGCTTCATATTCTAAACAGATGCTGAAAAGCTACTGAGTATTGGCCCTTGGCCTCTGAATATGTGGATAACAAAAGAGTAATAACATTGAAACCTACTCATTTTAGAGGAACCTTGGTTTTATTTAAACAAATGCAGAACATGTTTTGAAATAAAGTATGAACTAAACCGACTTGGGAGGCAGTTAGACCTCATTTTTAAAATAGATGTATTCTCTTTATTGTATAGCTATTTTGTGGATCATACTGTTTTTCATATTGCTGGTATTCAAAAATATTCACATATTTAATCTCTGCATTTACTAAATAATGTTGGAGGAAAACATTGTCCCATATATAAGAAATTGATTTACATACAGAATAACACCATGTTATTCAAAATGCAGTGCAATTCATGCTGCACAAAACACATACAGAAAAGCCCATCGCAGCTTGACACTGTGTTGTTATTGCATGTAACTTGGTTTGTGGTGAAATATTCATCCGGTGGAGAGAGTGCCTACTCTGCTGCCTCTAATAAGTCACCTGCTAACACACTGAGTGTTACCTGTCTTAACCTAGGCCACGAGAACATTATTATGATTATAGCAGTGATTTCATGATACCTTCCTGTTAATAATACATGATAAATAGCTGGATGAATGGAACAAAGCAGTGTGTAATATTAGGTGACCCCATGTTATTAGCACTGAGAGGAACCATTAGTGGGTTGCCTTAACCTGCCTTAATGAGGTCTCCCTGCTCTGGGAGTGAATGGGACGATTGGTGCATACAATAAAGAAAGTTGAGGCTGGAAAACCCACACAGCAGGGTCTGTTGAGGGAATGCTTCATTTGAAATGTTATTTTAAGGATGAGGAATTTGGTCCATAGATAGGTTCACTTTATTGATTTTTTTATTTTTTTAAATACTGCCGAGTTTAAAAAATAATCCTTGCCAACTAAATCTTATTATTTTTTAATCTTTTGTTGAATACACTACACTTTGATCTTCCATCAGTCTATCAAACATCCATGTCAGACATACTTAATTTTAATATCTGTTCCACAAATATAAATCCATTCATGTTTACACTGTACACTGAGCCATTCAGTCTATAATGGGATTAAATAGGAAAACCAAATACTGTGTATTATTGAAGTAGTAGTATTAATAAAAATTATGTAATAGACAGGTTCTGGTAAACTGCATAAACATAACATGGAGATAATGCAAAGTATAAAACTGTCATGCATATGAGTAAAACGTTGGGCTCTGGTTTGAGGGACAAAATAATTTGCTCCACCACCGAGCTCCAAATGTGCCGCCTACAAATGTTTTCCCCTAAAAATGAGAAAATATTAACTTAATGTTATGTTCCATTTGCAGAAGCAAAGGTACATGTGGGCAAAAATTGTCTTCAGGGATACAAAGGTCAGGGTGTTAAATCTGTGTGTGAGAACATGAAAAAGCTGGAAAATCTGCATCCAGAAAGACAAATCAATGATAATAATAAATAAATGTGGGTATTTTACAAATGGCCAAAAATGTGTGGTGAAATATTAGATGTAATATTTAGGCATAAATAATTGAGTTACCTTGTTAAATTAACACTGTCCATAACAATTACAGACAGGTAGGACTGACAACACTTATTATTTTACTATCAGTTGTGGCTGCTACCTGCTACTTAAAAAATGGCTAATGTAGGTAACTGTGAACAGTTAAACAGCTAACGTTAACGTTGCCTGTGGGGTTAATGTTCATGATAACTGTTTCATAGTTCAGTGTAGTTGAAATGGAAATTTACTAACCTCTACTTAATGAAGACTGGGGTGCCAGTCTTTAATATGCTTCACCAAGTTTGTTGCATTACTGTTTGTGTGTTTAGTTGTTAGCAAGGGGGAGGGGCTGTGTGCCTGTCTGCAGTGGTGCTGGTGCAAATGACTAAAATGCAAATGAGTCTAATCTGAGTTTAGTAGGAGTAGTATCACTTAGTATATACAGTATACTGGCTATGGTACCTACTGAAAAAATAAAAAGCTGGATTTTCAAAGTTGTGGTGAAGAAAGGAACCATAAGTTGTGGTTATAGGTTATAACATATCCAGTTATGGTTACATTTTACTAATAAATTATGTTATAAACAGGTAAATTAAAAGGGGAATGTAATACACTGAAAAGCACGTCCATTTAAATTGATATCTTGTCCCCCAAGCATCCAGAATTCCTGTTTTTACACTGGCAGGAGCACCCAGTCTGGCATGTAGTGGAACAAAATATCTCTTTTGCATCACTACACGCTACAGCTCTATCAGCGTGTTGCCAGTTTCTAAAGTCTATTCTAGCAAAATAATTAATGTCCTTGTCAATCACACATTAAAGGCGAGCCCAGTCTCGATAGAGTAGAAGTCAATATTTAGAAACTTTTCCACGTGTGACCCAGAAATTACATGCTATGAAGTAAACAACAAAGGAAGGTAAAGAAACATTTCATGGGTGCAGTTTAAGCTCAATTGTGCTGTATGTGCTGGCTAAATGACGTAATGCTTTAAATATACAAAGCCATGAAGCTAATTACGCGAGTCAGTTAATTAAGTAGTGTAGTTGCTTGTCCTCTCTAAATGAAGGGAAGGTATGTGGGAGGACTTTTAGCACAGAAGATGGGAGGAAGGGGGCTTAAAGATGTGCTATCAACGATTTACGAAGTACTAGACCAATCAACTGGACATGACAGATGGCTGCCAGACTATACAGATAGATGTCTTGTGGATTTGTGTAATATTTGTGTATATCAATATATGAGTGGACTAAAGATATGTGAGCTGTTGTGTGACAGATTGTGAAGTTGCAACCACAGGGGTTGCTGTGCTGTACGCCCACATACTGCTGTACATTGTTAATAGAGAATAATGTTGTCATGTAGAGCCACATCTTTATCTAGTTTTCCAGTTTGCAAAATAATCAGCAGTTTATGTCATATTTATGCCTTCTTATGTCATTTCAAAAGATAACCATTACTGTGTGAAAATGGAAATTGACCGCTGTCTCACTTGACAAAATAAAAAAAATAAAAAAGTCCAAATAAGAAGACATGGATGTGACAAGTTTGCAAGATGACATGCTGAAGTATTATTATTGTTATTGTTTGAGGTATTATTTTCTGGCAGCGACTTGCATTTCTTCCTGTGGGTGTCAGGTGATTGACAGTAAGCGCAGCATAAAATAACATGCCTGCTGAGATGAAAATACAAAATGCAGCCACAAAGAAAGGCAACAAAACAGACGCATTGCCAAAAAACAGACCGTTAACCTAATTAAGGTATTATATTTACCAAGACAAAATGATATGGGTTTCACAATTTGCAACTACAAGATGAATAAATGAATAAAAGTGCATGTAATTCAAAAAAAGAAAGGGGTGCTCTTCAGAGACACTGCTCAGACTAATTTTATGGTTATCAATCTAAGACGTAAAAAAAAAAAATCACCTTGAATGTAATACTTTTGTAATATTTGGCTTGTTTGATTACTGATGGGGCAGTTTATAATAATGACCTGTGTGTGGACAAGATGGACATGGAGACACATAGGGGGTCATCTAAATCAGAAGAAGAAGCGGCAGGAACATTACTTGTCAGTCATGTGACAGACCCTCATTACACTCACACATCACCAAACTAAGTGTTTATTACACTGGGAATCGGGGAGAAATCAATCTAAAATGACAGCTGTTCGGTCCAATCCTGCAGAGAGTGAAGTTGACGTGTACATAGTGTGCACCTTAGTGACTGGTCTACCTGAAATTACTGTGTTCAGCTATCCAGGGTGAGATGCTATCTTAAGATGTTATCTGGTTACATTATAGCTTCTGCTGGCAGCATTTTTACAAGAGCGAAAAAGAAAGATCAAAGAAAGCAAGGTTTAAAATGAGTGAGCAGAGTTGTGCAGAGTAGAAAAATTAGTAGAAAAGAGACACAAAAAAATCCCAGTCTAGTTCAATAAAGCTATCAAAGCAATAACAGGAAATAAAGCACTTCATCCCCAAAATACCGTAATATCTTTTAAAAAAAGAAATATTCCAGTTACCCACAGATATTCTTGAGAGAAAATGGAAAGAGTTGTTCCTTTTCTTCATTCAGAATGCTGCATTTTCAATATATACTGTTCCCAGAAGGATAAAGAAATGAACAACTGCACAAAGCAACACTTCTTAGTATGATGTGCTGTTCTGGGTCTATGGGGAACCCAGAGCATAGCACAGCTGTTAAGTACTTTTAGCAGTGCTATTGTTCAGTGAAACAAAAAAGCCCATTCAGCTTGGCTGGTTTCCAGAGCACTCCTATAGTGACCAAATGTTTATCATTGTTTTGACACTGCATAGGACAGGACAGCATGGGGTATGCTTATGGATAGCCGTGTTGAATCTGTGTACTAGTATGCGTGTAGGGAGATTCATTATCCTACAGTAACAAATGAATGCTATGTTGTACCTAGCTTGGCTCTTTGATAACTCTTTGTAACATGCATCCTTTTTCTTTCTTCTATTTAATTGGGATAAATCAGAATCTGCAGCTCAGTGAAGAAGATCACGTAGAAAATTTAGAACATTCAAAATCTAACGTGTTTCAGTATTAAAGGGAAAAGGAAAACGTGTTTTTATTAGTCGTTTTTCCTATAAGCGATCTTTGTTCTGCCTCTAATAATCACTGTTTTCCTCCGCCCTTGAAGATTCCAGAATTGAGTCAGTCTTTGTTGTAACAGTATAGGACAGAAATGAAAGGTGTTGCATTATCTGTTCTGACTGCAGTCCGATAGCTGCTGCTGCAGTGATTGTGCTTCCCCTTTCTCCTTACCCATTTAATCTCTTCATTCTGGCAGTGTGCACAGCCAGGACAGTTCTGCTTTATTCTAATTGCATACTTTCGATTAAAAAAGCTTGTTTTCCTTGATTACTTTGATGTTGAAATGGGAGCAGGGGAGCAATTCACATTCATTCGGCAGTATGTTTTTCCCCCCCGCTCTTTTGTGCTAACAGCAGAATTCCTATTTATATATTGGCAGTGGAACTAAATTACTGCAAACATCTCTGTGGGCCAGCCAGGCATAACAGATTGGCAGGCTCCTGTATTATATCAGTGCCCCCTACTGGCTGCTGGAGGAAATGCACTATTGTTCAACACAGTGGAATAGGTTCCTCATTTTTTTTCCTTGCTGGGCTGCTGGATATTTGCTAAATAAATCCCTCATGACTAGGGTTCATCAGCCAGTGCACTGCTATGTGCACATACCATGGATTAATCCACTTTAGCTCTACATTTTACACATTTAGCTTACACTATTTTCTAGGAAAACTTAACTTGCCTCTAGCAGGCGTCATCTAAAAAATCAGAAAAATTAAGTTCCCACTGGCTTCTCAAAAAATGAACTTTATAATTGCATGGAATTTGTGTATAGTTTCCCCATGACCATGCTAAGATAATAAAAAACTGGACTAAAAAAGTCAGATAGAAAGATATGAGGTTGGATATGAATCAAAGGGGAAGGACTGACATCCTTAAAGAGATGAGTATTCATAAGAAAGTCCCCAGAGCAATATATGCATAGAAATGGTATGAAGATAGAGGGTTAATGATTTCCTATCTATGTTAACGCTAAATGCCGCATTCTACATTGTTTACATGACTATAGCAGGGCACAGGACTCAACTGTCCATAGAACAAAAGCTTGATCAGCTATATATCATTAATACTCTTCACTGATGTTAACCCACTAGAGTAAAGGGGCAGGTTTGCAACTAAAGGCGTGGGTTGACTTCCCCACTGGGATGGAAGCTTTTCTCCCTAGAGTCCCATCACACACTGTGACAACACTGGCAAACATCAAGGGGCTTTTGCTCGTTTTATATTTATATCCTCTGTCTTTTCTTCTCACACAACAGTGAAAAAGCAAGTTGCACAAGGATGCGCAAAATGGAACAAACACTGCCTTATTGGTCCATTAGCAGTTAGCTACAGGTCAATTAGGAGTGTTGAACCACAGGTATCTCAGCAGGTAAAAAAGATACAAAGTCAAAGCAAGGTATTTGAGAAAAAGGATCTTCCTGCGACGAATTTGTCCAAAGACAAATAGATACTGACAGAGACAAAAGTCATGAAGGAGAAAGCTCTGCACACAGCGAGCTGTAATTACTGGAGACATAAATAGGGTCAAATGCAGCCAACATAACATTGTGGCAAATGGGTTATGCCACATAATGAAATATGGATCTTATATTGAATATGAATTAGAGTGTTTTATTAGAAGCAGTGCCATTTTAAGACTTGACACTAATGAATACATAGAAATGCCATGAAAGCCTTTTAAAGAAATTGCAATATCAGTAAAAGTATAAGATAATTAAGCTTTTTTTTCTTGTTTGAGAAAAGCTAATGCCAACCAGTGAAATGTCACAAAAAGTCCACAGTAGCCTGAGAACTGAATAATGTTTTCTAGTCGTGTCCTCCTGTCACATTCATAACACAAATATGCATCTTATGCCCTGAACAAGTGCAATTATTGCTGCATTTTTTTTCTCGTAGCAAATCAATGCTGCTCAGTTTCAGTTTTAATATAATGGTTCTGTTGATGGGCACCTTCCTTGTGCCATCATGTCAAAGCTTATGCCAGCTGCACCTTAGGATGAGGTTGTTTGTCTTCATTAGCATCAAGTGATTCGTCAGTGTTTTCATTAACAAGGTCCCCTCCTGTATTTGTCAACTGCAGTGAAAGGCCAGAGACACAACAGAATCTGGGTCACGCTTTAATCGTTTTCATGCTATCTCCACCACTCTCCGAGGTGTTTGTCTTCCATTAGCCGAGGAGAGACTTTCCCACACTGGGGGTTTCTCGAGCAGCTGGTACAGCCCTACCCTGCCAGGCTTGAGAATGGAGGAGAACGAAGCTGTGGCTTCTGTTCTAAGCATTCCTCGTTTCCCACCTGCATGATGGCTGTTCTGCTTGATGGCAGCAATGAGATCCAGATGAGGTGAGGTACAATTTACTCAGCCTGGAGATAGCCAGGTGTCTTGTACAAACACACCCTCAGAGTAAGTAATAGTTGCATAAGCGGCATTCAGTAACAACACAACAGTGTTACAGATTTTAGATTCTATTTTGTGAATAACACTGAAGCGGCACTTCCCAATGACCAAAATTGTGATGTTGAAACTTAAAGCCTGCATTGTAAATACACTGAGAATACAGGCTCAGTGATGCTTTAAACCTGAATGTTAAGCTTTTGAAGTAAAGTAATAAATATATTTATTCAAAAATGTCTGTAGGGGAAATATTTGGCTATAATATACCTACAAAAATAACATTGCCTTATGTTAAATTTGTTATAGAAATCTTTTCCTGTATACGGACACTTATATTTGCCAAATCCATTATATACATTCAGATATCTGCTTAATTGTGCTAATTTACTATTGTGAGTCTACAAGGCACTCAGCTCAACACGAGTGCTAATGCATAATCATCACACATTGTGACCCTAATTACACTCTAAGAATAAGTTTCAGCAGGAAAAGTCTCCCTGACTATATTTATGTGTTGCCAGGTATAGAGGAAGAATTAAGGTACTGTCAGCAGTTTAATGAGCCTCTCACTTATTGTTTCCTGCGCTTTTTTGTGGAACCTCATCTCTGTTCCTAATTCTCAATAAAAATGACTGTAGATACTGGGTTCAGTGTAAATTGCAGTGATTAGCTGCTGTGATCTAAGTTCTTTCTTAATTAACCTTGTTCTTTAATTCCCTCCCCCACTAATTTCCAGGAGAGACAATGGAAACTGGACTGACGTTTTGTGGGACTGAGCCTATTCTGACAAGGTTATAGAGATGGTGTATCTCACCGTGAGCAAATTAACCAAGTTAGTCTGTAGTAAGTAATGAAAATAAAATGAAATCATTAATCTCACTGACTTTGAGTGCATTTTTGGTTATAGATTTTTAGGTAGATGTCTTCTTTTAGAATAGAATAGAATAGAATTCAACTTTATTGTCATTGCACATGCACAGGTACAGGGCAACGAAATGCAGTTTGCATCCATCCAGAAGTGCTTTAGTGATATAGATATATTACAATATATATTAGCAATAATATAGATATGTGAGTATATTACAGAAATGGGTCTATTATGGTATGTTATAATGTACACGGTATGAAGTATGTTGTGAATATTCTATAACTATAAGTATGTACAGGCTGTAGTGAGTACAAGCTATGTACAGGATATGAACAGGATATAAATATGAAAAACTATACAGAATATGAAATAAATAACTTTACAGAATCTGGGATATACAGCTATACAGAAATGGGAACTATGCAAGTTGTAAACAGTTGTAGGATTAAAGATTATCGAATGTACAGAATGATTATTTACACAGAGCTATACAGTAGTGCAGTTAAGATAAGTGAGGGTGTAGATAGTTTCTACAGAGGCTATATAAAGTGCTAGTGGTTGTGAGTGGTGGTTCAGTCCATGTTATTATTGTGTTTGAGGGTACAGTTGTCCATTGTGGGTGTGTGTATGTTCAGTCCATGAGTTTAACGTGGGTCAGATGTCAGGAGGCAGAGTTCAGGAGTCTGACAGCTGTGGGGAAGAAGCTGTTCCGGTACCTGGTGGTCTTAGTCCGGAGGCTCCTGTGGCGCCTCCCAGAGGGCAGGAGGGTGAAGAGTCCATGTGATGGGTGACTGGGGTCTTTGATGATTTTCCCAGCCCTTTTCAGACACCGCTTCCTGTAGATGTCTTTTATGGCAGGAAGTGGTGCTCCGGCGATGCGCTGGGCAGTTTTCACGACCCTCTGCAACGCCTTCCGGTCCGAGGCAGAGCAGTTCCCGTACCAGACTGTTATACAGTTGGTCAGGATGCTCTCGATGGTGCAGCGATAGAAGTTCACCAGGATGTCTGAGGACAGGTGGTTCTTCCTCAGAGTCCTCAAGAAGAAGAGGCGCTGGTGAGCCTTCTTGACCAGCTTGGAGCAGTTGGTCGTCCAGGTGAGATCCTCGGAGATGTGGACTCCCAGGAACTTGAAGCTGCTCACACGCTCCACAGCCGTCCCCTTAATGTGGATGGGTGGATGTGGGTCAGCATTCCTCCTGTAGTCCACGATGAGCTCCTTGGTCTTCTCGGTGTTAAGCAGCAGGTTGTTTCTGTCGCACCACTCAGCCAGACGATCCACCTCCTCCCTGTAGGCGGCCTCATCGTTGTCACTGATGAGGCCAATCACCGTGGTGTCATCTGCAAACTTAATGATTTTATCTATTGCCTTCACCAGCTATGTTAGCCTCTGCCACATTTTCAGTAAATTATAAAGCTGTACTTACCTGGTACTGAAATAGGTCTGTTGAAAAAATTAGTTTGTTAAATTGCCATTAATTGATTTCTGCACTCATTGTCAGCAGAGTGAAAATAATGAGAAAAAAACTCTACTTTACTTGGGTATAGGTCCTCATTATTCCAAGAAGATCATATACTCTAAACTCGATGGACTAAACTCTAAACTAGCTACTTTGACTATCTAATCACTTCTATTGCTAACACAAAGCCATCTTTAAAGTTGAAAACCAGCCCAAAGAGCACTTCACAGAGAAATACTGTCTTAACTGCTGCAGGTTGAAATTGAGGCTAAGCCTGACTGCCCATCACTGTTTTTCTTACCTATTCAGCTTTGACTGCTTGACTTGGGTTGGCATGTTCTCCTTAAACCTGGAGTCTGGAGGTCTTTGCTATTAGCTTTGTGTTAACATGTTATCTTTTTAGATGCTTTACTGTCATGGCCGTGCTCTTTCATGCAATAAAAATGAAAATAATGTCTTTATCTGCGATTTTCTGCTTCCTCCACAGCTGAAGTCAGCTGATGTAGCAAGTGTGCTGGAAAATTGTTTTTTGGATTTTTGTTCTATCCTAAAGAAGAACTTGTATAACACTTTGATTAGTATCTATAGTGTGAATACAGACATTTGTACAGTACTGCATTACAGAAAAAGGTAATGTAAATACAGTCAGTGAGGAACAGACTGTGAGGTCTCTAGCAAAGCCTTCAGCTTGTGCCTCTTGAGGTAGACCATTGAGGATGTTCAGGCAGATTTATGACAATTATCTTGTATGTTTTTCTACAATTTGCTAGAATTTAATTGAATCAGTTCTCTCATCTATTAGTGAAATGTTACAACACCAGTGGCATAATCAATCTACCCCCATGAAATAGTTGGAGAGGTTTTTTTCATTAAATTATTCTCAAAGAAGCCCATCATTTGTTTTTTATATCTTTAGACCTCAACTTACAGAAACTAGCTTAACCTTAAACTTATTGATAACTGCCATGTTTTAATTATTTTATGAACCAAGGAATTTGCCATCTGAAATTACTTTATCTACCTATAGCCTGTTTTGTCAGCATTATTTTAAGGAGCTATTTATATATTGGAATTTGCAACACCTGGCTGTTGTTTTCCTACGGATTATTGAGAACAAGCCCAAATCTTTTGGGGTTCCCCATCTTCTAAATCCTGTTCTCTAACTTTCCCATTTTGAAACTATAAACAAAACAGATTTTACTAACCTGGCTGAATATTGACAAGAACTTCCTTCAATTTAACCATCTTTATTTGCTTAGATTTCAAAAGGAATATAAATGGTTATTGTAATTATTTTGATCAGTATCGAGATCACAATTATTAGTCAGAATTATTCATTGAGTTTAGTGACATGTAAATATAAAGGCACTTTCACATTCGTGTTGTGCTACTCTGCTAATGTACAAATCTAAATAAAACTGGTATTCTTAAAACCTTATTCTTCTAAATTCTTAGTAAAAAAAAAAAGACAAAAAAAACGTAAAATTACATCAACAAGGCACTCCTCTCCTGTCACTTTTATATTGTTAATTAAAGTATATTTACAGAGAAATAAGGTATTTATTTAATGGAAACGAGTGCCTCACCTAGAGGCAAAATACAGTACAAAGTCTTTCACTCCATTCATTAGAGTTTCATGCATATGAATAACACTTGTACCTAAGTACTTCACAGCTGTGATATCCCTCTAAATGGGGGGCTAGCATATCTTTTATCCAGTATGTTGACCATTTCCCTGAAGCCTTCATTACCCACTGTATTTATTTATCTTTGACCAAATGGAATGTGATTGCTTTGGTGATTTCAGTGCATTTTTGTGAGCTGGACAGATCCATTATCAAGCTGCACAGGCTCACTTTTATGGATGTCTGAGTTGATGTTGGATGATTTACATTAGCAACTTCTCTATTGTTTTTCCTTGTCTTCATGCATTAATCATACTCTAGTTTGTGGTGTGTTTTCTGCCAGTTGAATAAATTAGCATAGATACAACTCTGAAGCATTTTCTGCATATGATTTGTCCCTGGTTAACATTTGCCCTGAATCCAAAGTATTTCCAAACAATAAATGATGGTCTGCTTCGGGTGACAAGCTCTTGACCTTCTGTTGTGCCAGACATTTGAATTTTGTTGTGAATCTCTCTCTTAATGTAGTGTTATCAAGGCTATATGGGAAAAGTTCAATCTGCGTAGTAAAGCAAATAGTTCTGCACATGCAGGCATGTGGTTAGGCAGTGACTTCAGGAAGCACTGCTTTTTGCTTTTTGCTTGTAGTGTGTTGGCACATATTTTCAGTATGGCTAAATCATGTTCATTTAATTTTGGGAAGACAAAATTTGGATATATACATGCACATATATATATATATATATATATATATATATATATATATATATATATATATATATATATATATATATATATTAGGGGTGCAACGATACACAAAATTCACGGTTCGGTTCGGTTCGATACTTTGGTGTCACGGTTCGATATTTTTTCGATACAAAAAAAAAAGTTCATGCCTTTTTAATTTGTCATTTATTAAAATTATAAATATATATTTTAACACAAAAGTACAGTTTTTAAATTTAACCCTAACCCTTGTGCGTGTTGTTTTTTAGCTCGTCATATTGCAGCCACAGAAATTCTTTTGTCCATGAAACCATAAAGCTGCACTTTCTTTTTGCCTTATAGTCTGATTTGTCATAACTTCTCCGTTTTGTGGTAAGCTTTTCTTTGGCTGTCACTTCTTCACCCTGACCTGTCTTATTTGGCTCAGCAGAACTAAAATATATATCTGTCTGTGAAGGTTCTCAATCATCCAGGTCATCGTAGTGAAATATATATCCTGCCGCACTCACATAAGCTCAGCGATTCTCTGCGCGATCAACCTCTCACATGTTTAAGCTGCGGGAGATTTCACTTGTCATGTTTGCATAGTAAGCTAACAATTAATAAGACGATGTCAGAGGAATTGGTGCACAAATTATCATCACTCACAGATCAGTGCTGTCGCTCTCTATACACAGTTCGCGCGATTGCAAAGTGAAAGCAAAAAAACAAGCGCAAATTCAAACACGATTTCAATATGTCACATATTGACAGTGGCTCACCCAATGACATAATTACCCAGCTACATTTCTGAAAGAATGCAAAAGCATTGACATATATTTTTCCTTCCTACAATAGCCCGACAGGCAGGGGAGAGATAGCCCCGGGACGTCGGGCTAGCGATATTGCGAGCCCTGTATCTGATTGAGGAATGACTCATCTTTGGAAAAGAGAGTTTATTACAGAGAAATGTCTCTTTCCAAAATAAAAGCTATACTATCCGTTTCTTCTGGGCTATATTCTCAGCAGCATATTAAACATATCAGGTCTCCATAAGGAGAATCCTGTGCTAACAGCTGTCTAAATGACTCGGCTAAAGTTTGTAGCATGCATGCTTGTTTTTGTCTTTGCACTAGGATGATGTCGGTGTAACTGTGCAGTCATATTCGTTGTGTTCCCACTAGTGCTTTCAGGTTAATCTCGTTGAAATAACCTTAACGCCACAACACGGCAAATCTCCGTTAACGAGCTACCCTATACAGAGGGGCTAGACGGCCAACACGTTAACGAGCTAACTGCGCTAACACACTAGCTCCCACCCATGTAATTGAGCATTGCATGGCACATCCAACATACTGTTTTACTTTAGTCCATGACTCGCTTACCTTCAGGGTCATACGTCACATGAAAACCAAAATAATTCCAAACGCCAGATCTGAATGAGGGTGGGGAGGTCCACTTCTGTCTCGCTAGCTTGCCCTGCGCTCTTCCTTCTGACCATCCTGTCTGTGTTGAGTGCTCAGTGAATCTGCGTTCGACTACTCCGCCTAGGCTGCACTCTCGAGCCTAGGCGGAGTAGTCAAATGCAGATTCACTGAGCGCTCAACACAGACAGCATCGTCAGAAGGAAAGTTGATAAAATAAATTACAAATTTTGTATTGTTCTTTTTTTTTCTCCCCTTTGGTTTTCTTTCTTTCTCTCCCCCTCTTTCTTTCATTCTTTCCCCCTGTCCTATCCCACAGTCATGTCTGTCCCGTTTGCAACTGAAAATAAAATAAATTCATAATTATAATAAAGGTCAATCAAATGGACCAATATGATGATCCACTTAAAATAAATCCTCTTGGCATCTTTCTTGGCCTCAAGACAACAATTCTGATGGCTATAGATCCAAACGGGACACAAAAAAAAAAAAAAAAAAAAAAATTGAAAAAAAAAAAATTTGAAAAAAATTGTATTGTTCGATACATATGCGTACCGAACCGAAAGCACTGTATCGAACGGTTCAATATCGATACGAATATCGTTGCACCCCTAATATATATATATATATATATATATATATATATATATATATTAGGCAGCTGATAAATGCAGAATGCAGGACAAATAGTAAGGGAGTGGCAAGCTAAATTCTAAGAACATGGACTAGCTGTCAGCTCATGAGAGGAGCTCTGTGCTCAATGATTATGGGCTGAATAGCTGGAGGCAGGGCATCAGAATCAGGTCAGTCTGTTTACTGATCAGCTCTGAGCCTCCAGAGAGCTATCGGCTAACAGTGCTGTGCAGCAGTGTAAGGAGTGTTTTCACAACCAGTGTAGGTACCCACCGCCAAGGGCCAAACTTGGCAGAATTTATACATGCAATGGAAAAAATATCTCAGAAAACTTGATATTCATCCATACGTCAATACATGAATCTTTATGTCCTTCCAATAAATGTGAAAACCAGGCTAAAATCTAAAATGTTCCCTTTTCATGTTTCCTAAAATTTCGAAACTTCTTAGTTAACAAAAAAAAAAGAGAAAAAAAAAGACAGAGATTTTATTTGTTTTGTTTTTGGGGTTTTTTGTTAATTTGAATTGGAAAATGTTAAGCAATGTCAATTTTTTGAATTAGTTTGGTTTGGCAATGATGTAAATGGATAAACATTTGTAACAATTATTATTCAGCATCTGTTATTGGCACAAGGTAAAAATGGGAGAATCATTAAATGACCTGTGTGGCTGCAGCGTCTCATAGCCGAGACATTTCCTGGGTGAGGATTTGGGGCAGAATAGTGTGTTGTTTATTTGCAGTGTATGTATCGGAAAATGTTTAATAAAGCACATTTTTCATACATAGTTTTGAGAGATATTGAAGAGAGTGAAGTTAAGACAACAAACATCATTGCTTGGCTGTTTTTTTGTTCAGTCAAGATTCTCAGTGTGTGGCTCTTACTGGCTTTTCCCATCATGCATCACAGTTACTTTATCCAGCAAATTATTAGTGCCCTATTCAGTTTAAATGTGACACACCAATGTGTGTAGAGAGAGAAAGAAAGAACTGTATTATATCCAGCATCGGTAGCAATAGCTTCACCTGGTAAAACCTGTTGTTTTTGTACATGTTGTCTACTGTACAGTAGACAACATGATGGTTGTCTACTGTACAGTCTGCATAACAACAGAGAGCATGGGCCAAGTTTAACATATGGAAAGCATAAGGGCAGGATAATTATTTAGTGTATGATGCAAACTTTAGAGAATTTTAGCTGGGATAATACAGACAGCTTACAAGAGTGGAAACAAGAAAGCCTCTTTTGATGAATTCTTTGTTCTACTTGTTTACAAGATGCAACATTAACAATGCAGTACTTTTTTTCTTTACTAAAATGGATATTGTGTGGGATTTCTTTTGCAAAGTTCCTTTGTAAACATAAGAAGACTGCTATATTCAAGCATCTGCCATGCTGCATCAAGGATATGAAGCTGTGAGAGCAATAAGTGCTAATTCATAATATTAGCAGCTGTGACTTCTTTTTCAGACAAACACATTTTCTGTATGTTGATGTATATATGGGATTAATTCATGATATAGTAACCTTCCTGGTAAAATGCGTCAACTAATCTCTTAAAAGTATGAGTGTGTGTGTGTGTGTGTGTTCCCTGCAAGAAGGTGCTGATTATTCCTATTAGATTCGTGTTGTGTTTCAGGCAGAGTAACAGCAGTGTCATCTGCCAATGTTATTTCATGCTCGGTTGGGTGTGAATCAATTTCATTCCAGGGAGCAATTACTGAAGATTGCAGATTTTTTTCCATCCTTCCAATCATAACATTTGAATCAAATCATTGAGTGCTGCTCAACATACAGTGCCAGACTCAAAACACATCAACTGCTCAGTGCCGTGAACATGCTACGTCTATGACAGGCCGTTTCAGTTTCCCTCAGTTTTAAGCCACAGCAAAATAATCCCCCATGTTTTCTGACCTCTTTTCTCTGAGTCAATAAATACCACTCCTGACCCTGGTGAACTCTGACTCAGAGCGTTTACATTGTTGGGCCACCATAGTCAAACAATATGCTGGATGGATGGGAGATAAAGCCTTACACATTCTCCCATTACTCACATAAAGAATGCTGGCCCCTCTGCGATGGACAGAAAGCCTGGATTCCAGGGGCCTAGTTGAGCCAACACTGACAGTTATTTCTGGCCTCAGAGCTGGAATGAGGCAGACTGAAAGAAGGGCAGTCTGCACAAGGAGCCATGCTTCAACAGTTAAAAAGGCTGATCAGTTTGAGGTTGTGCAGCTCTCACTAACGTGGAAGCTGTCATTCAAGTCCAGCTACCTCTAACTGGAGGACAGGTTCCATCCATGGATCGCTGAACAACACAGACAGGCCCTTTTCAATTAGAACTGGCTGCAATGTATCCGCCCCATCTTTCACAGGCTTTTAGTTAGACATAGACGACTATACTGGGAAGGCTTCAAATAAAGATCATTATAATTAAACTGACAAAGCTTCCAGGACACAGAAGTATTAAATTAGTTCTTAAATTTATTCTGAAATAATATGTCCACTTGGTTGCTGATTGATAGAAATTAAAGTGGTACTTTTTAAAGTGTACTACAGTAGGTAATATACTTTCACTTTTTCTATTTTTTCTTTTTTTTTCTAATCTACTTTTTAAATAACAGATTTATAAGATAAAATACTATATTCATAACTGAGAGTTCTTCAAGATTAATGTGCACGTTTTTAATTACTGCATGTAATACCTAAATTATGGAAAAGTAATAACTTACCGGGTTATCTTTAGCAGCAGCAACTACAATCAAATACTCAAGTATAACTTGGGGTTTTCATCTCTGACCTCACTGTGGTGAAAATTGGGCACTATCATCTTTGCAGAAATACTTACTTACAGCCATGTTTGAGGCTATGCGGGCATGAACTGCACTTCTCAGCATTACAGTGGGGTTTGGGTCTGGACTTTGACTAAGCTGCTATACATTCTTTAGTGGTTGACTTAGTTTTATGGTTGGGATCATTTTTCTTGCTGTTCTTATTTTGGTTTATCACAAATACAGATGAACTGACAATCACCTTTACTTTTATGTCGTAGAAACAAACGTGTTTTCCTCAGTTATAGGAGGCAACTAGTTGTGATGCCATGACTAGAGACCATAGAAGGTGCGACATGCAAAATGGTGGGAACACAGAGCAAGCAGGTCTCAAAGTTTGCTTAACCCCAAGATAAGTGATTGAAGACTACCAATCTGATAACAATGAAAGGGTAGTAAATATGTTGGACAGCTGGAGTTTCCCAGCTTTCTGGTTTCCTCTTATAGTCCAAGTTCCTAGTCACTTTCTACATCAGCAAAATATCCCTATTTTAAGTTCAGTGTACATTTATTTAACAAAAACACACACTACATGCAGTTTTTATGTGGGCATGAACTACACTCTAGATTACATATATTTATGTACATACTGACATAATTACATAAATATAGTAGTAAGATTATAGTAGGTACATCTGGCACTGTATTTGTTGAGAGATGATGAGATAAGCTGAAAACTGTCATTAACCTTGATGATATCAAAGCTTTTCTTGTTAAGAAACATTTCCTTATGATCCTTATGATAGGTCTGGTGTTTACTGAAGTAATGTTATCAGCAGTTCTACAACCAATATATAGTGCAGACTGATAAAGTTATTGTAATCAGCCATGCAGTGTCTAGATATGCCTAGTTTTAACAGCTATCCAAATGTTTTGTTTTCTGTAAATGCCCTAAGAAAACAATGATAGCCCCCCTGTGCATGCAGTGTTAAGACAGTATTTCTCCCTATAGGCCCCACATCCCTGCAGAGGTGGCCAGTAGACTAAAGGTCACCAGCTAATGAGCCTGGCTACAGTAAAGACACAGTAACAGCTTGAACTTTTGCAGAACCTTCAAAAAATGAATTCAAACATTGTGAACAAGAACATCCATATTATTCAGCCACAATGAATGAAGTGACCTTTTTTCCTAGGGTGCATTTCTGGAAATTTCATTTAGTTTGTTTATATATTTGCAGGCAGCTTAGTGAAATTAGTACAGTTTCATTGGAACAGCAATACTTGCATGAAGCCTGTATCGTTTTTCTAACAAGTCCATACTGAGGTATGACATTATATGTCAGCCATAAGGGAACGACTATTCTAAAAAATCTGATTGGAATCTGCGGAGTACAAATTGCTTTGTAACTCATTCCAGGATAATGTATTTCAGTCGCCTACTTTTTCTTTTCTTCTGGTATTTTTGTTGATTTCGGAATAATGTGCTACTGGTGAAACATTTTAGTCAACTTTACGCCTGTGAAAATGGTCATTGTAAGCGATGGTGTGATTAAACAAAGCTGGTAGTAATCATGTCTGGTTCAGCCGCAACCCGTTATCAGTGCAGTTTGTCAGGTGTTTTTTTGTACTTAGTAACTAAGGGGGTGTACACTTTTTCCCACAGCCGCAGTTTATCCATACATAATTCAAAACTTTTGTTTTCTCTTGTTGCCTTTGTTTTAGATTGTAGATGATCTGGCACGCTACTTAATGTCGCACATTTTGTTTAATTCCTAATGAACACATGCTTATATTGTTGCCATCGAATGTTTTGTATTAGCGTGCAGTCAGATAGGGTTAAATTTTACAGGCGACATTGTTATAGATAAAATGTCTGCCATGAAATGTTTTCTGAAATTGAGCGAGGAGCCAATAATTGCATCTCCCCCTTCCAGAAAGATTATCTGTTTTAGCATCATGTCTTTCCTTTGTCACAGAGGAACACCTGGGAGAGAGTGTGAGCACAGCATACACAGATTTCCGCCTTTCATGCCTTGTGAACTACTCATCCCTTTCCTGTCCATATCACACAGATAGCCGACTGCTTTCGACAAGGCTGCAATCATCGAGCCCTGATTTTTCACTCAGATCTCCACAATATCAAATTGACAAAAGGAGAAGAAGCTATTTCTGAAAGAGGCACAAGAGCATAAAAAGCGCCACAAATAGAAGAAGAATCGATAGAGATTCTCTTTTTGCAACATTGGGGATGTGCGATGTGGTGTATTGTATGGTACATCAACCTTCCACCCACACTTTGCAGATCTAAACAGACACTTCGCTTGTTGTTCGTTGTGTTGCCACAGCAATATTTCTATTTATCCTGTGAGACAGCTATACAAATAGATGAAGTGCAACAACATGACATTTTCTGTACTTCAATTACTTTGCAGGGCTGGGCCACGTGGGTTAAAAGCCAACAAACCATAACTTTCCCTGACATTTCCTCCCCCCACAGTGACCGTTGATGGATTCTCCCTGACAAAGCATTCATTATCGCAGAGAACAGAGAGTGCACTAAAATCTCTTCTCTTTTCTTCTCCCCTCCATCCTCTGCCTCTCTGTCCAAATCGAGATGAACTCAGCTGCAGAAGGAGAATGGGCTCCACACGCACACACCGTCTGAAGGAAAAAGCGTTGAATCGCTGCAGGATATTCACTGGCAATCAAAAAGTATATCCTTATTGCAAGGCAGCCATTATGGTGCAGTGGGCAGAGGGGCATATCAAATGGAAACAACTGTTCTGTGCCAGCTCAGATTTGATCCTGCTACAATGAAAAGCCTTCTATGGAAATGAGCTACGATGGGATGCCATTGAAGATTAGCTCCCTTTTATCATTTATCTCAGAGTTCAGTGCACTGAAGCTCAGTGGTCCAAGATGCATCAAGTCACCATACGTGACAGGCAGTGCCCCAACCCCACCGCCCCACCCCCCATAAGCCCTCTGGAAGGGTGTAGCTAAGATGTACTATTCAGACAGCTCAATCGGTGAAACAGTTGAGCATGCATATGCAGAGATTGAATTTGAAGTCTGGCTCAAAAATAAACCTGTGCTCCTTGTTTTACTTTCTTTCCTTTTTTTTGTTTAATGTGATCGCATAGTAGTCAAACATGCGTAAGGGAGCAATTTACATGCCAGAGTTAATGTCTTAATCACATCTCTTTTGGATGGATGCAAACAAACATACACAAACACACACACACACACACACACAAATACGCACACATTTTATTCACCTACAAGCAGGGGACTGATTGTCTGATAGCATTAGCATTCCTGTCCAAGTCTGGTAGAAGCAACAAAGGAATCAGGCTCACTTCAAGAGGTGCACATCGCAGACAGAAACACATCCATTCACTGTGGACAGGGTAATAAATAAAAGAGTAACCCTGTGGCAGTAACAAGCCTATAAAGTATAGCTATGTTTTACAAGTGAATCAGACGGATGGGCAAGAAAGATGGTTGTCTCGCGATAGTCAGGTATTTTATAAGGCTGAGAGTGTCATGGTCTGGTTGGGCACCTGCAGGTCTCAGACAGCGGCTCCTCCTCCTTTAGGCGGAGTCCGGTTGCCCCTCCCTGGCTGACCACCTGTGAGCAATCGTGCCAGCGGTATATCAGACCTGCGCTCTCAACCACTCATCGCCTGAGTATCTGCTATTCCCATGTTAGTTCAGTGGAGCATCCTAAACCTTGTCTTAACGCCGTGTGATGACTGACCTGTCTTTTCTTGTCCTCAGCGATAGCACCCGGAGTGGAGATCTTGTTCCCCTCGCTCCCGTCCTCCTGGACCTGGGCCGCCAGCTGCTTACACAACGTGGCCTGCCGGCCCACCGCTCACCTGCCTGCCTCCCCACGCCTCGACCGCTTCCGGGTTTTCCGCTCCACCTGTCCCCTCCATCTGAAACCAAGTAAGGCAATTCAATTCAACTGCGGAGGATTATTGGTTGTCTGCTGGATCCCTCTGATCGTGATCTCCTCTTGTTCCAGTGCCCCCGGCCCCTACCTAGTCCTGTTTCTACCTCCCCGCTGTCCCCGCTGTTCAGCCGTCTCCTAGAGGTGTCTAGGTCGCCCTCATTATCACCGACGAATCCTACGCGCCACTAGTGTGGTGGCGTCGCTTTGTGTTTCACCTTTGTTTACCTGTGGGCGGAAATAAATCATTTGTTTTCTGTCACCTCGCTTCCGGGTTGGTTTCTGCGCCTGTGTCCATCCCTGTTCCCTCGTGCCGTTGAGCCGTGACAGAGAGTAGTGTGTGACTGTGCAATACTGCACTCTGCTGCAGATTGACTCTGCTTCATCATGATATGAAAATCTCACTGTCACAGCTTGAGTTATCATGTTTACACTGCAGAGATGACACGCTTCTCAGGTGATGTGCTTTTTTCGTAAGATATGAGCTGGATTAGAAATGCATCCAAACATCTTGACACAAAAACTCTCTTTTAGAGTTTAAATACACACCTGTTTAAAAGCTTCAAAGCACTTTAATTATAAACTTTAATCTGAGAACAAAACTAATTAATAGATCAGTGATGTAGTACATTAATTTATGGCTATAAAGTACTAAAGAATATTTTGTATATATCAATTTCCCAATCCTTATGATTTGATTTGAGTTGGAAAATTCATCAACTCTTAATAGGGCAAAGTTTTGTTGTCATATAAAGAATTGCTTGAATGGCAGTAGTGGTCAAAATATGGCACTTCTGGCATCTAAGATGTATTGATCTCCTGTTTTGCAGTTTGGACAGATTGACCCAATGATCCCGTTCTGAGTAGATTATAAAAAAGTGAAATAACACATAACATGTTGTAATCTGACTGTATGACAAAATCATTTTTCTTTCATTTTTTCTCTTCTAGACACAATTTCTGGTGTTTTGTTTCAAAAACAGCTTTCAGTGATGGCACTCAGCGTGTGCCGGAGGTTCTAGTCATGCAGGATGACCTGAAACTGGAAAAATCAACCTTTTAAAATACTAATATGAAAGTAAAAAAGTCTATTTATTCCTGAAAAAGTATTGGAATTATTAATTTTGATATTATGTTGTAAATCTTTTTGTCCTTTTAAATATTACAGTATGGATACTTTACATGCTCTCCAGTGTTCTTATTACCACACTAGACATTGCAACCAGAACACAACTATATCACAAGTGGACAAAAGATAGAGAAATTGCTCTGAGGCTCCAGTCTGGCTGTCATGCCACATTCACGCCTGGTAGACACACCACTGCTCGGTAATTGACTCTATGTCAGCTCCAACATATGCACATCAAATTGTGGATCAAAACGCTGGTGGACATAGCATCTGTTTCACAAGAACTAAAAGCCAACCAATCAAAGCAAGCTAACTCTGCTGCCTCAATTACTGGGATCGCCTGAGCAGCCAAAACACTGGCCTCATCATGTGAGCGTTAGCCCTACTCCTGTCCGCCGAGACTGCAATCAGCAGCACACAACACAAATATAAACACATTAGCTTTAATTAGATTGTGGCCAGCACTTTGACTCCATCAAATCTAATACATGTTATGCTGGATGTAATCCAGCTGGTTGCTATGGTATTGTTGCTGTTGCAGACTATGGGGGCTGGGCCAATGCGTGCTGCTGTGGAAACAGATCTTTTTGACTGGAGATTTAGATGGGAGAATGTAAGTCTGGTTAATATGAATGCGTGTGCAGCTCATGCTCAAAAAATGTATACGGTTTTTCTGTAGGTTTGCATACAAGAGGGGAGTTTGTGCGAGTTTGTTAAAAGTGGTTTGGGCATAGCTGTTTGTGTAAATCCATACCGCACACACACGGGTCTGTACAACCATAAACCATCTAACATATGCTCTGTAGAAGTTCACTTTGGATGGAAAACGAATTGGGGCAAAAGGCAGGTCTGTTCATGAAACGATCCAAGAGGATAATGTGGAGCACGTTTGTGTTGGCCGCACAGATGACCCTGGGGGCCTTGAGAAGGCTGGCGATCTGTTTGCGTCCTGACTGTTATTGTCTTGTCTGTTTACTGGCTGCTGGAATGCAAGATGCTATACAGCTATGCATTCCAGCATTTGGAAGAAGTGCAGTCATACACATTGAAATGTATGCACAGTTGTAAACACATGGCATTTGACTGGTGGACTTGTGGTCGTTTGTATACAGAGTCGAAGCTTTGATGCAAAACAGCTCAGGTCTGCAGTTCATCAGATTGAAAAGCAGTGGTTACAAACAGAGTACACACAAGCACACATGCTAAAATTATAACCAAACACAAGTGTAGATAGAAATATAACTTTGCAAACATCAATACACAAATATGCATGCACATTTGTACAGGGTGAATTATATGTGTAGACACAGTGATGTACTGATTGCTTTTTTAATGCCATTAAAAATTCAAAACTCAAAGATAATTAGGAACATCACATGAGGCATAGAAAACCATAAAATTTTCATCATTCAGATGCTTAAGTGAATGAAGTGGTTTGTCCTTAAATAATGTGTTATCATAATGGTTCGTTAGATAGGATTTCCTCAGTCTATTTTCAAATGTGTCCATTGTCATAAATACGTCATGGGTATTGTCATTGCACCAACTCACCATCATCAGTAAGAACTCATTGTTGGCATACTGCCCTGCCTATATTCTACATTTCCTAGTTTTACCTTTACCACATGACACTGGTCAGAGTCTGACAGCTCCAGAGACATCACCGCTGCCATAGACCAGAGTCTCTTCAGCTCCCTCAGACAAGTCCTGCAGACATTTCAGTCCTTTCTCTTTAAATTTATTAAGACACCTAGGGGGCTGGCCCATCCACAGCCTTGCTTCTTATCCATTATGACCTCAAGGAAACCCCTCAGGTTCAGCTGTCACTCCTACTGTCTGTTTTACAATGGCATCCCTATTGCCATATTGTCATTTTGTTTACATGGTGATCTATAAATCAGAACATCTAAATAATCCTAACATGTACTTTCCATGACAAAGAGAGGTAAAAAAAAAAAAAAAAAAGCAGGAAGACTTGAGTATTATTCCAACCTTAAAATGTTAAAGGAAGCATCTTATGTTTCTTAAAAGATAACATTTTGCCTAGTATAAGTGTTATGTTTCACACAGCAGTTATTATATCTGAGGAAGAAGATGCCATTGCTGATGGTGCTATTCAAAATACTAAACTCTTATGCGGTCCTTTGATAATTAAAGACATTGGAAAAAAAGTAAATAAAAAATGCGTGGAATTTGAAAAAATAGTAATTTCTTTGCCTTAATTACTTTGAATAAAATAAACAGAGGAATTGAATAAATGAATAAACATATATAGCTCCTGAAAGTTATGGGAATCTGCTTCCTTCATAAAGAACTGTTATGTTTCTGTCAAAATCACCCAAGAAAAATGTTTATTATAATATTAGATTTATTATACAGCAGGAATGTCATTCAGACATTGTGTTTTTTTTCAGCTTCATCAAACTGTGACCTAATCTGCCACTTATACTTTGACAGGATGCGTATTTTCACAACAGCAGTTGTATTCCTGAAAACTATTAATAATTCCTTGAATAAGACTGTGTTATGGCCAAAAGTTGCTTGTTTTTGATTGGCTGGGATGACCACTGATACTGTAAACCCAAATATTTCAAATACAGTTAAGTGCATCTAATGATGTGTAACGGGTTGGTTACATAACAAGGCTTATATAACCAGCTTGTCATACACTATACTGATCAACATTGTTGGTCAGTCAAATTAAAGGTAAACTGTTTTCCCACTCAGAGTGCTGGACACACTTGGAGAAAATAAAGTGCCATGTTCATAAATTGCATTAGAGATGACATTAGGTGGTGGGGATGGACAGCAGTTACATATATTACATAACTCTTCCAGCAAAACCCTGGCATCCAGAGTTCTGTTTGTGGTTTGGTTTATTCAGCAGAAGCATTTTGTTGAGAACATGCAAAAACTGTGAAAATAAACAAGCTGGAGCTCACTGTGGATTATTTCCATTCATTTAAACCAGACCTTGATCGTTCCCCACCCCTTACAAGGAGTTTTACTTACAAAATGTAATAATTAGAGGGCAACAACACAGTTCATGACATATTTGCCTTATAGTTAATAGTTTTGGTAACACAAAGACAGTTATTTTTATATTAAGATAAGTTCCTTGCAGCCTCTCCACAGGATGCAATGTGAAACTTGAAGGTTAATAGTTTTGATTATCTGTTAAGACAAACAATATAAGCTATTTATAGGCTATTTACAATATGGTGCAAAAGTCTTGAGGCACCTTATTTCTTAATAGTTTGCTTCCAATGAGCCAAATGTTCTATATACTTTTCAAAATGGTCTCAAAAATAGTAATAAAAGTCCAGTCCCTGTACCTGACACATAACACCATTTGAGAAACATAAAAAAGTATTTTTGCACCTGCTATTACCCTGAAATCTAGAATATATGGCGTATAATATGGAACCAGCTGTCTGTTTTATCTTTTCCTCTCCCAATATGCACCATGACCAATGTGACATTTGCAAATCCATTTCTGGACCTCCAGTAGAGCCTATGTTTTTACCTAGTGTGGACTAGTTACATCCAAATTGCATTTGTCTAGAACGACGACCCAGAAAAACCAAGGTGCTGCTAAGGCATGCCATCAAGTACGGCAACCTTGTCTCAAATATCCCACTTTGTCTAAGTATCAGCCGGGCAGGAGGTTTAGCTGTGCACCTACTAAAGCTACGAAATCTAGCACATCTGGTGTGTAATATGCCCAATAAAAAGTGTAAAACAAAGGAAGTGGCAGAAGGGTAGGATAGAATAGTATCTGAAAGCCATTGTTTTACGAAATAGAAAAAATCCAGCAAAGACCTGACACAGGACATGAAAGGTGCATCGGACCCAATACTCACAGAAGGGTCTCAGTGTAAAGTTGCTGTCAAGAAGCCAGAGAAACAGTTAGAAAAGGCTGATGTATTATAGGTGCCAAATTACACAAAAACTGGACAAAAAATTAGTGGCAACATGTCTAATGTAGTGATGAATCCAATTTTGAGATTTTTGGTTCAGATCTTCATCAATACATACAAAGGAGGTCAGTAGAGAGGTACAACAGTAAGTGCTACAGTCATTTCTAAAATCTGGTGAAGGCTCTATGAAATAATGAACTATAAATTATAATATGAACACAGAAAACTGCTAACAGATTTTGACCCACCAAGGGAGATAAAAAAGAAGAGCTTTAGAATGTCCTTCAAGAAGCCTGGTGAGCTATTTCTGAACACTACTTAAAGAAATTACAAGAAAATTGGCCTAAAACAGTTCAGGCTGTGTTAAAGAATAAAAGTGATCCAATGCGTTATATACTGCATTTCCATGTCTGTCCACACATGTTCCAAAAAACGCTGCACCTGTTTTCCATTTTCCTACCAAAATATAAAGAAATGAGGGTTGGCTCAAGAATTTGTACACTAACATATACTAGATTCAGAATGTAGATGTACTGTACGTGTGATATTGATATTGTTTATGCTGTGTATATTCCTCTATTCCACTTTTATAGAAACAACTCCATAGGTTAATTCTTACTTTGTTGTCTGTCTTACTGTGGTTCTTTATATTACCACAGCTTCTTGGCTATGAAGGGAAATACTTGAGATGGGGGTTTTTTTTCAGTGTGGAGTGAACCCAAAGAGAAACCCTACAAATGACACAGCCGCAGCCTCAGCAGATCTCTGGCCAATGGATACAATCTGTGACGCGCAGAGCTTTTGCTGGTGTAATGTGCAAACATTACTGTTTGGCTTTAGCCTGCACTAGTCTCTCTGCCTCTCCAAACTTGGAGAGCAGCACCCAAAGCTGTGTGCAGTTACACGTCTCTAATCCTGTAATTACTGGCCCATCAGCGCCTAGTAAAACCATAATTGGAACCAGCTGTCTATTTGTTTTGTCTTTTCCTCTCCCAGTATGCACCATGACCAATCTGACATTTGTAAATGCATCTCTGGACCTCCAGTAGAGCCTATGTTTTTACCAAGTGTGGACCAGTTAGGTCCAAATTGCATTTGTCTAGAACGACAAGCCAGAAAAAAGAAGGTGCTGCTAAGGCATGCCATCAAGTACAGCAACCTTGTCTCAAATATCCCACGATTCCACTAAGTACCACCAAGGCAGGAGGTTATATATATATATATATATATATTAGGGGTGCAACGATACACAAAATTCACGGTTCGGTTCGGTTCGATACTTTGGTGTCACGGTTCGATATTTTTTCGATACAAAAAAATGTTCATGCATTTTTAATTTGTCATTTATTAAAATTATAAATATATATTTTAACTCAAAAGTACAGTTTTTAAATTTAACCCTAACCCTTGTGCGTGTTTTTTATTTTGACAGCGAATGCGCACCTGCGGACCACTTATGTGCAGCCCTGGTTATTTAGCTCGTCATATTGCAGCCACAGAAATTCTTTTGTCCATGAAACCATAAAGCTGCACTTTCTTTTTGCCTTATAGTCTGATTTGTCATAACTTCTCCGTTTTGTGGTAAGCTTTTCTTTGGCTGTCACTTCTTCACCCTGACCTGTCTTATTTGGCTCAGCAGAACTAAAATATATATCTGTCTGTGAAGGTTCTCAGTCATCCAGGTCATCGTAGTCAAATATAAATCCTGCTGCTTTTACACACGCACTCACATAAGCTCAGCGATTCTCTGCGCGATCAACCTCTCACATGTTTAAGCTTGCTGCGGGAGATTTCACTTGTCATGTTTGCATAGTAAGCTAACGATTAATAAGACGATGTCAGAGGAATTGGTGCACAAATTATCACCACTCACAGATCAGTGCTGTCGCTCTCTATACACAGTTCGCACGATTGCAAAGTGAAAGCAAAAAAACAAGCGCAAATTCAAACGCGACTTCAATATGTCACATATTGACAGTGGCTCACCGATGCCAATGACATAATTACCCAGCTACATTTCTGAAAGAATGCAAAAGCATTGACATATATTTTTCCTACAATAGCCCGACGGGCAGGGCAGAGATAGATTTTGGTAGCCGGACTGAAAAAATCGCTAGCTCCGGGACGTCGGGCTAGCGATATTGCGAGCCCTGTATCTGATTGAGGAATCACTCATCTTTGGAAAAGAGAGTTTATTACAGAGAAATGGCTCTTTCCAAAATAAAAGCTATACTATCCGCTTCTTCTGGGCTATATTCTCAGCAGCATAAGGAGAATCATGTGCTAACAGCTGTCTAAATGACTCGGCTAAAGTTAGTAGCATGCTTGCTTTTTTTTGTCTGCTTCCACTTGTCTTTGCACTAGGATGATGTCGGCGTAAATGTGCAGTCATATTCGTTGTGTTCCCACTAGTGCTTTCAGGTTAATCTCGTTGAAATGACCTTAACGCCACAACACGGCAAATCTCCGTTAACGAGCTACCGCCGATTGCTCCGTGCATGGGGCTAGACGGCCAACACGTTAACGAGCTAACTGCGCTAGCACACTAGTTCACACCAATGTAATTGAGCATTGCATGGCACATCCAACATACTGTTTTACTTTAGTCCATGACTCGCTTACCTTCAGGGTCATACTTCACATGAAAACCAAAATAATTCCAAACGCCAGAACTGAATGAGGGTGGGGGAGGTGCCCTGCGCTCTTCCTTCTGACTATGCTGTCTGTGTTGAGCGCTCAGTGGATCTCCGCTGGACAGTGCAGCCTAGGCGGAGTAGTCGAACACAGATTCACTGAGCGCTCAACACAGACAGCATCGTCAGAAGGAAAATTGATAAAATAAATTACAAATGTTGTATTGTTCGATACATATGCGTACCGAACTGTATCGAACGGTTCAATATCGATACGAATATCGTTGCACCCCTTATATATATATATATATATATATATATATATATATATATATATATATATATATATATATATATATATATATATATATATATATATATATAAACTACACGCCTTTGGAACAGAGGATCGCAAGTTCGATTCCTGCCTGGGGCGTCTGTATCCAGTAAGGGTCCTAAGGCTAGACCCCCTATGCTAAGCAAGCCTACCGCAGACATGAGCGAGACAGATAAATATGAAGGCATGCCGGCTCGGACGTCGCCCGGATCAACAAGGTCCGCGTCAGGTGTTGAGGAACCAGGGCACCCTGACGAAAAGTGGGCTACTGGAACAAGAAGGCATCGGTGGGCAAGGGACGAAAACAGGGCGTTGTTGGAATGCTACTACGCAAGTAACCCCGGCGGAAGGGGCTACATGAATAGGATGAGGGACCTATGGATTCTTCGATACCCAACATCCACAATGACGGCGAAACAACTAGTAGCTCAGTGTTCCAACATTCGAAAGAAGGGACTGCTCTCACAGCTAGAGATTGACGAGGTACAACACAAATGCTACGGCAAGGAGGAGTCAGGACGCCAGGTCAGGGGGGAGATATCATCACCCCCACCCGAGATTGGGTACATAGCCCCAAGTGCGATAGGAGAAGGATCGTTGAGTGCGAGAGGAACTGACCTGAAAAATAGGATCATGGCCAAGCTTGAAACCTGGATCCCCCGTAGCCGGTTACCAAGATTACGTGAAGTACCCTCAGAAGGTCTGCTAGATGATGTTAATGCAGCACTACGGGCAATACCTACAACCACGATTACCGACACTAACAAGCTGATCTACAATACGGCAGCAGTGATCAGTGAGATGCTTGGCTACAAGTTGAACAGCCACAAGGGGCAGTACCCTCCATGGAGAAGGAGGCTAGAGGGCAAGATCAAAGTAGCACGGAGGGAGGTTAGCCAACTAACGGAGTTGCAGAAAGGTGCGACAAATAAGGTGCCTAAGAAATACAGCAAGCTGTCCATACCTGAGGCCTTGGAAACTGCCAAGCAAAGACTCACAGCCTTGGCCAGCCGCTTAAGGAGGTACACCAGAGAGATAGAAGGCAGGAGAATAAACCAGCTGTTCTCCACAGAACCAGCAAAGGTGTACTCTCAGTGGCAAGGGAACAATAAGAGAACAGCACCACCAAGGCTGGAGACGGAGCAATACTGGAAGAGCATATGGGAGAAGGATGCAACCCATAACGGCAATGCTCAGTGGCTAGTGGATCTGAGGGCAGACCACAGCGACCTCCCTGAACAGGGTCCAGTAACCATCACAGTGGCAGATATCCAAGAAAGGGTCTCCAGTATGAAGAGTTGGACAGCACCAGGGCCCAACATGGTTCACGCCTACTGGCTGAAGAAGCTGACTGCACTCCACGAGCGTCTGGCAGCACAAATGAACCAGCTGCTAGTTAACGAGAGACACCCGGAATGGCTAACTGAAGGCCGGACGGTCCTGATCCCCAAGGACCCCAAGAAGGGACCGGTCCCCTCCAACTACCGACCAATAACCTGCCTCAGTACTACATGGAAGCTCCTGTCAGGCATCATATCGGCTAAGATGAACAGGCACATGGGTCAATACATGAGTGGGACACAGAAAGGAATTGGCAAGAATACCAGAGGTGCAAAACACCAGCTACTGGTAGACAGAACAATCAGCCGAGACTGCAAGACCAGACTGACCAACCTGTGCACTGCCTGGATTGATTACAAGAAGGCCTATGACTCGATGCCCCACAGCTGGATACTGGAATGCCTAGAATTGTACAAGATCAATGGGACCCTAAGAGCCTTCATCAGGAACTCAATGGGGATGTGGCGTACAACACTAGAGGCCAACTCCAAGCCCATAGCACAAGTTACCATCAAGTGCGGGATCTACCAAGGAGATGCTCTGTCCCCACTGCTGTTCTGCATAGGCCTGAACCCCCTCAGTGAGATCATTAACAAGACTGGCTACGGATACCGACTACGGAACGGAGCAGTTGTCAGCCACCTCCTGTACATGGATGACATCAAGCTGTATGCCAAGAGTGAACGAGACATCGATTCACTGATCCACACTACCAGGCTATACAGCAATGACATTGGAATGTTGTTCGGACTGGAGAAGTGTAGTCGGATGGTAACAAAGAGAGGGAAGGTAGTCAGAACTGAGGGGATTGAACTACCAGAAGGCAACATTGCAGACATAGAGGACAGTTACAAGTACCTGGGGATCCCGCAGGCAAATGGGAACCATGAAGAGGCCGCTAGAAAGGCTGCAACCACCAAGTACCTGCAGAGGGTCAGGCAAGTCCTGAGGAGTCAGCTGAATGGTAAGAACAAGATCCGGGCAATCAACACATACGCCCTGCCCGTGATCAGGTACCCTGCTGGGGTAATAGGCTGGCCAAAGGAGGAGATAGAAGCCACTGACATAAAGACAAGAAAGCTCCTGACCATGCATGGAGGGTTTCACCCCAAGTCCAGCACCCTGAGGCTGTACGCTAAGCGGAAGGAAGGGGGCCGGGGACTGGTGAGTGTCAGCACCACAGTCCAGGATGAGACAAGGAACATCCAAGAATACATTGGGAAGATGGCCCCAACTGACCGAGTGCTCAGTGAATACCTCAGGCAGCAGAAACCCAAGAAAGAGGAGGGAGACGAGGAACCATCATGGAAGGACAGGGCCCTGCACGGTATGTACCACCGGCAGATAGAGGAGGTGGCTGATATCCAGAAATCCTACCAGTGGCTGGACAAAGCTGGACTGAAAGACAGCACAGAGGCACTAATCATGGCAGCACAAGAACAAGCTCTGAGTACAAGATCCATAGAGGCTGGGGTCTATCACACCAGGCAAGACCCCAGGTGCAGGCTGTGTAAAGATGCCCCAGAGACAATCCAGCACATAACAGCAGGGTGCAAGATGCTAGCAGGCAAGGCATACATGGAACGCCATAACCAAGTGGCCGGCATAGTGTACAGGAACATCTGTGCCGAGTATAACCTGGAAGTCCCGAGGTCAAAATGGGAGATGCCCCCAAGGGTGGTGGAGAATGACCGAGCTAAGATCCTGTGGGACTTCCAGATACAGACGGACAAAATGGTGGTGGCTAACCAACCGGACATAGTGGTGGTAGACAAACAGAAGAAGACGGCCGTAGTGATCGATGTAGCGGTTCCGAATGACAGCAATATCAGGAAGAAGGAACACGAGAAGCTGGAGAAATACCAAGGGCTCAGAGAAGAGCTCGAGAGGATGTGGAGGGTGAAGGTAACGGTGGTCCCCGTGGTAATCGGAGCACTAGGTGCGGTGACTCCCAAGCTAGGCGAGTGGCTCCAGCAGATCCCGGGAATAACATCGGAGATCTCTGTCCAGAAGAGCGCAGTCCTGGGAACAGCTAAGATACTGCGCAGGACCCTCAAGCTCCCAGGCCTCTGGTAGAGGACCCGAGCTTGAAGGATAAACCGCCCGCAGGGGCGTGCTGGGTGTTTTTATACAGTGGGGCAAAAAAGTATTTAGTCAGCCACCGATTGTGCAAGTTCCCCCACTTAAAATGATGACAGAGGTCAGTAATTCGCACCAGAGGTACACTTCAACTGTGAGAGACAGAATGTGAAAAAAAAATCCATGAATTCACATGGTAGGATTTGTAAAGAATTTATTCGTAAATTAGGGTGGAAAATAAGTATTTGGTCACCTCAAACAAGGAAAATCTCTGGCTCTCACAGACCTGTAACGTCTTCTGTAAGAAGCTTTTCTGTCCCCCACTCGTTACCTGTATGAATGGAACCTGTTTGAACTCATCATCTGTATAAAAGACACCTGTCCACAGCCCCAAACAGTCAGACTCCAAACTCCGCCATGGCCAAGACCAAAGAGCTTTCGAAGGACACCAGGAAAAGTATTGTAGACCTGCACCAGACTGGGAAGAGTGAATCTACAATAGGCAAGCAGCTTGGTGTGAAAAAATCAACTGTGGGAGCAATCATCAGAAAATGGAAGACATACAAGACCACTGATAATCTCCCTCGATCTGGGGCTCCACGCAAGATCTCATCCCGTGGGGTCAAAATGATCATGAGAACGGTGAGCAAAGATCCCAGAACCACACGGGGGGACCTGGTGAATGACCTGCAGAGAGCTGGGACCAAAGTAACAAAGGTCACCATCAGTAACACACTACAACGGCAGGGAATCAAATCCCGCAGTGCCAGACGTGTTCCGCTGCTGAAGCCAGTGCATGTCCAGGCCCGTCTGAAGTTTGCCAGAGAGCACATGGATGATACAGCAGAGGATTGGGAGAATGTCATGTGGTCAGATGAAACCAAAGTAGAACTTTTTGGTATAAACTCAACTCGTCGTGTTTGGAGGAAGAAGAATACTGAGTTGCATCCCAAGAACACCATACCTACTGTGAAGCATGGGGGTGGAAACATCATGCTATGGGGCTGTTTTTCTGCCAAGGGGACAGGACGACTGATCCGTGTTAAGGACAGAATGAATGGGGCCATGTATCGTGGGATTTTGAGCCAAAACCTCCTTCCATCAGTGAGAACTTTGAAGATGAAACGAGGCTGGGTCTTCCAACATGACAATGATCCAAAACACACCGCCCGGGCAACAAAGGAGTGGCTCCGTAAGAAGCATTTGAAAGTCCTGGAGTGGCCTAGCCAGTCTCCAGACCTCAACCCCATAGAAAATCTGTGGCGGGAGTTGAAAGTCCGTGTTGCTCGGTGACAGCCCCAAAACATCACTGCTCTCGAGAAGATCTGCATGGAGGAATGGGCCAAAATACCAGCTACTGTGTGTGCAAACCTGGTAAAGACCTATAGTAAACGTTTGACCTCTGTTATTGCCAACAAAGGTTATGTTACAAAGTATTGAGTTGTATTTTTGTTATTGACCAAATACTTATTTTCCACCCTGATTTACAAATAAATTCTTTTCAAATCCTACCATATGAATTCATGGATTTTTTTTTCACATTCTGTCTCTCACAGTTGAAGTGTACCTCTGGTGCAAATTACTGACCTCTGTCATCATTTTAGGTGGGGGAACTTGCACAATCGGTGGCTGACTAAATACTTTTTTGCCCCACTGTATATATATATATATATATATATATATATATATATATATATATATATATATATATATATATATATATATATATATATAAATAAAAAGGATACTCAAACATAAACTGACAGGCAACCAGAAGATAAGGCCGAATGAGACAGTTGTATTTATGTAAGCATTTCCCAGAAGCAGCTGTGTTCTTGAAAAAAATAAACACCTTGGTTCAAGAAATGTTTTCTGCTTTCATAATAGGTTATTTCAACCCTGTTGACCTACAGAAGCAAAAATCTAAATAACTCTGTAAAATAACTCTGTACTGACAATAAAAACATAACTGTGAAAACACGGACAAATCTTCGTAGTTTCATCAGTTGACACGTTAGCTACGTAGACTGACACCACCCAGTTATATGCACATGCATATGGTTACTATTGCTAGAATGCACTATAATAATTTGAGTACAAGTGAGGCAATAAGAACTTGGGCATTTCCTCTAATCTGTCATTCATTTGATAACTGCTGCTGCATATGCCCTTAGTTTTATTTGCTTGGCTAATATTTAAAGGCGCTCTGTGGTGTTTCCTTGTACTGTAAAAGTACAAAAGTTAAAGTGCAAAGCATTGCAGAAGGAACACCTCCAACTCTGAAAATTGGAGAATGGCAAAAGCAGACTCTTTTATAAACCTCTGCTGCTGTTGTGTGTGTCAAGCACAGAAAAAAAGAAAAAAAGAAAAAACATTTCTATCTGCAAACATTATTCATTGGGTGAATAAAAACAAACTGATACAAGTTTATTTTCTCACAAATAGTAAGCCTTATACACAAGTTTTTAAAAAAAATCAAAGCACATACTTGATATTTTGGTGCTCATTCCCTGTGCATAGATAAGTGTTTACTACTCCAGAGAAGATGCTCCTCACAGCTATTCTAACCTTCATTTTCATTCAATTTTCCTGGTGAAGGTCATTGTTTGCTTTCCCCCCCTCTGTATACATTACATTTCACAGTCTATTGCTTCATTCTCATCTAATGACTTGCAGGCTCCACTGTCTGATTTGCCAAAAATGAAAGTAGTCATGACAGACTAAATGACTTCAATTCTACTCGGGAGTAGAACTACATACCCTCAATGAAAACCACGCACTTGATAAATAGTGAATAGAGAAGCAGACAGAGCTATCAAGAAGTACAGTCATGATGCAATAAAGCTGAACCACAAAAAAGACACGATTAAAGTTGTTTATGCAATACAAAAAAGGAAATGGTTATTTTATTTTGAATTGTGCTTTTAAAAAATTGCATTTCGTCAGACTCTGCGTGATTATAAAAGCCGCCTGTGCGATGTTGTCTTTTAATAGTGCAACTGTTTTGTATTTGTGAATTTCATTTGGAACAAACATAAGGCACGAAACAATTCAGCTTGGACATATTTATTAGAGTTTATTCCTGATGATTAGAACTACTTTAATGGATGTAAGAGGATAACCTGCTATCTAAAATAAATGAATGAACCAAACTGTATTCCAAAGAGTTTGGATGACCTTAGCAATTATTGACACCACTTGATATGCTGTGTAACACTGATGTCTGATAATAGTACTGCTTATCTATGTTATCTCAAATTAGATAATAACCTTAGCATATAGAGTTTACAGATTTTGTTCATAGTGTTCAATAGAGTACCTTAAGCCAGCATCGCCTTTGGGCTCAAATTTAAAATGCTACAAATGCTGTAACAACACAGGATAATTTAATAGGTTTCTGACTGCCAGTCCCCAGGAGCCAACACGAGACAGGAGGGGAAAAAGCAGCTATTCTAATGTGCGCTTGGCTCTCTCTTCCTTGCAACTAGCTCTGATAGGAAGGATGGTTTTTATATGTATCTCTTTCTGAGTGGAGGCAGATGTTCCGCATTCTCCAGCAGTGCTCCGTTCCAGGGGGAAATCAGGGAAAACTACGCACTATAAAATTAAACCACTGACACTTCACCGGCCCTGAAACCAAACAGGGCCTGCAGCATCGGCAAGCTGGAGCGAATCCATTATTTCTCATTTTTAGAGGGTTCCATCTGCGCTTACTTTCATTAACACTAGCTATATCTGCAGTGAGTTGCTTTATAAAAGATAAACACTGCGATACTTATTCGTCAGGTCCCATTGTGTCCTGCATGAAAAAATTTAGGAACACCACATATAAACAGGTACAAAAGCTAACATTATCTGATTTTATTATGTGCAAAACATCAGTAATTATTTACATCATTGTGTGCCACAGTGAGATTGACTCTGTCCTAACAAAGAGACAGCCTGTTCAAAATATGTGTTTCAGTCTGAATAAGATATTTTTGGCTCAGGATGGTACAGATGGTAGGGCTGATTTCCTGGATGAGTCATTAGAGCTTTATTGTTAAGTCCATTTTCCAGAAATGATTTGTTGCTTTTTCAAACTAGGAACTAAAAATCTACTAGTTAGCAAATGCACTTGAATACTGCACACACACTGGTGTGCAAATGTTTTTGCCCATAAATGTAAATTGGGGATGCTTTTAAAAATGATGGCGTGAATTGTTTTTAATCAGGATTGATTCAGTATAAAGCGGTAAACAAGGGACAAAAGTCTCACGCGTGCGGTTTTTTAAAGTAGCTGGCAGGTAGATTGTTGTAAACACCTAACATCTGCTTTACAGAAAAGAAATAGAAGTCAAAAAGCTGACATGGTAAAACAGTTTTGGTGGACGCAAATTTGTGAGTTCTTTGATTATTGGAGGGGCTACAGTTAGAAATTCACTGATATTAAGAGATTTCCTTTCTATAGAAATGACTACAACCTCCCATAAATAATGTTGTGTTAAATATGGTTCTCCAGACTGTGGGCTGGTTCTCATAAATATAGTAAAGGGGAACTGTTCTGTTGATTGAGGCTGTTTCAGATACTTGTGCCTCTTTATCTAAACTTAGTCTGATTTGATAATGTTGATAACAGATAATAGATCATGACCACATTATCGGAGAACTCCATGTTCTTCTTGTGGCTAAACTGTCTAGTACAAAATGACTCACAGTATGTTTTTGGTCATTACCATGCTGCAGAAGAAATCTTACACATGCAGTTTTTCATGTATATTTGTTACTGTTGCTCTGTTTAGTAAAATGTTTATTCATACTGCATGAGAATAAAAATAATAATAAAATGAAAGTGAAAGCAAAATGTAATTGGAAAGAAAGGATAAACATTGGATGCTTAGAACAAAATCAAAAGATGCTGTAGCCTGTAGCTTGATGCACTCTACAGTATCTCTGCATGTTCCATTTGAAGTCAAGAGTTCAGAGAATTTTCAACTTGTAGCAGCTTCACAAACCCTGATTTAACAGTCCAAGAGGGCGCCAGCATGCACAAAGATTAGTAAAACTGCACTGCTACTTTTATGTATTTGTGATTTGCTCCACTGGCCAGACTCTGTATATGAATGTGTTGCAGCAGTGTTATAAAGTGCAAGAAAACAAGCACTGAGCTGCATTGGTAGTGATGCGTGAATGGCTCTACCTCCTAAGGAGCAAAACAAATGCTGTTTTTCTTTGTTTTTTCCACTTTATGACAAAAACACAACTCAACTCACAAGTGACATCACTCCCAGCTCCAACATCCCACTTCTGCAGTATGGAATTCAGCACCTGACCAGTTCGATCTCCCTAAGCTTAATTGATGGCGTTAATAAAATGTACAAAATCAGTGTATTTACTTTCCAACACAGATTTAGTATAAGATCCTCATACAGCCCATTTTAATTATAGTAACTCTATTAATTTCTTTCTATTTTTTTGAGTGAGTCCATTGTAACTATTTAGCCTTTAAAGTTGCCTCCACTAGTAGCCAATGACACCCAGTTGAACCTGGATAAGAGGATTAGGCCTCAAGCATTATGGAAATGGTAAAGATCAAAAGAGAACCAGCAATGGTCAGGCTGTTCATGCAGGTAGACTGGTGGAACAAAGCCTTTTTAATTACCCTTTTAATTGCCCCTTTAACAGCATGAATTAGCATTTTAATGATGGGTGTGTAATTAGGGTGGAAAAGGCTACAAGAGCTGCAGGCTGCTAATAATGCCTCTCAGCTCAGAGATCACAGCAACAGGAGACAAGAGCAGCTGCACCTGAGTGCCAACACACACTGCATCACACAGCAAACAATGAACAGATGCTACATACAAACACCCACACACACACACACACACATATTAGAGCTTTCTGCACACACAGATATATGGATTCATATATACAAAAGTTTAGCAGTCACTGGGGTGAACAATTAATGGACATCCAGAAATGAAGAGAACTCAGTAACAAACATTTTCTCACACACGACTGCTTGCCAACTCTACAAACGCCTGATTAAATCATTAAACTGATCATTAAAATAATTACACATCATCAGTCACTACCCTAAACCTGGCAGTTTCTTGTTTGTGTTACATTGTAGTTCTATATTGGGAGCAATGATCATGTTATCTACAACATACAATAACAGACGCACTTGCAAACAGACCACTTAAATACACAGACTCATACGCGCACATTTCGAGCACGTAGCCTATCAGTGCACGACTTACAGAGGATAGCTTTGAGGACCTTGGCAATTACACTATTAACTACAACCTCCCGAGCTTCCCCACTCTCATGTTGAGATGGAAACGATGGTAAAGGATGAGAGTAGTTTTGCTAAAGGCTTTCCAGCTAATTAAAAGACTAACGTTGCTTCCAAATGACCATTAGGATGCATTTGGCTTGTATGCAAAAAAGGCAGAGATGTACATCTCATCGTAACATCGAAACGCAAGTTGAAAGCAGGCACCATCAAACTTGCCAGTGTGTGTATGCGTGTGTGTGTGTGTGTGTGTGTGTGTGTGTATTATTTGTTTCAACAGAAACCTTTACCTGTGTTTACACGCAATGCAAATTGTTCAGCAATCTAATTTATTTACATATGAACAATAACTTAAATCTGCCTGTAGGAGACACAATGCAGGCAGTAATTATGTGACATAATGACGATGTTTGAAAAACAACAGCAGCCACATATCTGATTATACTCTAGGAAGAATATCTGCAGTGCAATAATGGAGGTAGCTACCTAGAAGCTCATTGTAAATTCAAAGTATTCTTTTTCTTTTCCACATAATGAAATATAAATGCGCTCCCTCTCATTGACCCTAGATTTGTATTTTATGAGAATCTTTGCTGCTAGTATTTACATTTAGACACTAATGCCATGTTTGTTTGCTTGCAGCTTTTTATTATGTGAAACTTGTAATCAGCCGCAGTCTGAAACCTGCCATTCTTTTCACTTGTCTTATTTGATTGCAGCATCTTTTTACAAGCAAGTAAGTTTTATTTAGCACTGCAATAGGATTATTTAACCAGCACTTTGGTCTATCATGACCATCTTTGTGTAGTTTTGTTTCTGAGGAAGAGAGAAGGGGTTATTATGCTCTGGACGTTTGTCCTAATTATTTTTCCCACAGATGAGGTTGCATTCCTCATGACCCAATCACGGAGAGGGGATAGCTTGTTATTAACGATCTGAAGACAAACAAACATGCTGACTAAATGGCATCCATTCAAAATAACCTTTTTCTTTTTTTTTTCTTTTTTATTTGGCTGTCCTCGCAATGATAAAATTCAAACAAACAAATGTAGAAACACAGCGAGCAAAACAAATAAGAGAATAATCTTAATATTTTTAGCATGAGACTTTCAGCTTTGGAACAATGGAACAGATTTTTCTCTTTTCCCTTGAGGCATGCAGGACTGTGGCATGATGACACAGCGGGCAATAATGCCATTAGCAGACTATTACTGTTATTTGATGTGCATGAAGCAGCCCTTCTACAGATGGTTTAGTAATGTTCAGGGTATTAGGCCTGTTGTCATGGTGAACACAAAGGCTCCAGCAAACTGTTGGGGGAAATTATTGAGATAATAAGCCTTTCTTGTCCTAATGGATTTGTTTCCAGTGATGTTAAATGTTGAACACACATAAGTGTGACAAGCCAAAAACACAAGCCAAACAGACAAATACAAACATTCAGTTGTATTTGCTTTATTATCCTTTTGATATATGGCATACATTAAATATGTAGGATTTCTCAAGTATCCCCATTCCTTTTCTCCCCTTTTATGGTGCTTGGAAGTCAGTTGCAACGTTAGAACGAGGCCCATTCTGTTAGAAGTCATGTATACTCCACAGACATGTCAGATGATAATGAACATGAGAGCCTGTGAGTGGGGGTCTGTAGTTAAAGACTCAATAGCGGATGGAGTGTTGGATGAATATATTGGCTGTGATATCTGTTTGGTTTTTTTCACAGATATTTGTGGTCAACTTCCTTCAGCTCTGTAAATAACTATCTTGTATGTAAAAGCATATGCTAATGGAAAATGTAGTATGATTTAAATTGTCTTAACCAGCCCATCAAATACTGCTATTAAAGCTGCTGGATTCAGAGATACAAACAAGATGTCCTTTGGTGTCCCTTTATGCAGCGGCTCATGGTCTCACTCCCAACCTTTTACATGTAGCCACTCATTGTTTTCAATTTTAATACATTTGATACTATTAATCGGAACTTTTATATTTTTGATCCAAATCGTGATTTTTTTTTTAAAGTAATTTTGTTAAAATGTGGAATGAGTATCCAGCATACATCTTTAGTGACTTTAAAAAACAAGAATTGGGTGCACAAGTTTGAATTTATTTTGAATTTTCTCTAATTCACACAGGATCAAAATGATTGATGTGGGCTGAAATATACAAGCATATAGTATGTATTTTTAAAAAGGTTCCCCACTTTCCCTGCGGGTGGTCTTCAGACCAATTTGTCTTATACTAACTAAGGGGAACTACCAGTTGTAGGTAAATGATTTTGGCCTCGTCAAGCTAAAAGATGTTGCAGAGCCTTTGGCACCAGTTAATAAAAGATTTAGTGAGTATATGTGTTTATTTGAGCCTAAATCTAAACTTTTGATTCTGTGTCAATTAGAGAAAATTCAAAATAAATTCAAACTTGCACCCAATTCTTGTTTCATTGAAGTCATTGTAGATGTATGCTGTACAATCAATCCAGTCTGAGTGAGAAACACATTAAAAACACCAAAATACCATGACATTACTCATGGGCAGGCATTCACACCTCTGATGAGTCATCATACTCTAGATCCTTTTGGGTTCCTGGATGAGTACAATTACAAATCAATGAATTTTTTTTGTCTTGTCTTTTTTTTTTCTCAGTGATTGAGGGTGGCTAACAGCATCGTCAGCATGACCTTGGTTTGTTAAGAAAGGAAAGGCAGTTAGAAAGGCAGTTAAAGTAAACTGGCCTTGTTATCTGAGCTTCTGCAGGCCCCGCTACCATCCTTGCAGTTTACTTTTTGGTACTTTGATTACAAACTCTTTCTGTTTAAGCTAAAATATCCAACCCATAAAAATGAAACAGAATCAATATAGTATGTGGTTAATATTTACATTCATGAACAACACAAAGCAATAACATGTACAGAATAATCACCAGTGGTATTAAAATCTGTTTAGACAACTCACAAAGCCTATATAGTGACACGCGTTTGCTTTTACACACTTTTTCTTATCAAATTTGATATTTCAGAGAGCTCACTTGTCCACAGTCACAATAGGAAGAGCTGATTCTGCTGAAGGTCACCCTGACATCAGAGCTGAATGAATGACATTTAGAGTACAATTTCCTATTTTTCACCATTTTCTTTGAAAGGAGTTATGCTACGTGAACAGACCATGCATGCGTCCACAGAGCCATACTCGCACACAACCATACAGAAGCCTTTCAGCTGCCGCTAAGCTATTGTATTCTACTACAGTGAGTTACATTAATGACTTGTCCTGTCCCCCGGCCACTTCCTTCCCATCAGATCCCATCAGAATTAAAATATAGACTGATGATTCAAAATGTATTTAAAATTTGAAAATGAATTGATGGTCAAACACTGAAATAGAATATACTCAAAATAAAGTTCTTAGGGAAACACTCTAAAATATTTCTTAAGAGCCTTTGGTTCTCTTCTTAATCCCCAGAAGAATCAAGAAGTACATTAGACATTATTTCAAAAGATTATGTATTATATAAACATTCTCTTTTTGCTTATATAAATTTCCAGAATTATAGCTGGTACTTTTGCTTCTGTTATTAGAAGCTGGTATTTACTTTCTAACCCTGTTGCAAAAGGACATGTCTCTTTGTGCTCCTTTCCAGGATAATCAAGTCATCCTTGTTCACATGCCTCCCTATATCTTTCCCCCAGCACCTTGACCTTTATCTTCAGCTAAATCTTATTTGCCTTCAAGACTTTATAGGGTTTCCCAGTCATTCATAATCTATTTGCAGTGTCCTACAGACTTTTCATTGCTATGACATTTGACAAAAAGCTTAATGGTAAGATATTTCAGTCCCTGTATTTGTTCACCGTTGACTTTTAGTGATTTATTTTGGAAACATTGAGTGCATATGTTGTGAGATGCTTTCCTCGGGTTATGTTTTCCACAGTTTAAGGAAATTTTAGATATATATTTCATCAATCATTTATATTTATGAAGGCAGAGGAAGAAATAAGAAAAAATATTTTTTTAATATGTTACTGTTTACTGTCAAGTTTCAACAGAATGCAACGCACTACATAAAAAAACTGTAGAATTACAATTATTAAGTGTCACAAAATATCGAATATAGTTTATGTACAAAGTATATTTATAATCATGTAAATAATATATAAAAATCTTGGACCTTGAAATTTCTTTCTACACATTTTTTAGGATATTTAGATGCTCATATTTCCAAACTGAAAGTACCCTGGGGAATACCAACACGACTCTGATTTGCTGTCAAATCCACAGAAATAGCTGAATTCTTACCATAAACAGCTTCTAATAAGATCTGGACAATATTATCGACAGCATTTGGAAGTGCTAAATGATATGTGCATTCTAAAGTTTAGTACCATGGATACTGTTTGGTGGTATTATGCACAGTTTCCATTGACAAGAAAAGAAGAGCATAGAGCAGCAGGAATAGGAGAAAAATAGTTCCCAAATAGACATTTCACAGAACTGCAAACAGTGCACACAATGATTCAATGGCTTGTAGAATGACCTTTAACAGCGTTAACTTGAAGTTAATGCTTTCTGTATAAATTTATCAATTTCTTACACTGTTGTGGGTGAATTCAATTGAGGTTTGCAGGGATTTATTTAGGCACAGCTCTGTTGAGGTCAAATACAGCATTTAGTCATTCTGTTGTCGATTTGCTACTGTGCTTGGAATCTCTGTCCTGTTGCATGACCCAAAGTTGACCAATCTTTAGCCGTTGGACAGATGGCCTGACATTTGACTCTACAGTGCTCTGGTGTACAGAAGAGTTCATGGTCGACTCAATGACTGCAAGGTGCCCAGGTCCTTGCAGTCATTGCAGCAAAATAAGCTCAAATCATTACCCTCTCCACCACTGTGCTTGAGAGTTGGTATGAAGGCTTTGTGTTGATATGGTATGTTTGGATTTCACCAAATATTTCCACTTTGGTCTCGTCTGTCCAAAGGCTGTTGTTTTAAAGGTCTTAAGTTTTGTTCAGATGCAATCATTTTATTTTTTTCTCCTGGCAACCATTCTAAACAGGCCATACTTGTTCAGTCTTTTTCTAATTATACTATCATTAACAGTGATATTTAACATACTAGCATGCTAGGTTTTTGTAGTTTCTTTGACCATTGCAACCTTGGGTTAAATTCACTGGGAAGTCCACTCCTGGGAAGATTGGCTGTGCCGAATGGTTTCCGCTCGTGAATAATCTTTCGCACAGTAAAATAATGAACTTTAAATAGTTTGGAAATGGCCTTACAACACTTCCCAGATTGGTGGGGAGCAACAGTTGCTTTTTAAAGATCATTACTGATGTCCGTCCTCCTTGGCATTGTGTTAAAACCCCCCTGACTGCTCCAGACCTACAAACTGCCAAAACGTCTGATATAGAGGTGGTCACACTTACTGATGATCAGTTAATTACGTGCATTTGAGTAACAGCACCTGGCTCCTCTTAATTCCTGTGAAAGAAAATTAGCAAAATGGATGAAGACTGACCTCCAAGATCATGACATAATACTTTACCAGGTTTTGCATCATTTGTCACATAAAGTAGATTTAATGAAAGAAGACAGAAGGAGAGCCCAAAGTCAAAGTCTAGTTGCTCTTGCAGGACCCAAAACCTGCAGCGAAAAGAAAACAAAAATGGATGAGAAGAAAATGTTGGACTTTTCTGAAGCTGTTTGTTGTGGAATTCCAATTTAGTTCCACTTTGTTTCTAAATAGTGTGCTCTTCGCTGAGCAGAAGGGTGCCATGGAATTTGAGACAACCATATCTTAGTATTTAAAAAAAAAAAAAACAACTGCAGAAAATGTTGTAAATGAACTGTTAATTTAATGTGTCAGCTCTTCAAATATACTCATTTCCCCATTAAAAAACAACAAAAATGTTTTTAAAAATATAAGGTGATGGAAGCAAGTCCATATCCAAATGGAGCTGTTACAGGAATTAAAATTTGCAGGTGTGATAATGTTTGTGTTGTGAGACAATGGCATGTTTGACAGCCCACTTTTGCATCCTTTAAACAAGCACCACCAACTCATGAGTGTCAGATGACATACATGCGATTTTGTGTGCATTTATGTACCTTGAAATATTTACTTGCATCCTTGGTGTGCATTTGCCACAAAAGGTTTGAAAACCGATAGAATGGGGGTTTGCTACCAAACATTTGGGTTTAAAACCACATTATTTCTCTATAAAATAACATGTTTCTCAACAACTCTTCTTCTTTTGTCCTTTAGAGCTGATGGACTCAGGACCTCATTTATGATCTGCTTCTAATACCTGCAATCGGTAGCTATGGTGCAAGCTTCCTTGATATCTTCCTTAATGTGGTTTCTCACGTTGTCTTTAACGCCGACTTTTGCAACTTCTGTTAGGCTGGTCTTTTGCACCACGGGAGCTTGGGATCACGGGTATCGGCCCGTGATCCCAAGTACTTAAATTTGTGAACCTGAGCCTTGAGATGATGGTTGTTGTGATTTGACACTGCATAAATAAAACTGAATAGAATAGAAGTGAATTGGACTTTAGCCTGTATGAGTATGCATGAGTTCATAGTGATTCCAAAAGAGGTGTCCGTGTCTGTGAATATTGAACTATCACCAGCAAACATCAAATGAGTTAGGAAGCCATCTTCCCCAAAATTGGACTCCAGTGTTCAATTTTTCTCCTTTATAAGAGGTTTGGAGAATAGTTTATGAGTCACCTTTACTAGTTTAAACATATTTGAGAGAAAATAGTTTTTGGTTTTTTGTATTTAAGTGGAAGTGTAATAGTAATATTTGCCTCATCTGTAAGAGATGTCATAGTTTGATATACCCAACACAGTGATATATTGGCTAAAGAACCTGAGAGGACTTGTGCTTTGATATGATAATATGCACTACCTCGTTTAGATGTGTTGAACCAAAGATTCAAGCACAGTAAAAAACAAAAACAAACAACAAAAGCACTTCTTTAAGATTCCTGATTTAAACATCCTTGTTTACGTCTGGTATCACATAATGAGGCACTCTGACATCCTAAATGTATAAATTCATCTACCGCCACATTTAATGCCTTGAAATGCAGTTGATTGATTCAAAAACTATGTTGGCATTATTTCTGAGCGTTTTCCCAACTTTAGTTTTAGTTCCCAAACTTTTACAATTCATGGTTGCAGCTTTTTCTCTTCACACTTGTTTCTGTGGGCATTATCAAGCGGAGCAATTTGGGACACACGAACAGATAGATGTCAGACCCGGAGACTTCTAGCTTTATTATACTTGGAGAAAAATTATTGTTTTGGTTTTTTTGTGTATGCCAAATGTACCAGTGTTGGGGGTCTATATTACGTCTTCAAATATAGATTAAACCAAAAACGTGTTATATTTCTGATATGAAGTCAAAGTGGGTTGCTCATTGAGAAAGTCTTAGCTATTTTTATAGAATAGAATAGAATAGAATAGAATTCAACTTTATTGTCATTGCACATGCACAGGTACAGGGCAACGAAATGCAGTTTGCATCCATCCAGAAGTGCTTTAGTGATATAGATATATTACAATATATATTAGCAATAATATAGATATGTGAGTATATTACAGAAATGGGTCTATTATGGTATGTTATAATGTACACGGTATGAAGTATGTTGTGAATATTCTATAACTATAAGTATGTACAGGCTGTAGTGAGTACAAGCTATGTACAGGATATGAACAGGATATAAATATGAAAAACTATACAGAATATGAAATAAATAACTTTACAGAAATCTGAGATATACAGCTATACAGAAATGGGAACTATGCAAGTTGTAAACAGTTGTAGGATTAAAGATTATCGAATGTACAGAATGATTATTTACACAGAGCTATACAGTAGTGCAGTTAAGATAAGTGAGGGTGTAGATAGTTTCTACAGAGGCTATATAAAGTGCTAGTGGTTGTGAGTGGTGGTTCAGTCCATGTTATTATTGTGTTTGAGGGTACAGTTGTCCATTGTGGGTGTGTGTATGTTCAGTCCATGAGTTTAACGTGGGTCAGATGTCAGGAGGCAGAGTTCAGGAGTCTGACAGCTGTGGGGAAGAAGCTGTTCCGGTACCTGGTGGTCTTAGTCCGGAGGCTCCTGTGGCGCCTCCCAGAGGGCAGGAGGGTGAAGAGTCCATGTGATGGGTGACTGGGGTCTTTGATGATTTTCCCAGCCCTTTTCAGACACCGCTTCCTGTAGATGTCTTTTATGGCAGGAAGTGGTGCTCCGGCGATGCGCTGGGCAGTTTTCACGACCCTCTGCAACGCCTTCCGGTCCGAGGCAGAGCAGTTCCCGTACCAGACTGTTATACAGTTGGTCAGGATGCTCTCGATGGTGCAGCGATAGAAGTTCACCAGGATGTCTGAGGACAGGTGGTTCTTCCTCAGAGTCCTCAAGAAGAAGAGGCGCTGGTGAGCCTTCTTGACCAGCTTGGAGCAGTTGGTCGTCCAGGTGAGATCCTCGGAGATGTGAACTCCCAGGAACTTGAAGCTGCTCACACGCTCCACAGCCGTCCCCTTAATGTGGATGGGTGGATGTGGGCCAGCATTCCTCCTGTAGTCCACGATGAGCTCCTTGGTCTTCTCGGTGTTAAGCAGCAGGTTGTTTCTGTCGCACCACTCAGCCAGACGATCCACCTCCTCCCTGTAGGCGGCCTCATCATTGTCACTGATGAGGCCAATCACCGTGGTGTCATCTGCAAACTTAATGATGGTGTTGGAACCATCAGCAGGTCTGCAGTCGTGGGTGAAGAGGGAGTAGAGGAAAGGGCTCATCACACAGCCTTGTGGTACACCGGTGTTCATTGTGATGGTAGATGAGCAGCGGTTATCCAGCCGGACATGTTGGGGGCGGTTGGTCAGGAAGTCCAGTAACCATTTGCAGATGAGGGAACTGATACCCAGGTCTGTCAGTTTCCTGATGAGTTGTGAGGGGTGGATTGTATTGAATGCTGAACTGAAGTCTATAAACAGCATTCTGGCGTAGGTGTTGTTGTTGTCCAGGTGTGAGAGGACAGAGTGCATTGCGATGGAGACTGCATCCTCTGTGCTCCTGTTCCGGCGGTATGCGAATTGGTGGGGGTCCAGGGTGGGGGGGAGACAGGATTTGAAGTGTGCTAGGACCAGTCGCTCTAAGCACTTAGTGATGATGGGGGTGAGTGCTACTGGGCGGTAATCATTGAGGCAAGATGGGTTGGAGTTTTTGGGTATCGGGACGATGGAGGTGGATTTGAAGCAGGCCGGTACCACAGCGTGGGCCAAGGACAGATTGAATATGTCTGTGAGCACTCCTGCAAGCTCCCCAGAACACGCTCTGAGAACACGCCCGGGGATGCCATCAGGGCCTGCAGCCTTGTGGACATTGATCCTGCTCAGCACCGCTCCTACATCGGTGGGGGAGAGAGTCATAGGTTGGTGGTCTGGCGTCATGTCTGCTTTGGTTGTGGTTGTGGGGTTCCCTCGCTCAAAACGAGCATAAAAGTTGTTGAGCTCGTTGAGGAAGGAGACATCAGAGGATGCGGGGGAGGGTTTGGTGGTCCTGTAGTCTGTGATGGTCTGGAGTCCTTGCCACATGCGTCGGGGGTTGGAGTTGGAGAAGTGTTCTTCTACCTTCTTTTTGTAATGGTGTTTGGCTTTTTTGATGCCCTTCTTTAGATTAGCCCTGGCTGTACTGTAGGCGTGTGCATCTCCTGACCTAAAGGCAGTGTTGCGGGCCTTCAGGAGGAGACGAACATCCCGGTTCATCCAAGGCTTCTGGTTGGGGTACATGGTGATCCGTTTCTGGGTGGTGACACTGTCTGTGGTTTTGGAGATGTAATCCAGTACAGATGAGGCGTACTGGTCCAGGTCTGTGTGGGTGAACATATTCCAGTCTGTGTTTTTAAATCTGTCCTGGAGCACTGCGTCTGTCCCCTCTGGCCACACTTTAATTGTCCTCACAGCAGGTTTCACACGTTGGATGAGTGGTGAATACCGAGGTGTGAGGAACAGGGAGAGATGGTCCGATTGTCCAATGTGGGGGAGGGGTGTGGCTTTGTAGGCTCCAGCCAGGTTGGAATACACATGGTCTAAAGTCTTGTCTCCTCTGGTGTGGCAGGAGACATGTTGGTGGAATCTGGGGAGGACTGTCTTTAAGTTGGTGTGGTTGAAGTCGCCAGCAACAATAAAAGCAGCCTCGGGGTGTTTATTCTGGTGTTTGTTAATGGCTGCAGAAAGTTCTTTCATGGCCAACCTAGCATTAGCGTCGGGGGGTATATACACGGCAGTGAGTATGATCGAAGTGAATTCTCTGGGGAGATAATAAGGTCTGCATTTGACCATTAAAAACTCCGCATTAGGTGAGCAGTGACTCTCAGTAGTAGTGGAGTTCATGCACCAAGCATTGTTAATATAAATGCACAAACCTCCACCTCTGGTCTTGCCGGAGTCATCTGCTAGCCTGTCGGCTCGGTGTGTGTGGCGTCCTGCTAACTCGATAGCATTGTCCGGGCAGCTGTTGTTCAGCCATGTTTCGGTGAAAAACATGACATTTGAGTCCATAATCCGTCTGTTGTTAGTGATGGAGAGCCGTATCTCATCCATTTTGTTTGCCAGAGAACGGACATTGGCGAGAAAAATACTGGGTAAAGGCAGCCGGTGTGGTGTTAGCTTTAGCTTAGCCCGTAGCCCTACAATCAGCTACTTACGAACCAGCACTCCAAAGGCCTCTGGGATCAGATGGTAGTGACAAGTTCTTAACAATGTTTTTTTCTCTTTTTTTTGAAAACACAAAATAAAGAAAGCCATAGCCCTCTAAACAACCAGAAACATGTTCTTGCACCACACTGTGAATAGGATGGTCTCTGTAGCCTGCAGTTGTGAGGGTGGAGGAGGAGGAGGAGGAGGGTGCAGGCTGGTTGGAATCAGTGACATTCTTCAAGGCCAGTGTAAGATTAAAGACCAGGGCTGTCGTGCCTCTGATCATATATTCACAAAAGATACCCTGTGAAGAACACATCTTTAAAGAGAGGCTGGCTGAAAATAACACCACTACTTGTGAATATTTGTGGCAGGGTATTATACATATCATATAAATGGTCTATTACTGAGTAAGGCGCTTACAAACCAAATACTTTTTGTAACTTGCCCTTCTCATTTTTTCGCCCTCTCGTTTGGCACAGTTGTGTGAGCAGCTGCCTCCAGTGGCATGAGTTTGTCCTCTGTGATTTTTTTATGTGTGTAAAATCACAGATCCTAGATTTGGATTTAACTGAAAGACTTTGCAGTCTCTCTAGCTCTATTTTTTCTGATCGCAATACCTCCAACATCCTAGCATTGTGGCATTGAGCTTAAAGAGCACTGATTAAAAAAAGCTAACAGCCTTGGGCACAGTGTGCAACCACAAGCATTTATGCAGAAATGAAAAATGTCAATAGTGCTTCCTTCCATAATATTGCCTATTTCTCCAGCACATAACACTGGCCTGTGACTCATGAACATAAATTCAGTGCACATAGTATACTAAACCGAGTAATGATTAATATAACTTTCATCTTGGGTTTGCTTCACTTGGTGTGGCCTTGAGCTTTTTTACAGTCATGGCATAGTGGAAAAATGTAATGGCTTGCTATTCTGCATGTCCTTCAAATAAAATATTTCCATAATGGATTCTCATTGGTAGATATATATACATAGACTGCACCATAAGCTTTGCCCTCTTTGTATCTTTCACAAGAGAGTTAATCAAAAACTCTGCTTGATCTCACAGCCCCTGGAAAGCAACAGCAAATGGCTGTTGAGAAGTATTAATATAATAATCAAGCGTTTCAGGTTGCTCTTAATTCAATTGTCTCTCTTAACATTTCCCAGCTATGTCAATCAATGTGCCTGCCTTGTCTTTAAAGCAACAGAGGAGTTATCCATTCCGGCACCATTAAAACATCAATGTCTCATTTCTGCTAAATGGCAGAGGAAAGATAATTGGCATGTGTGCATGCATATTAATTAACTGATAATGAGACGATAAGGCCCCCTCTTTATCTGCAGGTGTGGAGCCACTAATCAATTGGCAGTGAAATGGGGTAAAAATGCGCTTCTTTTATCCCACTACTGAAATTAAAAACCTATTTAGTACCACGTTTTCCAACAAAGTGCTTTTCATTTATCTTCTCCGGCGCATTATTCAATCACACTTTCCATTTGTATAATGGTAATATTTTCATGTAATTTCCCACTGCCTCTGAGATGGGTATTTTTGATATGGCTTTGTAAAATGGCTATTCCATTCCAGCTCCATTCACTGGTAATAAACTTACAACCTATATTTCAGATTAAATGTCTTCAGCAAATGGAACCAGCCTCAGACGTCTCACAGCAGCGGGGGAAGATCGCTCCTGCTCCCTGGTGGCGGCAAAGGGAACTGTTTCCCCTGTCTCTATGCCCCCTGGTGGCAAGGAACATAAAGTTCTGGAAGGTCTTCTCAATCCAGCTCTTGGCAGCAGTTTGTTATTTGTTGTATAAAGACTGTCCAAATGAACACCGGTAGCAGCCCTCTCATATGCAGAGCATCCCATCTAGCTGAGAGCTGCAAGGTACACAGAGCTAGCACATAAGTTGACTGTCTTAAAGAGTTGCTGCTTTAGCCTACAGCAGTATTGGAAGCATTTAAAAGAGAGTGTTGTAACTATCAGCTCTGACCAGAGGTGTGTGAGTGCAAGTAAAGAGGAGAAGAGAATGAAAATAAATGATTGTGAAAAAACAAAGCAAGGTACGCCGCAGGAAACGACGCCTAAAAAAGAACATAAAGGCAACAGAGGTTCAAGACAACACAATGTAATACTCCAAACGATATATTTATCACAAAATAGTTTCTAGACTTTGACAATAGGAGTCGGATTTCTAGAGAAGTGTGCGTATTTGATTATGTGTGCCTGGCCCAGATGACAGACGTTGATGGACAGTAGTGCAGCGTCGCCTCATCCTGCTTACAGGTCCTCCTTCACCCTCGGACAGGCCAATCTGTGCACACACCAACACAGACACCACAGAACGCTTCTCAGTCACCATGCAGCCCATTTGTCACGTCAAACTGCTTCAGAAAGACACGGCGGTCAAGTTACAGAGGTAATTGTATCAAAGTGACCCCTATGCAATGGTCATAGATTGCTTACTTTACAGAGAGGTGCTGTATCCTTGTTCATTGATAGAACTAAAAGGAGAATGAAAGGACATAGTCAGGTAATAACTAAAAATCTTAAAGGCAGATTATGAATAACATTTAAAGAAAAAATGTTCTTACAAGAAGAAGAGTTAGGTTCGGTGTAAAGGTGGCGCTCAGCTGGAACTCTTCGTTTTTTCATCTTTTTCTTTTGTTCCATTCGTTTCCTCTGCAGGCGCCTGCTTGGTGGAAGTGGCAGTTTTCGGCCTGTCCTCTGGCTTTTCAGAAGGGTCAACCACTGTGGCCCCCCTACTTGTGTTGCAGCCCATGATTTTTCAAAATTTGAGAGTGTGCAGCGTGTCGTTCAGCTGATGGTTGTCCACAGGAGTATGAAGTGTCAAAATCCTGGTCGTCACCTTAAAACTTGTGTGTTGTGGGCTCAGGTGCATTTGTTCTCCATGGCAACTATATGACTTCCTGTTGTGTTAACTTTGTTGGTTTATTTTACAGTCCTTTGTCTGTTGTATCACATTGCCTTTTTGCAAATACATCCCTAAGCGACAGTGGTTGAGAATTAACTCTGAAGCAAAACATGGTTACTGATAAACACTGAAGTGGGCTGTGTGTCAATCACACAGTAGCTATGGTTACTGACTTTTCCACAGTGGAAAAATTTGTGTTTTGATTCCCTTGGAGGAGTTTTAGCCATCGTCATTTCACAAAATCCAATTTACATCAAACTTTATAGAGCAGAAAGAAACAGGTGTAAAAGTCAACAACTTGTGATCAGAAACGTTCGAATTTAAAAAAAATCTTCTTTTTTTTTTAGATATTGGATCTATACATGACATGTTTCTGAATTATCTTTTTGTGAAGTGTCTTTCAAACTCTTTGAAAATTGGTTTAATTTACAGGTTAAAGTGGTTAATTTGCATTGTTGTAAAGTCTACAGTATTGTGATATGCTGGATGGTGCAGAGCAGGCTGTGGTGTGCACGGTCACTGGGAAGTTAAGAATGTCAAGGGTGGCCGACATTAAATTAAATTTAAGGGGATGATGCTGTTTAGATTCATTCACTAAATTTGACCTTATATACTAGCTTTATTGTGTCTAGGGGTTTGCTCATATCTTTCTATATTTAACTGCCTAAATCCACAAAGACCAGTAAGCAACTGGTCCTATTCTGGACACAGTAAACTCTACTGGAGCTAACCACAGGAATTCTTACGTTACGTATTTCTAAGTTATTCCGTCGCTGAAGTGCTACAGCTGAGGGTTACCCCACCTTTGAAATCGCACGTTAACTCTCGATGTAACACAACATAACAAAAAGGAAAGAGGCAGTATATTGTGGTGCTATTCAGGAATAGCACAAATTAGTTACCAATTAAATTTTTCAAGGACGCAGATTAAATTAGCAAAATAAAAATCTCCACAAACAGAACTGCGGCTGAACTGAAATTTGAAAAATTCTATAGAAATAGAAAGGCATCTGTTCCATTGCCAAACCCTAGTTTTTTACATGATGTTGCACTGGTTGGCAGTGTTTCTTGGAGGTTTCTGGTCCTCACTGGGTGAAATTGGTTGCAAAGAAGGCGCTGCACTGAACTGGTTGGGAAATAGAAATTTTTCCTAGCAACAGGTAGTTGACAGGATGTCACTGACTAATCTGTAGGCCTGCATGACTGGGATATTAGCAATCATTTTCCCAGCGACTGCCACTAACCTCCAACCATTTGCAATCAACTGAGGACTGCTCATTTCCCCCCTTCATGATGGGTTGTTTGCTGAGGGGTTCACTTGATCCCACATTATTAATTGTCATCAAGTTAAAATCTTGTGGTTAGTGGTCACGTGTCTTCAAAAGCTCGGTAATACCTACTTATTGTTAAACTCAGATTTAAAGAAACTTTGTTGCATCAGCAGATGATAATAAAGCCAACTTCTGTCAACTGACACATGTATCATTCTGCGCAATAAATCTCAAAAGCAAAACACTTTTCTGTTTGGAAAAGAGCTTTAATAAAATCACCATGCAGTTTTTGATTGATGTCCTGTTGAATCAGCTGTGATACTCAGTCTGTAATAAACGGTGGCTAAAACTGCTGACTGGATTTTTAAAGATTTATTGAGACTGAATTTGTTTTAGCTTCTACATTTATGTTGACCAGTGCAAGTTTCTGCTACTGTAACAGCACTTTTCATTTATTATTTTTGCAAAAGTCTTACTTTAGTTTATCCTCAATAGTTTTGCGATAAGTTGAATGTAAAAACAACTTTAAATTAATTTAGAGTGGTATGCATCAAACCCCTAGTATCACCAATATGCAGTCAGAATCAAATCACTTCAAACTTCAGTATTCATGCAAGTCATAGACTGGAGTTAATGTTAGTATGTACACTCAAAATTCCAAAAGTAAGTCAAACATAAAAAACAGATCAGTCTAGTGAGAACAAATGAGTACATCCTCAAATTAATCACACAGGGCCTTCAAATATGGTGTCAGTTATTAGACTCTTCTTAGAGAGTAATAAGTCTTATTTTAACCTCAGACATCCAGGGTTTGGTGTTCCCCAGTTAATTTAAATCAATAATTCTGCAAATCATCTAAAAAAAATCTTGTAGCTAAATTTAGCTAAATTTAAAAAAATAAATAGCTGCCAAATTGTCCATAATGGGTTGTCTCAGCAAATTATGCAAGTCTCCAAAGACCCCAAGCTTTCATCAGAGGATCTGCGGTGAACTCTTTGTGTTGTAAACAGTGCAAAAACTTGACCTGCATAACAGGAATGCCCAAAACAGCAAAGCTGTATTTTTATAGTTAACATAAAGGCAAAGACCAAGGCTACTAAGGCACATCTAACATAGCCATGATAACAGTACGTGTGTGGATATATTATGGTTATGGGAATGCTTTGCTGCCTCTGGGACCTGGCAATTTGCAGTCATACAACTATGAAGTGAGAATGAAATTTAAAATATGCTTTAAGATAACCTTGAGTTGAAATCGTTCAACAGGACAGTGATGAGCATGCTGGAAAATCCACCAAAAATTGAGTTTAAAATGTTCATTGAAACATTTAAAATAAATAAAACATTTTGCATACATGTAAAGGTACCATGTTATTATTATTATGTGAGATTTAAGTCATTAAGATAACGAACTATAATTATATAAATGTTCTAATTATGCAAAAATGACTAAATCAAAATTTTGTTTTGTTATATTAGCTTCAGAGGCCTAAGTTACACTTTTTTTTAACAGAATTGTTAAATTTGTGCAGAAAAAAAACTTTTTGCCCAAATGTCTATTGGATGCATTTGTGGATACATTTATGTTTTCATATTACTGTAAATATTAATTCCTGTGGATGCAGACAAACACTAACTAATCTGCCTTTTAGTTGCTAAAGTCCTGTCTCAGTCCTTTTTTTTATCTAAGAAAAACTCACTGGGCACTTTGCAGCCTTGTCTTTCTTTAAATTCATACAATATCATGAAGGACACTTCCATCAGGCAGCAACCCAGGATGACCAGTCTTCTATTACTGTGCTGGGGATAAAGTGGCTTATTCACAGACCTTCACACATGACTTATGGTATCAGAAAAAAATGGTTCCAAACAAAAGAGCCAAGCAACGGAAATTTAGTCCTTTGAGCTGACAGAGAATTTGTCAAGAAGTAAATGTGTGCTTTACTTCCATCGGAGTGGAGGTTAGGCCTGTTAGCTGGAATAAGCTAGACCTGGTCCTGGTTCATTCTTGTAATGCGATCATTGAACACATTTCTCAGTCGTCTCTGCCAGGCTGACTGCCCATCCAAACGAAGCCTCTTGGCTGAGGATCCATCTCCTTCCTCATCTCTATCCAGTGATACCGCGTAGCATCGCATGTTTGGTGACCTGCCCGTTTTGATCATGTTGTTGATCTCACACAGAAGCTGTGAACAAAAGGAAAATAATATTCTACTGTGTGCGAGCAAAGTCAACCATTTTTATTCACTAAATCATTTCCAAAATAGGAATGTAAAATGTATTCAGCCTAGATTGTACCCCAACACACAAAATTTTTTAAGACGATCATGTGAAAACAAAAACACTATATCCACACACCTCTGGAGGACTTGAGTTGAAGTAGTAGCAGAGCCCAGTTCTGTGAGGGGAAGGGGTTTCTGTGTTGTATGGTGAAATGGAGATGGACGGGCTGTTGGACAGCTGATAACAGCGAGGAGATGCTTTCCACTGTCGAGGGTATGGAGACAAAGGAGGGGTGTCTCGCTGGACAAGAAATGAAGTGTAAGCATTACATGGAAAATAAACATTTCCCATTTTTACTGAGTTCTTAGTTTTGTGACGTCAGCTCAGAAAAAAGAAAAAATGTTCACTTACTAATGAGGTTTGAGCAAACTGTTTGGCAAAATGCTGCATCTTTGTCGTGTAGACCTGGTTGTAAAAATGGATGAGATTGCCCCGTTCCTCCTGCCCAGGTCTTGGATAATGTGTTGATGGTGTGTTGGGGGTTAGGATAGTGCTGCTGTGCTTTCCGGTATCTATAATCAACAATATAATAAAAAGTTACTTATCACTGTGGAATTACTCTGGGATAATGGATATAATGCAGGTAAAATGTTGTAAGTGAATCATTTGGTAACTTGATGGGTGTCATTTTTCTTGTGCAATGAGGCATTGCTATGAGTTCTACCTCTGTATAGTACTTTATTTGGATCTAACACAACACATGCTGCATTCGTTTTCTTTAACTCTACCACCACCAGTGCCACTGTTTCCGAGCCACATAGCCAGCTAACAATACATGCGCATTTCTTTGCCCACAGTGGATTGCAAGCATGTGAGCATGCATTACACATATAAAGCTACGATGGCAGTGAGGGCAATGTGTAGTCCCATTTTCAATACTTATTGGGACGCATTATGTACATTACTGTAATTACAAGGCTATTTTGTAAGTGTGTTTTTTAAAACAGGTGTTCCATAATATTTAAAATATATGACTTTTTTATTTAAAAGCTTTCTTACTGATTTTTTTAATGGTAGAATTTTCCTCCATCCTTTCTGAAATCAGCACGTTTTTGCAGACCTGCAGATAGAAACGGTAAATGCTGAAACAAGTGCTTTGAGTTGTTACTGTCAACCTGCTAACCTCCTTGCAAGACTGAAATGCTCATGTAAAGCAGGTATAATGATATTGTCACAGTTATTTAAAAAATGTACCTGTTAACATTAAAACATTTGATGATAAACACAAAACAGAATGTCGCTAAAACTGATGGAATCTTGGAATAAGTGGGCCCAGCTGATACACGTTTCAACCTGTATCGCTATATTTTGTTAATTCACAGCTGTATACTAAAGACAGCAAAAAATAAAAACCAAAATAAAAGAAACTTACACTTTTGTTGGCACGTGGCTGTGACTTGTAGCATTTCATTATCTGTTTGAAGGGTATCTCCATCTTGGTAATCTGTAAAGGCAAATGCCACCACTTAACTGCTGAGTATGTGTTTTCCAATGAAGTCCATGCATTACCAACATGGATTCTTTTTAGGATTACAAATACAGTTTTCCTTTAATTTCATGTCAGTGAAAAGCGATAAAAACTTTTTCAGCTGTCAAGTGCCCTCACAACAGTCTTTAATTTTATTTAAACACCAAGTAGTTCTTTTCCATAAAACTGTAAATCTGTAAACCTCCCTGAAGGTTTTACTTCTCCGTGGTCAGGGTGGACTCAATTTGGGGCAGGTGTCCAACATCAGAGGTCTAAGAAGTCTGGCCATTCTGATTTACTGTGGCTTTGATTTACTGCACCGTCTCTCTGTTTGCTGTTCTCCCTACCTACATCTTGCTGGTACTGCATTAGTCATCATCTGCAAAATGCTGGTATATCTTAGCCCACCCTGAACATTTAAATGTATTCCTCACTCCCTAAGAATTGTTTAAAGTTTATTATTCATCTTCTCTGAGACAACCACTTGCATTTTCCAGTTGCATTGTCTTGCATTATTTTAGCAGATTCTGGTGGGTTTTAATAGTATCTTTTAAAACCCACCTTTGCTATGATGTAGATAGCACACATGAGCAGTTGGTCCAGGTGACGGTCTTCCATTAGACAAGAGCAGTGGACCAAGGAATACTCAAAGCAGGTCCAGATCTTTAATCGCAGCTCATCAGATATTTCCAGCGTGGAACACAGCTCCCTCAGACGCTTGGCCATCAAGCTGTAAACCTGAGATAAAGACAGACATGACCACACTAAACATGCCATATAACAACAATGGCAACTGGACGCATGATATAGAACTGACCTTCCGAGCAAACAGATGGAGGGAGCTGCATCTCTCTTGTCTGTTTATAGCTGATGGGGAACACTGCTGCTCTGTCCTGGCTGAGTGGTTCATCCCCAAACTGACATCTACTGGCAAAAATAGTTTACCACTCAATCTATAGTAATAGTGTAAACAGTTTGCAGGGAATGGTTTTATTTAAAATGAGTCTTTAGTGCACTGTGTTAATACCTCTCGGCACACCTGGATCCGTTTGCATTGGACCTTCAAGCCTATTTGGATGCATTACCTACATTTGACACAAGGCAAAACTCTCATTAAAACCCGAACTGTTCAAAGAAAAATTTAATTGCTTTGGATATGTTATAAAATTTCCAAATATTGATCATTTATGATGTCAGGCAAAGAGTATTTGTGTTATTCCAAACCTGCTGGCAGGTGGGCATATGGCCCTCGTTGGGTGTGATTTCATCCCACAGTGGTGAGTCGCTGATCCAAGCCAAGTTCTCCAAAACCTTTTCTTCCACTTGGATGAGGTGTGTGACCACATAGTGAGGCAAGCCTGACCCAACCCGCCAAACAGGCTCAATCACCTGTGAGAACAAAGAAAAACAAAAGAGGGAGCATTCAAATCACAGACTAAATGTTACTGTATCACTAAGTGTACAGTATATGGCAAAAACAAAGTACCTTCCAAAAGTGGTATGGTTCCAGTTTGAGGATCTGAAGGAGCAGCGGGAAGTCACATGGTAAGCTGTTTGAGGTTACAGCGATCTCCAAGCAACAGGCCACCAGACAGCGCTGGAAAAGATCATGCTCCAAGATGCCCTGCATCAAACACACCTGTTTTACATGCATTACAAGCACCAGCTGCTTTACTTCAAAGATGACTCAAAATAAATAAAATACATAAGTTATGAGATCACAGGTGCTGTGAGACATTTATCTGTGACTGCTCAGTTAATATGGTCAAAGCTCAGTTCCATCTTTGGCCACCAGATGGCGTGCACTTACTGAGATGTCACTGAAGCCCAGCCTTTTCCTCTCTTGACTGATCAGGCTCTCCAAGATTCTGTGATACCAAACCCCTGCCTCGTAGCAGCACTTTGCTGCCAACTCTGTGAACAATATTAGATAGATTATTTTTTGGCACGTATCAACAACACGGGCTTTATTCCAGAATTTCACACCTGCTATCAAAAGACAGCCTGCTCTCTAATCATAAGAATTTCGGCTATCAACCAGATACACGCTGAAGGCCACATTCCACTGTAAAATCATCACTGTACCTTTGGTCTTCTCATTTCCCTCGTCATCCCTGTAATGCTGTAGAAACATTTGCAGCATGCATTTCAGTCTTGTTTCAATCGCCTCAGTCGAATCTCTGGAGCAAGCCCTGAATCCAAGGCATCGTCACAGAAATTTGAGCAGCACAAAAGGAAATGGAAAATGTAATTCAACAATATTCTGCCATTGGCATAAAGTGGAGGTGTAAGTTCTAAACTGTAAATGAAATGCCACACGTGTGTTTTTTAAAGCTCTTGCTTACAACAGTAGAAACTATATTAAAGAATTCCCAGTACAGAAACTTTATCAGCTCTGTGTGCTTACACATTATTGATCTTGACCACACCCTCAGTGCCTTTTAGCAAAACACCAGATGTTAACTACACTATGTAGCTGTTAAATTGATCTAGCCACATTTGTACAGTGTGTGAGGCAGACTGATGAAAGATCTGAGGCGCGTTGTGCTTTATTGCAGCTATTAGTGCTGCGAGTATCAGTATCAGGTTGACATACACACAGCCTACACAGATAAACACTGTGTGAGTCAGTAATGCTTTGTAACTGCAGGGCTAACCTCAACATTGCGATCAGACAGTCACTAGGGCCAAACCTTGGCTTTCCCACAATCCCCTGTGGCACAGTTGCCATGGTGACCTCCTCACTCACACAGGATGAGAGTCAGAGCAGGAATCAAATGGACACCTAAACATGGAGTGAAAAAAATACACATTTTGTTTACAAACTAGAGGTAACTTTGCATGAATCATAATTGAAAATATTAGCTTGTACGAGGACCTGAGGCATAGGCAGACTAAGCAGCTGCTTATCACACACCAGATAACTGCATCATCATCAGTGTCAACTAATCATTTTCATTCTAAATGGCTCAACGTGGTTCTCTATTGGACGGTGTGCTGGCAGACCATAGCGAGCTGCAGTGAGTGTGTTTTGCCACAGGGAGGCAGTGTCCAACATTTGTGGTACAATCAATGTGTGTGCGACTCTTGCTTGCGCTGTTGTTGGTCTGTGCAAGTCACGATGTTACAACATACAAAGTACTGAAGGAAAACCAAGTGTTAGAAATATTCAAAAGCGTCCACTGCAGACCCTTGTCTGCTTCAATTCTGTATTTTTGAGCTTTGATGAATTTTGGCACTTTTACTGTTCCACTTTCACCCCCATTCTTTTCCAGTTGGCTTGTCCACCAATCAGCAATCACCTTACATCCAGTTGAGCTACTTACTATTTTAGAGGATCATGTTTGCATAGGTTAAAAACCCCTCACTGTAGGCAAATAACTAGAAAAATACACGCAACCTTTTGACAACGACTAACCTAAAAGCAACTGAACGGGGCTGTGGCTCAGGTGGTAGAGTGGGTCCGCTACTAATTGGAATTCCAGGGAGGGATGTCCGGTGTTGTGCGCATGCGCAGAAACAACGGGTAGGATGGTTTGCCAGGTAGGATGGATTCCCAGAACACCGGCTCCTCCTGGTCATGTGTCGAAGTATCCTTGAGAAAGATACTGAATCCCAACTTTCATCTGTTGGAGTGAGTTTGTGAGAATGTTAGATAAAAGTACGTAGGAACACATAAAAGCACTGCATGATTTTGTGTGACTGGATGAATTAGACTTTTAGTAGAAAGTGTTTTGAATGTTCAAATTAGTAAACGGTACTAAATAAGTACCAGTCCACTTACAGCTACACTGCTATAAAGCTAGCTGTTTGTTAATGGACTGCAACAATTGTGTCTCAAAAAAAATAAAATAAAACCACACTTTTAAGCCTGTTAATGGACAAATGGAGAATATATAGTTAATACTGACTGGTGATGGATTTTACTGGGAAGGGTGCCCAAAAGCCAGCTTATTTACAGAAACGTCAAACTATGGTCTTACACCTGGAGTTTTATATTTGCTGCTGCCTTTCTTGTTATGGATGCATTAGATGGCCTGGTGGTCTTGTTGACAGCACCACTTTCCCACTCTGTTCATTTGCCTTTAGTGACTCATGTGTACTTCCTGCTCTGAGGCAGCTGTGAATAGTCACTTTTGTTCCTGTGCACCTCACATACTGAAAACCTAAGAAAAACATCTCAAACTCAGTTTCCCTGTGCAGGGCAACTGTCAATTTGGCAAGTCGTGTAACAACAAGAATATTTTAGATGCCAGAGAAGACTCATGAGGAAATAATAAGTTAAATACTGAACCATCCTTGGGTCACGTGAATAATAATGGTGGATAATGTTGACTGTTAATCTCTAAAAAGTGTGTTTCAAAGCATGGTTCGATCTGCTGAGAATTGAATACTCCGTCCCCTCGCGGTAAAGTCCCCTCTTCTTTTTACAGTCTCTTTGTGTGCTACCACCAGCCTGAACGAGACTCTGTTCCTCTAACCATTCTCACATGTGCTGTTTATTACTGCCTGTGCTGAGTCAGTCTACAATGACTGCGGATGACACTGTAGGTGGATAAGAAGCAGTTTTGCTCAAAAATGTGCCATAAGGTTTTCAGAGTAGAGCACGTCACACTCAACATTACTATTGTGATTTCCTAATATTTCCTTTCATGTGGCTATACTTTTCCCCCCACTAACAAGACAAAATCAGAACCAGAATTAGTTTAATTCTGACCTTTTGCTTAATCTCCAACATAAGGACATTTCTATATACTTTTGTGATCATTGCAGCTTAATGGATGCCTTTTGATTCTCTGTGTTCCAGATTTGCTCACAACTTACTGTTCGTGTTGGTTGAAGCAGCAGCTGTCTGATGCGTATTCCATGTGGTGAGGTAAAATGGCAAGAAAAACTCTCATCGTGCACTCCAAATTTTAGTCCAAATGCTGATATCAGTCCAATGGCATCTTAAAACATCAAGTTGTGTCTCATTCTGACGGACTTCCAGCTGCTGCATCTCAGAAGAGACAAACAGGAAGTTGGAAGCATCAATATGCATGCAGCTTCTCATAAATATGAATCACACCCTATCTTGTTATCTTTAGCAGGAAGATCCTGGAAGCACGGTGTCGATTTAAAAACACCACAGATGTGTTTTCTGCATGTTTGTTTGCTGTTTTAATTTTGCTAAAAGCTGGCACAATATCTAAATCACACCCATTTCCTGTTTCCTCTGGACTGGACTCCACTCAAGTCAACTCACATGCAACTCATGCTAAGTGAAAATAGGCCTACTTTCACTTTCTAACATGTGCTAGTCCCTTAAAGAGAATTAAACTAAACATTGCCTTTATCTTGGTTTATAATCAGACTTTGTTATTCAGTGCAAAGCCTGCTGAAAAATAGCTATATAGATGGTTAATGTGTGCAGAGGATTCTTTTATTCTGCAGCTTTTAGGAACACTGAAGCAGATCGTGTAACTGTTGCATTTTACTCCAAATAGTCAGCTGACTTCCAGTGCAGTTTATTATCTCTGTGGAACTTTCAACGTAGCTCAAGAAAACAAAACTCATAAACCAGGATCAAAGTCACTCACCAGTGTCAGTGGCTCTTCTGGGATGGTGTTAGGTCAAACTGACAGACTTCTGCTCTTAAAAATCTCTCCTGTGTGTTTGTCTAGTAGCAGCAGAGCAATGCCGCATGATTCAGTGCAGCCAACCTGCTGCTCTGCAGGGTGAGGAAGTTCAGCCCATTGGCCTCTCACATTAGACAAGCCTCAACTTGTCATCTGGTCTGGTTGCTAAGATAAGTGCCAAACAGCAGTAGAAGCAGTTAAACAGGTCACTGAGCACCACCCTGAGGAGAAAAGAAGGACTTGCAGTGAAGAAAGGCCCTCTGCTGCAAGAGTTTGGTATGTAGCCTTGTTCATTTCCAACATTGCTGGAACAATATGGGCACTAGAGTTCTGTGTCTACTAACGTTTATGCAGTGTTTATGTGCAAATGGATCCATTAAATAAGCAGTAAATTGAATATTTTAAAAAAAAATCACAAGGAAATATGTAATTGTTTTTTTAAGAAAATACTTGGGAGTGAAATAAATTATCAAGCCTCATCTAGAATATTAACAACAAAACTATGTTTTTCCTACTGCATTATTTCAGTCACACATACTTACCTGTTGTGTCTTTGCTCTACAGCCTAACAGTTTGGGTGCTCACTGCTTCATCATTGTGTGTTACTGTGAGCTAGTGCCCTGCTGCAGTATGTGTGTAACTAAACTAATGTTGAGGCTACACAAATATATACACACACACACACACACACACACACACACATGTATTTTTGCATGTGTTGTGATGCTGAACAAAAATTTGATATATACCTGTACAATTTTTTTAAAGGATTCAAGACAAAGCAGTCAACTCCTTGATATAACTGAATTCTTCAAAAAGTCCCTGGGACAAAGTAAAAGGCACACTTAATTGATAGTCAGAAGAATATGTTTAATAAAAATAATTAAACCTCAATTTCCTCTATAGAACTTCATAGAAAGTAATCCAATAAATTACAAATGACTTTTAAGACGTGTTTTCCTGCACTACATTAAGAATTATTTTGACTACACAGACCACAACTTGCAAATATATCAACTGTCCAATGAGAAAGAAAGAAAAGAAAAAGAAAAGAAAGAAAAAGACACAAACTGACCAGGGTGACATTTAGGATACTATCAAGCTTGAAATAAAAATACAAACCCCATGATGGTAGTTTTGTCATCTCAGTGATTACATGTATGAAAACCTCCCTGTACAGCAGTAGTGTGTTTTGTCGTTCCTCTTGCATATTGGTCATTGTTTTCTTGTGTCTTGTGTCTGTGTAATGCAGATTCAGCACAGCCTCTTTAGCAGCAAGCAGTGCTTTCAAGGTCTGTATACAATATAACCTCTACAAAAAGAAGGGAAAAAAAGGAAGGAAAGCAATGAAAGCGAGAAGTCCCATCTTGTGTCTACATTTATCTCTTAACGAGGATTAACACAGTCATCAATCCATCGCTGCGGGGCAACAAAAAGTAGCAAAAGTCATCAGTCAGTCACCTACAGCAGATGTAGCAGTGGCTGGGTGTTTGCATAAGGGCACTACAAGTTTAAAGAGCGTAGAGGTGCAGATATACAAAATGACAGTGGCATGTTTAAGTTCATTGCTCAGACATAGAAAAATACCGTACTGTTAGTAATAATAATTAAAAAAGAAAAAATGCAATTGCATTGCAAGCAAACCCATGACGAGGTCTATATATAACAGGCATACAAGAAAACCACATTAAAGCAACATTAGAAATCAGGCATGTCTTCAGTCTTTGTTCATGTCTGAACCCACGGAGAAAAATGCTACAGCTACACTTAAGAACTAAACAGGTTTTTCAGCGGGCTGTCACCCTCAGCCCAAACAGAAACCTCACCTCGGAAATAATTTGTGTATCTAACAGTCCACTGTGTAACAGCAGTCCTAGAGCAAGCACTGTTGTGCTGAGAGAGACTTACAAAAAGGTACTTCAGTTCGAGTGAACTCCAGTGTTTGTGTGTATATCCTGGTTACAGGTTTAAAATGGACATGTGCACGGATGCTGAGCAAAACACACAAGCATGGATAGTGAGCGTAGATGTGAGCGGTGAATGAAAGAGAGTGAGGTACAGGATAAGGGCACTTCTACATCTATCTGAAGCTCTGTTCGTCAGAAAACAGAGTTGAGGGTGAAGTGAAATAAATCAAGACAGCGCTGAAAACTCCCAGCAACAAAAGCTATTATTGAGCCCTTCCTGAAGCTAACCCGTGTGGCACTGCGTAAAATTTAATACTTAGACAATGACAGTGATACTACAATCTTAGCCAGGAACTGAACTAACTTGTGCTTGTGCCCCATGGGCTTTGTAGGAACACAGGTTGCCATGCAATGCGTATCATCAAGCACTTGAATCCTCCAAATTTCCAAAGAGAAATTTTTGACGGTATTAAAAAAACAAAACGACAAAAAAAACCAAAAAAACAACAGCAATGCGGTTTTTTACGTCTCATAGCCTGTCAGCCCCCACACCACCACCTAACATACAGCCTGGTGAGTTATGGATGCGGCGAGAGGAGCAGCTCAGGAAGCAAAACACAGAGGAAGGTTTCATTTAAAATAAAATCAAAAAAGGCCTCTGACACACATTCCAGCAGAGATGAGAACATTGTGTACATTGACAGATCACACACACACCCATGCACATGTACATTTGCACAGTGAAGCCAATCCATTTAGCAAAGTTGAGGTAAGATTCAGTCAAATACATCGGGGTTGTAGAAATAATATCCATCAACACTACAAAGACCAAACAACTCCGTCAAGACCGCCAAGGGTCAAAGGGCAGTTTTTTGGCACACAGTAGAAGGTTTTTCTCTGTTACCGCAGCTCAAGGAGCTTTTAGTTATAATTAAGAGATGTGCAGGTGAATGTGAATGCCTACTGTTGGTGGCTAAAGTGCGCCTTGAACATGCTGTGGCATGTTTGTAAGGTGATGGTGAATATTAAAATGTAAAGTCAGACAGTAGAGAAATGAATTATGTTTAACTTCTTCTTTTTTTTTGAAAGACAGATTTAAGCTTGTGTACGTCTGGAAAAATAATAATTTTACCATTTTTCCAAGTCCTTACTAAGGAAGGAATCATTTCCTACCTGGACAAGGAGAAGTGATAAATAACCTCTTCAAGATGATATGAAGGTATTTGACAGGTTTGTGAGAGTTGTGCACTCGGGTGGAACATGGCAGACAGAGAATCTACAGCTTCAGTGACATTCATTAGCTGCCCAAGTTATTGCTGACATATCCAACGTATGATCTGCAAAGCATAAGTGTCAACGAACCTGTAAAAGTACTATTTACAAGAGAACCCAAAGTGTTTGTCAAGTGTCATTCCCCACACCCCTGACAATCAAAATATATTAATAGTACAGCTCAAAGAGCGTGTTGATGTAGTTTTACTTCTTTTAATAAAATTAATCCTGACATAATTACAATAATGCCTTTTTTGTTGCAATAATTGCATGGTACAAGTTCAGAGTTCAGAAATCTACTAAAGTCTGACATGCAAAATGTCTCAAAACAAGACTGTACCTTGTGAACAAACATTGACATTTTATTTCAGTTTCTTTAGGTCAGTTTTTCCTATTTTTTTATTTCTTTTTTAAAGGTTTTTGTGGTCTTTATTACAGAACATTGTAGTTAGTTCTTGTATTTACATGTAAAGAAATCACAACAGAAGTGCTGGAAAATCCATATATATATGTGAATATATGTATACATTTCTAGGCAATACATAAATAAATTTATATTTATATATTTGTAGGATCAGTCCTCATCACTTGAGTCTGAATCGTCTGAGGATGAGGAAGAGCTCCCAGACTCTGATGAAGAAGACTCTGCTTTCCCTGAACCTTCAGGACCACTGTTATCCTTTTGTTCTATGGATTCATCCTCTTCCTCCTCCTCCCCCTCATCCAAAGCGTCTTCCAAAAGCTCGTCTTCCTCCTCTCCATCCTTGTCTCCCTCTGGCTGCTCTGTCTCCTGATGTGATGACTGGGAAACTGAAGGTAGAGGAGGAGCAGTTGGAAGGGTGGGGTCACTGTTTGAGCTCTGTGGCTGTGTGGTGGACACAGGAAGGTTAAGGCCTGGAGTGAGAAGCGTCCCTGGGTAAAGCATACTGGAGAGTAACAAGGGGTTAAGAGACAGTGGCTGACTGGAGGCTGCAGAGGCAGCTGAAGCACTTTGTGTGGCGGAGGAAGAGGAAGCAGAGCTGGAAGTGGAGGAAGGAGTCGTGTTTGAGCCCTCTGTCCTTTCTCCTTTGGTGTCTGAGGTGTGAGAGGGGGCTTTAGAGGCAGTTGGCTCTCCTGTCCCACCGCTGGTTATTCCCTTTGTTTTCTCTTCAGAGCCTCCTGCAGCTTCCTGAGCAGGCTTCCCAAGCAAGCTGCCCATACTGAGGAGGTTTGGCAGTCCAGCCATACCAGACAGCATCATGGGAAACATGGCAGCCAAGTTACTTGCAGCCAGGTTACTAGCATCAGACGGCAGCCCCATCAGGCCTGCAGTGAGCTGCAGGGACTGTAAATTCTGGAGGTTTTGCTGGAAGGCCTGCAGACTCGTGAGGTCCATTCCAGAGAGGAGGCCGTTTGCCAGCAGTGGGTTCAAACCTAGTGCCGAGGCTGCCGGGTTAGGTGGTGCTCCTGCCGCTGCAGCTGCAGCTGCCGCTGCCTTGGCCAAAGGATTCTTAGGTCGCCGTCCACGCCGACTTACCTCCTCTGGAACAATGGGTCCAGTCAGGATCCTGTCAAACATGCTCTCTGGGAGGTAACCCTGGAAAAGATGGAACGATGTTGGTAGGGTTCCCCAATACAAGCAAATAGTCAGGTAGTGACAGTGACAACAGTTCACTGTTACTTAATTAGGCTCATTGAGATAAAACTAATGTTGTCCTAAGAGAAGAAGAACAGCACATATTTGAACATATGCATTAAGGTTAGTCAGGCCAGTTTTTCTACTATCTGCACTCAATAACATGAATGGGGTGAATTTAAAAACCATTTCGATGGCACCAAACTGCCGTCTCTAAAATGATCAGAAACAGGTTAAAACCTTCATGACAGTAGAACTTACGCCTGTTTAAATTTTATAAGGTATAAATTTTATAATATGTGAGGGAAGTGTTACTCTGTAACTTACCGACTGTTTAACAACATCGGCCCATTCAGGCGGGACTCCATACTCTGGGTTTTCCTGAAGGAATCGGCATAGGTCCTTCAGCGGAGGAGCAAAGGCTCCACCAATCTTCAAGAAAGAATACAGACAACATAAACCCAAGTGCACATCACTGTTATAATGTACACACTGTCAAAATGATTATTAACAAATTAAAAGCCATCTTTGTATTTGTATGGCTGGTTATGACTTAAACACCACCAACACACCTTGCGTGCGTTTCTCCTGTTGATGATCTGGACCCTTTCTTCTCCCGTCAAGCTGTTCACATCAATCTTGTTGGGGTTTCTACAGCGGTGCCTTTTCTGCTTTGGCCGGCCATCCTGGAAGTGGAACTGCATTTGCATCTTATTTACCCCCTAAACATGAAATGTAACGACAGTTAGTTACATAGAATGTCTAACTACAAGAAGTTTTCTGCTCATACTGGTTCCTCTGTTTTTTTAATTAAATATGTACTAAATAAAATAATGTTTCTAAATATCTATTATTTTAGTTAATCAGGAATTGTCTCTTTTCAACAGACAAGAAGAATTTGAAGCCCTTGGAACACTTACACAGATAAAAGCTCCTGTGTCTGCCACAAAGCCAGGGTTTTCTTTTAGCCACTGCTCCAGTTCTTTCCTCCTGGGGGCATCATCCCCAGCCAGCCGGGTGCCATCTTTCAGGTTGATAACCGGGACCCTGCTCTCAGTGTCTGCAGGGACCTGACTGGGGTTCTGACTGTAGCTTGATGCAGGGCCTGGAGTCATGCCCACCTGGCCAATACCCCCCCACCCTGGAGGTACCTGAAAGCATATGAGCATGTCATTATATACTGTATACTTTGCAGAACAGCCATTAAAAAAAAAAAAAAAAAAAAAATCAGAAGAGCACTTTTAACAAATTGGTTCCAAAAATAAAATAAAAAAAATCAGGAAACTGCCATTTGTGATTGTTTTCTGATTTCTAGCATAACATACTTACTAAGAAGTATGCTCAGCTAACAGAACAACTGCTTACCTGATCGGGAACTGTTGGGACTCTACTCTTGTTCATGAAGAGCAGGTCCATTCCCTCAACGTTCTTCCTCCTCCCTCTCCTCCTTTTAACCACTGGCTGGCCATCTATTACTCCATTTGGCCTCATCTGACCAGTAAGACCTGTAGGAACTGGAGGAGAAACAGCCTGTTAGCAGTGAACTACTGTGTCAGAAAAAGGGCTAACTCTAAATATTTTCTTAAATTGGAGCCACATTCATATTTTGGTGTCAGGACTTTGACTTTTTCTTACATTTAAGAATATTATGAACAGACCAGATGATTTTCTTACAGAATTAAGATATTTAATAAAGAAAATGTCTGTATTGAGTACACAAAGCCAATGCAACAGTCCAGACTGTTTTTCTCTGATCCTTTGCTACCATCTTGTGGTGCTAAAGAAAAACAGCATTGTCCATTTCAGCACACTGTGCACGAACAGATGCTCAGATCTTTGCTCTATTTACATTCAGATATATTTTAGACAGCACACATCATCAGGCAATACATTTCTATAGTGCAATGTATTCCCTTTTTGGATAACACCAACTGTTTAACTGCACACAACTAAAGCCTACTCAAATATGAATGGTCAACACTACTTGGACTACAAACAGAGAACTTCTGCTGCCTAAAGTCTTTCCTGTTGCCTAGAGATTTGCGTATTCATACGCCAAATCTGTTGAGGAAGATTATTTTTAAAGAAACATACCCGTCTGGAAGCTGGACTGAGGTTTGGTGATGTCAGCAAGTCCTGTATCTGAGGCACTCTGGAGCTCATGAAGCCGAGCCAGGTACTGCTGCTGGGCCTGGGGACCTTCCTCAGACTCCAGGGCCCTCTTCAGAGGTAGACCCTGTTTCTGGAAGGTCAACTTCAGACCTCCCTCCTGTTATACAGACAACAGTGTAAGACAAGTCTAGGAAAATGACTGTCGGGGAAATGTACAGATTTATAAACAAAGAAAAGCTTTAGACTTTATTTGTTGAGTCTGTCTGAGACTTTCCTGAATGATCACATTCTTTTTGTCTTGTGATTTAAGGATGACTAGGACTGCTGTTCTCATTGCTCTCTCTTAATGGAAATGCTTACTTGAGATCTTTGTTAATTCATCTTGTAAAAAGTTTCTCACAAAATAAAAACAAATCTTGTTCAGATATTTTCTGGTTAGTAATACTGGGACACATGGACACACAGTGGGTAGTGCTTAGCAAAGCAGTGGGTAAAGCTTTTTCAGACTGGAGTTGAAAGCCATGCCAAAGCAATAGCTGCTGTCAGCATATAATATCTTAATATTGAAGGTAACAAGCTTCTGGTGTTTAATGATCTGTGATGGTAAAAACCATAAATTTGGAAAATGATCCCCATCAAAAAACAGCATAAAAGGAAAGATGAATACAAGCAAATCTGAAGCCTGCCATGTTAATGGCCACATTGCTTAGGAGTATATCAGAGAACACCCACAGCAGAGGTCTCCATTTCAATCTGATTATTAGCAAGACCCCCTTCAGTCTAGAGAGGCTTCAGACTGAACCTTATTATATTCTCATGACTGACTGATTTGTGCTCATGTAATCACAGCCCAAGAGCCCAATTCAAATTGAGTGTGTGGGAAAAGAGAGGAAGGCTGCTATTAAATTAATCTCTCCTCCTGCCAGGCAGTCAAAACCACTAATCATACCCAAAGGAAAGCAGGAAGAAAACCAGAGAAACATGCTGAACACGGCAACTAACACCGGTCATGGCAGCAGGAAGTGGTAGGGTCCTAGGATTAGGGCGAAGCGGAGGGAGGAGGGGAGGAAGGGAGAAATCAACATACATCGTTGAGTTTTACTGAGAACTCCTTGTTTTCTGCAACATGCTTGGTCACCTTTGACCCCTGTGGTGAAGCAGAGGGGTCCTCGCACATGCTGTTGGCATTGTCCAGCAGCTTGGTGGTGTAGAAGGAGGCCACAGCGCCTCCAGGCTCATAGACCCGACGTGTTCCCGGCCATTTGCCTTTAAGCACTGCCTGGCAAATGCTGTCCAGGCGGTTAATAATCACGCGATCCTTAAAAAGCAAGAGCCACAGAATTTTAGTGCGATTTCCCCACAGCACCTGACCACACTGTAAGTGGACATATTAATGTGTTTTCAGCATTACATCATCAGCAAATTATGCAAACCGCACATATGCATAGTTAATCACCTTTGGCCAGTATGATGCAGCCAGCATGTACCCTCCACCCTGGAAAGGGTGTGAAGAGTTGTTGGAGATGCCATTCTCAGCTACATGGGTGTCTTGTGTTTCATCCTGCGTAGCGCTGAGAGATGCCACACTGTCCTCATCAAATCCCTTTACACTTGTAACAGTGGGGACTGAGAAAAATCGGCAAAAAGACATTTGAGATCCACAAAGAATGAAACAGAGAAAATGCATTTATTTGAACCTAGAAACGCTCACTGTCAGCACTCCTAACAAAACATTACTTGCTTTAAGTTTTCTGGAACTTGCATAAGAAAGTACTCACCCTTCTTTTTTCCTTCCTCTCCCTCACTTTCACTGTCATCAGAAGAAGATGAGGAGGAGGATGATGATGATGAAGAGCCAGAAGAGCAAGATGAAGAAGAAGAGGAGGAGCTGGACCCTGAATGTGATGAGGAAGATGAGGATGACGATGAAGAGGAAGAAGAGCGTGACGTCGAACTTGAGGAGGAGCCATCTGAGTCGGACTCTGTGCCATGCCTGGCGTCCTTGCGGGCCCTCTTGGTCTTCTTCGGTTTCCTCTCTGAGGAGTTGGGTGTGAGGGGTTTCGTTCGTGCTGCCACCATCTGCCTTTCATTGTCCCTGGTTACTGAAACAGGCTTCTCTTCCAGACCTGTGGGAGTAGCTGGTGCTTGAGTCGGGGTCCAACTTGCTCCCTGTCTTTCCTTGCTCTCCTCACCCTCTGAAATTGGTTCCACTTTGGGCGTGACCCCACATAGGTCTGCGTCTCTTTGAGTGGGTGGAGGCAGTGGAGAGCCTGTCAACACTGAAGTGGTAGCTTGGTACTGAGGGTGTAAGAGCGGTGTGGATGTACGTGATTGCTGCTGTGCAGCTTTTGTTTGACTGTAGTTGCGTTGGGCAGCCATGAAGCTGAGTTCAGGGTCTCTCAGAATGTGGTAATCAGTGCGACTTACACCATGCTTTGCAGCACCAATTAGCAGGTCACGGTCATGACTACCAGCCTCCCACCAAACAGGTAAGTCAGAGCTCATCTGACACAGTGGCAGACGCTCGTACAATAATTGATGTCGAAGGACTTGTTCCCTCACCTGCCGAAGCAGCTCTATTCTGTACAGGGTACGAGATGCTCGCTCTTCTGTAATGGGCTGGATGTTTAGAGAAGGGTCCACTGCAGAGTCTGGAACAAAATGAACAAGCAGGTTTGAGAAAAAAAAAAAATTCTCAACAGGAAACTCTCAGACTTGTTTTTGTCTGGAGCTTCAATGTCACAGTGTTTATCTTTCCACAAATGATTAACCTTATCAGTCAGTCGTCTACCTCAGAACTGCTGAGCCAGCTTGTTTACTAAGGTGTTACAGACCATCCTCCAAAACAGAACCTTGGAGTCAGGATTGAGTGAGCCACATACTACATGAAGCACTGTTTTCACGTTAAGTTATCCAACTAAATGGATTTTCTTGATGAGATCAAATGGCTTAGAGACACTAACTGTTGAAAATAATCTGAAGGATCTTCCCTTCAGATATAGGTGTGACTGGACCATAATATATGACATTGTGATCTGCATACATGTCTGCAAATAAGAAAATGAGCATCTGACCTCCCTCTTTAGGTGGCAGGCGACACACACGTCGGCACATGGCAGTAAAAGCACAAAGGTATTTCTGCAGGCTCTCATCAGTCTTCTTGTGCAGCCGAGCCATAGCCCTGAACTTGGTCCAATCAAACCGCCCGAGGTTTGGGTCAAAAACGACACCAAAAGTAGAGACAACGCGATAAAAGTCAGCCTCTTCTCGTCTGGTCCATCTGTTGAAAGTGGAAAATAAATTTAAATTCTATTAGTTAAACATACGCTCTCTCTTTAAAAAAAAAAAAAAAGATTTCTGATGTCTGGTTGGCATACTATTGACCAGTCATGTTTGAAACTGCGATACTAAGAATAGAATTTGAAAAAGTGCATCAGAAGACTGATGGCTATCGTTAACAATCTTGATTTGTATTTACTATTTTTACTATTTTTAAAACTGAAAATGAATATCCATTGGCCCATTTGAAATCCTAGAAAATTGCCTGTTGCTCTGGGAGGCTATGTCAGCAGATTGGGTAATGGGTTCCCACACTGCCCAACCCCGACACATAATATTCTGCTTTTACGAGAGCATATGAATATTGAATTGCTTCTTTTTCAGCCATCACTGATATAATCTGTGTTCTAACCTTTGTTGCCGTTCAATCTTGGCAGCCATCTTGGGGTTGAGGGTGTCGTTGAGAGTGGGGGGTAGCGGGCAAAGTGGAGCAGACAGCACCATAGTCTGCTGGGAGGACTGAGACTGAGTCTGGTGGATGTGTAGGATCTGGCGGCTCTTGGTGTAGCGCTGAGAAGCTGTTATCAGACGTCTCAGCCTGGCTGTCAGCACTGAGGGGGAGGGCCAGTAGGCACTTTCACTTTCTGTCACTGGAACAGGATCTGAATTAAATAAACAGCAAAAAGAGTGGCATTATTTCTAATATTTTTATTGAATTTACCACTTGAAATCTCTAGATTTCTCCTGCCCGTGGGAGGCCTGTGCTTGTAATCATGATAATTTGCTGTGAATTACAAGCATCTAATACTTACCTCCAGCACTGTCAGTGATAACCAAGTCTCCAGGAGAAGAGGCGTCGTCCTGAATGAGAAGAATATATGTTTAAAGAAGATTACTGGAGAACTGACAACCCCAACAAGTCAAATTAAGTATCAAATATCTTGATGCATGCTCAATCATCCAGGTAAGGAAATCCTAAAAAGTTGATTCTGTTCAGCTGAACAGAAAAACGCTACATCCACATGAACAGAATAACATTTTGGGGAATAAATATCAAATAGCAACATTCACCTTTGAGTCTTGTGACCTTACCTCCATGTCGTCCTTTAACAGTGCTGGAGCAGGCTTGTATTCTGGATCATCCACATCCCTATCCACATAGAGAAAGTTTGTGTCTTGTTGGGTTTTTTTTGCAGATGACAGATTAAAAGATATCTGGACCAGCCTAATCAAATTAAAGTAAAAGACAAAGTATTTTAACAGTTCAGGTGGGTGTCGTGTACTCACCCATCCATGAAATCATTGTTTCTCTGTTCAGCAGCGATGGCCTTCTCATCTGGTTTTCCCACACGCTCTAGGAAACACAGGGTAGGGTCTCCACGAATAGTGTTGTACTTCTCATAACCTGGGAACGCACAGGAGGATAAGTAAACACCAAAATTAGTTAAGGATAATGCATGGAAACAGATATGAAGTAGACAAGCTGGTTCATTTCCCACCAACGAAAAATATTTTAGCAGGTTTCCACTGATGGTACTTTAAATAACAAATGCTGACTTTTCCTTTTCACCAAACTCACCACTATCATCACGGAAAAAGCTTAACTTAAAAGCTAACTTTTAGTTGGAACTTAAAATCCAGAATTACATTTTTTGTACTGAAGTTTTAAAACAAACAAACAAACAAGCAAGTCACATTAGTAGAAAAACTGTGTTACCATGCTTAAAGACACCCAGCAGAAGACACTTGTCAGAGATTGCATCCCACCACAGTGCTGGAAGCTCTGAATTGTCAGGCTCTGGAACCCAGATCTTTACTTCACTGTAGAGGACAAGAAGACGCACAGCTTTAGACGGGTATTATGGGGAGTGATGTTTATACATTTCAATATACTTGCTGATAGTTGTGACCGTTTTTCAAAAGATACTTCTTGATGCATTTTTAAAAAGCAGCTGGATTTGATTAAACAACTTTTTTTTTTTTTTTTGGTCGTTAAGAGCTTTATTTGATATAATGATTTTCTGCTCAGAAATACAAATGTACTGTTTGAAATAAACAATTTAGCATAAAAAAAATATATATATATTTTTTGATTAAACAACTTAAAAAAAAACAAAAAACAAAACCCTTATACATCTATTTGCTTCAATACAAACGTCTTTTATTGTTAATCCATACAAAGCTATTTGTAAAATGTAAATAGTCATTTCATGTTCATGGCAGTTGGCATGTTTTTGAAAAGATCACAATGTGGCATTATACCTTAAATACAAATAAGGTTGCTATAGTGAATTTAGTGTTGAATCTGGCCACGTCAAAGATGCAAAAGCACTGTAGTTGAACCATCTTGTTCTTGAGCAGAAAATAAATAAGTCCCGTCTTTCACCAGCAGGTGGAGCTCTGCAACCTTCTAATGAATTTGGCTGATCATTTGTTCCCTCAACAGGTTGATACCATAGGCTAATGACACCACTCCAGGAGAGAAGTCTGTGGCAACGCCTTTAACCCTTTAACCAGAGTTGTCATTTAACATCTCTATCAAGGCATTTACTGTTGTATTAAGGCAGAGGAAGCATTGGTCTTTTCTGTACAGTGAGATTGCGAGTAGTGTACAATTATAAAAATGCTGCATAAAGGTTTAAAAGCTGTCTACTGCTAAGTATAAACAGATGAGTTATGTCCTAAGAAGAGTATAGTATAGTCTTTGCCAAAAATAAATTCTAATGGAGACCCAAGCAATAAGAGTTTCAGGAAAAACTCATCTTAGTGATAAACGGTTTTAATTCTCAGTGCAAACAACCCAAGTTGACATCAGACTAGGTAAAAGTCAAGCTCACCTGGAGTCCACGCCATCTAGCACCTTCTGGGCCTGGCTTCCTATCACCTCTTGTTTCAGGTAGTAGAGCATTCTGACCCTGAGCAGCACCCTGCACAGAGAAAACCCACTGGTCAGAACAAAGCCCTGACCACTCAGCCCTGCTGAGCAAGCAGAAGTAATACACAATACACAGACATACGCACACAGACTCACCAATTTGTTGGGCAGAATGCAATTAACTGTGTGGTCAGACTACAGACTGTATTGTATACTCATTTCATTTTCACTTATACATTTAGTCACATTCATCAATTTATGCCTATAATCTCTCATCTTTAAGTGTACTAAGAGCAAAGTACAGCTATAAATACTCCACTGTACTGGCCTTTGACGGAGCAGGAGACTCTACCCAACTCTTCTGAAGAGACCGGCATATGTGCCAACCCTGATCAATTAACTATGAATTATTGTATCACTTAGAGTGACATTATTGTATAGACGTCACAAGGGAGTCATGAGCACATCCACAGCTCGGCTCTGAGGACTGAATGAACAGACAAGCGTCTCTCTCCAGTTGTCATGTGGTTGTACTGGCAGTAGATGAAGGCTGGGAAGTCGAGGCTGACAAGGTAGAGAGGAGGCTGACTCACAGGGGAGACATTAGCTCTGTGATGCATGATCGCACATTACAGGCAGCAGGCTTTGAGCGCAGACAGTGAAGTGCTGGGAACCGATGTGCTGGTGTACCAGAGCTGTAGCGTCTAGCAAGCCTTGAGATTTTCTTGGTGACGAAGACCTACGGTCTAGTCATTCTGTAAGAACACATCATGATGCCTGTTGGCCAATTTTGGCTCTCAGGTTTCAAGGACAAAAATAAATAAATAAATGAATGAATTTTGAAAAATCCTAAAATGATTTTTTTAGGTCACATCTCTGTTAGTACCATTGTTGGCAGGCTAGTCTGCTTCCTTGTATTTGTGACCACTTTTTCTCATCACTTATACCACTATATTCATACATCATCATATGGATCCATTGCTTCTCCTGCCAAGGCTTCTTTTCAGCACAGCTTTTCTATCAAGAGCACTGAAAAAACTGTGGGCTGCTGCTCACAAATACATCATGTCAGGCATTCCATCTTTCTTCTGGTATAACTAGGCTAAATATTGTTATAAATGAGCCCAAAATCCTTCTTTCATTTACTGACACGACCATGAACAACCGGAGGGCTCCAGAGTCTGTCCATCTGTAGGAGTGATGGATGTCTGTGTTGACCGGCCTGGACTTGTGGCTCTGGTAAATTAGAGCTGAACGTCCTCCTCCCTCCGTCCTCCACCCTCCATATTCCTGTGTGACTGGACCCGCCCAGGAGCAGCTGCTGCTTCCTCTGCCTGTCAGCACCCCTTTTCCAAGCCTCTGTTAGTTGCATTTGTGTTTGTGTGTGAGAGATGTGGTTCACTCAGAGAGGCTGCAGAGGATCTCAGCACAGTCAAACACAGTCTTTCAAAAACAAATAACCCAAGTATGTCTGACATGAGTGGCATGCAAAAAATCTCCAATGGGCTGTACATAGAAAACACCATCAGCGTAACAGAGAGATTCTTCATCATAGATAATATTCTCATCCAAAACACGCAATGACCATAAAATGCCTTCTTAAACCTGCATAGTATAAGTATATTTTCATAATTATATTATTCAGCATGCAGTAAAAAGGGGAAAAAAATCTACTGCATTTTATTCAGTAAGGTCCAAGATGTTCACATCGTTATCACCCACTATGATCCAGTTTCATAACCTGTTGATGCTTTAAACTTTTCAAGTCTTTTAGCAAACAGTCTACAGTAATTTACCCCTTCTTCCTATAGCAACCATTGCTGTGCAAGAGCTGTGTCCTACATTTGTGGGTCTGTTAAGAAGCCAGTGCACACCCCCACCCCACCAGTCACATTCCAGGTCCTCAGAGGGAAAACGCACAAGTCAGCAAACCCTGCTAGCTGCATGTCCCCAATTGCCCGGTGTGTCACATATCAGACAATCCCTGGATTCAGCAATACTGGAAAAGGAAACAATGGAGAACTTTCTATGGAAGCTTCAGTGCTCTGCATCCAAAGCCCAATGGACACAAGCTCTGCGTTTTACAGCGCTATTCCCCCCTCTGTAAATAAGAGAGATCTATGACAGCCATTAGATGGGCTGAAGCCTCATGAAGATTCTTATCAGCTAGTGTCAATGTCAAGTCTGTTAATCAATCAGCGAACTGTCAGCTCCAATACATGTTTTAGTGCTTCCTAATTATTGTTGCTTGAAGATGCCGCGGTTAAAATTTGAGCCACGTGCAAACTGTATTTTCATACACTTAGGCTTCATTACACGAAAAATAACTTGAGATCATCTTTGTTAAAAGAGAATAATCACCACCTGCCAGTTTCTATAATAGCTTAAAGTTTTACATCAGCACTCACACACCTCTTTCTCATGCACGGGAGACTAAACAACACAGCAATAGACAATTAGTCCCCATCTCCACTATAAGCCAGTTAAATGCATACTCTCTTTTATCTTATAATGCTTTTGAAATAGCAATATAGAACCTCTATATTGTGGTCATTTGGAACATTATTTGTCTTAATTGATGAAACTCAAATTGGATGAAAAGTGCCATAAGTGAATACTTACTTGTTGCAGTGGTGTTTCAGGTGCTTCTTATAGCCATCGTCCTGAAGCATATGCTCAGGGTTGTGCTTCCTGAGCCACTCAGCCTTGTGGATGTCAAAAGAACTAGACTGGGTTTTCATCTTTTTACCCTTTCTCCCCCGAGGAACTGGGGCAGACAAGCCTAGCAAAATAAAAAAGTGTTGTGGTTCAAATTAATTCTTACTACTTACTGATTGTAATAAAGTCAGTAAATGTCGGCTTGAATTGCTGAGACTCACCTAAGTGATTCTGCAACTCCTTTGTGCGTCCATCCTCGGTAGGGGCTATGAGGTCCCACATGAAGCTTTTGATTTTGTCATCTCCACGATAATGGACCAGGCAGTAGGCCAACAAGGCCCTGCAGATGGACTCCACATCCCACTCAGTCAACTGCTTCTTAAAACGGCCATGGTTGAGGATATCCTTCCAACGACCCCATCTGGAAACAGAATGGGAATGCCACACTTAGGAATACTCATTTGAGTATGGAAGCAGACTCTATATACAGTTTGGATAATGTTTTTTAGTGTTAAAGCAAAAATGCATATTGCTGTAATTTATAATCCTGATGGTCTTGTTTGTTTGTATGTATATGGACAAATTCAAGTGGAGATAATAGGATGTTTAATTCAATCTATTACAAATTTTTCAGGAGCCTCTTTGTTGACAAAAATTCAGGTAAGTCCTTCCAAATACCAGCTATGTTATTTAATAGTTAGTATTAGGTTAAACTTATTAAATGTATCTTACCCATAGACAAGCAAGTTCTTCTCTACTCTGAAGCACTCTGTGCGGCCATAGCTGTTCAGGCGATCGTAGTTTCGTCTGAGCTTAGGTTTGGTCTCATCGCCGTCACTCTCGCCCTCTGAAAGCTCTGCTAGCTCATCCTTGGTGGCACTAAAGGGCCTTGTCTGCTTTCTGACACGAGGAGTGTCAATGACCAGGCTGTTCTGTAGAGGGGGAAAAAATTTCATGGACTTTATGTCTTTTATGCAGTTAAAAGGGAATAGATGTCCTGTGTATGTCACATTCCAATTATCCATTTCTGTGGATATTGTATCCATTTTAGTCTGGTACTCACTCTGCCATTGACCATATCCATATCAATGTCAGCCTTTTTGGCCCACTTGTCCCAGAAATTAGGGTCATCCAGGGAGATGTCTGTACGGTTTCCAGATGCTACAAAACTGGCCTGAAAGCAGACATCAGAATCACATTAAGTTATAATCATATTTGTTTTTCCCCGTATCCCTGAGTCAGGAATGGGCACAGGTTGAGAATTTTAAATAGCCAGCGATATGCAATCTCCACACTCATGTACACAAAAGGCGATAAAGCTGATGTTAAATCATTTGTACTTAACGAGTTCTATTTATCAGATTTCTTGTTTTTTACCTTGGCAAAAGTGGATCCTCGTCCCTCAGACTCAATGGTAATGGTCTTTGTCCTGCGCTGCAGGATCTGGTCAATGTCCTCCTCACAGAATTTGGCCCCTTCATCCTCCTCATCCATGATTGCCCCGTAGGCCCCACGTCGCAACAGATCTTCAATCGCCTTTTTGGACAGCTGCTGCTGCACAGCCTGTAAGGTAAAGAAAAAAAAAAATCACATTAAAGTCATGAAACTATAACACTGTTATAATTACATGATAATAGACCTGAAGTCTACAAAATAGACTTCAGGTGTGAAATGGAACCACAGGAGGAATGGCACTACATAATGCATGAGTTGATCAAATCTCCAGTTGACAGAAATAGCACACTAAATGCAGGCACACAGATAGAGCGACAAAAAGCGTGCCGAATTATTAAAATCACAAAATTAGCAGCTATATATCCAACCCCGGCATTTGTTTAGTATGCAGATATGTTCAGTCAAACCAGATGTAGAAAACTGCTAATACATCCTCCTTACTGTTCATATAACTCCCAGGGGACACAAACTGCAGCTAAGCATCCACCTACACACCTCACAGTGTTGACACACTCCCTCACAAACAGATTAGACTAACAGGATCGGTTACACTTCAAGTGGAAATTTTAAGAGTGACCTTCACGTTTTAGTTTTTATTTTTTTGTTGGCTTGACAAGAAAAAATTGGCTTAGTGTCATTTCACATTTGCTACAGTGTCCTCCTAATGTAATTCAGTATCCCGGGTATGTATGTCAAAACTTTTATGTTACTGGAATGGCAGCTGAAAGAAATGCAGCATTGATCTCTTGTCTTTTTATAAATGTAATAATTTTCAGGAGATCATTAACTTGTTTCATATCCAGCTTTTCAGAGTTTAAGATGGCAAAGCTGGAGAAGAGAGTGGACGGTGTACTGTTCGTTAACAATAAACAGAACACTTCGATCAAAAAACAAAAAACATGTTATTATAATTTATTTGCATCTCCCCATATGAGGCATTAGTCATTGGCGCTGGGGCTCGTGTAATTCTGCAAGATGGTTTCTAATTTACAAGATTTCAAGATTTAACTACTCATTTCTATTCCAGACCGTATGGACAATTCTCAAACTTACCCCTCCCCCAGTGCCTCCTCCCAGGCTGTTATCTCGGCCACTCATGCTCTGCAACACTGCTTTATCCAAACCCAACTTGAGGCTGGCGCGATCAAACATTTCTCGCTCATATGAGTTCCTGGTGATCAAACGGTACACCTTCACTGCCTTGTTCTGACCGATGCGATGGCAGCGAGCCTGGGCCTGTAAAGTATACAAAAACTGAGGAAACTGCACCGAGCATATAATTTGTTTTAATATCTACACATTGGTTTGACAGACTGCTCTTCTTAAATGACTCATTAAAATGAGATTCAACAAATAACATGTAAGTTGTTTGTGGAATGACTGAGCATTCACAACATGTACTTTTTACTAGACACAGTGTAATGCACTTCCCATGGTGGCTAGTTTTGCTGCCTATTAATTGCACGAGCAGATCTCAGATAACTGTTAGTATGCCACTTTCTCGAAACAGCAATAAAACAAAGTCTACAGCATTTCGCTGAACCCACTGCTGAGTCCTACCTGCAGGTCGTTTTGTGGGTTCCAGTCAGAGTCGAAGATGATGCAGGTGTCTGCTGCTGTGAGGTTGATTCCCAGCCCACCAGCTCTTGTACACAGAAGGAAAACAAAGCGATCTGAGTCAGGCTTACTGAAGCGGTCGATGGCAGCCTGTCGCAGATTTCCACGAACCCGTCCATCAATACGCTCGTACAGATACCTGCAACATAAATGAAATAAATATGATGAATGTTTGTACAATACCTTTTTAAATAGTTTATTCTGAGTTCTTGTACATGGGATCCAGGTATAGTGCTTATCTAATCAAACACCAAAATGTGGGCGTTATTCTTTGACAGCCATATTAATTTATCCATACTCAAAACAAGACCACAGTACTTATGGTCTTCACACTATCAAGTATTCTTGTTTTGTTTTGTATTCCCTTTTTCTTAACCCGAGAAATATAAAACTATTTCTACAAGAGGTGAGTATGCTCTTTCATCCTCGAGTCCACAATCATCCCCTCCTACAATCCTACCCCTTGCTCTTCCTGGGGTTATCCACTTCCACTCAAGAGAAACCTCAGAATCTCCCACTTGTCTAATGTGATGGAGCCCTGAGGGCTTTTGTAACCTACTGCTGAACCCTGTCTGAGGTCTGTGTTGCACAGCACCTCACATGTTTACAATAGCTTGAGGTTTGTTCTAGCTTCTGGTGGGCAGCCAGCAGAAAGAAAGAAGAGAAAGAGAAAGGAAGAGCTAGAACAGGACAGTGAAGGGCTTTAGCTGGAACTTAGTTTGTACACATTAGCTTTATATCTTTGATGAAAGAGAAAAAAAAATAATTCACGTATACTGATTGAAATAGCTCCGTGTATTGCACTCTAAAATTTAAACCTAAAACCCTGTGATGGAACTGAGACATTATCAAGTTACAAATGCTAAAGAGAAGATTAAAATAGCAGGCTGTCGTGTAAAGTGCCTGGCAGTTTGGTGTGATAATTTGACATCTCTTTGAACATAAAGGAAATTAGAAATTTAAACAATGCAGGTAGAAAGGAACATTTAAAACTACTACTAAGTGTACAACTAAAACCTTGTTTGGTTGTGTACAACAGATATGGTGCTTCCTTACTATCAGACTGGATAGAACGAGGTCAAAGGTAAGCGAGTAAGGGTGATATCACATTTGAACTGCAGGACTACAGTTTGTCTAGTTACATCCTGTTACCTTCTCTGAATGAGGTAGTCTTCCAAGATGTCCAGACAGCGGACCATTTGGGAGAAGATGAGCACCTTGTGCCCTCCTGCCTTCATTTTAGGCAGCAATTTGTCAATGAGGACGAGCTTCCCAGCAGACTGCACCATAGCCTGCAGGTGAAAGTCTAGGGCAGTAGGGCTGTGCACTTCCCTGAAGTCTTCTAGGATCTTTTCCTCTGCTCCTGTCATAGCAAAGACATGGGCGCATTAAAAAAAAGTATTGTCAAAATTAATTATTTTATTTAAAGCCGGATTTCGATTCAATGACTGATATTTAAGAGCATAATTATATGAGAAACAATGGTACTTGTGTACCATAAAAAAGCAGATTACAGAAAGAAAGCAAATTGGCTAAATTTGGCTGTTAGCTCTAGAAGGTGAGAACAAAAGCTGTTAGTTTGCAGTTATTACAGAACTTCTTTATTTAAGCTTTCAGCGCTGTCCTACCTTTGATTAGGTAGGGGTGGTTGCAACACTTTCTTAGCTCCATCATAGTGTTGACCAGGTTGGGCATATTTGCCGGGCCAGCTCCTTTAGCCAGGAAAGAAAAATTCTTCTCTAGGATGGCACGGTAGTATTTCTTCTGAATGTTGGTGAGCTCAACTTCAATGATGGTTTCCTCTTTCGGAGCCAACTTCTTCTCCACATCTTCTTTCAAACGACGCAGCATCATAGGCTTCAGGATACCCTGAAGCTTTTGCACCTGTGGGTCACAGAGACAGTTTGAACTCACCTTTGGCAGCTGCTTCTATGCTGCACTTGTTTGGGGTCTAAAAATTGTATGTTTGAAAAGGATACAACTGTAGCTGTGTTGGGTTATAACGAACAGTATTATCCAAGTCATCAAATTTCCATTTTCAAATTTAGATTTATTGCATTTAATAAGTGTATTTTAAAAGTTACAGAGCAGCAAAAAATGAAGAAATTCAATTTCTGTTCCATATCATAGACAGACACGTATCATTACACATGGAAATGTGTATTTCACAAGTATAGCGGGTGATGCAAAGAACCACTAAAAGTAGATAACATACATTATGTAAATAATCACTGGCTAGAAGTGTAACTCGGTGTTAGCTCAGCAGTTGACTGCAAAATTATTTTCATTTCCAGCTACTGTTAAGAAATGCCACAGTGGGGAACTATTTGCATCATTTGGTGTTAAGCGCAACCATAGTAACACATACAATTTCACTCTTAAAGCAGAAGTCGCTGAAGAGTAAAGCTGATCCAAGCACAGTATTTTATATTACAGAGTCACCTTCTACATATTATCATTATTATTGTAGCTTGCCAAAGAGGTATAATCTAGGCCATCTCATATGTATGTCTAGTAATTTTTCCTTCATCTTATGAAGACCTACATCTCACAAATCATGAATTTGTGCTGTAGTGCAGCATCACGGTGTAGATACTATTACACTCCAAGGACTGGGCCAGCTTTACAAAGTGCTTTTTTTATTACACACCCTGTGCAGGACTTCATTTAATATCAGTTATGCTGTGTGGAGAAAATAAGTCTCCTAACAGCACCAGCAGCTTTTACTATGAAAAGAATTACACATTTCTAAATTTAGTTCCATGTGTTGAACACTGGCTGCTCCACACTTCCACACTCCTGACATTGAGATGTTTTCAGCAGCCTTCCATTGAACACCTCTTTGGTAACACTGACTAAAAATGAAATGCCAAACAGCAGTATGTAGCAGGAAATGCGAAACTGTCACATAGTCCAGCACTGAGCAGTGCAATACCTGTTATCAATTGTTATTATTCATCATGTGTTGGATGTGTGCGTTTTATGACTGTGCCCTAGTTAGAATAGGCTCCAGTTCAACAGTATCTTCACTGATGAGCAGTGTGTTTGAAATTTGGCTGCCCATTCATAAAAAAATACTGAAACCAACACTGAAAAGAAAGATCTCTTTTAGATTCTGCAAATATTAAGGTGCTGTGTGGAGCCATAAAAGCACAACAACACAACACACATTGATGCAGTTTTTCTCTAAGGTGTATTTTTGTCATGGAGAATAAAACTCTTGAGACAGAATGTGCACATATCTAAGCTCACCTGCTCTTCAGTCTTAAGGTCTCCAAACTCCTGCATGAAGGTGTTTTCAGAAGGGAAGCGTGCCGGCTCCAGAAAGTGAAGCAGGCTGAAGAGCTCTTCCACTGTATTCTGGAGAGGAGTACCTGTCAGCAGGACCTTGTGTTCCTTGAAGAGGACAAGAGTTTAAATGTAAAGTGAAAATTGCTTCAATTGGTATTTCTGAATAAAATTCGGACAATGTGTAATAATTTTCTCTAAGCTCATGATTTATCTACCAGGTTCATGAGCTTGAATCCCTCTAGCAGCTTGCAGTTCTTGTTCTTGAGACGATGGGCCTCATCAATAATAACGCAGCGCCACTCTATGGCATTGAGTTCGGGACAGCCTCCAAGAATCATCTCAAATGTGGTAATAACAGCCTGAAACCTGTAGGCACCACGTATGATACGACCCTGAAGACAAAAAGGGGAGAAGTGTACATATTTCATCCGTTTAGTTAAAATATCGTATTTTATTAGCTGAAGTATGCTCAATGTGTTATGTGATTAAAACAATGTTGTTTTCTATTTACACAAGCACTGAATCTGAAAAAAAATGTACTGGAAAAAGTGCTATAAACAGATGCACATGAAAGGTACATAGTTCTTCTGACAAAGCTTGTCCTTTTCTGTGTTGACATTAGAAACCTACATATTTGCAACCTTTTTAGCTGTTGACAGCAAACACAGGGTTTCCTTTATTTAGACTTCTCAAACATCAAAAAACATACATTATGGTTAGGAGGCTATCTACAGCATATCCAGTACACAAGCACCTGCCAGTGAGTATTTATTATTTGTTTATTTGTTTGTTTGTCTGGGGAAGCGTTGCTTTCCCCCGCCCCTCCATTTGTATCCATTGCCTTGACAACAGTCCTCAAGGGATACTCAGTTATCCAGTAACCCCCTCCCACAGCCAGCCAGCCAGCCAGCCAACAGGCTGCTGTTGAGGAGTCAGCCACTCTGATATGCCTGAGCAGCGATGACAGAGATCTCCCCGTGGGGGCTGCTATGACATCACAGGCTGCCTGGGAGACAGGCTGGTGGCGGCTCCACTCTGTTCTCCTCTCGCCTTAGATTCCTCCTACGGTTCGTCAGAATACTAAAAGGTCCTAACTGCCTGCTGTGACACATCACATGGCCTGCCAACCACATAAAGCTTCTGTTCAAGGCTCACTAACTACCTAGCAGCCTACATATTGTCAGGCACGGGCCCTATTTGGATTCTTGCTATATGCATATCTTAGTATTATAAACCAGATATTTGTTGAAACGCTATCTCTCTCTGAGCAAACCCAAGCTGTTTATAGATTTATATTTTATACAGGCTGACAAAAATCAATACAGCTACAAAGTGATACCTTTTCAAGCGATTCTGAACACAGCCTTGACACAAACCTTACAAACAACTTGCACCAAGCACAGAAATCCACTGTGCTTGAACTGTTGTTTGTTCCCGTCTTACAGCAGATGAGTTTTCCTTGAAAAACATGGTGTTAAATGAGGTTGCTGCACTAGCTATAAGACTGTAAAGGGTATCTGGCGTTTGTGTTGCACACACAATCACGGTTTTCCTGGCTTTTCAATATCCGACTCCTATTGTTATAAGAAGGCCTCCTGCTTTGAAACATATCATTACACTACTCATAGGATTTCATGTTACTGACACAGTGCTGCTGTTTTTTAAAAAGCACTGTGATTACTTTAATCTAAGTGAATCACAGCCTTTCACTCTTAAAAGGTAAGCACAGCAGAATTGAGTTCTGCTTGCCTGTTTTTAAAAAGGAAAAATTAGGTATATATATTAAAATGAACTAAAAGACCTCCAAATCCTTACATTTCTCTATGTGGTTGGTAAGAGAAACAAGCTGGGAGTACCCCTGTGCATCCAGAGCTGATTCCTTTATAGGTCCTTAAGTCTTCTCATAGCCAAAAACAGCCAGCGTGGTGATATACAATCATATTACGGTACCTACTACACATTGGCCAAAACTATATGAAAGGATGCAAGTAATACATAGCACATTTCAGCTTCTTAAAGGGCTCCTTTCTATATTATTCTCTTGATTGTGTGACAGAATAACACTGGTACTTGTAAAATAAGAACTACTGTACTCAAGAGCAATAATTGTGAATTCTTGTGTTGAATCTGCTGTACTCATTTTAAAATGTATTATTTTCTGCACTTGATATATTCATTTACCTGTGCATCCCTGAAATACATCTCATACTGCTGGAGCATCTGCCTGCTGACCATGCTTCCATGGTAAACGATGACATTGAGGTGGGTCCAGGTACGGAACTCCCGCTCCCAGTTGGTGATGGTGGAGAGTGGGGCAATTATGAGAAAGGGCGCTTGGATTCCAACGCGATGGATTTCTTCTAGGAAAGTGATGGACTGTATTGTTTTCCCTAGGCCCATCTCATCTGCCAGGATGCAGTTCCGTCTTAGAAAAGAAAACACAGTGGATTTAGGACAAAAAGAAAGCAGGAGAAAATAAATTCCTTGCTTTGTACAAAAAGTAAAGTAGGTGTGTGGGGGGGTGCAAATGTTTTGAATCTAAGTACTGTATGCAATTTTATCACAAACACAGCGTGGTGTATATTATGAGAAATTCTTCTCTTCTAACAATATACAAAATGTGTACAGATGGCCAGGGGAATAGGTGAAAAGAGGAAGGGCAAGAAAATGAAAGGAAAATGCAGAACTCCGGTGACAATAAAAAACAAACAAAAAACAGTGAAAACAAGATAATCAGCAGTAATAATAGTCCCAAGATATCATACAGCACACAATGGTAAATGCAACTGCCTCTGCTGCGTGGTGTACTCCAGCTAACCATTTATTCAGCTGTCCAGTGGGTGGGGGTATTATGTCTTGATGCTAATTGCAACGTGCAGATATTCCCACTGGCCTCTTAAGCAGCTCTCTACTTTTGATGAATCTCTCTGCGTAGGCATACACAAACTCCTGCATGCTCACACATAACAAAACCAATTCCCAGGGTTAATGCAAGCGCACTGACACTGTGTTCAGCAGATGTACTGTGCAGCACATCTTTTGAGATTGTAGGCGAAGAAAAGCAAATGTCGCAACAGTATGCACCTTGACAGGAAATTTGACTACCCTCACAGGCCTAAACAAATAATGTGAATACAGAAAAACACAAGATGGTCCCACACACGCAGGATTCAAAGCAAGATAAATCATTCATTATTTATTATCTGCAATGCCAATACACCCAAAAGACCTCTTCTTGAAACACAAAATGTATGTAAAATAAATCAAATATACTACAGTATCCTGAACTGATGGACATTTCTGTTATTAATCCAATTTGCACTGATACAAATAGAGCAAAGAAAACAACAAACAAACCTCTTTGTACAACGCTAAACAGATTAGCAACACTACATATTATATCCCCAAAAGAGACCACAGAATTGGATAAGCACATCTCTGAAGTATAAAAAACAAAATATTATTACCTTTATGAAATTAGGGCACATTACATAACCACTGCAATTTGTGATGTGTATGAAATTATATGCCTTTATTTTTTAAAACAATGGTTCCATAATTAAATTTGATCTCACTTAAATTAAAAAGAAGCGTGTGTGGGGGGCTCTGTGCAACGCGTCATACAGTTGACTGCTTTTGGTTTGAATCATATCTATGAAATAGACTCCAATTTGTTCATGTAAATGGAGAGTCCTCTTCAAACACCATAGGTTAATTATGGAGTTCCACAGAGTCACGTGCTAGGGTCAATTCCTTTTACATTATATATGCTTCCCTTAGGCAATATCATGTATCATAGCATACATTTTTATTGCTTTGCAGGTAATACCCAACATTATCCATTAAGCAAGATAGCACACACCAATTAGTTAAACTGCAGGAATGCCTTAAAGACTTAAAGACCTGGATGATTTTCAAATTTTCTGCTTCTAAATTCAGATAAAACTGAGGTTATTGTACTCGCCCCAAAAATCTTAGAAACGTGTTATCTAACCAAATGCTTACTCTGGATGTCATTACCTTGGCCTCCAGTAACACTGTGAAGAATCTTGGAGCCATTTTTGACCATTTAATGTGCATAACAAACAATACGTAGGAGTACTTTATTATATTTGTGCACTCTCTCTAAAATTGGAAATACCCTGTTTCAGAGTGATGCTGAAAAACTAGTTCATGCATTTATTACTTCTAGACTGGACTATTGTAATTCAGTATTAGTAGGCCCTCCTAAAACTCCTTGAAAAGCCTTCAGCTGATCCAAAATGCTACAGCAAGAATATTAACAGGGACTTGGAAAAGAGAGCATATTTCGCTCATGTTGGCTTGGATCTTGTTAAATCATGTCAAATCTTATCAAACAGGTTTCTTTAACACGGCAATGACTTCAATGGAATGAAATGCTCTCCAGGTTTTCTATTGGGCTGTGATATTGCAACCCAATAGAGCATCTCTGGGGTGTGGCTGAGTGGGAGATTAACATCATGGATATCCAGCTGACAACTACAAAAACTACATGATGGCATAATTTCTGTACTGTGATACCAGTTAAAAGCTATTTGGGTTTTTCACAATAGCTGCAGATTTTTTACAGGTATGCATACTCACAGTGCTTAAAACTAACCTGTTGTACCAGTTGAAAAGAAGCCAGTTGACTCCTTCTAGCTGGTAGTCCCTGAGGCTGTTGCCATTCCTGTATTGCCTCGATTGTTCCCTCTTCTTCCACAGATTGGCAGGAGGACGCTCCTAAGTGACATATATGGCAGATTGGAAGTTAACTTTACATTTTTGATGAACACTTTTCCATAGAACGTAAATATTACAAATGCATGACACAATTTCTTATACATAATGTTAGCATTATGACCGTACAATTGACTGGCACCCCATCCAGGGTGTACTATAGCCGAGATAGGCTAAAGGATCTGTAACTTATACAATAGTAAATTGGATGTGGAGCTAGCATTAGTGTTCATAAGCAAAATGTTGGTTATTCAAGCAAACTGGAGAATGACATTGGTTTAGAATATATAAAAAATAAGGAAATCCAGCAGTGTGACATACATGCAATATAAAAACAAAATCTCCAGCACGCCAACCTTTCTGCATCTGCAAACCTATATGGTAACATTGCACGCAAAAAGATATACACACAGGTGTAGAGGTGTAAAAACTGACCTATTGTTACAACCACAGGTATGCAAAGTGTGAACTATTGTAGTGGACAGGGAAATAAAAGACGAAAGATAACCTGAAACAAAAACTGTCAGTCTTCATAGTACAAGTTACACGACTGATCTCTGTGTAGTCTAGTTATAAATACAACAGTTTGTTTCTCAATAAAGGGGAACTATAGAGTATGATAAAAAACAAAAACAAAAAAACATTGTTCTCTTTGAAGATTCGTCTATTTCGTTTCTCCTAATTTTGACTTCCGTCTGTTCAGTACGTCTTGTGAATCTTCAATAGAAAATGTTTTCCTAGTTTTACCTTTCCAATAAAAACATCATTCACTGATGTTGAAGTGACTGACAGCAGGGGTTTGTCTTTCAAGCTCGCTCATACCCCTGTGTGAGTGTTGTCTTATTTAGATCACTGTAATATGTGTGTACACGCACACGCGCAAGAGTGATAAAGAAACATGGAAATACAGCGATAACTGAAGAAGGCTGGCAGGCACAACTTACCACCCTGCGTGAGTCTGGCTTGGCTGCCTGCAGCTGCTCAAACTCCTCAATCTTGCTCTGATCTACATCGTCCTTCAGCTCCCAGGTGCTGTCTTCATAAGGCAGAGAGCACCACTTCACCAGGTAGTACACCACTTCCTGTAACAAGCAGAGGAGGATTAGCACTGAAAAAGACTAGAGTGAGGCCAAGCTTTGCTTTTACAATATTAACAAAGGCTGCAAGGAAGCCCATTAGGATGGCCTTGGGCATTTCTGAGATACAAAGACATTGCTAGAGTGGAGAATCTTTTGAAAGGAACAAAACCAAGAAAACCGTTCAGGAACTTACACAAATACAGAACTCACGTATGTGATGAAATGAAAAAGGATTCGCTTACCTCTCTTGTATCTTTGTCCTCGCAATATGACACCTCCAGCACTCTATCTACTTCTACATAGTCAGGGTTAAATGGCTCCTCTTCCATCTGAGCGAGACAGAAGGAAAACACAAAAGGAAATGAAAAAGATTAAATAAAGGGAATAAACCAAAGTGCCCACTCACCATCTGGAAACTGAGATAAACATTATATTGTATCAAATGAGTGAGTAAAGAGACTCAAATATATGCACGCAGATGTGTACTGAACGTGCAGTTGCATCCTAAAAGACACACCAAATTGTGGAGACACGCACACCCACTTATAGAAATGTCCTCGACAAAAAGACCCCCCCCCAAAAAATAAATAAAAATAAATAAATAATAACCAAATATTTGTGTCGACACGGGTAGTACAGTACGTCCCCAGACACAAACCAGTCGCACATCCTTACATCTGCAAAGAAGAGTGCCCTCTGTGCCTGTTTCATCTTGAAGCGTTTGATCTTCTGCTGAATCCTCTTGTCCTTCTCCAGCTGCTGTTCTGTGGCCCACTCACAGTGTAGGTAGGAGCTGACACACACACACACACACACACACACACACACACACACACACACACACACACACACACACACACACACACACACACACACAAGATCAGTAAGGTAAGGGACTCTTGCAATCACCTAAACAGCAATCTGGGGGAATTGCTGAGGCCAGCAGGTGTGATTACAGATTGCAGATGTGGTCACAGTATCCACTGGCATGCTGTTCTCAGTCATATTTGTTTAGAAATATTAAAGTGTTTTCACATTCATATTTCCATCCTCGTTATCATTTGGCTGTGAAATGATGGATGTGATCTGGCTGATGACAGATTATCTGCCACACACAAAAAAAAATTCTGGGAAGCTGAGTATGACACTTAAATCTTAATTTCCAAAACATTAAAACTGATAATTTGGTGTGTGAATACGCTAGAATTTGTATTCTTCTTTATTAACAGAAAAAACAGTCATCATAACATTGAGGACACGACAATACTAAAAGTTGTCCCATGCATGCCTGTGATGTACTGACATTTGAAATGTCAAAAGTTCTTAATTACATCCTCTAGCTTTCATGTTGCCTCTGTCTCTATAGATATATCTATAGACAAAAACATATTTGCCACTAACCACCCAGAAACTACATATGAATAACTTACTAGTTTTTGTATTTTACAAAAAACTCTTCCACCTCAATGACCACTCCTGGAGAGACCTAAAGAAAAAGAATGCAAAAACATAACAATGAGAAGCAATGCTTTCATTTAGTGCTATAATAAGGGGGAAAAAAAACATAATACAACAATACAACTCAATACATAGTCCCAAAAATCTATTAAGCTAAAAATTTGCAAGAGAAGCTTTTATCACAACTGTGCAATGGTTAAAAAATAAGGCAAAACAACAAATTAAATATTTACCTCCTTCTTAGCAATACGAGAAGACATGATTTTGTCAACAACAGCAGCATCCTCTTCACTGGGATTCTCCTAGAGAGAACATGATATGGTTAATGTCAACTGATAAATTCATAACAGTCACCCCAGAGCATTAAGTTGCATAAATGTCTTCATAATATGATAACAAAAACAAACACCAGATGCTCTCTTACGCTTTACACATCATAAATTCCTTTGTCAAATTTGTGATTCTGCATTACATAAAAATATCCCAGAACTGAAAAAAACAGTTTTAGACAACAGAAATTAGAGGACAACTAATTTTATTTTTAAGCATTAAAATGTTTCTGTGGCCCTTTCTAACTTCTGTGCTGTTGCATCTAAATCATAAAAAAAGGACAGTGAATATTATCCTTCTTCTTTTTAAAAGCCTTACTGCAGGGGTCCTGGTTTGTACGTCACAGTGTGTTGTTGAAAAGAACAGGCTATTCAGCAGAGCAAGCAGTCCTATTGTTTTTTGTTTCGTTTTGTTTTTTTACTGAGTGTGTTTGTGTTCTTTTATGGTACAAAAATAAGATCTTCCCAACAATGTTTATGTGCATTATTTCCACAAACAATTCTATTTCTTTTCAAGTCAAAACTCTTAATACATGTGAAAAAGAGAGACAAGACCAAAGTGGAGAGGTTTGGTCATAGACCAAAGCACCATGGTTGACAAAAATCAAACAGCATATCAGCACAAACACCTCATACCAACTGTTAAGAGCAAGTTGGAGGGACAATTATTTGGGCTTGTTTTAAGGCCACAGGACATGAGCACCATGCAGTCACCAAGTCGACCACAAACTCCCCTGTATACCAAAGTATTCTAGAGCCAAATGTTAGACCATCTGCCCAACAGTTAAAATCTTGGTCTAAAATGGGTCATTGGACCATGATCCCAAACACACCAGCAACTTTACAATAGAGTAACTGGAAAAGAACCAAGTTGTTGCAGTTGCTCAGTACAGACTTTAACCCAATTCAAATACTGTGGCGGGACCTTAAGATAGCTGTGCATAAACAAATTCCCACAAACCTGATAAAACCATGCAGAAAATAAGTTACTTCAAGTTATTGCTGCTAAAGATGGTTCTACCAGCTAGTCAATCATAGGGTGTACTGTATCTTTTTCACAAATGCAACATCCACTGATTCCAGTTAATACACTGAAGCTGTATTTTCCCATTTATGTTATAACTGAAACAACTGAAATTAAACGTGTTTCCCACAGAGTTATATGCAGAATTACTTACTACAAATAGCTGAAGAGCGGGTTCCTTGGATGCTGCAGTATTGGTTTTCTTGGCTTTGACAATAACCTTGACTTCTTCATCTGACAACCTGGTCTCCAGCTCTTCAGCATACTTCTTCCTCTTCACCTGTCGATTAGACCGCCTCTTCTAAAAAATTATAAGATATAAGCCAAAAAAAGGAGTAAGAAGCACATTTACACAAAAGACAAAACAAAGTAATCTCAAATACTTCATTAATCAATTTTGAAACTGCAAAATAAAATTGGTAATTAATGACTGCTTCACATGAAAATTTCCCATATGGCTCTAAGACTGAAGATTTGATCAAGACTGAGCAGATGTTTTCTAACAGAATCTTGAGCATGGACTCATTTCATTCTTAACTAGTGTGCCTGTTACAAACCAAAGCAACAATGTAACTACATCACATAGGTCGCCAAAGCAAGGTAATAAACTTAGCTAAAGAAAACACAAAGAAAAAAAACGCTATATGATCAGGTTCATGATTGACGTATTATCAAGGCTCAGAGTGTCCTAGGGCTGTTCGATGTATATATATCGGATGACGATATAAAAACGTCTATCGTTTCATTTTACGTTATCGTTTGTTTCGTGGTGTCGCAAAATAAACTGTTTACGGCAATATTTTTTCATCGTTTTGATGGTCACTGTAGTGGCTATATTAATTACTTAAAGTTCTCTCTTTCTCTTATATTTTATATAACCACACTATGGACGGACAAGTGCCTGTTTTTATGCATTGTGGTTAGCAACAACAACGGTAACAGCATCGCGTGTCCGCTTGTTTATGTTCCACATAAACCTTTCACAATAAAGCTCAAGATCCTGTTGAGACTTTTCAAAATAAACTGAATCACGTGAAAGAGCAGATTATTTACGGATGAAAATTTAAAAAAGAGCCGCCAGGTGCTAAAAAAATAAACCTTAGACTCAAACGTTAGAACGCCGTGTAATAAATACAAAGAAAACGGCGGCCTTTACAACTTATGTGTAAAAATGTATAGTTTCATGCATCGGTTAAAACACTCGACTCCAGCTACATGACGCGCAGCTGGAAACACTTCCTGCAAGACGAGCTGCCCGAGATTCACAGAAAATGTTAAATTTTTGTGATTTATATATCGTTATCAGGACGATAGATTTCTTATATCGGGATATGATATTTTGGTCATATTGTACAGCCCTAGAGTGTCCCACTGCTTAGTTAAGGCAAATTACACATGCATTTACGCTTAGTGTGATTTAAACAGACAGCAACAAAATCTACAAACTATTTTAAAGTTGTGACTAATGAGCATGCTTTTACTCATATAAATCCCTGCCAGTACTTCCAACATTTTATTATTAGAATTTAGAATAAGATTAGAAAAGCATTAGGCTAACAATCAGGTCTACTGTCAAATATATTTTCTTTAATATTCTATGATCACAGATGTTATCCTTCTTCTTGCTGGTTGAAAACACAAATGGCAAAAGCTAGGGCTGTGCGATATGACCAAAATCTCATATCCCGATATAAAACATCTATCGTCCTGATAACGACACAAATCACAAAAATTTAACATTTTCTGTAAACTCTGTGAATCTCGGGTAGCTGAAGTTTTTCCAGCTGGGTGTCGTGTACCTGGAGTCGAGTGTTTTAACTGATGCATGAAACTATACATTTTTAGACATAGGTTGTAACGGCCGCCGTTTTCTTTGTGAGTATTTATTACACAGCGTGCTGCGGGGGAAAGCCTGTTCTAATGTTTGAGTCTAAGGTTTATTTTTTAGCACCCGAAGGCTCTTTTTTGCTTCTCATCCATAAATACTCTGCATACTTTTTCATGTGATTCAGTTTATTTTGAAAAGTCTCAACAGGATCTTGAGCTTTATTGTGAAAGGTTTACCTGGAAAATAAACAAGCGGACACGCGATGATTTTACCGTCGTTGTTGCCAATGACAGCACATAAAAACAGGCGCTTGTCCATCCGTAGTGTGGTTATATTAAATAAAAGAGAAAGAGAGAATTTTAAGAAATTAATATAGTCACTACAGTGACCATCAAAACGATGAAAAAATATTGCCATAAATAGTTTATTTTGCGACACCACGAAGCGTAAAATGAAACAATAGATGTTTTTATATCGTCATCCGATATACATCGTTATATCGAACAGCCCTAGCAAAAGCACTTAACATTTATACATTTCCCTGTTCAAAATGATAATATAGAGTTTTCCATTGTGCAGGCCATTGCCCAACATAACCTATTACTGGCCTTACGTTACTAAAACCAAGTCAAAGTCCAGAAAAATATCCTTAAAATCAGAAAAAAAAGTGCTCTAAAATCCGGCTTCTTTCTATTCCTTCCTGTCAAGCCTTTATAATTATCATATGCGTGGGCAGCTGCATCCTGCATCAATACACGAGCCCCTCCTAATGATAATATGTAGTTAATTAGGAATAAATGCCACTGAGCCACAGTTAATTAGGTGTGCAGCACAGTATTCCCGTGGAGATATACCCTCACATTCACAAACCCAAACTGACCAGAAGCTGGAGACTCAAACCTGCCGCATGCCACAACAATAGGAGCGAGCCCCTGAGGAGATCATGCTCCTGTTCCAGCCGGCGGCCAAGCTACTTCAACCTCTTCCACAAGATCATCATAAATGAGTCATCCACCAACTATTTTAATTAAGTCCTGGGGTGCCACTTAGCGGGCGTAATTATATCATACAACACACTGTAGTTAGTGGGGTGTCGTCCCCAGTCATTCATTCATGTCACTCATAACCTTTTGGATATCTGTCAGAACCTACTAGTGAGAAAAGCTCCACACAGACCAGAAGTGTGTTTTAAATGCTAAAGGGTAAACTCAGGTGACACCTAGTTCAATTTGCCATTCTATCATTGATGCTCTGACCTAGATAAAAACCTCTGCTGTCAGTTTTCTCAATCATCAACACAGATGAGAATGTGCACTTGAGATAGCCACCCACTGTATGACCTCCATATGAACCAGAGAGTGGAGCCTTCCAGAATCAGACTAAAGCTGTTAAGTCTTCTACAATGCTCAGCAGCAGTGTGAACAGCCAGGCCGAGGACACCACTTAAGTTTTATCAGAAAGCTAACAGAAAAAGAGTCTCGTATTTCTCGTCTGCTCTCAATAACACCTGCACAAAATCTGAATAAAGTGGGGAAATAACACAGTCAAATATAGCCAAGTTCCAACTTAAAATTCTAGTGTTGTCTCATATGTAAGGTTCATAGTTTGGTTTGATAAACGGCAATGAAATGCACTAATTTCTCCCAGTCTCATTAGAGCCCGTGTTCCTTGTTGGCTTGTACTGTGCATGTATGTCTGCATAAGTTTGTGTATACTTTATACTGGAACTCACAGAGTCATCATCCTTCAAAGTGTGTTGAGGGGGAGGGTCATCATCCGACTCCTCTGAAGACTCGGGCTTTCGCCTTTTCTTCTTTCCAATCTTGATGACAATTTTCCTAAGAGAGAGAAAAAGACCCCATGAAAACAATAAAAAACATGTACCAAATATACAATTTTTACTCTGCTTTAGGCATATTTTAGCTGGACAAATGCCCTAATGGTACAATCCAGAGGCTTCTGATTAGTGTTTTCTGCCTTTTCGTGCTTGATTCGACACTGTAAAATTAATCTACATTTATTTTCAAAACATTGTTAAAAATCTTGTTTATCTCACAAATGTGTCCATGTCTAGAGTTCTTAAATATGAAATGATAAAAAAAATATCTACCCAATAAACGTGTTCAAGTGTATGAAGTCCTGCTAAACATTCTACAAGCTGTTTATCAAGTATAAATATTCTACATGGGCAATTTGGCTTGTTCATTGTTTTTGACAATTCTGCACTTGCATAAACTTTAGGGAGTATATTAATGCAAAGTGAATGCATTTTTAAGAGCTCATCACAGAAAGCAAAAACACCTCAAAAGAACTGACATTTATTTCAGAAGAAACAGGGTTATTTTGAACTAAATCTAAAGTGAGACATTTTAACAGCTTTTAAGTGGGTGGATAAGGAACTACTTCTAACAAAAAGGCTATCATTAATGACTTCTAAGAGAAGGGTGGAAAGACAACCAAAACTATTGGGCCCCTTGCAAACATATACATTGAAAAAGAAAAGCATTTGCTGCACTGTACTCCAAAAGGAATAAATGCAGTTTAATGTCAAACTCCAACATACATATAACAGCAGTGGAACGATTGTAGAGAATGGCTGCACGTATTAACATGCTCACAATGGACGCTGCCTCAGTTTATACAGAGAGGAATTCGGTGCTTTACTAAAGCTCCTCCTTAAATGGAAGATTCACACCAACGTCATTCGATCCTAATTTGGTAAATATTTTTTTCCTCTTTAAAATACCATTCCTAGTTTGTGGGTGATGAAACTCTTACCTTGGTCTAATATACATTTATAGTACCAGAGCTCCAGATATCTTCAGCATCTCAGCAAATATCACTAAACTGCAGAATGACTATATGCAAGCTTTTAATTTTTTGCCAGCATTTCATATTCTAATCTCCTCTCTTTCAGTCACATATCATTTCTGTGACCTTTCTCCATATATTCTCTAACCACATATGCAGACACTTCTCCACATGCATAATCTCTTGCTAGCCGCAAGTGGTAAATCTTTGGCTTGGTGTGATATTGATAGGAAATATATATCTTCTTCCCTATAAGCTTTCAAACATGTTAAGAGTGTGAGAGGAAAAATATGTGCAACTAGGACAGCAAAGAAACAAACTGTCAAGATAGCAACTTCAATATGTAAAGCCACTAATTTTGTTGTTTCCGATTTATCATTTCATTCCGATTTAAGACTTCTTTAAAAGTCTTATCTTCGTATATATTTGTAAGTGTGCATAAATATCATTATAACCCAATTTTTTTCATAGTTAAAATAAAGTAAAAACAAACAAAATAAAATTCCTCGAAAACATATTTTTGACACTTTTTCACACATTTCACTTTTAATGTCAAAAAATTAATCATCTGAAGCTTATCTACATGGAAAAATACTTGAAGCAACATAGAATTAGTGGTCTGATAGACTAGATACATTTCAGGTGATACAAACACTCATCCACATACCCATTATAATATCTGACTGTGTAAGGTAGAAAATAACAGACTTCCAGCAACACTGAAGAGCTGTCCCCTCAGTTGGCATCCCTGTCCCTGTCCCTGCCCCTCCACCCCTCTCTGGATGATATTACATCTCACAAATCCTCTTGACAATGACACTTTATGGTTGCCATGCAACATGCCCTTGGGAGTGTATTTGGCTATGTGGGTATTAAATCTTCCTCATGACATCACTTCCTGTGAAAACAACACCAGTACATGGTTACTAACGCTACGAATGGCTAAGATATATGCCAAGTCAGAGTGACACAGTGGAAGAAAAAAGAAAGTTTCCAGCTCTGACGCCAAGAAAAGAAGACAAAAACCAAAATGAAACAACACAAAAACAATACTGATAATAATGATAATAAAGTAGCTAAATGGGACTGAACACAATGTTTATCGTTGACTAAATAAAAGCTGGCTGTGATATGGGTCTTGCTGAATAGCAGTGTCACATCACCATTTAGCAGCTCGGCAACTAACAGCACATAACAGGGCTAAAGCATCTCTCTGACCCCCATATGGGAAAACTTGAACTGTGAAGCAAGATACTTGAGGACTGTAGAAACATCAATTGAGCCAGAAAGTGAAGACAGAAAATACGGATGCCGGTGTGATACATTTGTATCGACATCTGCTGCATGTGTGCATGGCATTTACGAGAGTCACGTGATTTACATAGATGCCATAGTAATGAAAAATAGATTCTACACTTGCACACACAAAAAACAAAACCCACATCTTAGTGATGGTAACATCCTGTTCCACCGCTTATGTGGCTGATACACAGGACCACCCAAAGATTTACTAACATCAATACTAATGCACATTCTCCCTTTGACTGGATAGCCTTCCCACAAGCTGAAATATGGTAACTCAAATGACAGGGAATAAACTCAGACTTTGAAGTCAACCCCTTACTGACAAAAAGTGGTACAAAAGCAGACTCTTCTGGGTAGTAGTTAGTTCTCCCTGATGCAAAGAACTTTAAAAGATCAGCATGAAAACCACTGAATTACAAAAATTCTATTCATTCTCCTAAGTATTCAAAATGCCTAACAGCCTGACCAGGCAAAGAGACAGCTGTAAAAAGAGTTTTGTTTTTTTTATATTGAAGGAAAATGCCAAATTTATGAGAAAGTGAACACAAGAAGAAACTGTCTGCAACAAAGTCTCTGTGGCATGTGTTAAACAAATAATTATCTTATAATACCAACAGTCAACTCTATATTGATGCAATTTCTCATGTTGAATTTTATCAATCGGGTCAAAACCATTTCAAATTATTAAATTTGTTCTCACTGATGTTTCCCAATCTTGAGCAAAACAAATGACCTTCAGACCAACCCTCCGAAACATTATTCGATGAATAGTTTGTCCATTAAAACTAACTGATATCAGAAGGTGACTTCATAACTTTGGCAACCATGTCATGTTTCTTGACATGTGATAACCACTATGGTTGCAGAGGACACCACTTCTACTCATTTTTGTTTCCTATATTTGTACTTTATGGTGCATTTCCGCCCAGAGTTGCTGGGTGGAAATGTTTGTTCCTGATAAAGATTCCAAATTTTACAAGGCCATGTTCAAGACATAATCCTACATCTTTAATTTGACTACAGTTGTCCCTGATCTGACATTACTCTGTATCACTGATGATAGGCTATCACAAGCTTTTTCCTGAGAGTAATAATCTAGTTGCTCGGCTTTCTTGGCTGCTTTTCCCCCATTGTGCCAAATAACCCCATCCCTTGTCCCCCAGTGTTGTCCTGTCCTACTTGGCATGCCGCCAGTGAGAGTGCATGAGTGAGGGTTTGATTTTAATAGAATCAAGATCTGATGGTGCTTTGCCAGCCAAAACTGCAATGAGGCATTTCAGCATGTCGGAGGAACAGTATTCACCTATTAGATAGCCTACCTCAGAAAATTATGATTTTGAGTGAACAAATTATACTCAAAAATGCCGTTAAGTATGCTGCGTGTTTGTGTGCGTTTCTTATCCTGAGGGGCTTATTGACACAGCAGTGCAGGTCGTTCTCAGGAAATCCCCCTTCTTATGAATGGAAGGCTATAATCTCAGTACCACATAGCAAACAACTGGAAACAGTAGCAGCAGCAGCAGCTCTATCAAGCACCCTCTAAAACACAAATACTATATCAGCGCAGAGCACATGGCCTCATGGGATTTCTGCTTTATACAGCAAACATATTTTTTTTTAAATTAAAAATGGGTAGTAGCCTCTCTCTCTTCCACACAGACACACACGCGCGCACACACACACACACACACACACACACACACACACATATAAGAACATCTGAGTTTGCATTAAGACATGCACAGACCCCCAGAATGTTTATATATCACATGCCTGCACATGTGAACACGCACAAAAATGCACCCTGCAAGGGATTAACTAGGAAAACAATAAAAAAAAAAAAAAAACAGCTTTAGCTTTCCCTAATGAAAAAAGTGAGGGAGAAGAGATTAGACAGCTAGCAGGCAAGCATTGAAATATGAACAGCTATACGCTGCAGCACATACACTAGACTTAAACCTCCATTTTCTATCATGTAATTGATCTCACAAGCACCATTTTGTTTGATATTTTCCTACTACCCTGCTGCTTTGTAGTATCAGCATATTTATAACATGCCTGCTCACAGGAAGCATTGGATGCACAGCTTTGAGCATGCTGATTGAACCAAATTTATATTAGGAAAAAAAATGTAAAGAGGAGGGGGAGGGTGGAACAAAAAGAGCAGCACACTGCTTTCATCTGATAATTATTTGAGGGTATTTTTCAGCAGGTAGGCTGCACAGAAAAGCACATTCCAGCCTACAGAGAGCCGTGATCGGTCAAGCCTATCCAGTAAAATAACCACCTCCTCTCCTTAGAGTAGATAATGTTGGTTAATATTTAAATTTATAAAATTCTGGCTGAAAAGCGAAAAGAAAAATCTATCAGTGCCCTAGTCCTGTTTATTAAGATTAGGTGTATTTACACAATATTAAAAACAGGATATGCAGGTCCTATGGTGACCCTGAAAAAGGCATCCTGTCCACAACATCTTTTAGGGTCAGTCCATCATGTCACGCTGAAAGCAAGTAAAGCTTTTATAATTAAAAATGAACTATTTTACAATGATGGGTTAACTCACTAATCTGTTTTACTATTACGGTCTGTCATTTCCAAAGCATACCACAAGCAATTTTATGTATGATATTATGGTATGATATATCTTTGAGGCACAAATACGTGCTTAAGTAACGCCCTTTTGATTAAAACAAAAACAAAAAACGCCACAAACGAGTGAATCTGAAGATTCAACATAAACACCTGTAGTACTAACAGTTGAAATGATTCCCCAGGGTTATCGCACCTTATAGCAGCAAAGCATAAGAGCTTCCATGATGATGTGTCTGATTTGCCTAAATGCTGTGGGATCTAATGGTCTATGTTTAAGCTTTGATAAATATTCAGCAGTCATAGTGATTAAAGTCAATTTAATTATTAAGACTGTTATAAACCAAGTTGAAAATTAGTCTCTAGAATTCCCCAATAGCTGATTTTAATGTACCACATCTTGTTTTCCCAAAGTAGGACATCAGTTAGGACATTAGTGTTGGGAAATTCTTGTTGGGCTATAGTTTCATTAAAAATCCCCAGATAAGAAGAGTCATTTGATACTGAAGCATATTAGCCAAGACAAAGATAACAAATATGTAACATTTGTTCTCCGGTTTGATTTTTCTTGGATATCTGTCATGTCCACCTGTCACAGCGGCTGTTGCACCCATATTTTAATCGGCTGCATTAATTTATTTATTCTCATCAGACAGGCAGATTTTCCATATGATTGTATGACCCCCCAATTTGCTTTCCAAGCATCTGGTGAGCAAACTATCCAAGTAATCCAGAGGACACTTATTAGGCATTAAACAGAATTGATTCTCCGAGAAACATAGGTAGTGATGACAGTATAGTGGTCTCAGAGAAACAGAGCCTTAAGTATACCGACAATTAGGGTAATGGTCTTATCGTGGGATCCAATTCCCTGCTTAAAGAACAGTCAGACGATGCGATGGAAGAGTGAGCACCAAATACACACAACCTCCAGCTTTCAGAACACAGCCAAGCACACACCCTCAACAGAGCAGAGCCTGAATTAATGACTTTAGCGGAAGGTTAGTACCTCTGCAGTCGGTATACATTAATATTTTATGTGGAGATCCTTGGTGGTGCATGCATATAAACAGGACTCTCTCCACTATGAATACAGAAAAGACGCTTCGTGTTATAGTCTCAATCACCGCAGTCTTCATCACAAGTGCAACAGATCTACCCCTCCCTGTACATATATAAACATATTCCAAGTGCATCTGTGTGGAGCAAAAATAGAAACTGAATCTTCTTCACAAAAAAAGAAAGAACTAGTAAACAGACTATGCATTATACAACATATCTATAATTAATTGTGTACTCTTGAATGTATGCAAATGTGTGTAGAATTGGGCTTTTATTGCCAGACCAAGAGTCAACCTGGGCAAGAGGCCAAGGCACAGTCAGAAATACAGCCATTCATAGCCTTAATGCAAGAACACTATTATGGATAGGCCCTGTGAAGTAGTTCTACAAGTCCATAGTCAAAATGTACAATGCAAAAATGAAAATAAACACTGTAACTGTTACAACAGTGCCAGTCACTTCAGTCTTTTATAGCTGGTATGTTTGTTTTGTTAGCCTGGAAAGTTTTCTCCTTTCTGTCTTTCATCAACAAGTAGTCACTCCCTGTGCATTTGCAATAATACATTTACTTCATTACTGTTTAGAAAAAAAAAGTGGGTGTTGAAAATGGTATTTATGACAAAATCAGGCCATCCAGTGCTCAGGACAATGGGTTTTAGTTTTTATGTTTATGATTAGAGTGCTGTGAGACTGTGGCGGATCATGTTTTGACTTCGTGATTCAAGGTCTACACCTGCCTGTCTCAGTTAAACTGGACTTGCTGGATTTAGGTGAATGCACATTCTATTCCTGTAAGTGTCTTTGTTTATATCAACATGGCCATCAAGAGTCACAGTTATTTTGGTTTTTGAGTCTTCAAGCAGCATCATTAAGTGGAGCTCTTGAAAAAGATCCGCTCCAATTTGTCTGTTCTTTATTTGCTAATTAGCAAAGTAAAAGCTCCATTAGCCTCAAGATTTTCTTAGCTATGAATCTTCACACCTCAGAGGAAACATTCACACACTCCTACAAACCTCTTGTCATATACAGACAGCTATACGTCACTGCCGTGTTCGCACCAAAGTCTTTTGCATTTTAACAGCTTAACATATTTAAGAGCAATTTTAATAGCTTAAATAGCTTAAATCCCAAAATATGATTAATTAAGGCATAGTAATGTCATGTAATGTTTAGCAAAATATAAAGCAAAGCAGTCAAACTAATTTGAAATGTCGTGCACTTTATAAATTTCTCAGTATGGTCATTCTAGTCAGATGACCGGTCCATCATCTGACCTGAATACACTTCATTTTTCAAAATGGCTGGAATACATGAAGAAATGGGTGCTATAAAATGTGGTCTATATCACTGACTGTATTTTGGTCTGACTGTTTTTTTGTTTTTTAAAACAACATTTACCCCAGGTATGGTTGCTTGGGTTACTTAGCTCATTAGCTTATAACAACAATGACTGTTATCTGTGACACATTTAAATGACAGACTGCAAACACACGGTTAGCTGTCCTTTAAAGCCATCAAGTCTTAGACTGCACTTGATTACATACTGATGGTTTTAAGAACTGTCTCAACGGATGCAAGGTGGTTAGAAGAGTAAAAGATCTGGGTGTGCACTCTCTAACCAATATGAGTGAAGCTTCCTGATCTTAAAAGTCAAAGATAAATAACAAGTTCAAACAACGCTTTCATTTTAAGATCACACCTGAGCTTGTTCAAAAATTCAATCACATCCACAAACCTCATGGAGCTCATCATGGAGCTGAGACATGACTTAATGTGAACACCAACAGACACCTACCTCCAACTAAACCTGAAAGTGTAGGCAGACTGTATCACAATGACTGATGCCTCCATCATCTCACTGTTCTCCCAAACATTAGCACTTCCAAAACTTTGTCATTTTCACACACAGGACATGTGAAATTCATTATGTGCTACAGATTTTCTCCCTCAGCATACCTCATCTAATTATTAACCAAGGCCGCAGCCAACCAGATATTCAGTTTGACCATTTCCAGCCACTCTCACGCTAGGTTTCAAATGTGGGTGCTGCTTTAAAACCAATAGTGATTTTTTTTTTTCTAGCTGTACAATGTGATATATTTAAACATTCCCCCATTCCTTCAGTTCCCTGCCTTTGCATTCACATCTGCACCAGCTTATATCTTAACAGGCTGCGCTGGGTGTGGCTTAGAGCTACATACTGCTTATAGCAGTTAAAAACGGGGGGATGGGAGACAGATTAAGGTATCTTTACATCAGCACTACTCACAAAAACATACTAAGAAGCACTGTCCTGCATGTAAATGGAGTCTTTGTGTGCTCCTCCCATGTCTATGCTGATGACTGAGCCTGGTTTATTGTTATGGCGTGCAGTAAAGTCTGTTGAACTTTGAGCTTCCATCTTGGCAACCACAGGCAGAAAATAAATGTAGAAATGTACCAATAAAAATCAACCGATGCACAAGAACCTAAAATCAGTCAAATGCTGCTGCTTTATTGATGCAAATAGCAAGAAGGAATTACCTTAAGTCAGAAAAAGACAAAGTACATGTATAGTAACATTAATTCAAGTTTAAACTTACTGATCTGTGACTTGGGAACTTGAAAAAAAATTTTTTCCCCCTATTGAAAATTGCTCTTTTTAAACTGGCTCTTAAATCAAACATTTAGAACAATCATCATAAATATGTAATAGTTTCAAACTCTAAACCATCCCTTTAAATTCCTAAGCTTCAGTGGGAACTGTTAGAAAAGTGGATGTGGATGAAGTGAAGTGAAGAGCCTCAACATAAACGTGACTTTTACTGAACGCAAGCTATGTGTTTAACCATTTTCCAGTAGTGACAAAATAGTGATCAATAATGTTAACATGTTTTTCACTACATAATCTATAGAAAATACAATAGCTGACATAAGCTTTCCAATATGTAAGATTTGGTCCTGTAACTTTTCATTTTATATGAATCTCTGTCTCAATGTATTGTTTATCCTATTTACATATTAAAGTGGTGTATATTATTGCTATACAATTTTTTAAAAATCCTAATTTGAATTCTGAAACGCTGAAGCTACGATTTCTTTGTCTTTTGTATATTAAGTATAATGACAGATAGTTAATCAGTGGCACATGTTACTTGCGCATACGGGCTCATGAAATGCCGCTGTTACTAAAGCATGAGTTGAGTTAAAAGACATGAGATCAAAGCGATGCTTAGTGGATTATTTTTTGCCAAAGCAACAGCGCACTGCAGCAGTTTATAGCTGAGCATTAATGGTTGTGACTACATACCCGATCTTGGCCTTCTGCTTGGGCTTGGAGGAGGGTACAATACAAGCTTTCCTGCAGGCCTTCTCCTTGGACCGTGCCTTCCCATTTCCTTTGTGCTCATGATCACGGTGGGCTTTGTACTGCGAAGAAGAGCTGGGGAAGCTCTCTGGGCTCATAACCCTTGGGATGTTTTTCTCCCCTCTTTGCCGAGCCTTTGCAATAGCCTCTGATATTATCCTATTTGCCTTCTCCTGCTTGTCCTGTGGAGTTGAATCCATCTGATGATGCGTCCTCCGTGGAACCCTTTTCTCTGATGAGGAGCTGGATGAAGATGAAGAGGAAGATGAAGAGGATGATGACGAGGATGAGCTGCTCTTCATTGGGGGACTGAGGACCCGTATCTGGCTTCCGGGACCATTAGCGTTCTTTCGAGGCTATGGTCAAAGAGAAAAATAAACAGAAACATAGTGAGCATGGTACTGTAAAAGGTGTGTGATGTCATCGAGCCTTCGAAACAAAAAGCTGCACCTTAGAAAAATCTAGTGATGCAAAGATCTTTAAAAAGAAAAAGCTTAATAACAAAACAAATGTCCAAATACTAGCTTCAAAACACTGACTCACAAAAAATAAATAAAAAATGCAAAACAGGAAAAAAAACAAAAAAAAACAACAACATCAGCCTTAATTTACATAATGCATATAACAGATTACAAAGCCAATGAGGTACAATGTGGATGTACTGATACAGCCTGCAGCCATTTACAGGTTATGCATTTCTACTTATATAGGTGTGTTGTCACTAGGTTTGGTAAAAAACAATTTAAAAAAAAAAAAAAAAAAAAAAAGGAAAAAAAGATATTGTTCAAAACATCTTCCTGTTTTGTAACACCATAAGCATTTATTAAAAAAACAAAACAAAACAAGCCATTAATACCACTGTTTGTATTTATAGCTGCATTCAGCATGTGGATCCACTATAGTCACACAGCTCAGCTAACACAATCGAAATATTGTTTCCTTCATAGAATATCGTGGAAGCACAGTGCGATGCCATTTTACTGTACAGTAAGCAGCTGAATGTAATAAATATGAAACAAGGTCTAAAACAAGGAAGAAACTAAATGTTAAAATCCAGCCTTCTATGAATTCGCAACATACTAGGGTGCATTCGTGTGACGAATGAAAATATCACTCATTCAGAAAAACAGAACCTTCTCAAGGCTGTGTGAAGCACTCCGGCAGCAGAGCTTGTTGCTGTCCCCATCTCAAAAGCTGGGGGTGGGGGGTGGACCTGCCATGCTCTGCATGATGCTCACTTTAACTCTACTCTACTAGTAGACACTGAGCTTGATGAAAGGCCAATGTTTCCTCCAAGAATTCATTTAGATCAAGGGCAGACGACCCTCTGTCTGAACTCTGAAACCATGTGACATCAAAAGTCAACTGAAATTCTTTTGGCTCAAGTAAGCTTTTCAAACGGAGGGTTAAACACTGGTTCAATGTAGCAGGTCACAGTGAGCCTCGCAGACATAAATAATCTAGCCTGCCTGATACATGATAATATGTGCATAATAGATGGCGTGACTGCGGTTATGACTACACAAGCACCCTGTGGTGGGCTTTAAGCCCAGCAGAGAGGGAACCCATAAATGGATGACCTAATCTAAAAATGTGTTGCGTATGCCTACATGGCCCAGGCGCGGCTGGTTGCTTTTTTTCCACACTGCTAGCTAAATAAAGAGAATTAGCTTGAACCTCACTGACAAAGTGGGGGAGGGAACTGAATAACTAGCAATTCATTTGGAAGAAGTAGGGAGAAAAAAATACACACATACACACAAAAGCTGCATTATGATTTTCACGTGTGCCACGCCGCTGAGGCTATTAGGAGGAAATTTACCAGATCATGCTGGAATGTTCTCATTTAAGTTATTGGTGAAAAGAAAGAAAATAGAGAGAGAGAGAGAGAGAGAGAGAGAGAGAGAGAGAGAGAGAGAGAGAGAGAGAGAGAGAGAGAGAGAGAGAGAGAGAGAGAGAGAGAGGGAGGAGTAGAAAGTAATGTTTAAGAGCGGAAGAACATGAACGCACATGAAAGAGGTAGGAAAGAGGAAGACTAAATATGAAAACAGGTTTCTATCAGAAAGGCAGCGCAAGGGAGAGAGAGAGAAAAGATAAAATGCACCAAAAGTGAGAGCACTGCAGCTGTGTAATACATCTATAAATAACTGAAATTACAGCCTGCCAGCACTGCAGTGATTTCAATCTCTCTAGCAGCACGCAGTCCCATGAAAACGGCAGGGACTATTACAGCTAATGAAAAGGTAGAGTAAGCTCCATTTGGGCCGGACACCTTTCCCTCGCTCCCACCCTCTCATTTCCACATGTAGTGAGGTCTCTGGTGACTGACAGGCTCAACTCAGAGGGCACAAACACATGCGCGCACACGCACACACACACACACACACACACACACACCATACACTGTACATAAACTACAGAACAGGGCAGCAGAATTCAACTGAGAATGAAAAGTGATGTATGATTGGACAGTGGGGATGGGGAAAATACTGTACATCCAGTAAACCATGCTAAGGTCCAGCACAGCAAAGCAAATGAATATAGAGGGAAAGGGGAAAAAAGCAGCAATGAGTTCAAGATGGCGGCAGTGCAGCATGAGCCAGTAGCAGAGGAGGTTGTTCAGTTCCTGCCGGCCCCTCCTCCTCCCCCTTGTCCCTCCTCCCTCCCAGCTCTCAGCACAGCTCACTTACCCTTCCTCTTGGCCTCTTCACTGTAGACATGGTGTTTTTTTTCCCTTCCTCTTTCCTCCCCCTCTCCAACCGGCTAACAAAAGCCTTGCCCTTTCGCTGGGTTTCTTCTCTCTCCGTTGCTCACTCACACTTTCTGTTACAAACACACTCACTCTCTCCTTTTCGTTTGTCTCTCACTCTTCCTTGAGCCGTGTGTCCCCCCCTCCCCTCCCTCACTCCTCGTTTGCCTCCCCTCCTCCTTCCCGGTCAGCTCTTCTCCTCGGGCAGTGCAAGAGCGCCGGATCTGTTCGTCTCCTCCTCCCCCAGCAGGCAGGGCTCAAGAGGAGCGCATGGGAGCTCACTCTCTCTCCTCTCTCTCTCCCACTCGCTCTTTCTCTCTCACCCTCGCCTGTCTCTTCACAGGGTGATGGGGGAGCAGCGCTGTTGGCGGTAGAGGAGGTGCGTGGCAGTCCAGGAAGCTCTCATTCTGCTGCTGTGTGCTGCTTTACTGTCGTCCGGCTTCACCCAAGTCTCCCTCACTCACTCTGTGTGTGTGTGTGTGTCAGAGTTGCCTTCCTCTCTCCTCCCCTCTCATTGATTCCTCTTTTTGCCTGCCTTTCGTGAGTGCACTCAGTGCCTCTCTGAGCCTTCACCCTCTTGTTTCTTGTTCTTTCTTGCTCTTCCCGCTTAGTCGTTTCTCTTTTTGTGCCTCTCCTCGTCTTCTTCACCAGCTGGGATAAGGTAGGTTACTCCTTTTATTACACACAAAAGCCTTTTTTGTGTTATCTTGCTCGCTTGTTTGGCTGATTGTTTTTTCCTCCTTTCTCCCCCACTTATCTTTTTCCTTGTTCTCCCTCGCTGCCCTCCCCTCTCCTTGGCTCGGGCGTGTGTGGCGAGCTCGAGACTCTGGCAGGCAGAGCGACGGAAAATGAAAGCACAAAGCAGCAAAATGCATCAGCATGAATATTAGAGATGTCGTTAAAACCCAGACTCGTTTTTCTCTCCCTCTCTCTCTCTCTCTCTCTTACTCACTCTCTCTCTCTCTCTCTTTGTAAGGAAGTAGGCCAGCAGATGGTGCTAGCAGTTATTACATTAACTTTCACAACTTAACCCCCAAAGTACTGGATTTCTCCCACGCCACAGATTGTCAACATCGTAGCTTTTCACTTCCTCATATTGGTTACTGATAGTGATATGTTGATTTATAAATAGAACAGCAGATTCCAAGAGAGACAGAAGAACAAACAGAAAAACAAATTTCCAAAGGCTAAAAATAAATTTCTCATACAAACAGAGTATAACAGATTTCAACTTCCTAATTAAATTGGCACACACAGCCTACACTGTCTCCAGCGGTGAATTCAAACACTTTTACCGGGTCAAAGCCAGGTCACCCTGCTACGAGTCTTGGGGGAGGGGTGACCAAGAGTGGAAGCTGGGATGTGTCCAAGACATGGAGCTCTTCCTGTGAACCACAAACTCTTTGAGCTAGAAGGCCTTTCAGGGAACTCCTGACAGCACAATGTAGGGTCCATGTGCACAGCCTGGCACATGGTATTGGGAATTATTTAGACACAGGCTGGCTTGACGCCAGGTACAATACCCCCCAACGACTGGGTTAGGCCTAAGCTACTGACGGACGCCATCAGCTGTTTTTAGTCTGTGTTTACTGTGCAAAACAAGGTAAACCAATATCCTTCCCACACAACACAAAGTCAATTTCAAATGCAGCTGCACACAACACAGTTTGTTGTCTGTCCAGTTCAATTCAAGGAAGGACACACTTTTCATGCCGTTTCTAAAAAAGAAGTTATTCTAATGGCCAAATCTAAGACACCAAGAAACTAAAGGACTAAATGGTTGCATTCATGGGATGAATAATTACCACAATTCAAAACACGAACAGCTTTTGAAACACATGCCATCTGACCGGTCAGGGTGACACAAGCTGCATGGCGGTTGTGAAGACATTAGTAAATAAAACGCAGAGTAAGACATTATCCTAGGAAGCAAGGAGTCAGACTTCCAGGCAGGAACACATCCCATATAGTGTTACTTTATATATAACTTATTATATTATTAAATGCCGATCCTCCTCACATGGGTTGTGAGTTTATGGTGTGAAATGTGTGGGGTAGTGTGTTGAGGTTACAATACAATATGGCTTTACACTCCATGTTGTACACATATTCTAACAGCCTTATTCAAAATCTGTATGTGTGTAAATGGGGGTGTTGTTATAGCAGTGGCTTTAGAAATTCTCACACCATCTCCCTCTGGTTTGCTCTTAAAGCTCTATATTGTCTTTTCTACAGAGATCACAGCCATGTGTGCACAGCAATATTCCTTTCTAAGTGTTTTCAGCAGCGTGCCTTGTATCAACCTGCCAAGTCAGGCCTTGGAGTTTGGACTTTAAAGCAGACCACATGCTTGCTGCGAGCAGAGCAACAGCATTATCTCCAAGCGAAACAAATCTATTGTCAGATAATGTCCACCAGGCTACACTCCCCAAGGATGACTCGACAACACACACACTCACACTCACATTGTAATGAGTTCACAGTCACATATTGCATAGTCATATATTCAATCCACCCTAGACAAACATAAACATAACTAAAAATACAGTCTCCTCACAGTCCTCATTAAACTGCAACAGTGAAAAAATAAAGAAACTTTGTCATTCATTACTTTAACTGCCACAGGTTTACACAAGTATGCAATTTTGTACATCCCACAATGGTTTATCTTCAGGAAAAAAAACATCAAGTATTTGAAGAATAAAATAACCTGGTACAAGCCTCCAGAGAGTCGGAATAATGCCTCATTTAAAACCAGATTCAGTAACTATGTTGCTTTTAATGAAACATTTTTGCTCCATGGTAAATGTTTTTTCTACCCGGACTAGATTTTAAAAAATGAAGGGGAAAAAAAAAAGTATAGCAGTCAACAACGTACACATGCTTCAACGGTCACATGGCATGAAGCCACAGCTCCTTGGCAACTAGACAGTTAATATGCAAACAAGCCTGGCAGCTCTGTACAAGGGGAGTGGCTTCGTTTTAGGACAGATGAGGGAGGGGAAAGGAAGAGGGGAGGGAAGTAGAGAAGGGGAGGGGAGTAGCAGAGCTGGTAAAAGGAAGCGGGTGGAAAAAAAAAATGTGTGTGCGCATAGAGAAGCAGCGTGGCTGCAGAGGCACAGGTGTCTCCATTACTTCCTCATCAAAGGGTCTGTATTAGTGCGCTACTGCTCTCATTTCTTGCCTGAACCACCATGAGAGTCTCCACCAACTCACCATTAAGAAAATGGAGAGCTCAGAGCTAGCAATGCACTGGCTGTAAATGACAAGATGGCTAGCACCCACGAGGCTCTAGAGCCAAAAGCCAGCTGTTACTCTCATATCCCAAAAATTAATTCCTTATCCAGCTCAAATGCAATGACACCAAGTGTCAGTGACAACACTGTGCGGGATGAAAAAAAGGCTGCACTGGAATAGACAATGCACACACTTCACATTTTTAAATGTTATTTAAGAATTAAATTTGAAAAGGTGATTGATAAAACACTACTTCTTTCATATAATGAGGTTTTCACTGGTGAATAAGTTTACTGCCATGTTCTCAAGCTAAAAATAAAATACACACAAAATCAAGGACAGCTATTCTGTAGCGGAGACTTAACTGTGTGATTTTGTTTTGTCTTCAGTGACCAATGCTAGATCCAATCTATCCTTGCCATGATTCTGAATTAGACATGCTATGATGAAAATGGATGGTGTCCTGTTTAACCATTTTTCTTTTTAGCCAAAAAAAGAAAGAAAGTTTAAACAGGCCTCAACAATATAATGATTTATGCATTTCTTGGAAAACAAAGCCAGCCTTCAAAATTTAATGAGAATCAATTCACAATATTCTATTATATCTATCTACTATTTTCATTTCATTTTGTAGCACAGAAGTAGATAGTCCACTTAAGTTGCAAGTGAATGAACACATAAAATCACCTGTAGTGAATTCACCAAATAGTTACCTGCCTTCTTGTGCTAAACGTATGGTCCTGTGATTTGTCCACGTACACTTGCAAACGTACACTTGTGCAGTCCTCCAAAATCCCAACTGCTCATTGCTGGATATGGATGACATGCATTGCATTTAACAGAACAAGTAAGGGAGTGATAGTGGCATTTAACCGGAATGGAAAAAGCACCCCCCAATAAAACTCCAAAGTTAAAGAAATAAAAGTATGAAAGTAGAAACCTAGTTGCAGTGGATTCATTTTGTTGCTTTAAAACACTGTTTCATTTCAGCTCGTTGTATGTTTATAACTTCGCTTTTCTCCGTGGCTGGCTGATGGACCAACAATAGCACAAGCAAGAGTAGCCCACAGACCGGTTTTACCACATACTTCTGATACTGCCCCTATCTAATGATTTCTACAGGTAGATGGGCAGTTTGTAGCTGCCCATAGACATCTAACACACTGCCAATGCACTACAATCCCATGTGCACAATGAAACATGACATGGACCTTTTAACTAGGGAGCTCACAGAGTAAAGACCACTTGATGACTGCTTGAGCTGAACCTGTTATTTGTGTTCTTACCTCCACCTCAGTCTGGAAAAATTCTGGATGACCATGACTGTTTAATTTCAGCCAGGTTGTATGTTTTGAAAGGAGATGGGCAGGTTATTCATTCACCTTCCAAACAGGTGTTCTAGTTTAGAATAACAGAAATTGTTTTGCAAATATTTAAACTTAAAAAACAAACAAAAACAAAACATTGATACCAATGAAAGAGGTTTTGGCTTTCTCCAAAAGAAAAAACAAAACAAACAAACACCAGAACTGCTATTTTTCACAAGGACCTTCTAAGCTGGGTTTAATATACTTAAGATCAAAATGTATTTTTCTTTTTCATATGGTGAAATTTAAGAGGGAAATTGAGAGACCTCACTTAAGTCGCTGCCTGAACTATGTGCCAGTTGTTCTTATATTCTGAGTCACTCCCTAAACAGTTAAACCAGGAAGAAGCCAGCTTTGAATATTTTTAATAAACTTTAAATTAGACATAGCGTTTCTCTGTCTTCTGCAAGTGTGAAATGTGTTAAACCATCAAAATGCTTGTAATGTAGGTGTTTTTAAAAAGGTGATGCTGCAGCTAGAAATAACAATTGGTCACATGGGAGTTGTTCAGGCCACTTTCATCTTACTATTAGTTCAAAACATTTAGTATAATACAGATAATTATAATGCTGCATCCACTGGGTTAACCATTCAATAAACCCAACACACCCAAAAGAAGTGAATGAGCATGAAAACTGTACTAGCCTAAGGAGAAACAACACTGTCAGCACACTATGCATTGTGTGTGCACATGTATGCATCTGTGAAGATAATTATAGATAACGTGCAAGTAAACCAGGATCTCAAAGCCGAAAAGGACGTTTTCTTTCCTCCATCCTTTAACAAACAAACAGACTGCATGATCTTTACATCAGGGTTATTTCAGTACAAATACAACACTAAATGTACTGGATACAGTTAACTAACTAATAGGTCCAGCAAATTGAAGGACAGGCTTTATAAATGTAATCATGCTACACTCCTTAGAAGCACAACAACAGATCCAACAGGCTTTCATAAAGAAAGACCATATATCCTTGTGTTTGTGCAATGCACTATTTGACTTCTTCCTTTATTTAAACAAGTTTAGCGCTGAAAGACATTCTTAATTCCAACAAAAAGCCTTTTGGGCGCAGATGGGATATAGGTATAGTATGCTGGACGTAATCATCTAGCTATGTCAGTTTTAAACACTAGGGGGTGACTGTGAGGAGACAAAGCAGGAATGTGAGGTATAGAGAAAAGATGTCTACAGCCACCTTATGTGATTCACATCCAAGTATGAGTCCAGAGTAAATGTCAGGCCTTTGTCTAAATTCCACTAATAAAGCAAAAGAGAAAAAAAAGAGGAAATTGATTTTACATTAAACAGTATTGTTTTTAACTCCTGAAGTACTATCACAAATGGGTAAATATTTGAAACTGTTTCTCTCTTTGACTTACTACCCACTTAACCAAATAAAACGGAAGCACTGTCTGCCCCGCAGCAGTGTTTCTAAAGTTACTAATTAAACTAAAGCCATGTGAATAGCAATAACGTCTTTCATTATGCTGATGACTAGATTTAAAATCATATTTTGTTAATTAACATACTGAGTTTTGTGTTTGCTTTGCTTATGATGCTAATTTTCCCAGTGAGTGAACATTTTTAAAAAAATTAACAGCCATGACGTGGGTTTGGGACTTGGTCAGAATACATAGTATGGTCTAGTCTGGGCTCTTTGACAACCAGGGCCAATGACTGAGAAGAGAGAGAGAGCAATTCTAAGTAGGACATTTGCCCCTCTTGCATCTTTAAGTGTCAGCTCAGAGGGCAGACACTCAGTGAGATTTAAGATGATATTTCAAGGACTAGCACTGCTTGCATGCACGAATGAGTAGGAGTCAAAATGAAAGCAAGAGACCATCCATCCAGAGAGGGACAACTCTCACAATTAGTAGCTGACAAACACACTTTACATACCAGCAGTGCAACTAAGGAGCCTCACTTCTGAGTACTGGTTAATATAATTAGTATACTTTATTCTTGACATTCAAAACAAATCTGTGTATGTCTTATCGCACATAAACACCCCCACACACTCGGTCTTATCTTTGTGGAAGTGCTATCTATTTGTATATCACTTTCAAACAGAGGAGAGGACCCTATCCTAGACAGAATATAAAACACAAAGTCAATGTGACAACACCAGTTAGTGAAGTCCTGTCATGAAGAGTCAGTTTTGACTATTGCCATCTTGTTGCTTTGAAACTGGACTTTTCAAGCAAGAAGTGTAACTGACTAAGAAATTGACGGACGGTGCATCATAATTTATATGAACTTTCTCAGTCTTGCTACCCCCTATTTATACATCACAGTTTAAGTGTAGGGAGAGTTTGGAAACTCATCTATTCCCTACAAAAATTAGTTTTTATGTCGAATCAAAAAGCTATTTGAGCTACTTGTATTGTAATATTTTTGATTCACATGCATTCTCCCAAATATATTTCTGTAGAGGGTCTACTGTTAGTCTCAAATGCAAGTAAATTCTTATGCTGCCCAAGATAACTAGCATTGCCTCCCTTGCCTCCAATCCACATAAGCCTCTTTACTTCACTTTAATGTGGGAAAAAAAAACCCTACTAACAAGGGATGACATTTTTCAAGGTAAACTCATAACTCTTATTGGTGGTAACTCCATCACTGATCACCACAGCTGGCCAATCAACACTGTTTTCCCCTTCAACTCTGATAAATCCTGAGCTCTGCACTCTTTAAAAACATCTGTAGCCATGGCATTGATTCATCATTGGAACAAAACTAGAGAATGCAGGAGGACCTCTTTGTCTGTTATCTTGATTTAAATTAAAGCTTAATGTAAAAGTCTGTTTGCAGAGATACTCAGTTATTTCCCCCCTACCTCACTGTAGGGGCCTGTTTGCAAATGAAAGACTCCATAGTGTGGTGCCTTTTGAAGAAGGGAGGAGAGACAGACAAGCTATTTAATACTCATAGCAACAGAATGAACGGAACAAGTTAGAACTTTAAGCATAAAGAAAAAAAAGAAGCAGCAGCAAATTCAATGACTTAAGAGTTTTAACTTTGTAGGTGATATCCACAAATGTACGCCCACTAATTACGGTAGGCTCGTTATGATCATTCAACACCATATATGCACAAATGTCTCCTGCTGGTATAGCCTTACATGTCAGGCTGGAATTAGAAAATAAATCCAATTGTGTCTCTTTATTTTGCTAGCAGTCGAGCTAGTTGGATAGCTTTGCTCTGTGTTTGAGCCACACAGTACACAAACATGGAGATTGGACAGTGCCACCTTTGCATGACTTGTCCCTGCACAAGTGGTTTCACTTACTGGCAATCTCACAGGAGGGCAACAAGACCAATTCAGAAGATTGCCCAACCCTACCATATTCATTCAGTGGAGACCTGTCAATCACAATGTAGGCCCACTCTAAAGGATACCCTGCGTTACTGTACTTTTTCACTATCAACTGAAATGATAAAGTAATAAACATAACAATCATAGATCAACTGAGCAGTAGGGTGGTTTCCATTTTCATTTGTAAACTCCTACTTCTACAAATGGACATCCAGATGAGTTACCTGGTCATGAGAAAGAATGCATGTTAAAGGGATCAGTGTGTCTGTACTTTATATTGATTGATTGATTGATTGATCATACTTTATTCATCCCGAGGGAAATGGTAAATGGTTATGGAGTCCATGGTCCATTCTCAGGGCTATGTGCTCATTCTAAAGTCAAATTTCATGGGACTTTGTTCATGCTGGAAGACTCCACTAAGGCAGAAACAATTTAATATGGGGACCAATCTGAATTGCTCTCTTAAAAATTGTGAAATGGGACATTTGCCTTGGTGGAGGATGTGCTTTGAAAGTGCCCTTCTAGAGGTTTTTTGAGTTAGTGTGTGCTGTGGTTGTTCTGAGTAATGATGTGGTGCTCTCTGAATCAGAGATGGCACAGCAGGTCAGACACCAGGCAGTGAAGTGGAACTGAACTGTGCAAAACAAGCAAGCCGGATGATGCCATTCATTAATGGGAACATCGGTGCAAACTGAAGAGTGGAGCTGAGAGGAGGTCCCTTAGGATGCAACAGAGAGAGAGAGAGAGAGCGAGAGAGAGAGCGAGAGAGCGAGAGAGAGAGAGAGAGGGAGGGAGGGAGGATGGGAGGGATGAGGTGGAAGAGAACTCAGCAAAGGGCTTACTGCCAGACCTTTACAGCTCCTTCATTATTGAAGCAGTGCAAAGGCAGAGCAGGGCCAGTGCCTGCGTAAGGAGGAACACACATAGAGGCAACCACATACATTCATGCACAAGAAGCACAGTGCAGGTGTGTAGTTAACCTACAGCCTTCAAGATTTGATGAAGTGAGGACTTTTTTTTCCCCCCCCAGCTTTGATTTCTACCTTCTCCTGTGCACATGGCAGATATCTATGAAACGAAGAGAGCGAGAGTGCAGAGCAGAAGCGTTTTCCCCGCAAAAATGGAAAAAAAAAAGGAAAAGAATTACCTTAGTTGCATCTTAACTTTATATTAAGATAATGACATTTTAACAGTTAAATCCAAATTATAGATCATTTTTATGACATGTCTCATAAGCTGCAACATAAAACTGAGATGTTGTTTTTTTTTTTTCCAAACTAATATGCAATCTGAGCTAAAGGTAAAGAAGGTAAAAGAGCATGGTGAGGTCTAACAAGATCGGGTCGTCACCCCCAAGCCAACTGAGGCATAACGTAATTCACACCTCATCAGGGGTTCCCTGTTGACTAATTTACTAGTCAATTAAACATGAAAGAAAAAATACACTCAAATTGAGAACAATCAAAAAGGAGTGGAAACTGTATCCAAACAAATGTGGTTACACACTGCTCCTGTCGAGTTGCTACGTGCCAATTTACTCATTTTTTTGGTCAAACTACTGCAGTCATCTGCCTTACTTTACCCCTTACTAGTGGTAGCTGGGTGTGTTACATCTTTGAAATGAACCTTATGTGTAAGTTCAATAAGGAAGATGTGTAATCACACATCTGTGTACTACCCGAATGTTTGGAGGCTAGACAGTGCTTTTCATTACTTCCACTTTCCCAAGTTATCAAGCTCACTGCTGACATCACTGGTCTGGACCAATCATCTTTCGGCCCACCATCTTCAAGCCAATCGGCCTCCACTTTGTGCACTTTCACTCAGTGCTCATCAGGCATTCTCCCTCAAATTCAAATTTTATTTGTGTCACACACACACACACACACACACACACACACACACACAACCATACACAGTATGACATGAGGTGAAATGCTTATAGCTGTGCAATGCCCGACCATTAAATGACAGTAGGTTTACAGTAAGATATACAATGAAATAGGGCTGCACGATTAATCGTTAGAAAATCGCGATCTCGATTCATACTTATGTGCGATCTCATTTCCAAATGACAACGATTTAAAAAAAAAAAAAAAAAAAAGACGACGACGACGATTGTACCGCATTTTGATCCGGGACGTACTCTGCATGAAAACAAGCGCTCACTCTTCTTGCTCAACAAATGACAAGGGCGGAGCCTTATACCACGTGATACAGAAGCTGTGCCATGTGATGCTAAAATTAGCAGGGAAAAAACAACGGAGAGCACATCAGGGATGACGAGAAAGTAGGGCTGCTCAATTAATCGAATTTTAATCACGATTACGATCTGGGCTTTCAACGATCATTAAAAATGACTGAGCCGATTATTAGCCCCTCCCTCATTTATCCGCGACACCTTAAAGGCCGGTCCGTGAAAATATTGTCGGGCATAAACCAGTCCGTGGCGCAAAAAAGGTTGGAGACCGCTGATTAAGAGGACCCGAGGGAAGCTCAGAAAGCTAAGCAGAAGTTATTTGAAGAGGAGACTGACTGCTGTTGGTTGAAAAGAGAGGTTAAAAAAAAAAACTTCAGTGGTGTTGCACACTATTTGATATTATTTTTTAAAGTCATTGTTAACCCTTTAAATCCGGTCAGAGCAGCATGCTCCGTTTTGTGTAACTATTTTTAAATCCCTGTAGAACCTGAACCGTGTAAGCTAGCGCAATAATTTGTTTTGCATATGAAACCGGAGGAGTTGTACTTACATCTTATGCCATCAGCTTGTCCTCGGTCACGGTTTCCTTCCACATAAAGCTTTGCAAATATTGCATAAAAAGCGCTTGCAGGAACAAAAACATAATATTCCAGAAACACGCTTTGCCGATCCGATCAGCTGTTCATAACACTTCCCAGAAAAAGTCGTCAGTGCAAACTATCACATGTCCACCATTTCCTGGCCGAAACAGGAAGTGATGTCATTTTCGCGGAAATGTAGTTTTTTTACTTGTAGGCCTTAAAAACCTATACTGGTCATGTTTGACTTTTCTGAATAGTTTCTGGGATGCTTAGAACTCAAATTGCACTGCTGGAAATAGTTTGTTTTGATGCACCTGCTGTTTTCTTTGCAAATTTGCATCATAGGATTGTTTTTTTGTTTTTCCTGCAGTATATAAAAATTGCTGTATCTCCAAAATAAAACTATGAAGACACTCAAAATAAATTTCCTGTTGTTGTAAACTATTTTTTGCAACTTTTTTGTATTTAAAGTTTTGAGGGATAAACCTCTTAAATTTCTCCAAGTAGAAATATATGTAAAAAAACAAAAACGATTTTCAATTTTCTTGTAGTTTATTGCACTTTTTTGCAATTAATGTAGTTACTATGGACTTAATGCATACATATTATTAAAATATGGGCTATAACAGTTGTATAGCAACTTGAAATGCTCCCACAAATGGCACTACAACATGTAAAAAAATAATATAAGCTCTGGTGGACTTGGTTCTATAGTAGGTCTTAAAGGGTTAAATAAATATCGTCAAATAATCGAGATCTCAATTTCAGTGAAAATAATCGTGATTATCATTTTTGCCATAATCGAGCAGCCCTACGAGAAAGTGACAGGAGAAAATCCGTCCCGGTCAACCACCCAAACATCAATAACGGGAACCTTATACAGCGCTTCCCTATACACGTCGAACTCCCGCAGGCACAAAGAAATTACGGAGGCTATCACTTATCACCTGACCAAAGATATGGCTCCCATCAACACTGTGCAAAACGAGGGATTTAGGAAAATGATCAACACCCTAGACAAACGCTACACAGTGCCGTCCCGCAACTATTTTTCTATTGTTGCACTACCTGCTCTATACACGCAGCATCGAGCAATGGTGGAGACGGAATTTCAAGTAGTACAACATTTTGCGGCAACAACAAAACGTGAGACATTTGTTGTTTTTATGTTTATTTATTGTTTTTATGTTCAGTCTCAACTGATACGAAGTTGATGTGCAGTTAATAAGTGCAATAAATATTTATACTGGAAAAGAAAATCGTGAGAGAATCGTGATCTCAATTCTAAGCCAAAAAATCGTGATTCTCATTTTATGCAAAATCGTGCAGCCCTACAATGAAATATACAAATTTACAGGTTACCTTCGTGTAAACCACCAGCTCCTCATCTCTGCCTCTCTCACATTACCAAGAACTTCATCCAAGCCTCCGTCTTCATCACCACCACCAGCATCTAGACTCCAGGGGGTCTTGCCTAAGTCATCACTAGGAATCTGTACAGCTGTGATGGGCCATTAAACTCTAGTTGCCAAATAGCTTAATTCAATCATGACTCATGTTCAATCCACCCTAATGATCTTTTCTTATTAAACTTAAAGCTAACTGAAGTGAAATCAACAATATATGATTAGTTTAACCAACTAGCATTTCTGGTGCCAACATTTCATCAGTTAGTCAACTAGTCACACATTTCACTAGTCCCTTGTGGGGACTATATTCCTGGCTTTACTTAAATTGACAAATTTGTCCATCTTTTGTACTAGTATGAAATCACCTTAAGTCAAAGACAGACAGCTGTCAGCCACAAATGTCTAGCGGCAGGGACGAGTTATGGCCAGAGAAGAAGCAGCTTCCCTGCTGATACTGTTACAGCTGAACCCCAAAATAAACACAGAAATGCAGGGTTTAAAACACACTTCATTTCATAGTTATTCAGTTTCAAACAGACTGTCAAATTTTCATCAGTAAAGAACAACATTATGAAATGTTTGGCCACAAAATATAAACTAAGGCTCTTCAGGTTTGTTTTCCTGATGCATTATTGAACAAAGTACATGAAACGATAGTTATTTTTGATAAAATTTGTAATTTTAAGACTATTTTTATTTTTTTATTTTTTTTTATTTTTAATCACAAAATAAAATACAAAAGAGTCCAAAATATTTATAACTGAGTCAGAAATACTAAAATGAAGTATAAATATATTAAAACTATAGTTAGGTAAATTACTTGACCAAATATACTGGTACCATCCATGCTCTTATTCAATGGCAACGAAACAAGTTGTATGAATCATATCAACAGTATTTGTACTATATTTTATTTTTACGTTTTTATTCTTTTCCACTATGATCTCAAAATTGTAATGCAGATTTATGGTGTGTGAAAAACTCTGAAGTTATTTTATGCTATTTGCATTTCTTCTACAAATATTCCACATTTAAATGACAAAAAAATAATTTAGCAGTTTTTAAAGGGAGCAAGTTAAAGCAAGTCTTCAATTATGCTTCTGATTTCAGCTTTATTTAAAAAAATAATCTTGGCTATGGTTGAGTTTAATGTTTTCAGAATGTACTTTACAAAAATGTAAATGTATTTTTTAACATACAATATATGCATTAATTTTACTGGTGTGATCAAACTGGGCTATAGACACTACAGTACAGAATAACCCCCTTACCTCACTCTAAGACTGCAGACTTACTTTCCTAATGTACTTAAAAGTAAAGTGGGAGGTACAGCTTCAGCTTCCAGACCCCTCTTCTGTTGAACCAGTTCCCAGGTTGGATTCAGGAGAGAGAGACACCTACTCTACTTTTAAAATTAGGCTTAAAACGTTCCTTTTTGATAAAAGTTAGGGCTGGATCAAATTACTCTCGATCCTCCCTTAGTTACGCTGCAGTAGGTCTAGGCTACTGGGGACTCCAACTGATGCATTGTTTCTTTTTCACTCACTATGTATTTATACACCACTCTGTATTTAATCATTAGTTATTATTAATCTCTGGCTCTCTTTCACAGTGTGTCTCGTCTTGTCTTCCTCCCCTCATCCCAACCAGCCGCAGCATATGGTCGCCCCTGCCTAAGTTCTGCCGGAGGTTTCTTGCTGTTAAAAGGGAGTTTTTCCCTTCCCATTCTCTCCAAAGTGATTGCTTTAAGGGGGTCAAACAATTGTTGGGGTTTTTTGTTTTCTTTGTGTCTAAGGGAATGGGGTTTTGGGGGCTAACAGGAAGAGAGAAACTGCATAGAGCATGCAAGACTACAGCTCTGCTCGGTCCCAACTCTACATAGTTATGCATCACACAAACAGCAGGTGCTGCTCTCTCAAACCCATTATTTTCAGTGGCTTTCACAGTACAACAAAGAATGACTGGACCTTGTGGTAACTTAAAATGGGCCTTGGGGTGTTGATGAAGCAGCTAAGTATGATTAACTCAGTTGCATCCGCACTTTATATAGCGATATAGCATTGTCCACATAACTGTTTGCATTTGTTAAAACAGGCCCAAGAAAAAAATCCTTGTGCCAAAAAAGTCCACCAGAGGATTAAATGACTACAGGCCTGTCGTGCTAACATCTGTGGCTGTGAAGTCCTTTGAAAGACTTGTGTTAAGCCACCAGAAGGACATTGCACTGGAAGTTCACCTAGCTTCCACCTGTCAGTGGATCACCAGACCATTAGCACCAGCCTCATCCAGAGATGTGTTCTCTCCGCTGCTCTTCTCTCTCTAGACAAATGAGTGCACCTCAGGAGAACCATATGTGAAACTCCTATAGTTTATCAAGGACACCACTGTCATTGGTCTGATCCAGAAATATGATGTGTCAGCATACAGACAGGAAGTGGATCCCCGCAATCTGAAGTGGTCCTCACATATAGACTCTGTCTGAAAGAAGGCCCAGCAGATGTTGTACTTCCTGCAGCTACTCAGGAAGTTCAACTTGCCACTGAAGCTGCTGGTCATGTTCTACACTATCATCATCCAATCTGTCCTATGCATGTCAATCACTGTCTGGTTCAGCTCAGCCACAAAGCAGGACAGGGCCAGACTGGAAAGGACAATCATGTCTGCAGAGAGGATCATTGGTGCTGATGTTCCCTCCATCCAGGACCTGTACAGGTCCAGGGCTAGGAGATGGGCAGAAAACAGCGCTACAGGATGTCATTTACTAAAACATTTGCTTTGACCACAGTTTAGGTAAAAAAAAGATCCCCCCCCCCCCCAAAAAAAACAAAAAAACATCTGCAAACGTACAAATAGCAGCTGTTGATATAGCCGGTGTGAAACACCTCCAAACGGCTGGTGTTTGCTAGTTTTGCTGAACAAAAGAGAACAGCTTTGATTGAACTGATGGATTGTGTCATTGTCACCAATATGCGATCCACTTTTTTAAATCAGTATCAGATCAGTATTTGGTTCAAATACTTGACTGGCACATGGCTAATATGGTTAAGTGTGGGGTAACTTACTTAACAGATCTCTGTGCATTTTCCTGTTGTTTCTGGATATTTAAAAAACAAAAATTAAATTGAAGCTTGATGAAATGAAATTTTAATGGCTGTTTTTTGTTTTGTTTTCCTTTGGAAGGCCAGCACCTCTTTGATGGTGACCAACATTTTTTGTCATATGCAAGAAAAACCCTGGCTCCATGTGGATTACATTTTGTAGGTTTGCTGCAGCATGATCAATATAAAAAAAATATACCCAAAAAGACACAAATAAAAGTCAGATTTTCACATTAAAGGCCCAAAATTAAGGTGACTAAAATACTCTTGTCATTTTTTTAACCTTTGCAAAGCCTGTCTGACAACACTGTAGCCTGACTCACAAAACGGGGAGCAATGATTGATTATGACATACCGGTTTCAACAGTCAACCCTCTTCTGCTAAGGTAAACAGTCAACTGAGTAAGTCAAATGTTGTTAAAAAAATGAAAAACAAAAAACACACACACAAGCATAACACACAATAAAAGTCTCCACTTACAACGTCCATGGCAACTATTTAATGACTTCCTACTGACACAAACCTGTTTGCTGAAGTTACAAATCACTAAGCCAACTGCCGTCTCTCGGGACAATACAATTGACATTTAGTGTGTCAAAGTCAAGCTGTGGTGCAAAAACCACAGACTGGAACAGAATGACAGACTTATGCACTTATTCCAGTCTTATTCACTTTAGATAACTTTCCTTAAGTTTTTAGTCATATTAAGGGTTTGCTTTTATCCTCTCAATTTTCTCACTCATTGTATAGGTGTAAACACAAGGACAAAGGGGTCATTACTCCTCTGCGTCTTTTCTTATTTCATCTGCTGCACCCTATACTGAAATAATTTACAAGTGATTTTTAAGATGTCCCCCTTGAACTGAATCTTTTCATACTCAAGAGACACTGTGGTAGTCCAACCGCCCTTTCTGCCAGTCAAAGGTTAGCGTGAGTTCAAGAAGGTTGCGTCACAACCAAAAAGACATTCCAGTCACATACACACACAAAAAAAACCCTTCACATTTTGACCGCTGGGCAAACACTCACCCACCCATCACCCCCAAAAATATTCAAAGCCATTTAATCCCTGGAGAAGGAGGCAAAAGAGAGTAGAAAGGAAAGAAAAGCAGCATAAAAGGGCATACTTTAAATTCAGACCTACTGTGCAGTTGAGGCTGGCAGCGTTCCCACATGCTCCTGACACACTCAATCCAAGTACAACTCCCTCCTCCCTCTCAGTTCTCAGCCCCTCCTCCCACTGAACCCTCCCCTTCCGCTCACAGCAAAGGCCGCCTGACTTCCTGTCTACCTCTGACCCTCAGTTATCCCCCGCCCTCATCTGGCAGGCCTCCAAACAGACAAGACAATCAGAGCGGATGAAGCAGACAGAATGCTTCGTAGAGTGAGCAACCAAGACAGAAAGTGAAAGACAGACAGAAGAAGAAATGCACACATACAAAGCTCTGCGTGTCACACTGGAGCAGGTTATTAGACAAAGTGGAAAGTGTGTGAATAAGACAGGCTATCACCATGTGGGCACAGGTTTCTCCAAGTACAAGTGTGTGTGTGTGGCACATGTCGGTTGTGGGGTGACAAACGGGGTGACGCATGGTGTCATGTTTCAGTACTGATTATGGCATTGCTTGCCCAGTTTGGGTGGCTAGAAGTTACATAAACCCCAGAGAGGTCAGGAAGTACTCAAGCTAGCCTGTCACAGAAACAGCAATCCTTTTTACAAGCATGCATATTCAAAGTTGATGACTGGAAATACAACTCAGAGGAAAAGGCTGGGCAGAGAGGGGAAAGCAGCAATACACCAGCGATATAGAAAGCCAGCGGGGATGTACCTGCTCAGTATCACTGCTGGGGGGCCCCCCAAATGACTACAGCCACCCGGGCAATCAGTGTTCATCAGTCTCACTTCTCTTTTCTATTCAGCATGAAAGCCGTAGCCTCTAGTGTTATGAAAATTACAAACAGTAGAGTGTAGTAGCATGCCAAAGAAAAAATGACAAAGCCATTCATTAACACAACAAAGCTAGCACTCCACACATCCAGGTGCCAAAACAATGACAAATAGGGCCTTATATTTGCCACAACAGAATAAAATGAACTGAAGCTGAAATAACATCACATGGTAAAAACATGACTCCATAAGAAAGAGAGGCTTAATGGCAAAAGTAGTTGTCTTATTTCTTTTTTTATAAACTTGCAGCATCAAAATCCCAGTCCCAATCAAATGTGTAAGACCAAAATATGCAATGTAATGTCATATCGGCCTTATGGACTGTCAGTGAGCTGAGTGCCCAGAAATATTTTGGTTTTGAATGGAAATGGGTCCTCAACACCAAAAGGCAATACATTCAGTATTCAGCCTTTTGTTTGGCAAATATCTGTTTGGCAAATATCTTTCAGTTTGAGTACACTAGGAACAGAAGTTTCAAATAAATGAATTTTCGTTTTTTCCACCCAAATTTAAGCCAGCACACTGGACTGCTCTGAGACGTCTGAAATTAGTCAAGTACAACATTCAACCACTAAAACAATTTCTTCTTTTTGGGTATGCAAGTGAATAACAGTAATTTGGCATCTTAATAAAAAAATAATACTGTGCTTCACTTTTTCCTGCTTTTATATAAAACAGTCCATTTTAAAATAGTGGATAGCAACAATATGTATTAAAACATTTAATTTTGATAAATAGCATTTTGTTAAAAGAGCTTGCACACATACTGGTGAATTAACCACTACAGAAACATAGAAATTTCGTATTTAAGGAATTTGTCAATCTTCTCAGAAGTGGATGCCCAAGTCTCAATGTTTTATCCAGTTTTCTTTCTGATTTTAAATCAGAAAGAAATACTTTTTTTCAATTACTAGTTACTTTTTAGTTTTACTAACTAAAGCACACAAGGTTCACATATTCACATAGTGCTTTTAATACAAACATTTCCTATTACACATATTTACTCCTATGTCTGCATCAAATATGCTGCTTGCAGCCTGTATTACATATATTTACCTTCTTAATATTTTTCTAATATCACAGAATCATCATATCTTCCTTTATAAAATTGGCCGCTCTGCTAATATACACTTATAATGTAGAGCTGTCCTTGTTTGGGACTGGTCATATGCTGCCAACTCTACACCTTTCATGTGAACGTGTTTGTAGTTACATTTGGAAACCTTAGGTTGACTTTTCAAGTTGATAACCACCTTCTTAAGGCCAGATAATGGAAAGATATCCTGGGTAGGCTGAACTTGTTTTGTAGTATAAGCCTTGGCTGACCAACACACACAATGAAGCATTTTCAAGTAAAGCTAAAAAGCTCTAGCTGAGCTTGCTAACTAGTTTAGTCGATAGCTGATTTAAAAACAGGGCTAGACAACATATTGATATTCTTAAAAGAAGAAAAAAAAAAGGGGGGGGGGGGGGTGAAGATAATCATATAACTTATATATCTAAGGAGATATCAATGTTGAGATTTTAAAATCATCTGTCCTTCACAACTAGAATCTCAAAATTCTGAGGACACAGCTGCCCTGTTTCTTTGTACAGTGATAAATAAAGTTAGAAGAAAAAAAAGCAAAAACAAGAGCATGTCCTCGGGGTAGGAAAGGCCACAGTGAATTCAAACCCAGGACCTTCTTGCTGTGAGATGACACGCACCATTGCACCACCTATATAACCAACAATTAATTTTCAATTTGTAGCTCTAAAGGATTACCATACCCTTAAGTCTTTCCTGCAAAAAAGCCTAAGTCAATATGACTTGCAAAAAATAAACAAAGTGATATGTGTGTGTATTTAGCAGACTTTCATTTTGCTTTACTGGGTACACTGCCAACATAGACACCAAACATTCAACAACCTATGACACTGGATAAATGTCATTATTTCAAACATGCCTTTATCAAATCAATTCAAATTTCAGTGGCCAGTGTGACTGCATGGTGGATGAATATAAAATGAGTATTCATTGCAGTCTTCTCTTTGTATTACTCAATACAATTTCCTGACAGCACTAGGGATGTCAGAAGACCGATCCTTACAACACAATTTAATATCAAAATCCTGAAAACGTGATGGTACTTGGTTTTTTTTTGGCATTGTAAGCAGTGTACTGACTGAGGTGGCTACTCTTCCAGAACTGCAGGGGGAGGCACATGGCTACAAGTATTCTAGTCTAGCCTTACCTATTGAAGAAGAAAGAAGCAAAGGCAAAACTAGAAATGGCACAACATATGAAAAATAGTGAGTAGTGTAGTGGTCACAATAGCTCTGTTCTGAATCACTGATGACAAGGGAAGATTCAGCTATAGAAGCACTTTGTGTTTAGAGTAGGGTGGGTTGAGTTGGTGGACCAAGACATTGATTTAATTGATTCACAAAAGCCAATATCCAAACGATGCTCTTTCAGTTTTTGAACAAAGGGACGAAATACTTCCAATTTAGTGAAGACAAGCCTCCAGATTTCTTCAAAGTTTCAATTCACGGTAACGACATCCACAGTATTACCTCTCTAATTTTATCCTGAAATGCTTGTTACTATTTTGTTTAAGACAGCTGAGACTGATATTCTGAAACCAGCTTTACTCCAGATACTAAAATATTTTTCAATGGCTAAAATTAAATGCCTATGCTAACATAATATAACTAACAGTAGTAGGCCAGAACAGCACAGTAAGGTGGTGGTTAGTAGGGCTGGGTATCGTCACTGATTTCTAGAATCGATTCGATTCCGGTTCACAAGGTCCCGAATCGATTCGATCCACGATTCGATCCAATTCGATTCGATTTGAATCTGGGAAATTTTGCCTCAGACGTTCAGAAATATCATAATTCAGATCAGTACATTTACATATTTTTGTATCTATAAAAAGGAAGCTGACACTCGCAAGACTTTATCAAAGGTGTAAGCATCACAGCAGATGCCTTTGTGTCAAAGTAACTGAGGATAAAACACAGAAAAACACCAAGGTGATTTTCCTGGCCTGGGATTTTATAAAATTATTCTGCAGTCGATCAAAAACGAAAGAAAACCATTAATCAACATATGAACATTACCTCTGAAGTTACAGAGGTTTTATTAGAGACACGACTAAGCGTTTTATCGTAGTGAAAGCAAAACAGCAAAAGTCTGAGTGAATTCAAGACAATGTTTATGTGAAGTGTAGTTTGGATCGTCTTTTGTTGCCGGTTTGGTCAATATTGTTTGGAGAGAGATAAAGCTTCAGAATCAGCGCAAAAAGGGCATAAGCACAAAGCGTGGACCCGCTGAAACATCAGAATCAGTGAGCTGTTGGCTTTCAGCCCCGACCGTGTCCGTGCCGTCGGGTGAGAAAGGCGACATCTCACTGCTTCTGATCCGTCGGCGGATCTACGCTTTGTGTTTACATCTTTGTGCAGAATCCGTGTACCTGCTCTCATTTACTGTTTTAGCTGTTTGGTGGTTGTTGAAATTTTATGAGGTTTAACCTGAAATTCTGGCTTTTCGGGCAAAATAAATTTATATTACAAAATCGATTCACGATTTTAATGAATCGATATCACGTTATCCAAGCCAGAATCGATTTTAATCGATAAATCGATTATCAAAACCCACCCCTAGTGGTTAGCACTGCTGCCTCACAGCGTAAAGGACCACACAGTTTGCATGTTCTCCCCTGTGCTTGTGTGGGTTCTCTCAGGGTTCCTCTCACAGTCCAAAGACATGCAATTAGTTGGGTTAAGTTAATTGCAGATAGGTCTGACTATGAGTGTGAATGGTTCTCTGTTTCTCTGTGTACAACCTGACCAGGGTGTACTCTGCCTCTTGCCCTATGGTAGCTGAGATAGGCTCCAGCCACCCCCAAGCAAACAAAGGACTTTGTGTTTAAGTACAACTGAATTTGGCATTGTGAATCTTTTAGTTCTATTGGTATTGGTACCAACTACTAAATTTCTAGTACTGTAAAATCCCCAGTCATCACTAGCTCTAGTTTCATTATTGCTTTTACTACTGGATCAAGATGCTGAGAATTAGAGATGAACCCTCAGAATTTTCCCACGCCTAAAAAAATAAATAATAATGTAGTATGATCTAATTGATTATTTACTCAAATTTGCAACTTAGTGTAGAGATGAAATGACCAGAAGAAAGGTACTTTTTAGTTTACCCATGTTTAAGGAACAAACTAAACAATTACCAAATGACCAAAGAAATGCGAATCATGAGAATCAGCCCACTAGCATGGAATACATGTTGCCAAATTGATTCATGGAAATAAAGCAAGAGTTCTACACATATCTAGTAGTAGCTGAAATACTGCTGTGGTATAATTTTCTGTCACTGTGACAAAATGTGGTACTATTGCTTCTGGAATAGCAGGAACTATTCCAATGTTGTCTTGAGTACATCTGGCAACCGTTTATGTTTGAGGACTGATTTTTGTCAACACTACAGTCGTTCAAAACCAAGCCCAGAAACGTAACAGGTATGTAGCAAAAACCAAAATGGGTGTGGTTCAACCTTTGCTTATGTAATAATGCAGAAATTGCTACCAGGTAGGGTGTACCCAGCCTCTTGCCCTATGACAGCTGGGATCATGGGCTGCCCTTCCACTAAGCGAAAGAGGATAACCAAAGCTATCTCACTGATTTAATGTCAGTATGCTGACAGACATGATATTTGATTTGGTTCCATTGCAAGAAGGTCTGTTGTTTATTTTTAAATTTATTTCAACCGAACTTTGACATTTTCTAAATATTTAATTATGTAAAAGTACAGAATATTGAAACCTGTGATAAGTCTTAAATCTTAACCCTGGCGAGTCATTACATCTGTAGCTGACCATTACAAACATTGGAAATCCTAATTAGCCACATTCACTGTGGGGGAGTGAAGAGTGGGCCGCTATCCCCTGATGCCTTGCCTGTTCAGCAAACACACTATCAGCAGGCTCTTCACACATCAGTGCACATGAATAGCACAGTCAGCCTGTAAGCATCAACACAGGGCTGGATGTTGACACAGACAGGGAGAGGCTTGTTCATATGGCTGTGGTTCATGGCCCCATTTCAATCAAGGACCTTTGCAGATGAGCAAATGGCCTGTGTGGATGAGCTCTGGTTTAGGCGCAGCACCAGTTTTGTTATCACCTGCTGAATGCTGGGGTATAGATGAGCTACTCAAAACACAAGTTTTGTTTTGGCTCTGGGGCATATATTTGCTTTTAAAATTGGGGAGACATAATGGACCTGCTGCTAGTAAGAGGTCCCTGTTTACAGAGATTTAAATGAGTCACTCAAACACATACTATAAAATTGTAGTAATATAAGTGTTTACTACACTAGGGTAAGTGCAGATACAGACAAAGGTGAGGTTGGTACAATATTGCCAAACAACACTTCTGTACGGTTAGTGGTTATGAGATGTTTTGTCAGTAGAGGGCCATAGGAAACACAAGTGCTTTTATGGTTTTAAAAAAGTGCCTATATATAAAGCGTGCCTTAAAAAAATAATTTTCATTGTTTTAGTAACAAAAATTCTGAAATCTAACACAAATGTTCTCAAAAGAAAACACAAAAATATGTTTCTATCTACATATGCACATAAAGTGTGCAGAGCATGATGAAAGGTCTGTGACTTTAGCTGGTGGTCATGTGTCACTCATGGGCGATGGTAGTGCATGGATGCTGCTAAGTTACAAGCCATCTGAGGTCCAGGAACCGCCTGAAGCCTGTTACAGCCAGCTAATGCATTCACCCAACCTCCCCCTCCGCTTCTCTTCTCTCTGTCATGCTCTTCCTCTCTGTCTCTTTCCCTCCCTTTCTTTCCTAAGCTCTCCTTTTTCCATGAGCTGCTGCCCTCTCCATCTCTCAAACCCCCTCCCCCGCTCTGAAGTGCTAACCACTCTCCTTCACCGTGCTCTTTTCCTACCGCTCACTCTCTCACACGTGCACACGCACTCACGCACAGACACACACAGAAACTGTGGCAGCTACCACAACAGCGTGCAACCTCCCCCACACTCCAGCGAGGCAGTGTGCAAGTGCTTCTGGCTTGCCCTGACCCACATCTTGATATAGCCCTAAGTATGCTTACAGCTAAGTCCTGAAGACTCTCCTGCCACTCTTAGCCTAATCAGGCCTGAGCTGCTGTCAGTGCACTGCCCAGACAGACAGGCCAGGTTGGACTGACCATTATCATTTTCAGATAGCTTTCAGACTGCCCAAGATACACCTTCCCCTTTCCACTGCTGATTGCAGGTTTTCTACTAGGCAAGCACATGTTCTACCTGAGATAGCTAAGCATTATATGAGTGGCCGAATTCTGTGCCATAATATGGAAAGAAGAAAATATTTCTCCATTATTAAAGAAAAAAAATATTTAAAATTGTGAAATTCAACACATCACTGTTTCATTTCATTCAGCTTATTCATTTTCATTCTTGTCACTGACTATAACTTAGAAATGGGTGTTAAGTATGAGGTGTATGGTTATATATAAAGATCAGTGCAGTGCCTTTAAACAAATGCTTTAGGAACAAAAAGGATGAAATGTGTTACCTTATCTTCACTGTACTCAATGGGTGATGGTTTCCTGTACTCAATTCCAATCTCCTGAGTAGTATCAGTCCAGCCACAGTTAGATTTGTCCTCTTGCTTAAAAACATGCTCAAGCTGGGGCAGTAGGTCAGGCAGGAGGTCAGGAGGCTCCAGGCCATCCAAGTCTTCATCATGAGCTGCTGATGGTAAAAGGCTGTCTCCCAAAGCTTGGTATCCATTAGTGTTGATAACCCTACAACTCTGAGGCTGCTCAGAAGGCAGGTGGGTGGTGATGTTGGGGTAGGGTCGCATAGATTCACCAAACAGCTCAGATGACTTGCAGTTTCCCTGGGTTTCTCTGGAGCAACGTATAGCACGGAAAGGACATTCCTCTGCCTGGCTAATTGGGGTCCTAGTGTGCTGCTGACTCAAATGTGCAGTGGATGAAAACTGGCATGGTGTCCCTGTAAGTTCGGGTATTGTAGAAGTGAGTGGTGCAGTGGTGTTGCTGGGCCTAGACACCGAGGCTGAGGACAAAGATTGCTCATTGAGACTGGGTAATTCTGGCTCCCCAGGATAAGTAGGGTACTGAGTTGGTTGATAAGCTCTGGCAGAACTGACAGAGCATATGGGCAGGGAATGAACCATAGATGATGAGTGCATGGGAAAGGACAGGTTAGATTCTTCCAGTCCTGTTCCAGGGAAAGCTTGACATTCCCTGACCAACTGGTAGTTACCTTGCTGTGGCTGTGTTTGCAAGCAAGTTGCAGTCATAGAAGCATTCTGACTTTCCAAATAATGCTTACTTGGAAGAGCTCTTGAGTGGAACTGCTGCTCTCTCACAGTTAGTTGGCGCTGAACCTGCTGCTGAGTGTGGTGAATTTGCTGTTGGCTGCTGGACTGGCCTCCCTGGTGAAACGGGAAATTGTGATGCTGCTGCTGCAGGGACACAGTCTGTGTGTTAATTTGTTGGTGCTGGTTTAACAGCTGTTGCTGATGACTTTGCTGTTGTTGCAGCTGCTGCTGTCGCATTCTGTGCTGCTGCTCCTCTTGCTGATAACAGGGATGGTGCTGTGTTTGATGTCTGCCATGAAGTTGCTGGCTTTGTAGTTGTTGCTGTTGATGACAAAGCTGCTGTTGAGGTAAGGCCTGGTACATGTTCCCATTCTGGTCTTGGTTACCCCACATCGGACTGCCACTGTTACAGAAGAGCCCATTGGATTGAGGAACTTGACTCATGGGAGCATTATGGTATGAGCCATGTTGCTCTGTAATCATGCCTTCACTTATGCCCTGAGAACCAGAAAATGCCTGAGCCACATTGGCCTTAATGTCAATGTAATGACCCATTGACTGGCTGTAACTAGGCATAGCTTGTTGGGTAGAAGCTGGTGGCATCATGTCTTGATGCTTCCCAGGGCCAAGAGGCTCCACTTGGAGCGGTTCAAAGTCAGCAGTAAGATTTAGCTCATCCACGAGTGATGGTGCTGAAGCGAAGCCATCGTCATCCAGCCCTTCCAAACCTCCACCAAAGAGGCTAGGGTCATTAAAGAAGTCCATGGTGGAGGCTGGAGGATGACTGGAACCTCTGGAACACCAATGGATCCAAACTGGTCCCCAAATGCCTCTCTTTAGAGCTACAGCATGCCGACTATATAGTTTTCATGCCCTAAAATGAAGAGAAAAAAATATAAATTATAATACTTATATCAGATGATAAAGTTTCAGCTGGTAATCTATGGCCTACATCAGATTTCATTTGGTAAAAAAAAAAACTTATTAGCATAATCAACCTTTAAACACATGCACAAATAATTTCCAGTTAAAAGATGACACAACAGTTTATCAAGTATATTTTTGTCCACCATATTGAACTTTGTCATCCACTTCATCATCAATGATGCATTCTTTGAGAGCAGTAAAACTGCATGACTCTATCAATCTGACATATAAAAGCACTTATCCAAGTGAAGGCTATGTCATGGTTCTGGAGAAACTTGGTACTGTCAGTTATCTGTCAGCATTGCCTTTCATGTGTGCAGCAAAGCAGCTGGTGCAAACCAACCGCCAGCCACCAGCAGGTGCCTCTTCCTGTACCCCCACCCTTTTCAAATACACACATACGCACAAATGCGCCTCAACCCCCTACCTTCACAACCAATGAAGCTGCCTGCCCTGCTACTGCAGAATGTGTGGGAGGTGCAGACAGCTGATAGAATTTCAACAGCTAAGGACAGAGGCAAAGGAGGCCCTTTAAGCATGCGCATGTGCGTGTTCTGCAACCACAGACCAGCGGAAGATGACAGAAGCCTACCGAGGTCAGTTATTATGCTGACTTAACATGCACACAGGCACACAAATGAACACAGACATTTGTCCCATATTTTTGTCTGGCATCTTTTTCTTTATCACAGCATATATTTAAAATAATAGCCATGCTAGTAAATGGTTTAACATAACATTCTACCAGCATAAAAAAAATTATGGTGCTCTCAACTACTGACTGTGTGATTTGTTATCAGAGACACCAGCCTAATATGGATAATATTATGCAAAAAACAACAACAACAACAGAGCAATGTGCACAAGCTAATAAACTAAAAAATGATTCCTAAAAAAGATAAAGTCATAAGTTTGATTTTTCTTGTTTAACTGGCAGTTATCCAGCTGCTGCTGCAGTTTTGTGATGGCTATAAGAAAAGCCCACCTAAAAAATCCTTTTGACTAAGTGATTCTAACAGCCAACTTCTCTGTATGCAAGTTAAGTTCACCTTAAGGTGAACCAGCATAGGTGGCCTGCTTGGCCCATAGCAACAGAAATGTCTACATGAACTCTCAGAGTTAAACAGTTCCACTTGCTACATTACGAGTTTTATAGTGACTTTATAACGTTACTAACATCAAACCTGAGAAATGTGTAATCTCATATATTAACAAACAATTCATAACATTCTCACCACCTCATGCCACTGCTTTGCATTTTGAAAGCAATATTTAAATCTTAAATTAAACATACAGAGAAAGGAAATCTACTTTACTGTACTATCACTACATTTCCTTTTAAGACTCATTGTCATGCACATTACCACTCTCCCCACTAACCACCAGGTCCCTGCAAAAGTCAATTCACACAGGCATGAAGCAATTCCTGTTTTCACATTGGGCTGTTCTTCAAGCTCAAGACTCTCTCCAGTGCTTTCTCTAGTGATCATTATGTTTATTGGGAAATCATGTGACTGCCATGTAATTACTTGTCAGTTTTAAGTTTCTGTAGATCCCTATCTATATGCAGGTTCCCTATAGCTAAACCAAGCAACTGCTAACCTTCAAACGCCACCCATCTGGCTCCGAGGCATAGACCAGTCCCCTCTCCCCTCTGATGCTTTCCAGCTGTTTCCTTCATAATTGTGACGTTGTGAGCACCATCCAGGCACGTGCAACTCATGCCTAATATCAACATGAACTGTGTTTATAAACTGCTCCTGAAATTTGGGGAGATGTCCGTGTAAAACTAACAAAATTGAAACAATATCAATTTAACTGAAAGTTGAAGCAAAAGCTAAGCGCGTATACGAACGCTTTTCAGTCCACTTTTAGGAAACTTCCAAGGTTGTTATTGGTAAAGTGTCTCAGTTGGCGACATGGCTATACCTCTGTGGTGTTTTCAAAGCCCTTAAGCGACCATGTTTAAGCAAGACACCGAGCTCACCTCTTGAGTTAATATCATCCTCTTCATCTTCCCTCAGAAATGGCTACAGCCTCTGCGAGCGCGGTGGTTGATAAGCCGACGAGGCGGCAATGTGTTGCGCTACTTTAAGCGCAACTGCTCGGCGAGCGGAAAGAAAATGAACGCACGTGGAACATTTGAGTTTTAGATATAAAACTGTTTGTCGAGGTGCGCACGTGCACTCGAACCGTATAACCTAAGGATTCAAAAGGTGTCGTGACGCTGCTCACAGAAGAAGATAGGGAGGGGGAGGGGGCCGGAGATGGATGGAGAGGTCGTCAATGATTGTGACCGTGATAACAGCCAACTACTTTATCCTCGCCTGACTTTCGTTTTCATTTCAAATAACCTGTCGAAGTATTGGCACTGTTAAGTACATCGGCGTCCACATTCAAGTGCCATGCTGCTTTGAGCCCGGCTGGTCGCTGTCAGTTCAGGACCACCATGACCAAGAAGAACCCACCAAGGAGTACTTTGGAGACACGCGCATTTACATGTAGGCGTCAAACTCTGAAAAAGTACGATGATATTTGCTGCTTTCGATGCGAATTCAAAGAAAACAAACAAGTTTTTGGCTCCTGAACACCCTTGCTTCTACAGGGAAGATACACAGCCAGCTAGGCGGTGTGTCATCAGACAGCTGAGGCGACCCTCATTGACTCACTGTCCGAAATTTGAC